>NC_141676.1:108378357-109630232 GCF_028749965.1 Puma concolor
AAACTCTTTAGTATGAATAGAAAGTCCTCTCTTTTCCCCTGGGTTTCCTTTCTTCTCTTTATCCCCTGCTACTATAGTTACTACTTTATAGCTTTAATTCAGGAGGAGGAGGAGGAGGAATCTTCTCACTAATTCCTGCCACTGTGAACACAAAGAATGAGAGAAAACTACCCAAGGGCTCAGCAGGGAGCCTGATCTCTAGCACTGGATTAAGCTTTTTTGCAAACAGCAAATAAAGGCAGTGATCTGAAAAAGCTAATCAGATCCTGCTGGGGTATTTAGACTATCTTGGTTGCTAGTATTGGATAATGTTAAGCACATTAAAACATCTGTAGGTGAAAAGCCCGTCTGGCTTTCTTAGTCATAGGCACTGCCTGGTCCACTTGCCCGCCCTCCCCCCCCCCCCCCCCCCCGCCACGCCCCACCCCAAAGCCAATACAAACAGCTGCACTGGGCTCTCTCCGGGGCGTCGCAAACCAGGGCTGAGCAGGCCTGCGGCTAAGACAGGAAAAAACAAGGCAGGTGTCATTTGTAATTTGGGGAGCGCGCGGAAATCTGTCAATGCCAAGGGGGTGTCTAATGTTAGGACCTTGTTTGCTCAAGTCTGAATGTGAACACGTGGGCTCTGATGCTGATGTCTGGAAATCAATTCTCTTTATCACTGGTGATACAAGCCCGCTTCCCAGTACCTTCCCCCTAATGTGGATTTGTTTCCCAAAGTACACGATCTTCCTTGATCCTAACACCATGGAAGTGAAATTACCATGTCACATTTTCCCAACTGTCTCCCAAAGGTTCAGAGGTTAAAATTTCAGCCAAAACTCTTCTCTAATTTTTGAGAATTAAACTAAGAAACAAAATAACCAACCCACAAAAACCTAATCTACACACACAGGGTAAGAGAATGAAGCAAAATCAATCGGTACCAGCATGTGAACGAAAGCGCTCGTGGGCGAGTTTTATTTCTCTTTCATGACAGGGTGAGCTTCTCCCAGAGCCCTCAGCTCTTTGCAGTGTTCCTGTAGCCCTGGTTCTGCCACTGAGGCTGCTGTCAACATCCAAGGCAGCGGTGGCTTGAGGGCACATCAGCCTCTCTGTGATGAGAGGTCTTTTCCTGGTGTCTCCTGCTCTGGCTTCAACTTCCCAACTACAGTGGCCTCCTTGGGTACAACACTCCATCTGGCCTCTGCCTCCTCACTGGAGGAGGACTGATCTGGTGGGGGAGTCTGGGAAGAAGAATTTTGTAAGCAAAGCCTGGCCCCTTCCTCTGCCCTTTTCCCTTGGGCATCTGCCCACGGACAGAGTACACGGCTGCCTTGCTCCCCAGCACTGCCCCAGACTGGGTGGTTAAAGCTTTCTAGTCTGGACGTTCAAGGTTATCAAGCCCTCCAAGCTGGGCTCTGCCATGGTTCCACCAAAAAAAAAGGCTATTTTGATGTCCATGTGTCTGGCTCCTTTGTCTATTTCTCACTTGGTTCAGAACTAAGGCAGGAAAAACACCCCCTCAAACAACATTCAACAGAAGCTTTTGCTATCAAGAGCTATTAAGGGGAACAAAAAATGGTATGAAGACTTAGGTAAATTAACTCTGGTCAGACTACAGTTAAAACACATATAATGGGAACGTTTTTTTAAAAAAGAAAAAATTCTGTGACACCTGGGTGGCTCCGTTGGTTAAGCATCTGACTCTTGATTTCGGCACAGGTCATGATGTCACGGTTTATGAGACTGAGCCCTGTACTGGGCTCCACACTGACAGTGTGGAGCCTACTTGGGATTCTCTGTCTCTCTGCCTCTCCCTCCCATATGCACAGGCATGCTCGCTCTCAGAATAAACTTAAAAAAAAAAGTTCTACATAAGAAAAAGTCCCGTAATAAGAGGGAAGATAAGGAGCGCCTGAGCGGCTCAGTCAGTTAACCTTCCAACTTCGGCTCAGGTCGTGATCTTGCAGTTTGTGGGTCCGAGCCCCTTGTCAGGCTCTGTGCTGACAGCTAGGAGCCTGAAGCCTGCTTCGGATTCTGTGTCTCCTGCTCTCTGCCCCTCCCTCCCTCATGCTCTCTCTCTCTCTCTCTCTCTCTCTCAAAAATGAATGTTAACATTTTTTTTAAAAGAGGGAAGATAATGTCCCTCAATATCAAAATTCTAAGGGTCTGACAATCTTTCAGTGCTACATCACTAAGAGGGTTCAGAGACAAATAGCAAATACACAAAAAACAGTTATTTCTTCCCAGTAGACTAAAAGCAAAATTTTTCTGCAGTCATTTTAAGTGACAACATACTCCACAGTGTAAGGCTTCAATTATTTCCCAGTATTAACTTCTTATTCAGTATTTTCGAAAATTCATTAAGCAGTAAGTCTTTAAAAAGATGCTCTTCGGGGTGCCTGGGTGCCTTACTCGGTTAGGTGTCCGACTTCGGCTCAGGTCACGATCTCACGGTTTGTGAGTTTGAGCCCTGTATAGGGCTCTGTACTGACAGCTGAGAGCCTGAAGCCTGCTTCGGATTCTGTGTCTCCCTCTCTCTCTGCCCCTCCCCCACTCGCACGCTCTCTCGCTCTCTCTCAAAGATGAATAGAAAAAAACTTTAAGATGATCTTCAATTCTTATCAAACTTGTAAATAATCAAGGAACAAGGAATTTTAGAAAATCTCAGTGAGTACAAATGACATCCTGAATGCTCACGTCACAGGTTCCTAAAGCGGCTAATGTAAAAGGGAGTAAAGGGAGAGAAAACTCATAGGCATAAAAGGCCACAAATGATTTTAAAAGAGGCAGAAATCACCTGATATCATCCATATTAAAATACACAATTACATTAAATATAACTGAAACTCTCAAGAAAAGCTGACCCAAAGTGTGTAATTTTATATAAAATACAGGTAAGACATTCTCCGAATTAGGACAACCTGATGACACCTTACCTCTTACAGTAATGACAATATTTGCAACCTCATTATCAAAGCCTAGTCAGAACTGTTCTCTCCTGATGCTGTGGGGGCCCCTATCGTCCACTGTCTCTGCCGTTACCCCCGCTCCACCCACTGTGTACTCGTTCATGTACAACACGGTACCTGCGGCCTGTGCATCCCAGTGGAGGACGGACATGGGTCTGGTTCTTTAGGTGTTAAATAATTCCACGCAGCAAACTAATTCAAACACTGCATGGTCAAGAGCTTTGTTGAAAAGTGAAAGTGACAGAGTCAGGCTATAAAGAATAACTATCAGACAGAATTAAAAGAAAGCTCTGTCATGAAGTCTGATCTTACGAATGGCCCAGAAGAGTGTGTAAGAGTGACCGGAGTAGAAAGGAACTGGGGAGAGAAAAGCATGGGATGCAGAAAATGACACAAAAGTAACTACAAACCAACTATGACCCAACCAAAGTTCTTTATTAAGAATTCCATCGAAATTCTCATTAATAGTCATGATAGAAAAAGTTCCTGACATACCAATTCTTCTAAGACGGGAACATGAAATGCTGGAGCTAGTGCCCTATAAGGCCCTCACGCCAGTGATTTCCAAGTACTGCACTACTGACTTTAGCCAACTGTCCTGGTATTCAAGAAACTGAACAAGACGGAGAGGCTAGCCAACCGAACGGTTGTGTTAGACGCTGCCGAGCGAAATCGGCACAGGAGTTCATAACATTTTTCTCTACAGAGTTCTATTCCATAAGAGAGAGATGTAATCATTTAGATACTAAATTTAGATTTATGAGCCTCCCTGACAAGACTCCTCCATACCAATCACCATATACTATAAGAAGTTAAATTTAGAATGTGAATCACCCTCAACAGCTGCCAACAGCGTCTGTCAACTCTAGCACGGCAGGGACTCCTGGGGTCTGGCTGATGGATCCCCCGTACCCCGCCAAGTGCTCCACATACAATAGGCACTCAAGACATATGCAATAAAGAAATGACAGCATTTCAATACCTGGGTCAAAATCCCTTTTCCAGATTGATTTGATCTTCCCGTCACATAACCTATATTCTTCCCAAACACGAGTTTAAGTGCTTTAAATAAAGCAATGATTCTTTCAATTTGGTTGCACACTAGAACCATCTGGGGTTTTAAAAGATATGGATGCCAGAATCTCATGCCTAGAGAGGTTTAGTTGTTTATTTATTTTGAACTGGCGATAGCCCAGGTGTGTCTAATGGGTACCCAAGTTTAAAATGGCTAGTGACTTACAGGTTTTTTCTTCTAAAACACCTTTTCTTCACAGCTTCACGTGTTAAAATCCTACCCATTACTACTGAAGATTCAGCTAAGCCCCAAATCTGCAGAAACCTTTCCTGGAACATAGTTAAATTTATCTTTGGAGGACTTGAGTTTTGCACAGGGCCTGGCCTATGGCCAGGACTTGATAAATGTTTGAGTGGTAGATCATTCTAGGAGCAGAGCACAGAGAAACACAATACATATTTATTGAAAGACTGATGTACAGGTGGTCCTCGTTACTGGCAGATTCTGTGTTTGCAAATCTGCCTCCTGGTAAAGAAATATTTGTTCCCTCCAAATTCATACTCGTTCAAAGCCGTTTGGCGGGCCTGTGTGAGGAGAGGTGGAAAATCGGAGTTGCCTGAGGCACATTCCAGCTGAGGCTGAACTTAGTGAGGCTGTGCCTCTTCCTTCAAGCTCTCCTACTGTCAACATGGCTGCTGAAAAGTACTATTTACTGCTGGGTCTTCTGCATCTTGTGCTTTTTGTTGGATTTGCAGTTTAAATGGCTCTCCAGCCCGGCGCTCAAGCGCTGTCCAGTGTCCTGAAGCGCAGGAAGGCCTTGCATATAAAGCACACGCCCCAGGTAGGCCCGGCCTCAAGCACTGCTGGCCGTGGGGTCGGTGTGGGTGAACGAACCAACACTATATATGAAATAACAAGTCTTTACGGGGTGCCTGGGTGGCTCAGTTGGTTGAGCATCTGACTTCAGCTCAGGTCATGATCTCGTGCTCTGGGACTATGAGCCCCACGTCAGGCTCTGTGCTGACAGCTCAGAGCCCGGATGGAGCTGCTTCTGATTCTGGGTCTCCCTCTCTCTCTGCCCCTCTCTCACTCATACTGTGTCTCTCAAAAGTGAATGTTAAAACATTTTTTAAAAAAGTCTTTAAACAGCAACACACTGGCAACCGGTTTATGTGTTGATTGGTCCATGGAAGTGTTTTGACTGGAGGCTCACAGGAACTTACTCCTCTATTTCCTCTAGGAGCAATGGTTCAGGACTTGCAGCAACTTTACAAAAGTACGATGAAGAATAAGAGCTGAGTGTAACTTCTCCCTCTCCTCAGAACCTTTAGGACTGGTATTTTTAATGCCAGTTTCACTCAGTAATTGAGCACCTCTGAGGTGCAGGTGCTGGGGAGATAGTAGGAATGAAGGAAGCCCCTTTCTCTCCCCAGGCTTACTGTGTAGCCTGGCTGGGGGACAGGGAGAGAATATATACAATACATAAATGTCAGGCGATGGAAAAGGCTATAAAGAAACTTTCAGTCAGGGAAGGCTTCTCTGCTAAGGTGATATTTGCACAGACAGCAAAGAAAATGTGCACAGGAAGAGGGAAGATTTAGTACAAAAGCCTGACAGGAGTGTGTGTTTATGGAACAGCAACATGGCCAGCAGGACGGGTGGCAAGTGAGCAGGGGGAGGACTGAGAAGATGAGGACGGAAAGGGACCCACATAAGAAGCCAGGTCAAGTGGAGCTCTAAAAGGCAGTGCCTCACACACTTTATATAGCATTTGCACCATGAACATCTTCAAGATTGTGACTGAGGAAGTCTGGGCTGGGGTCTGAGATACTGCATCCTAACAAGCTCACAGCTGAGGCCATGGCTGTTGGCCCACTGACCCTACGGTGAGAAGCAAGACTGGAGGTCACACTAAGGCCTTGGCTTTTAATCTGAGATGGGAGTGATAGGACCCTATTTTATACTAATGTCCTGTAAACTTGGGCTTACTTACTATCAGTTCTGTTCCATTGATTTTTTTCTATTTCTGTGCCTATACCATATATTAAGACTGTAGACTGATAGTATATTGGGGACCCTGAATGTGCAAGTCTTCTATCATTACATTTTTAAGCAGGCTTCACGCCCAGCACAGAGCCCAATGTGGGGCTTGAACTCACGACCCTGAGATCAAGACCTGAGCTGAGATCAAGAGTCAGGCGCTTAACCAACTAAGCCACCCAGGTGCCCCAATTACATTTTTTTTCTCATCTTCTTATTCTCTTCTTGGCTATTTTTACATGTACATGCAGATACTTTAGAACCGTTTTGACAGATTTTAATCAAAAAGCTGTTGGTAATTGGAGGGAGACTGTGCTATAGTAGGACTTGCTTAAAAAGTACTGCTGATTTGTTGAACTGTTGAATCAAGAATGATCTGGTACACACACATATCACTCAGCCATCAAAAGAAATGCGATCTTGCCATTTGCAACAACATGGATGGACCTAGAGAGATTAAGTGAAATAATTCAGAAAAATAAATATACCATAGAATTTCACTTATACATGAAATCTAAAAAACAAAACAAATGAACAAAACAGAAATAAACGCAGAGATACAGGAAACAAACTGGTGGTTACGAGGGGCAGGGGCGGCGGCGGGGGGGGGGGCAGGGGAGGGGCAAAAAAAAAAAAGGGATTAAGCGGTACAAACTTCCAATTACAAAATAAATGAGCCACGGGGATGTAATCCACAGCCTAGGGAGTGGAGTCAAGAATACTGTAATAACTTTGTATGGCGACAGCTGGTAATGACACTCTTCATGGGAATCATCTTGTAATGTATGAACATACTAAGATGTACACCTAATATTCATACGATATTGACTGTAAATTATACCTCAGCAAAAAAAAAAAATTGATTTCTTCACAAAAGACAAACTTCTTACTAAGCTTGTCTTAAAATGTTTTGCTTTTGTTCTTGCTGCTGTGAATGAAGTTTTTCTCCTGTCATTATATTTACTGACTAGTTATTGTTGGTGTCTAAAATATTATTTTATTCACATAAAACTTCAGTGAACTAGGTACCTCCGTGAACTTCGCATGTTTCCATCAGTGTCTCCCTGAGGCTCTGGGGATTTCCAGATACATACAATAACGTAAAATCATCACATGGCCTCTTTCTTACCAATGTTTAGATCTCTTACTCCATCCTTTTGTCTAATTACACTGTATTATTAGATAACAATGGCTATTTTGTGTTTTTCCCAATACTGATGGGAATGCCTCTGGGAGTTTATTATTAAGCATATATGGACTGCCGGCTAGGTGGTGTTCACACATACAGATATACAACACATAATCCCTCACCTTGAGCTTATTTACCACGCCAGGCCCCATTTTTCTCAATAGAAAAAAAAAAAGATGTGATATGGTTGCTCTGAAATTTAAATGAGCTAATATAGAACACTTGGAATGGTGTCAGGCACATAGTAAGCATTCAGCAAGTGTGAGCTATATGCAATTCTTTGTTTATATACAACTATACATATACACATCACACTATATAGAGCCTTTGAAAAATCACTTATAGAAATACATTTTCCTCCTACATGAAAGATACGGAGAAAAAAATCAGGAATGTGGATTGCATTAATATGTTAAAGTGATCATACTGTTTTCTTTGGCTTACTAACATTATGAATTATATTAATAGATTGTCTCATATAGAAACACAATTACATTTTGTGGATTATATATGCTTACATTTCCCCAAGAATTTTTGAATCAAATATAAGATTGTGTTGTCACTTTCCTTAAGTATTTGCTTTGCCATATTTGGGCACAATTTTGCTGTTAGCAAAGGGATACGGTCAGTGTACCAGAGAGTGCCTGACTAGACTGGGTGGGCCATGCTTTCCGATAGAGGAACCACTATTTCTACAGGTCTGGTTTAGTGCTATTCTGAACCACGTCCCTGAACCTTGACTATAAATTCCAGGGCAGAGTTTGTTCCACCATAGGGTCCAAAGAAAAAGAGGCTGACCTCCTAATTTATGAATATAAAAACCAACACCATACCATGCCCTCTTCCAACAACTGAGTAACCTGGACAAGTTATTCCATTGCTCTCAGTTTCATCAACCAGAAAATGGGGACAATACCACCAACAGCACAGGGTTGTTATACAGATCAAATGACTTAATACACTTAGTTTAGTTTAGTTCCAAACATTTAGTTTGGAAAAGCCAAACATACCCAAGCTTTTTGTAAGAAAAGCTGAAGATTGAAGGGTCATGATATCTCGGCCAGTGAAAATAATTACAAGATGCTGAGGGAAAGCCAAAAGGGAACATGATGATAAAGGTGGTTGGGAGTCAGTGATTCAGAAGAAAAACACTGGCATGAAGGTGGGCAGGAGTAAACGGATGAGGGAGAAAATGGAAGCATAATTAGAAGTAATGAGAGGCACCTGAAAGGAAACAAGGATTTTTTTTTTTTTCTTGTAGAAAATAAGAAAACATTTCCTTCAGTTTAACAATTTAGATGGTGGGCTGTGAAATAAATGGCTCTAGACAAGGCGATCCCCTCCCACCTCTCTCACAATTTCATTAACATTTTAATTTCCTAAAAGTTCCACAGAACTTTCCTAAAGTAATAAATTGCTTCACTTTTCAGAGTTAGCTTTCTCCTAAGACCTAGAAGTTATTAACTATTGAACAATTAAAGCTGTGATAATTTTTCCCTTAAATAATTGCTATTGAACAAAATCTTTTATGAAAAGAAAGAATTCCTATGACTGAGGGATTTTATCGATAGTAACATCATTAATTATGGAGCACCTCGGTTCTTAGGGCATTTTTATGGAAGTTAGGCAGCTGATCACATTTCATTTATACATTTAAGAAGTAATGCTCTGATGAAAGGCGGGGAACTAGCATCGTCCGTGAGCACCCAACCACACTGCATGAGAGCTTAAATCTGGGTTCCAGGAGTCCACGTGCTCACTCAGCAAGTGTGTATTTAAAACCCGCTGTGACAAAGGGATAATGCTGAGCGAAGATGAGAGACGATATAAACATAGATACAAGTGCTCCCTAAGGGATATAAAGGTGTACTAGGGAGACCCGATAAATGACCATCTGTGTAGTAGAGGGTATGTCAAAATTAATGCTATTAACACATAAGGGTACAAGAGACAAGGACATTGGCTATGATTTGAGAAGGTTCTGAGAGGTGAGTACAGACAGATGGTGATATCAGTCCCACCCAGACTATGGTGTATGTGTCTGTGGCTGGGGGGAAGGTGGTGAGCAAGGTAAGGTGGGAGGAGAAAGGATTTTTGCCCAGAGAACAGGATCGAAGGCCCAGAGATGTGACAGATAATAAAATATGCAGAACACTGTGTGATTAATACTGCTGTTTGATTAATTCTACTGCCGTAGAAGAGGCCAGAAAGAGGCCATACTAGAGTTTCAACTTTGGTACTGGGAAACTATTGAAGGTTTTTTTTTTAAACAGTGATGATGGCAGGGAATACAGGCAGTAATGTCTATGACATGGGCCACAGCAACAGTTTCCTACCTGTATCTCCTCAGTCAAGGGAAATAAAAGTAAAAGTAAACTATAGGGACAAGATTAAAATAAAAAGCTTCTGCACAGTGAAGGAAGCAAAACTAAAAGACAACCTACTGAATGGGAGAAGATATTTGCAAATGACGTATCTGATAAAGGGTTAGTATCCAAAATATGTGAAGAACTTATACAACTCAATACCCAGAAACCAAATAATCCAATTTAAAAAGTGGGCAGAAGACCTGAATAGGTATTTCTCCAAATCAAATAAGACATCCAGATGGCCAACGGACATATGAAAAGATGCTCAACATCACTCATCGACAGGGAAATACAAATCAAAACCACAGTGAGATACGACCTCACACCTGTCAGAATGGCTAAAATGAAAAACATACGAAACAGCAAATGTTGACGAGGATGTGGAGAAAAAGGAACCCTCATGTACTGATGGTGGGAATGTAAGCTGGTACAGCCACCATGGAAAACAAATGGAGGTTCCTCAAAAAGTTAAAGCAGAGCTACCCTATGACCCACTAATTTCATTAGTGGGTATTTCCCCACCCCCCCAAAAATGGAAAGAGCCCAAGTGTCCACTTACTGATGAATAAATATGTCTACCCCCCCCCCCCACACACACTGGAGTATCAGTCATGAAAAAGAATATCTAGCCATTTGCAACAACATGGATGGAGCTGGAGAGTAAAATACTAAGCAAAATAAGTTAGTCAGAGAAAGACCAGTACCATGTGACGTCACTCATATGTGGAATTTAAGAAACAAAACAAATGGGGGTGTCTGGGTGGTTCAGTTGCCCGAGTGTCTGACTTCAGCTCAGGTCATGATCTCATAGCCAGTGGGTTTGAGCCCCACATCAGGCTCTGTGCTGACAGCTCAGAGTCTGGAGCCTGCTTCAGATTCTGTGTCTCCCTCTCTCTCTGCCCCTCCCCTGCTCATTCTCTCTCTCTGTCAAAAAATAAACATTAAAAAAATTTTTTTAATTAAAAAAAACCAAAACAAATGAACAAAGGAAAAATAAGAGACAAACCAAGCAAAAGACTCTTAACTACAGATAACAAACTGATGATTACCAGATTGGAGGTAGATGGGGGCGTATGTGGGGGGGGGGGATATGTGAAGGGGATTAAGGAGGCACTTGTGATAAGCACTGGGTGATGTATGGAAGTGTTGAATCATCACTATATTCTACACCTGAAATGAATACTACATGGCATGTTAACTATACGGGAATTAAAAATTTTTTAAAGGGACTGGTCTGTTTCTTCCCACAATTTAGAAAGGTAATGGGGAGCCCCTGAAGGTTTCTGACAATGGGAATGATGTGTTTCTAACTACATTTTAGGATCACTCCAGCTGCATTGGTTTTGAGGGGGGTAAAAGAAACTCAAAGACGACATGTCAGGAAGGTATTATAATAGGCCAAGCAAATGGTGACAGGTATCTAAAGCTACACAGAAAAAAAGAAAAGAAACAAACAGGATATATTATCTCAATTAGAGCCAATGGGTCTAGACCAAGAAGAAGTAAAATATTAAAAAATCGAGGGCAGCGAATGGCACACATCCCCTGCAAAAAGGCTGAGGACACTGGGTTAAGGCGGTTAGCGGCCTCGCAGGGAGCTACTCCAGGGCGACGGAGAGAGGGGTGGACGGCAGATGCTTTTTCCGAGCGTGCCAGACCTCCCCTTCGCGGGCTAATGAAGTCTACAGATCGCTTTTCAAAGAAGTGCTGGTAAATACGTAAAATAAAAACATACATCCCAAAGAACAAGATGCAGAGGCAGACCTGACACGGACCGAGATTTTGCAGCTAACAGTGAAAAAGGCATTTCAGAGAATCTACCTGAATTGAAACAGAGAGGGACACGTTTGCAATTTCTACGGGTGACAAAGTCAGGTAGGCTGTTCTTGATATCGGGTTTATTGCTTACATTCACCATCGGGGGAAACGCTGAATATCAGGAATATAGGAGATCCAGGAACACAAAGACGTAAACTTCCTCCCGCCCAACATGACAAAAGGCCCGTGTTCTGCCCATGGGTCCCCCGGGGAACCGCAGGCCACAGGTTACAACTCCCAGCCACAGAGTGTGTGAAGAGGAAAGGACAGCACATGTATCCTTTTGAGAAGTTTGGCGGCAGGCAAGGAATAAGACGCAGAAAGAGACTGTGGGGGGCGTGTTGGAGAAGGATGAGGTTTCTCCTCTTTAAGAAGCACAAGGCAGGAGAATGGAGTCAGTGGGGCAGAGAGAGAAAGGGTGCGCACATCTGTGTATGAGTGAATGAGAACAACTACAAGCCTGTTAACGTTACCCCAACTCTCAGGCTGTCCCTGCTTCTGTGCGACCAAGGGGGCCAGGACTGCCAGGGGGCGAGAGAGAAAAAGCCTCTCCCGGCAAGAAACTCAGGAGCAGGGGCTTGTTTTTTGTGGCTCTCCTGCCTCCTTTTCTAACACATCTTCCACCTTCTTGAGCAGCCCTCACCACACCTGGGGCTTAATGCCGCGCCTACAGACTCCCTATGTTGCTGCTTCAGTCCCTCCCCCACCCAAACCCCAAACTCCCAAAGACAGACCACTGGGGGCGCTGGGAGGCTTGTGTAATTCAAGAAGTCATCACACATCTAAGTGAGAAGGATTCTGGAGGACGGGGTGAAAGGACAGCTCATTAGAGCAAATGACTACTTAGATGGGGAAGCTGATGAAAGCCGGTGAAACGTGACAGCATGAGCACACTGTGGGTCCTCAGCCCCCCTACCCCGCCCCCGCACCTCACCTCCTCCCTGCTCGCGTGTGCACGCATGTGCACAGAGAACAGAGGGTGCAGGGAGGGCAGGGTCAGCTTATCCCGTTCCTCACTCTTCCAAGAGACTCCTAACCCATTTGGTTTGGTAAACAAAAAGCTACATTACTGTGAAGCAAAGACTTGGCAAGCGTACAGATTAATCAGTCTTCTGAACTAGTATTTCTAAAATAAGTAACTCACCTCTTTATCTTATCTTCCAGTTTGGATAATTTCTGTAGAGATAATACACACAAAATCGAGTCCGAGGCTAGCACGTGGTGACAAGAAAAATTATTTCGATCAAACGTGAATCCACGTTGAACTGTCCTGCTTGGATTAGGTGCTGATCATCAAAGAAGTACCCAATCTACTGAAATGCACAAAGAATCTAAGTGCTCATTTGCTACCAAGGTGGGTAATAAACACTGCTGATCTACCTGTTTATTCGCAGGAGCGTTCGGGCCCAACACTCAGCACCCAGCAGCACACTTGCCAAACTGGCAGTCTGGCTGCTGGCTGTCACCCAGGAGCTCCAAAGTGCTTTCTCCACCTGCCCCGGCTTCCCTCAGGTGCTCTCGCGGCACGGGGTGGTCTCCAGGCCGAGCTGCAGCTGCCAGCCTGGCACGTGCTTGCCCACCGCCCAGGCCAGCAGGAAAACTGCCTCCCTCGACCAAAGTCGCAGCATCAATTCTGCGAGATTTCTCCTAACAAGCGGATTCCTGGTGTTTCTCCAAAATCGTACTTTAAACAGCTACCTGCACTCTGAGTCTAGGGTCTGTCTCGGTACAGAAAATCTGTGTCATCTGTGGACGGGGTACAGACATTAGCAGGCTCTGGTTCCCAGCTCGCAATCTTTCTCCAAAAGGGGAAGAAAGGGGAAGAGCGCGGACGTGTGGGGACCAATCAGCAGCTCTCCCCCGAATGCAAGCAGACGACCTCAGAGCACACTGGACAGCAGGGAGCTTACCGGGAAATAAAAAGGCAGTAATTTGAAGCACTTGGTTCTCCTTCAGAAACAGAGTAATTTGTTAATTTTGTCACAGGAGCCACTAGAATTGCCACCACTCCCCACCTTCAAGAATGGGAAAAGATTCTGCCATTCCTCTTGGCCGGTTTATCCAGCCATCCATACACAGGTCAGGAAAGAACAGTTCATTTTTATTTCCAAAGCTTTACGGTCTTGAGGGGGGCAGTGGGGAGGATTCGGAAGATGCTCCCCGTCATACCGTTAAATCAGTGAAGAGCACAGGGAGGACCATGGAGAAGCCACAGGTGCTCGCTCAGCTCCTACCCCCAGAACATCCTAGAAAGCACAAAGGAAGGGTCGGTACCAGGGCCAAGAAGTGTGGCCTCCTCCTAGAGGAGGAGAGGAGCTCCGCTTAAAACACTTTTAAAACCAACTGTGAAAACAGCTTATTTTGGAAGTTAAGACACAAAGATGACAGCCCCCCAAATGCAAAATGTTAGATTTACTTCTCTTATCCACAGGCCTTAAATGATGATGAGGGCATTAACCTCCCAGGTGTATTTGTGTTTAAGCCATAACAATGATGGTAACAACGAGCCTTATCTCAAGTACTCACAGAGTAATTCGCCACAGGCTGCCTGACTTCAAAGTTAAGATACAGACAGCCATGGACACGAGCCTACCTTCTTCAAGGCATTTAGTAAAAACCCAAGCCTAGACAATGGAAGTACACTCTGACCATGATACACAGACAGGAGTTAGCAGCAGAGTGCCAAAAACAGATTTTAAAAACCACCGATCTATAAATTAGAAGTCTCTTCCAAATAACTCTGTAGTTAAAGAAATAAAAAAAAAATTATAACCTATGGGATGTGGCCAGAATGAAACTCAAAGAAAATTTAATTGTTTTTAATAGAAGACAAGAAATAAAGGAATTAAAAATTTAAACTGGAAAGGTTAAAATGAGCAAGCGAACCAAATAAAGTTGAACAAAGGAATAAAATGAAAAGCACAAAGAAATTAGGAAGCAAAAAGGAAAAAGCAGAACCAGTTAAGGAGGAGTGGTTCTGAATGCACGAATGAATGACAACCCCCCTGAAACTGTGACCAAGAGGTGGGGAGTCCTGCAGATAGGGAATGTTACACACGTCATGTTCACGGAGATGAAAAGGATTCTTCCCAGAAATCTGCATGCCAATCAATTAAGAATCCATCATTAAAGCTGACCTAAGAAAAGGTTACGAGTGTCAATAACCATGGAAGTAATACAACCTTGTGAAAGATTTATACCCTCGACTCCATTCCTGGTGAAGGCTGCTGAGCCTACAGGTTCCATGGGTGTGTTCCAGCAAAACCTCAAAACATCCAGCTTCACTTAGATTATTTGAGGGCACTGGACACCATGGAGAGCATGTGACTGGTTTAAAAGTCTAATATAATGCTGGTGACAAAACCTAACAAAAATAGCACAGAAACTAAATATATGCATAATCTTACTTCTATCCATAGAAGTTCTACATATAAAGTGAATTGCATAGCATATTCAAACTGTCACAACACACATTACCTGGGTAGACTTTATTCTATGATAATAGATATTTCTAATATTGAAGAACCTTATTAATTCAATTCCTTATGTGTATGGATTAAAGGCTCATGCGCTGGCTTGGTTGTGGAAGAGGAAGGAGGGACCTGGGTAATCAAGGGCTTGGTAGATTTTTGGTTTGAGCAGCTGAGAAGAAGGTAATGAAGGACACTCAAGCGGGAAGGCTTGGAAAGAGACAGATTTGGAAGGATAGAAATTGTTGTAGATGATTTCCATTTCAGATACCAATAGCTATCCAAAGGGAGCTGTGTCAAGGCAGCTGCATAAGAGAGAGATAAAGTTGGTCATCCCTGGCATATTGACGGGGTTTTAAACCATAATGATGGATACATGGAAGAATGTAGAAAAAAGAAGAGACTCAAGGACCAAAATTTCAGTAACCTCATGATAGAAAGATACTACCTAGATTTGTGAATACCGTATTTTCATTGTAGCACATATTGCCATACTTAATCATCTCTGTAAACATGCTAAGTTAGGACTTCAGTATAAAATCTAATAAAACCTCATGAGATCACGAGGTAGTTCTCCTGCTAACTTCTGAAAATGTCAGTTTAGTGGCACTGTCAGTTTGGGGGATTTAGAAATTACTTGAATCTTTCCGGAGGGGAAGAAGTTTTCAAGTAGTGTTCTAAAAGAGGCCTCAGAGGCTCAATAACGAGGACGCTGGGACCCTGATCCTGAGACTTCATTTGAATAAAAGGTTCTATTCCAGGGGCAAAACTGTTTCATTTACTCAAATATGATTTCATTTCATTTAAATATGATACAACAATGGACAAAAGTGAAAACAAGAGTAGGTCTTGAAGGGTGTATCAATGAGACACGGATCGAATCATTAAGTACATTGAAAGCAGTGATATTTCAAACTTATTGAAATTGAAGATATACTTAAATTGATTGATTGCATGTTCAATAAAAAAAGAAGAGAATATGAATTAAACACTGAAAACATATTTTTGAAGATGTGCCTAGTAGATACTTAAGGATTTAGTAACTTAAGGGAATCCTCCCGTAACACATAAATCTATTTTCAAGTTTCTCACATTTGACTTTTATGGTTATTTGCAGGAATATGTGTATATATTCCTACCTATCTATGAAAGCAACAGCCACTGACATTTAGTAAGTGAAATACCAGAGAAGACGTCACATTAAAATCAGAAATAAGCCCAAGTCATCAACAAATGCCTACTATTCATCAACACCGTTGTCTAAATTCAACCAACACAATATAAGAAGAAAAAGTAGAATTGAAGTATTGAAAAAAATTGTTATTATTGTTATCACCATTACCTATTCTGAAAAATCAAGAGACTCAGACTGAAAAGGTGTTGGAACTCAGTCCTACAATTTAAGAGTACACATAAAAGAGTTCAGTAAGGTAGCTAGATGGTTATTTAAAAATGAGTAACTTTTCCTTTATACCAGCTACGACTAGGTATAAAATATAGGCATACCAAATTATAAAATATAAAGATGGAAAATCTCATTTATAATAAATAACGACAGCTAAAATCTCTCAAGGACATATGCTTCAATACACATCATCTGTTAATCTCCACAACCACACTATTATAGGACAGTACCATGAGTGTAGGTACTACTATCACAAATTTACAGAGGGAAAAAACCCCCCAAAACTGAGGCTTTGGGAAATAAAAAAATTGTTCAAGATCACATAGCCAGTAAGTGTCAGAAAAGGAATTCAAACTCAGTCCCTCTGCCTCCAAAGAATGAGCTGCTTAACACCATCATGCCCATTCTTCTCTCTCAAATGAGCAAAGCTAGCCTATGTGGGGAAATAGTAACAGGTACAAAGAATGGACAGACACACCGCCAGTAAGAATATAAAATGGTGCAATTTTCACGACACATCTAGGAATTTGTAAGGAACAGAATCGGGGCGTCTGGGTGGCTCAGTTGGTTCAGCACCTGACTTTGGCTCAGGTCTTGATCTCTTAGTTCACAAGCTCGAGCCCCGCGTCGGGCTCTGTGCTGACAGCTTAGAGCCTGGAGCCTGCTTCGGATTCTGCGTCTCCCTCGCTCTCCGCCCCTACCCCGCTAGCTCTCTCTCTCTCTCTGTCTCTCTCAACACAAGCAATGTGTTTATATGGGCTAAAAGTTTAAAAATGGCAACACTGATACCAAAATGATCTCTGGGTGAGAATCACAGATGATTTTCAGCATCATTTTAGATCTTTTTTCTGTATTCTAAAAATGTGATAAAGTGAAGGTGTTAAGGAAACTCAAAATTTAATTTTAAAAGATAAAGTGAAGTATCAAAATAATAGAAATGCAGTTTAGAAAATATTTCCGCTACCTCAGAGTGTTTCTTCCTATGCACTATATTGCCAATTTTAACATACTTTTATGCCCATGACTTTTATGCTACTTAAGGTACTTTTCTCTCTTAGCAAAAACAGGAATACTTGCTTTATCAACATAGATAATTTACTGCACGTTTTAAGCCTTTTAAGTCTGTACTAATCATTTAAAATTATAGCAAAATTCCAGAAGTTATCTAATATAGAAGATCGCCACATCAGTGAGGCAATTAACAAAAATGACAATTCAAAGGTAGAACAAAAATGTCTAAGTCAACAACAAGCAGAAAGCCTCAATTACATGGGGAACTTGTTCCCTGTAAGCACACAATAAAAATGAGCTAGAAAGTAAAAGCCAAGATGTGAAACAGACTAAGTCACAGAATAAGGATAAAATAAACCCACATAATTTTGAATAGTAAATGAGGACAGATGACGAAGAACAAAGAACAAAAACTAATTTTAGCTTTACCTTAAAAAACATGAAGTAATAGATTTGAAAGCCCTTCGGAAAATCTATAATACAAACTGACATATTAAAAGCAGTAACGGCAACTCAATTTTATAGGCTTTTCCTACCTGGGAATCCCAACCACTCAGGACATGATTAAGAGCCTGTGAATAAGGAGACAGAAAAACAAAACAAACCAAATCTCTGTCCAATCAAATCAACGGATACAGCTAAAGCATTTTCTAATAATCCTGAGTGCCTGGCACACTTCTGTGCTCATGATCTTGATTCAGTAAAAACAACTCTGCGAAGTACACAGTGTCTGATAGCTGAGAAAAGTCAAAGGGAAACTGAGGCTTGCCTAAGGTCATGGTCTGGGAAGGGCAGAGCTGAGATGCAATTCTGAGGTCCCACCTGCTTTCTCTGTGCAGCATAAGCCTTCAGTTGTCCAACCCGGCTTAGTGGGAGGGAGGGAGGGACAGTGTCAGCAAGGAACAGATAACGTCAAGAAGACCAAAGAATTCGCTGATATAAATCAGTATACATCATGAGGTCCCGCTGCCCCCGCCATTTAAAAAACAAACAAACAAACAAAAAGGCATGAGCAAGTATTGCCATTTACTTTAGGATAAACCAGAAATCTCGATAACCTTGGCCAAGTTATAAGCATCTCTGGACATCGGTTCCATCACCTAGCAGATAGGCAAAACAACCACAGTATAAACCTAACAGAACTGTGTGAAACTAAATCAGATGATGTAAGTAAAGTGCTTAATACCGGTGCCTGGCACAGAGTTAGTGCCCAATAAATGTTAGCTATTATTAGATTTCACAGTAAGTGAAATTATAAGCTGCATATTATTTGAAGGTAGAAAACTATCATGTCTGCATACAAAATCTTCCACTTAAAACAGTTTAAACATTTCACTCTTCAAAGACTTTAAGAATAAACGTTTTACACAAGTCAGTTTTATAATATCCTTCCCCTGCTAAGTGGGGTAGATAAGGTTAATTATATTCTTAGAAGGCAAACCTGTATGGCCCCTCAAGAAATCTCATCATTCATTCTAAGTTAATTTTTACAGTTTGGGCACCAATTCTCTTATTTGCTCTGAATCAATTATTGTGACCATCTCTTCACCATCCACAGGCTTTTGTTCATCCCACCCACATTAGCAGGTTCATTTTAAGTGCTATGTGGCCCTTCAATAACAACACATTCATGAAATATCTACTAGGTGCCAAGCGTTGTATCAGAGTTGGGTTAGAACAAGGTAGACCACAGAGTCCTAGCCCTCAGGGAACCTAAAACAAGATAAAAAAATCATATGCACATATAAGGTACTGTTATCAACATTTTGTATTATCACTAT
Source organism: Puma concolor (assembly GCF_028749965.1). NCBI lineage: Eukaryota > Metazoa > Chordata > Mammalia > Carnivora > Felidae > Puma > Puma concolor. The sequence continues at coordinate 108,397,410 of NC_141676.1, forward strand.
ATCGTTATGACAAATCTATGCTCTAGGTAGTATTTTCTGTTTGCAGATGAAGAGTAGAGGTGCAAAAAGCAGAAAAGAAAGAAGTAAACCGTTAAACATAGACAAATATTCAAAGATTAGGGAGGAATATGTAATATTTTGAAAACACAGGGGAGCAAGCAAATAATTTTGCCCAAAACTGGGAGATTATGGAACGCTTGTGTTTCTACTTAAAAACCCAAGTAAAAACTCTGTAAAGTACACCTATGGGAATAAAAAATAGAGGATTCATCCAAATATTTACATTAGTTATTTCTGGGTAAGGAGATTCCAGGTGGCTTTCATTCTCTCTTTGCTTTTTCTTAACCAACTTGTAGTACTTAAACAATTTAAAATATAAGGCGAAAAAAAAAGCCAGCATTAAAATTAGGTATCAATGCTCATCTAGCAAACTGTCAAAAATTTTATTAAAAAAATTTTTTTTAATGTTTATTTATTTTTGAGAGACAAGGGCGTATACACACACACACACACACACACACACACAGAGTGTGAGCGGGGTAGGGGCAGAGAGAGAGGGAGACAGAATCCGAAGCAGGCTCCAGGCTCTGAGCTGTCAGCACAGAGCCTGATGCAGGGCTCGAACTCACCAACAGTGAGATCATGACCTGAGCCGAAGATGGACGCTGGAGCCACCCAGGTGCCCCAAAAAGTCCATAGTGCATTCAAACATGATGAAATCCAATCTCTCTCTCTCTCTCTCTCTCTGCTAACAGGTATACGTATCCATTCAACTTTTCTGGAAAGCTTTCTGGCCATCAAAAACCTTAAAGCTTGTTGTGTTTGAACATTACTTCTATGACTCCTAAGGACCCAGGTGCAGAAAACATTTCATTGGGATGTTCAGCTAAAGCATAATGATATTAAAATATTGGGGGAAAAACATGTGTAACTCACACAGAATAAGGATTAAATGACATGTTCTTAGCAAGAAAATGTTTGAAATACTTTGAATATCCTGAGAAAATCCTTAGTGTATGCTACCTGGGGATGGGAAGGTGGGGGGCAAAGCTCTATCATTCTACCTGCACAAGAAAAAGACCTCTAGAACCAAACTTTTTAGAAACCAAGCTTTTTAGAACCAAACTTCTAAGAAAGAGGATTCCATCACATTGTTTAAATCTCACATTACCAAATTTATTAACACACATTAGGTTACAGAGCCCTAAATATTTGTTTAAAGCAGGGGGTTGTAAACCTGACCAACCTGGAACCCTGGCTCTGCCATTATTAACTGTGAGACCTCCGTAAGTTATTTGACCACATTGTGGTTTGTTTTCTTCATCAGGGGAGGAAAGAAAAAGAGGCCATAAATACTTTTTCAAGGGCAGTGCAGTATAACAGACACGGACAGCACCTGGAACGAGGATTGGCACAATTAAGTGTTACCTACTGTCGTCAGCCTTAAAAATACAACAAAGCAAACCAAATGAGATCTAAGCAGAGGCCTCGACAGCGAGCCAGGAGCCGAAGAAAAGATAATGTTCCAGGCAAACAGGACAACCTTGGGATTTTCTGCTTATTCCCTATCCACCCTTAAGGAGTGGGTAATTACCTTGAAGGCAGAACACTTTGACTTTTCAGACATCTGCTTGTGGGCTCGTTCACTGAGCCTAAGAATCACTGTCAGTGTTGTGATGTAAAACCACACACACTAGGCTTTACGGGGGGATTATTTTTCCATTTTCATTTTAACGAAGTAAAACAATCCTTTGCTGGTACACAGCAAAGTTAAAGAGAGAAATGCATCGTAGTGTTTTTAGCAAGCTCTGGGTCATAGAGGTTTAAAAAACTGTTTACGTTTGTCTACGTTTTCTGAGTCTTTTACCAGGAAGCATGTGACGTTACTCTAGCCAGAAAAAAAGTGTTGTAAACGTCAGTAAAAATCACTACTCATAAAAACCTTTGTGGTTTCTGCCAAAAGATGCTCCTTCTGGTGGGACTACGTTTCTGTTAAAGTGTTCCCCATGTCAGACTAAAACTGTCTTCAGGTTTGTCTTCTTAGGGACCCTAAGCAATCTGCTGAAAAGACACGGTCCTTGCCTCCAAACTATTTCGGCCAGACGGGATTTCATATTGTCCAGACCCGGGAGTACTTGGCAGAGAGTAAGTTAGTGTATGTCTTCTCATCTTCCAGACCCATCAGGGCTAATGACCATGCACCTCTTAATTTTCAAACGATGTGTGTCTACATATGTACGCACGATGACACGTCTTAGGGAACAAAGTAAAAACAGAATCACAGGGAGACAGAACTGCCCAAGGGGTAAGGGCATGGGTTTCAGAGTCAGGCAGCAAAGGTTCCGGCTCCCTTCTGCAACTTTCTACCCGTGTGACTCGAAGCTATTTGAACGCTGTGTCTGGGTTTCCTCATCTATAGAATGAGGACCAGAAGAGCAGTGTGTAAGCATGGGGTCGGGCACATCGGCACACAATACATAACAGCTGTTATGTCAGCTACAAAAACCACAGCAAGGATGGAGAACTGGTGTCTCCAGATCACAGATCTGAAAGCTACCTTTATGCCATAAAGCACCAGATGTGACAGACAGGGTGCACATTTCCCAGGCCACCTCATTTAAATAGCTCAATTGCCCTATAAAGTCTCTTCCCCGAGACACTGGAGATATATTCTGGGATGAAATACATAAAAAAAAAATTCAATTGTTCATCATTTCTCCAAACTACAAACAGCAGCAAATATTATAACAGGTCTTCTGGTGGACCTTAAAATTCAAGTTTTGTAAAAATCAGGGTATTTCAGACGTTGTAAGTCCACGAGGCATGTGGGCACCTCCGAGACACAAGATTTCTTATGACGTTTGGTAGACTGGAGATCAAACCCCAGCATCTCAGGATTCTAAATTTGGTTTCACTTTGGTTTGCATTTGGAAACCTGACTTAATACATTTTTTTGTTATTCACTGACCTTATTTACTATTTCTCTGTCCAGCAAAAGCTATACCCGGAAACCGTGTTTGCCACTCGGTGCTCCTATTGGCCCATCCACGCCCTGCCTTCCTCGCCTCACAGTATTCGCTTGGAAGGGACTCTTACCCCGCTCTACCAGCTTGAATCTTACTTTGGAGACCTGGCCAACAGCCTTTCCCACTACAATACCTGCATTTCCTATTCTTCGTTTGTCCCCCTTAGTCCATTTCATCCAGCACCATGTTCTAGCTGTTCCTAATGTCTCTTCTTCTAGAGGTCAGGGGCCTTATACAGCACCTAGATCAACACTAAATTAATTATCTGCTGAGGGAATAAAAGTTTACTGGTGCCCAGGGAGCAGTAACTGGAGACTGGTTTACAATCCTACATTCTAACACTAACAGGATTAAAAAAAAAAAATCTACTTAATATCTTATGTTTGTTTCTTTAAAATTGCTATCCCATCAGAATGAGAGAATTCTTCTAAATTTACGCACAAAAACAGTGAAAAGCCCAGAAAGAGTATAAAAACTTACAAGAGGGTACAGAAAAGGAATTGAAAGCTATAAAATGATAGCAACACTTTTACGTCTGTTACGGTAATTAAAATTAATGTAAAAGCCATTGTGGTCTGCTAGAATGAAGACAAGGTAACTCAGGTGCAGAATGAGGAAAATACTTCAAAAATAGAATTTCCATGAAGCACCTGGGGTCCAATTTGGCAGATATAACCCGTGAAACCTAGCTCCCGGAGAAGCCAGTAATATAAAATAGGTTATTTTTATTAGTCTGATAATTACAACAAATACTTAATAAAAGGAAGTGACTAATAAAAACTCCCATCAACAATGCAAACATTCCACGCTTCTGTTTCCTATTCTTTAATATTTTCCACTGTTAATCAACTAGTTTCATTAGATGTTCATTATCAAAGGGAGATTTAAATTCAACGGCCTTTTTGTTGTCGTTTGGTTAAAAAGTTTATTTTACTTTGTTTGTAATGTTCCAGTATTTTAGTGATGGCCAGATGCCCGAGGTTGAATTTTACAGTACTTGGGAAGTAAAACCCACTCTTTAAGTAAAAATACTCAAACTCAAAACGTTTTGGATTCTAGATTTCAAAACGTTTCAAATTCTAGATTTCAGTTACTAGATCATTCCGATATTTAAGGGTATCTTCAAAGACACAGGTATAGATAACGTAAAATAAGAACACCAAATTAGAAGCAAACAGGTGAACAGAGAGGTAAGATAGTAAGATAATTTTACAAATATTTGGCGAAGCTATGTTTATAGTCCGGTAACACCAAGATGAAGAAACTGCCATTAAAATTAACTTAAATGTGAGTGTTTAAATACATGTAAGTCATACCTTCTACAACCTAAACAAACTTCTACAACCTAAACATATGTAGACTTAAATACATATCTATCTCTATAGATACCTCCTATCTATCTCTATAGATACCTCCTATCTATCTCTATAGATACCTCTATCTATCTATAGAGATAGATATGGATAGAACGCTGTATTGCTTGTGGTTCTTGGAAAGCCCAAAAAGTGTTTGAGGCATATCCACTGTTTCCCGTTTAGAAGATGCACTGGAAAAACTCAACGAGGAAATGAGTCAAGAATTGATGAATTTTACCAAATTTCTAAATATACTAGCCCAAGTGTCTCTGTAACTATTCCAAGATGGTTTAAAAAAGGAAAGAAAAGAAAAGAACGAAAAGAAAAAAGAAATCTGAATCAATAAACGTCTCACCGGCCTGGGGGATACTCCAACCCAGCCTTGCAACCAATAGGAAAACTTTGACTAAATCTGGATTCAGATTTCATCTCTTTATCACAAAGCACGGAGCACAAACCAGTATTGTTAACGGTTACCCAAATGGCAAGACTCCCAGTTAGAGTAATCGGTACTTGGAAGCTCAGGCTGCTTCTGAACGGGTTGAAGGGGTGAAAGGGGAGGCAGTTTAGGGAAGGAAAGCGGGGATCCTTTCTCCGAGTTCGACGTGGAACAGGGCTGTGTCGGGGGTTGAAGGTGGGAAGCAGCGGCCCGTCTAAAATGAACGCGAGGTGAAAACCGGGGTGCGCCCCGGGGCCGAGGGGTGAGGGGCGCGGGGCGCAGGAGGGACGGGGACGCCGGAGGGGTTTCCGCCGGGGCCGCGTCACGAAAGCTAAGGGCTGGGGCTGGATCCGAGGTGCCGGGGGCTGCCTCACCACGCGAGCGCGCGGCGCCCAGAGCCGCAGGGGGCAGCGCCGTGGGTCCGTTTCCGTCCGGAGCGCCCGGGCTCGCCTCCATCTTCGGCGGCCGAGCCCCGCGGCGGGTGGGCGGGAGTGGACCGCTGCCCTAGGCCGCGGGGCCCGGGTCTCCGGCCTCACCCGGCCCGAGGTGCCGGCGAGGACGGCTCCGGCCGCGGGGACGGCGGGCCGGGCTCTCCGCTCGGCCCCACCCGAGCTTGCGGGAGCCGCGGGCGCCCAGTCCGGTTCCCCCCCCCCCACGCCCTCCCCGCCGCACTCCCCGTCCTCCGGGGGGGGGGGGGGAACAGACCCGCCCGGGCCTGGAGCTCGCCCGGCGCCGCCTCCCCGGCCTCTCCGCCCGGCGCCCGGGCGCGGCCTCCCGGCGCGCCGCCCTCCCCTCGCGCGGCTCCCGCAGGGCCCCTCCGGCCGCTGTCCGCCCCCTCCCCCGCCGCCGGGGGGACAAACCTGGCGGCCGCAGCCCGGCATGGCCGACGCCGCGAGGAAGCGGCGCGCCGGCGGCGGGGCCCGCAAGCGACGGCGGCCGGCCCCGGCCCTCCCCGCGCCGAGCCGCGCCCGCCCGCGCGCCCTCGCTCTCTCCCTCCCCGCGGACCGCGGCCCCGGCGCCCCCTCCCCCGGGCTTGCACAACTCGCGCCCCGGCCGCGCGCGCACGCGGAATTGTTGCTCAACCTACTTGCGGTCTCTTCTCCGCGGCCATCACGACATGCCCTGGAAGCCGGGGCGGCCCCGGGGCCCTCCGGCGGCCGGCCGCCTCTCGCCTCCGCCCTGGGCCGCCGCGGCCGCCGCTAGGGCGCGGGGCGAGCGGGAGGCTCCCCCATGCCGCCCGCCCGGCCGGCCGGCCGCGCGCCGGGGCCTCGGCTCGCCCGCCGCCCGCGCCGCTGCTCCGCGGGCGAGAGCGAAGCCGGCTCTCCCGCCTGCCGCCTCGCTCCTCGGCCGCCCGCCCGCCCGCAGCCGCAGCCGCAGCCGCCGCGCCGCTTCCTCCTCCCCTTCCCTCTTTTCCTTCTCCTTCGCCTCCTCTGGAGCCGAGGTTGGCAAACCAGCACCTGCTGCTGGAGATCACCGAGAACTGAAACAGGAAACCCCGAGCCAAGGGGAAAACCCGGGAGGCGTGGAGAGGGGTGAGGGGAGCCACGGGAACCTGTCGGGCTCCACCGAGCCCGCCTGGCCTCCTCCCCTCGCACCCCTGCCCTCCCCCGGCCCGGCCCGGGGGTCCTGGCCTCCTCTCCCGGCCCGCCCCCCAGCCCCGTCCGGGAGGGCGCCTCTCTGCTCGGCGACACCTCGTCCTCGCAGCAATAAGGCGGCCCATTCATTCCCTGGGCGGGCAGGGAAACCGACAGGCTGCCTACTTAGGGCGAGTTGCCCGTGCTCCTCTGCTGATTATCAATATTCTGTAACGAGGAAAAACCACACCCGCGTTAGCAAGACCAATAAGGGAACTTACACAAATGAAGCTGTTGGGATTTCACCCAGGGGAAGGACTTCTTTCGGCAAGGAAACTGGCCTTATTGGAAATGGCAGTGTGTCAAAATCGAGGTTAAACCCGGGATAAATCCAGATCTCCCGCTGGAGGTTGGGAGGAGACGGACAGCCCTGTGCGCTGAGTTGCAAGAGTGAAGAGCGCTGAGAGCAGAGAGCCTTTTTTTCTCTCCTGTCAGTAGTCCAACCGCCGGCACAATTTAGGTCAACATTTCAGTAATGTTCAAATAATCGTATTCGCCTGCCTGTGGAATTCTCAGCGGCTGCCCCACTCCTAGCCTTGGGCCGGATGAATCCGCCTTGGGAGTGAAAGGGAAGGGAATTTATGTGGCTTGTGTCCCTACCATGCGCCACAGACTGGGTAGCCCGCTTTAAGTGCATTGTCTCATGTGTGTGTCACCACAGCCACGTGAGCTAGGTGTTATTATCCCCTTTATCCCTCAGAAAATTGAGGTTAGAAAAATTTGCTGAAACGACACGGTTTGAACAGGAAGGATATACAGGCCTGTCTGCGGTCCAAGCACATCCTTGTTTAACTGGACCATCATGCCTTTGATGATGAGACTTTTCACCTTTAATGAAATTCTCTCTTGTCTCTCTGAATTGTTTTCAATAGAGCATATGTGATTTAAGCCGGGATCTGCTGAATTTGCTTGGGTTACTTAATGGTAGTGACATCCATACCCCTTATTGGGGCTACAACTTTATAGTTCCCAGTTCTTAAAAAAAAAAAAAAATCTGCCTCTATGGCTCCGTCGAGCAGTACAGGTGTCCCCACTTATTTGGCCAACATTTGTAGCCCTTTAGCTATTGATGACGGGGTCCCAGCTGACAGCATCCTGCTGGCTGGTGCCCATGGACATCCTGGTAACTGTAAGACGGAAGGTACACCTTGCTGAGCCTGCTTTCCCCTCCAGCAGGCTGGGCTTGGGGCCTATTAAAGGAAATAGCAGACGGGTAGGCTTCTTCTGGGACACAAGAGCTCTCTGGTCCACGTTTCTAGTATCACCTTTAAGACCCTCAGGCTGTCTGGCGCCCTGATCTCTGCAGCCCGGTCCGTTTTGATTGGCAAGCAGGGAGGGATGCTCTGGGAAATCATCCCCTGTTCGCTGAGCCAAACCCTCAGAAGTCTCTTGTGCAGTATCGGGGAGCGGCGGGGACCTAAAAAGAGGCTGGCTGGCTGACAATAAGTGACAGCATCTGTGGCATGATTTTAGTGATGCCAGGAGTTCCCCTACTCCACAGTATATCACCCACACAGTCTTAGTTCCCTCATTGACTCAACTGAATTCCATTCAGTATTGATTAAGCATAGTTACAGACCAGGGCACTATATTAGGTAGTCTGGAGCTAAGAGACATGAATAATTATTGCAACTGCCAACATTTGTGAATGCTTACCATTCTAGGGACTTGGCATGTGTTGTCTCCTATTAGGCACACAAAACCCCTGTGAGGAAGTAAGTATCATTATTTCCATTTCACAGATGAGAAAACTGAGACCAAGATCACAGTCAGTAACAGTGCACGGGTGGGAGCACAGTCTCCCTCTGGAATCAGGACCCACTGCGAGAACACGATATGGTAACTGCCCTTAGTTACCTCACGACGCAGCTGGGGAAATAAAAACACATGAAAGTTCAAAGAAGACAAGAGAATTTATAAGTGTTTAGTGTGTGTCATGGGTCATAAATCCAATGACATTTCAGACCAAAGAAGGGTTGCCTTCAGTTGGAGCAGTTGAGAAGACTGGCATAGAAGAAGAGCCTGGGCTTCAAAAAGACAAGAAAATGAAGCTGGATAATGATGAGGAATAGTATTTTGATAAACAGAGCGGATGGGGAAAGGCGTATCAATGAATTGGAAGGGTTTTGTGGAATTGTGAAGAGTTTTGAATGCAGGGTGACGTGGAGAACATCCTATTTTAGGAAAATAAATATTGTGATGGTTACTGGATGGTTTGGAAAGGGGAGGGACGGGGTATGTGCAGTGAGACACGTTTGACAGCCAATATGGCAGAACAGACATGAAATACTGAAGTAAATAGTGAAGGAGAGGAAGGGACAGTTTAGTGACGCACTGGGACTTGAAAAGTACTGAGGCTTTGTGAATGATTGCATACACTTGACCAAGACAGACGTGAGAAACGGGAGAAGTCCAAAGTAACTCTGTGAGTGTAAATGTAAAACCTTTAGTACTGCAGACTGGGCAAAAGAGGAAGCCTAGGGGTAGGGAAACTACTTTCCTGAACAAATGTTGAGAATACTTTGGTTTTAGGCATGTATTTGTGGTAATAGTGGAATATGTATGTGGCAATGTTTTATGGCCTTATTTAGAAGAGACAAATAGTTACATAAATGAGACTTTTATGTTACAGAGAGGGTATGAAAACTTTGAATGCTCACTATTATAAGAATAACCAGGCGTGGTTATTCGTCTTAAGTCAACAAGAGTTGAAAGAAAATCTCTAACAAAAATAAAATGCTTCTGTGCCCCTGAGACAAATAAGTATTAGGGAATGTCTCTCTTTTTGAGTCCAGATTATATTAACTTAGAAGCAAAAGAATATACAGGAAAGAAAATCCATGAGTTCAGAGAATATCAGACTGATGAGAGAAAATTAAGAGCTCATTTGGCCTGATCCGACTTTTCGTTTTGCAGACGGTGAAATTGAGGATCAAACTTTGAATGTCTTGACAATAAAATTTCAAAATAGGCATTTGGCAACTATGGCACATTTGCCATGACCAATTCTGGAGAGACAACCAATCTGTATTTTAGTTATAAAATCAAGCTTGGACCTCAAGCTGTGACTTTGAATTGCACATAATGAAAAGAATTTGAGTGGCCGCAGCTCCACAGAAGTTAAAGCCTTGGGACAGCCTCACTAGTTAAAAGCAAATGCTTTGGAAAGAACAGATTAGGGACAGGGGGTTGGTCAGGGTGGAGAGAATGGGTACAAGAGCAGCACTTGGTGGGGCACCTGGGTGGTTGAGTCAGTTAAGTGTCTGCTTTTGGCTCAGGTCATGATCTCATGGCTCCTGAGTTCGAGCCCCGCATCGGGCTTTGTGCTGACAGCATGGAACCTGCTTGGGATTCTCCCTCTCCTCTCTCTCTCACTGCCCCTACTCTGTTTGTGCTCTCTCTCTCCTTCTCAAAATAAATAAATAAACTTAAAAAAAAAAAAAAAAAGAGCAGCGCTTCTTTCTAAACTATAGCTCCCAAGTAGACTGCTGCACACCTATATTCACATTTGAACTTCAAAAGACAGTTTGAGATGGCCATCACCTCCCACCTGACTACCCTCAGCCTGGAACTTCCAATTGCCAGCCGCCTTTTCTAAGACCTCCAGGGACTTAAAAAGTGAGGGCCCATAAGCCACTCTCAGACTGAGAAGTGTCACACACCCTCAGCAACTGCTTCTACTCTATCCAGAACTTTCCTAGTGATGTCCTTCGAAGTTTCCTCTTTGAAAATGTGTGTATACAATGGACATGCTTGAGGATGCAAAAGAACTCTCTCTCCTGCCTCCACCTTTTCCACCAAAGCACTTACCTTACTCAGCTGAGACAATGTCAGTGGTCCCTTCCGTGCGCTTCATTCAGCGCCAGCCCTTTGGCCAGCACTCGACTTCCTGTGGTTGAAGAGCTTTGCACCCATAGCCAGACGACTGCTGTGACTTTTCATTCGGTTTGTGTCTTCCAGACAATTCTGGTTAATTCCAACCATCCACAAAATGTAAAGTTTTCTTAATAATATCATTCCCCTAAACAGTATGATCTGTAGAAGACAGACACAGAGGGAAAAAACACATCCTTGCCCAGGTCCTTCAGGGACTGCTTAGAGTTGCTTTTTAATGCTGAGTTCGTAGGGAAAGGAAACTAGAGGGCACGAGATACGTGCTGTTGACCAATCCCAGGACTTCTTTCTCTTGATGGAGTTACCACAAGATTCTATATCAGCAGCATGACTCCTGTTTTTTTTTCTTTTTTTTCTCCAGCATTTGTGGGAGGCCCCCAGAGAGCAGAACACAAGGTTTTCAATATGCTGTGTCATACAGTCATGTGCTTGGTTTTCTACCTGAACCAGACAGCGTGGCTGCCCTAATTTACCACATTTGGTCAACATAGGAATTTTGAGAATCACGAACGTTTACTATTGAATTTAAAACTGCTCCTAAGGTGGCACGTTGCCATTTTGACAAGGACCAACATGTGTCATGACAGTTCACCTTGCCCAGAAGTTGAAAGACTTTTTGTTGTAAAAATTGCACAAAATCTTTTTTGTGCAATTTTAAGTGTACCAGAAACATCCTCGTCACCTCTGCAAGCTTCCCTTGTTTTAAAAGGAAACTCGTATACAGAATTACAAACGCACATAACTGAGCCAGTTGGAAAGAGAATGATGGAATTTTCGGGTTAAAGTATACCCGGTGTTAAAAGGCTGTATCACGAGAATATTAATTGTAGCATTATTGGCAGAGGCAAAAAAAAAAAAAAAAAAAAAAAACAAAACTGGAATAAACCTAAATATCTATTCATAGGAGACTATTTATATAAATTGTGGTATCTGCATACATTAGACTGTCATTCACCTATTAAAGAGAATGAAGTGGCTTAATGCATTTGGAATTGTTTTTGAAAAAGTGATGTCAATACCAGTGTATATAATATGCTACCATTTGTGTGAAAAACAGAATATTTCTACATGTGCTTACACGTGCCTGCATTATCTCTGGAAGGACACACAAGAAGCTGGTCATGGTGGTTGTCCTGGGCAGGGGGACTGGATGATTATTCAAAGGACGCATGGAAAAGAGAGTCCCTTTTTATTCTATAACCATTTATAGCTTTTGAATTTTAAATGGGGTGCTTGATTTAGCTCTCCCCCCAACATTTTTAAGTCTACCTTTATTGGTGATATGTGCTACTGTCTGCCCTTTTCTATTGGATTTTATAGATAAGCAGATATTATTTTTGCAAAGAGTACCCCAGCCACAAGGAAAAGGAAGTTGAGAGTCCTGTGAGTTGCATGTGTGGGTTCTGGGGCTTCCCAGTGAAGGGAAAGATTCCTATGGTCATGTGGAAGGGGAGGTCCCATAATTGCTAAAGGATTCCCAGCCAGCATTAGCGGGATTAGTCGCTGTTTTCACAACTTAATTGTCAAAAGCTTCAAACTCAGATTCTATGAGGATTTTTGATGGGAACTGCTTTACCTTAAAGGAGCCTTCAGGGAAGTTCTCACGAGCAGATACAGGACCAGTTCACGTAAGCGGCTGGCATCACAGAAAATCAGCGGGAGGCCTGGCGCCCATGAGCATGTTTCTTTTCTCTCCACAGTATTCACTCCTAGAATTATATTTGCTTATCTGTTTTATTGTGTCTCCTCACATCAGCAGGTAACCTCCTGGAAGGTGGGAGCTCTGTCTGTCCTGCTCTCTGCAGTGTCCTCAGTTCTTCTGTGCCCAACGTGTAGAAAGCACTCAAGCTGGCTCCGTTCTGGGGACCACAGCACCACGTGACTCTCTAGCCCGTGGCTGCCTCTTTAGGCATTAATCTGCCAGAAGGCAGTACAGACATGGCCAGGGGAGCCAGGCCTCAGGCCTCCAGCATCTGGGAGCATGGGCAAAGCAGAATTCAAATCTCAGAAGAACTGGGGAGGTAGAAAACTATTTATGCATAGAGGAATAGGGCAAGGAGCCAACTACTGAATAGCAGAACCAGGTAGGGGCTTGGTAAAGATAGAAGGAAAGAAAAAGGAAGGAAGGAAGGAAGGAAGGAAGGAAGGAAGGAAGGAAGGAAGGAAAAAAGAAAGATAACCAATCACAAGCGAATTAGAGCAAGACAGCTTCCCCAAACACATACGAGTAGCACAACAGTAAAATGGAAGCGAGAGCCCTATAATTAGGGTTGCAGTTCACAGGAAGCAGAGCGGGTTTGCTGCTGAGTCACTGTGCCGCTGGAGAGTTGGGTGGTTAGGTTGGGAAAGTCACCTTGATGTAGGGTCTAGGCTGGCTTCAGAGTCTAGGATGGGGGACAGGTGAGTGAGCCTAGTGGCTGAGGTCAGAGGGAGACAGGGAAAACAGCCAACCTACAGGCTTCTGGGTATTTACTTGTAACCTTAAGAGAGGAAGTCACAGGGAAATTTCCACTCTCGGCTCTTTGGGTCTGAATGTAGACATTCCAGGGGATATTCGGTCAAAGAGCATCCAGGAGTCCAAAATGAGGATTCGAGGAGTCCCGCCAGGCAGGAAGCATTAAGTACATCTCTACGGGTCCCCTAAGTGAGTGCCACAAGCCTAGGTAGGTGACCGAGGCTCAAGAGAGAAATATGATACAAATATCTGATGGCTTTTCGTGGTTTTGGGAAGTCGCTGATCACAGTCAGGAGTTTGGTGGAGGTGAGCTCTGATCATAGAGGAGCGATTTGTGTTCTGTCTTGCTGATCCTGTGGTCAGTCCAGAGCATACAGGTTTACACTTAACAAGCAGAGGCAGAGTCAGGCAGTACCTTAGCCTAGGGTTCAGCCGTGTATTGATTCCTATCCCTCATGGTCCTTCATTTTGGTCACAACAGTTACCTTATTTGAAACAACATCAGTATTCCCTTGAAATGTTTCTCTGGCTCTTTAGTTATCATGTGACCTCCTCCAGTTTTTTTATTTTTTTAAAGTTTATTTATTTATTTTGAGAGAGACCGAGACAGCATGAATGGCGGAAGGGCAGAGAGAGGGGGGGGAGGGAGAGAGAATCCCCAGCAGGCTCCATGCTGTCAGTGCAGAGCCCGATGTGGGGCCTGAACTCATGAGCTGTGAGATCATGACCTGAGTGGAAACCAAGAGTCAGACTCTTAACCGACTGAGCCCCCACATTTTTTTAAATTGTAAGGGTGGCTGTTTATCTCTGGGTGATGGGATGAGGGATAATTTGTTATTTCTGAAAACTTGTGTTCTTACATGTCTTAAAAACTTTCTGCCATGAACATGTATTCTCGTGATAATTTAAAATACTACATCGGAATACTACCCGGTACTAGAAAAGCCAGTGAAAACCACTTCCGTGGTTAACCGTGTTCAAGATCCATGAGGCAGGAGTACTTGACCCTCAGTTTCACTATCGGCCAGCTGCATATATAAAAGAGCCTTGGTAAATCCTAGCTATTGCTTTTGTATATAAAGAATTGACCACCCAAGACAATACAAGTTATTGTATAGACTCAATCCTACCAACACTCTAAAATGTTGTTACAAACACGTAGTTTAGCAAAGTAAACACAGAAAGTGATGGCAATATATTTTATCTGGACATGCCTTCTAGTAAACAAGTTGTCCTTGCCAAAACTTACTGAACATTTAACTGCCTCTTGGAGCTATCCAAAATAAAATAAGTTCCTGAATTTCTCTAGAAAGGTTTCCAGTAAAAAGTAGGAACTGCTGAGGATGCCTGGGTGGCTCAGTCTGTGAAGCATCTGACTCTTTATTTTGGGCCAGGTCATGATCTTGCGGTTTGTGGGTTTGAGCCCCCCCCCCCCCACCGATAAGTAAATAAACACTAAATTTTTTTTTTTTTAAATTCTGTATCTATATTCCACTACCTTTCTTGATTTAATTAAGCCAAGCAAGTGTTGAATTCCAGCACTGGAATTTCCATCATAAAATAAAAGACATGGCCTATGTCCTAAATAAACTAAATTTTTGTTTTTTGTTATTTATTTTTAAAAGTTTATTTATTTTGAAGGGGGGGGGTGGAGGGAAGGAGGAAACATGTGAGTGGGGGGGGGGGGGGCGAGGGGGCAGAGAGAGTGAAAATCCCAAGTATACTCCATGCTGACAGTGCAGAGCCCAGCATGGGGACCTGAGCTGAAACCAAGATTCAGACTTTCAACCAACTGAGCCACCCAGGTGCCCCTAAACCAATTTTTTAAATAAAGTTTTTTTTTTAACGTTTATTTATTTTTGAGAGACAGAGAGAGCACAAGTGAAGAAGGGCAGAGAGAGAGGGGGATAGAGAATCTGAAGCAGGCTCTGGGCTGCCTGTGTAAAGCCTGACAAGGGCTCAAACCCATGAACTGTGCAATCATGACCTGAGCCAAAGCCAGATACTCAACCGACTGAGCCATCCAGGCGCCCCGACCCTATACCAAATTTTTAAAGGAAACATTAAGACATACACTGGGGGGGAAATCCAGGGAAAACACTAAATTCAATATAATCAAATGCTAAACTTGCCTGAGTTAGGGACTCACTCAGTTAGCTGTGAACTCCAGGATGCAGATCTCAAAATAATTCTCTGTCCGCCTTAGGGATTCATTCATTTAACAAGTGCTTTTTGGGCACCTGCTCTATTCTGGGCACCATTGGGATGTCCCCCTATTCCCTAAAGCAGCCTTGGAGAATTCCTAAGCTGAAGGCCAAGGCTGCTGCCTTCAGTCCACCCTGTACATGGCCAACCCCCTGTCTTCTGCTATTCTCCCCTGCTCATTCTCCACCTGCCACAGTGGCCTTCTTGCTGTTCTGCCCATTCCTTCTCTCTGGAACATTCTTCCCCAAATATCCACAAGGTTTGCTCCTTAATTCCTTCAGGCTTCTGCTCAAATGTCACCTTATCGGCAAAGTCATCCCTCAACACTCTTATCTGGAATATCACACATAGCCTCCCTTCATGTATACTCTGGTCACTCTCCATCCCCTAACCCTGCCTTTTTTTTTTTTTTTTTTTTTTTTTTTGGGCCCTTATAATCACCTGAGAGAGGTACAAATCCAGATCCGGATCCAGATCCAGATCCAGATTTAGATAGACAGATACCAGAGATATATAGATACAGATATCTATTTCCAGCTAGGATGCCTACATAAATGGAGATTTGTTTATCCGAAGAGGAGAATTCTGGAAAGTTTACTTGAATTAAGGTGAAAGGAGAACAGATATGACATCACTAGTGAGCTATATCCCAGGAAACCCAGACAGAAAGGAGATAGGTCGATAAGGCTTTCTTCAGAAGTCCCCAATGGGCACACAACACAAATACAACACAGCCAACAAGTCTCAGCCACATCCCAAGAAGCTACTGCACAGAATCATCAGCCAGAAGCAGATTATCTAATCAAGTGGTAATTTATATCATGGGCTCTGTTCTCCCTTGGTTTCTGTGATACCACATCTCTCCTGCTTCCCTTTCACCTCCCCAGATCCGTCTCTTTGGGGTTTTGTTCTGTCTACTCCTACATAGAATTCCTCTCTGACCCATTATATTTTGGCTCCACATGCCTGTCCCGGGTCTTCTCACCCATTCCTGTGGCATGAAGTGCCACCTATATTCTGGTGATTACCACATCCATCTCTGCAGCCCAGAGTATCTGGCAGTGAGTAGGTGCACAGTAAACGCACCTTCTGTTTACTCAAAATGAATAGATGGCCTTTTGGGGGCTCCCACTATGTCAACCATTGTTGTAGGTGCTGGAAAACTTTCCCGCTCTGGTAGAACTTGTATTTAAAAATACACAATTAAATCAACAGATGAAAGGCACAAATAAATGGAAAATAATTTCACATACTAGCAAATGCTCTGAAGAAATCAGAGCGGAGTACTAGCATAGCAGGTCAGTGGTGGCTGTGGGCAGTGATCAGGGAAGGATTCCTTTAAATCCCATCTAGCTAGGGCACCTGGGTGGCTCAGTCAGTTAAGCGTCTGATTTTCAACTTAGGCTCAGGTCGTGATCCCACAGCTCGTGGGTTCGAGCCCCACCTTGGGCTCTGCACTGACGGTGTGGGTCCTACTTGGAATTCTCTCCTTCTCTTTGTGCCCCTGCCCCACCTGTGCTCGCTCAATCTCTCTCTCTCTCTCTCTCTCTCCAAAATAAATAAACTAATTTTTTTTTTTTTAAAACTCCCATCTGAGCAGAAATGATGCAAAGGAGCCAGCCTACGCAAAGCACATTCCAGGTAGAGGCCATAGCAAGTGCAGGAGCCCCAAGGCAGTGTAAGCCAGGTGGGTCAGGGAAGAGAATGAAGCCTGTATTGGGAGTAGAACCTGGCGCCAGTGGATGGTTCCTTGCTCTCCAGTTTGCCCCAACCTCACACCTTCCCATTATCGTATCCCTGGCCAGCCCCTCTCACTTACCTTACCTGCCTGGCTCTTGTAGGCACTTGAGTTTGTCCCCCTTCCTTGCTCTTGGTAAAGTGCCTTGGCAGTTCTCACAAGGTTCCATGCTCTGGTTTATTCCTGGGCCTCCACCTGGTGTGCTCTTTCTGCTGGCAACACCTTTCCCCTAATACTTTGTGAACAAAGCAATTCATTCCATTCTAGAAAGCCTTCTTTGATCTTGTCTCTCTGAGTTAGAGGTCCCCCCTCTATTCTACCAGGGTCCCGTGTGATAACCAAAGCACAGAAAAGTTGAGTAACTTCCCCCAAAGCATACTCCAGAGGCAGGATTCGAACCCGGGCTCTTAACCATGGTGCCCTGGGCCCTGCCTCCCAAGGCTGTTGGGAGAACTACATGGGATGATGCCTGCAAAGTGCTTAACATAAGCCCTGACCTTTGGCAAATATTCAGTAACTGTTAGCTCTAATTATATACACAATCTCTGCCCCTGAAAAGCGTATGGTCAAACAATGAAGCTAAAAGTCTAGTAAACAGATGGGTAAGTTGGAGAAAACTTTGACTATCTAGAAGGATCTGGACTGTAGTCTTAAACGGCTTCTCTCATTTGCA
Source organism: Puma concolor (assembly GCF_028749965.1). NCBI lineage: Eukaryota > Metazoa > Chordata > Mammalia > Carnivora > Felidae > Puma > Puma concolor. The sequence goes on from NC_141676.1 coordinate 108,414,829, forward strand.
ATCCTTTCTGCAAAGTACCTGCCACTTAATAATCGTGGTGGTGATGCTCTTTGAAAAAGAAAATATTAAAAGCAAGAGCAGGTCTTATGGAAAAATGATACACTTCGGTTTTAGACATGGTGAACTTGTCTTCTGGAAGGGCTTCTGGAACATCCAATTAGAGATGACCAGTCGGTTGGGCAAATGGCTGCATAATTCCCTCTGTTACTTAAGCATCATCCCTGATTCTTCTCCTCCCTGGCTTCCACGTCTAATTCAGCAGTCAGGCTTTGTTGGTTCCGCTTTTGAAATATATCTGTTGATCTGCCCCCTTTTCTCCTCTATCACCACCTGGACCCAGACCACCACCACCCCTCTGTGTTTTCATCCGTAAAATGGAGACACGAATAGTATTTACTTTATGGGGTTGCTGTGAGCCTTAAAAGAAGATAATTTATGTAAAGCACTGAGGGCTCAGTGCTCAAAGTGCTGCCTATCATGCAGAGAAAGGATCGAGACTGTGTGGGACTGAGGAGCCCACAGAACAGAATCTCTAAAAGGAAAATAGTTATCGGAGATGAAGAAGACTGGGAGGTTTCAAACATGTGAGGTCCTGCAGGACATGTTTATGTAAAAGTGGTAAAATAGAAAGTTGAACAAGTTTGTTCTACACAATCCGTTTATCAGAATAGCATTTACAGCAACTATCTACAGAAAGGTTGAGTCAATTATGGTCTCCCGGTTAGAAGCAATAAGAATCAGCTAGAATCTGGTTGACTCAGGTCACCTCTGTTGAGTCAAAACTTCTCGTGTCAGGCCACCTCAGAGACTGCTGACCAGTCTGTGGATTGCCTTTCTTTGGGGTCAGCTGTCCGCCCCTGTTCAATCAATAGAAGCCAGAGAGGGGTGTGAATAGCCATCCTGTCAGCAGGGGCTCAGCACGGAGCAATTTCCCTTGGAAATGACTCTGGGCTCTGAGTGTGAGGGCCACCATGAACGACACAGCTGAGAGATACAGTCACATAGAGGAAAAAGTATGAAGTTTGAAGCCTGGGTTTTGAGTCTCCGAAATCTAGTCCCACTTTCAACCAGTTCTGTGCGTTGGGCGAGTTAGTATATTTTTCTAATGCTTACCATCTCCTTTATCAAGTGGACATGTTTATAATTTCATAGATGTTTGCTTTGGAAAGCTCTATGTGAACTGTAACCACCTCGAATCACTTAGGTCCCAAGCAGCCTGGTGGCTTAGTAGGAGACCACTTAGGTTTTAATCGAAGGGTTAAGCTAATTGCTGAAAACTTTCTTAAGTAGCAGTACTCTCTGGGAGTAGGATAAAGATATAATTCCCACAAAAGACTTTCTATTCTTTCAGAGGTGTAGGAAGAAGAAATTCCTTAAAGCTGATGAGAGATAGTATGGCAAGAGCAGTCTACACATGCACAATTTTCTGCCATGCTGACGAGCGAGTAGAAAGACAATGAAGAAAATGAGGGAAAGTCCCATGGAGCAAGAAAGCTGACCTAGAAGCCACGTCTCTGGTGACAGGTGCAGACACCACAGCTTTCCTATCACCACCCCATGCTGGTACCAGAAGGGGCCACGAGGATTGCTGCACCTCTGGAAAACAAGTGTAGCTTCTGGCCCTCTTATGATTCTTGCCAGAAGGTAGCCCATGAGGGCTCTCTTTCTTCGGTCACTAGCTCCTGGTTCAAATTCTGATGTGAGTGCATCCAATCAGTTTAGACCATGTGCCAGTGCTATAGCTGCAAGGGCGGCTGGGCAAACTGGCACCTGGAATGTTCAGCTTCTGCAGTGAGGGGCGGGCTCTGCCTCATTAGGTTTCTCAAGCCAAGCAAAGAGTTTTAGATGCTGGGGAACCAAAACCATTAAAAATATAGATGAAGTGTGTCTTCTAAGAATGCTTGATGTTGGTAACCAAACACTTGATTTAGTTAATACAAGATTCTAGACACTGGGGCGCCTGGGTGACTCAGTTGGATAAGCTTCCGACTTCAGCTCAGGTCATGATCTCACGGTCTGTGAGTTCAAGCCCCAGGTCGGGCTCTGTGCTGACAGCTCAGAGCCTGGACCCTGCTTCAGATTTGTGTCTCCCTCTCTCTCTGCCCCTCCTCCACTCATGCTCTGTCTCTCAAAATAAATAAATAAACATTAAAAAATTAAGGAAAAAAAAAGATTCTAGACATCTCCTTTTAGCTCCCAATCCTTGCTGGTAACTCCCAAGAAGGCCCCAAGAAAGTGAAGGCAACAGTGATTCATGAGACCCTTTTCCCTCAGTAATTTTTTTCCCTGTGGGATGGTATGTAGATAGTTTTTTTACTTCAAAATTGTGAACATTTACTAGCATTAAAAATCAAGATGTGTTTTCTTGTTGTTGCACAAAGATAATTATTAATACAGCGAATAAGTGATCACCTATAAAAATAATGAATAGGTTGAAAGAAAAGCTTACGTGTTATAAGATGCTATTGTGCTTAAGATATGCATTACAAAGTGATGATAATGACAGTAATAATAATAAACAAGGAAAGGGTCACACATTAAATGTTTGATTTATGCTTAGATTTTTTTCTTTTTCTCCCCTGACCTCTGACAGTATATACTTACAGAAAGAAACGTCAATCTCTCTTTGTCACCAGTGGAATGTTTTTGTGGTCCAACATCTCGACTGTAAATAATAAGCTTGCTTTTTAAAGCTATCTAATAGTCATTTCACAATTGATTAGCAATGCCAGTCCTGATGCAGATGCATGCCACATGCAAACATTTGTATATCCGTGACCCCTGTATATCCTCTGTCAACTCCTAGTGGAGCTCCTTTGGAAGACAGGCAGTTGACAAGCCAGATGGGAATGAGACTGTCCTCAAAAGCCTGGGAGATTTTTGTCCATATGCTTCTGGTTGTTCCATAGCAAGACCATATTGTCCCGTGTGATGCTAATGAAGGTATGAGCGGCCTTTCGTTAGTGCTTACTCAGTCTTTGTCTTTCCTGTGAGTCATTATTGTTTTCCAGCGAGATGCTGTGGCCAGCCTCGCTTTCAATGTGTCATTTTCATTCATTTGGAAACTAAAGAGCTGAGCTTTGCACCACGTCCTTAATGTCAGCAAAGCCCGCTCTCTTGGATTAAAATGCAAGATGTATTTGCAGCTAGTGCAAAGTGCTGAAGGCTGTCTGAGCCCAGCAGCCACAGTGGGCATGCCAGAGGTCCCCTTCAGAAGGGCTCAAGGGCTGGGTGCCTGGGGCTAGCAACATCTCAAGGCCAGCCGCGGCAGGAAAGCTGCCTTTATTTTGTGCCCGGGAAGTACAGAATGTGGCATGTAAGGGAGGTGTGGGCTGGCAGAAATCGCTATAAAATGGTGACATGATATTTACCCCTAAGTTCCCTACGGGATGAGCTCCTTGTAAAAGACAAATGGGTTCATACAATAAAGCACTTAGAACAATGATTAAACTGTTTATATGTTATCTCATTTAATCTTTACAACAACTCTATTCAGATGAGAAAGCTGGGTCCAGACATGTTAAGTAACTTACCCAAAAGCACACAGTGACTTTACTGGTCGGGAGCCAGCAGCATTCAAACCCAGCTCTGCCTGACGCCAGAACCCTTAACCTTTACCAATGAACACAAATTCAACATGTAGAATTATATTGTTGCTAATAGGAGAGGGGGAGTGCTGTACTTGACACGGGGAGGGAAAAGTGTGAATTAAAGAGGACTGCTCCACGGTGATGCTCAGATAAAGGAAGGCACTCCCTGCTAACCAGACTGGAAGTCCCAGAATGGAGTCCCTCTGGCTAAGGCCAGAAGCCACTCAAAACTCGATGAGGGATTCTGTTGACTTTCATGTCTCCCATGTATTTACACTTCCCTCAACTTACTGCATTGTATCAACGAACCCACAGGTGTGGGGAAACGGAGTGTGAGATCATGGAGAAAGGAAATGAAGAATTTAAAAAGTCAAGAGATGCCGGCCCTTGGGGGTAGCGGTAATACGCACGGTGCCCCAGTAGATGTCCAATAAATGTTTCACTAATGCAAGAACTTAGAGATTGTCTCCGAATGTTTTAGATGTGGAGCACACGTTACATGCAAAGAGAATCAAGGTCTTTGTGACCATAATAAAAATCATTGATGCGTGTATAATTTTAACTGGTGCTTTGAAAACACCTGGATCCTTCCAAGAAGAGACGTAGTTGCATAAAGCAGGAAGATTTATTGCAGCGAATTCTAGGAGACCTAGGATATGGCCCCAGGCATCTCACAACATATTGTGCCTTCAACTCTACCCACTTCTAAGGGTGGCGTCTTCTTTAGGAAGTAATGTTGCAAGGGAGCTAGGGTTGCTCTGGGCTGCCGTTAATAACACGAGAAGGGTGCCCCTGGGCAGCTGGTTGGTCAGTTATTAACTTAGTGGGTGAAGACTACACCTCCCGAAGACTCCACTGTCCTACCTTCAGCCAGATTTCATTCCTCGGACATCAAAAATCAGATGGTTGCTTTTCCTCAGATTTTCCCTTGGCATTTGTGTGCTAGTTCATTGTGACTCTCACAGGACCTGGTTCCTACGCTCGTTTACTTGTCTGTGTCTTTCTTTCTTTTTTTTTTTAATTTTTTTTTTCAACTTTTTTTTTTTCTTTATTTTTGGGACAGAGAGAGACAGAGCATGAACGGGGGAGGGGCAGAGAGAGAGGGAGGCACAGAATCGGAAACAGGCTCCAGGCTCCGAGCCATCAGCCCAGAGCCTGACGCGGGGCTCGAACTCACGGACCGTGAGATCGTGACCTGGCTGAAGTCGGACGCTTAACCGACTGCGCCACCCAGGCGTCCCTTGTCTGTGTCTTTCTAGAGGCTTAGGACTGCCTTCTGTTCACTAAGAAATCTTAACTGTCTTAGCACAGTGCTTGGCCCAAAGCAGGCGCTTGATGGATGAACGGCTCAGGTGAAGTCATAAAGGAAAAGGCAGTTATAAAGAGAGCATAGGGAAGGAGGATCTCTCACCGCGGTTAGTACAGCGTGAGCCACTTAAAATCCCTTGCATTTGAATTGCACTGAATTGCAAGGAGTTCTGACATTCATATTTTACACCACTATTAGGTTCAGCTAAAAGCCCACTTGTTGTGCGTTTACCATATGCTGGGCCCGGTGATAAATTAGACATGATTCTTCATCTTAGGAAGCTGCCAGTCCAGTGGGGTGAAGTGAAACCGAATGTGTAGCCACCCCAATGTGATATGATCAATGGTAGAAGGGTTCACTATGCGTCAGAACCTGCTCCAAGCACTTGTATTTCTTTACATTGTTTAGCTCTAACAGCTCTACGAGGTGGATAGTATTATCGCCCCCTTCTGCAGGTCAGGAAATGGGAACCGGAAGGGTTAAGTAAATTGTCCAAGATTGCCATCGCTACGCGGTAGGGCCAGGAGCTGAACTCAGGTTAACTAGAATTCAGAGAGTCAGCTAGAAAACTTCGCACCATCCATCTCCAGTACAGAAGAGGGAGGGATTACTTTGGGAAAGGAGAAGGGGAGGGGAGAAGGGAAGCCAGCAGGCATGAGGGAGGGGGTCTTCCTTAAGCAGCGACTTGAATGACAGGAGTATGGTAGATGAACAGGTTGGCAAAGGAAGGACGAGAGGCAGAGGTTGCAAAGATGAGGAGGATTGAAAGACACAGCGGGTTCGGGGAACTGGAGTAGTTTACTGTCAATCAAGCGTAGTGTGCAAGGGAGGGAGGGGGTGTAAGGGGCAGACAGGGATTGTACCATGGGAATCAGAACAGTCTCAAAAGTCAGTAGCCTCTGGCAGAATCTGCACTTTGGTGGGCTAGTATCCAAAATATATGAAGAACTCATCGGGGCGCCTGGGTGGCTCAGTCGGTTGAGCGACCGACTTCAACTCAGGTCATGATCTCGCGGTCTGTGAGTTCGAGCTCCGTGTCGGGCTCTGTGCTGACAGCTCAGAGCCTGGAGCCTGCTTCTGATTCTGTGTCTCCCTCTCTCTCTGCCCCTCCCCCGCTCATGCTTTGTCTCTCTCTGTCTGAGAAATAAATAAACTTAAAAAAAAATAATTTAAAGAACTCACCAAACTCCACACCCGAAAAACAAATAATCCAGAGAAGAAATGGGCAGAGGACATGAATAGACACTTCTGTAAAGAAGACATCCGGATGGCCAACAGGCACACGCAAAGATGCTCAACGTTACTCCTCATCAGGGAAATAGAAATCAAAACCACACTGAGATACCACCTCACGCTGTGACCAGCGTGGCTGGTGGCGAAAATTAACAAATCAGGAGACTATAGATGCTGGAGAGGATGTGGAGAAACGGGAACCCTCTTGCACTGTTGGTGGGAATGCAAACTGGGGCAGCCGCTCTGGAAAACAGTGTGGAGGTTCCTCAAAAAATTAAAAAAGAGACCTATCCTATGACCCAGGAGTAGCACTGCTAGGAATTTACCCAAGGGACACAGGAGTGCTGATGCGTAGGGGCACTTGTGCCCCAATGTTTATAGCAGCACTCTCAACAATAGCCAAATTATGGAAAGAGCCCAAATGTCCATCAACTGACGAATGGATAAAGAAATTGTGGTTTATATACACAATGGAATACTACTTGGCAATGAGAAAGAATGAAATCTGGCCTTTTGTAGAAACGTGGATGGAAGTGGAGAGTGTTATGTTAAGTGAAATAAGTCATACAGAGGAAGACAGATACTGTATGTTTTCACTCTTCTGTGGATCCTGAGAAACTTAACAGAAGACCATGGGGGAGGGGAAGGGAAAAAAAAGTTAGAGGGGAGGGAGGCAAACCATAAGAGGCTCTATAAAACTGAGAATAAACTGAGGGTTGATGGGGGTGGGAGGGAGGGAAAAGTGGGTGATGGGCACTGAGGAGGGCACCTGTTGGGATGAGCACTGGGTGTTGTATGGAAACCAATTTGGCAATAAATTCCATTAAAAAAAAAAAAAGAATCTATACCTTTGTTAAACTGCATCTCCCTCCAAAGTCCTTATGAACGTGGGGCCTGGGGTTGCAAATGGAATGTTTCATCACCTGGTGCTTCTTGATGTGACGTGTCTGGTGATGTCTGCAGAGTCCTCCAGCTCACAGAGACCACTGCTGGCATCCGACGGCCGAGAAAGTAGCCAAGAGCTTGCGCTTTTTGCCAGAGGAATCGTGGGGTTGTCAAAGAGCTAAGGATAAGTTAGCCTGAGTTGATTCCTACCTTAGCTTATCAACTCCATGACTGGTTCTGTCTCATTCATAACCTCCAATATATGACATGGTATCTGGCAAATAGTGGGCTCTCACTATATCAATACATTTTGTTGAATGAATAAATAAGACAATAGGGCCGGGAATTTACCACTAGAAAAGGCTTACTCTTAAGGAAAATAGAGGAAAAGCAGAGGAGATAGAGAAGGCGGCTTGTAAGCTCAAGAGATAGCAAGGAAGGGCTGGGATGGCCATGTTACTTGGTGTGGTTCAATCTAGCTTTTCCTGCGAACTGGGCTCAGAGCACCCAAAGAAGTCAGCTACTGCATTGCGATTTTGACTTGAAAAAGGAGGAAGCAGAGTAGCTAAAACTGTCTGAGTCCTGTTTTGTTTCTTTTTCCTTTATTTTATTTACTTTTAAAGATTTTATTTTTTTAGTAATCCCTCCTCCAAAGTGGGGCTCGGACTGAAAACCCTGAGATCAAGAGTCACATGCTCTACCTACAGAGTCAGCCAGGCGCCCCTCTTTTCTCTGTATTTTAAAGAAATATTACACATGAAACTTTCTTTTTTTTTAATTTATTTTTTTAATGTTTATTTATTTTTGAGAGAGACAGAGACAGAATGCGAGTGCGTTAGGGGTGACAGAGAGGGAGACACAGAATCCGAAGCAGGCTCCAGGCTCCGAGCTGTCAGCACAGAGCCCAATGTGGGGCTCGAACTCACGAGCTGTGAGATCATGAGCTGAAGTCGGTCGTTCAACCGACTGAGCCACCCAGGCACCCCTATGACACATGAAACTTTCTGTTAAGGGATGGTCATTAATAATCCCAGTGACTTTTTAAAATAGGAAATGGCAGGACTGTTTCTTGCAGGCTTTCTTGATGAACATCTCATTTGATTCTATTCAACAATTTTATATAGTACGTAAAAGAGCAGAGAGATTGTGTATCATAAGAGATACTATCTAAGTAATTATTATTCATATAATTATATACATTTATATAAATACATAAAATAGATTATATATTAATATATATTATTTATTTACATAAATTTATATATTTATATAAAATACCATTCTCCCAGAGGCTCTTGATGGGAGTTGGCTAAGAGACAGACAAAGCAGAGATTGCCTTCTCTGTCCAGGGCCTGATAAGTCAATGGTCTCTGTGGCTGGTGAGATCGATATGTGCTTTGAAAGTAAAAACAGCAGAGAGGCCAGATTGCCATCCTATTATTAATATATGAGCTCGTTCGCTACACTCTTGGATGATCGTTTCTGCCTCTACGTGGAAATGAATCAGAGAATCATGAGCACAGCATCTATGAGACATGGGACAGGGAAGAATTTGTTCTTCCTCCCCACCCAACTGTTCAGAATTAAAAAAAAAAATTAAATATTTAATAGAACCACCAAAGCATATATAATCAGCTATGTCAGTTTAAGACAGATCTCAGGGTTCTATTTATTCTCTGATGCCACACGTACCAAAATCTTATTTTTCCTTCATCACCATAGACAGCAATAACAAAAATTTAAACTACTAGGAACAATCCTACGGTTCCATCTCTTCTGAGCAGATGTCCTGTCTGCCCACCGGCACGCTTCCTCACAGAATTGATTACAGACTCACATCTCTGGGTGCAAATTTTCCTTCTCTCTCAACTTGTCCAAAATTGGTTTGTTCTGGTGTCTTACCTGGTAGCTCATATATTTGAAAATGGTATCAAAGCAAAAGCTCCCATTTTTCCATTTTTAACCTGGCAGAACCATTAGCTGCTCTCTTTTTAAATTTCTTCCTTCTACTTCCTTCCTTTCTCAACACAACTTCTTCCTTGTCAGAATTCCTGGCGAATGGTCAGGAATCACCGGGGTCACAGAGAAACTGTCACAACATATGGCTCAAGCTATAAAGGACAGGCTTTTCCTTTCTCTCTTTCACTATAATAATAATAAAAAAAAATCAATGATATTATCCAACTCTGGTAGAGATTGACATCCAAAAGTCATGTTAAAATTTTCTCAAGAACATGCTTTGGAGGCACTCTAACATTTCTTAATTCATTTGTTTGCTCTTTCACTCAAGAATAAATATGGGTCAGATATTACACAAGGGACTAGGACTTCAAAGACAGTTAAGTGGGCAGACAAACATTAAAAACAAATGATAACAGGGGTGCCTGGGTGGCTCAGTTGGTTGAGCATCCGACTTCAGCTCAGGTCATGATCTCATGGTACGTGAGTTCCAGCCCCACGTTGGGCTCCACACTGACAGTGAGGAGCCTACTTGGGATTCTCTCTCTCCCTCTCTCTCTCTGCCCCTGTCCCATTCGCTCTTGCTCTCTCACTCAAAATAAATAAATAAACTTCAAAAACAAACAAACAGAAAAACCCCAAATGATTACAGTGATATATAACAATTTTAGTAAAGAGCATTATAGGACCTCCAAGAATGACATGTTAAGCTCTTTTCTGAGAATTAAAAAAAAAAAGCTTTCCGAAAAAGAAAGCATTTATATTTGAAGACTGAGTGAGAGTTCACTTGATAAACAGCGTAGGAAAGAACATTCTAGAAAGGGGGGATATCAGAGGCAGAAAATCATGGTGTACTGGGGGAGCTGCAAGCATATTATGATGGTTAAGATGAAAACTGGGTAGAGAGGAGTTGAGAGTAAGAGTCTGGAAAGAGTGGTTGAGGAGCTGAGCGTAAGAATCTAGAAAGAGTGGTTGGAGCAATGTCAAGCAGGATTTTGCCCGCCATGTTTGCCATGGGGAGTTTGGACTTCATCTTGAAGGCCACAGGGAACCATTGAAGAATTATAAGCAGGGGAGAAACAGTATAAAAATTTTATTTTAGAGCGATGAATTTGGCTTCAGTGAGGATAGATTAGAAGGAGATAAAGCTGGAAACTTTCCAGGTTCCCTTGGCATAGCTGCTGAAAGACTGGTGTGGGGAGGGTTAGGAGTATCTCTTATCCAAATACTCGGTGGCGAATGTGGAAGGCAAGTATCAGGATTCTGTCTGACAGAGATGCTGGGTTGAGTTGGAGTGGAAAGTCCAATGGAAACCATCAAGGTTGGGGTCAGGGGTGCAGAAGAGACAGGAGTAGAGAGTACCAGATTGGGATCCGTGGAACAGGAGATAGCATGTGCAATTCCAAGGATGGAAGCCAGTACTGCAGAGGCCCTGTTATATGGTGGGACTTTTATATTTTCACACATTTCTGTGGCACAGCTACATATTTTCACACATTTCTGTGGGCACAATGGGTTCATTGGAAGTACCCAGGATGAAACAGACCAGAAGCATAGAGACTCGTTAGAACTCGGTAGAGTTGTCCAGTCAAACATTAAAGGACAAGAGAGTGGCACAGCTGATGAAGAGGAAGGTGGATGTTAGAGCTTTTCAGTTGCCTTCCTGGGGTATTTTCCAGGGTAGATTGATGGCAAAATGTATCTCCAGATAGCAAATCACATTAGTTTATGGTAAGTGTTTTTCTTTTTCTATGTCAAATTTTGGAGTTTAATCTTGGAGACTATCAAAGACAATATTTTTAGCTTTTGCATAATTAATACTGAGCCTCTCTTTCTGGCAATAGATTCAAGGCCCAGTTGTTTGTGAATCCACCCCCTGGCTCATCATAAAACATTATTAATTGCAAGAAGGAGGATACTTGTCTTCGTGTTATATATGAGAGAGGACACCCTCCCCATCATCTAAAGTAATTCTGAATTATGAATGTGGGGCCAGAATGCATACGGCTAGTGGTGATCGTCTGACTTATCAGGAGATCTCTTGTGCCTACCCTCATTTTGTGTGAATGTGGGTAAGCAGAGTTCCTGCAGCTAGGCCCAGGGCCACTTCCTGACTCCACAGGAAGAGGGCTGAGACAGGGCACTAAAAGTTGTGGGCGGTAGCAGTGAAGGTGCCCCCCCTTGTCTCTCCTGGCCGGAGAGAGTTGTTCAAGCGAACCACTGTCGGGTTCCCAAATCCAGATGTGACAGCCTCTCCTTTCCTGCCCTACCGGGTATCCAGGGGTTTCTATGTGTCCTGCAGCGAGGTGTGGGGTTGCCTGAATGTGACCAGATCGTCTTGGTGTGTGTGGACTCAAAACACATCCTGGTGATGGCTGGGGGAGGTCTAATATTGCTTCTTTCACAGGGAACAGCCTGCCGCAGCATTAGAGCTCACCCACGGTACCCCACACCATAGTTCTCCTGGGCTAATTCAGGTGGAATTAGGACCTTGCTGGGAATGAGGTCCAGGCATCCAATCCCCAGACACGACTGTTTCGTCCTCCACTTCTAGTTCCGGGGACCTCACCTCCTTCCTCCCACCCTCTTTTCCAGATCACAGTGCTCTGTCCTCCCTTCTAAAGGTGGCCACCCTAACTACCCATGTCCCCCCCCGGAGGAGTAGTTCCCGAAATCCTCACATATTCCTTTCAAGGTGGCCCAATCTAAACCCTGCAGTCCTGCGCTGGGTCTGAGGATGGCCGCACTAAATCTCTATCCTGTCCCTTCTCAGGGGGCGTCTTCAGGGAGAACGAGAAGGGAAACGATAACAAACGTGTCTCAAGCAGACATTCAGTCCACAATCTTAAATTTTTCTTTTCTGATTTTCTTTTTTTTCTTTTTCTTTTTTTTTATGAGATGAGGGTGTAACATAGTCAGTGGTGGAGTAGGAACTAAGTAAATGGCTCTGTGACAAGGGATAGTCACCCTAGACTTTAATTCACAAGCTGTGTTCAGATGAGTCGTAAGACCGGTGACCAGGTTCAGTCCGAGAACAGTGTAACGTATATAAAACCTTAGGAACTGAAAACAAAGTCACTTTAGATTTACAGAGCTTGAAGAAACAGGCCTTTCAGACATTCATTTTGATATGTGCTTCCAAGTCTTTTTTTTTTTTCTTTTTCTGAAAGCTGTACATTGGAAGACTGTCAATAAATAGATCTTTATAATTAGTTATGCAAATCAAGCATAGGGTCTCCTGTCTTGATTTATTACATTTATTTTATATATATTTATGGTACATATTTCTTGTAAAAAATGTTTATTTTTGAGAGAGAGAGAGAGACAGAGAGAGACAAAGACAGAGACAGAGTGTGAGTGGGGGAGGGGCAGAGGAAAGGAGACAGAACCAGAAGCAGGCTCCAGACTCTGAACTGTCAGCGCAGAGCCCGACGCGGGACTCGAACTCACGAACCAAGGAAATCATCACCTGAGCCAAAGTTGGATGCAAAACTGACTGAGCCATCCAGGCACCCCTATTTTATGTATTTCTGTATTATTTTATATGTGCATATTTTTAATATTTTTTAATGAAATAGAATGTATTTCTTGAGTGCCCCATGTGATAGTTGGACCCTTTCAGGTTGCAAAGAAATGATACATTCTAGTGTGGTCCCAGTTGATTTAAGGAGCCAGTAGCAGCCCCACTCTGGGGCTTGGCTCTCTTGTCTGTTAACTCCTTTGCCCCAGCCTCCCCCCATGTGGGGTGTTTTACACCTTTAACTTCCCCAGTGAGAGGACCGGAGGCAACTGACTGGGATAGTTGATCATGGTGCTTCTAGACCAGCTCGGCACATGGGCACACGATGGCGTGTTCCCCTTTACCCTGCTAACCAAGCCAGGCTGGTGCTCACGACTAACAGTCCTCACAAACTCCCATGGAGAGAGTGATACAGTTAACAAGCCAGCAGTGGGAAGTTGGCAGGGCAATTGCAACAGGGATTTAGAAGCTCTTCTAAGTTACAAGGAAAAGATTCCTACAGAAATAGGAACATTCTTCCATTGCAGTTTAACAAACTCCTGTTTTAAAAGGTGCAACAATGTGTACAAACAGGTTTAGGAACCACTACCATATAATGACAGGGCCGAGAAGACAGGACCTGTTTTCTCTTACATCATTCATTAGCCTCCTTAATTAAAAAAAATTGTTGTTGTTCTGTTTTTCACAGTTAAATAGCTTTATATTTACATTAAATGGAAATCTGGCATTAAAAAATATTTTTTAATGTTTTTTTGTTTTGTTTTGTTTTGTTTTGTTTGAGACAGAGAGAGACAGCATGAGGAGGGGAGGGGCAGAGAGAGGGGGAGACACAGAATCTGAAGCAGGCTCCAGGCTCCGAGCTGTCAGCACAGAGCCCGATGCGGGGCCCGAACCCTCGGACTGTGAGATCATGACCTGGGCCGAAGTCAGACGCTCAACCCACTGAGCCACCCAGGCGCCCCGGAAATTTGGCATTTTATACAAAATACAAATTAGGTAATATAAAATATATTTGTCAATACATAAAATATATTTACTTATAAATATAATAAAATAGTGGAGACTGAATATACAAACGGACAATGCCCAGACCATCTATAAAACCAGAACTCTGACGCACAACCTGAAGCAACCTTTCCAGAGAAGCAGCCCATTTACCTACGAAATCAGCCCGGGAAGCCAGCCTGCTGTAAGTCACACTTTCAGCAGGCCAGATGGCTCTCTCTGGAAACGATCGGGTAAGCTAAACAATAACATGCAACAATCACTCCAAAATGGGCAGAATTTGATTAGGAAGTAACAGCTTCCCTGATTGTCTCCGCTTCCAACTTAGGACCAATCAGAGAAAGCCAAATGTGCACTCCTAACCAATCACATAGGATGCACCCCTCTGGTTAGCCCGCCTACTGTCCCCGCCCCGCCCCCACGCCAACAGCCTTCAATCAGGGCATGCCTGATGACTCCTTTTGTCTACTACCAAGCTTTCCCATTCCTCTGCCTGCCTTTGACTCTGCCAGAATTCTCTGGATAGTGGCTGTCTCCCTTGCTGTAGCAAGCTCTGAACATGTAGGCTTTGCTTTTCTATTTTGGTTAGTCCTTATTTCCACAGATATAATATATAAATACATTTATATAAACTATAAGTAGCACGTGCGCTTTCTTTCTTTTTAAATTTTTTAATGTTTACTTTTTTTTGAGAGATAGAGAGAGAGGGAGAGGGCGAACACAAGCTGTGGAGGGACAGGGAGGGAGGGAGACATAGGATCCAAAGCAGGCTCCAGGCTCCATGCTGTCAGCACAGAGCCTGATGTAGGGCTTGAACTCACGAACCATGAGATCAGGACCTGAGCTGAAGTCAGATGCTTAACCGACTGAGTCACCCAGGTGCCCCAAGTAGCACATGCTCTTTTTAAACAGTTCAAACGACATATAAAAACAAACAAAAAAAAGGGGGGTGCCTGGTTGGAGTCCATGGAGCGTGTGACTCTTGATCTCTGGGTTGTAAGTTCAAGCCCCACGTTGGGTGTAAAGATTACTTAAAAATCTTCAAAAAAAAAAAAAAAAAAAAGGAAGTCAAGTTCATCTAAGATTCTACTACTCTGAGGTAACCATCATTAACCTTTGATGATCATTGTTTTTTGTCTTATTTTAGGATTATATATAAAAATAAAAATTAAAAAATATATGTATGACTTTACACGAACAGTAATTGCTCTTCTCATGGACACTTATCATTCCACCCTGTCTAGACTTTCATATCCCACTTCTGATCACTGTCCATCCCAAGTGACCCATGTTAATCCTTAGCGATTATCTCTCTCTGTTTTTCTCTCTCTCTCTCTATATATATATACATATATATATAACGTTTACTTATTATTTTTGCGGGAGAGAACAAGTGTGTGTGCCAAGCAGGGGAGGGGCAAGAGAGAGAGGGAGACAGAGGATCTGAAGTGCACTCTGTGCTGAGAGCAGCGAGCCCCATGTGGGATCCAACTCATGAACCGCGAGATCATGATCTGAGCCGAGGTTGGACGCGCAATCAACTGAGCCACCGAGGCGCCCCGTCTTTTTATATTTTTATCACTTTTATATAATTCTATATGGGTGTATTAGATCTATCTATATATATCTATCGCATACAGATTATTTGAGTAATGTTTTTTTTAATGGGAACAAATTATATCGTACACATTTTTTTTCCCTTTGTTTTTTGTGGTTCTGGCTTTTCTCCTTCAAAAGCTGCTCATGGGACCCTCCCAGATCATCTTGTATTGCCCTACCTCCTTCTTTTCCGTGGCTGTGTGGTATTCCACGAGCGCCACGCTTAGTCAGCCACCCTACGGGATTTCCTCTTTGTTTTCAGTTCTTGGCTCTCACATAAGCATCCTTTCATACAGGCACTTTTGTGTCCAATGGGTAGATTCCTGGCAATGGAACTGATGAATTGAAGAGTATATATGATTTTAATTTTTAAAGATATTGCCAGACGGCTTTCCAGAAAAGTCTGTGGTGCTTCAAATTTCACCTGCCATTGATTTTAGTACTTTGCCCTTCTTCCTCCCCAAATGCAAGAGAATTGAGAATAAAGTGAGATTTATACTAAACTCATTACCAGAGACTGCCCTTCAGTAGTATTTGGTGGAATTTACACACTTTCTAGGGGTTTTTTTTTTTTGTTTGTTTTTCATTTAGGTTAAAATAACTCTCTCCATGCCATGTGGAAACAATCCTTTTGGTCCAAGCCATCTTCTGGAAAGATTTTGCCACGCGTGGAGGAAATCTTGACGTTGCAGCCTTTGGAGATAAATTCCCATCTCTCAGAGGCCATATACCTGAGCGATCAGTGTGCAGCGTGGCAGGAGAGCAAACCCGAAGGCCTATCACACTCATCTTATTGAAAAGCAGGAGCAGGTGTGGATAAACGGCTTGCTATCATGTGATCCTGGGACATGAGTGACAGACCCTTTAACATGGCTTTACATTGCAGAGACTCTTCTCTCTGTCATTTTCTTCCGTAAGAAAATTTTAAAAACTTTAATTCTTGCAAAGGAGAGGATTATTTTTACTGGAATCTGGATTGGTCAATGGCATAAGGTATTAAAACGCACAAAGCCTCCCGTTGTACTGTAGGAGACAGATCTCTGTCATTTGCAGGAAAGCTCCTGGGGATCTCCTGAGCCTGGCAGGAGATGACCATGACAGTCACAAAGCATAGGGCTGGGGGCGCCTGGGTGGCTCAGGTCATGATCTCGCAGTTTGTAAGTTCAAGCCCCGCGTTGGGCTCTGTGCTGACAGCATGAAGCCTGCTTGAGATTCTGTCTCCCTCTCTCTCTTCCCCTCCCCCACTTGCTCTCTCTCTCTCAAAATAAATAAAAATAAACTTAAAAAATAAAAACAAAGCAAAGGGCTGAACAGACCTTTTATTGCTGGCTAAGATGGGAACCAGAACCGGCTAGACTTGGCTTATCTCTCCTGAGGTTCATAAAGCAGAGCATCAATGAACAGCTCACTGAGGTGAAGACCAGGGACCAGTGGAAATTTAGCAGGCACGCAGGGGTCCCTCTGCCCTGAACCAGCCCGTGGAGAAGAATCACAGCAGTACAAACCATGGCAGTAGAGGGGACTGAGGCTCTAAGAAGGCTGAGCCGCAAGCCCAAAAATGAAATTTTGCAAGGAAAGGAAATACAATGACAGCACGAATGGTTGGATTCATGATAGAGGGATTCTTGCTTAAACATATTCTTCGGGCAATGTAAGGAGAACATTAACAGGTGACATTTCCCTTAGTTCACGGCAATCGTGGACATGGGCTAGGCCATGGGCTAGGCCCATCTAAATCAGGTGGTGTTGAGAAAGTCGAGTCCCATCAAGATGGCATCCGGCTTTCTTTCAGGGAACTAAGCCCTGGTACATAAGCATCTTCCCTTAGTCCCTCCTTTGTTGAAGAATGACTCATTTTTCATCAAGGAAAGGAGCAGATTATGCATTCTTGTGGGGCTCTGGGATTCACGGGGCCCCAGGCTGCTTCCTAAGATTCTGGACTCGAAATGATTCAGAGTCAAAGAAAAGAGCTGCTGAGTCGGTTATACCTACACACACACATAGATTTAGATACTTCTGAAATACCAAACCGAAACCGAAACCCAAAGCCAAACCCTGTTCAGGATAATTCCTGCCAGAGCTCATTTCTCCTGGAAACTTAAATATGGGGGAGGAGGGTGGAAGATCTACCCCAGAGCAGAAGTTTTGACGGCAAGATTTGAAAAACAGCAAACTTTGAAATGAAACTCCCTATTAATTAGGGAGTTTATATTTTGAAGGTTTTGTTGGTCTTGATGCGGCTCCTTCTCTGGAGAGATGTTACAAAGTTGGAGACCCAACCCCCTCGTTAAAATAGGCCCCCCCTGCCCCCCCCTCCCCCGGGGACAGCCTGTCCCGGTTCCTCTAGGAAAGACAGCTGGCGCCTCCCTCCCCCTGCGGCCGCGTGGGGATTCTCTACAGGTCCTGTTCCTGTTGTCTGTCAATCTGTACAGGAGAGACAGCAGTCTCTAGAAGGACATCACAACAAACCCCATTCCCAGTGTGCGAGTATGTGTGGCTCTAAGGGGAAATTTGTTTTCCAGGGAAGGAGTTCCGGTGGTGGGATCTCCTGCACTGTGAAAGGCTTTAGCTGGGAGTTTGGCAGAGTGGCGGGGGATGGGAAGCGGCTGTTAAAACTGAAAGAAATAGGGAGCCACTGAGCAATGATATGAAATCAGAAGCAACATTGCAACTAAAGAAAAAAAAGAGAACAAATCAATATAGCTATTATTATTTATTTGAGAGAGAGAGAGAGAGAGGGTGTGTGTGCAGGTGGGGAAGGGGCCGATGGAGAGAGAGAGAGAGAGACGGAGGGAGGGAGAGAGAATCCCAAGCAGGCTCCATGCTTGGCACAAAGCCAGACGTGGGGCTCAATCCCCTGATCCTGGGATCATGACCTGAGCCGAAATCAAGAGCCGAGGCTTAACTGACTGAGCCGCTCAGGCACCCCAAGTCTAGCTGTCATAAAAAGTGGTCAGAGAGTTGAAAGTGGCTAGAAAATTAGATAAAATATAGGCTTTTGAATATCGTGAAAAACATTCAGACGTAAACATTAAACAGTAAGGAAGACCAAATGGGCTAAATATGACTAAGGTACAAGAAAGCCATTATAGGCAAAGAAGATATTTAAAAGATAAAAATAATCCTATGTTAGAAGAATGCAACGAAGCCAAGAGATTGCAAAATTGAAAAAGCTAAAATCCACGGAGTTAACAATGAAAGTACAAATGGGTCAGAGATACCAACTCCAGGGCTCACATCTCCACATGCGGACCTGCCTCCAAAGCTTCCAAGATGAGGACACTTGCTTCCAAGCTGGGGCCCCAGACTGCCGAAGACCAAGCCCGAGGTCGTACAGCCTCCTGCCTGCCCCTGGCACTGCTCCTACCGCCCCCACCCCTGTGCCCACTTGTCCGCTTGGTGAAATGTCCTCCGTGCTGCGGGACGGCTGTGCCCGTCTACCCTAGACCGCGGCTGTGTGAAGTCCAGCCCGGGGCACCAAAAACCAGCCTTGGGTGCCGAGCCACGTCGTCAGCGTTTGAGCTGGAGGACAGCCTCCCGAGGTACCAAGAAAGCGCATATAATGCTTTAACATGTTCCCGGTTTAACAAGATGTAGTAGCTGTGTTTGGGTTTTTTCAATTCGCCTGAACTCTTTGTGTGTTGCACTGTGAAGCCGTCGGGCCCCGTTGCCGAAATCTAGTAGTCGCATCGTGTGTGTTCTAGCATGTTCTTCCCTAGTGGAACTGTGGGTTGAGCTATTACCAGAGAGGACGGTTGAAAAAATCCTGGGAATCCCGGGTTCCCCGTCTCTGGGGGAGGTACAGCTCAGAACTCGGTGAGAAAGACAGTTGGAATTCAGTGTGGGGCGTGAAACGGAGCCTCCGATTATGCTCCTCGGTGGTGTTTCTCACTTGCTTCACTCTGGACACGTGTTTTACCCTACGGTGTTTAACTCCTAACGCAGTGACCTACATTTCAGAGACTTCCAGTAATGAAGAGATGGTTGAGCCTGACTCAAATCTCGGTGGAGTTTAGAGAATCGACTTACAGTTTTCCTTGCTTCATGGAAATGTGCCAAATCGTGTCACTTCGTCTGTACATGTTGTTGTACTCAGATGGCTTTACATATGCTGTATGTGTAAAAATATTTTCTGGTCTTTTTTTTTTTTTTTTTTTTTTTCTGGAACCACATCTATAGCCAAATTTTTCTGTGTATTGTTTTACGAGTTTTTCAAGGGATTATCTAAAGCTGCGTTCAAGCAGGGATGATCCCTTTCTCTCCTCAGCTTTGCAATACCTCTTGCTTCATCGTCAGTCTCCGCTGCGGGTCTTGAGTCTTAGTTGGCGGACACGCTGAGGCAAACGCGAGAGAAATGACACCAGCTCCCGCCGCCGCGTCTACTTCCTCGTGTTCGCCTAGGCCTTCGGCTCTGCCCTCCCCCGTGACTCTCGGTGACCCTTCACTTGGGCACAAGAGCCACGCCCCCCTTGCCTCCTCAAGGACATCGCTCTAGCAATTACCCCTTCTTTTGGTTGCAGCTTCCCTTTCTGTGTTTCCACTAGAGCCTTCCCACCAACCTACAACCCCCCACGGCTGCCAGGCCACTTCCCCTGCCTTCCTCCAGCCTGTTCTTACTTCAGCAGCCAGAGGGATCCTGTAAAGACCCGAGTCACATGTGTTAGAAACCACCTGACAGATTCCTATCTCAGTCAGAGGAAAGGGCGAAGCTTGTAGAACGACCAGCGGGGCTCAGGATCCTTTTCTCTCAGCCCGCCTCTTCCCCTTTCTCCTTATTCGTCCTGCTTCGGCCGTATGGAGCTCTTTGCTGTTTCTTGAACACGCCAAGAGCGTTCCCAACCCTGGGCTTTTATGTTTGTTTCCTGCTGCCTGGAATGTTCTTCCCCAGACCTTCTGCCGCCTCACTTCCTGTAGGACTCTGCCCCAGTATCACTTTCTCAGCGACTTCTACGTTGACCACCTTACTTAAAATTGCATTCCTTGTCCATTCTCTCTAACCGCCCCCTGGGTTTATCACCTTCCAATATACTGTGTGAGTTATTTATTTCCTTTGTGATATTCTGTTTTTCCACCGTCTCGTGGCACAGGGCAACCCCTGCAAGCTGCAGCGCCTCTGAGGTGGCTGCATGTGTCCCCTGCTTTTGCCTGCATTTGGCTCAGAAATAGTCTTAGAGGAAAATGTAACTAACTTGCGGTCTTCAGCCTCAGTTGACCCCTCAAATATTTCCAAATGATGCGGTGAGCCTGGGGAGGGGGGTGGTGGTGGGCCGGGGAGAGCAGTGGGGAAAGGTTGGGATCATAAGCGAAAGGCCAGTCATTCTGCCCCGGCTTTTTATGTGTTGGATCATGTTTGTTAATTCTCATCTGAGAAATATTCTTAAAATTTCATCTATGCGCTGGCCACTGAGGATACAATCCACTCATTCATCCTTTTATTCAACAATGCTGAATGTTGCCCCCTGTTCCTGCAGCCCCGACTGGTCTCTATAGTAGTGGTAAGTGTCCAGACGCCGGGAGTGGGGACATGGCCTTGGGGAATGGGGAGGAGACTGTTCACAACCTTCTCCTGAGAGGGGCTCATGCAACTCGAGACTGGGGTCCACCGGAGCCCCACCTGTGCCACGGAATACTGTGAGCCCAAAGGAACGAGCAAAGCCCCCAACTGTCCTGGGGGTTAAGCCTTCTTTAAGTGAGGATGTTATCTGACTCTCCTTTGATGAAAAAAGAATCAGAGGTCGAATTCACCTGGCAGCAATTTCTTCTTTTTTAATGTTTACTTATTTTTGAGAGAGAGAGAGAGAGAGAGAAGGAGAGAGAGAGAGAGCACAAGCAGGGGAGGGGCAGAGAGAGAGGGAGACACAGAATCCGAAGCAGGCTCCAGGCTCTGAGCTGTCAGCACAGAGCCCTACGCGGGGCTCAAGCCCACGAACCATGAGATCATGACCTGAGCTGAAGTCGGATGCTTAACCAACTGTGCCACCCAGGCTCCCCATCCTTATCTTTTTCTAAATTCAGTGTTCCTCTGTTTTCTAGAAGCCTATACAAAAAAAAAAATTGGCAAACATCAATCACATGGTAGTGTAGATTCCCTCTCTTCACTTGTGTGGATGGAAGGGAGAGGGGGAGACACACGTCATTCTTTCCAAAAACCTGATTGTGAATGGAAGTCAGAGACTGAGGTGAAGCCAGAGAAGGACACTGAGCAAAGGGTGGACTTGTGTTTTTTTATTGTTTCTTTGTTTTTGAAAGAGAGAGAGAGAGAGAGAGAGCGCAAGTGGGGGAGATCATGACCTGAGCCAAAGTCAGATGCTTAACTAACTGAGCCACCCAGGTGCCCCACAGGGTGAACTTTTAAAATAGGATGGAAGTAACTTCACCATGCATATGTGGCCTGAGGGGAGGCAGTGGAGAGTGTCACAAAATAAAATTCAACTGAGTAAAGTTGGCTTTGTGGAACAATTCATGAATTGGGTAGTATCGCACCTCACAAGTAGAGGGGAGCTCTGGTGAGCTAAACCAGAGAATGAATGGTTTTTGAAGGCAGAGAGAGAGAGAGAGAGTGAGAGAGCATTAAAAAAAGAAGAAAAGAATTTTTAAATACTTAAAGGCAGAGAGAGAGCATTAAAAAAAGAAGAAAAGAATTTTTTAAATATTTATTGGTTTTCAAAGAGAGAGAGGGAGAGAGAGAGAGCATGCCAAGAGACGGGGACAGGGGAGGGACAAAGAGAGGGAGAGAGAGAATCCTAAGCAGGCTCCGCACCGTCAGCCCAGAGCTGACTCGGGGCTGGATCCCATGAGCCATGAGATCACGACCTGAGCTGAAGTCAAAATCAGACTTGCAAATGACTGTGCCACCGGGCGCCCCAAAAGAAAAGGACTTATTAGCAAGGAATGCGTTGTTGAGGCAAGGTGCCTCTCCTAAGGGGGGTGGAAGTCTCTATCAGTAAACTTCCTACTATTGGCCAGGAAATTCCATGTTGACCAGTTAAAGGTTACATTGGGGGTGCGGGGTTTGAAACTGCAGTTAGGTTACGTATTAAGTGTTGGTTTCCTGACTTGGGGCCTGAACCTAAGTGATGCCATTTTGCACATGTATTTTCTTTTCAACGAGAGGCAGTGATTCCAAATATATAGAGGACAAAAGAAGTAATTACGTGATGAACGAAAGAATGAATCAATGCACTTGGGGGGTGGAGCACGTGGCGGGGCTCGAAGAGAGTGGTGAAGGATTAGAACGGCCCCTAAGGTCCTGGATCAGGGGTCGACCACAGGCGTCGGGGACCAGTAACCTCACACGCTCTGCAGTGGGGGGATAACAGATCACCTCACAGGGACTGGAAGTAGACAGTCTTTGTAAAGGCCCACCCCAGCGTCTGGTACATGGGAGGCCTTGGGGCAGTAGGAATTGTTATTATCATAACCTATGAATCACTTAGGGAGAAAATACAGATTAAAAAATTTTTTATCCTAGGGGCGTCTGAGTGGCTCAGTCGGTTAAGCGTCTGACCTCAGCTCAGGTCATGATCGCACGGTTCATGAGTTTGAGCCTCGCATGGGGCTCTGCTCCGACAGCTCAGAGCCTGGAGCCTGCTTCCGATTCTCCCTGCCCCTCCCCTGCTCATGCTCTCTCTCAAAAATAAACAGTAAAAACATGTTTTTAAAAGAGCTTTATTCTAATATAATTTCATGTTGACATAGTATTGCCCTTCTTTACTATTGATGTTATGTGTTCTCTATGTGCGTGTGCATAATTTTTTTCCCTGACATCTTTAAGAGTAAGTTGAAGACACAATGATTCTTGACCTTTAAATACTTGGATGTGTATTTCCTAAAAACAAGAACATTGCTGCCACGTGGCCACAGAACAATTATTAAAATTAGGAAATCAACACCACTCCGATACTATCATGTAACCTACAGACCTGACACAAATTTACTTTGGTAAAATTTTAAAAAGTGAATTATTATACCTGTCATCTTTGAAGAGACTAGAAGAGATTCCTTTTCTAAAACTAAGATTATATATTCTCAGTAAATTAGTGCAAGGAAAATGAAAAAGCATGCTTTTTTTTAAAAAGGCAAATAAATGAGGCTTTTGACAACTACACATTCTATTAAGAACAAAAGTGGATTGATTTAGAATTGTTTGCAGTGGTTATGGGAAAAAAGTCTGTTCAAATGGGATTGCTAATGGGGTTTTCGGTAATGGCAAAAAAAAAAAAAATAGGATGCCTGGGTCATTGTTTTTACAGTAAACTGCCACGGAACTCGGGATGATTTTAGAAAATTACTAATGGAGACGTAGAAATAGCGACTATCACCTTTCTCAGACCTTCTTGTAAAATGTGGCATTTCTATTTATAGCGTGCAGAACTGTCAAGATGTGTCCAAACAGGAAGGTGCTGCTGAGACCACCGTCACACTCAGCAGCCAGGGTTACAGGCCCGAAGGAGGTAAGAGGGCCTGTCTCCTCAACGCTGAGGTCAAAAAACTCCTGGACAAAACAGCAGAAAGGACAGCAGGGCAATGGGCAGCCGTTTTAAGTGATCACTGACTGAACACTGCCCTCTTTCTGGACAGTTCCTCCTCAATTCTTAGAGTTCTGTTTAAGGCTGTTCATTAACTCAGTCCCAAGGAAGCATGCACATACTCTGTCTTTCACTCCTTTTCTTAACCACTTATTTTTAAAAATATTTACTTATTTATTATAAGAGAGAGAGAGAGAGGGAGAGAGAGAGAGAGAGAACACAAGCCAGGCAGGGGCAGAGAGAGAGGGAGAGAGAGAATCCCAAGCAGGCTCTGCACTGTCAGCATGGAGCCCATGTGGGGCTCAAACTCACAAACCATGAGATCGTGACCTGAGCCGGAATCAAGAGTCAGATGTTTAACTGACTGAGCCACCCAGGCGCCCCTCTTATCCACTTATACAGATTACAGAGGCAACACATAAAAAATTCTTCCTCCCTTAAGCTGAATTTTATGAAGCTTTTACTTTTGTAAGTCAAAGTGGTAGAACACCAGCCATTTCAAATAGTCCAATCTAATAAAAGAGGTGTAACCTAACTAAAGGTTCAAACAATAGACCCTATACAGAACAAAATGTTAAAAGCTCTCTATCCATACTTACTCCCATTACCCTTCCCAGAAGTAACCTCTAAACAGCTCAAGAGTAAAGAGGATAAAAATCCCACGGGGGAATGAGACAGGGAAACTAAAGGGATCCCATTAAAAAAGGCTCCCCCTCCCCCACTTTGCTCCAGCTTCTATTCTTGCCAGGGCATCCCCAACCCGACACATGACTTGTCATGCAAATAGCATACGACCTCTCTGTAAGGGACAAAGAGATAATGAGTCTTCCAGCGCAAGAGATAACATCCAAAGAATGACTGAGCGAGGTTGTCATAAATGGTCTCCAAGAACATGGACTCCAAACACCTTGATGCAAAGACCCCTGACTTGAGGGAATGCATGACTTATCGAGGACACCTGGACCCTGTCCTTGTTCTGAGCAGTAGCTGGATGTCTAAGAGGACACGTACCCCAGACTACGATTGCCAGTAAAAAACCCCAGACCCCAAGACATGCTCTTTTCCTTTCTGAGTCTCCTGGACTCTCTGTCTGTATCTCTGTCTCTATTAGATACATCTTCAATAAACTCTGCTTTCACTTAAAAATAAAAATAACAATTTGAAGCATATTTGCCAGTTTTCTTCTGAACATTTATATTTCACACACACACACACACACACACACACACACACGCGTATTTACTTTAATGTGTAAATAGACTCATTCTGTATACATTGCTCTACAAATCGCACCATACGTGTGAGATTTTTGCGTGTCAAAAATTTTGGTCTGCCTCATTCTGGTGATAGCAGACTAAGTAGTTCCATATGATTGTTTCGTGGTTTATTTAACCGTTCACCTATTAATTCCCTTATTAATAGGTAGTTCTATTTTTAAATGTTTTGGATAGTCCTGAAGATTCTAATGCATATTTATCTGTACACATGGGCAAAATTTTTGCAAAATAAATTCCTAGAAATGTAATAGCTAGACCAGAGGAATGTGCGTTTAAAATTTCATTAAGTGCCATCAAATTCCCTTCAAAAGAGTTTACCAATTTATCTACTAATAGTGCCGAGTTTCCTGCATCCTTGCTTGTAGCAGGTAGTATAAATCTTTTAAATTCTTACTAACTGATGGTGGAAATATGATATTATATTAATATGTATTTCCTTGATTATTACTGGTTAGACACCTTTTGATAGGTTTTGATGGGCCATTGATAGCTTTTCTGCCAGTATTGGATAGTAATTCTCTATGTGTTTTGTGTTCTATTATTTTCTACCACTACTGTCTTTTTACTTTATGTATGGTCAATGTCATCATTAAGAAGTTTTTAAACTTTATTTAATTAAATCAATCTTTCCCATTTTGAATTCTTGTGTTTATAACTTAGGAAGGCCTTTTCAGTTTTAAGATTACAAATCTGATTTTTTTAAAAAATGTTTATTTACTTTCGAGAGAGAGACACAGCGTGAACAGGGGCAGGGCAGAGAGAGAGGGAGACACAGAATCCGAAACAGGCTCCAGGCTCTGAGCTGTCAGCACAGAGCCTGATGTGGGGCTCAAACCCACGAACTGTGAGATCATGACCTGAGCCCCAGTGGGACGCTTAACCGACTGAGCCACCCAGGTGCCCCTGATTTTTTTTTTAATGCTTATTTATTTTGAGAGAGAGAGAGAGTGTGTATGAGCAGGCAGAGGGACAGAGAGAATCCTAAGCAGGTTCTGAACAATCAGTGGGGCTGGATCCCATGAACCATGAGACCATGACCTGAGCTGAAATCAAGAGTCAGATGCTTAACTGATTGAGCCACCCAGGAGGCCCTTATTTTTTGTTGTTGTTGTTTTATTGTAATATTTAAATTTGTTTTTGGGGTGCCTGGGTGGCGCAGTCGGTTAAGCGTCCGACTTCAGCCAGGTCACGATCTCGCGGTCTGTGGGTTCGAGCCCCGCGTCGGGCTCTGGGCTGATGGCTCAGAACCTGGAGCCTGTTTCCGATTCTGTGTCTCCCTCTCTCTCTGTCCCTCCCCCGTTCATGCTCTGTCTCTCTCTGTCCCAAAAATAAACAAAAAACGTTGAAAAAAAAATTTAAAAAAAAATTTGTTTTTCACCTTTAAGTTCTCTATTACATTTGCTGTTACTTTCTATGTATAATTTGAAATAAGGGTCTAGTTTTATTTTATTTTTTCCAAATACAGATATTTATCCTCAGGTCATTTGTTCAATGAGTATATCCTCTCCTAACTGATTCTGATGCCATCTTTATGGAATATTTTGAAGTTCTTTTTATATGTGAGTCTGTTTCTGTTTTATTCTGTTTTATTTATCTATATATTTCTACATCCAAATCACATTAATGTAATCACTATGGCTTCCAAATATTTCAGAGAATAATCTAGGAGACACCTATCCTCTTACAATTCTTTTTTTTTTTTTTAATCTTGGCGATTGTAATTATTTTCTTTATCATATGAAATTTAGCAGTAAAGTTAAGATTTATGAAATTCTTTCTGAAGCTTTATCCTGTATTATGTTAAATTTATGGATTAATTGGGGAAAATGGGCATTTTTTCAATTTCAACTTTGAGTTTTTCCATCCAGAAACTTACGATGTTTTTTATTTTGGTCTTTTTTTTTTAATCCTTCTTTCTTAATATTTCTTCATCGTTTTGTTTTTCTTGACAGGTTTTCTCATAGCTACTTTACAGTTTTGATTCTATTGTGAATGGATAGTTTTTCATTATGTTGTGAAATTATTAAGGAACTAGAAATGAAATTGGTTTTTATATATATTGATCTTATGTCTGACCCTCCTACTAAAATTTCCGTTAGTTTAAATAGGTTTTCAGTTGACTCTCTTTAATTTTTTAGATAGACAATCATTGGCAAATGGGAAGTTTGTCTTTTCTTTTACAATATTTATACATCTTCTTTCTTTCTTTTTTTTGCAATATTATTTGACAAACAACTCCAGGATAATGTTAAATAACAGTGGTATTAAAAATCCTTGCTTTATGTTTGAATTTAATGGAAATGCTTCCAATATTTCTCAATTAAGTATGCTGTTTGCTGTGCATTGCAGGAACATACTCTCCATCAAGTAAAGGAAGTTTTCTTCCAGTTTTATCCTAGCATTCTTTTTTCTTTTTTTAAAAAAGTCACGTTTAAAAAATTGCTACACAATGTACATATAGTACCATGCACAAATCTTAAGGGTTCAGTTCGTTGAGTTTTGACAATTGCATTTACTCACTTAACCACCACCCAAAATAAGGTATAGAATGTTACCATGACCTCATAAAATTCCCTCATAACCCTTTCCAGTCAATTCCACCCTTTCCCAGAGGCATCCATTTTTTGACTTGGATACCAATTGATTGGTTTTTCCTGCCTTTGGTGTTGTTTAAATGGATACACACACAGTATGCATTCTGTTGTGTCGTCTGGTTTCTTTCACTCAACATCATGTCTGTGAGCTTCATACTTGTAATTGCTGTATCAGTACTTGCTCCTTTTTATTTCTGAGTACTATTCCATTGTATACATATGCCACAATTTGTTTTTGTATTTTTCCGTTGATGGATTTGTTTCCAGTATTTGGCTGTTATAAGTAAGGTTTCTATAAACATTCTTATAAAAGTGTGTGTGTGTGTGTGTGTGTGTGTGAACAAACTTTGAGACTTTGCTTCTCTTTGGTAAATACCTAGGAGTGGAGTTACCAGCTCATAGGTAAATATGTATTTACCTTTCTAAGAAACTGCCAGAGAGTTCTCCAAAGTAGTTGTGTCATTTTGCATATCCACCAGCAACGTGATTGTTCTGGCTACTCCACATCCACACCAATATTTGGTGTAGCCAGTCTCTGATTAAGCCATTCTAGTGTAAAGGAACTGCTGTCTCCTTGTGGTATTAATTAGTATTTCCGTGATCACATTGAGCACGTTTTCATGGGCTTATTGGCCACTCATGTATCTTTTTTTTCCTTAAGGGACTATTTAAATCTTCTGCCCATTTTTAAATTGGTTATCTTTGTATCATTGATTTTTAGGGGATATTTTTATATTTTGCATACAAATATACTCTGTCAATACACTGATATCATGAATATATTGTCTCCCTCATTCTGTGGCTTACCTGTTTTCTCTAATGGTGCTTTTTGAAGAGTAGGAATTTAAGTTTTGATGAAATCCAATTTACTAATATTTTATTAATACATTTTTTGTCCCTTTCAAGAAATTTTTGCTTACTCCTAACATTTCAGAAGATATTTTTCTATGATTTCTTTAAAAATTTTTTTTAAATGTTTATTTATTTTTGAGAGAGAGACACAGAGCGCAACTGGGGGAGGATCAGAGAGAGAGGGAGACACAGAATCTGAAGTGGGTTCCAGGCTCTGAGCTGTCAGCACAGAGCCCAACGCGGGGCTTGAACTCACAGATGGTGAGATCAGAACCTGAGCCAAAGTTGGACGCTTAACCAACTGAGCCACCCAGATGCCCCTTTTTCCTATGTTTTCTTAAAGAAGCTTTACAGTTCTGGCCTTTATAGGTACATGTGTGATTCGTCTCAGATTGATTTCTTTTAATCAGGATTTTTTTTTTAAACACCCACTTCTTCCCTCAAAGATCCCTGAAATTCTGCATTTTAACAAATGGCTAGAGACTTCGTGGTGAATTAGGCCATAGACTGAACTGTTCGGGGAGCAAGTGTTCTGTTGGCTCAGGCCACGACTTTGCCGTCTCTTGCTCAAGAGTCTCTTGAGTTGAACTCTTTGCTGCACTGTCGGGGTACATGCAGTGCCACAGATACCATCACATAAGATCAGAATGACATTATTGACAATAATGGGAAAATGGGAAAACAAGGAGGAATAAGATGTTCAAACAAGGATGTTTAAAGTATTTAAATGTTGGATAAATATCCAAAGCAAAATGTCCTCTTTGGTAGGAAATTACATAAGCCTAGAGAGGTATAACCTCCAAGGCGAAATTTAGGAAGAAAACAAGCACTGACTATAAACTGAGCTGTTCACTTACCCTATGAATTAATAAACATGCTCTTTGAATCATTGAATTAATATCAATTCTACGTCTACTGTACTCTCTCAGTCAATATTGATTACATGTCTACTATTTTCCCCTACGTCTACTATTGTCTACTATGTGAAAATCTGGAAAAATATTCCCTTCCTTCTTCCGTATTTCTGACTTCAGATTCCCAGTCATAAGACGAGATTGACATTTGTGTCCCAGAATTAGGCAGCTTTTGGCACGGCTCACAAGACATGATCTGGGTTAGAATCCTAGACAGAGAGCCACCTGGGACAAGGAGATAAAATCCAGGACAGTTCAGGCCAATACAAGACATTGATTATCTTATACACAGGTGGCATTTGAAAAAGATGGAGAATCTAATTTTAATTAAAAAAATTTTTTCAACGTTTATTTATTTTTGAGACAGAGAGAGACAGAGCATGAACAGGGGAGGGGCAGAGAGAGAGGGAGACGCAGAATCTGAAGCAGGCTCCAGGCTCTGAGCTGTCAGCACAGAGCCCGACGCGGGGCTCGAACTCATGGACTGTGAGATCATGACCTGAGCCGAAGTCGGACGCTTAACTGACCGAGCCACCCAGGCGCCCCTAATTTTAATTTTTTTAAATGCTTATTTATTTTTCAGAGAGAGAGAGAGCATAAGCGGGGAAAGGGCAGACAGAGAGGGAGACGCAGAATCTGAAGCAGGCTCCACGCTCTGACCTGTCAGCACAGAGCCTGATGTGGGGCTCGAACTCACGAGCCATGAGATCATATCCTGAGCCAAAGTCAGACGCTTAACTGACGGAGCCACCCAGGTGCCCCAACGAAGAATGTAATTTTAAAGCAAGCATGACAAATTGCCCTCTCTTCTTCTCTGGGTGTCTTTAGGACATAAGTATTCTTTGTAGAATATTGTCCACTTTATCAGAACTAAAGTTTTGATGTGGTAAATAAAAAAAAAATGGAATATTTCTCTTATTATAATATTCATTTTCTTTTTTCTTTTTTTTTTTTTACTTTTCAAAAGAGGAGTTTTAGGTTCATAGCAAAATTGAGCAGAAAGTAAATAAAGTTCTCATATACCTCTTGTCCCCACACATGAACAGCCCCCCATTATCAACATCCCCCACCAGAACAGTACTTTTGTTACAAGTGATGACATGACACTGATACATCGTTATCAGCCAAAGTCCATAGCTTACATTAGGGTTCACTCTAGAATGTGTTGTTGCACATTCTATGAGTTTGGACAAATCTGTGACATATTATCCACCGTTACAGGATCCTACAGAATAGCTTCACTGACCTATAAATCCTCTGTGTTCCTCTTATTCATCCCTTTCCTCCCTGGCCCCCAGCCCTTGGCAAACACTGAACTTTTTAGTGTCTTGGTGTTTTCCAGAATGTCATATAGTTGGAATCATACAACATGTTGCCTTTTCAGATTAGCTTCTTTCACCTAATATACACTTAAGATCTTTTCATGAATTGATGGCTCATTTCCTTTTTGCCCTGAATAATATTTCCTTGTCAGTTTGTTTATCCACTCAGCTACTGAAAAACACCTTGGTTGTCTCCAAATTTTGGCCATCAGGAATAAAGCTGCTGTATTCTTTTTGCAAAGTAATAAATATTGGGGGATTATGTGTATAAGCCCCTGGATATGGTTCTTTTTTTTCTCCTTTATTTTCTCTCTTCTCTCCTATGTCCTTTTTTTTCTAAAAGCTTATTTTTATTTTTGAGAGAGACAGAGCGGGAGCAGGGGAGAGGGAGGGGTAGACACAGAAAGACAGGGAGAGAGAGAGGAGACACAGAATGTGAAGCAGGCCCCAGGCTCTGAGTTGTCAGTACAGAGACCAACGTGGGGTTTGAACTCACGAGCTGTGAGATCATGACCTGAGCTGAAGTTGGGTGCTCAACGGACTGAGCCACCCAGATGCCTCTCTCCTTGATGACCTCACCCAGATCCGTGGCTTAAATACCACTTATATGTTGCCTGTTCCCAAATCTATACCTCATCACAAGCTTTTCTCTCCTGCGCTCCAGATTTGTCTTTTCAAAGGCCCACTTGGTATCTCCACTTGGATGTCCAATAGTCACATGAAATCAACGTGTCCAGAACTGAACTCCTATTCTTTCTTGCCTTACCCAGTCTCAAATCCACTCTTCTTGTAGCTTACCTGTTTCTGTCTCAGCTGATGCTACCTCCATCTTTCCAGTTACTTGGGCCCACCCTGGATTCTCGAATACCTCCTTACATCTAATCCACCAGGAAATCATGCAGAATATTCAATACGTTGTACTCCTACTTATATAGCTCTGCCATCTGACCCCTCCTTCCAGAGCTACAATCTGCTTGAAACCATCCCCATGTTCACCAGTCCAGGTGAGTCCTAGCCTCCCAAGGGCCTCAGCATTGAGCCTTCTTTCGGCTTTATTATTATTATTATTTTAGTTTGAAATGATCGCAAAGTTACAGAAAAGGTGCAAGTTCAGTACAAAGAACTTATTTTTCCCGAACCATTTGCACACACGTTACTGACCTGATGCCTCATCACCAACCCCCCCCCCCCCCAATACCTTAGTATGTATTTCCTACAGACAAGGACATTGTCCTGTGTAACAACACAACCAGGAAAATCAGGCAACTAACCATGCTATGTCCCTATAACTTAATCCTCCGGCCACGTTTATGTTTCACTAATTTGGTCTCAATAATGCCTTTCATAACAAAAGGATCCAGTTTTATATCCTGTGTTGCACTTAGTTGTCACGTTTCTTCAGACAACTTTAGTTTCAACAGTTTCTCAGATGTCCTTGACTTTCAAGGCATTCATATTGTTCAAGATCACAGACCAGCTATTCTGCAAACTGTTTCTCAGTAAGGGTCTGTCCCGTGTTTCCTCATAAACAGATTCAAATTATACAGCTCTACAGGAATATTACAGAAGTGAGCTGTGTTTTTCTCATTACATCCTATCAGGTGGTATATGACTTCAATTTGTTCCATTACTGATGAGTTTCAATTTGATCAGGGAATGTCTGCCAAGCTTCTCCACTATAAAGTTATTATTGTGTCCTTTGTAATTAGTAAGTATTTTGCTTGGAAGTACTTGACAGCCACGTACATATTCCTTTCCTCAACACACTTGACATTTATGTATTCTTTTTGTATCAGTATGGGCTCACAGTTTCCAATTCTGTTTAATTTTTAACTTAGAATGTTTTACATTTTATTTATGCTGCCATTTGATTCCTATCTTACATATGGCCACCACGACTTTTTTTAATGCTCAAATCGTCCCTAATTTGGTTAGTGGGAACTCTTTCCAGCTGGCTTCTGGATCCTTTTGCCATGTGCCCATCATTTTTTTAACACTCTCTTGTTTGTTGGTTTTTTTTTTTTTTTTTTTGGCACAAGATGTTCCAGACTCACCTGTACTTGCCCTGTCTGGCCCTTGGACTCGGGAATTTTTTCCCAAAGAATTCTGGTTCTCTTTTGGAGAACCACCACTCACCCTCTGGTTCTCTTTTGGAGAACCACCACTCACCCTCCTTCTCTCCTACTCGTGGCTCTGACTCCCCTCACCAGGCTTCCCTGCTTGGGATCCTCTGCTTTGGCTCCAACATCCTGTACTAGCTGTTCTGCACCCCAGACACTCTCCCAGCCTGTTCAGGCAGAGGCCTTTGAACACTCAAATCAGATCGTATCACTTCTCTGGCTCCCAACCCGTAAATGGCTCCATTCGACTCAGAGTAGAAGTCTGAGTCCACAGTATTTGGTACCAGCTTTAGCGCTATGGGGATCAGTGTCCCCTTCCCTTCCCATGCCCCCTGCTCCCTCCTCCTTGCTCAAGGCTCCCTGAAGGCCCCGGACCCTCTCCTGCTGCAGCAATTTTGCTCTACCTTACGGGAAGCTTCTTCCTCCAGAAAACCTATGGCCAGCCGCCCCACTGCCTTCAAGCGTTCGCTGAAATCTCACAGTTTCAACAAGGACTCCCCAGACCCACCTGTTTAACACACCGCAAACCTCCCTGTGCTTAGGCTGATGTTTCTTTCCTTTAGTAGAAATGCAGAAACAGACTGGTTGGTCATGGAAGTCAACGCCCACGTAACAAGGGGCCTGAAAGGAAGTGCAGAACCATAGGGATCTGACCTGCTTCTGCCAAAGAAAGCGAGAGGAATTTAAAGTTGGCGCAGGCAGCTCCCAGGAAGGGCGGGGGCCCTGGAAGAGAGTCGCCACAGTGGGAGAAGGTGCTGGGTCACCAGAGGTGATCCAGAAGCATGAAAAACAGGGTGTCTCACACTCAGGTGTAAGCTGTTCCTTGCACAGCAATGTGGCTATATTGTTTGGGGTGCACTGTATGTTCAATCCAGGAAGACAGAATTCAGTGGGGATGGCCCACTGAGGTGAAAGGTATCAGTGAGAACACACATACGTCCAGGAAACCTTGGGGAGGACACGGGCCTTCTCACAGCATGTGTAATGACAACATCCACAGTGTTGGTTGCTGAATATTTTAGGCAGGGTGAAGACACTAGTCAATACTCTATTCATTTCCCTTCATTCAATTCAACAGATATTTACTGAATACCAGTTCTGGACTGGGCAGTGTTCTAAGCAGTGAGGACATAACAGGGAACAGAACAAATAAATCCCTGCCAAAATGGAGCTGACCTTCTAGAGAAATAAATTTTTCTTTTTCTTTCTTTCTTTCTTTCTTTCTTTCTTTCTTTCTTTCTTTCTTTCTTTCTTTCTTTCTCCTCTCCTCTCCTTTCTTCTTTCTCTTTCTTTCTTTCTTTCTTTCTTTCTTTCTTTCTTTCTTTCTTTCTTTCTCCTCTCCTCTCCTTTCTTCTTTCTCTTTCTTTCTTTCTTTCTTTCTTTCTTTCTTTCTTTCTTTCTCCTTCCTTCCTTCCTTCCTTCCTTCCTTCCTTCCTTCCTTCCTTCCTTCCCTTTTTAAATTTTCGGCATAGAGGCTCACGTATCTCCTACCTGTGAGTCAGATCTCAACATTTTTTCATGCTTGTTTCAGTTTTTGTTTTTGCTTTTTTAAATAAAAACATTGCACATTGAGTCAAAAGTCTCTATGTAGCCTCTGGTTCATTCCCTCGGCATCTCTCCTTGCCAGAGCACTATGGAGAGAAGTGTGTCCTATCAAAAGTCCTATGTTAAAGTCCTACCTTCCAATGTGAATGTAGTTGGAGACAGGGTCTATAAGGAGGTAATAAGGTCAAAGGAGGTCATTAGAGTGGACCCCTAATCCAATAAGGCTGGTGTCTTTTTTTAATGCTTATTTATTTTGAGAGAGAGAGAGAGAGTGAGAGAGAGCAGGGGAGGGGCAGAGAGAGAGAGGGAGAGAGAGAATCCCAAGTAGGCTCTGCACAGCTCGACCTGGTAGCACAGAGCCAGACCTGGGACTCAGACTCAGGAACGGTGAGATCATGACCTGAGCCGGAATCAACAGTCAGATGCTTAACCAACTGAGCCACCCAGGTGCCCCAGGGCCGGTGTCTTAATAGAAGAGGAGGAAAAAGCAGAGCTCTCTTTTTGCCATGTAAGGAGGGTGAGAAGGCAGTGTCTGCAAGCCAGGGAGAAGGCACTCGCCAGCCAGGACCTTAATCTCAGACTTCCCAGCTTCCAGAACTGTGAGGAAAGAGATTTCTGTTGTTTAATCCCCCCGATTATGGAGTTTTGTTGTAGCAGGCTGAGCAGAGTAAGGCAGAGAGGAAGTACGATTCTGAATTTGGTTTATACTTTTACTACAATGATATGGATCCATGAACAAGAACTATGTAGTTGGGTCTGTTTGTTTGCTTGTTGACAGATTTAAACACCTTTGATAAATAGTATCATGCTCTACATACATTGCATATTCTAAAGAAATAGTCTGTTTTCATTAGAGCACCTTAGAAATTTTGATGAGTGATAGATGATTGTCCCACAGCAAAACGTGCAATCTTTTGTATACAATTTAAGACAGTTCATAAACTGTGAGGCTCAATCATAAATCCCAGATGAAGAACTTTTGCTCTAGTTACAATTTACTCTTCAGAATATTCAACCCATAATATCATAAGGTCCCTAGTCATGTAGAAACAGAATTAATTATGATCCCTGCTTACTGAGACTGGAAAGTGGACTTAGATTTTGGAGACATTTAATAATAAAGATTAGGGATAAAAATAGTTTTCTTTTGAGTCGCCAGAAGATTAAGCTATCTGCATATTCCATTTTGTCAAGTTTTCTAAAGAATTGAGGTCCGACAGCAAAGAGTCACACGTAGTGACACTGGCTTGATTCAAAGGAGTTAATAAAAAATAGGCTTCATTTCACCTGACAGGAAGGATTTGGGCTATTACAAATGAATAGAACCAAAAAAAAAAAAAAAGTTCCTGTAATTTAATACCTTGATTGCTACAGTTAAATATCAAGTCTCATCTTGTTCCCCTATAAAACGCGAGGGCACTCATCTACCTCCCTGGGAAACTGGAAAGCCGAGGATTTTTTCAAAAACCTGGTGTGAAGTTTCTTGGAAAGGATGCCTAGCATAAGGATATAATTATTTTTTGGCATGCTGGCAGGTGCCTCTGTGCCGCTCTTTGCTTCTCTCTGATAGCAGCCGAATACTGTGAAAGACGTTCAAGGCCAAATGAACATTTACAGATGAATTACCACCTGCCGGGAACACAGAAAGAAATATTGATGTTAAATAGAGCCATTTGAGAACTCAAGTAGGGAGAAAGAGGGTGGAACCAGTGAGATCTGATGGGCCTAGCCAACTGCCAGAAAGGCAAGGTTAACCTGTCCTGCAGAAAATAACACAGGTCTGGAATCCAATGGGGTATTATCTGAGAATCACATTCTTGTTTCTGCTCAAATCGAGCGTTGCCAACCTTCAACCAGGAGTGCAGGGGGCTATGAGGAAGACACATGCTGAGATTAACTGTGGAGCAAACATTTCCCAGGAAAAAAGGAAAAGAAGACTATCGTAAACTCGAGAAATACAAATAACATACAAAAAGTCAGAGACAGAAGTCTGTGGACAGGAATTCTCAGTGGAAACAAAAATCATTTTTAGTTTTTTATTTATATGTTTTTTAAGTTTATTTATTTTGAGAGAGACAGCATGAGCAGGGGAGGGACAGAGAGAGAGCTAGAGAGATAGAGGGGGAGACAAAGAGAATCCCAAGCAGGCTCTGCACTGTCAGCACAGAGCCTGGTGTGGGGCTCAATCCCACAAACCATGAGATCATGACCTGAGGTGAAATCAAGAGTCAGACACTTAACCGACTGAGCCACCCAGGTGTCCCAAACATCATTTTTAGAGAGGCAAAGGAACAGGAGACCAAAGGCGAGAGGCTGAAGAAACTAAGTTGCTAATGCATGTGGGAAGACAGGCATTCTGTGTGTTAATCTCATTGATGATGGGTAGGTGGGCAGAACAGAACTGAGGACCAGCATGCACATTTGAGCCCATCTATCTTTCTATCCGGGGGTGAGGGCGGGGGATCAATCTCTAGTGGGATGTAAGAGAAGAGGTAATATTAACAAGATTTAGAGGGAGACAGAGAAAGAATGAAGAATGAGATAAACACACCTTGACTGATTACTCATCTGGCCTGTCTTCTGAACACTGTGGTAGGTTGAAAAATGACTCCTCAAAATACCAAATATATCCATCGTGTGTGTGTGTATCTGTGTGTGTGTGTGTGTGTGTGTGTGTGTGTGTGTGTGTGCATGTGTGTGTATGCGGGCGCAAGAGCCAAATTACCCTAGATTATCCTGGATTCACCCTACATGAAGACAAGTGTAGATGGCGATGACATGGCCACAAGCCACGGAATGCCAGCTGCACCACCAGAAGCTAGAAGAGGCCAGGACATGATTCTCCACGAGAGCCTGGAGGCAGCATGGCCCTACCAACACCCTGATTTCTACCCACTGAAGCTGATTTTAGACTTCTGGCCTCCGGAACTGTGAGAGAATAAATTTCCGATTTTGTAAGCCACCCTGTTTGTGTTAATTTGTTACAGTGGCCAGAGGGAACAAATATAGGGACCAAACAGAAAACCAGCAGTGAGCATCACACAACAGGGATATCAAGGATTACAAAGAAGATGACTCTTGGAATGAGGGTTTGAGAGCCGCAGGATCCTGACAGATCCCCCATTATCCTCTTGGACATCCTTGTGATGTCACCACGTGGGTTTCCCAAAGTAAGAGCATTTATCCTGCCTTTTCAGTACAGTTGTACTTCAGAATAGACAATCACCCATTGATTAGGAAAAACTTTTAAACATGTATCGGGAGAAAGAATTATAGAATTAGGAAATCACCACTTTTCAATCCCTAAGGAAAACAATTAAGTTAAGGATCTGGTAGAGATCAGCGGTAGTTGCTAAAACCATCGGATCAGGGATTCTCAAAGTCAACCGCTTGCCGCAATCTTTGAGAAGCTTTGGAAACTATGACATCTAGGTCCAAGCACCAGACATTCTGATAGAATTGGTCTGGAATGGATTCTGGGCATCAAACTATTTAGAAGTTCCCAGGTGATTTCTAATCAGCAGCCCAGTTACAAACCACTGGCAAAATATCATGCCACAGATTTTATTTATTTATGTATTTATTTATTTACTCATTCATTCATTCATTCATTCACTCACTCATTCTAATCATACAAGGAGAAATGTACCTTACAACGGAAAGATCTGGCCGTCAGTACCTCAACTCAGTGACCAAATTTAGCACCACTTAGAGTCACCAGACAGGCACCTTTTGATGCGATACAATATACATTCATATAATCATGACTATGAAATTGATAATGTCCTTTAAATTTTTTTTAATCTCTGTTTTTGAGAGACATAGATAGACAGCACGAGCAGGAGAGGGTCAGAGAGAGAGAGGGGGACACAGAATCCAAAGCAGGCTCCAGGCTCTGAGCTGTCAGCACAGAGCCCGACGCGGGGCTTGAACTCACAAACGGCTAGATCAAGACCTCCCAAGTCGGAGGCTCAACTGACTGAACCACACAGGCACCCCTAGATTAGATAGTACTGAAGCCACGGGGAAGAACTCAGAAGACGGCAAAAGGTCCGAGGACACGTACCCAGGGCACCCCAACGTGTGGTGTGCCCAGTAATGTCACCATCACAGCCCAGCATCCTCCGGACCCTCTGGGCCCCTTATCTAAAGCCCCCCTCTTCCTGGCCCGGTTCACAGCAAAAGGCTCTCCTTGTTTTCCCCAGTCTTGTTTTCCCGCAGCTGCTCTCACAAACTGTCTTCTTCACTTTCTTGCACGTGGCCTCACCTGCTTCCTTTAGCTTTTCGGTTTGCATTAGTCTTGCTGCCCCACCGAAACTGCTGTCTCCTGGAAAGCAGGGACGATGTCTGAGAAGTCCCCGTATCATCTCCAAACTCCGACAGAGAACTATTCAGTGCTCAGAAGTCCGTGTGGCTCGACAGGCTGAGGCTGCTTGGGAAACGCCCCGTGAGTTCACGCTGGCCCTGCTGTGCCGGCGACCCCACGTCTCCCGGCACATCCCCCCCACGGTGGTGCCACCGGGTGGGAATAAACCATTGCCTCCCGTGTCAGAGATTTAGTAAGTGCCAGATAATCTCCCAGCCAGGGAGGTGGGCAAACTGAAAAGTACAAAGAAGAGAATTCACTTTCTTGGTAAACAAACGGACACAAGGCGATACAACACAAGCAAAACCCGAACTGCGTTGGAAGGGGAAAGGCCCCCAGCTCCCACTCTGGGGGCCTGAGCGCACGATCTGTTTGCTGAATGAGGCGAGCCAGTTTGAACACTAAAGAGAGTTGCTCCCTATTACGTTTCTAGGACACTGACATTACCGTGAGGGTTGTGGCACAGTGTTCTCCCTGCACTTCTCTTTCTTGCTTGAATGTTACAAGCCGCCTACAGCCTTAAAGAGCTGTTGGATCGTTAGCTGTGGCCAGAATGCTGGCTTCTTAAAGCCCAAGCTGCGTCTGGCCGGAAGTACAAAAGACAAAGAGGTTGGCAGAACAGAGGACAGTGAGGGAGGAAGGAAAATGGAAGGGAAGCCGTGCCCTGAAGCTGGGGACACAAAAGGCAGCCCGTGGCAGCAGATGTCAGGGGGGAAGGATACGAATGGCGAATGGGAAGGAGTTGAAACTATCAGCCACAGACATAAGACAAATCAAAAAGGAACAGAAAACCACAACATGGGACGTGGATCCGAGAAGACAGTGAATGCGAAAATGGAAAGAACAGGTGAAGCGTGGATCGGTGGGGAAATTAGGTGCTAAAATGGAAAAAAACAATAACTCTTTTTAGAATATACTTTGAAATACTTAAGGGTCTTTGGGTTACTTGGCCAAGAATGATGAATAGAAATGACTTTAATGGAGCTAGACAGAATACATTATTAATGAGCTTTAGTGGTATAGCATGTGCTTGAATTAATTTGGACAAGTAGAGAAATTAAATAATATATAATTTGTATGATTCATGAAAGTCACAAGGAAGGAACTGTTTTTGGTTACTATAATTAACACAGACTTTCTGACGTGTATGTACTTAGGTGAATCAGTGAGTTTTTGTCAATATTTCTGTTAGTAATGAGACTGAACTATGGACTCTATGGTGTGCCGAAACCAGTATGAACAACAAAATGGGAAGAAAGGAGTGGTTTCTTTTTGAGGCCTTCTGTACTGCTGCATTTCCATGTTCTTTGGCTCTGAATGCAAATTCTAAAACCTAAAATAATTGGGAATATCTGGCCATGGTCAAAATGGAATTATAAAAACTAAAACGCTTTACTACGATTCCTGAGAGCTCAGCCAACTTTTAGAGACAGATGAATATCCATGTATCTATTTTGTGTACAGTCAGCAATCCAGAAGGCAGCAGGGTCCCATGGACCATCTACCCATGGTCCACTCATGGCCTATCAGGGCTGCTGGAAATGGATAGTCCATTTTCTGGACGAGTCACATGAAGGAGGGTGGGGAAGAAGATAGGATCATTGACCATAAACCCATTAGTTTTGTTTCATTCCAGTATTACTTTTGGCTTTTGCTGGCACAAGTGAAATTAAGAAAGATATCTCAAAAAATATTAGGTCTGAAATAATTCAATTGAAAAATGGGCTAAGGACTTGAACGGACATTTTCCCAACGAAGATGTATGGTAGTCAGTCAATAGGTTTATGAAAAAGCACTCAATGTAACTTATCACCAGCAAGATGCCGATCAAAATCACTATGAGATATCACATCCCACCTGTCCAGATGCTATTATCAAAAAAACCCACAAAACTCAAAAGACAACAAATGGCGGTGAGGATGTGGAGAAATCAGAATTCCTGCATACTACTGGTAGGAATACAAAAAAGCAGACCCTATAGAAAATAGTACGGAAATTTCTCAAAAAAACAAAACAAAACAACTACCATATGAATCAGCAATCCCATTTTAGGATATTTATCCAAAAGAATTGAAATTAGGATCTGGAAGAGATACTGGCACTTCTTTGTTCCCTGCAACACTATTTACAATCTCCAAGATGTGGAAACAACCTAAATACCCACTGGAAGAGAATGTGGTATATAGGTACACGAATACTATACAGCCTTGAAAAAGAAGGAAATTCTGCAACATATGGCAAAATGGAGAAACCTCGAGAACATTACGCTAAGTGAAATAAGCCAGTCACAGAAAAACAAATACTTCATTATTCCACCTATATGAAGTATTTACAACACAGGAAAATTATTAGAATCAAGTTGTGGAATGGTGGTTGGCAGGGGCTGAGGGGAGGGGGAAACAGGCATAAAGTTTCAGTCAAGCAAGATGAATGCATCCTAGAGATCTGACCCACAACATGTACACTTAAAAATGTGTTAAGAAGGTAGATGTCATGTGAAGTGTTCTTACCACAATCAAATAAAGTCAAACAAATAAGAACAAAACAAAAAAGGTAAGAATCAAGCTTTTAAATTGATGCTACTTTTTTTTAAAATTCAAGATGTCCAAATATATTTTAGAAATAAAGAAACATTTATTTAAGGAGTGCCAAAAAAAAAAAATCAGATCTGAGATTTCGTACGGTTAGCTACAAATATCTGCCAGTCTTCTGACACCAGTGAGCTAAGTGGCTTGTTTCTGTGGCCACTTTTGGATTCCTTGGTACACTAATCTATTCTCTGGTTTCAAGGCCTTTGGGAACTCTTTTAGGTGGTCACATCAGGTCCAGTATAGACTGTGGGTAAGGTCACCCTAAAATATGGAGAAAACTGACCATGGCTTTGAACTTGTTTAGGAAGCTCCGAAAATCCCAAGAGAGGGAGGTGATAATAGGTTTTGTGAATGATGCATGATCTCTGGAATGAGCTTGCTCCCTCAGTAGCTCGGGACCGGTTGGTGCCCTGAACAACAAAAGACCCTGGATGGGGACTCCAGCAAATGTGGACCCCTCTCCAGTGCTGTCCTCACTATGGCTGTTGGCTAGGCAGCAACGACTTGGGGAGGGAAGGTGGCACAGTCCCTTCTCAGCATTTTGGGAGCAGAGCATCCATGATAGAGGAAGTAATACAAATACAGTAAATACACATCCCCGGTAGAAGACCTGTGTTGCACCTTCCACTTGCTGGTCAGGGACAGGCACCGAAGCCACAGAGAGGGTGGGAGATTGTTTCAAGTTTGCAGCCAGTCAGAGCGGAAGCCTTCTGTCCCAAGAACGGCGTTCCTTATGCACAACCAGAAATACTCCATGCCTTCGAAGGACAAAAAGGGACCAATAAGATAATGCCCGTAACCCCCGACCCCTGCCTTGACCCTTGGCAGGTGGCCACTCTATGCTGCACTTTACTTACAACTTATCTTTTCAGACGCAGCCTCCTCTCCTCCTGCCGGGACAGTAGGTAGTGAAAGGGACACTCCCTGTAGAGAATGACCAGCAAGGCTTTTCATCAGAGCACAGGCAAACTGTG
This sequence comes from Puma concolor, assembly GCF_028749965.1. Lineage (NCBI taxonomy): Eukaryota > Metazoa > Chordata > Mammalia > Carnivora > Felidae > Puma > Puma concolor. The sequence continues at coordinate 108,457,012 of NC_141676.1, forward strand.
TTCCAAACAACTCCACACTTGTCTTAATAGGCACGACCTTTACTCCTGGGACACATTTTTCACTGTCCTGTCTGCCGTGTAGCCTGAATCAAAACGGTGATTCATTAGAGTTTTTCACATTCTCTCTTTCATTACTAGACGGACCCTTGGGTCATTTATAGGTTGGACCTTGGCCCCTCTCTTCCTTTATTTATAAAAAAGCATGAACGCTCTCCCTGTTCACAGGGAGGCCTGGCTCACTTTCGTCCCATACCCTTTTGTTCACAAGGTCAGTATGTTTGTCTTCTCTCCTCACAGAGATTACTTTTGACGTATCTGATGAGAAGGATGCCCAAAGAAGACCTATAAGGGCCCTTGTCCCTCTGTGGCTTGTTAAATCCCGGGTCGCCTTGTCTTTTGCCTGCCCACCTCTCCTGTGGCCTAAAGTGTTTTTCTCTGGGAAGTAAAATTACGGGGAGTGGGTTTTGGCTCAGTGTAAGATGAGCCATTAGCAACTGGAGGCATCTGAAAAATAAGGGGGCTGTTTCCAGTAGTGGGAATCTTCTTGGCCTCTGCGGTTTGTGTACAATCACTGACCACATGTCAGAGACAACGTTAGGAAGGATTAGAGAATCAGATTGGGGCGGGTCAAGAGTGGCAAACCTCTGAGTATTTTTTATGCTAGGGATAAGGAAAGAGAACAGAAGTGAGACAGTCTCACAGGGCTGGAGGATCCCTCAGGTTCCTTTCCACCTTATTCTATATCTACATGCATATACCCAGACAAGTTTTAGACAAAAAAGCTTGTTTCTTAAGAGTTTTGACCTGGAGCGATCTTTAGGGATCATTTTTGCTCAGCTTTTCTTTCTTTCTTTCTTTTTTTTTGAATAGGAGAAAATTAAGTTCCAAAAGGTGAAGTATTTTTTTTCTAAATACAGCTAGTTCTGTTGTTTATTAAACACACACACACACACACACACACACACACACACACCAGACATGCTCTATGGGTTACAGAATACTCAGAACATTTATGGCATGAAGGTGTTCTAAATTTCCCTCCTGACTGCGGCTGGAAATTCCTACTTCTCCATCTGCTATTACAATTACGGTTTGGGAAAAGGCCTAATTTTGCCCCCCCCCCCCCCCCCCCCCCCGTAGAACACCCTGATTCACGAGACATGGAAAGAAACTGGTGGTGGCAGCGTGGGTTTCTGCTAAGACCTCAGAAGCATCATCCAAGAGGAAATAGCGTAGCAACAGGCAGGAAGGTAGTGCGTTGTTTCCATGGTGTGATTTAAGGGGGTCCCATGGCTACCATTTCCTATTCCGGTGCCAGTCACCTTTCTGTAAGAATAGTTTCATTGCTTTGGGCCTTGAAGGCATTTGTGGTCTTAAGAGTTCTCTGTCCAAAAATCACAGTTAATGTATCTAATTCTATCAGTTAATGGTTAAGATAACCATTAGCACTTTGAATATCTCCTGGATACTGGGCCCATAATTACCTCCTTTAATTTGCTAGTTGGTACATACTTGAGAGGAAATCTCTGCAGGGAATGGTCTACAAACTAGGAAACTGGGGGTCGGGTACCAGGATGATTAGGAAGGGGAGCTCTGGATTCAGATGGAATCTATTATCTGCTGTTGATTACTACTGTGACCTTAGGAAAGTTAGCTAGCTGGCGTATGTAATCCCAAATTTCTTTATTTGTAAAATAGGGGAAATAATAACACCCCTTGGGTTTATTTTTTAACCATTTTTTAAGTTTATTTATTTATTGAGAGAGAGAGAGAGAGAGAGAGAGAGAGAGAGAGAGAGAGAGAGAGGAGGGAGAGAATCCCAAGCAGGCTCTGTGCTGTCAGTGCAGAGCTGGATACGGGGCTTGAACCCATGAAACTCTGAGATCATGACCTGAGCTGAAATCAAGAGTCTGATGCTCAACTGACTGAGCCACCCAGGCGCCCCTAGGGTCATTTTTGAGAATTGGTTTAATAATGCCTGTCAGGCACTTAAGAGAGTGCCAGGCACGTATGAAATATTCCATGAATGGTAATTACTTCTGCTATAATATCAAAATTGAGGAACAGACTTGAACAGGGGAGGGAAAAGGCACCAAAGAAGACTCGTACCCTCAACACAGGTTTTCCCAAAGTCAACTTGATCCAGGCAGTCTTATCACCAGGGGAAAGGCTGTGTGTCAGAGCAAAGCCAAGGAAAGCAGCCATGTGGACCATGTTGAAAGGAGTCCTGTCCTCCACGCAAGGGCGTTTGCATGGCATCTGGTGTTTTCAGTCTGTCTCCTAGTCTCATTATTCCCCTCATCCCACCCTTCCTTGGAATTTCTAGCCTCCGGATAATTAGACACAGTGTCTCTTCTGTCTGGAAAACATTCTGCTCAACTGGCCTGCTTTACTCTTCCTTGGCTTTCCGGTCTCGGCTTAGATGCAACTTTCCCTGGGAAGCCCCCACTAGGCTGGGTGGAGCCCCTCTCGCGTGTTTCCCCACAGCACCCGGACAGAGAACTTACCACCTTCCCTATAATCGCTTGCTCATGTGTGTCTTCTCCACTAGGCTGTGAATCCACTGAGAGCAGGAAGCCAACTTCTAGCACAGCAAATTGGGCGTTAAGAGCAACTCAGCAAGTTCCTATTATCTAAGCGAGTGAATGAATGACTTATAGGCTGAGGTCTGAGGTCAGGGAAGTTGCTTCGGATTTATCCTTGCACTCCCACCTTACGCGTCAAGGAACAACACATAAGATCGTGTTGCCCAGAGGAAAAAAATGCTCATCAGGATGATACCACTATTGTTCTCCTTTTCCCTTGTAGAAACGGTCCACAGATTACTTAAATGTCAAAACACAGAGGGCTCTTCCTAAACTTAAAAATAATGCACTTAGGAGCCATCTCTGCTTACCAAATGGACGGCTGACCAGGATCTTGGGGCTCTATCAGATGAAGAAAAACGTGTATCTGATTCATTTGCTGGTGGACATGTCTTCCGAAATCATTTTTTTTTTTTTTTCAACTGCGGCATTAAATCGCTGTGAAAGGGAAACTGATTTGGGTTTCTTCTCAGCTGGATTCTGTGCTATTTTGGAAACAGAGTCTCGATTACTTTCCCGAACATCGGGACTTTTCCAATTTAGCTCATGACCTCGTCTTCATCAGTGGTTGACATAGGGTAACCGTATATTTATCATTCAAACCGAGGCACTTCTGAGCTCCAGCCTGTGCCCGAGGCCTGGGTACGGTTCCTCTTTGTTTCATGTGTTTTACAACTGAAAGAGGAATCACAAACCTAACTTCCTCTAGAACAGAAGGGATTGGGAGGGCGCACTTATCAATATGGAGTTTCAGACGCATGTGGGTTAAGAACCTTAGTCCAGTTGCTATGCAATAGGGCTTTGGAATGGAAGAAGAACAACGTGCAGTGGTGTGGGGTTTATCTTTCTGTTAAAAACTATTCAGCAAAGATTTCCAACTCAAAAAGAACACGTGCAAGTCAACTACAAACAAATGCGAGATTCTCCTCACCCAGTTTCCCCAACTGTTAATATTTCACTGCATTGGCTCCATTTCTCCCCCTCCCTCTGTGTGTGTGGGTCTCTCTCTCAATCATATGATTTGGAAACAAGAGAGGGAAGTCCCTGCTTCTGATTAAAACCATGGGGGCCGTATCAGCAGGAAGGCTTGGGAAACAACCAAGCAAGAAAGGCTGGAAATTGGAGAACAAAAGTAGTTTTGTAGGCAACCTCTGTTTGCCTGGCACTCTGCTAACTGCTTTGCAAACATCCCCTCTTTAAATTCTTAGAGGAATCCGCTGAAGTGGGTATTATTCCCACTTCCAGACAAGACACTGAGGATCAGAAAGGATAAACAACTTGCTCAAGGTCACAGGGCCAGGACGTAGGCTGTGCCTTGAGCGTACCATTTTTTTTTTTTCAACGTTTATTTATTTTTGGGACAGAGAGAGACAGAGCATGAACGGGGGAGGGGCAGAGAGAGAGGGAGACACAGAATCGGAAACAGGCTCCAGGCTCCGAGCCATCAGCCCAGAGCCCGACGCGGGGCTCGAACTCACGGACCGCGAGATCGTGACCTGCCTGAAGTCGGACGCTCAACCGACTGCGCCACCCAGGCGCCCCTTGAGCGTACCATTTTAAAGCTCCTCCTTCCGTTATTGTCCACCTTGTCATTGCAAAAACAGTACTCCACTAGGAAATAAAACGGCCCAACACTGCCCCTAAAGCTGTGTGATGTCAGTGAAGCCAGTTTACTTGATAGGAATTCAGCTTTCCCGGCTGTCAAAGGAGGGAGGCTAGGTTAGAGTAGGCATTTAGCTAGGTTCCAATAGGACAGCTGGAGGTCAGCAACGAAGTCATGGCTGGCTGTTGGGACAGTCAGAGCCTGTCCTGGCAGCTCTCCGCAAGAAGCCACATCCAACCAGACAGGCCCAAGATGTGGTGCCATGACAGGAAACCCCTGACCAAATCAGGAAGAAAAAGCTGAAACCCTGTTTCCTGGCCCTAAGTGATGAACATTCCTCCCTTAGTTAACAACTGCTAATAAAAGATAGAAACCCAGGGGCGCCTGGGTGGCGCAGTCGGTTAAGCGTCCGACTTCAGCCAGGTCACCATCTCACTGTCCGTGAGTTCGAGCCCCGCGTCGGGCTCTGGGCTGATGCCTCAGAGCCTGGAGCCTGTTTCCGATTCTGTGTCTCCCTCTCTCTCTGCCCCTCCCCCGTTCATGCTCTGTCTCTCTCTGTCCCAAAAATAAATAAACGTTGAAAAAAAAATTAAAAAAAAAAAAAAAAAGATAGAAACCCAAACCCTGAGGACACAGCTCTTTCTCTCTCTCTCTCTCTCTCTCTCTGGGTCTCACCAGCTCTCTCTCTCCAGAGTGTACCTTTTGCTTTAATAAACTTTCCCATGTGTATTACTCATCCGCTGTGCCGCTGTGACTTCTTTCTGGTGACAAGATCAGGAAGCTTCCACGATTCCTCAGGGCCTGGCTGGGTTGAGGCCCCAGGGCCCGGGTCTCCCCAGTTCACCCCGCAACAGTTAGACTACCTTAATCTCAAGATTCCTTCCAGCTCCAAACTCTTTGAATAATTTAGGAAATGTAATATTTTTGTTGGCTCACTAACACAAGTTTTACGGTACACACATTAAGGGGTTCTGTAAGAATGGGAGAAATGGGACTTAACGCATATTTAGTTCGGTAGCAAAGTAGGGGTTTCCTCCTATCTGTCAGGAAGTCTGCTTGGTAGCCTTTTGGCAGCTCCTATGGGTCCTTGACCTTTTGCTATTTTCCCCTCTGCTGGCCACGGCCACTATGCTTGGATCTTCGGGTCCAATTCTGAAGGACAGGGGTTGAGAGAACCTCTGATGGATAAATGAAAGGAGTGATTGAAGGACTCTACTCCTGTTCACAGGCTTGGTTTTGAACTCACCCTTAGTGGCCCGGAAGTCATCTTGTCCATGTGTCAGTTGCCCTAGGTGGTCCATTCATCTTCAGACAGTTCTAAATATGAAAAAAAAAATTCTCTCCTCAATATTTGACTTCCCTTCAGAAACTAGAGTATGCATACCCACAGACTGAGGCAATAATGCTCCAGGAGGCCCCTACACAAGCCCGTACGGTAAATACAGGGTAGCACCCATTGTTTCAAATTAAATTTTGGTGACAAAAAAAAATGTATTTTTTTTGTAAACTTACACACTGATGTCTTATGAAGCAGCCTAAAGAGTCCCATAAATTTTTAACGTAGAACCTGGGAACTACTGACAATCTTACCATTGCCCTGATTCTTTTGCATTGCCCTCCCCACCGCCCCCCCCCCCCAACTCCGGGAGGGGTGGATCAGGAGGAAAGCAATCTCTTTCTTCTGTCATTAAGGATGCTGGGGTGTGAACGTTTGAGAGGCAGGGATATTTAAGGAATAGAGCATAGTGCCCAGCATATAGTATGTGCTAAAGATATAGCCATTATTGTTACTATTGTTCTATCAAGCTCAATTATCTTTTTGTATAATTTCTCAACCTCAGCTCTGTCTAACTTTTTGGTATTGTTTTGTTTCTTTACAATAGGAATTCTTTTAGCATTTGGCATCCAGGGAAGGCAGACCGAAACTCAATCTCATTTACTTGAAATCTACCCCTTGGTTCCAAACATCATTGGTTTCAAATCTACTCCTTGGGAAGACAGAGAAAGCCAATGACACATGACCAGTATGTGATGGCAGCTATGCTCTCTCTCCTGAGACTTTTTCTTCCTGACAAAAAATTCCTATTCCTTCAACTCTTCTTTGTATAATAATTTTTATCCTATGGTTTTATCAGGATGGTTCTCTTACCATCCTGGTACTCCCCCCACCCCCCCACCCCCCACAAAAGATACTCTACTTTATCTATATCTTTCTCAAAGAACTGATCCAATAGTCCTAATAGGTGTCTCTTATTTGCACTCTGTGCCTTCAGCTGGAGGCTGATCGGCCTCAAGAATTTGTTCACTGGTACTAACTGGAAAGTGATATAACCTATTAAATAGTTCAAGTTATTTGATGGTTCAACCACACCGAGATACGACCTCACGCTAGTCAGAGTGGCTAACATGAACGAATCGGGAGACTATAGACGCTGGAGAGACTATAGATGTGGAGAAACGAGAACCCTCTTGCACTGTTGGTGGGAATGCAAACTGGTGCAGCCGCTCTGGAAAACAGTGTGGAGGTTCCTCAAAAAATTAAAAATAGAACTACCCTACAACCCAGCAATAGCACTACTAGGTATTTATCCGAAGGATACAGGAGTGCTGATTCAGAGGGGCCCGTGCACCCCAATGTTTATAGCAGCACTTTCAACAATAGCCACATTAGGGAAAGAGCCCAAATATCCATCAACTGATGAGTGTATAAAGAAGAAGTGGTTTATATGTACAATGGAATCCTCCTTGGCAACGAGAAAGAATGAAACCCTGCCATTTGCAGCAACATGGATGGAACTAGAGGGTACTATGCTCAGTGAAATAAGTCAGTCAGAGAAAGACAGACATCACATGTTTTCATTCATATGTGGAACCTGAGAAACTTAAAGAAGACCATGAAAAAATAGTTACAAACAGACAGGGAGGGAGGCAAAACATAGGAGACTATTAAATACAGAGGACAAACTGAGGGTTGATGGGGGAGAGGGGAAGACGGGTGACACGCAATGAGGAGGGCACCTGTTGGGATGAGCACTGGGTGCTGTATGTAAGTGATGACTCACGGGAATCTACCCCCAAAACCAAGAGCACACTGTATACACTGTATGTTAGCCAATTTGACAATAAATTATATTCAAAAAAGTAAAGGTATATGACTATTCAGCACTCGTTTCCTTCTTTTGTTTCCTTTTTTTTTTTTTTTTTAAAGTAACCTCATTTCCTTTTTAGGAATTATCTCTTCCCCAGCAGCTACTGTCTGTTGGGATTATAAACAGGAGTCCTGTCTACTCCTCCCCAAGAACTGGGTAATGACGCGAATTAGGCCAATCTGCTGTTCTCTGCCTGGAACTTGAATCTTGAGCAGAAGGACAATAACGCTGGAAGTGGTTGGACTTTCTTCCCGCCCTAACAAGGCTCCTTGGTCATAAGGTTCTTGTATGATCACCGCTCTGGCTCCCGCTTGCCAGCCTTCCGTGCTTTCTCTGAGCCCCACGTTCTTCCAGTACTTCCCTTTGGCTTCCCTAGGCTGGACTTGCCATCTATCGCTTGCCATCAGAGGAGCTTAACTACCAATGCCATTGTCGTGGTGGTGTGCCTGTCTACTCTGTGAAGACTGTGCAACGTCTCTCCCTAAAGGTGTCTTTCATACTTGTTCACACAACTTAAAACGTTGCAGATCATCTCCTGCCTTTATCTTTTAACCATAATTTGCAATCTACCTCGATTTCCAGGAGGCTGAACCCAGGGTAGAGAAGCCCGAATGCGTTGCCATCTTCCTGTCTTTCCAACGAGATGACTCTCTAATTTTTACCAGGGAGTCCATTAAACAAAGCCTCTTTTTTTTTTTTTTGATGGAACATAAAAGGTTAGTGGCCTTTTGAAAAGGCAAAATGTCTGCCTCTTAAATGGGAACGTGTCCGCTCAGTTGTGGAGTCGCGTGGGGCGCAGGGCGTCGTGTTCTCTTCTAAGCGGGGCTGCCCAAATGTCAGTGTTCCGCGGTTAAGTCAGAGCTCATTCCTTTGCTGCTGCTGAAATGACAAAAGGAAAGCAGGTATCCGAGCATAAGGTTGAAATCAGTTCTTCAGGGAGGGTGAAGGCGTTGTCACCGAAGTGGCCAAGCACCCTGAGGCTGGTGGTGTAGTGTTAAAGTGACACAGTGACGCCATCCAGCTTCCAGCTTGTACTTGACCCCCATCTGGTCAGACAACTTGGACGCGCTGGGGTCTGCACTCATCTCCTTCAGGTTCAGATTTTTGTTACTACGGTGTCGAACTCTTTCCTTGCGGATGAGATCTTAGTCGGACACTTGCCCGGGATTGCCGGCTCCTTCCTCTGGGAAGTGCATGCCGAGACAGAGTTGGTGCGTGGAGCTTCTTGGGGGTACCATCTGCGAAAGCAGGAATGGAAAGGAAGCACGATAGAGCAGGGACAGCCCCAGGCCACCGGGCAGATCTGAGAGGCTCTGTTAACCCAGTAAGGAGCTCCCATTACATCCAGAAAGCTTGCTGATTTCAGCAGTCCCGCTCTGGGTCCTATATGCTCATCTCATGGATGAGGCAGGGGACTGCCCCGAAAGAGAGCGGCATCCATTCACAGTCTGTGGACCCTGCAATAGCTAAGGCCTACAGGTATTGAACTTCCTGCAAATGAATGGAGATGTGAGCAACGGCCTTCCACGGCTGTCACACTGCCCCTCTGAATTGTGTCTTGATCCATTCATGCAGAATTCCTCAATGCATGCACTCTGGGGCCAGTGCAGGTTTGAATCCCAAGTTCCAACAATCCTTGCTCATGTGTGACCTTAGAAAAGAATGTTAAAACTCTCTGTGCCTCATTCTCCTTATCTTTAAAGTGGAGATAAAATCAGCAATACTCTTATAGGATTATTGTAAAGCACTTAGAAAAATGCTTGACATGGTATATATTGTATGTAAATTATACATACATGTAAAATGCTTGCAAAGTATATATTTGCTATTATGTGTTTGAATGTCAACTCCAAGCCAATCCCATTGATCGATAGTGTTCAAAAGACCCTCTTTGAACTAGCTTAGTTGTTTGTGAAACTATGATTACAATTTACCTTTCATTGAAAGTACATCTGGGAGACTTGGGGGACACTAACTAATGCCCCAATTACTAATCACTGATTAGTAATGCCTTAGCCATGCACCATGTGCAGACTTCATTGTTTCTGGTTTTTGTTTTGAAAGATTTTTTTTTAATTTTAGCTCTATTGAGGTTTAACTGATATACAAAAAATTGCACACATTTAATGTATACATCTTGATGAGTTTACACATATGCATACAACTTACACCCATAATACCGTCACCACAACGAAGGTACCAAACATATCCATCACCTCCAAAAATTTCCCTCTGTGTGTGTGTGTGTGTGTGTGTGTGTGGTAAGAACACGTAACGTGAGCTCTATTCTTTTAACACATCTGGAACTGAACAACACTGTATTGTTAACTGTAAGTACTAGGTTTTACAGTGGGTCTCCAGAACTTTCTCATCTTATATAACACAAATTTTACACCCATTGAAAATCAATTTCCCATTTCCCCCACTATACACAGAAGAAATAATCTGGCAAATTGCAATACAGCAGAAGAACAGCATTAGATTTTCATATCAGACTGTCATGATTTATGGCACATTTTCAGAAATCAAAACCCTATTCTAAAAAGAGGAGAAAGAAGGAAGATGTGCAGAAATCTCTACTCAGAAGACTCAGGATCAACTAAAACTCACTCAGTTCTACTGAATAGGGAGTTAGACCATCTGAATTCTAACCCCAGCTCTCCATAAAGTCTTTGGATGATCCTGGGAAGAATCATATGTTGTTTCTCTGGGCCTTAGCTTATTCATCAGTGACTTCTATGATAATTTCAACCTCAATAATTTGTAGAAGTTTGGAACAATCTTTTTTTTTTTTTTAAGTAGGCTCGCCACTCAATGTGAGGCTTGAACTCACAACCCTGAGATCAAGAGTGTCATGCTTTTCCGAGTGAGCCAGTGAGACACCCCAGTACTCTGTAGAATCTGGAAGAAAGGACAAGGGTGTAGCACTTTGGAAGGGAAAAAAATAAAGCAGTATTTGCTGTATTGATTCCTTTTCTTTGTCTACTCGTTACAAAGTTGTGTAGGTGCTGTGGTCTAATCTGTGTGAGACACATTCCCCTTTAGTACCATTTACGATGAGAAGTAAGGTACGTGGTAAATCACCGAACTAATTTTATGGAAACAAATTGTTGTAATAATATTATTTTCAATGGCTTTCTTAAGGCAGCCCTAGTTTGACAGGTGAAGCCAGGTGGGGCTCACATTGATTTAACCAGGCTCACTTGATAACCTTTTACAACAGGGAACTGGTAACCACAGTGACAATTATTATTTTGTTCATCTTTCAAGCTCATTATCTGCCCACTGTTTTTTGTCACTGCCACCAACAGGGTGGATCCATCCATAATCTGGGCTTTCTCTCTCTTATTTTAAACACAAAGAAAACAAGGGCACAAGGAAAAAGAACAGTATTATAAAGTTTAATTTTATAAAGACCCTAGCTGAGGGCAAGTAAGTGTTTCTTTAATGGTACCATAACATTTCATTAATTAAATAAGTCTTTTCTGTCACCCAACATCGGGTTAGCTCTTGAGCCTAAGCGCTGTGGTAGGTGCTAAGGCTATAGTAGTGAGTAAAAATCCACCATGACAACCCATGGCAGAGTCAGACAAGGGAAGGTAATTCACAAAGACATAAACGTAAGGGAAATGTACAGACAGCTCTGAGAATGTGAGCCTGGCCAGCTCTGGTCTGGGCTGGGGCAAGAGGCCGGGAAAAGTCCTCCTGAGGAATTGACTTTTGAGCTCAAAGATTAAACAAAAAGCACAGTCTATTCTGCTCCTCTGACACGTGTTTCTGTAAGTCCGATCGGCTCACGCATGATTGGTAAGTTGGAGAACGGTGCCTGTATAAAGTGAAAGTCACACTCTTTGACGATGTGGATTTTCTCCAGCAACTGCAACCAAGAAATGCAGCGCAAGGCAAAATCCACTCACAGAGCTGCACAGAGCGAGTGTGAGAGAATATGGCGGTGCGTGTGTTGCCTGTCTGTCCTGTTACTCCTCCCCCAGCCTGGACACAAGCTCTACTTTAGAAGTATTTAACTGTGGGTCCTTTGATCTTTGAGCATTTGCCCTTTCTCTCTGTAAATGGGGAAACTCAGTCCTTCTTCACCCTCCTTCATCATACAAACTTGAGCTTTTGGGGGAGATTCCCATATTTATAATAGCATTGCTTTATTTAGTAGGAATAAAATGTCATTTTAGTGGGACTGGTATTTTCTACGAGGATGATTATTGTTTTTTGGTGTTGTTGCTCAGATGAGAACATTGCATAGATTTTGAGTTGTGGGTCCCAGTTTCATTTTCCTTTAAGATTCTGCAAGGGAGTGCTTTCAAGTACCTCACAGCAGAAACACCTTTATTTGAAAGCAAACTCACAATTGAAAATTATATGCAACAACTATTCATTTGTAAATAAAACCCTTTTTCAAACAGCTCACCGTAGGCATGCTACATCTCAGCTTTTTGTGTGTGTGTATCTTAAGTATATGGCTTTTACTTCACCTTTTGAAACAACTGCGACATAGAGAAGTTATTTGACCTATTTAAGGTGACAACATGAGCCATACACTCTAAGTTCACAGGATGAACTTTGATAAATGTGGTCACCATCTCAAAAGGTACCCTCATGCTTCCTCCCGGTCAATCCTCCCCACCTCCATCCCAAACAACCATTGATCTCTTTTTGGATCACTATGGATTAGATCTGTCTTCTCTAGAGTTTTCTGCGTCCAGCGGTCAAGTAGGTCCTCAGCAACAGCATCTGCAACAGGTGTTAGTCGGGCTGATTACTTCTGCACACACTTGGCCAGTGAGGTGACATGAACCCAAAGAAGTTCTTAAACAACTTCCAGTTTTCCAAAGGAGTTGTACCTTGTTACCTTCTCCCTGGCAGTGAGTGACGGTTCCAGTGGCTTCACATCCTCACCAACGCTGTGTCTAGATCGTCTTCTTAACTTTAGATGTGATTTGTCTATTTCTCCTTTACATTGTGTAGATTTTCACTTCCTCCGTTTTCAAGTTTTTTTTTTAATCAAATATACCCAGGTCCCACACTGTTGTGTCTTCCTGATGAAATGACTTCTTTTCTGTGCTGAAATATCACTTTTTATCTCAAGTAAAATTCTCCTGAAATTTACTGATACGTGTTTTCTAGTGGTTGCTCTAATGTGTGTGATATGCAAATGCACGTAATATTATGCCACATCACATATAATACAAGGATTGGACAAGAGCGTGTTTTCATTTTCTCCTCCTATTCTTTGTGCTATTGTTGTTCTTCATTTTATATCTAAATATACTATAAACTCCAATGCATTATTATTATTATTATTATTATTAATTTTGTCTTAAGTGGTCAGTTACCTTTTCTGTAAATTTACAATTGAGAAAAAGATGTTTTCTACACGTACCTATATATTTATCATTTCCAGCACTCTTTATTCCTTTGGGGAGAATCAAGTTTTCACCCGGTATAATTTTCCTTTTGTCAAAAGCACTTACTTTAATATTTCTTGCAGTGCAGGCCCACTGGTGGCACTTCTCACAGTTTTTATTAGATGAATTCTTTATTTTGCCTTCATCTTTGAAAGATTTTTGTCACGTATAAAGTACTGGGGTTTTTCTTTTTTTTTTTTTTTTTTCTCTCTCAAGCACTCAAAAAATGTTGTTCTACTGTTAAGGCAGCCAGCCTCCAACGTGGCCATCCATGGTCCCTACCTCCTGGGGCTCATATGTCTGTATAGTCCTGTCCCACACTGAACCAGGGCTGTGCCCCATGTGATCAAGAGACTATGACTGAAACTGCAATATGTCACTTCTCAGACTGTTTAGGTAGTCACTGCATCTTGCCCTTGGTTCCTTGGAGCACTCACTCTGGATGCAGGCACTCACCATGACACACGGATCTCAAGCAGTCTCACGAAGTGGACCACGTGGAGAGAAACAAACTAAACTGGTCAGTATCGGCTTGTCAGAGTGATACACTTGGGAAGTGGCAATCTCATGAAAACACCCAATCAGAGCTGCCTAAACGAGCTAGTCCCAAATTCCTGACACACAGAAATTGTGAGCAATAATGTTATTATTGTGGTTTAAAGCCACTAGATTTGGGGTGATTTGTTAAGCTGCATAACACAATTTTCTTTTGGCTTGCATGGTTTTTTTAAAAAAAATTTAAAAATGTTTTTGTTTTATTTTTGAGAGAGAGAGAGACAGACGAGGGGCAGAGAGAAGGAGACACAGAATCCAAAGCAGGCTCCAGGTTCTGAGCTGTCAGCACACAGCCTGATGTGGGGCTTGAAGCCATGAACCGTGAGATCATGACCTGAGCTGAAGTCGGTGCTTAACCGACTAAGCTACCCAGGCGCCCCTGACTTGTGTAGTTTTTGATGATCAGTGTATGGTCATTCTTAATTTTGTTCCATTCTATACAGTGTGCCTTTTTTTCTTTAGGTGGCTTTAGGATTTTCTCTTTGTTGCTGGTTTTCAGTAATTTGATTATGTTGTGCCTTGGTGTTTTGTGTGTGTGTGTGTGTGTGTGTGTGTGTGTGTGTGTGTGTGTATGAATCTTGCTATTTGTTGACATTCTTGGGTTCATAGTTTTGAACAAATTTGGAACATTTGTGGCCATTACTTCTTCACACACATGTATGTTAGACTGTTTGATATTTTCCCATGTGTCACCCGGTGTCCAAATTTTTTCCTCATTAGTTTTTCTTTGTTTCATTTTGGACAAAGTTTTGCTACATCATCAAGGTCACCAGTCTTTCCTTCTGCGAGGTCTAATTTGAGATTAACACTATCCAATGGATATTTTATTTTTCATCTGTAGAAGTTCCATCTGGAAGTTCTTACGTGTTAATCTTTTCCTATAAGCCATTAAGCATATTGAAAATATTTATAATACCTGTTTTAGTATTCTTGCTCATTAATTCCATCATCTCTGTTATTTCTGAATATATTTCCATTAATTTGTTTTTTCCTCATTGTGAATCACAGTTTTCTTCTTCTTATGTTTATTCTAGTAATTTTTTTGGATGATGAAATGGTGAGTTTCACATTGTTGAGTGCTGGATTTTATTGTATTTCTTTAAAGAGTGTTGGACTTCATTTTAGCATGCAATTAAGTTACATGCAGGTTAGCTCGAGGCTCTTCTTAAAATTTTTTTAACGTTTATTGTTGAGAGACAGAGAGAGACAGAGCATGAGCATGGGGGAGGGGGGCAGGGAGAGGGGGAGACACAGAATCCGAAGCAGGCTCCAGGCTCTGAGCTGTCAGCAGAGAGCCTGACGTGGGGCTCAAACTCACAAACTGCGAGATCATGACCTGAGCCGAGGTTAGATCCTTAACTGACTTAGCCACCCAGGCACCCCTAGCTCAAGGCTCTTCTTAAAAATCCTCAATGGTAAATATCCAGAGTAGTTTTTCTCTGTCCTACTACAAGATGTGAGCTCTCCAGGATCTTGGCTAAGTGCCCTATGCATTCATCAACATCTCTTTACTCTGGCTTTTGGCAATTTGAAAGATTCCCAGTCCTGTGTGAGCCCTGGGACTCCTCCTGATTTAAGTTGCCTAGTAATTACTTATTCCCCAAGAAGTTAATTTTTCCTGGTCTTGTGGAGTCTCATCCTATGCCTGTTAAGATTGATATTCAGCTCACACTTCAAGCAGACTCCCAGACAGATTTCTGGTACTCTTTCTCTAGGTATCTCCCTCTTATCTAGTGTTCTGCCCTGTGAATTCTGGCCATTTCAGTCTCCCCAAACCCAGTCTGTCTCCTCAACTCAATGACACTTCTGGGCCCTGCTTGGGTTCCCCCTTGCTGCACTGCCCTCCAGGAATTGTCTCCAAGGCTAAAAGCGGAGGTAACTGTAGGGCTCACCTCATGGGTTTCCCTTCTCGAAGAGACCACAGGGCTGTGCTACCTGTTGTTCAGTACTGAAACCGCCTCTGTTGTTATTTTTTGGTCCATTTTTCTAGCTGTTTCTGGTGGGAGGGTAATTCCAGAGCCCGTTCACAACCAGAAGTGGAAGTTCTAACCAAATGTTCTTGTTAAGAAGACCCTAAGACATGAAAAATCATCATGTCTTTCACAGTATTTGTATCCCCGTGTGCCGGCACACAAAGGTAATCATTTCAATGACTGCGTTTGTGACATGTTCTGGAAAAGCCTATTTATCACAGGCCCCCACAAAGACACAACCTTTGTGGTGTAGAATGAGACCAATCTGATGCAACCCAAATTGGTGAGCTCTCTCTGTCTTCTGGTCAGTCCTACCATACTCATGGGCTCTGAGTCTTATTTCCAGAGTCTTCCTCAGAGGGCAGGGAGGCCAGATTCTCTGTTTGTCACGATAGATTTTTAGATTCTACGGGTACGGTTCCATGTGCTATATCGAATTCAGGGTTACGATATGTCTTCTTAAGATATTGTGCCTTTTGGGGCACCTGGCTGGCTCCGCTGGTGGAGCGTGTGACTCTTGACACTGGGGTTGTGAGTTCAAGCCCCATGGTGGGTGTAGAGACTACTTAAAAATAAAATCTTAGAAAACAACAAGAAAAAAGATATTGTGCCTTTATGTTTTACTGGACTTAGATGCTGTTACAGTCTGACTTTGCCCCAGCACAGGGACAATGCTTCATCGTCCTCACTGTTCTTACTCTAGGCAAAAAGAGCCCTGGCTGGAGCCAGGGAAGAGCTTCTAGTTTGGACGCAGTTGTTCTGAGAGGGAAAATGACTCTTTTCCTGATAATTAGGAATAATAATAAAATAATAACCACTTCTACCATTACCCTAACAAATAATTCCCTAGTAGTAGGAATGATAGATAGAAATCATTATGAAGGATGTATGTTGAATGAATGCACAAACCAACAAATGTTATTACTGATAGTCAATGGATGCTGGATCGTAAAGGATGATAAAATGCTGGCACAAGATATGCCCCTCTTCTGCCCAAAAAGTCTCTTCACTAGCCTAGGAGGGTCCTTTTTATTGAATCCACTCCACCGTCTGACAAAACGTGCTACTGCTGGGCTTTCTTGAGCGGCCGAGTATGTGCATTTCCAGCTTCTTTTCAAAGCATTCTCCTCTCATTTCTAGCTGGCAAAAATTAAAGCGTGGTAGGTCTCAGACATAACAAGGGGCATCATGCAGCTGAATGAACCAAGCAATTTTGATTTCTTATTTGTTCATCAGCCAAGGATTTCCTCCCCCCCCCCTTTTTTTTGTAGCCTCGCTCTATATAGTTTCAGAGAAATTTCCTGTTTAGGAGGGAAAATCCCAGAAGATTAACTCACTCAGAGAGTTAAAAGACTATTTTCCTTTAAGCATTATTCAAAAGAAACTAATTATCTTTAGAGAGCTAGGAGAGTTTGCAGTGACCTCTCAGGCTGAATTTGTAGAGGCTTCATAGGACGATTTTTGATTGCTAAGCTATACTCATAGAATTTTTAATTTTAATAATCTTCTGTAAAATATTAAAACCAGATTCACTGCAAAATATCATGGCAGCTGCTCTTTGGTTGGCCGCAATTGTGTATCCGAACTGAATGCTACTTTGAAGGTCTGTTGGCTCTATTAATTTGGTTGTGCTCTCCATTAAGTATATAGTTAAAAAGGAAAAGTTCTATTATTTGCATATATGTCAAGACCTTGGTTCATCTCTGTCATCACAAATGAGAAAAATATTGAACATTCCCTAGAAGGGAGACAACTGCATTCTTTAAATCCAGAGAAGACAATTTTAATAAGCTTGGTTCTTTCTAACAATTTTAATACAACGGGAACAGATCTGGGAAATCGAGGGCATGTGACTTCTGGAAAAATAAGAGGCCAGCCTGACATGCTTGTCTAGGTGGTTATTTAGGTATAAGATTAGGAAAGCGGCACCCATTTTTATAAACTGGAAATGGAGAGGGCAGAGAAGAAAATCTCTAAGTAACACGTTAACGTAGCGCTTAGAAAGAAGCTCACATTGGGGCAGTGCCTTGCATCATCCGTTTCTTGCGAGGATTGAATGAATTACTACATGAAAAGTGCTTCACACAATGGCTGGTAGGTAGGGAAAGTTCTCTAAGGGTCGTTCCGTGTGATTACATTGGTTGACACAACGGCTGTCTGCTTCCAAGGTCAGTCATGCATTGGAAGTAGGGAAGTCTGTTTTCAGAGCTGTGACCCTTTGGATCATAAAACTTCATGCCATTTGATCACTAACCTGGAAACCCATAAGGAAGCTGCAATGATTGATGTGATCAAGTCTTGCCATGCTAAAAAAGTTTTCTGTGATTTATCTGTATGTCACTTTGGCTGCCTTTTTTTTTTTCTTTTTCTTGTGTTGTCATAGTCCTTCAAATGGCCATTCGAGATGAATTAAAAAAAAGATGATGAGGGCACCTGGGTAACTCGGTTGAGCGTCCGACTTTGGCTCAGGTCGTGATCTCCCGGTTGGTGAGTCCAAGCCCCCCATCTGGCTCTCTGCTGTCAGGGCATAGCCTACTTTGGATCCTCTGTCCCCCTACTCTCTCTCTGCCCCTCCCCACCACATGTGTGCCTGCTCTGTCTCTCTCTCTCAAAAATAAACATTAAAAAAAAAGAAGGTAAAAAAAAAAAAAAAAAAAGATGACCAGAAGGGCAGTGATCTGGTAATTAAAGAAAGCAAGCAAAGTTATGCATTTTTCTCTAAGAACAGACCTAGAATTAGATCTCATAAGTTTTCATACATAAGGTTCTATTACAATTAACATCCAAGTAGTTGACAGGTTCTTTCCCCCCACACGGCAGGCTGGCCCTCCCTCCCTCCCTCCCTCCCTCCCTCCCTTCTTCCCTCCCTCTCCTGTCATTCTTTTCATTTTTTTTCTTGTTAAAATTTCCAACTAACTGGAGATCCTTTTTTCTTTTTAATGACTTTTTTCTATGTTATTTTTGCATTATGGTCGGACAGGGATGATACCATCGTGACAGTTTGAAATTGTCAAAACTTACGTTGCTGGCTAACATCTGGTAAGATTTTGCATATGTTCTGCGGCAGCTTGGAAGGATGTGTACCAGTGTCCTCTCTGAATGTGGCATTTATAAAGACGTTTGAGCCATTTTATTGCTCATTGATTATTTTCATCTACCTAATCCTTTAGGAATGCACTACTTATATTAATTTCCTCAGGTCTACAGTAATCTATTTTTAAACTTTAAAATGATAATGTTATGGCATGTTACTGGGCACATCAATTTATGATAGAAAACATTCATTGTGAATTTTCTGTTTTTAAAAAGTTTTATTTATTTATTCTGAGAGACAGAGAGAGAGCGAGCACGGGGTCGGGGAGGGGGAGGAGTAGAGAGAGAGGGAGAGAAGATCCTAAGCAGGCTCTGTGTTGTCAACACAGAGCTTGACAAGGGGCTTGAACTCACAAACCACGAGTTCATGACCTGAGCCAAAATCAAGAGTTGGACGCTTAACCAAATGAGCCACCCAGGTGCCCCTCATTGTGAATTTTCACTCTTTAACAAAAGTAACTATAATATTTGACCCTTTTTCCCTTAATTTCTACTTTGATGTTTGTATTATAACTGATGTTTTCTTTTTGTTTTTTTTGCAGTGAATATTGGCATAATGTATCTTTATTACATAATATATCTTAATTTTTCTGAGTACTTTTGGGTATATATCTTACCAAGAATGTAGAGGTGGATTTTGTTTATCTGACCCACTTAAAAGTCGTTTATTTTAATGGTGAGATTATTTCCTTTACATTTCTTTTTATTACATATGTTTATTCTCTTATTTCATGTTTCTTTCTTCTCTCTGCTTCATTTATTCTGTATCTTGACATAGTGTTTGTGGAACTTCTTTAATTTTCTTTCGTAGTTTTATGGATTAAAGCCAATATTTAGTTTCACTAATGATTAAAAAAATTTGTTTTTGTGCATTTATTTATTTTTGAGAGAGAGACAGACAGACAGACAGACAGAATGCAACGGGGGGAGTGGCAGAAAGAGAGGGAGACACAGAATCCAAAGCAGGCTCCAGGCTCTGAGCTGTCAGCACAGAGCCCGACGCGGGGCTCAAACTCATGAATCGCGAGATCAGAATCTGAGCTGAAGTCTGACACTGAGCCACCCAAGTGCCCCATAGTTTCACAAATGACTTATTTTAAATCCTCAGGTACACACTTTCTCAGCTTATCAATATGAAATAATATCTCGTGACTGACACCTATTATGATGAAGAATTCATCAGGGATAACATTTCTTCCATTTTGCAGGGTTTTCTTGGTATCCTCTGGGAGTTCTTCCTAGATAATTCCTGAATTGTTAAAACAGTAGTAGTTTAGAATTTATTATTTCTACTTTCAAGAATTACATTTGCATCTTGTTTTACAACCTTAAGTGCCAGGTCGTTTGGATTTGGTTATGTGTTTTGACTCACGTATCGGGGACTTTCATGCCACTGTACCCCCACCTGTAACTTCTTTTAATTGTATCTCCTGTTTGCCACTGGTTAATGTTCTCAAGCCATTTTCCTCAGTAGAGTATGAGCTGTGTACTTTCTGAAGGTTTGCATATTTGATAAGATTTTTCTGTTATTGCTGTATCAAAAGGACATTTTACTGAATTATAGAACTCATGAGTCATGGCTATTTCCTTTAAAAATTATGGGTTCCCTTTTCTTTTGGCATCGAATGTTGCAGAGATATGTGACTCCAGTCTGTTGGGTTTTTTTTTTTTTTTTCTCACCGATAACCTGCAGTGCTGGGTGTCAGATAATGTTATCAGTGGATTGTTCAGCAGCCTGAATACGGTAGGGAGGAAACAGGGTCACACGTGGGTCAGGAAGGGAGGGAATTTACGTGTGTGCCACGGAAGTTGTGTTTCCACTCTTTGCTGAAATTATTCTACTGGAAATTTTTTTGCATTTGTTTTACTGCTCAGCCTGGTCTCCACTCCAAGGACACAGGATGGGCCCAGCTTTCTCTGGGATCTTCCCTGGGGCTTTTACTCACCAAACGTGGAGCGTGGCTTGTCATTGTGGATGCATGTCGCTCTACACACGGTGCCCCAAATCCTCTCTAATTTGGGAGTGCATTTTAATTTATCAGGAGGAAGTGGCCAGGTACATAAAATTCTGGATGAGAGAAAACTTGGAGGGAGATCTCTCTTGGAGAGGATTTCATTGGTGGTCCTGCTCCAAACTACGTGACAGTTAAATAATTCCAATAGAAAAAGTGTCTCCGTAGGGGTGGTCTTCATCTTTCTCAGGGTCTTTTTGGCCCTTTCACAATGGAATCGAGGGTCCTGCCTCTGTCCCTGTTTCAGGAAAATACTTCTCGAGGTTGGAACGAATCTGTGCTGCTGTTGGGAAACTGATTACGCAGCGAGCGGAATTGCTACAAGGTTTTCTGCTAAGCCCTAGGGTTGCTTTTCTGCCCCGCCCTTGAAGCCTCTGAATCTGTGCATGTGTCCTATAGGCTGCTCACCCTCACCTCTTGCCCTCACTTGTTAGGATTTCTGGAGAAATCTGTCAGGACTTGCTTCCCTTCCTTCAACACGGCCCCACCTCCAGGGCAGGAAAACCGAGTGGGCTTTTGGTGAGATCTTTTGATTCTGTTTCACCTTTGTCTTATAGATCATATAATCCTCTGCTGACAACGTGTTACTTTCAGCACTGAGGACTTGTTTCTAATATTTTACTTTCATCATTTTGTCCGTTTCTGGGCAGAGGGTTTGAAACTAGTTGTCTCGGGGTCACCTTCCCTAGAGTTTAAAATATTACTGAGAGGTTTTGCACAAATCGCGATTCATCTCCTTCTTAGGAGTCAGAAAGATTCCTTGGAAAATCCTTTTTTCTGGTCACTCTGAGCAATGTGGCTTAGCTCATTCATTTTTCAACTGGTTCGTATTAGTTTTCTTTGGACTTTGCTCCCCCAAATTTGGGGGTGATCCTTTTTTTTGAAAAATAAATATTTTCTTGGTAAATAAATGGTTTCAGTGGCAATAATAAATTCACTTGAGTAGGAGACAATAATCAAGTCAAAAGAATACATGTTAGCTAATCATCAGAAAATCTGTGGCTATGAGGGCTATCACTTAGAAATCCCAAGTCACTCGGAGGCCAAATCTTAAGCTACATCCTCCTTTTTTTTTTTATTTTTTTTATTTATATATGAAATTTATTGTCAAATTGGTTTCCATACAACACCCAGTGCTCATCCCAAAAGGTGCCCTCCTCAGTACCCATCACCCACCCTCTCCTCCCTCCCACCCCCCATCAACCCTTAGTTTGTTCTCAGTTCTCAACAGTCTCTTATGCTTTGGCTCTCTCCCACTCTAACCTCTTTTTTTTTTTTTTTTCTTCCCCTCCCCCATGGGTTTCTCTTAAGTTTCTCAGGATCCACATAAGAGTGAAACCATATGGTATCTGTCTTTCTCTGTATGGCTTATTTCACTTAGCATCACACTCTCCAGTTCCATCCACGTTGCTACAAAAGGCCATATTTCATTTTTTCTCATTGCCACGTAGTACTCCATTGTGTATATAAACCACAATTTCTTTATCCATTCGTCAGTTGATGGACATTTAGGCTCTTTCCATAATTTGGCTATTGTTGAGAGTGCTGCTATGAACATTGGGGTACAAGTGCCCCTATGCATCAGTACTCCTGTGTCCCTTGGATAAATTCCTAGCAGTGCTATTGCTGGGTCATAGGGTAGGTCTATTTTTAATTTTCTGAGGAACCTCCACACTGCTTTCCAGAGCGGCTGCACCAATTTGCATTCCCACCAACAGTGCAAGAGGGTTCCCGTTTCTCCACATCCTCTCCAGCATCTATAGTCTCCTGATTTGTTCATTTTGGCCACTCTGACTGGCGTGAGGTGATACCTGAGTGTGGTTTTGATTTGTATTTCCCTGATAAGGAGCGACGCTGAACATCTTTTCATGTGCCTGTTGGCCATCCGGATGTCTTCTTTAGAGAAGTGTCTATTCATGTTTTCTGCCCATTTCTTCACTGGGTTATTTGCTTTTCGGGTATGGAGTTTGGTGAGCTCTTTATAGATTTTGGTACATCCTCCTTTTTGTCCATGTGGAATAGGTCCCATGGTACCCGGAATCTGCAGAATTCTATAGATTCGCATCTTCTAGTCAAACCTGAGCCACTGGTCCATCGCTATGACTTTTAAAGGAATCTGATGAACTACAGGGGAAAATTTTGTCTCCCTCAGCAAATATTTGATTTTGGATGGCTCAGCATTTTTGCAATCACGATGTCACCTCTTCGGAGACCATAAAAATGTCAACTAAGATTTTCTGCGAAGACGGTATCTGATTTTGAATGGTAGGCTCTGTAGATGATGCAGAACACTTAACATCACCGGCATGTTCGAAAGCACAATGAATTATTATTCAGTATACAGCCATACTGAAGAGTACAGCCCGCGAGATGAAAGCTTTTCCCCGGAACGTCAGGAAACAGGGTTCTATGTGGATTCTGCTGCCCCCGAACATATATAGGTCTGTTCTACGATACGTCCAATTTTTAGGGTGATTTCAGGGCCAGAAAAACAAACCAACACACATCTCAAGCGTGTCTCCTGATCCATGGTTTCAGGATTCCTCTGGCCCCAAAGAAGCCCAGGGGGCTCTCGCCCGGAACTCGGGTGAGCCTTTCTTACCTGGGTCACAGAAGGGACGCTCCTTTTTTCGAGACCCGTCATCTACAGTGCTCTAACCACAAGAGCTCTGGAGCGGTGGGCTTGGGCCTGAAGGAAAGGAGAGTGATATCAGTGAGTAGGTATGCTTGTAAGCCTGCTTCTCCCTGGGCCACCTGTAGGGTGGCTGACAGACGGCAGAGCCATCAAGTATTGTGACTGGCCTCCCTCCAAACACCTCCCACTCGCCAGCAGACACAATTCGTTCTGTAGATTATCTCTGGCAAAATGTTATCTCCCTGGCTTCCCTGCGCCCTTGAGGGTGCTGCTGGGTATTTTTTGCCAGCTATCAGGTAATGAATACACAAAAAGGCAAACAAATCTCAAATATAACTGGGAAAAACAATCTACTGCAAATAATGTGATAATACAAAAGCAATGTGCAAGACTTGGGGATTATCTTTGTTGCTGTACATTATTGTTAGCACAGATGATGAGTTGACTCTAACAGTGTTGACTTGTGCATTCTGTCTGTAATTCCTCACCCGCTATTTCTCAAACAAATCCCTTATTTGATTTACGTACCAGCAATCACATTTCGGCTGCCTTCAACAAGGCACCTTGGCCGTTTTTTACTGAGTGTTATCTTTTCACTATTTCTACCAAATGAGGCTTAGATCTCAAATGTCATGTATTTATATTATTGTTGTTAAAAAATTTTTAATGTTTACTTATTTTTGAGAGACGGAGACAGAGTATGAGGGTGGGGAGGGGCAGAGAGAGAGAGAGAGGGAGACACAGAATCTGAAGCAGGCTCCAGGCTCCGAGCTGTCAGCACAGGGCCCGACATGGGGCTGGAACCCACGAACCGTGAGATCACGACCGGAGCCGAAGTCAGATGCTTAACTGACTGAGCCACCCAGGCTCCCTATTTACATTATTTTTTGAAGCATTTTTTTTCCCCTATAAAGATGTATGCATTCTAATTTATCTTGAAGGGAGTAAGAGTGGTGTCCTAATTTTGGACATTTTTTAATGTTTATTTATTTTTGAGAGAGCGTGAGTGGGGGAGGGGCAGAGAGAGAGGGAGACACAGAATCGGAAGCAG
This sequence comes from Puma concolor, assembly GCF_028749965.1. Classification (NCBI taxonomy): domain Eukaryota; kingdom Metazoa; phylum Chordata; class Mammalia; order Carnivora; family Felidae; genus Puma; species Puma concolor. The sequence goes on from NC_141676.1 coordinate 108,481,088, forward strand.
GCTCTGCGCTGACAGCAGAGAGCCCGACGTGGGGCTCAAACCCACAAACCGTGAGATCACGACCTGAGCCCAAGGAGACTCTTAACCGACGGTGCCAACCAGGCACTCCTCTGTCTCTGACATTTCGTCAGCTGTTAGAGAAAACTGACGAGTGCAGCTCACTGTCTTTAAGTTGCATCAGCTATTTAATGAGTGAGAATATATTAAGCTTATTTTTAGAATGTTCCTTCTTATAAACGCAGCATGTACGTCATAGAGACTTAGCGGCCCCGTAGTGTGGGAAGTGAACTTGTCAGATATCACTCTCTTTACAGGGTCAGGTCCGACTGAAACTTACAGAGGGAAGTAGGGGACAAGCAAAGAAAATTCCAAGTGATTCAAGGAGCAGTATTTATAAACCTCTGAGTCAGTAATGATTCAGCGCCAAAGCACGGTGCTAAGGACTGCTTAGTTAAAGAGACAGTGGTGTAAAATTAAAGCTCGGATCACCGGTGGTTCTTATTTGTGGGTATCTGGGGTTATGAGGAGGCAAAACATTTGGCGTAAAATCTTTTCTCTCCAGATTCATTTGTATAATTCTTCACAAACTTGAAACTCAAATTTAAACTCTTCCTCCCTATTTTTTTTAAATAATCCAAGCAGAAAAGGAGGTAACCTGTGAAAGTTCATTTAAAATTAAAATTGGAGGTCTAATTAGATTTTTTATAAAAATAGGACTAGCATTTCTTGAGTACTTCACATCAGATACACCACATCTATGTGTTGTTGGTCTTACCCATTTTACAGATGTGAAACTGAGGCTTGGAGAGGTTACAAGCTTGCTGAAAGCAACACAGGTAATAAACAATTTTCAGGCATGATTTGAATTCAGATACTTGCTGTGAGACAGACCAAAGTTCCCCACGCCATGCTGTCTCCCATGGTGGGAAGAAGGGAAACGGCACGTTAAATGAGCCAAATTTCCAAATTCCACTTGGGTTTAAAGTAAGCTCCATAAGGGGCGCCTGGGTGGCTCAGTTGGTTAAGCATCTGACTTTGGCTCAGGTCATAATCTTGCAGTGTCTGAGCTGACAGCTCAGAGCCTGGAGCCTGCTTCTGATTCTGTCTCTCTCTCTCTCTCTGCTCCTCCCCCACTCATGCTCTCTCTCTCTCTCTCTCAAAAACAAATAAATGTTAGAGAAAAATAAAAAAAAAAAATAAAGTCCCTAAAATTTGAATCACAAAATGATAATAACATTAGAAATCATTTTAAAAAAATTTTTTTTTCAACGTTTTTTATTTATTTTCGGGACAGAGAGAGACAGAGCATGAACGGGGGAGGGGCAGAGAGAGAGGGAGACACAGAATCAGAGACAGGCTCCAGGCTCTGAGCCATCAGCCCAGAGCATGACGCGGGGCTCGAACTCCCGGACCGCGAGATCGTGACCTGGCTGAAGTCGGACGCTTAACCGACTGCGCCACCCTAGGCGCCCCAGAAATCATTTTGAAATCGTAGAGGATAAAAAAGTATACTGTAAATGAAGATGGTACTTGTCTGTCTTTGGTCTGATGTTGGTAAAATTATAACCTCCAATTTTTTTTTTCTTTTGAATTTTGAAGCCAGGTTCGGGGCAACTTTGTCATATTAATGATGACTTCTCTGTGTGTATCTGACAGTTTTTCTTCTGTAATGATATTGGATTATGATGAGATTCCTAAGTAGAATATGGGGCGGGAGGGGGGGCGGACCAAGTACACAGTTGGTAATGGACATGGGTTGGTAATGTGGGCACAGACTCCATCAGGGATTTTTTTTAATGTTTATTTTAGAGAGAGAGAGAGAGCGCACACGCTTGTGCACAGGGAAGGGGCAGAGAGAGAGGGAGACACAGAATCCAAAGCAGGCTCCAGGCTCTGAGCTGTTAGCACAGAGCCCAATGTGGGGCTTGAACTCATGGACTGTGAGATCATGACCTGAGCTGAAGTCAGAGGCTTAACCGACTGAGCCACTCAGGCGCCCCCCCATCAGGGATTTTAAAAAGGGCTAGGAATCATCAGTCTTGGCGATGCTTTGCAATGCAGCATTTTCTTCGAAACTCCCAGGGCAGGACTGCTACATCCCCCAACCCTCCAGAGGAAATCTGGTTCTTTAAATGACTGGACACCTCCCCTTTCTGGTCAAGTGCATTTACACACAGTGCAAGGCAATTGCAGAAACATGATTTCCTTGTAGCGTGGATAGTCTTTAGAGCTCTAGAAAAGAAACCATGGAGAACAGGGGTCCCCACACACTTGGCTTCACAGAGCAATACATCTTATATTCAACATGAATTAATTTATTGGGGGGGGTCATAGTCTTGGAAATATTATTTTTCAAGAACGTTAAAAAACACTTGCCATCTGCTATCATTTCAGAAAAGAAAGGCCACTTTAAAGATAGACCAAGGTGGGGCGCCTGGGGGGCTCAGTCGGTTAAACGGCTGACTGTAGCTCAGGTCATGACCTTGCAGTTTGTGGAATTGAGTCCCGCTTCGGACTCTGTGCTGACAGCTTAGACCTGGAGCCTGCTTTGGATTCTGTGTCTCCCTCTCTCCCTGCCCCTCCCCTGCTCGCACTCTTTCTCTCTCTCAAAAATAAATAAACACTAAAACAAATAATAACTCACTATAAAATCAATGTTTATGCCTTATTAAAAATATTTCTAAAGGTGTTTGGTTGATATATTTAGCTTTTTAGATATTTGGAATATAGAGAGTTAGGACTGTTACATCCTTTTCATAAAGGGTGTCGATATTTTATAACCTTCTTCTTGTCTTGTCCTGCTTTTAATTGATTTATTATTTATTTATTTATTTATTTATTTACTTACTTACTTACTTACTTACTTATAAGTAGGCCTCACACCCAGTGCAGAATCCAACACAGGGCTTGAACTCACAACTCTGAGATCAAGACCTGAGCTGAGATCAACAGTCGGACGCTTAACTGACTGAGCCACCCAGGCGCCTCAATGCTTTTAATCTTTAATGTTGCTTTGCTAATTATAATTGTATTGCTGCTTTTCCCTCTTTCCTTTCTTTTTGTTTTTCAAAGAATGTATTTTCCCAATATCTGCTTGCCTCTTCCTTTCTTTTCCACATTAAACAAATCACTTCACTGTAAGGGTGGCTTGAAATAAGATACATCTGCTTTTTAAAGTCCAATCTGACAATTTTTTTTTTTTTTGTCGTTGAAAGACGAATCCAGCCCATTCACATTTAATGGAATATCAGATGTCTTTGATTTTATTTCTTTCATCTTACCTTATGCATGCCATTTATGTTCCTTTGTTATTCCCGTTTCCCCCTTAATTTCAGTGGGTTGATAAAGGTACTATTCATTCTCTCCATTTTGCCTATTAAATTTAGAGGTTCTAGCACAATCTCCCACTCTTCTGGGTATTATTCTATTTTGCTCATTTCTACTGAACCGTTTCTGTCCCTGCTATTGATATGAAAACAAGGGGTCAAGCTTTATCTCTCCATCAAACGTTTTCTTTTCTGACTGCCCTCTTCCACTTTCATAACGCTCTTTACCTCCGATAAAAACCTAAGAAAAGTTCTTCCCTTCTCTGCTTGCTCCTTCCTCCATTCCCAAGGACCTATGAGACAGTTTAGTACTTTTAGATGTTTGTAGGGTTTTCCTGTAGGATTTTTTTAAGTTTATTTATTTATTTTGAGAGAGAAAGAGAAAGAGGGGGAGAGAGAGAGAGAGACAGAGGGAGCGAGCTCAAGTGGGGGAGGGGCAGAGAGAGAGAATCCCAGGCAGGTTCTGAGCTCTCAGTGCAAAGCCTGATGTGGGGCTTGAACACAGGAACCATGAGATCACGACCTGAACCGAAGTCAGAGGCTTAACCGACTGAGCCACCCAGGTGCCTTTGTAGGATGTTCCCTCTATTTGCATGACCATTATTTCGCACTTGCCTTACAAATTCCCAAGCACCCCATTATCTTCAATTCAGACGTAAATATAGGTGTCCCTGAGTGGCCAACGGCACACACACACACACGTATATGTGTACAGACAGACTCACAGTCATGCTCTTTCCTCACCACCTTGTGCCCCACTGCAGACGTTATCATAATTTGCATTTTGTTGTCTAAGGGTCGTTCACAAAGTACTTCCTTAGACGAAATATCTACGAGTGACACGGCCCTGGATCTTTGCACAGTGGCTCACAGCCTCCCCTCCCCCGGCAGGTGGCTCTCTCAGCAAGGGATAGGATTTGGGGTTGGAATCCTCCTCCGCCAATTCTGGGAGTGGAGTTCCTCAGTTCTCCTGTCTTCTTCTGCTCGGTGCAGGAATGCACTTGGTGTTGGCCCTTGTCCTTTGTAAGTAATCTAGTTTTCATGTCTGACAGCCTTTATATACATACACACACATATGTACACATATGTACACACATGTACACATATATATGTGTGTATATATATATATATCATGCTTAAATTTAGGAACTCTGCTAGGACATGACCAAGTGTGTTTTATTTTTCATTCCCCACCCCCCCCCCCCCATCAATTCTGCCCGAAACTCCATGAGCACTTTAAATTTGCAGACTCAAGTCTTTCTTCAAACCAGGAGAAATGTCTTCTATTATTTCCTTAATTAATGCATTCCTGCATCTGTTGCCTTTCCCTCCCTCGGAACTCCTATTATTCACGTTAGGTCGCTGCATCTGTCCCCTGAGCCCTTTTAGAAGACTTCTCATAATGATTTCCATGTCTTTGTGTTTTTACTTTCTGTGTGAAGATATCCTTTGCTCGATCATACATGCTCAGATTCAATCCCCAACAGAGAATAACAGCTCCTTCAATTCAGCGCTGGAATATGTAAAGTTAAAAAAAGGTGGGAGGGGAGAAAACCCTCTTTGAGCGTCCTAGAGTCTTTTTTCCTTAAATTGAGATTGAATTTCTGTGAGCACTATTGTTACTATTATTTTTTAAAACCTCGTTGAAAAATGAAAGCTGCTTCTTCTGCAGCCGTCCTTGTTCACAAGGAGATGCCAGTTTGGGGGCATTTTGCTTGTTTTTCCCTCTCTGGTACTACTGTCATTGTTTCCCTACGCGGGTTCTGTTCCCTCTTGGGGTATGAGCTGAGCAGCTGAGGGGGGGCTCGCGAAGGATGGTGAAGCCAGGCGGGCCAGCAGTCTGCTCCTCTGAACTGGGGACACACGGCCTGGCAAGCAGTGAGTCCTTGCTCATGGAGGTTCTCCCGGACAATTCTCCAAGCAGTGATCCGGGTCGGTCCCTTCCATCTAGTGGATCTTTAATCCTTTGGGACTTTTTCATGATCTTCTGTGGGATCCAGTAAATACAGTAACCTGCACACATTTTTGAAGGTGACCAAGTGCTATTTTTTAAAAAAAATTTTTTAATGTTTATTTATTTTTGAGAGGCGGGGTGGAGAGAGAGGGAGGGGGGTGGAGAATGTGAAGCACAATCCAGGCTCTGAGCTGCCAGCACAGAGTCGGACACGGGACTTGAACTCACAAAACGTGGGATCATGACCTGAGCCGAAGTCGGATGCTTAGCTGACTGAGCCACCCAGGGGCCCTTGAAGGTGACCAAGTGTCATTAAAATAGAGCAGGGCAGGGAGTTTGTATGCATGTGTTGGGACTATGCACGGGATACCACTGCAGTTTAAATAGGAATGGTCAGAGTGGGCTTCATCAGGAAGGTGACGTTTGAGCACAACACGAGTGTTGGGACGTGAGGATATCCGAGACAAGAACATCCTTGGCGGAGGAAATAGCCAGCGCAAAGGCACGGAGGTGAGAGGAAGTCTGGAGTCTTTGAGAAGCAGCAAGCAGCTGTGTGGCTGGAGGGCAGTGGAGTCAATATGGAGGAGAACGTTAAGAGATGAGGTTAGAGAGGTAACGGACAGCCTGATCAGTTAAGAGGTTACTGCGAATAATCCAGACAAGAGGCAGTGGTGGCTGGCTCTAGGCTGGCAGCAGTGAGGAGTGGGGTAAATTGTCCAATTGGAGATACTTTCTGAAGGCAAAGCCACAAGGATTTCCTGACTGATGTGAGGGACAGTGTGAGATCAAGAAAGGGATTAAGGGTTTTATTTACTTAAGCAACACTGATGTAGCATTTACATAATGTGCAGGTACTGTTCCAAGCATCTGACAAATACTAACTCATTTGGTCCTCATACCATCTTTACAGGGCATTTTTAAGATTAGGAGACTAAAACCCAGAGAAGCTAAGAGAGTTGTCCAAGGTCACACGGCCATTGTCATATATAGGATCCGAACCTAGGCAAGCTGGCTCTGAAGTCTGTCATATTAACTATCACATTCTGCCCTCCCTCTGTGGGAGGATTCGCCAGGTATTGAGAATGTCCACTCCAATTAAATAAGGCTTACTTGGGATTAGGGAACTAGACACTAGTAATAATCACAGGCTGGGTATCTGGACCCAGTGAGCCAATGACTTAGGCCAGAGTTACGTCACTCATCTGACTTCCACAGACCCTCACTTGGTCTGGTAGACCACAGTGGCATTTTGGGGCTTCAGGAATGAGTGCCAACTCAGAGCCAGTCTTCAATAATCCCAGAAAGGTCTGGGTATTTCCACGCCCACAGTGCACAGTCACCCTGGTACATGATCACATTCCTTTTGGGGGAGACTGGGAGGAAGATTTATGGTACTTGTGGCACCAGGTCCCTCCTCAAAGGGACCTATGACATTTTATTAGGGTCCTTCTACCTATGGGAAAAGAAGAAAAAAGTCTGACTTTAAGGAAATTACAGTTAACGCTGAGATTTTGGGCTTTAACAAGTGGAAGGATGGGGGGTACTGACTGAGGTGGGGAAGATTTTGGGGTGATCCAAATCGGAGGGTGGCCGGAAGATCAGGAATTCAGTGTGGGCCGTATTCATTTTGAGATCTTTTGAGACATCCAAGTGGAGTTTCTGAGTAGACGGCTGGATGGATGAGCTAAGGGTTCCAGGGGAAGGTCCAGCATGGAGGTATAAATCTGCCAGTCATCAACAAAGAGATGATATTTAAAGCCACGAGATCCTGGGGGAGAATAGGGGGAAACAGGCGAGGGTCTAAGAACCAAGCGCTGGACAGGGGGAAGAGGATACACCTGTAAAGGAGGCAGCTGCTGTGCCTGGCCGTGAATGCCAAGCGAGGAAAGCATTTCCAAGAAGTCGAACACGATCAAAAGCATCGAATGTTGCTGGTACGTCAAGGGGATGGGGGCTGTGCGTTGACTCAGTACTATGGCCATCACCAGTGACCTTGCAAAAGCAGTCTGGGGGGAGTGGTAGTGGCCGAAGTGCGGTGATGTTTGAGTGCGGCGACAGAGAATTGGAGGAGGATATAGTGAATAGCCAAATCTTTCCAGAAGTTCTTGCTGCAAAAGGAGACCAGAAAAGTGGACAATAGGGGAGGGGGGCAGTCCAGTCCAGAGAGGACATTTTTATAAGGCGATGAAGATAAACCTCTTTGTATACACGCTGGAAACAGCCCAGAGGGAAGATAAGGAAAAGGGATGATGCCGGAGAAGGGAACATTCCCGGAATGATGCACGAGTAGGCAAAGCCGGTTTCATCACAAACGTAATCAAACCCTAAACTAAACCACCAAGATTCACTTGAATTCATCACCCTTTTGCTTTTCTGCTGCTTTCACGCTTCGCGGGTCATCTTTTGCCAGCTCTGTGTACGAGCGACGTGTCCTCGTGAACCACTGTGCAGGGGCACCTCCATGGAGAGTCTGATGCTCACGGTGCTGTGGACCCACTTTGTAGGGGGCTTCCCAGGGTGGACCCTGAGAGACAGCGAGAGGTGGCTAGGAGGGGCAATCACCGAATCCCAGACCTAGGGAACGTGTGGTTCTGTTTCTCACGGCACATTGGCAGGTGCAGCCCACCTTCGTACCCAATCCTCTTGCCCCCTGGTACCACATGATGTCTCCTGAGGAGAGGCCACGGTTTCTGTCCTCCATGTAAAGCACTTGTGGGCAGCCCTCAGCTGGCAGTTTCCTGTCCTCTGTGCTCAGTCGCCCCTCAGTACTCTCAATGTTCATTGGTTTTCCAATTCTTCCGTCGGGTTATCTGTTCACTTGTTTTAACAAAGTCTTATCTTGTTAACGACTGTTTACTCCTCTAGTTATTACATTGAGAAACCAACACCTTGTCGGATAGCTTTTAGCTTAAGAAAACTGAGGAAAAAGTGGAAAGCTTTACACACTAATAATTAGAAGGTTTAATCCTTTTTCCTGTTTTCTTCCCAAAGAACACATATTTTTCTTTTCTTTTTTTTTTTCAGTATCAACTGAAGTGTAACGCGCGGGTAGATTCCCAGAGGACGTAAAAGTGAACTGCCCCAGTCGTGGCCTGAGAGGCCCCCCAGAGCAGTGTCGGGAGCTTAACGAAAGAGAAAGGGTATTAGACTCTGAAGAATCATCCACCACCGGCTTCTGTCTGCTGTTTTTCTGATGACTCAATCCCCTTACGAAGCTAATTTTTAATCGAGCAGCTTCTAAATTCGAACCACGGTGCATTCTGTGCCTTGTGCCAAACTGTGCTGTTGGAGACAACACCCCCGCCCCTGACCAAGGGTCACTAGAGGGAAGCGAGGACACGGGACACGATGGAGTCCAAGCCTGCTGTCTGCCCGCTACGTACCCCTACTGACCCTACATGTTGAGACGTCAGGCTCTGCTCCTGGGTGACGTCTTGTTGAGGGAGGCTTCACGCCCTCTTTGCCTCCTTCCCTGCAGTGCCCACCAGTGTGTGCCCCACAGAGGCAGGCAAGAGGTATTCGCCAAATGAATGAATCCATTAAGCAAATGATAAACCAGGTAACCTGCTCATTAGTTTCTGCTGGAAAGTAGTTTGCAGCTGAGAAGACAGAAGGCAATGTATCTTGTGTTCAGTTTCACTGTAAATGAACTCCATCCATCACTCCACCCTAACGCCAACACTTTCATTAGAATGACCGGTTTTTATTTGTTTAGTGTTTTGGGGCCTCTTTTTTTTTTTTTTTTTCTATGACTCTCTATTTGAGTCGGGTTGCAGTGGTGAGATCTAGTTTAGTGTATCTATCTGTGACACAAAAAACTTTTAGCAGGGATTATAATCTTACTCTCCTCTCCACCAGGCTCCACTTTATGTGGATGTGGACTGTCGTCCCTCACTCCAAAGCCTTCCTGACCCCTGCCCCTCTGCCTGGGAGGTGCCCCCTCCCCCTGCCCACCTGACACGCTTCTGAGCAGGGCGAGGCTGAGGCGAGTAGTTGCTGGAACCAGAAGTTTGGGTTCAACCAGTGGTTTTGATTCTACCTGCCTCTTGTATGACATTAGATAAAATTCTTAACTTCTTGGATTTCAGTGATGTCTTTTGCATAAATGTCAGCGTAGCTGGTCTCGATGGACTGTCGTGAGGATTTAGCGAGATAATACACAAACACAGCACAGGCACGGGCCCTTAGCTAGTGCTCAGTGACAGCACTGTTATCATTAGCCCCACTAGGGCCATCCCCACCATCCCCACCACCATCAGCAGGATCATCACCAGCACCACCACCATCATCCTTTGACCATCTGCTCCTATATGATCTACTCCGTGCAGCTTCCCTAGACTTCCCACCACCCCGTATCACAGTATACACCCAGAACTCATCATATTACACCGTTCCTTTTCATGTTGGCTCTCTCCAGGGCTGAGCCACTAAATGGCAGTAACTTATTAATCATCAGTGTCTTACTAATTAATTAATTAATTAATGGCAGTGTCTTATTAATTATCAGGTCTCTGGTATCTAGTATCTCACTCCGGACCTGCTACCTAAGATTGGCTCATTAGATGTGTTTTGAAAAAATACAGGAATAAAATCAACTTCTGATTGGGCATAAAGTTTGTATCTCAAAAAGTAACATGAAAACGATAGAACCCGCGTCTGGGAGACTGAATGCGAGTACCGTGAGATTAAATATGGAGATTCAGTAGGATTATGTCTTTTGGAAGTTCTACATGCAATCTGGTAAATTTGTACTGCTTTTTAAAAATGTTATTTTTGAGAAACAGAGAGAGCATGAGCAGGGAGGGGGGGAGAGAGAGAGAGAGAGAGAGAGAGAGAGAGAGAGAGAGAGAGAGAATCTCAAGCAGGCTCCGTGCTGTCAGGGCAGAGCCCAACATGGGGCTCAAACTCCTGAACCACAAGATCATGAGCTGAGCTGAAATCAAGAGTCAGACACTCAGACCGACTGAGCCACCCAGGTGCCCCTAAATTGGGACTCTTTTAAATGTCAATATACAAAGTAAATGTATGCTCATTGATAGCACTAGGAGTATTATTTTATTATTTTAAGCATTTACAAATATGTTGGCTGTGTTTTTGTTTTTTTTGACATATTGTTGGATACGTCTTCATTTTTTTTTGAGATGGCTTTTTGATGAAGAATGCAATCCCTGATCAAAATATTGTCTGTCTGAGACATTGCAAGTGATTTAAACTTACTTTGTTTTATTATAAGCACTATATATAAAAATTAAAGCACTAATTTTTTTTTTTTTGAGAAAAATCGAGTCTGCCTGACTTCCATTATATTCAGAGTTATTATTCAGTAGTGCCCAGATCTACAAAACTTGGGGACAAGAAGATGAACATGGGAAATGCCATTATGGATCTCTGTGTCCTGTGACTCTCCCAGCTCCCTCACAACAACCTCTTCGTTGGCTTCTTACCTCTGAAAAGCTCAAAGCTTCTACTGGAAGTTGGAAGCAGAGGTCAGAAGGACAATCTCCCAGCTACCGTCTCAGTAATTGCTGTTGCTTTCCTGGGAATTGTAAAGGTCCTGAAAAATTGGAAATATCAAAGTAGTTAGAAGGTTTGACGCTCTTTCTTGCATTCATTACGGAAACCCAGATTTCTGGGGTTCCTGGGCTCCAGTTTGCTTGGATAGCATTTCAAAATGAAACAGACGTCCTTGTGGGCTTTGGAGGCCCAAGTACAAGTGATTTGGGAGGCCATAGCTAGCAGAAAGAACGTGAGCTTTGGGGTTGAGTAAATCTGGAGACTCAACCTCAGGAGTATCAATACATTAGTATATTAGTGTTCTGTTAGTGTATTCATCTTTCCAAGCCTTCATCTCCTGGCTTTGTATGTGGGTAATTATAATAGCTACTTGAAGACCAGGTTCCGGTGCTGAATAAATAGAATAATATCCATTAAGCATCTAGCATAGTTCATGGCCCACTGTTCACTTTCAGTATAAAAGGAAGAGGCTGGGGGGGGGGGGAGAAAGAATGATGGAAGGGGGGATCTATAGAGTACACACCAACCAAATGCAACGTACGGAGCGAATTTGGGGCCTCGTTTGAACTATTGTGAAATATTTTGGGCAGTTTGAATGCTGAGTGGGCACTTAATGATCTTGAGGAATAATTACTTTTTTTTTTTAATTTTTCTTAAAAATTTTTTTAATGTTTATTTATTTTTGAGACAGAGAGAGACAGAGCATGAATGGGGGAGGGGCAGAGAGAGAGGGAGACACAGAATCGGAAGCAGGCTCCAGGCTCCGAGCCATCAGCCCAGAGCCTGACGCGGGGCTCGAACTCACGAACCGTGAGATCGTGACCTGAGCTGAAGTCGGACGCTCAACCGACTGAGCCACCCAGGCACCCCAATTACTTTTTAATAATGGTGTTGCTGTGTTAAAAAATGAGTTCCTAGCTCCTAGAAAGACATGCTGAAATATTTCTGAATTACACAAAAAAGTTGCTTGCAAGTATTTACTTGCTAAAAAAGTTATAAGGTATACACTGCTCTTTTAAAAAGCCAAGCCTGAATGCATAGATACATAGAAAATTTGACAAGCAAATGAAACATTACCATACATGTGAACTGGAACAAAATTAAATGCCAAGCAAGGTTCAGGGACATCTGCCTGTTCCTATTCTTGTTGGCTTTACTAATCAGGTCGGCAACAGAATAACACTGCGCCATGATATTTCACTCCATGTATTTTTGATGTTTTCTATATAACATCAGTGCTACTTTTCTGACATTATCACGTAAATGCAAGCAACTTTTCGATATTGTAAATAATTCACATTGAAAATACAGTCACCACGATTCCTCTTTTATGCCTCCAGATTTATTTAAGACCGTCCTGAGAATGCAAAGTAAGCTGTCAACAAACAAACATCCCAAAACTTCTTGTCCGTGCGCATGAAGAGATGCTCAACGTCACTCGTCATCGGGGAAACGCAAATCAAAACTACAATAAGAGATCACCTCACACCTGCCAGAAGGGGTAAACTAAAAAACACAAGAAACAAACGAGCGTCGGTGAGGATGTGGGGGAAAAGGAACCCTCGTGCACTGCTGGTGGGAATGCAAACCGGTGAAGCCGCCGTGGAAAACAGTATGGAGCGTCCTCAAAAAGTTAAAAATAGAACTACCCTATGGTCCCGTAATCACACTACTGGATATTTGTCCCCAAAATACAGAAACACTAATTCAAAGGGATACATGCACCCCCTATGTTTACAGCAGCATCATTTACCATGGCCAAGATATGGAAGCAGCCCAAGTGTCCATTAATTGATGAATGGATAAAGAAGATGTGGTGTATATACAATGGAATATTACTTAGCCATAAAAAAGATTGCGATCTTGCCATTTGCGGGGACACGGATGGAGCCAGAGACTATAATGCTAAGCGAAGCAAGTCAGTCAGAGAAAGACAAATACCATACGATTTCACTCATACGTGGAATTTAAGACACAAAACAAATGAGCAAAGGAGAAAGAGAGAGAGAGAGAGGCAAACCAAGAAACAGACTCTTACCTGTAGAGAACACACGGGTGGTTATCCGAGGCGAGGTGTGGGGGGGGGTTGAGATGGGTGAACTAGGTGAAGGGGACTAAGGAGGGCACTTGGGATGAGTACGGGGTGTTTTATGGAAGTTCAGTCACTAAATTGTACACCTGAAACTAATCAGCACTGTATTTTAACTACACTGGAATTAGAGGAAAAAAGAATGACTCTAGAGTCTCAGCCTAAGCAACGGAACGAGCGACTGGTGGTGCCATGTAATTACACGGATAAGACTTTTGGGGAGACTGATCTGGAGAATCCTTAGCCCATTAGATTAGAGAGAGACAGAGAGACAGCACAAGTGGGAGAGGGGGATGGAGAGAGGGGGACACAGAATCCGAAGCAGGATCCAGGCTCTGAGCTGTCAGCACAGAGCCCGACGCGGGGCTTGAACTCACAAACGGCTAGATCAAGACCTCCCAAGTCGGAGGCTCAACTGACTGAACCACACAGGCACCCCTAGATTAGATAGTACTGAAGCCACGGGGAAGAACTCAGAAGACGGCAAAAGGTCCGAGGACACGTACCCAGGGCACCCCAACGTGTGGTGTGCCGAGTAATGTCACCATCACAGCCCAGCATCCTCCGGACCCTCTGGGCCCCTTATCTAAAGCCCCCCTCTTCCTGGCCCGGTTCACAGCAAAAGGCTCTCCTTGTTTTCCCCAGTCGGCCCTGAAGCTGCCTTTATCTCAACCGCAGCTGCTCTCACAAACTGTCTTCTTCACTTGCTTGCACGTGGCCTCACCTGCTTCCTTTAGCTTTTCGGTTTGCATTAGTCTTGCTGCCCCACCGAAACTGCTGTCTCCTGGAAAGCAGGGACGATGTCTGAGAAGTCCCTGTATCATCTTCAAACTCCGACAGAGAACTATTCAGTGCTCAGAAGTCCGTGTGGCTCGACAGGCTGAGGCTGCTTGGGAAACGCCCCGTGAGTTCACGCTGGCCCTGCTGTGCCGGCGACCCCACGTCTCCCGGCACATTCCCCCCACGGTGGTGCCACCGGGTGGGAATAAACCATTGCCTCCCGTGTCAGAGATTTAGTAAGCGCCAGATAATCTCCCAGCCAGGGAGGTGGGCAAACTGAAAAGTACAAAGAAGAGAATTCACTTTCTTGGTAAACAAACGGACACAAGGCGATACAACACAAGCAAAACCCGAACTGCGTTGGAAGGGGAAAGGCCCCCAGCTCCCACTCGGGGGGCCTGAGCGCACGATCTGTTTGCTGAATGAGGCGAGCCAGTTTGAACACTAAAGAGAGTTGCTCCCTATTGCATCCCTATTGCTTCCTATTGCATCTCTCGTTCCCCATATTTAACCCACCACAGGGTCCCTTTTCACTCTACACACAAACACATCCAATTCCATCTGCTTCCTTCCATCTCCACTGGTGACCCTAGTCCACCTGAATGTCTCCCACAAGGTCTACTCCAAGAGCTTTCTGACTTCTCTCTGCTTTATTCCTGTCCACGTTCGACAAAGCAGCCAGGCATCTCTTAAAAATATACACCTGACCATATCACTTGCCCGCCTAAAACCAGGCAGTGACTTATATGTGTGACTTCCTATGGCCTTGAAGATAAAATTCAAACACATTGTCCCAGGTCTGGGTCACATGGCCTTTGAATTCTAGTCAACCTAACCTCTAACCCCTCATCTCCTTGCTGCCACTCCCTGGGCACACTGGCCTTCTTTCCACTTCTTGAGCTGGCTAAGCCTCTCCAACTTAAAGATTTTGCATCCCCTGTTCTCTTTTCATGGAAGGTCCTACCTCCAATCATATGACCTCTGAATGACCTCTGCCCTTGTCATTCAGATTGGGCACAGAGAGGTCTTTCATAGCCACGCAATTTAAAGTAGCCCTCTGACACTCCCTATCAGACAGTTTTCATATTTGCAGGGCTGGACATTATCTTCCATTTTTCTCGTTTATCTGTTTACTTCTCTGGTTACTGTCTATACGTCTCTGCTAGAATGCTCTGTGAGCAGACATCTTGTCTCTTTGGGTCGTTGCTGTATTCTTAGAGCTTAGGACAGTATCTGGCACTTAAAAGATAACTCTAAAAATGTTTGAATACATGAATACAATGTCTCCAGGGCCCAAGCGTTCTAATTCAATCTCTAAACAACTGCCAGAGCGAACTCTCTAAATTATCTATCGCACCAAGCCACCCCTTGCTGAAAACACGCTAGAGGTTATACGTGGCCGAGAAAATATAATCCAAACTGCTTAGCATAGGCCTCAAGACCCTCCGTGAGCCAGTCTCTGCGTGTCTCTCCTGTCTCATTTCTCACAGAGTCCCCGCCCCCCCCCCCATGCCTAATGGCCTGCAAGATGCCTAATGACTAGGATGTCCAAGATGCCATGCTGTTTCATGCCTCTGGGTCTTTGATCAAGTTCTTCATCATGTTTCAATCATCCTTTCTCTCCATTATTTTTCCCACTCTGATGCCCTCATTGACTTATTTTTTAAAGATACATCTCAAATCAGGAAGCTGTTCTGATCCCCCCATCATCCCAAACTCCAACCTTTTCTTTACGACTTACACTTGCCTCCATTATAGCTGCTCTAACTCTTTACTGCCCCAGTTTGCTCTCACGTCTCTCTGTCTCCACTTTAACTATAAACTCCAGGAGGGCGGGCATACTATCGTATGTCATATCATGTTATATATCATCTTATCCCCAGATGTGACTCATGGTTGCCACTCACACAAGTGTTGGTTGACTGATGCAGTGAACGTATAGATCAATTTAGTTTGTCACAAAAATGCAAGGAACTCGAGAATGCCCGACATCACGTGCAGTGGGGTTGACAGGTGCTGCTTATTCTTCTGTGTTTACTGTGGCTTGGGCCCCACTTCATAAGGCAGATTCATGTAGATGAATGTTTTCAAGCGCTTAAGAAAAACGGGCTCTAGGAGAACACAGTCAATTTATCACCTAAAACCAATTCTTAGATCTTCACAGGGGAAATGAATGGGCCTGACAAGAATCTGAAATACTTAAGGAAAAGTTGATTAAAGAAGGCCTCCTGAATGATTAATTACAAAATTTAATATCTGTGGGAGAGAGTTTTACTGACATTTAAATAAATGCCAACAAAACAAGCTGCAATTAAGCATTTGCCGCAGCACATAAAGCATCATCAAGGTATTCGTTCTGAATCACAATTATATAAATAAAGTATGTGCAACCCTGAAATAAAAACATTCATGTTAGCTGTGATTCATTGACTGAAGCTTCGCAATTTGAATGCATTCATTTTTAGCATGATAATTGCAAACCCTGCTGTTCAGAGGTGAGTTAACATGCCCCCTTTCCCTGGTTCTTCCGTCTGCTGCTTTCTCGCTTCCAGTTACCTCAGCTTTGGCTGACACCTTTTCATAAAGTCTATAGTCAACCTTAAAAAAATTTTTTTTAAAAATTTACATCCAAGTTAGTTAGCATAGAGTGCAACAATGATTTCAGGAGTAGATTCCTTAATGCCCCTTACCCATTTAGCCCATCCCCCCTGCCACAACCCCTCTAGTGACCCTCTGTTCTATTTGAGTCTTTTATGTTTTGTCCCCCTCCCTGTTTTTTTTTTTTATTATTTTTGCTTCCCTTCCCTTATGTTCATCTGTTTTGTATCTTAAATTCCTCATATGAGTGAAATCATATGATATAGTCATCTTCTGATGAACCTACCCGATGGCCCCAGCTTACTTGAGTCTTTGGGGTATGTAATTCATCGATGCAATGAATATTTATTTTTCATCCACTATGCATTAGTATGAGGCAAGGCTTTGGTGAAAAAAGAAAAGCAAAAACTAAACCAAACCAAGAACAAAAACAAACAAACAAAAAAACCAGACTTGTTTCCTGACCCCAAATATCCTATTATCCAGCAGGAAAATAGATATGAAATAAACATTTAATTAAGTTGTGAGCAGTACTATCAAAGAGAAGCACATGATGTTCTGAGAAACAGTAACAGGGAACCCAACTGAAATTGGAGATCCAGGCAGCCTCCCTGAGGAGGAGACCAGCTGGAGGAGAAGGGAGAAGAAAGTCCAAAGGGAGAGAGAAAAATCGTGACTTGGAAGGTATGTCTGATTGGGTCGACACAAAGATTATGGGTCCTGTTTGGCAGATAATCTTCCCCCCCCGCCCCGGCCCCACAGCAGCAGAGGAGGAAGATTGTCAGATGTCACAAAGTCACCAAACATTCATGGAGATGAACATGAAATGAAGGGAAAGCATTTGTGGAGCCACATTTTAGGGAAGATAAGAGAGAGACTAGCTTACAAAACTTTCCTCATTTTGAGGGGGTTCCTAAAAGAAGAGAGAACCAAATTACTTGAGCAGACACAGAAGGAATGTCAACTTTACTATGTAGATATTCCAACAGAAGACAAGTTGGCTCCTTGTCAAGGCACCGATTCTACCACATTCCGCCCAGCACATCAGAGACTATGTGGGAAGATGGTTTTCTCTCTGACGTAGAGGGGATGTTCCCTTAATCCTTGACGGCCCGTAAGTGCAGGGTGCATCCACACTTTCAGTTATGGGAAAGATGAAATCATTGGCTGAAAAATGTTTTATGTGTCCAGGATCACCAACAATATGTATAAAAGAGAAACTGATAGTTTTCGCAGAAATGAAACTTCCTTTGTGTGGTTAGCACATGTGATTAAAACAAGAACTGCACAGCATGCCCCCCACCCTGTTTGGGCTGTTCTAGATCTTAGGGACTTTCATTCCTTATACAGAAATAGGGAAAAGGTCTTTTTCTTTCTCCCTCTTTAAAAATTAAAAAAACATTTTTTTTTTCTAAGATGGTCATTCTCATTCTTGTCTGCACACCAGAATTACTTGGGGCACTCTGAAAACTCCAGGTGCCTTGGGACGCCTGCGGGAGCCCTTTATTCCATGGGGCTGGGTTGGGTTTACAGATCTGTAGTTTAAACATCTTTTCCAAGTGATTCTGACGTGCTGCCGTCAGGTTTGAGACTTGCTTTAGTGTCTATGGCCCTACCACCCTGAACGCGCCCGATCTTGTCTGATCTCGGAAGCTAAGCAGGGTCAGGCCTGGTTAGTACTTGGGCGGGAGAATCGCTTTAGTAAGTCTTTATTCACCACCTGTCTTTTTATTTTCCTTTAAAAATAATCTCCTTTCTGAAAATCAAAGGAACAATGAAAACAATAATTCAGATGATCCTGTACCTTAAAATGATAGGAGGGGCTTGGAAACTTTCACGAGAACGTTGTGCTGCCCTCATCTGCCTGCAGTGCAGGTGGTGGGAAGTAGCCGGACCGTCGGCCCCGGTAGGCAGTCTGGCTTTGGCTGAAGGACTCAGCAGGGTTTTCCAGACATTCTCACTGGTCACAACTTCTACCCGACTCCACATGTCGACAACACAGTCCTGTATCTAGTCTTCTCTCCTTTTGACGGACCACATGTTCCAGGCAGGACACGTGAAAATAGGACCCCTGGGACCATACTAGCCGCCCCCATTGGCCGTCACTTCTTCTCGGTTGGCTCCCAGTTTCCTCTGGCAGATGCCAAGATAGATACGCAAGCCTTTATCTGAAGCCCTTGGGGCCAGATGTGTTTTGGAATTCAGAATGTCTCAGACTTTGGAAAGGTATGTTCCACGCTCTATATTTCATGTGCCCTCCCTCAGTGAGGCTGCAGGAGCACCGTGTAATCAAGCATTTTCATGTTTGTGCAGGAAACACATAACCACTCCCGTGAAGCAAGCTGTATAAAGATTCCAAGCAGCCTCACACATGCACAGGTCGGGTTTCGCCTCTAAAGGACATTGCTAGACACCTGATGGATAGAACCTTCTTGACTTCAGAGCTCTTCGGATTTTGAGGCCGTGGATAAAGAACGGAAGACCTGGGGCAGCAGCATTATTTCAAATGGGTGCAAAACTGTCTTTTCACTGAGTTTGCTAGTTTTTCTCATCGTTTGTGGCAGACACCTACTCACATGAGGTTACATGGATTTCCACTGTCAAGTGAATTCTGACTGTTAATACTTCCCACTTGGTCAGAAGTGGAAAGCCCAGATAATGCTACATTGTTGGGGGCGGGAGGGGTGTAAAACTAAAATAGCTTAAACAGACAGTTAGAAGCTGTTACCATTGAACCCTGATGACTCAAGTTCAGAATGTAACTCCCC
The DNA here is from genome assembly GCF_028749965.1 of Puma concolor. Lineage (NCBI taxonomy): Eukaryota > Metazoa > Chordata > Mammalia > Carnivora > Felidae > Puma > Puma concolor. The sequence continues at coordinate 108,500,117 of NC_141676.1, forward strand.
GACTTCAACCTCAGGTGGGCCACATTCTGCCTGTGGTCATCCCAGTAGTTGCCTCTTCTTCGACCTCCAGGTATTATCTTTCCCCCTCACGTGGTAAGTTAGATTTTCTTAGTTGTACTGGCCAAATCTCTGTTGTATTGGCCTTCTTCATATCTGTCAGGACAGGAGGTTCCTGGTGGGGTGTTGGGGGGAGGGGACGTGAACATACTGCAGAGACTCAACTGTTACACATCGCGTATGTGGTCTCTGTTTTCACAAGGTGGCAAGGCCCAAGAGAAATGTGAGTTATGTGCACTTATTTCCTATTATATTGGCTCCTCTTTGAAAGCAAATTTTCTTCCTTGTACTCCTCAGAACCCGTGGTGTCATTGGTGGGCGGCTAAAAAAAAAAAAATCCTATTGTTTTCTTAATAGTTGAGAATAGAATTCCCTTTGGGAATAAATGGTCTTCAATAAAGAAAACACCTTGAAAGCATTTGGCTATGGAAAAAAAAAAAGTCTACAGTAGGATTCAGAAGTCTGGGCAGAACAAAGAGAGGGTAGAATCAGCTTGCATTTAAAAAATAGTTGGTGGTGGTGGTGGTGGGAGGGGACAGAAAGGAGAGAGAAAGGCTGAGCATCACGGGAAATCAGCCAGAAGCCTTTATAGAACAGGGTGACCATTATTCATTCAGTTCTAACTGCGTGGAGGTCAGCAATGCAAAACCATCTCTTTCTTAATTTCTCTAAACTGTCTATAAAATCTGCTACACAAAATCTGTTGTTTATGTGTAAAAGTAAGGAAGGTGGTTCAAGAACTCAAGTGGCGAGAAAGAAAATGTTGCGAGATGCCAAGAGGAGAACAAAAAGTCAGAGGAATCGAGGGGTGGTCCTGAGAACACAAGACCCTAGGAATACACAGAAATGGCACCGGGCTTTCGATGCGAGGTGTGTTGGAGACCATAAGTAGTCTCATCTAGATTTTAAAAGATGGGATGACCCAGGATGTCATCTAGATTAAGGAGTAAATGCTCGACAAAGGTTACAGAAGACATTAAAAATGATCAATGCCAGGGGCGCCTGGGTGGCTCAGTCAGTTAAGTGTCCAACTTAGCCCAGGTCATGATCTCGTGGTTTGTGAGTTTGAGCCCTACGTTGGGCTCTGTGGTGACAGCTCAGAGCCGGCAGCCTGCTTAGGATTCTGTGTCTCCCTCTCTTTCTCTGCCCCTCCCCTGCTCGTGCTTGGCCTCTCTCTCTCAAAAATAAATAAACATTACAAAAAAAAAGATCATCACTAGACTTAGGAGAAGTTACAGTCACGTGCATGATAGAGTCCTAGAGAGGGAATTAGAAGTTCTGGGCTTTGGGGCGCCTGGGTGGCTCAGTCGGTTAAGCGGCCGACTTCGGCTCAGGTCATGATCTCGCGGTCCATGAGTTCTAGCCCCACGTCGGGCTCTGCGCTGACAGCTCAGAGCCTGGAGCCTGCTTCAGATTCTGTGCCTCCCTCTCTCTCTGCCCCTCCCCTGTTCATTCTCTGTCTCTCTCTGTCTCAAAAATAAATAAACGTTAAAAAAAAAAAATTAAAAAAAAAAAAAAAAGTAGTTCTGGGCTTGAATTCTCTCTCTCTCTTTTTTTCCCCCAGCTTCCAGTACCTTCCCCCTCCACCCACCCTGCTCCAAATCTAGATACAACAAACTCTAGCAGGACAGTCTTCAATACTATTTAACTTTCACACTTGGAGTTCTTCGGACTATTTCAAAATTTGTTAATGTGAGAACGCACATCCCAATAAGTGGGAAACTAACATTTGAGATGATACCAACAGATTCACTCGATTGACGTAGCTACAATTTTATATGCAACACGTGGACTTTAGTGTCGCACCATTGGGCCTTCTTATAACAAGCTTATTGATAAACAATGATAATCTTTGCTTATCTGCCCTAACCTATGAAGGCTTGTCACCAACAGACCCTCACCCATACCTTTTCACCATGTCCTTAAAAAACACATGATTCGGGGCACCTGACTGACTCGATCCGTTGAGCATCTGACTTTAACTCAGGTCATGATCTCCCGGTTTGTTGAGTTCCAATCCCACCTCTCTCTGTCCCCCACCCCACTCATGCAGTCTCTTGCAAAAATAAATAAACCTTAAGAAAAAAGAGGTTTAAGAAAACCCAGATGATTCTTCCTTTCAAACAATGTATTAAAAACCCACAAATTCCTACCCAAAAGAAAATGTTAATCCAGAATTATCAAATTTTGAAATTTCAGCAGATGAACAGCAGAAATAGACTGTGGGCAACTCTTACCTATGTCTTTTACTTAAGTAGTACTGTGGGGATTTATAGTGTTGACCGAAAGAAGATCGTTTACTCATTAAACTTGGCTTTAATGGGTCTCAGAATTCTGCGGCAGAGTTTTGGTGAAGTTGTTTCCATTAAAAAGTACGGATTTTTAAAAGCTAATAAGTTAAAACTGCCACACACACACACACACACACACACACACACACACACACACCCCAAATGGTCTACAAAACATTTCCCTTACCTTCTCAAGGTTTTATGATGCACTATCATTAATCATTTCTTTATTATTAAACTTAAGCGACCAGTTCTGAGACATTCTTCCACCGCCGATTATGACTGGGGTGGCAGGTATCAGGGATAGTATCCATTTAGCCTTCTGAGCTTTCAGACCCGGTGACCTCTCCAGCTCCAGCCGCCTTCCAGTCCACTGCTTTGCCGACACCCATAGCCACCATCTGTGTCACATTACCAACAGCAAAACGACCCAGAGGACAGTCAGAGGAGCTCTCAACACACGTGGGCTGCCCAGGAACCATATCAACGATGGCAGCACCACCAGATTTCAGGAACTTGGGGCCATCTTCCAGCTTCTCCCCAGAGTGACAATGAATCTTCTCTTTCAGCTCCATGAACCTGCGAGCAACATGAGCTTCTGTGAAAATCAGGCTAGGGTCGTAGCCGGTAGTGATTTGGCCTGGAAGGTTCAGGATAATCACCTGAGCTGTGAAGCCAGCTGCTTCCACCGGTGGCTCATTTTCACTGTCATCAGCTGCAGCACAACCAACGTCTCTGAGAGACGTATGCTTGACGTGAAAGCCCGCTTTGTCCCCAGGAAGATCTTCGTTCAAAGAGCGTTTCAACAGAATTTACTTTAGTTGTCATGTTGACTAGAACAGAGAGGGCCATTAGGCTGAGTTCAAGAACACGGGTCTCTACAGGGACGGTGCCAATACCATGAATTTCGTAGACGTCCTGGAGGGGCAGATGCAAAGGCTCGCCAGGTGGACAAGTTGGTGGCAGGATGCAATCTAGAGCTCCGAGGAGGGTGGCTTCGCTGGCATTGCCGTCTTTAGGGTGACTCTCCATCGCTGAACCAAAGCGTGTTTGCGCTGGGCCCCAGCAGGCTGTTGCCATTCCAAACAGAAATCGACACAAATGCTTCTGCGTTGGGCTGGTAGCCAGTTTTCTTAATGCAGGTGCTGGCTTGCTTAATGACTTCCTCCTACCTCTCCTGGCTACAGGGTGGTGCAGTGGAATCCACTTTGTTACCAGCAACAATTAGTTGTTTCACACTGAGTCTCGTGAGCCAGAGGGCATGCTCACGGGTCGGCCCATTCTTGGAGACGCCAGCCTCAAGTTCGGCAACGCCAGCAGCAACAGTCAGGAAGTGCAGTCAGTGGGAGATGTGCCTGTAATCGTGTTTCTGATTAAAGTCTGTGTCCCAGGGCATCAGTGACGGTCACATACTACTTGCTGGTCTGGAATTTTACAGGGATATATCAATGGTGGTGCCCTGTTCACGTCCGGCTTTCTTTTATCCAGATGTTGGCATACTTGAGGGTGCCCTTTCCCACCTCAGGAGGCTCCTTCTCAAGTTTTTCTGTGGATCTTCTGTCGCGATCCCACCACATTTGTAGATCAGGTGATGGTGGACCCACCCCAATCCACATGTCCAGTGACAATGATATTAATAGGAACCTTTTCCTTTCCCATTTTAGCTAAGATTGAGGGGTAATTTCCATGATATCTGAGTTCTGGCGGCAAATCCATTGTGAAAAAGTGGGTTTGAATTCTGTGGCATAAAATAATCATGTAAATTTGGGAAGACACATTAACTACTCTGAGCTGTAGTTTTCTCATCTGTCCAGAGAGAGAAGAAACTAATTATTGGTTCTGTCACCTGTAAAATGGATCAGACGGTAAATGAGATGCTCTAGGAAGGAGCACAGAATTTGGAAACAGATACCCACATAAGATGTACCTGTGTTGGGACGCCTGAGCTGCTCGGTCGGTTAAGCGTCTGACTCTTGGTTTCGGCTCAGGTCATGATCTCATGGTTTGTGGCTTTGAACTCCACACCGGGCTCTGTGCCGACAGTGTGGAGACTGCTTGGGATTCTGTCTCCCTCTCTCTCTGCCCCTCCTGTGTGCACTCTCTCTCTCTCAAAATAAACAAATAAACTTAAAAAAAAAATAAAATAGGGGCTCCTGGGTGGCTCAGTCAGTTGAGCATCCAACTTCTGCTCAGGTCATGATCTCGCTGTCCATGAGTTTGAGCCCTGTGTCAGGCTCTGTGCTGACAGCTCAGAGCCTGGAGCATGTTTCAGATTCTGTGTCTCCCTCTCTCTCTGCCCCTCCCCCACTCATGCTCTGTCTTTCTCTGTCAAAAATATATAAACATTTAAAAAAAAGTTTAAATAAATAAATAAATAAAATATAAATTACTTAAAAAAATACACCTGTGTTTGAACCTTGCTTCTGCCAGTCACTGTCTGTATAATATTCAGTTAGCTACTTAAATTCCTAAGCCTTAGTTTCTTCATCTAAGAACAGTCCTAACAATACCTATGCCTCAGATGGCTTTGAGAGGATTAAATATTTTAGTCTAGGTAGAGATGCTTCAGAAATATTTGACCTGTCGCTCTCAGATTTAAATCATATTTCTTCACTTAATTTCCCTCTCCATGATCTTGCAAGAAAGAAATTTCTGGTTCTGCTTTATAGGGCAGTCCAATGCCACACCAACTGACCTCTGTTTTGCAGAACAATAAGTAACATGAAGTAACATTCATTCAACTTTGCATTTTATCACTTATATGGAATTTAATAGCAATAGTCAAATCCATATACTCCTCTGGTTACTGACTGTAATGCGCTACGTATTAACTAAGAAAGCTCTGTTTAGGGAATGGTATCCAGAGAGGTGATACAGTTTGCCTACAGATTGTTTCATTATACAGTTTCTATATCTGATACAGAGATAATGCTTTCTCAACATCAATTCTAAATTCCAGGGCACTTTATTTTAATAATTCTGGAGAATGCAGTAGTAGTGGAACGCTTGCTCACAATTTTTTTTTTTTTACCTTGGAGTAACTGGGGGCCACAGCAGTCAGCTCCTTCACTCCTCACTCCACTAAGCCAGGGGCAGGTCCACTTAGATTTATAGGAAAAGGCAATCCACAAAGAAAGAAGGTATGAAATCCTCACTTCTCCTATGAAAATGGGAAGTCCTAGTCTTTGCCTGGATCATCCTCCAACATTAAAAAAAAAAAAAACTTTTTTAATGCTTATTTATTTTTGAGAGAGAGAGAGAGACAGAGCGAGAGCAGGGGAGCGGCAGAGAGAGAGAGGGAGACACAGAATCCGAAGCAGGCTCCCGGCTCTGAGCTGTCAGCACAGAGCCCGATGCGGTGCTCGAACCCATGAACTGTGAGATCATGACTTGAGCTGAAGTCAGACAGTCAACCAGCTGAGCCACCCAGGTGCCCCAGGTTCCACCATCTCTCATTAAATAGCTAGCCATCATCAGGATGCCTTGAGCAGAATTTCATCTCCTTCAGTACTGTTTCCACTGTCCCACTGAGGAACATCAAGAGTGAAAGGACAGGTCTATCTGCCCCCTTTCTGTGCATATTTCTTGGGTCCCTGGGCCTTGTGGTTCAGTGTAGTTTGACGAGAACCTCAAAGCCATATCAATTCAACTTCCTGCACACGTAGTCAGCCCGTGGAATCTGTATCTCTCAGTTGACCCCCTTCGTGTGGATCTGGGAATCATTAGCTCATGTGGTTGTTAACTTGGCTTGTTAAGCCAAGTTTTCACTGTGGCTGGGAATCTTGGAGGGGCGTGAGACGACAGCCGAGGCTACAAGAAAAGTAGCACTAATATTTAAAGGAAGAGGAAAGGGGCTCATGGAGGGCGCTGAGAGACAAAGGTCAGGGAAGCTGGAGAAGAACCAGAAGGGGGTGGTGGCACCTTGGCCGAGGGGGGAAAGAAGCTCCTGTGTCTCAGGAGGGCTCAGGGTGGGGGAGGGCTGAAACACAGGCTCTGGGTGTGATGCTGACCAGCACTGACTGTCCAGAAGTCCTCAGCTGTAGGAGGATGACACGTTCACCTTGGGGTGGAGGAGGGAGAGGCAGAGACGGGCTGAATGGTCTAGGGAGGAGAGTGTGCAGAGATGGTGATGTGGGAGAATAATGAGGAGAGGAAAGAAGCTATTGAAGAAGCAGATTCACATGGTGATGACATTTCAGACGAAGTGATACTCTGATAGGAAGTGGGCAGCCAAAAGCTTGGTTGACACAACTGAGACTCAAAAGTAGCACAGTTGGAACATCAGGTCAAATCTTGCAGAGCGGACCCTGTAACCGGGATGCACGTGCACTTACACGTCTCCAAGGGACTGGCCAAGTGCCGGGTGGCACAGAGACCGTAGGACTAGTTCCTACGGAATGGAGACCTTACTCCACCCTCTCCTCTCTTTCCCCTAAAGTGACAGCAAACCTTTCACAACATTTTCTTTTCTTTTCTTTTTAACATTTATTTATTTTTGAGAGACAGAGCGTGAGTGGGGGAGGGGCAGAGAGAGAGGGAGGCACAGAATCCGAAGCAGGACCCAGGCTCCAAGCTGTCAGCACAGAGCCCGACATGGGGCTTGAACCCACAAAACCCGAGACCATGACCTGAGCTGGAGTCGGACGCTCAACCGACTGAGCCACCCAGGTGCCCCTCTTTTTTTTTTTTTTTTCAAGAACGGATTTTGAAAGAGCAGGAAACTGACCCAACATTTTTCCACCTGGACGTATGAACCACATAAAGCTCAACTGGCAGTGGTACGCGTGAAAAAACACCTTTCAGATTCTGTAGCAGACGGTGGGTTCACTGATACAATATTGTCAATAAGACATGTAACATTTCATGTTTTTATTTTTATTATATGTGGTTGTCGGTGTTTTACATGAACAGGAGACATAGGTGTCTTAGTTCACAGACTCAGTTAATCCAGAAAAATAACATTTCTTGTAACTCAACTCTATGTTCAATCCTCCTACTGTCAGGCTAAGAAGAACCATCTCAGGGGGTGCCTGGGTGGCTCAGTTGAGCGCCCGACTTCGGCCGGGATCATGATCTCCCAGTTTGTGAGTTTGAGTCCCATATCGGGCTCTGGGCTGTCAGCGCGGAGCCTGCCTCGGATACTCTCTCCCCTCCTCTCTCGGCTCCTCCCCCACGGGTTTTCTCTCTCTCTCTCTCGATATAAATAAATAAACTTAAAAAAAAAAAAGAATAACAATCTCAGGTAATTTTGGGTTTCTCCCTCTTTCCGTGGGGTTGAGGCAAAGGCCCGAGAGGGATTTACATGTGCTTTGGCCGGTCACCAAGAGGGGGCGCTTCAGAGCCTGAGTCACCTGCTGGAGCCGCGTCACCCTGAGACTGCATGCAGTTGCCCTGGTCGTGGCCCTTCAGGATGCGGGCCTCGCGCAGATGTTCTGCTTCATCACTTAACGGCGGGGAAACTTTAAGAGGTGATGGACCCCTGGGCCGAGTCTGGGAGAAGCCGTTTGCTCTCTGGGGGTCTTGCTAGCTCCCGGGGGGCGCTGCCTAGAAAGAAGGGAAACTTGGCCCCTGGACCCACCATCCTCTCTGACCCCGGTTTCTCCCACACGTTTCGTTTACACGCCAGGTCCAAAACTCTAAGCTCCCCCCTTCAAGACGCGGAGACAAAAAGCGCTCTTGGGCCGTTTCTACTTTCTGACCAGCTGGATCTCTTCTCTGAGGTGATGAGCTCAGGGTCACCCATATGCTCGGAAAAGAGGAAATGCCAGGAGAAGTGTGTCAGAGTGAGGATATCACTGCACCCACAATAAATTCTCTACTCCCGCAGCAGCAAAATTAAAAACAAAAACCAAAAAGCTAGATAGGGTCTTAGGTATTTGCACGGAAGTGTCCTTCCCATTCTAAGATTGTATGATTCTGCTGATGTTAGGCGAGGCCCTTTGGTCTGTGTGGCCAGAAAGGACACAGAAGCCACGGGCAGGGGTGGAGGCAGACAGCAGCAGGGGTCAGATGCCGAGGGACAAGGGCTCGAGATCTGAGAGTGCCTGGCAAGGTTCTTAAGAAATAATAGTGACCCAAACTGAAAATTTTTATCTGATGCCTCCGTGTGGAATTCCGCCTCCTCTCTGGAAACCTCTGGCCTTGACATGGAGGTGTCTAACCCCTCTGCCTGGCGAGGCCCAACTATTCTTTCATTCCGGTTTTCTCCTCCGACTGCGGCTCGACAGGATGTCTCAATCCCTGGCTCCCTCATTCTCTGGCTCTGGGGTCAGGACTGTGATGCATCATGGCAGCCTCTGAAATGTGACAGGACCCCGTTATCAGTGAACGTTTATTGATGGGGTTTGTTCCGAGCCCCGTGCAAGGTTTCACCTACCATACACCTCTGGGGGCTCGCATCACCCAGCACAGCGTGTCCCCAACGCCTTCCGTGCCACTGCTCCACGAGTTTGGAGAAGGAGAAAAGCGTGAGGTAGAACTCAACTGCTGAGTCAAAAAGGCATGTGCTTGTGACACTTGCTTTGCAGCTGCCTTTTGGAGTCCCACTTAAAAATAGCTCAAGCTCGATCTGCACGAGTTCTGACCTGAGTGGGTATGTCCGAGTTCAAGAAAGATGACTTATTCTTAGAGCGTTACAAGCGATAAAAGAAAGTCTCAGTTCCAACAACATCCACAATTAAGGCTAATAATATCCGTCTCCTGGACATGTGCTTTGAAGGTTAAATGTGACTGCATAGATGCGACTGTGCAGAGGAAAGAATACAGAGTACCATTCAGATATTTACTGGTATTGTTCATTGTTATCATATATTCAAGGGGTATAGCAGGTGCTTTTGTACTTTAGTCCGACTAGCAAATCCACGCGGAGGTTCTTCCCTCCAAACTGATCACCTTAGTATTGAAATCGGATTCTGGAATACCAAGACATCTGTTTTTAAATTGCTATTTAAGACGAATGTCCTGCCTTTTAGGTTACATTTTAGAAACGGATTCAATTCAGAGAAATACTTTGATGTTGTAAGTACCTACATGTCAGCCTAATTGGAAATTAATCACAATATTTAGGCATCTTCACCAGAAATTTCTCATATTCATAAAACAAGGCAATGGTTATTTACTTCCTGGTATTATGATATGTTTCGGGAGCACTCAGTGTGACTTACATGAAAGGAATAAATGCTGGTTCCATGGAACTCCATTGTCGGAATAACGAATGCTTTAAAAATACGTTGATTCAGAGCCTGCCCAAATCTCTCCCTCGGGCTGTGGAAAGTGTGCCCCAGTGCATCTCAGAAGGAGAGAAACTTCCTTTGCCCACTTCCTGTACATTCTCTGGAGCTGGGCTTCTAGCCAGTGTGAGCAGAAAATGACTAAAGTGTGAGAAGGTTAACAGCGACATGGTGTTCTCAGCATCTCTCAAAGGCACTTAGGAAACTAGTTGCAGAGAACTGGGGAGCAGCCAGAGGACTCCCCAGAGAGTACAGTTCAGCTTATTATTCCACATGATTACATATTCAAATTGGCTTGAATTCCCCAGGCACCACCGTGGGGATGTCAGGCGAGGAGGAAAGGCAGCAGGCCAGGTAGGGTAGAGCAGTGGAGGAAGCTGGTCGGGCATTAAAAATGTGCGACAGATATTTCCCTATGGGGAAAAAGCCCCACAACCACAAACACTTAGGGAAGAGCTATGTTTCGAAAAAATGAGGTTGAATTTCCAAGTGACACATGATAATCTCTTTCAATACATTAAGAATTCTGTCTTACATTAGCAAGGACTTCTTTTTCTTGAATCCTTTGTAAATGGCTTTTCAAGAGACTCCTACGACAGCCAGATAAGTTAGCACAGACCTACCCTAGCTGTCTTGACTAAAAAATCTCAGGAATAAGGAGCAAATGTCTGTGACATTTTGGTTGAGTGGGGTTGGTGTCGGGGGAACTATTGAGTGTAAGTAGCTACAAGCAATAACCTTTGTCTCCACTAATGCGTTTTGAGAAGATTCAGGGTTGTGTTGGACAGTGTGGGCAGAGGCAGGGGAGTTCGGAAAACAGAGGTAATTGTTTACTAGCCTTGTATGTTTGTGACCTTTCAACGGCAAAATATAAAAAGAACTTTGCAAAATCATGTTGCAATGACAGAAGTAGAATAAATAGAATAGGAACATAAAAATAAGAGAGAATACGATCTGTTGAAAACACACTGTAGGGGTAAAAATCTTTAATCAAGTTGGCTGTTTCGCTCAGGAATAGATCCTCCCCAGACATGGGGGGATTGGCCACAGGAGGGGGAATGGAATTAGGAGGAGGTGGGGTAAAATTGGGATAAAACGGAGCAGAGACTTAGAGGTGAGGGATTTGGACTTGGCACAGCACATGGACAACAGACCATAGGTGATGTGCTGTACGATATGCACCAGGAGGACCGAGTATGAGGGTGAGGGCCATGAGTTGTGACCATAGAGAATTTCAGGCAAGCAACCTTCAATAACGACGGATGGAAATGGATATGTCAGCTGATAATTCACAGAACAGCATCTACACTTTAGGAAATTCACTTAAAAAATCTTCACCTCCTCAGGGCGCCTGGGGGGCTCAGTCAGTTGAGCGTCCAACTCTTGATTTCGGCTCAGGTCATGATCTCACAGTTCGTGAGTTCCAGCCCCAGGTCGGGCTCTGCACTGCTGGTGTGGAGCCTGCTTGGGATTCTCGCTCTCTCTGCCTCTCCCCCACTTGCCCACCCGCATGCACTTGCTGTCTCCCTCTCTCTTGCTCGCTCGCTCAAAAACAAATAAAATTTAAAGATTTCCACCTCCTCTTCAATAAAAGGTATAAAAATTAGAATATCTGTGAGATATTGCTTCTTTTTTCTTTTTTTTTTTAATGTTTATTTTTGAGAGACAGAGGCAGACAGACCGAGAACGAGCAGGGAAGGGCAGAGAGAGAGGGAGATTCAGAATCCGAAGCAGGCTCCAGGCTCCACGCGGTCAGCACAGAGCCTGACGTGGGCTCAAACGCATGAACTGCGAGATCACGACCTGAGCCGAAGCTGGACGCCCGAATGAGCCACCCAGGCGCCCCTGTAAGATACTATTTTTTACCTGTTAAAATCGTGAAAGGTTTAAAAGGTTGCAGTTCTTTTTTTTTTTTTTAATTTTTTTTTTCAACGTTTATTTATTTTTGGGACAGAGAGAGACAGAGCATGAATGGGGGAGGGGTAGAGAGAGAGGGAGACATAGAATCGGAAACAGGCTCCAGGCTCTGAGCCATCAGCCCAGAGCCTGACGCGGGGCTCGAACTCACAGACCGCGAGATCGTGACCTGGCTGAAGCTGGACACTTAACCGACTGCGCCACCCAGGCGCCCCAAAAGGTTGCAGTTCTTTGATGGTGCCCCGAAACTCACACGCTGTTACTAGCCACCTAAACTGGTGTAAGTCTTTTGGAAAACCGCTTTACATTTCATGTCAAGAGCTTTGAATTTTTCTTCAGCTTCTAAGACTACAACCAAAAACAGTAAAAACAATCATTAGCTGAGTGTCAATTGTATGACAGATAATATGCCTGGCACTCCGTGCATCTTACATCTTTTAATCCCCACAACAACCTTAGGAAGCAGCTACTATTATCCAGTTGAACCCTAAAAGAAAAAAATTAAGTATGGACAACATTTACATACCAATATGTTACTACAGGATTGTTAAGAGAAGCAAAGACTAGAAACCCTTCTTCCTCCTTCCCACTGCAAAATAAAACTCTGAGGATAAACCTAAACGTCTCAGAATTCAGGGATTACTTAATCCTGGATTACTTAATCCAGTTTTACTTAAGTGAAACTACTCAGTGGAATCGATATATTTACCCTAGTGTTCTTAAAGAACACATAATGGCATGGAAAGATACATGCCTGAGTCTGCTATCGCTCAATAAAGCTGTGTAACACAAACGGGCCCTAAATCTGGGTGGCAGTCCACAATAAGCATTTACTTCTCAGGCACGCATCTGCAGGAAAGCTGGGGTGTGGCTCTGCTTTTGGCTTCAAAAACTGGCTTTGGTTTCAGGCTCAGGTATGAGGCACTGTGTTCGTGTTGGAGCCCAGGCCGAGGGGCACCTGCTACCAGGGGGAAGCTCTTCTCATGGCTGACTCCTGCAGTGAAAGAGAGCAAGAGGGCAAGAGTAGATACACAGTACATTTTAGGCGTCTGCTTGCTTCAAGGCCACTAGCTTCTCATTCGCCAAAGCAAGTCACAGGGCCAAGCCTAAAGTCCAGGGGTGGGGAGGTACCCTTTGCCTGCTGTGAGAATGTGGCAACAATGTGTATACATAATTCTATTATAGGGCAACGAAGAATCGGCACCAATCTCTCAATCTACCACAGTCTGGCATCCATCACTGTTATTCACATCCCTTCCACATATTATACTCACCCCCCAGCCCCACAACCCCCAAATCTCGTTCCATGATGGCATCAGGCTAGAAAGAGCTCATTGCTATATCTATGGCAACTCCAGATGTGATGGCTCTCGGTCTGTAGACCTTTGACCGAATGGACAACTTATCTGTCTTCTCCCATGTGCAACATACCAAAGTGGTACAGAACGAGATGACCACAGTGAACGTCCCCGTTCTAGTAGGGGAGAGTGAGAAGCCGAGAGCAGTCATGAGTTTACAGTAATTGTGAAATCCTGGTAGGCAAATGTTGCTGGGTTCCCTATCTTGGGGGCACGGAATGTTCTTGGATTGGACCCCATTACCGCTCCCTGGGAACAGCTCTCCAGACCCCTTGGACTTTTCCCCAGGCTCTTGTTTCCACAATTTGAGAGGTCCTTCTTTGCCAAAATTCCCTCCCTGGCCACATCTGAGGACAGCATTGGAGAATATGCCCCATTTGGTGGCTGGGCAGCCTTCTCAGTCTGCTTCCTGCCTAAAGGAAGTGGGGTCTCAAGAGGAGGAATCCAGAGGTATTTCCATATCTCAAAGAGTCACAATTACTTTTCATTCAAGCTGAGAGAATGTTTCTCTCTATACAGTTTCATTTTTCGCCCCTGTAAATCCTAGGACTTCTGGGCTATGTTTGTTCACTCTCAATTCTATGAGCAAACCAGCCATGTTTCCCCTGCACCCATGTCTTGTATCTTACACCACCTTTTCCAATTAGCGACAAGCCATTTATCCTGTCAACACTGCCTTGAAACTTCCTCATCATTCCAGCTTCATCGCATCCATTTTCTGTTCTTTCGTTTACTGCAAGTAGTGGTTAAAGAAAATGTTTCATGACTGTATGACACGGATCAACATTTTCCTAGGCCCCTATAACGATTTTCTTCTCGCCTTCTCCCCAGTCCCAAAGCTGATGGCGCACCGTTTGGGATTTATTATGGCGGCACCCCGTGTCTAGTACTAATCTCTGTCTTACTTGGCCATTGCCACAATAATGCCAGTAACAAACAGCCAGAAAAATCTCAGAGGCATGTCGCAATAAACATCAGCTCCTCTCTCATGGGGATTGGCTGGGGCTGGGCGCCAGCTGCCTGAGCTCTTGGCCTCGAGCGGGGTTCACGTCCGCTCCGCTTGTGGTCATCCCGCAGCTGTGGCTGTAGGAGCTCTTCTCCTTACCGACAACGAACAAGCCCAAGCACATCAGCACATTCCAAGCCTCTGGTTGCATCATGATGTATTACTAACCGTGTGCTTGTATTCTGTGTTGTTGATACTTTGGGTCTTGCTGACCGTGGAGCAAATGCTTCTCCAGAATTAGTTAATCCCTAGAGATAGCAAACAAGAGCCCTCGGTGCACCTTTCTTAGGCAAACCAGTCCAGAGGCCTTTACCCCAACCATCTCCATTATCATCCTCTTAGGCCAATATTCCCTTGCCTCAGTCTCCCCAGGGCCAGGGACCAGACAACTAAGGGACAGCCCCCATACCACAGAGCCCACTGAAATTATTCAAACTCACCAATCCTGCTCACTCCTTCCCACAGAAACCACAACAGAACTCTGGTCCACATTTCCTCCTCACGCCTCTACCTCCTGACCGAGCCTGGTGCTTCCCTGTGTACCCAGTGGTGTGGCATGCCTCCTTCTCTTGACAACTGTGAGGACAACAAACATTCTTTCCAATGACTGTTATTTCCTCAGCTGTGGGCCTTGCCATACATAAATAATAAAACCTGTATTTTAAGGTCACCTGGCCAAGCTCAAAGTCAAGGTGCAGGTAAGTACTCTTTGCCTCTCAGCTTGGCAAGAACGGATACATTATCTCTATCAGAAGGGAGTGAAGGATTGGACATTTTTCACCAGAATGGCAACAGTGTGGATGCATCGTTCCACTAGAGGGGAGTGAAGAATTGTGACCAATAATTAAATCTGCCATGCTACATATGTATATATGTGTATATATATACATATATATATATATATATACATATATGTGTATATAACCTCAGACAAAAAATTGACACATGCAACATGATTTCAGATATGTAAAACGGAAACTATACAGAGAAATAAGTCTTGAAAGAAAACGATTCAAGGGCCCCTGGGTGGTTTAGTCGGTTAAGCATCCAGCTTCGGCTCAGGTCATGATCTCACCTTTCGTGAGTTTTGTGCTGACAGCTCAGAGCCTGGAGCCTGCTTCTGATTCTGTGTCTCCCTCTCTCTCTGACCCTCCCGGCTCGCACTCTGTGTCTGTCTCTCTCAAAAATAAGTAAGTGTTAAAAAAAAAATTAAAAAGAAAAGAAAAAGAAAAAGGAAAAGAAAAAAGATTCAAATGTTAATAGGGTGTATCTTTGGGTGCTAGGGCCAAAGATGATTAAAATTATTCTTTCTCCCTCTGTTTTACCAATGGTCTCTCATGAGAATATATTCACTTTGAAATTAAGAACCAGAAGCTTCTAATGGAGTCTTCTAAGTATTACACTAAAATTGCTTGAATATCTTCTGCTTAAGATCATGAACAGCAGGGGCCAAGAGGTTTTGTCACTGATTCTACCTGTGAGAACACAAAGATCCCAGAGCAGGGAATCCAGCAGGGTCTGACACGGGTCTTCGTCTTTTTCTTTGCTATTTAAAGTGCAGTGCACGGATCACCAGCAGTGCAATCGGCCTGGGCACTTGTTAGAAATACATACTTCCTGGGGCGCATGGGTGGCTCAGTCCCTTGAACCTCCGACTTCAGCTCAGGTCATGATCTCCCAGTTTGTGAGTTCAAGCCCCGCTCTGGGCTCTGTCCTGTTAGCACAGACCCCACTTCAGATCTCCCGTCCCCCTTTCTTTCTGCCCACCCCCACATGCTCTCTCTCAAAGATAAAGAAACATGAAAAAAAAAAAAAACATACTTCCAGTCTTCACCCCAGACCTACTGAATCAGATTTATAGTTCAAGGGCATTCTCCCAGGTCGTTTGCATGTCCATTAAACTTTGAGATGCACTAATCTATTTCACGCTGTTTACTATAACATCGTTTAAAGGAAACACATTGTCACTTCCATATTCAAAATGGTTGATGGGAATTATTACCATAAAATGAAAAACACACAGGTAGTGGGATAAATAGGCCAACAGACGGGCTGGCCCAGTGACCAACTACCAATCATTTTCACACAATAAAAATGAATTAGGGGCGCCTGAATGGCTCAGTCGGTAGAGCACGTGACTCTTGATCTCAGGGTTGTGAGTTTGAGCCCCACACTGCGTGCAGAGATTTATTATTTAATAATAGAGATTATTTATTTAATAAATAAACTTAAGACACGAATTATTCAGGGGCGCCTGGGTGGCTCAGTCGGTTGAGCGTCCGACTTCGGCTCAGGTCACGATCTCGCGGTCCGTGAGTTCGAGCCCCGCGTCGGGCTCTGGGCTGATGGCTCAGAGCCTGGAGCCTGCTTCCGATTCTGTGTCTCCCTCTCTCTCTGCCCCTCCCCTGTTCATCGTGTGTCTCTCTCTGTCTCAAAAATAAATAAATGTTAAAAAAAAAATTTAAAAAGACACGAATTATTCAATCTAGAATATTTCTTGATTGCCAGTCCGACGCGAGCCCCTGGTCCAGACAGAATAGCATTTCCTCTCAAAATTGTGCCCAAGAACTGTCATTCTGAGACGTGTTAAGAAGATGTTAACAGGCATCCGCTGTATTCGTTTCCTACTGTTACTGTGATAAATTACCACACACTTGGTGCCTTAAGGCAGCACGTATTTTTTTTCTCTTCTAGTTCTGGTGAGAAGTCTGAAGTGGGTGTCGCTGGGCTACCGTCAAGGTGTTGGCACAGCTCTGTTCCCCTGGAGGCCCGAAGGGAGACTCTGTTTCCTTCCCTTTTCCAGCTTCTACCGCCTACCCACACTCTTTGCCTCCTTCCATCTTCAAAGCCAACAATGGCCCGTAGTGTTTCCCATGAGGCATCACTCTTCAAAAAAAATTTTTTTAACTTTAGTTGACACACGATGTTACAATAATTTCACGTGAACAGCATAGTGATTCCACATTTTTTTTTTTAAATTTTTTTTTTTCAACGTTTATTTATTTTTGGGACAGAGAGAGACAGAGCATGAACGGGGGAGGAGCAGAGAGAGAGGGAGACACAGAATTGGAAACAGGCTCCAGGCTCTGAGCCATCAGCCCAGAGCCCGACGCGGGGCTCGAACTCACGGACCGCGAGATCGTGACCTGGCTGAAGTCAGACGCTTAACCGACTGCGCCACCCAGGCGCCCCGTGATTCCACATCTTTGTATGTTGGGCTGTGCTCACCACGGGCATAGCTGCCACCTGTCACCGCACGGTGCTATTATAGTACCAGTGACTATATTCCCTCCGCTGGTGCCTTTTATCCCCGTGACTTGCTCATCCCGTAACTGGAAGCCTGTGTCCTCCACTCCCCTTCGCCCATTTTGACCGTCCCCCCAACCCTACCCTCTGGCCCCCATCAGTTTGTTCTCCGTATTTATGGGTCTGGTTCCATATTTTGTTTATTCATTTGTTTTTCAAATTCCACACAGAAGTGAAATCATAAGGTATCTGTCTTTCTCTGATTTATTTCACTTAGCATAATACTCTCTAGGTCCATCCATGTTGTCACACATAGTAAGATCTCATCCTTTTTTATGGTTGAGTGACATTCCAGTGTGAGTGTGTGTGTGTGTGTATTCTCTCTCTCTCTCTCTCTCTCTCTCTCTCTCTCTCTCTCTCTATCCATCTTCTTTATTCATTCATCGATGGATGGACACTTAGGTTGCTTCTATATTTTGGCTACTGTAAATAATACTGCAATGAACATAGGGGTGCATATACCATTTTGATTTAATGTTTTTTACCTTGATTTTTTTCATTTAATTTTTTTTATTTGAGAGATAGAAAGCATGTGCACAAGTGGGGGAGAGGGGCAGAAGGCGAGAGACAGATAATCTTAAGCAGGCTCCACACTCACTGTGGGGCCTGATATGGAGCTCGATCTCATGACCCTGGAATCATGACCTGAGCCGAAATAAGAGTTGGACGCTCAACCTACTGAGCCACCCAGGCGCGCCAATGTTTTTTCTGTGGGTAAATACCCAATACTGGAATTCTTGGATTACATGGTATTTCTGTTTTTGGCTTTTTGAGGAACCTGCTTTCCAGTGATCATTCCAGTTTACATCCCCACCAACAGCGTGTGAGGGTTCACGCTGTACCACCCTTAAAATGACTCTTTTCTGCCTCCCAACTCCACTTTTAAGGACCTTTTTGATTACCTCGGTCCCTCCTATGTCATCCAGAATAAGCTTGATATTTTGAGGTCCGCTGATTAGCAACCTTAATTTCATCTGCTACCTTAATTCTCTTTGCCACGCAAGGCTCCAGGGCCCAAGACGTGGACATCTTTGGGAGGCCATTATTCTGCCTACCATGCCTAAGAAAGAGAGGTTTGGCTGGTCACCTAAATCTGCAAGTAATACTTCCTTCTTGGACCTGTTCAGTGTACATCAGCATAGCAAAGGCTCTGAGGATTCTGGAAGTAAGGAAGCCTATTTAACTTTGTCCAGGAGCTCTTGTTTTACTCATACAGGTCATGAAGCCAAGCCAGCGAAATACAGAGAAATTCAGGGAAAATTAAAGAACGGGTTTCTGCCCTAAAGGAGCTGAGGAAAGCTTTTTACTTTTTAATCATCTATTGCAAATTAATCCCGGATTCATTAGTGCTGAGGGAATGCAGGGCAGAAGAGTGAGTGAGAACATCTGTAGAAACCAGAAGCCCTAATTGCCAGGCTCCTATTCCATTATGAGGACACCGTCGAGCCCCGCAGTGGTTGTGGGAGGCTACGCCTATTTCCATTTCCACCAGTGACATATTGCGGCTTGATGAATAATTACAAAAAATCTGTCCAGGTCACTTCCTTAACCTCTAGAACTCTGTTTCTTGTATGTAAAACTGCCTCAACAACATCCCTTTCATGCAATATCACTGGGGGTTTTAATTAATGTTAAAATGCGCTCTGGCATTACATGCGGAAAGAGTTATTAAATTCCAGTGCCAAATATTATGATGGTAATGAGGACCAACTTGCCAATATTTCGTTATAGGTGCAACTTTTTTTTCATTAATGTGCTGCATAAATCATCGGTGGCTACATACAGTATTATCCCTGTAGCCAGAAGAGCCAGCTTCTTTTATCTTTTAGATATCCCATGTAGAAAACCAAGAAATATAAACTAGAGAAAGCTGTGTCTTGTAAAAAAAAAAAAAAAAAAAAAAAAAAAATTCCCAGAAGGCATTTGTTTTATGTGGTGAGCATAAAGATTGCCTACAATAAAAAAGCTTGAAAGGTCTCACTTGTTCTAAGATTATTCATGCAGCAATTATGCTATTGATGACTCTCTGTTTTTATGATAATATATTATAAGCTATTCTGAACCCACTCAACAAAGCATAGTATAATGCTTGCAATCTTCCTCAGGACCTCTTTCGTTAAGATACCCATTCAGTTCCTTAACTGGGAAAGGCTAAAGAATACAGGCATGTTTAAAAAAGAGATAAAGAATGAATCACTTGGAATCTACAATGAACTGAGACTTATCATTTTAAAGTGAAGAATGACAAGAGAGAGGAATTCTTGAGTACTGTGATTCGTATTCCAGATTATCTTATTTATCACAATACAAATACGTCCAGTGATCTTTGGAATTGTGCACATGGCCCAAAGGAAGGGGGCCTATTTATCTTACAATTTATCAAGAGCAAAAGGGCTTTCCCAACTCTGACCTTGAATTTGGCTTCGAGTTTAGGTTTTTAAGTAACTATTCATATTTCAAGTGAGCATTATTGTTCAGGTTCGTAAGGCTCTTGTTGTAGGGTACAGAACCCACTAATTTCTCTTTAAAAATTTCACTTTAAAAATAGTTCTTGTGGTCGTTTTACCTGGGTGAATGTACATGAAAAGAAAGCCAAAATACCTACTAAAGGAAGGTGTGCTCCCTGATCTCAGAGGTTAAACCTTAATCTTGTTTGTCTCGAGTTTTGTGACAAGCTTTTTTTTTTTTAAGTTTATTTGTTTATTTATTTATGTATTTACTTACTTTTGAGAGAGAGAGAGAGACAGAGACAGAGACAGAGAGAAAATCCCAAGCAGTCTCCATGGTGTCAGCGTGGAGCGCAACACAGGGCTTGAACTCACAAACTATGAGATCGTGACCTGAGCTGAAATCAAGAGTTGGACGCTTGACCAACTGAGCTACTGAGGTGTGCCCTAAGTTTTGTTAGAACTTTAAATTGAAGTTATGTCCACATGGACAGAGTGAAAATGCCCCACTGAAATACGTATTTGACATTGTCATCCATATTCGCAGTGTGCAAAATTTACTACTTATTGTTTGAAAGGTGCTTTTAGTCCTCAGTAGCAGGTTTCCTCCCCCTTACTTGTTTTCCCTCTGCTTCATTTTGCTTTGTGGATGTAATTGGGGTAAATAACTTGAAGACAGGTAAAGAAAATGTGGCTGAAGCTGCTGAGGACAAACAAATTGATTAATAACCTGGTCTTCCACGTAAGCTGAGTAAATAAACGTACTTAATTGCGTAAAATAAACAATAAGAATAGATGTAGAAGTCGGGGTAGAGGAATATGGATCGGGAAAAGAAAAGAAAACCAAGTGTGAGGTCACACTTAAGATGCACCCCACTCGTGTGACACAGAGAAGCACTCGTTCAGGCTGAGTGGCAGACACACTCAGTTGGGGTGAGTCACGCACATTTGGTTCTATGTTTTCTAGTAGCCCGTGAAATGGGGAAAAATAATCTCCAGTGAGAATCTCTTGAAGATAAATAGACGGCCGTTACTCAGCTGGAGCCTTGACTATTCCTGACAACGAGGCAAGAGGAGAGAGGGAAACTCTGTCTCTGTCTGTCCATCTGTCTTTCTGTCTTTCATGCTGGATCAAAGGGGTAGGGGCTGAGTGCAGACAGTTGAATTCTCTGAAGTTAGGTGTGCTCAAGACAGACGTCTGCTGTTCTCTGAATTGGGCTGTTGGAAGAAGAGAATTTTAAAATCAGCTGGACCTCTGTGATGTTCGGAAAGGAGAGTAGTGTAAGCGATCATCTGAGAATACCGGAGGGTACGACATGATTTTATTTTTAGCCCTTAAACACCACAGTGGGACTTTAAAACAGAATCCGGCACGTGTGGTGAGAGACGCTACAACCAGTCACGACCAGCTGGCGCTGCAGAAAATGGAAAGTCGTCCACAAAGGGAATTATCATGAGGGCAAGGAGCTGAGGGCAAGTCCTCCCTTGGCTCTGATGGCTGCCTGTTTGCCCCTGTGGAAGAGGAGCTGCGTGAAAGCTCAGAGACCCGACACAGAAGCATGTGGCGAGCCCAATCGCTAGGGATTTCCACCCTCAATTTCCGTGGTGAAAGTGGCTCTTGATTTGGAACACTCACATACCTGAGTGCCTCAGAGACGTGAAATCTTGCGGCTCTGCGACCAGCTCTGTGATCCCGAGGCAATTTATTTCCCTATTTCTCAGTCTGTTTCCTCTCGATGCAGTGCAAAACGGAGCAGACACCCTTCAAAGTCCATTCAGGACCCGAAGTTTAATTTCTCCATTAAACCTCATATAGATATAAACATGCAATTATTATGATTATTTTTATCTCTCTACAGAGAAACTGAATGGCTCACAGGCCCAATTCCATTGATGGAAGGGGGTCGGGGACTAAACAAATCAAGCAAATGACAAATCAGCTAAATGTAAGTTCTGAGTAATTATCCCAAAAGATTAAATTCCAAACCAGAAGAAAATAAGATACCTTCAGGTGGCAAAATTCAGTTTGTTTATTTATGACAACTGAGTGAGAATCTATAATTATCTCAAAATAAAAAGTTAAATTAAAAAAAAGTATAAAGAAAAACAAAGCAACAAAGATCCTATATTCAATACCTGTGTCTCATACACACTTCCTAGTACCTAGAACCCGGCAGATAAAAGGCGCTTAATTTTCTCGAATGAATGACTGAGACATGAATTTGAAACAAGGGGATGATTCACAAACTGGGATTTATTTAAGATCCATAACTCTTAAAACTTGCAGGAGAGGTAGAAACTCTCTTCTCATGTCTATAATTTTTTTTCAAGTCTCTTCCCCTCTCTGCCATAATCTTGGTTCATTCTTCTAAGTTTGTGGATGGACCGCTGAAGGAATGGTAGAAATCAGAATTTGCTTGGGAACACAAATTGCCCACAGGAGCCAACTGGAGAATTTTCATTTTTCCAAAGAAATTTTATCTAATCTTGTCCTTCCTTACTCACTGGGGATGCTAGTTTCATGCATTTCTTCCTACTTTGACAGACTTGAGACCTGGGTCTTAGCTGGCACAGAGCCTCAGCAGCCATCTGACCCCACTCTAAATGACTGGGTCAGTATGGTCCCTGTTTTATGTAATCTAGCACCCAGGTGGGTTCTGGGAAATGGGTATTTTTGGGGGGGAAGCAGGTTATACTTTTGACCTGTTTACTGATGGAGTGACCCGTGAGGACTCTGTCACTTTATCCCTCTCTCTAAGTAGGGAAGCAGTCTTGGTTGCCAAGGAGACAGTCATCTGCTAGGCCACAGAGAGAAATCAGGTCCCTGAGAAATCATTCTGGTGAACAGGCGTGTCCCCATCTGTACGACTCGGAGGCCAGGACGGTATATTTGGAAGTCATGCAGGAGAGATGAATGGATTGATGATCAATTTATGCTTCTGAGGGAAGGGGCATAAAATGATATTCCATAGTCATGGCCACGAGAATGCGGCACCTGCTGTCAATGTGTCCTACAGCTGATGCAGCAGCCCCCTCTAGTGGCCAGAGCCCGTGCTACCGGAAGCAAAAGGGCCTCTTACAAATTCCAGGAATTAAGGCTGGAAAAGCATAGAGGACTTGCTGTTTTTTAGTTCTGTCCCGCACTAGCAGCAACTGATGTTAATAAATACATTTTCAAGGTTTATAAAACAAGCCAGACTTCATAGGCACCAAGACGGGACCTAGCTATGGTTCGGAAATAGTCAATTAGATGCAGAACCCTTAAGATGCCCGTTTGCCTTTGAAGCTTCTCCTTCAGCACCTCTATTGCCTGTGCTATAAAACCTCCCAGTTCTCCCCAGCGAGGACAGCCCATCAGATCTGTATCTAGTATCAAACTCATAGTTTTCTGCAAAATTAAGTCAATAGATTCCCTTTCCCAATGGAAATACATCCTAAGCCCTATTCTTTAAATGTGGAATTAAAGGCCATTAAATTTTAAGCATCAGGGAGAAGTTAACATTGGTTAGGGCACTAAGCCAGCCCAGACCAGCTCATGTCATGGAATCCTTGTCTCTGGATTGTTCTGGGGATACTGAGGAGTTAGGGACAGTCCTGACTTTTAAGTACTTGATCGAGACCCCCAAACTCTCTACCAACTCCCAACACTCTATTGCCTGAAAGCTTCCTCTCCTCAAATACCTCTCACTCATCTTCAGAAATTTCATTCTTTTGCTATTTTTCCTAAACTGGATAGTTTCCTTAGGTTATCATGCTTATTTAGGGGGCCATGGCTCTGATGTTTTGGAATTCATTCCAATCCATAAAGCCTCTTTGTTTCCTTAGACTGGTGTTTCCAGGTGGTGGCTGAAGGGGCGGGGTGGAGAGACGACTCCTCACCTCTTTACAATAGGGTGATAAAGCACATTTAAAAACTACCATTACTTGGGGCACCTGGGTGGCTCAGTCAGTTAAGCCTCCGACTTGGGCTCAGGTCAAGATCTCCCAGTTTGTGAGTTCGAGCTCCACGTGGGGCTCTGGGCTGGAGCCTGCTTCCGATTCTGTGTCTTCTGCTCTCTCTGTCCCTTTCCCACTCATGCTCCACCTCTCAGTCTCTCAAAAATAAATAAATGTTAAAAAAAAGTTTTTGAATTACTATCGCTGGAACATGCTTTTTACCACCATCTTTATTTTAAAGTTTTAAATACCATTGAAGGACGTACAAGACATTTGTGCTTTGGAAAAGGGGGAACTACAGAAGAGCAACACTGAGACGGGTCTGAGCTGAGAACATTGCAATATGACAGTCCTCGCGTCAGAGGCTGTTGCAAGCGCTTTTATACACTGACATATTTCATTCTCATAACAACAGTGAAATAGGTTACTAGTTTATGGATGGGGAACATGTAGGCATAGAGATTATGTAAAGTGGCCAGTGTCGTGTAGCTAGAAGGCAGTCTGCCTCAAATCTTGGACTTGAATACAGAGACCCATTTATTGTTCCGAGAGTGAGATCTAAGGGCAGGTCACTGGAGCGTCTCTAAGATGTCCTTTCCAATGAAATGAAGATAATAATTCCTGCTCTGTCCACCACAGTAGGTTGCCATGCGGCCATTCATTTTCTCCCCAAGTATTTATTGAGCACCAACCAGGCGTCTACTGAAAACACAGCTGTGATGACAGACACATTCTTGCCTTCATGCACTTTATATTCTTTTTTTTTTTTTTTAACATTTATTTATTCTTGAGATAGAGAGAGACAGAGCATGAACAGGGGAGGGTCAGAGAGAGAGGGAGACACAGAATCCGAAACAGGCTCCAGGCTCTGAGCAGTCAGCACAGAGCCCAACGCGGGGCTTGAACTCACACACCACGAGATCGTGACCTGAGCCGAAGTCGGACGCTCAACCGACTGAGCCACCCAGGCGCCCCCATGCACTTTATATTCTAATGAGGGAGACAGAAAACAAATGAGCAGAGAAATAAATAAAGTCATCACCAATTGTGCTAAAGATGATAACGTGACATGTTAGTTGAGACCTGGAGATGCACTGAGAGCTGGCCATGGGGAAACACCGGAGAGGAAGAGAGAATAGATTGCCCCAGATGGCATGGTATGTGCAAAAGCCATGTGGCAAAAGATACCCGTGTTTGTAGAAAGTGAGAAAGGCCAGGATGACACCATCAGCAAAGTTACGCACATGAAGGTGTAGAAAGCTATCAAAATTTGGGAGTTAGATAGCCTGAAACAAAACCCCTGATGCACCTGCTGCACTTAGGCTGGTTAAAACCAAAGATTTCATCAGAAAAAAAAAGATTTTATTGGTTCCATTGTTGCTTTCTGTTCTCCATGCCCACAGGTGACATCTCATTGCCTGCTGGTTCACTAGTGTAGTAGAATAGTTTATTGAAGCATTTGGGTTACCTTTCTGTATTTTCTTCTATCCTGTTCTCCTACACTCAACCTCTCCCACTTTTTTTTTAATCTCAGGGATTTTTTTTTGCCATATTTTTTTCTCAGTCCTTTTAACTAAAACCCTGGACCATTGAAAGAATAAGGCCTGATGCCATTTTCCTCTTCCCATTGCCTCTCTGTACCATTTTTTCTTTTAATTCTTATGTTTATTTTATTTACCCAAGAAAAATATAATTATTATAAAAATGGGTAAACAAAATAAGGTAAACTTACCTAATATCATATCTTGAAGACATAGGTAAGCATTATTATTAACATTTTAATGTATACAGTCTTTGTAAACTTTGTTTCCTTTGTCGCTTCCCCTGCAATTCACATATGCCACCACTAGGTGACAGGAGATTGTCATAGTATGAGGTCGGTTGATTAAAGTGGAAACTCTTTTCTACTTTTTATATTTTTCAAAAAGCTATTGAAATAGTTAGAATTTAAAGGCTATGAGCAAAGATCAGCTTTTAAGAATTAAATGCCTAAAAAGAATGTATGTGCTGTACTCAGTATTCCTTAACTTCAAAGCTTGATAATATAATTAGTTGATTAATATTTTAGTGCTCATGGAAAGCTTATTTTGGTGTCAAAATCTAGGAAGTTGTACAGGACTCTGAGGGCTCAGTCTTGCCAAATGTAAGACTTCTGTAGGCTCTGCTATTAGAGAATCATTTTCTTCTTTTCTTCTTTCTGATATCTACTTTTTAAAGGTATCCTTATAACAGGAAGGAGGTGCAAATACTAATAGACCAAATTTTAAAATTCCAACAACCTCTCAGAATATCTGGCACATGATAATTAATAAACTCACTTGCTTTATTTCCATTCTCCTTTCTGAACCTAAGAGCACAGAAGCTACCTTGGTTTATTTTCCCAAATTAGATGAAAATATTTTTTCTTTCTCCCTCCCTCCCACCCTGTCTTTCTTCCTACCTCCGCCTGTCTTGTAAGAATTACCATCCTCCTCCACCTTCTCTCTACCTGGGTATAGTTAGGACCTGCTTAGAAAAATTAGTCATTGCTAATTAACCTTAGGTATTTACTTTTAGCAAGCTCTCAATCAAAAAGCATTTAGACCTAATATTTGCTAGAAGCTGTGCTCAGATCTGCCGGAGAGAAGAACAGTAACCAAAATTACAAGAGACCAAGTAGAAGTAGTAAGTGGCTTGTGTTACAAACGATCTCTATGGCTCTTTGAGAAATGATACCCCACTATTCAAGTCCTGCACCCCTTTCACTGAATGCTCCATTATGAGTAAAAATTGGTTTTAACTGATTCCATAATAATGTTCCAATGATCTTTCTTCTTTTTTAACGTATTTGGCCTAAGAGGGCTAATATAGGATTATGTATTATTACTTTTTTCATGCTGTTGCATGGAAAGGGGGAAAACATCAATCCTGCCATTTGGCTTCCCAGCTGTTACATAATAAATACACACAAAAATGCAAATTGAAAGTCTCTGAACAAAAGATGACTTGTTTTGAGCTCCTCATCCTAAATGTCCTCTTTAAATGTGTCATTAAAAAAACAAAACTCATATGGTTTGGGGGAAATCATCTTTATTTTAAAATATACTTTTCAGAGATACCTTCTTACCTTCCTCCTCTATTTCTGTCTCTCCCTCTCTCTCTCTCCCCCCTCCCCACACACACACTTAAGAAATTATTTAATTTCATACCCTTGAATTTGGGACAGGTTTGGTAGCAGGCTTGGGAACAAAGTGGAAAAAGAGCCACTTAGACTAAGAAACTAGATCATAGCTTTCTTCTACCAAGAAACAATTGTATATAGATGAGAAAATATTGAACAGTTCTGACAGTAACTTAATGTTACCCACTTAAAAGTCATCTGACAGTTTTAAATATAGACATTTTAGTTTCTCACCCACATCAACAGAGAGTAAAATTTCTACAATTCCTTATGGCTATGCCAGTTTTGATGCACATAATACCTTTCTAAAGTAAAACTCAGCAGAAGAATCTCCATACTAATCTGGAAGTTTGGAAGAAACAAAGTTACTTTTTTTATGACAACTGAATAGCTTCTTAAATCATCGAAGTGTTCCTTCACTTTAGCCCTGGGTTCCAGCTCTATCTTGAATACACTAGCATTTTCTAGCTTAACCATGGAAGCATTGCCTGGTAGTTGGAAGCTAGGCACCTGGCACCAACATCTCCTTCCAGGTCCAGCGTCCACTTCTCAAGGGACTTGCTTAGAGTCCCATGGCCAGCTGTGGTGGAACAGGACCTATAAACCCTGCCTGGGAAACTCAATCCAATCTTTGTGCTGAGTTCTTCCCTCAGCACCTTTCCCCAACTTCTCCTCTGAGATCCGTTCAATAGCGGAAAAGACACATATCTGTTAAAAGGGAATGTGCTTCAATATCAGAGCAGGAATGATGAATCCTACCCTTAGGTTCTTAAGCACAGAAATATAATTCTCAAAGACATCAACAAAACATTAGTGTGATAGTCTAGTTTTCAGTACATTATATGCTGCACTTCCTGTAATAAATTGTACCAATAGTAACAGGAAACTTTGAAGCAAGAACCAAATGATACAACAGAATGGTGAGTCTTAAATATGAAAAGGGCAAGTTATTTACTTAAGATACTCATCATTAAAGCTTTCAATTATTTCATTTACTTAAAATAATTACATAAGCAAAGCTTCAAAATTCTATAATCTGCTCTTGATCCTGCTGCTGGAGGGCTAAAAATCTACTATTTTAGAGAGAAAAACTTTGTATAAATTCTCTTCTTCCATTTTATTTCCATAACTAGCAATTCAGTAATTTTCCTCGTATCTTATTTAGACAATTGACAACTCACATGTAGTATTAAACATTTCTCCTCTTAAAGTATAAATAACCTCACTTCCTTTGCTAACTTTTTCAATTCTCCAATAATTGAGGAAACAGTAAGGGACTGGCTTCCTGAAACTTCATTGTAGGCAACAAGAGAGATTTAGTGTAGAGATTACTTAAGGGATGATTACCTGGTTGTATCTACATTTTATGTTTTGATTCAGGAAATAGTAGCCAAAAGCAGAGAAATCTGATGCTTAACATTCTTGGATAAACCCATGCCGAGGATTAGTAAAAAATGTTGTGAAGGCATGTGGCTTGACTTTCAAAGGAGAACGACTGAGGATTTGTTTAAAAGTGTTAGCACAGAGCTAAAAGGAATGTCGCCCTCAAATTCTCTCAGGCCAGAAATATAGGAAGTTATGGGGGAAAACAGCAGCTTCCACTTGAAGATAGTTCAAGAGAACAGTGGTCACTGAGGGAGAATTTAGATTTAATGTCATGAGTAAACCTTCAGCTGGAATTCAGAATCCTCTTTCAGAGCAGTTTCAAATGCAGGCTGCTTTGAATCCCATGTGGCGAATCCCAGAAATGTCATTCTTATCGGTGTCTCCATGAGGTTGTATCAAATATAATTGTTCCGATGTTGCTGAATATTAAAAATGGAAGAAAGCTCATTCCGTTTAGTCTCATATTCTGACTTTACCAAGATACCATACATACTGTTATTTCCATATTTCTGACCATTCTCAAATGGTTAAGTCACAAGTATTAATGAAATGTCTACTGTATGCATTTAATAAATGTACTGGATGTTCTGGTGGAGAAAGAGATAATGTTCCCCTTGTGTTTCCAGCATGAAAATCATTGTATTCTTTCTTTCTCACTTCTCTGATCGGGCTCTTTTGATCACTCTCCCCCTCTTTACCATTTGTAGACTCTTACTCATCTTATTTTTTTGAGAGAGAGAAAGAGAGAGCAAGTGAGAGAGAGGGGCAAAGGGAGAGAGAGACACAGAGAGAGAGAGAGAGAGAGAGAGAGGGAGAATCTCAAGCAGGCTCCACACTGAGCATGGAGGCTGATGCGGGGCTTGATCCTACCAGCCTGGGATCATGACCTGCGTCAAAATCAAGAGTCAGTCACTCAACCACCTGAACCACCCAGACACTCCAACTCATCTTTTAAAAACTCCATTTGAATTTCATCTTCTCTGACATGTCTACCCAGATTCAGCCAAACTCACTTAACCCCTTTCTCATCTGTGTTTCCAAAGAAATATGCTCATGTTGCAGATTATGACATTTTTAATGCTGTATTATACTTGTCTCTATGCTTTACCTCCATTAGGTTGTAAGATCATGCCCAGGTCGTCTCTGCAACCATTGCCAACATGAGATCTCATTAAAAAATTTCATTACTGTCTTTGAGGAGCTTACTGACAAAAGGGAACATATTTAAGACAACCAAAACTCATAGGAGGCAATAATTAATACAATAATTCATTCAACAATTTTTAATTAATTCCCCATTTCGGCTTGGGTATAGAAGTGAACAAAACAGACGTGGTACCTGCCTTCATAGAATTTAAAATCTGGGCTTAGAGACAAATATTAAGGAATAAACTATACAAGTGATTTGTGACCAGTGCCACCACAAAGAAGCGCAAGGTGTGTGGAGAATGAAGCATGGGCAGAGGGAACACCATGTTCAAAGGCCCTGAGGTGACACTAAGCGTGGCCCTTTGGAGAAACTCACAAAAGACTGATGTCCTTGATGCAGGAATAGAAGGAGATGGGTACAAAAGCAGTTGGAGAAGCTGGGCAGAGGCTGGAGCATGTAGGGGCCTTTAACGCATGTTAAAATGTCTAGAATTTTTTTTTTTAATTTTTTTTTAACCTTTATTTATTTTTGAGACAGAGAGAGACAGAGCATGAATGGGGGAGGGTCAGAGAGAGAGGGAGACACAGAATCCGAAACACACTCCAGGCTCTGAGCCATCAGCACAGAGCCCGACGCAGGGCTTGAACTCACGAACCGCGAGATCATGACCTGAGCCAAAGTCGGACGCTTAACCGACTGAGCCACCCAGGCGCCCCTAGAATTTGTTTTAAAATCAAAAGAAAATTACTCAAGGGCATCATGCAAAACTGCAACATGACCAAATTTATTTATTATTTTTTTTTTACAGATTATTTCAGCTGTAAGATGAATATTGCATGTGGAGAGTTAAGTTAGCCGGGTGAATGGTGGTTGTAACATATGCTAGACTGAGGTCAGTGCAAATAGAGAAAAGTAGATGCCTTTGATGGATGTTCAGGAGCAAGAGTTCACAATACCAGGTCTACATGTATGCAATGGTGTGTGTGGTGGGGGAGGGGGGTATATCGTGTTGGATAAATAGTGGAAGCAGGAGGAAGAAGAAAATGCCAAAGATGACTCCCAGGTTTCTTAACTGAGCAACTGTGTGAATGACAGCATGTTTTTAAATGCCTACGTGGAAAAATTTAAGAAATGGAGGGCTGCCAACCCCAGCTTCCTCCATCAATCTTTTAAATGTGAAAGTCCACTGAGTCTCTATACAGTATTCAAGTGTCTCCTATAAAAAGGCAAAAGACCCTGGTGATGGTGGTGATCGCCAACTTTTTAAAGCATTTCCAGGAGGGACTGTTGGCACGCTAACTTCTGGCGAAGAATGAGCCTTGACTGCATGGGACTTGCTGGGGAGGGGTTCTTGGAGCAGGTGTTGAGATGGGGAAATGGCAGTCTGGGGAAAGAAAGAAGGCCTGAGAGGCAGGCCTTTCTGGTTGACAAATGTAGTAACTTTGCTGAAGAGTGGAGAGGTCCTAAAAGGGAAGTATACCGTCTCCGGAGAAACAGATTCAGCAAATGTGTCATTGCGATGCAAATCTACTCCCCTTTGCTCTCAGCTGAGCTCTTCACCATCCTCATGACGATCTTTCCAAAACGTCCGGAATCTATTTGAGCTTCGCTGTCCCTGTTATCTGCTTTCCTGCCACTTCCTCTGAAATATCTAGCTCACGAGCCCATAATATGTTGTCTGTGACTCAGCACCTCACGTTAATTAATGTAATACATTCAAAAAACCGTCTCAAAAAGTTTTAGCTTTCTGCCACCCCCGCCCTCCACTTCCCTCCATCCCACACTTCGAACTAAATATAAACCAGCTCATCTGACTGAAACTGGTGAATCCCTTTATAAATGCACAAGATGGCAGTAAAGGAACTCCGTCAAGGGCAGTCGGAGAAGCCTGCACAAGGGGACCGTGTATGAGAATGGTCAGCTTCCAGCTTCCTGCTGTTACCTGAATTAAAGGCAGAGAGAAGAGAAAAGAGGAAAAGGA
Organism: Puma concolor; assembly: GCF_028749965.1. Classification (NCBI taxonomy): domain Eukaryota; kingdom Metazoa; phylum Chordata; class Mammalia; order Carnivora; family Felidae; genus Puma; species Puma concolor. The sequence continues at coordinate 108,531,341 of NC_141676.1, forward strand.
GCAGGGAGAGCAGTTCAATCTGCTTGGTATTCATGTCACACGGAGAAAAGGTTTTCCAAGTTCACTTGTCTCTTGTTTAATGAAGTAAATGCATTTCTGCTTTCTTTTTAAGACATAAAAATAATTTCCGTTAAATAAACCCTATTTTTCCTTACTGAATTCATTATTAAATTGGGGATATAGTCCTTTAGAAAAAAAACCTATTCATGAATATTATTAAATCATAGGAATGCAGCAAATCTTTTCAAATAGCTCATTTAAAGGAATATAAAACAGTCTGCCAAAAATACTGACAAGAGTATAAAATATTTACAAATACTTCCAAAATATCAGTAGCATTGTGCTATATTCCAAATAAGTAAAACACACACACACACACACACACACACACACACACACACACACAAAACCCAAAAAAACATTAAGAAAGAAAATAAGGTCTGCTGATTTAGTACTTTGGTTTAATTTTTCCATTGCTTTGAACTGCCTTATCCCCTTTTAAACTGTGTATTAAATGTAATTCATGAAAAATTTTCAGTATATGAACTTGGGCTCTTTCCAGGTATTAGCTCATGCTGGCTCTTTAATGTTCAAAGCAATGTTGTATTTATTTATCTGATGGTACTTGTTTCTTATTAGATGATATTTTTGCTAACGTTTGCATGTATACAGAATGCTTTTTTTCACATGCATTGTCACATTTAATCTTTACAACAATATGTTTTGTAGGGATTATTATAATCCCCAATTTTCAGATAAGAACAAAGGAGGTCATAGAGGCTAAGTAACTTGTCCAAGGTCACCCACATGTGAAGTGGCAGAACTTTGACACAAACCTAGACTTTTTGATTCTAAATAATAGGATCTTTCTCTATTATTCACTGAAACCGAAACAATTAGCATATTTAAAACATTAGGTTCATTTACCAAAAAACCCAACAAAACAAAAACAAAACAGAGGCATATAGAGACACAAAAACATGGTCCTCCATAGGTGGCCTGGTGAAGACAGATAGGGACCACACTGTGGAGGATCTTTATAAAGGAAGGAAGAGCAACTTTATCTTAAGGACAATGGGAAACCATTGAAGGCCTTTAAGCCAAGGCATGACACAATTTGCTTTTTATAAAATACAACTCTGGTTACAGTGTGGGAAAAGGTTTGGAGCCAGGGAGAGTGGCCTTAGGGAGGTGGCTTTGAGTGGTGGTCATGGGCATCATGAAAAATGAGCAGATTTGAGAGACATTCAGGAGTTAGAAAGAATGGCCTTGATGATTGACTGTAAACTGGATAGAGGAAAGGGGAAAGTCAAGGATGAATTTTAGGATCAGCAACTGGGTGGTTATTGGTGTTATTTACCAAAACGGAAAAAAACTGGAAGAATATCTGATCTTCCCTGAAATGTTATTTGACTACCATCTAATTCCTCAACACAAATTTGTTAGGGGAATTTATTTTATAGTTTTAAATTACAGATCAGAAAGGCTTGTACTCTTTTGCCTGGAACATTCCTCCTCTTGTCTATCCCCATCCGACACACCAAATCTCATCTGTCTCCTCCCAGAAATCCTTTTCAGTTTTCCCTGCTGGAAATCTGTGCTCTATTCTCCCATGGCATCATGTCTATACCTCTGGCTTAGCTATTATCACACTGTGCCTTTACTTTGGTGTTTGTACCTATTGCCTTAACCAGACTATAATTATCTTGCATGATACTTGTAGAAATATAGACTGAAGAAATACTTGAATCAATAGATTTGAATTCCCATGATTCCCTTCCATTTTACAGCAAGTAAGATGGTCTGCTGATTTAGGAGGCAGGAGATTCAACATTATAAACAAGAAACCTAAGGCAAAATGGGGATAGGAGGGGATTAGGGGACACTTAGAGCTCTAATCTAAAATAATTTGAGTTCTAGCTCTAGGCACCTACTTTATAGACCAGTGAAAAGACTTCACATGTAATCTGAGAACTATGAGTGACAATCTTCTAGAAATCATAGAGCATTTCCAGTAGCCCCAAAAGGCTGTAAATGGGAGTAGCCTATGATTTTAATTAGGGAAGCATGTTAGACTCCAGAGACAATAAGTTTTTTATTTAAATTACAGAAATAATAGGGGCGCCTGGGTGGCGCAGTCGTTAAGCATCCGACTTCAGCCAGGTCACGATCTCGCGGTCCGTGAGTTCGAGCCCCGCGTCAGGCTCTGGGCTGATGGCTCAGAGCCTGGAGCCTGTTTTGGATTCTGTGTCTCCCTCTCTCTCTGCCCCTCCCCCGTTCATGCTCTGACTCTCTCTATCCCAAAAATAAATAAACGTTGAAAAAAAATTAAAAAAAAATAAATTACAGAAATAATAAATTAATTGATTATCCCATTTATTTATTCTATAAAAACATATCACCTACCGAGGATACAAAGATGAATAAGAAGGAAGACACAATCTTTGGAGGAGAGACAGAGGCTTGAAAAAATAAATGTAATATGACGTGCCCTGTATTAGAAGTATACACACCCTGCTACGGTAATACAAATGAGAGAGAAACTAATTCTGAGCGCGTGGTCAGGGCTAGCTGTAGACAGGAAGTGACATTTGAGCTGCTTTTCAAATAATGAATGGGAATTCCCCAGTAGTCAAATGGGAAGGAGCATTGCAGGTATGCGGAAATGCATAATCAAATTATGAAAGACTTACACCGCCTGTCTGTAGGTGGAACAGAGCATGTGTGGGAGAAAATGACCTGGGGTAAACCCAGAAAGGCGGGCTAGAACTGAGCTAGAGAGAGCACCCGGCCTAGGAGCCACAATAAGAGACTGCAGCTTGATCATGAAGACAATTTTAAAATTTAACAGATTTAAAAAATTATTAAAAAAATAATTAAAAAAAACACATGGTTTACAGATACACTGGGAAACAAAAGGAGCAATGAGTAAGAATACAGTGATGTGGTTGAGAACCCATGGTGAGGGATGCTCAATAACTACTGAACGAATAAATGTAGGTTCATAACGAAGTTTTCTAATAATAAGATTTATAATATTTATGGTATGAAGTATATAAAAAGCAATAGCTTTGCTTTGTACTGCAAGTGAACAAGTGGAAAATATAATGGAAACAATGTCCTTCACAATAGCAACAAGACATATCTGCCAACTTATAAGAAAGGAATGAGAATGTAGAGGAGTAAGCAAAATATTAACAAGTGATATAAAACGGGGCACCTGAGTGGCTCAGTTGGTTGAGCCTCTGACTTTGGGTCAGGTCATGATCTCATGGTTCATGAATTTGAGCCCCACATCAGGCTAGCTGCTGGCAGCATGGAGCCTGCTTTAGAGCCTCTGTCCCCTTCTCTCTCTCTGTCCCTCCCCCGTTCGTTCTCTCGCTCATATATAGAATTTAAGAAACAAAAGAGGAAAATAGGGAAAGGTAAGGAAAAATAAGATAAAAAGAGAGAGTGGAAGGCCAACGGAGAGGTTCTTAAGTACAGAGAATAAACTGAGGGTTGCTGGAGGGATGTTGGGCAGGGGGATGGGCTATATGGGAGATGGGCATTAAAGAGGGCACTCATTGGGATGAGCACCGGGTGTTCTATGTAAGTGATTAATCACTAAATTCTACTCCTGAAATCATCATTACGCTGTCTGTTAGCTAACTTGGCTTTAAATTAAAAAAAATACCTAATCATAAAAAAAGAAATGATATAAAAGATGACTGAAATATTTGAAGTCACATGCCATGTCATTGGATGAAAATATTTGATATCTGAAAGATATCGATTCTTTTATTGGGTATTTTAATGTTATTTCAATGAAAATCACAATGATATGTTTTCAAGCAGGAAGAGTTAAGAGTTCAACCTTCTTCTAGAGGAATATTAAAATAATAATATACAAAGTCAATTTTGGAAAAAAAACAAAACAAAACCCCAACAAAAACACTAATGAGGAACTCTTCCCTTTCTTGATATCAAAAGATATTACAAAGTTATAATAATTGAAAGTGTGGTGCCAAAACAAAGTTAGATGCAGAGATTGCCGCATGTTATAAAGGAGGCAGAAATACACTTTAATATGTAAGTAAGAAGTCATGGACAATCAAAGCGAAATGAAATGTAAAATAAAAGTGAAATGAAAGTAAATTGAAAAAGAAAATGGTTTATTTCATAACATTCTGGCCAACTTTGTTAGCCACGATAGAAGATTATCTACTTAAACATCTAAGCACCAGAAGAATTCGTATAATAGACATCTTAAATGTGGTTGTTGATTTTAAAATAATTCCATTGTCATTCGTGAAGAAAACTTGAATTATGAATTATGGAGTTGGAACAAACTGGTTGGTGATTTTACAGAATGTACAATTTGTGATGGTTCTTGGTAGCTACACGTTTTAGCAGACACTGTCTTCATTTATTGATCCTATAGACGTTAACATAACAGGAAGGAAATATTAGGAGTAAAGTTTTGACAATCGATTTGACAACTTAGGTAAAACGGCCAATTCCTTGGAGGGCACAAGGTACCAAAACAGACTCAAGGAGTTCAAAACCTTAATAGCTTTTATACCTATTTTAAAAATTGAATTTATATTGGGGCGCCTGGGTGGCGCAGTCGGTTAAGCGTCCGACTTCAGCCAGGTCACGATCTCGCGGTCCGTGAGTTCGAGCCCCGCGTCAGGCTCTGGGCTGATGGCTCAGAGCCTGGAGCCTGTTTCCGATTCTGAGTCTCCCTCTCTCTCTGACCCTCTCCCGTTCATGCTCTGTCTCTCTCTGTCCCAAAAATAAATAAACGTTGAAAAAAAAAACTTAAAAAAAAAAATTGAATTTATATTTAAAAATGTTCCCACACAAAAAATATCCAGCCAATGTAGCTTCACCGGTCAATTTTACCACATATTTAAGGAATTAAAAATATCAATGCTATGTGAATTCTTTCATATGAAACATAAATGTAAATAGTTCATAACTCATTTTTGGGAGGCCAGGATAGAGAGATACCATGTTTATAGTTTATAGTTTATAGTATAGTTTATAGTTTATAAGACTCAACCAAATTAACCTATAGGTATAACTTAATCCCAATAAAAATTGAAGCTTTTTTTTTTCAGTAGAAATTGGCAAATTCATAGCAAAAGTGACATGGAAATGCAAATGACTTAGAGTATTTAAAACAATTTTAACAAAGAAGGGCTTCCAACTTACTGGAAGCGACAGTAATCAAGACAGAGTGGATTTATCTAAGGAGAGGCCTTAGATAACCTATCTAAGGTTATCTAACCTTAGACCTATATTGACCTATATAGGTCAATGGAATAGAATAGTGAGTAAAGAAATATACTTGGGGCACCTGGGTTGCTCAGTCAGTTAAGCGTCCCACTCTTGGTTTTGACTCAGGTCATGATCTCATGGTTTGTGAGTTTGAGTCCTGCATTGGGCTCTGCACTAACAGTGTGGAGTTTGCTTTGGATTCTCTCTCTCCCTCTTTCTCTCTGCCCCTCCCCTGCTCGTGCTCTCTCTCCCACTCTCTCTCCAAATAAATAAAGGAACTTAAAAAAAATGATAATAAAATAAATACACTCACACATATGCTCACTTGATTTTCTACAAAATGCCATAATAATTCCATGGGGGGAAAGGATGGCTTTATAAAAATCATTTCTGGAATAATTGTTTATATTTATTTAAAAAATGAACCTTGAATCATTCTATTCATATAGGTTACCTCAAAACAACTCATAGAAGTAAATATAAAAACTAAAACTATAGAAATTTCAAAAGAGAGAGAGGGAAAGAGCATTCACAACCTTCTGGCAGGCATAGATTACTTAGAAAGGACATAATCTGAATAAACGATCAAAGGGAAAAAGAGAAAATTGGATTTTATAAAAATGAAAAACTTCTGTTATTAGGACAGCCTAAGAAAATGAAAAGGTAAGCCACAGAATACGAGAAAATATCTGCAATGTCTGATAAGTGACTTATACACGGAATGTATAAAGAAGTGTTTTTTTCTTTTTTGAGAGACAGAGAGAGAGAGAGAGAATCTCAAGCAGGCTCCACACTGAGCATGGGAGCCCAACATGGGACTTGATCCACCAGCCTGGGATCATGACCTGAGCCAAAATCAAGAGTCAGACACTTAACTGACTGAGCCACCCAGGTGCCCCAAAGAATTGTAGATCTTAATAAGAATATGGAAAAATCAGTAAATCAGTAAAAATAGGCAAAAGATTTGAACAGAGACTTCACAAGAGAATGTATACAAATGGGCATTAGGCACATGAAGAGGTATTCAGCATCGTTTGCCATGAGGGAAATGGGACTTGAAACCACAATCTGACATCACGTACACACACTAGAGTGAGTGACATTGAAGAGACTAACGATAGCAAATGTGGGTGAACATGTGAGATCACTGAAACTCTTGTGCTTCGCTGGTGGGGATGTAAAAAGGAAGGTTGGGAGATAGTTTGGAAGTTTCTTACCAAGTTAAAGAAGACATGCTTACCATAGGACCTATCATTTCCATTTCAAGCCTTCCTCCAATAAAAATAGGGGCGCCTGGGTGGTGCAGTCGGTTAAGCGTCCGACTTCAGCCAGGTCACGATCTCGCGGGCCGTGAGTTCGAGCCCCGCGTCAGGCTCTGGGCTGATGGCTCGGAGCCTGGAGCCTGTTTCCGATTCTGTGTCTCCCTCTCTCTCTGCCCCTCCCCCGTTCATGCTCTGTCTCTCTCTGTCCCAAAAATAAATAAACGTTGAAAAAAAAAATAAAAAAAATAAAAAACATATATTAACAGAAACACTATTACACATGCTTTCCTGACAGCTCCTTTCATACCAACCCCAAATGAAAACACCGCAATAATGTCAAATGGATACATTTTGACATACTTGCACAATGTGATACTGCTTAGCAGTGTAGACACAGAGCAACCGACACATGCACCAACATGGATGAATCTCAAAAACATCATGCCGAGTACCAGAAGCCAGAGAAAAAAAGGGTGCATACTGTATAATTCCATTGAATCAATCATGACAGAAAGCAGACTGAAGTTTCAATGGGGTATGGGGCCGAAGGGGGGTTTTGCAGCAATGAGATTTGAGAGAAGTTTTTGGGTGATGCAAATACCCTATCTCCATTGGGTACACTGATGTGTGTGCTTTTCCGAAACTCTTCAAAGTATGCCCACAAATTCAGTGCATTTTACTGCATGAAAACTGTACTTTGATTAAGTTTATTTATGTAAAGTTACCTATATAAGTGGGACATGTCTTTGGCACAACTTTAGGGACAGAGGGTTATTCTGAGTTTACATACAAAAGCAAATTAATTAATTAATTAATTAATTAAGAACAATGTTAAGACTCAAGAGATAAATGGTAAAAGGTCATATAGAAGGGAATTCACCGAGGATAAAATAAATATAAATGGGTAATAAGGTTATAAAAATATTCAAGTGGTTTGGTAATCAAATAAGTGCAAATTAAAATTATTAAAAATGTTTTTGCCTTTTAAATGGCAAAAGATTGAAAAGTACGATAACAGTGCTAGAAGGATCTTGGTGTTGGATCGCCATTGGCAGGCGTGTGAATCAGTCATACTAAAGGCAAGCTGTAAATATATACTGTGAACCTTAAGATTTCCATTCTTTGCTCCATTAATTCACATTTTAGGACTCGATGCTAAGGAAATTCTTAAACATACTATAGATAAAGCTTTAAGTAAAATAAGTTGACTTCAGCCTTATTCATATTCTCACAAACCTAAAAATAGCCTTAATTTCAAGTAACACAGGAATGCTGAATTAGTGATTTTCAATTTTTGAGACAAATCTAGTGGAAGCCTTTTTAATAAAACAAAATCTTACTTAGAACTCAGTAATGAAGGGGCACTGGGTGGCTCAGTAGGTTAAGTGTCCGACTTCGGCTCAGGTCATGATCTCACAGTTCATGGGTATGAGCCCTTCGTCTGGCTCTGTGCTGACAGCTTAGAGCCTGGAGCCTGCTTCGGATTCTTTGTCTCCCTCTCTTTCTGCCCCTCCCCCACTTGTTCTCTCTCTCTCTCTCTCTCTCTCTCTCTCAAAAATAAATAAACATTAAAAAAGAAAAAAAAAGAACCTTGGTAATTAAGACCCATAATAGCAGATCTGTTCGGGGATGGCAAGACCTGCCTCTTTCTGGCTCTGCAGTGGCTGTTGGAGGGGAGACCTGGGAGAAACTGAGGACTTTGAGAGTACGGTTTGAAAACCACTCCATATTTTTAATTTATTTTAATTTTATTTTAAAGTTTATTTATGTATTTTGAGAGAGAAAGAGACCATGAACGGATGAGGGGCAGTGAGAGAGGAAGAGAGAGAATCCGAAGCAGGCTCTGCACTGTTAGCATGAAGCCCATGTGGGGCTCAAACTCAGGAACCGTGAGATCATGACCTGAGCCAAAATCAAGAGTCAGGTGCTCAACTGACTGAGCCACCCAGATGCCCTTGAAAAACACTCCATTAAATAAGTTACCATCATTTATACAATGCATATCATGGTATTTGCAAAAAAGTATTTGGAGGTGTGAGAAAATCTTTAGGGTAAAAATATAAACAAAAGACAGAATACAAAATTGCAAATGTAATTTTATGATCTCATCTATGTGAAATGTGTCTGGAAAAAAGATGAAAAAGAAATAATAGATAAAAATAGAAATGTTTGCATGTAAGATAAAAACTGCTATGGGGGCGGCTGGGTGACTCAGTCGGTTAAGCATCCAACTTTGGCTCAGGTCATGATCTCCCGGTTGGTGGGTTCAAGCCCCATGTTGGGCTCTGTGCTGACAGCTCAGAGCCTGGATCCTGCTTTGGATTCTGTGTCTCCTCCAGTCTCTGCCCCTCCCATGCTCATGCTCTGTCTCTCTCAGTCTCTCATTAATAAATAAATGTAAAAAAAAATTTAAAAAAAAAACTGCTATGGTATCTGGGTAGCAAGACTATGACTAATTTTAGTTTCATCTTTAAACTGTTAAAATTTCTCAAGCTTTTAATAAGAAAGGTGTCCTGTGTTATGTTGAGGAAAGTGTGTGCGTGTGTGTGTGTGTGTGTGTCTTTAAAATTTTCTTGAGGTTGACAGACCTCATTTTGCTTGTTTTAATATGTTGGTGGGTTAGTGCAAATTCTGTGGTCCTACCAATCTTATGTCAGCTCAGTGGTTGACAAAATTTCTCATGGCATTTTATTACGGAAAACACCGGACTGTGTGGGGTGGTGAGGTACATTTAGGTAGAACTGCAGCTCCCTGAGCGGTTCACCCCATCACAAACATCATTACAGGCATGAGAACTCATGACTCTCTCAGCCCCCTGCTGGGCCCTGGGGATGTAGAGTGAGTAAGAAGGGGTTCCCACCTTCAGAGACAGCTCAGGGAAGAACAAGCATGAGTGCAAATAATCATAATCCCACTTCAATGGTGCCAGGGACACTGAGGAATGACTGTCCTTGGGGCAATGTCACAGGGGAGGGGATTTTATAGCCCCCCCACATTTTTTTTTAAATGGTCAGCACCATTCTAACTGTTTTGCTTCAGTGTATCAGTCAGGAGTCATGGCTTGCTCAACTATTATGCAGAAAAAGGAGTCTTATTAAAAAAGATAATGAATGGCTGTCAGCCTGGAGAACCAGCCTTGAGACTGAGTTTCGAGGAACAATATCTAAAACCTTGCCGTGGAACTGGTTTCAGGGAGAAGGAGAGCGACCATGGCTGACCCTGCTCCATTAAGATTCAAGCTTGCCACCACTCAGCCCTTCAACTCCTTGTCTCTGCAACCAACGTCACCAAGACAATGATCGCCACCAAGACCTCCTTCTATGAGGTACCTTCGGAACGGAAGTCCTGGATGGGTGAGTCAATGTGGTTGGTGGCGTCCAGTCACATGCCAGAGCCCTAGATGTAATGAGGGTAGAGGTTTCTGAGTTTTGCCCTGAGCAGACAGGACTCGGAAGCCTGGACACTATCATACGTAGCATGGGTATTCAAAATACGCCAGATAACCAGAAAACCTGACGATTATCTACCACACATATGTAATATCACTCAATTCTTAAGACAGCCCTATGAGGTATTGGTATTTTCTCCATTTTTAAGATGAGGAAACCAAGGATTTAAGAGGGGAAAAAATATGCCCCAATCTCTCAAGCTAGGAAGTGGTAAAGCAAGTCATGAAAAGAGGAGTCATGAAAAGAGGAGGAGTTGGTACAAATGACCAGGCTCAGCAATTTAGGGCCCAACTGGTTTTATTTCAGCAAGAATCCCATGTAAAGAGTTTTAATCAGTGCCTCTCCTGATTTTTTTTTTTTTTTTAACCAAGGTCTCAACTCCCTCTCGGTTGTTCTGGCCATACACTGTTTGAAATTTTATTTTGTAAGTCATTGTTCTTAACCGGTTGACAGCTATGGGATTTTCTTCCCGCACAACATTCTGCACAGGTGTCTTCAAAGTGTTCAAAGACCTTTTCCTGGAGCCCATTTACAGACCTGTCAGGGGTTCAGAAAGGGGAATTTAACTGAAACAAATGGTCTAATGAGAATACTTTAAGAAGAAATAATTGACAATAGCATGGGGCGTAAGTTTAGGAGAGGATTAAAATGGAAGAAGAAATAATTAGGAAGGTGCTATAAGCCTCCAAGCAAGAAATGATGAAGACGTAGTTATGTAAAAATTGTTATTCTGTGAAATCTTAGAGGGACATCTCTGTAGGAAGCCGTACTTAAATTCAGCCGTACAACTGCAGGGTAAGTGAGGTTCACCTGACAGTTCACGTTTAGGACCTCGGCAGCTTGTTAATATATGCTAATATATGCCAGCAAACCAAGCAGATGTCTCAACTCCTAAAGTCCTTTCAGGTTGAATGCAGAAATGTACAGCGTTTCCTTAGGAAACTGTAGCCTTGCTCTGCTCTTCTCTGGATGAACCATAAGTAGAATAATTCAACAAGGTGAAACCTTAGGTGACTTGTTTAAATACCATGTAGCTACAGTAAAAAGGCATTTAGAGAAAGAGTGACAGGACAGGAAAATGCTGGAGAATTATTTCACATATGTGGGGGAAGGATCTGTGCATGTTAGTGCTTGAGATGGATTAACACAAGGAAGGTTTAAGGTTTTCAAATATTTGGAAGGCCAGCATATGAAAGAACAGTTACATTTACTCTCTCATACTCCAGACATTGGAAAGAAAGTCACTGGGAAGAAGTTAGATTTGGACTCAGCTTAAAAAAGATGTGTGTAAGGGGTACCCGGGCAGCTCAGTCAGTTAAATGTCCAGTTTTGGGTCAGGTCATGATCTCAGAGTTCGTGAGTTCTAGCCCCACGTCGGGCTCTAACCTGTGTGAAGCCTACTTGGGATTCTCTTTCCCCCCCTCTCTATGTCCCTCTCTGACTCGTACTCTCTCTCTCTCTCTCAAAATAAACAAATAAACTGTAAAAAAAAAAAAAAAGAGGTGTGTAACAACTAGAGTTGTCTAAAGAGGGATGGTCTACTTCATTGACAGAGGGTCAATCAGACAAAAGCTGGGCAAGCATCTGCCAGAAGCTCTTTTGAAGGGAATTCAGCATGGAAGCCGAGGGGTTGGGGTCTGAGGGGCAGGTGGTGGATGAAGGAGATGGCGGAGGGAGGAGCTGTTGGGGTTCTAAGTTAACTTACCTCTGAGAGCATGCATCACCACGTAACTACATATCAGCATGTTTCGTTATTTAAATACAGTAAAACCTTGGTTTGTGAGCATGATTCGTTCCAGAAACATGCTTGTAATCCACAACACTTGTATATCAAAGCGAACTTCCCCATAAGAAACAATGGAAACTCAGATGATTTGTCCCACACCCAAAAATATTCATATAAAAATGATCACAATACTATAATACAAAATAATACAGCAAATAAAAATATAAAGAAAAATAAATTAACCTGCACTTACCTTTGAAAACCTTCGTGGCTGGTGTGAGAGACACAAGACAGAGGAGGGTTATTGTGTAGGATGACTTTCACTATCACTAACGGAATCACTGCTATCTGTTGGCTCAGTGGAATCTTTTTCTTTTCATGCAACTTTAACAAGGAACCTATCCAATGACCTAGAATGAAGGAAAGCATTCCTAAGCACACTCTTGTATGGAAAAGCAAAGGACTGTCCATAGGTGCTTTGAAGGCACAAAACATACACTAGTGCCAGTTGGGGGCACCTTGTAAAGTTCTGAAAAATCACTGATTTTTGCCAGACACTCTGGCCTGAGACTGAGCATCCGAGCATGGGAGATGATCACCCACGATCCCACAGAGAGGGAGAGAGAGAGAGAGAGAGAGAGAGAGAGAGAGAAAGAGAGGAGAACCATTAGTTAAGTTGTGATCATGTGACCTTTGGAGTCAAATACTACACGTATTGCAAGGCATCGCTAGTTTCTCCAGTTAAAACTTATTAGAAATGTTTGCTCATCTTGTGGAACAGTCGCAGAACAAGTTACTCACAATCCAAGGTGTTGCTGTAACTGAATTAAAATCACTGAAAAACAAATTCACAGCTAAAGGACTCGTGATGGATTGGAAAGAAGAGCAAGAAGGCAGTTGCCCCTGATTGGAAGCAGCAGAGGCTCTATTTTAACTTCTTTGACATCCAAGGTTTCCTTCTCTGAGGCGACTGTGCCAGAGAGAGGTTGCATGAAAGAAACATGAGTTTTTAATGACTGAAATGCAAAGAGCAACGAAGAGCACACAATGTTTGATAAGAAGCTGAAAGACAAAGAAAGGGAGGAGAAGGCACAGAAATTCTCTCCCAGGAAGAGCGAGAGTGAAGGCAGCAATCGTAATAAAGTCGCTAAGATTATTTTTTATAATTATTGGACATTTATTATGTGCCAGGATCCGTACAATAGGCTTTGCAAACACTGTTTCAGGTAACCCTCACGAAAACCCTAGGAGGCAGTAGCAATGTCATGTCTCCTTTCATAGAGAAGAAAATGGAGGCTTGGAGTGGTTAAGTAGCTAGCTAGTAAGTAGTGTTGGGATTATTAATCAAGACACTTAAATATCTCTTCCAAAGATCCTTAGTCCCCAAGGTGCATCCACAGGAACTAATAACACAACATTTATGTAATTGAGAGCTACTTCATTATTTTAATATTAAGTAGATTCTAAAGTTCAAACAGCTTCCTCTCTCAACGGCGCTCTCTCCTAGCTTGCCTGTCTTCCACTCTGTCCCTCTCGGATAAAGCAATGCTGTAGCCGTACAGCCAGATGGATGCAGCCTGGATTGACAGGGGTTCTCTCTGTTTATAAAGACCAGTTTTATGTTCATCTACCCATCTGCTTGGTATCCATGCAACCATGTAAGAGATCGGCGTTTGCATATTTGTATCTTTCTTCTTCCTGCCATGCAAAGATGGGGAATTACACGGTCACTTAGAAGTCTGACTGTCCATTTAGGAAACATCTCGGAACACCCAGCAGAATAAAACTACAGACAGGGAACATTTCTTTCCTTTTTTGCTCTCAGATATTATGTTTGTGCTGTTCATCATATGTGTACAATTCATATTGACGATGACTCCTTTATAGCCGCCTACCTCAGTCTGCAAATCCATCCTCCAAATGATGTGGCGGAGAGCAAAATTCTAGTTGCTTCACAAAGTCACGGTGTTCATGGCCATCCCTTTATTTGTCTGTTCTTAGTGACCCTGTTGCCTTTGATTTAGTCTTGCATTGATAAGCCATGAGAATAGGAAATATCTGTTTCTAGCAAGTACCCTTGGAGTTTTAATAGACAAAGACTACTCTGAAAATTAAGCTCTAATACACATTGATACTATAGCACAGGGAATGTAAAGCATGCTTCTTTTCAGTACCTTACTGTTGACGCATTTTACTGGTTGTCATCTCCACAGCCATCTGAGTTCGGGGACAACATTAAAGAATGTGAGCATCTCTCCATGAATCTTTGATCTCTTAGCCACGTTGATAGATGTGTAAAATCCCTTCTACCACACATGCAGCGTTGCCAAGCATGGTGACAGCTTTCACACATGCCCACCACACTGGGTGGACCTATAGTAAATTATTTACCCTAAATTTACCTGGACCCGAATAAGAGCCATGGGAGGCTGAGAGTGGCTGGGTTAAACACCCAACTCGGGATTTTGGTTCTGGTCGTGATCTTACGGTTTGTGAGTTTGAGCCCCATGTTGGGCTCTGAGGTGACAGTGCGGAGCCTGCTTGGGATTCTCTCTCTCCCTTTCTCTCTGCCCCTTCCCTCCTCATGCTGTCTCTCTCTCTCTAAGTAGATAAATAAACATTAAAAAAATATATCTCATTAAAAAAAAAAAAAGAGCCACGGGAGGCTGGAGAAGTATGCTGGCCTTCTAGGTAGGAACCTCACCACAAACATCAGACCCCGCCACACTTCTTGCTTTGCACTCTCCCTTGTCCTTCCGCCTATTTCCAAGTGGAAGAAATTATTAGCTTCTATATCCTGACATGAGATCTAATTAATTCATAGCTTCAAGAAATATTAGTACTGGAAGAGACATTACTTTATCCTATTATAGTGATATGTTTTAAACTATAGATCGAGATCCATTAGTGAGTGGTAAAATCAATCTAATGAATTGAGATTGATTAAATACGGTCACAAATTCCCTGATCCTGCTATCATTCAGCAAAAGGGTCTGTGTCTCCTCCTTTTGAATCAGGGCCATCTCACTAACTTGTTTGATCAATAGAAGGTGTCACAAGTACCATTCTGGGACTTGAGAGTCTAGGTCATAAACAAATTTGCAGCCTCTACTCAGGGCTCTCAGAATGTGCATTCTTAGGACACTCTCTCTGGGCGCCTGGATGCCATGCTGTGAGAATACAGGTCACATGGAGAAGACAAGTATAGCTGCCTAGCTGACAACCAGCGCTTAGTTTCCAGCTGACTGCTGCTATCAACCGCCAACCAAAGGAGTGAATCCCTTCAGATATCCAACACAGCTGGACCAGCAGAAGTCTGTAGCCCCAGCCTACACCTGATTGCAATGGCATAAAAACCACAAGGAAGAGCCGCCCAGGGGAGCCCACTCAACCCATAGAACCCCTTGAAATAATAATAATACTAGCCTGTTGTTTTTAAGCCCAAAATGTTGGTGTGCTTTGTCATGCAGCAAAATGTAACCAGAACACAGGTCAAGATAGTTTTTTAATGAAATAGAATAAAAAAGAATAGAAAATAATAGAAAGATATAGAGGATATGTACTGTTTCATAAAAATTTTTATGATGTGTGTGTGTGTGTGTGTGTCAGAGAAAAGAAAGATGGAAATAGAGACAAAAATAGAAGGCCTGTGTTATGATGTAAAGTGTTTTTCTATGTTTTGGAAAACAGGTTTATTGAGACATTGCCCAGGTGCTATAGAAGTTACTCATATAGAGTGCACAATTCAGTATCTGTTAGCATATTTACCAGGATGTGCAACCATCACCATAATCAATTTTAGAACACTTCCATGACCTCCAAAACAACCCTTAACCATTAGCAGTCACTTCCCACTCTTGCCCCCCTGCCCATTTGTAGGCAACTACTGATCTACTTTCTGTCTCCATAGATTTACCATCCTCAACATTTCATATAAGTAGGATAATGCAATACAGATCTTCCTTGACCTATGAAGGGGCTATGTCATGATAAACTCATTGTAAGTTCAAAATACAGTAAGTCAAAAGTGCATTTAATACAGCTAACTTACCAAACACCATAGCTTAGTTTAGCCTACCTTAAATGTGCTCAGAACACTTACATGAGCCTACAGTTGGGCAAAATCATCTAACACAAAGCCTGTTTTACAACAAAGTGTTAAATACCTCGTGTAGCTTATTGAATACTGTACTGAAAGTGAGAAACAAATAGTTCTATGGGCCCAGAATGGTTGTATCACTTGTTTATATGCCTGATCGTGTGGCTAACTTGGACCTGAGGGCAGCATCATGGGATTGTACTGTACCACATACTGCTAGCCTGGGAAAAGATCAAAACTCAAAATTCTAATTACAGTTTCTACTGAATGTGTATCATTTTTGTACCATCATAATGTTGAAAAATCATAAGTCAAACCTTCATAAGTTGAGAGCCATTTGTATGTGGTCTTTTGTGACTGGCTTCTTTTATTTAGTGTGGGGGATAAGCTTAGGAATACCCTGGGCTTAGACCAAGGGGTTAACAGGCATAAATAAATACAAAGTCATAAAATGCTCACACCCAAGTTTGGGCAAACCAGATTGGCACCCTAAGAATAGGGGGTGAAAAGGTACCCCGAGAATAGGGAGACGCAAAGGTGCCGGGAATAAGGAGGTGCAAAGGCACCCCAAAATAGAGGGGGGGTGCAGAGCCCCCAGAATAGAGACGGAGAGGCAAAGGCCTAAAATAGGTATGGTGCAAAGGTGCCCAATACATAGGTATATGAAATAGACAAGATTAGATGTTCAGGGTGGAAGCACCTCCAATTTAGTACTATGGCAGAAAAGCTGCTTTCACAGGAGGATAGGGTCAGGTTAGGTAAATTGGTGAACTGGACTATGGACTGCTGTGCTGCAGGCAAAGCAGCCCAGAGTGGAGATGGTTAACAAAAGAAAAGGTGCCTTGTCAACCCTGAGGTTATTTCCCCATCTCATCCCCAAGGCTGGCTAAGGTAAACAGAGGGGCTGCCTCTTGTCCACTGTAAACAACCTTCCTCCCAACTGCCTGGTGCCTGGATTTTGTTATTTATTAACCCATAGCCCCTAACCACAAATATCCTCAAGACCCCCTTTCCCTCACATCCACAAGTTAATATTCACAGATTCATTGTCCCTTTGTGCATGTCCATCACCATGTTTGGAAGCCTTCTGATCCTAATAAAAATGGGGCAAGGACCCTTATTTGGGGCTTTGGTCTTTTCCCGGATATTAACCATCTCTCGCTTTAATCCTGCGTCCACTCTTTTGCTGGCCAAAAGAGAACATTAGAGTCTACGGCAATTTAGCATGTTTTTATGATTCATCCCTGTTAGAGCATGTATCGATATTTCATTTCTTTTTATTGCCAAATAATATTCCACTGATAGATATATACTGTATTCATTTATTCATCCAGCTGTTGATGTGACATCTGGGATGTTTCTACCTTTTGGCTATTATAAAGAATGTTGCTATGAACACCCACGTACAAGTTTTCAAGTGGACATATGTTTTCATTTATCTTGGGCATGGTACATCTATGATTAACATTTATGGTTAACCATCAGACTATTGTCCAAAGAAGCTGTACAATTTTACATTCTCAAGTACTGTATCAGGGTTAAAATTTTGCCCCATCTTTGCCAACATGTGTTATTGGCTTGTCTTTTCCATTCTAATTTGTATGATGTGGTATTTCATTAGTTTTGATTTGAATTTCCATAATGGAGAATAGTTTTGAGGATCTTTTCTGTGATTATTGATCATTTCTATCTCTTCTTTAGAAAAATGTGTATTCAGATTCTTTGTCCATTTAAAAAATTAGGTTATTTGTCTTTTAATTATTGAGTTGTAAGAGTTCTCTATCCATTCTGGATATAAGTCCTTTACTAGATATATGACTTGTAGATATTTTTTTCCCATTCTATGTGTTGTCATTTTACTTTTTTGAAGTTTTTTCTTTTCTTTTTTTGAAGCACAAAAGTTTTCAATTTATTTAAAAGTCTAATAACTTATTTATTTTGTTGCTGTGCTTTTGGTGCTGAATTTAAGAAGGCTTCACCCTACTCGAGGTAATGAATATTTATTACTAAGCTTTTTAGTTTAATCTCTTTCATTTATGTCCATGATCAGTTTTGAGTTAATTTTAGTGCATGGTGTGAGGAAGGAGTCTGACTTTATTCTTTTGCATGTAGGATATCTACTTGTCTCAATAAGATTTGTTGAAAAGACTTCTTTCCTCTATGGAACTGTCTGGGCACTTTGTGAAAAATCAATTGATCTGGTTCTGCTAGATTAGAAGTCAGAAAAAGTCTTACATATATCAATGCATTTTTTCTTTAATGAGAATCTTCTAGATTATTTAGTTCATCCCTCAATGAAGACTTACCATGGGTTAGATTCCTTTGCCATGTGCTCTGTAGCACTCTATCTTCCTACTTTAATGCTTATTGAATTCCAATTTTTTGTTTATTGTCTGCTTTCTTTACTAGATGCAAAGCTCCAAGGGCAGGGATTGTGTCTACTTTGTTTGGCTAGTCCAGTTCTTGACACAGAGTGAATGCTCAGTAAACATTGCTATCATTGAATTAAAAGTGAGTGAAACCCAAAAATGTGAAAATGTGAACTGACCTGTTCAAGATCATATACCAAGTTAGAATTAGAATCAAGACCATAATCTGGTCAAAAAGAGATTTACTCCACTCTATCATATCATTGTCCCTAATCCTGTGCAATGTAGGTATCAATATATGAGAAGTTTTGGAGTAAAAATCTTATTGGAATGCAAATTAAAAAATATACTGACTTATTTGGGAATGAACCACCTCCAGAAAAAAAGTTTATACCTAACAATATGCCCACAACTTGATAACCTACATGAAATGGGACGATGCCTTAAATGGCACGATCCAGCAAAATCACACAAGAAGAAATAGACTATCTGAAAAGGCCTATGCTATTGACTGAATGTTTGTGTCCTCCTCCCACCCCAAATTTATACACTGAAGTCCTAACCCCCAAGGTCATTGTATTACGAGGTAGACCTGTGGGAGGAGATTATGTCCTGAAGGAAGAACCCTCATGAATAGAATTAGTGTTCTTATAAAGAGACTGCAGAGAGCTCCCTTACCCCTTCTGCCATGTAAGGTTACAGAAAAAATATGGCTGTCTATGAACCAGGAAATTGGTCCTCGCTGGATACTGAATCTTCTGGAACCTGGAGACTTCCCAGCCTCCAAAATTGTAAGAAATAACTTTCCATTGTTTAGAAGCTACCCAGTTTATGGTATTTTTGCTACATTAGGCTGAATAGACTATATCTATTAAAGAAATTAAATCAATAATTAATAACTTTACCAAACAGAAAGCCCCATGCCCAGATGGGGTTCACTAATGAATTCTAACAAATGTTTAAGGAAAAAATTATATCAATTCTCTAGAATTTCTTCCAGGAGACAAAAAGAGAGGGAATACTTCCTAACTCATTCTGTCAGGCTGTCATTACCTTAATACCTAAACCAGGAAAAAATATTACAAGAAAACTACAGACCAATATCTTTCATAAGCAGAAATACAAAAGTCCTCAAGAAAATATAGCAAATCAAATCCTACAGCAGAGAAAAAGAATTGTATGCCACAACCAAGTGATATTTCAGGTATGTTAGGGTGGTTCAAAAATCACTTGGGGCGCCTGGGTGGCGCAGTCGGTTAAGCGTCCGACTTCAGCCAGGTCACGATCTCGCGGTCCGTGAGTTCGAGCCCCGCGTCAGGCTCTGGGCGGATGGCTCAGAGCCTGGAGCCTGTTTCCGATTCTGTGTCTCCCTCTCTCTCTGCCCCTCCCCCGTTCATGCTCTGTCTCTCTCTGTCCCAAAAATAAATAAACGTTGAAAAAAAAAAATTTAAAAATCACTTAATGTAATCCATAACATCAAAGGCTAAAGAAGAAAAAAATCACATGATTACACTGATAGATGCAGAAAAACCAGTTGATAAAATCTGACCTCAATTCATGGTTAAAAACTCGCAGAGGGGCGCCTGGGTGGCTCGGTCAGTTAAGCGTCCGACTTCGGCTCAGGTCATGATCTCACGGTCTGTGAGTTTGAGCCCCGCATCGGGCTCTGTGCTGACAGCTCAGAGCCTGGAGCCTGCTTCAGATTCTGTGTCTCTCTCTCTCTCTGCCTCTCCCCTGTTCATGCTCTGTCTCTCTCTGTCTCAAAAATAAATAAACGTTAAAAAAAAAAAAAACTCTCAGAGACTAAGAATAGAGAGGCACTTCCTCAATTTGATAAAGAACATCTACAAAAACCCTACAGATAACACAATATTTAATGGTGAAAGATTAGAAGCTTTCACGTTAAGATAAAAAATGAGGCAAATATGATCTCTCTCACCACTCCTGTTCAACACTCTATTGGAGGTCTTAGCTAATGCAATAAACAAACAAACAAACAAACAAACAAACAAGAATTCTGTTTGGGAAGGAAGAAATAAAACTGTCTTTGTTCCCAGATGACCTGACTGCCCATGTAGAAAATCTGAAAAATCAACAACACAAAAATATGAATAAGTGATTTACAATAAAGTACAGGATGCAAGATCAATATAAAAAAGTTAATCACTTTCTTATATACTAGCAATCAACAAGTGGAATTTGAAATTTAAAACATGGTATTATTTACATTTGCAGACAAACAAATGAAACACTTAGTGATAAACCTAACAAAATATATACAAGATCCATATAAAGAAAACTACTAAACTGTGATAAAAGAACACGAAGAAGTAAATAACTAGAGAGATATTTCATGTTCATGGGTAGAAAGACTCAATATTGGTAAGATGCCAGTTCTCCCAACTTTATCTACAGATTCAATGCAATCTTAATAAAAACCCAGAAAGTTATTTTGTAGATATCAACAAAATGACTCTGAAGTTTGTGTGGAGACTCAAAAGACACAGAATGGCCAACGCAATATTGAAGGAGAAGAATAAAGTTGGCTGACTGATACCACTCATCTTCAGGATTTACTATATAGCTACAGTAATCAATAGAGTGTGGTATTAAAGAAAAAATAGAAAAATAGATCAATGACACAGAATAGAGAGTCCAGAAAGAGACCCACATAAATAATGATACTTGATCTTTGACAAAGAGGCAAAGGCAAGACAGTGGGGCAAAGTAGTCTCTTCAACAAATGATGCTGGAAAAATTGGACATTCACATATAAAAAAAAATGAATCTACACACAAACTGTACGCCTCTCACAAAAAGTGGCCTCAAAATGGATAACCTTAATGTAAAATACAAAACTATAAAATTCCTAGAAGATAACATGGTAGAAAACCTAGGTGACTTTGGTTATGATGATAACTTTTTAGGTACAACACTAAAGGCACCATCCATGAAAGAAATAATCAATATGGGGTACCTGGATGGCTCAATTGGTTAAATGTCTGACTCTTCATTTTGGCTCAGCTTATGTCTCATGGTTCATGAGATCAAGCCCCTCTCCCTCTCCCTCTCTCTCTCTCTGCACCTCCCCTGCTCATGCTCTCTCTTTCTCTCTCAAAATAAATACACATTAAAAAAATACTCAGTAAGCTGGACTACATTAAAATGAAAAAAAAAAAAAAACTCTTCTGCTTTGCAAAGGCACTGTTAAGAGAATAAGAAGACAATCCACATAGTGGGGGAAAATGTTTACAAAAGACATATCCGATAAAGGGCTGATGTTTAAAATATACAAAGAACTCATAATAAGAAAACAACCCGATTAGTAAATGGGTAAAAGATATGAACTAACACCTCATTAGTGAACATACACTGATGTCATATAAACATATGAAAAGATGCTCAACATTGTATATCATTAGCGAATTGCAAATTAAAAGAACGATCAGACTTCCAGGAAAGATGGCAGAGTAGGAAGAGCCTAGACTTACCTCGTTCCATGGATACACCTAGATAACACCCACATGAATAAAAATAACCCAGAAAATGACCCAAAGACTGGAAAAACAGACTCTCCACTGCTACATGTAGAGAAGAGGCCACATCGAAGAGGGTGAGAAGGGCAGAGATGTGATCAGGAAGCAAACACATAGGATTGTCTGTGGGAGAGAAGGTGGTAATGAGTGCAGAGAGGGGAGAGGAGTAGACCCATGCGAGGCACCCCAGGCACAAGGGAACCTGCATGGGTAACATAAATCCCATTAACTTCTGGCTTTGACAACCTGAGGGGCCAAATTTATGAGTTCTTATGATCATTGTGGCTTAACACCTGGAACTTTAAGATCAATGGGCTTAGCTCTGGCAGAGCCAGACAGGGATATAAAACTGAGTCCCCATCCTTAAAAAGACAGCATAATAAACAACCTCACTGAGATATAGCATAGAAGCAGCAGTTTGAAAAACACCTGGGGTATATGAGAGGGAGATTTCTTTACTAATCTCATAGCATGTGCTGGAGGGCCAGGGATCTTTGGGAGACTTCTCCAAGAACAAAAGAGCTAGTGGGTGCCATTTCCATCCCTGTCCCCCAGCTTAGATAAACGGTGATCTATGGGAACCAGCACAGTACAAACACTCTCCACCTAGCTTGCTAAAAGCACACCCCACTCCCATTCCTTTCTGTGGAACTTCCTGCCCACTTCAGCTCAGCCTCTGCAGGAGTTTTTCAGGGGGCTTCAGGTTCCCTTCTGCAGCAGACCAATGCAGACCTTGCTGGAACAGCATACCCTGCCCCCATGTTCTCTGCAGACCTGCCCCTTCCACTTGGTAGGAATATATCCAAAGTGGCACCATAAGTAAGACAGTGTGCAAGCAGCCAGGACAAGGGCCACACTACCCTAAAGTGACTCCTGCCATGGAGAGAGGGGAAGAAAACCACACATACCAGTCCAATTGTGGCCCAGCTTTGGGGTGAGGGCAGATACCTGATATGACTACAGGCTCCACCCACCAATGACAGCTTCTCAGAGGATGACACAGGGAAAGTGCCCTGTATTTCAACGATACTGCAGCTCTGGCACACATCTGGTCTGACTCACCTCAAGCCCAAGGTAGCCCCAGACGGGACAACTAACAACACAGGAACCAAACTCTGCCCACAACATGCAAAGAGACCCACTGCAGATGACTAGACTGAAGGCAAATGTGGCTCAGCCACAATAGTAGGGTGCACACAAAACACAAAGCAGACATCCCTGAAGTGCCAGGTTCTGGTGAAGAGGGGACACTGTACTGCAGGGCACTAAAGGACCTCTTCTTCATAAGGCCACTACTGTCAAGAGCAGGAGATGTATCTGACTTTTCTAACACATAGAAACAGACGCAGAGAGTTAGACAAAATGAGGAGACAGAGGAATATGTCCCAAATGAAAGAACAGGACAAAATCATAGCAAGAGACCTAACCAAAATGGATAGAAGTAATGTGCCTCATAGAGAGTTTTAAATAATGGTCATAAAGATACTTCCTGGACTTGAGAAAACAGTGGAGGGCCTCAGTGAGACCCTGAGCTAAAAACCATGAAAAAGAACCAGTCACAGGTGAAGAACTAAATAAGTGAAATTAAAAATATACTAGAGGGAATAAATAGTAGACTAGAGGAAACAGAAATGGATCAGTGACCTGGAGGGCAGAATAATGGAAAGCAATCAAGCTCAATAGGAAAAAATAATAATAAATGAAAATAGATTAAGGGAACTCAGGGACACCATTCAGATTATAGGGATCCCAAAGAGAAGAGAAACAAAAGGGGGAGAAAATTTATTTGAAGAAATAATAGATGAAAACTTCCCTAGTCTGGGGAAGGAAACAGAATCTAGATCCAAGAGGCACAGAGAGCCCCCAACAAAAACAGTTCAAGGAGGTCCACACGTTGTAATCAAAATGGCAAAAAAGTAGTGTTAAAGAAACTGCTAAAAGCAGAAAGAGAAAAGAAAATAGTTACACACATGGGAAATGCCATAAGGCTATCAACTGATTTTTTAGCAGAAACTTTACAGGCCAGAAGGGAGTGGAGGATACATTCAAAATGCTGAAAAAAAAAAACAAAAAAACAAAAAACACTGCAACCAAGAGTATTCTATCCAGAAAAGCTATCATTCAGAATAGAAGGAGAAATAAAGAGTTTTCTAGGCAAACAAAAGTTAAAGGAATTCATTACCACTAAACCAACCTTACAAAAAGTGGTAAAGGGGACTCTGAGTGGAAAGGAAAGATCATAACCAAGAATAAGGAAAGTAGGATGCACAAAAACAGTAAAGTTACAAATAGCTATAAAAATCAGTTAAGGGATTCACAAAATAAAAGAATGAAAAGGATGACACCATACACCTAAAATAAGGAGAGAAGTAAATAATGGGTTCAAACTTAAGTGATCATCAACTTAATTATAGATTTATGCATAAGATATCACATATAAACCTAGTGGTGACTAAAAATCAAAACACAGTAATAGATATGCAAAAAATAAAGAGAAAGGAATCCAAGTATATCACTAAAGAAAGCTATCAAACCATGATAGAAGACAGAAAGAGAAGAAAACAACAGAGAAGAACTACAAAAACAACCATAAGATAAGTAACAAAATAGCAACAAGTATATACCTATAAATAATTAGTTTGAATATAAATGGACTAAACAGTCCAATGAAGACACAGGGTGATAGAAAGGATAAAAATGTAAGACCCATCTATATGCTGCCTACAAGAGACTCCTTTCAGACCTAATGACATGCAGGGTGAAAGTGAAGGGATGGAAAAAACATTTAACATACAAATGGAAATGAAAAGAAAGGGAGGATATCAACATTAAATCATGCAAATTAGACTTTAAAACAAAGACTCTAACAGAGACAAAGAAGAACACTACATAGTCATAAAGGGAACAAACTAAGAAGAAGATATAGTAAGTGCAAAAATTTATGCATCTAACATAAGAGGGTTAAATATATAAGGCAATTAATAACAAACATAAAGGGACTAATTGATAATAATACAATGATAGTAAGTGACTTTAACACCCCACATACAATGGATAGATCAGCTGAACCAAAAATCAATAAGGAAACAGTGGCTTTGAATGACACTTTAGACCAGATGGACATAACAGATATATTTGGAACATTCCATTCCAAAACAGCAGAATATACATTCTTTTCAAGTGCATTCTCCAGAGTAGATCACATGTCAGGCCACAAAGCAAATCTCAACAAATTCAAAAAATTGAAGTCATATCAGGGCACCTGGGAGGCTCAGTTGGTTAAGCACCTGACTCTTGGTTTCGGCTCAGGTCATGATCTCATGGTTCGTGGGTTTGAGCCCCACACTGGACTCTGTGCTGATGGTGCAGAGCCTACTTGGGATTCTCTCTCTCTCCCTTTCTCTCTGCCCCTCTGCTGCTCATTCTCTCTCTCTCTCTTTCAAAATAAATAAACTTAAAGAAATTTTAAAAATTGAAGTCATACCATGAAATTTCTCAACCCACAACACTATGAAACTAGAAATCAACCACAAGAAGAAATGTGGAAAAGAAAACAAATACATGAATGCTAAATAACACACTACTAAACAATGAATAGGTCAACCAAGAAATCAAAGAGGAAACAAAAAATACATGGATACAAATGAAAATAAAAACATGACAGTCCAAAATGTTTGAGATTAGGCAAAAGCTGTTCTAAGAAGCAAGTTTATAGAAATACAAGGCCTACATCAAAAAGCAAGAAAAAAAATCTCAAATAAACCACCTAACCATACGTCTAAAAGAGCTATAAAAAGGAGCTAAACAAATAAAACCTAAAACTGGTAGAAGGAAGGAAATAATAAAGATCGGAGCAGAAGTAAAGACAATAGAATCTAAAGAAAGAATAGAATAGACCAATGAAACCAGAAGCTGATTCTTTGTAAAGATCAACAATTTGATAAATCATTAGCCAGACTCATCAAAAAAAAAAAAAAAAGAGGAACTCAAATAAACAAAATCAGAAATGAAAGAGGAGAAATAACCAACACCACAGAAATAAAAAGAATTGTGGGAAAGTATTATGAAAAATTATATGCCAACAAATTGAATGACCTAGAAGACATGGATAAATTCCTAGAAATGTGTAACCCCCCAAATATGAGTCAGAAAGAAATAGAAAATTTTAACAGGCTGATTACCAGCAATTACATTGAATCACTAATCAAAAAATCCCAATAAAAACCAGTCCAGGACCAGATGACTTCAGAGGTGAATTCTACCAAACGTTTAAAGAAAAGTTAATATCTATTCTTCTCAAAGTATTCCAAAAAATAGTAGAGAAAGGAAACCTTCCAAATTCATCCTATGAGACCAGTATTACCCTGATGTGAAAACCAGGGAAAAACACCACAAAAAAAAAAAAAGAAAACTACAGGCCAATAGCTCTGATGAATATTGATGCAAAAATCCTTAACAAAATGTTAGCAAACTGAATCCAACAACACTTTAAAAAAATAATTCACCACGATCAATGAGATTTATTCCAGGAAGCAAGGATGGTTCAATATTCATATACCAAACAATGTGATACATTATATCAACAAGAGAAAAGATAAAAACCATATGATCATTTCAATAGATGCAGAACAAGCATTTGACAAAGTACAACATTCATTCATGATAAAAACCCTCAGCAAAGTAGGTTTAGAGGGAACATACCTCAAACTAATAAAGGCCATATACAAAAGCCACACAGCTAACATTATACTCAATGGTGAAAAACCAAGAGCTTTTCCCTTAATATCAGGCATAAGACAGGATGTCCACTCCCACCCCTTTTATTTAACCTAGTACTGGAAGTCCTAGCCACAGGAAAGAGAAATAAAAGGCATCCAAATTGGTAAGGAAGAAGTAAAACTTTCACTATTTGCAGATGACATGATACAAATACAGAAAACCCTAAAGACGCCACCAAAATACTACTAGAACTGACAAATTCAGTAAGGTCACAGGATACAAAATTGATACATAGATCTGTTGCATTTCTACACACTAATAATGAATTCACAGAAACAGAAATTAACAAAACAGTACCATTTACAATAGCACACACCCAAAAAATCAATGTGTAAATTTAACCAAGAAGCTGAAAGATCTGTACTCTGAAAAGTATAAATCATTGATGAGAGAAATGACACAAAGAAATGGAAATATATTCCATGCTCACGGATTCAGGGAACAAATATTATTACAAGAGACATACTACACAAAGCAATTTATAGATTTGATACAATCAAAATCAAAATACCAACAGCATTTTTCACAGAACTAGAACAAATAATCCTAAAATGTGTATGGAACCACAAAAGACCCCGAATAGCCAAAGCAATTTTGAAAAAGAATAACAAAATTGTAGGTATCACAATCTCAGATTTCAAGATACACTATAAAGCTATAATAATTTTTTTTTAATTTTTATTTAATTCTGGGAGAGAAAGAGAGACAGAGCATGAGCCGGGGAGGGGCAGGAGACACAGAACTGGAAGCAGGCTCCAGGCTCTGAGCTGTCAGCACGGAGCCCAACATGGGGCTCAAACTCACAAACCGTGAAATTATTACCTGAGCCGAAGTCAGAGGCTTAACCAACTGAGCCACCCAGGAGCCTCTACTATAAAGTGATAATAACCAGAACAGCATGTTGCTGGCACAAAACCAGCCACATAGGTCAATGGAACAGAATAAAGAGCCCAGAAATAAACCCATGATTATTTTGTGAGTTTATATGTGACAAATGAGGCAAGAATATGCAATGGGAAAAAGAAAGTCTCTTCAACAAATGGTGTTGGGAAAACCGGTGAGCTACATGCAAAAGGTTGATACTGGACCACCTGCTTACACTATACACAAAAAGACAAACTCAAAATGAGTTAAAGACCTAAATGTGAGACAGGAAACCATGAAAATCCTAGAAGAGAGCACAGGCAGTAATGTTTCTGACATTGGCTGTAGCAACATTTTTCTAGGTATTTCTCGCGAGGCAAAAGAAACAAAAGCAAAAATAAACTAGTGGGACTACATCAAAATAAAAAGCTTATGCACAGCAAAGGAAATATTAAAAACAAAAACCTAAATGACAACCTATGGAATCAAAAAAGATATTTGTAAATGAGATATTCGATGAAGGTTTAGTACCCAAAATACATAAAGAGCTTATACAACTCAACACCAAAAAACCAAATAATCCAGTTAAAAAATGGATGGACGATATGAACAGACATTTCGTGAAAGACACACAGATGGTCAACAGACCCATGAAGAGATGCTCAACATCAGTCATCATCAAGGAAATGCATATGAAAATCACAATGAGATACCCACAGCTGTCAGAATGGCTAAAAGTAACAACCTAAGAAACAAAAAGTGTTAGGGAGGATGGGGAGCAAACACAACACTTGTGCACTCTTGGTGGGAATATAAACTGGTGTAGCCACTGTGGAAGATAGTATGGAGTTTCCACAAAAAATTAACAAAATTATGATATGATCCAGTAATTCCATTACTGAATATTTACCCAAAGAATATGAAAACACTAATTCAAAAAGATGTATACATCCCTATCTTTATTGCAGCATTATTTACAATACCCAAATTATGGAAACAGCCCAAGTGTCCAAGTGTCCAATGATAGATGAATGGATAAAGAAGAGGATATATATATATATATATATATATATATACATATGTATATATATATGTATATATATATACGTATGTATATATATATGTATATATATATATATATATAATGGAATATATATTTCATACATATATGTGAAATTTAAGAAACAAACAAAAAATCCCAAAAAAACAAAGAAGCAAGAGGTGAAAAACAAACTTTTAACTATAGAGAACACGCTGATGGTTGCCAGAGGGAAGGTGGGTGGGGGAATGGGGGAAATAGGTGAAAGAGATTGTAAAGTGCACTTATGATGATGAGCACTGATTAATGCATGAAATTGTTGAATTGCTATATTGTACACCATAAACTAATATAACACTGTATGTTAATTACACTGGAATTAAAATAAAAGAAAATGAGATATCACTATATATGTAATAGAATGACCAAAATTCAAAACACTAACAACACAAAATGCTGGCGAGCATATGGAGCAATAGGACTTCTCGTTCACTGTTAGTGGGGATGTAAATGACAGAGGCAACGTGGAAAGACAGTTTGTCAGTTTCTCATAAAACTTAACATACTCTTGCCAAATCATCCAGCAATTAGCTTTCCAAGGGTTTGAAGACTTATGTCCACACAAAAACCTACATACAGATGTTTACACCAGCTTTATTCATAATTGCCAAAACTTGAAAGCAACCGAGATGCCCTTCAATAGATGAATGGATTAATAAACTGTGGGACATCCAGACAATGGAATATTATTCAGAGCTAACAGGAAATGAGTCATCAATTCATGAAAAGATATGGAGGAAACTTAAATGCACAGTATTATGTGAAAGAAGGCAGTCTGAAAAGGCTACGTACTATGTGATATCCACTATATGGCATTCTGGAAAAGACAAAACTATGGAGAAAATAAAAGGACGAGTGGTTGCCAGAGGATACGGAGATGGAGGGATGAATAGGCAAAGTGTGGGGGATGGTTTTGCCAGTGAAACCACCCCCACGATATTGCAATGGTGGATACATGTCATTTTACATCTGTTAAAAACCACAGAGTGTTTAACACTGAGAGTTAACCCTAATGTAAATGACTGACTTTGGGTGATAATGATGTGTCAGTGTAGGTTTACTGATTGAAACAAATGTACGGCCCTGATGTGGGATACATATAGTGAAGGAAGCTGTGGGTATGTGGGGGCAGGCGGCATAAAGGAAATTTCTGCAGCTTCCACTCAATTTTGCCATGAACCGAAAACGGCTCTAAAAATATATTTAAAAAACAAGAACAGTCCAACATCCAATGGAATAAAATTCTAAAGGAGTTCTTTTGCTTTGACTTTAGCAGGAAAGATGAGGTAAGGTTGTCAGTTAGTGCACATAAACTGTAAACACACTAAGAATTCTTGCTGCTTCAAAATAACTCATCATTGACTTTACCTGTTAATACAAGACTACTGGCAAAATGTTAATGGTTATCTGCATGATTAGTTTATACTCTCCTTGTTCAACAAAAGGCAAGAGAAGAAATAACTATATTGCAACATGAAAGCAATTTACCACCTTAATTTACTTTAAACAAAAGGTTCAGATCAAAATGTGTTCAATCTTGACAGATACCATATGCTTGAAAATGCTCACTGAAAAGAAACCTGGTTGCAAGAATGATAATGCATATGAATGGCAGCCAATAAATATTTCAATGAAATTTTTATTCTGCTCAGTTGAGTATTGGATGATTCAGGTCCTTGAGAGGGAGGGCTCACCTAATTGGATATCCTTATTTTGAGATAAGTACATCAGGGTCAAAAACAGCAAAGTGATTTAGCCAGAGATGGAACAAGAACTACAACTCAAGTTAGTTTGATGTCCAGTCTCAACTACATTTTCAAAGCCATAGTTCTAGGCACAGTATTGTCCTAGTATCTAATGAGTGGTAGGAACTCGATAAACACTTCCTGGAGAAATGTTGGCCGAGTTGGAAGAGTGTGAATTCATCAATTTATCTGTAGGCCTGTCCAGGCAAAAGATGAATTGACCAGGTGATAAATCAGAATATACTAGAGTCTGCCCACCATCACTTGGTGAAAAAAGCTCTTTTAAAGTGGTTTATCTCGGGGTGCCTGGGTGGCTCAGTCGGTTAAGCGTCCTACTTCGGCTCAGGTCATGATCTCACAGTTCATGATTTCGAGCCCCGCGTCGGGCTCTGTGCTGACAGCTCAGAGCCTGGAGCCTGCCTCACATTCTGGGTCTCCCTCTCTCTCTGCCCCTTCCCTGCTCATGCTGTGTCTCTCTCTGTCTCAAAAATAAATAAACATTAAAATATTAAAAAAAAAGTGGTTTATCTCCTTTCCTCAATAAGTCTACAATAACCTCACTTTTAGGTCAGCAGATGCTGCGTTTAGCCAGTCACCCACCTCCTGTTCTCTCATTATGTCTCAGCTGAATTATTTCAAAATCGTTCTAAATTAGCTCTCATCTTTTAGTCTTATCTCATTTTATTCCATTCTGCACGTGCCTCTGAAGTTGTTTCTACAAACCACAAGGCTTGTGACACCATGCCCTTTGCCTAAAGTCTATTGCTCACAGGCTAAAGTCCAAGATGTTTAGCATGAGGTACAGGGTACCTTACAATTGAACCATGGCTCACCTTTTCAACCTGTTCTTCCTCTCCTCTCCATGCTTCCATTTAAATGCTTTGTAATTTCCAGCTGCTCTGTTCCTCAGGTCCAAAAGCTGGGAGCATCCACAACTCTCTGGCTTCTCTTATATTTCATATATAACCCATCGGCTTTCTCACTGTTAAGCTAATAATATTTTGTGAATGTATGCTCTACTGAGATACCCCTCCAGTTTTCCCCGCTCATGCTGTCTGTTGGAGAATGAAGTTTGGATATTTTCTCCTCCCGGCCCCCCCCCCCCAAAACAAGATATAACAAAACAGAAACAAAAACAGCAAAAACAAAATACAAGCAAAATCAAACCATGTCTAGCCACATATATGGATAACCATCCACACGGTCGAATTCACTGTAATTATCTCTTGTATAATTTCCTGGAAAATTTGTAACTGGTTTCCCTGTTGTCTACGTATCATAGATAGTGACTCTCTTAAAATCTATCTGCTGCTCAAGCCCTCCAATGGCTTCCAATTCACTTAGAACAAAATCCAGAGTCCTTACAATGGCCCTAGATTTGCCGCTATTTTTCCTCTAGTTCACTCTGCTTCAGCCACGTTGGTGCTGTACTTTCCTCCCATGCCAGGACCTTTGCACATGCTACCCCCTCTTCCTGAGCATGTTTCCCCAGCCATTCATATGACTAACTCCTTACTTCCTTCTTGTTTCACCTTGAATGTCTCCTTGTTAACGAGGCCTTACCTATACAATTTATACCAAATAATACCTCTCTCCTTATCCATGAACATTCTTGCCCTGCTTCATTTTTTTTTCCTAGTGGATTCATCAGTGTCAGGTGTGGTTTATATCCTGCCAGGCCTTCACACCAAAATATGAATTTTTAAAAAAATGTTTAGTTATTCATTTTTATGAGAGAGAGAGGGAGAGAGAGAACGAGTGGGTGAGGGGCAGAGAGAGATGGGGATAGAGGGTCTAAAGTGGGCTCTGAGCTGACAGCAGAGACCCCCATGTGGGGCTCAGACTCACAAACCATGAGATCATGACCTGAGCCAAAGTCAGATCCTTAACCTACTGAGCCATCCAGGTGCCCCAAAATATCAATTTCTTGAGAGAGGGCGGTACCTTTGTCTGCCTTGTGTATTTCTTCATTTTTAATTCCAGAACACTTCCTGGCACAGAGTAGGGGCTCAGTAAAGGATTTCTTGCATGAATTGAAGTGACTCGGAGTATAGGACAGTTTGGCTTCTTTCCCAATGTTAAAGAATTATGTTCAGCTTCTTTTCGGTCACTATCTGGTCAACATTTTGCTCTAAGTCATTGGATGTCTGCACTGGGATCCTATACAGGTATTTGTATTTCTATAATACTAATACTATATGTATGGCATTTGTAGAATGCTATATTTTCTTTACAGTCATTTAATTTTTATTATTTTACTTGGCCTTCATAACACAGTATGGAAGGCATCGTATCTCCATTTCTCTTTAAAATTTTTAAAAAAATGTTTATTTATTTTTAGAGAGAGAAAGAGACAGAGTGCGATTGGAGGAGGGGCAGAGAGAGAGGGAGACACAGCATCAGAAGCAGCCTCTAGGCTCTGAGCTGTCAGCACAGAGCCTGACGCAGAGCTAGAACTCACGAACTGTGAGATCATGACCTGAGCCGACCTCAGAGGCTTAACCCACTGAGCCAACCAGGTGCCCCTCTATTTCTTTTTAAGTTAGGAAATCTGATACTTTACCAAGAAGTAAAGTTTCAATACTTTAAAGATAATACTACTTTTACAGAGCATATGGATTCGACCAAGACCTTAAGTTAGTCTGGAAAAAGGAAAGACTTAGATAGATAATATCAAGACATTTGACATTTCAAGGGCAGTCTATGTAAGGATAAACTTAAGTGCAACAAGGAGAGTGAGATACATGTTTGTAACCATCAGATCCACCCAAAAATGCAACAAGCCACCTGAGGAATGACATCACTAGAAATGGCACAGCAAAAACTGGACTATTGGCCTCAGGACAGACTTGTCACAGACCAGGTGCCAGACAGGAAACCTCAGGTATTCTTTAAACCAAAACATGAATCCAAAACATGCACCACATTTCCTGCTCCAAAGAATATTTTAAATCCTTAAGTGACGAAAAAGAAGAAGAAGAAGAAGAAGAAGAAGAAGAAGAAGAAGAGGAAGAAGAAGAAGAAGAAGAAGAAGAAGAAGAAGAACAACAACAACAACAACAACAACAACAACTACCACCACCACCACCACCACAACAACTATGGTAAATAAGGGTGAAATGAGTCACTGCACAACTCTCTTCCGTGCATCAGGCAGACCGTAAGAAGAAACCATGGTACAAGTTACAAGGGAAGAGCTTGGGATCCTCACAATGAGACCAAAGAAAGAACAAAGAACATCAGCCGGGGTGACAGCAACTGCCCCAGCATCAGGAGAACAAATACCAAAACCTTCCTTGCAACACTTGATGCAAAATCCCAATTCTGTGCTTTATCTCACACCAGCTGCCCAGGGTGAACTCCAGGAGAATTTGTTGTTGAGCACGGAGGAAACCTGTGACAGGAGGTCAGATGCGGTTAGGAGATGGCGTTTCACATCCTGGGGATTGAGCTGTTGTTTGCGAGGGGTTTTGACAGAAACAGCTATTTCTTTCCTGGCTGACCTGACACCAAGTGTGTGGGCCAGCAATTCTGAACAGATAAACAAGGGTCCCAGCCCAAGGTGCTCTCCCGGGAGCTGGCTCGCCAAACCACTATCTCTCATGTGAACTGCAAGGTTTCAGGTAAATAAAATACCAAAGTGCTGCTGACATTCAACTCATTGTATTTAAGTGATACTTGAAGCCAAGATCTGGGGTAAGGGAGAGGGGCTGAAATAGAACACTTAACAAAACGGCACACGATGGGGCGCCTGGGTGGCTCAGTCGGTTGGGCGTCCGACTTCAGCTCAGGTCATGACCTCGCAGTTCGTGGGTTCAAGCCCTGCGTCGGGCTCTGTGCTGATGGCTCAGAGCCTGGAGCCTGCTTCGGATTCTGTGTCTCCCTCTCTCTGGCCCTCCCCCGTTCACGCTCTGACTCTCTCTGTCTCAAAAATAAATAAATGTTAAAAAAGAAAATTAAAAAAAAACAAAATGGCACACGAAAAGATAAACTTTTCCTTTTGTTGAGTTTCCATTACATTTTAAAATTAAAAAAAATCATATACAATGTTATGTTAATTATTTAAAGGAAACCATGAAAGCAGTTGTCATGAATATACAAAGGGAAAATTGATCTATTTCCAGGGTCTTTTGTGTGTGTGTGTGTGTGTGAGTGTGTGTGTGTGAGTGTGTGTGCACATTAAAAAAAAAAAATTATTTATTTTGAGAGAGAGCAAGCCAGCACGGAAGGGGGAGGGACGGTGAGAGAGGGAGAGAGAATCCCAAACCGGTTCTGCGCTGTCTGCACAGAGCCTGACAGGGACTGGATCTCCTGAACTGTGAGGCTGTGGCCTGAGCTGAAATCAAGGGTCTGACGCTTAACCGGCTGAGCCACCAAGCACCCTCTCCCAGGGTCTTTTATGAAGGAACTCAAGAGTCAACAAATTCCTATCGGGATTGGTTGAGGAAAAACCGTGAACAAGAAACTTGAGGAACGTAAGCTTTCGTTGGAAGAACACTCCGTTGTCCCTTTTTATTGTCACACAACTCGAATTTGTTGTGGCTGTTGTTCGATTTTCTTTTGGAAAAATCTCTTGGCCTCCTGTCTGATTACGTTGCACTCTTTCTTAAGGGCCTCTGCTGGGTCCTACTTGTATTCTGGAAGAAGCTCAGACCGCTGGGTGTTGTGGAAAGCCCTTCCCACCCTGCTGCACCTCGGCGGTGTCTGGGTGCCAGCAGCTTCCAGGTCTACATGCCCCGCAGCACAAGCCACTGTTTCCTGAACCCGCCCGGGCCACTTTGGCTCTCCGCCTGGGCTCATTTGCACTGTGCCTAGAACGCTCTCCTTCCCCTCCAGCCAGTGAGCCCCTTCCCATTTTCAACCCTGGCGGTGTTGGCAGTGGGGCCATGACCCTTCCTGGAGTCTTGCCCAGATCCCCGGGTGGAACGGTTTTTCTCTCCGTGCACCAAGGGATTTTTCATTTTTACCATGTTAGGCTGTTACGGTCGATGCACATATTTATGGCACGTGTTGGATTATTCATTAAAACGAATAATGTTTTGTTCATCCTGACAGTCTTATGGATGATGCAGTTTACCAGGGCACTTCTGGAGCCAGGCTGCCCGCCCCTTTCTACAAGCTGTGCTACCTCCTGGCGGGTAAACTTGGCCGTATTACCTTTCACAGAAAGGGTCTGGAATGAGGCCTGGTTTGTGCACTCAACATGTTTTGGCTATTATTGTTACCTTTATATGCCCGGGGCTGGGCAAGTTCCTGATACTTAATAATCATAACAGCGAAGAGAAGCAGAATATGTCACCCCAAAATAGGCCTCTTCGGCATAAGGATTATTTTGAGAAACAGCAGACATGGGAAAACCTCTGAAAAACAGAAAAGTTCCCTTTTGTAAGGGGAATCGAATCTCCACTTGTAAGGGCGTCTTCTCTCTGCACCAGGAAGACAAGGTGACTCTAAATCACAAGAGAATCTTATCAATGAAAAAGGCACCAACTTTATATAACAAACCTCACCCTTGGTTACGTGTTTTTCCCTGTAACTTCCCCCAAACTGGCCTTCCAGACCCTTCTTTCGTCTTCAGCTGAAGATGGTATTTAAACTAATGGTTCAGAGTATACACAAGGCATACATGTTAATACACTGCATGTTTTTCTCTTGTTAATCTGTGTTATTACAGAGGTCTCAGCCAAGAACTCACAAGAAGTAAAATTTTTCTTCACCTACAACAGCAAACTCTAAACACGTGTGAGGTACTAGTCTCAAGTACCTT
Source organism: Puma concolor (assembly GCF_028749965.1). Taxonomy (NCBI): domain Eukaryota; kingdom Metazoa; phylum Chordata; class Mammalia; order Carnivora; family Felidae; genus Puma; species Puma concolor. Next base: position 108,567,301 of record NC_141676.1, read on the forward strand.
TCACACAGCATCTCACTAGTTCACACATCCAAGGCCAAGACTTGGCTGAGGCTAGCAAGGCACCTGGGACACAAAGCTTAACTCTCTGGGTTGGCGAGTGCCCTCTGCTGACCTTGCATTTGCATGGCCCGGAGAACGAGGGCCTTCTTCAATTAGTTACAGGTTTCTTGAGACAAAGTTCACACACTATACAGTTCAGTGGCTTTTAGTATCTTCACAGGGTTGTGCAACCATCACAACCAAACATAGAACATTCTCACTAGCCCCAAAAACCCACACCCATTATCGGTCGCTCCTCGTTTCCTCACAAACTCCCAAGCTCTAGGCAACCGCTAATCTACTTTCTCCCTCTGTAGATTTGCCTGTTTCAGACATTTTATATAAATAGCATCAGACAGTATGTGGTCCTTTGGGACCGGCCTCTTTCACTCGCCATAGTGTTTGCAAGGCTCATCTCCTGTAGTTTCCAACACTACTTTATTCTATTTATTGCTGAGTGACATTCAGTTGTATGGAATACCACATTTCATTTATCCATTCATCAGTTGATGGACGTTTCGGTTGTTTCTTTTCTTTTTCTTTTTTTCCTACTATAAATAATGCTGTTATGAACACCTGTGTGGATGTATGTTTTCATTCCTCTTGGGTATATACCTGGGGGTGGAGTTGCTGGGAAATTGTAGCTCTATATTTAACGTTTTGAGAAACTGCTAGGCTATTTTCCAAAGCAGCGACGCCATTTTAACCTTCCCACCAGCAATTTTCCAAATTCTATGTATCCTCACCATGCTTGTTATTTTCTTTTTCTTTCTTTCTTTCTTTCTTTCTTTCTTTCTTTCTTTCTTTCTTTCTTTCTTTCTTTCTTTTCTTCTTCTTCCTCTTCCTCCTCTTCTTCTTCTTCCTCTTCCTCCCCTTCTTCTTCTTCTTCTTCTTCTTCTTCTTCTTCCTCTTCCTCCCCTTCTTCTTCTTCTTCTTCTTCTTCTTCTTCTTCTTCTTCTTCTCCTCCTCCTCCTCCTCCTCCTCCTTCTTCTTTGTTATAGTCACCCTGGTAGGTGTGAAGTGATATCTCATTGTGGTTTTGACTTGCATTTCTCTAATGGCAAACGATACTGAGAATTTCTTCATGTGATTATTGACCATTTGTGTATCTTCTTTGGAGAAATGTCTACTTGGATCTTTTGCCTTTTTTGTTAGTTAGTCTTCGGCTTTATTGAGGTATAATTGACAAAGTTATAAGATATTTAAACTGTACATCATGGTTGTACATATGTGTATAAATGTACATATTGTGATAGAATTCACCTCATTTAGTTAACTAACACATCCATTACCTCAGGTATTTATCTTTTCCCCTCCCATTTCTTTTAATTAGGTTATTTGTCTTTTTATTATTGAATTGTAAGAGATATTTATATATTCTGGATACAAGTCCTATCAGACATGATTTCCGAATGTTTCCTCCCATTTTATAGGTATCTTTTTATTTTTTATAGTGCTCTTCAAAGCACAAAACTTTTGAATTTTAATTCAATCTAGTTTATTTTTTCTTGTGTGACTTGTGCTTTTGGTGTCCTATCCAAGAAGGCTTTGCTTTGCTCAAGGTCATGAAGATGCATTCTTACTTTTTCTTCTAGGAATTTCATAGCTTTAGTTCCTGAATTTAGGTGTATGACCCAAGGGAGTTCATTCCTATCCGACCTCCTTAAATTCTATATTCAGATGACTCACTTGTTCCACCCTAGAACTGCCCTGCTCTCAACAACTCCCTGAAGCAAAGAGTAATATTATTAAAGCTGGCGTAAACAGTTTGTCCCATGTCACACAGTGAGTGGCAGAGATACAGTTTGTACGCAGCTCAGTGTTGCAGATCTTACAATGCTGTACTAACGGTTTCTTGGTTATGCCAATAGGTTCTTGAATGAATATATAACTGACAAAAAGCTAAATTCTAATTTGTGATATATTCATCATTCACTTGGTAAGTAACAAAAACTCAACTGAGTACCTCTGAAGATCTAATTGCTTCGTTAAGCAATTCGTGAATCGGGCAGCATCCCATCTGGCAAATGGAAAGGAAAGCCATCAAGCTGAAGAAAAGAAAAGGTTTTAAAGGTAAAGAGGGAGTGGTAAAAAAGAAAATTATTAGGGAAGGATGTATTGTTTTAGGCAAGGTCATCCATCCTCCTAAGGGGAATAGAAGGAGTCTATCAATTGGTAAGTTTCCCAGTGATGACAAGGAAAGTTCAGGTTGGCCTGTTAAAGGTTACCTTCCTGGGGTGGTGGGAGGGAGGCAGGGTGAAACTGCCCTTAGGTTGGGTGTTGAGTCTTGTTTTGCTGATGTGAGACTCTTGACATAAGTGACTCCATTTTGGGCTTGTGGTTTTCATTTTAACATACCTACAGAACTGTGAAAAACATCCTTAGCTGCTATTTCCTTAGTCTAAGCAGAAATGGAAACCATTAAACAGTAAAACCTAGGGGGCTACATTCAAGAGTTCATGCTTCATAATGTGATGCTGTAAGGAACTTAGAGCTGGTTTATTCTCCAACTCCAAAAATATCTATGGACATACTGTGTGGCAGGTACTGGGCATGGTGCTGGTCAGTGAGAGACACTGAAGGAGAGAGACCAACCAAACCTGGTCACTGCCTCTGACACAGCACTTCTTGAAGTGCACCATGGGTCTGCTGAGGTTGTAAATCTATCAGACATAAAAAGAGCTTGAATTACAGACAGAGAGTAGAGGAGAACTTTGTGTTGCCCAGATTTTATTTGGGGGTGAGGATTAGCCATGTTGGTGCCACAAGAGAGGGGAGAAAGGGCACTTGAAGATTATGAGAATCATAGTTTAACAAATTCCACGTCGTGCATCTGTTGTATAGACTCAGTAATGTTGGATTTTACCTTTTTGTTGTCAAGATACTGGGGTATCATGTTTCAAGAAAAATGTATAAAAAGAAATCCATCCTTAGACGTAGCCTAGTCGAGTCTTACAAACAACCCAGTATACAGAGACCAAACTCTTGGAGAAAAAAAAAAAATGGATGTTCAGTTGTGAAGGAAAGAGACAAACAAATTCCTGGCACACCACAGGTATTTAGCAAATATTTCTTAAATAAATGTATGTTCTCTTGCATGCAAGTTCTCAGGAAGTATGCAAGTCAGTTACCTTTCCTAAGGAAGTTGCTTGATCTAGAACAGTGAAAAATTGTTGCCTGGATGTGGTCTGAGAACCCTTGTTCATCTTTTTCTGCTGTCTGTCTGTTCCTAGATTGCATGCCTACCTCCTCCCTTCTTTGGGGGACTGTACCCTCTAGAACAGCAGTTCCATTAGGTTTCAAGACTCTTATACTCTTGAAAATTACTAAGGCCTCCCAAAGAGCTTTTGTTTAAGTGGGTGACATCTATGAATTTTTATGTCTTAGAAATAAAAAGTGAGAAGCTTAAAAATATTCACTCACTCATTTCAACCCAGTACATGTTCACATAAATATAACACATAAAAAGTAGCGACAAGGGTGTCATGGGTCACACTTTGGCAGATCTCTTTAACATCTGCTTGAATAAAAGACAGCTGGATCCTCTCCTGCATTCCGTCTGTTGTCACATCGAATGTCATGGAACTTCAGGAAACCCTGCTCTGCACTAGCGACAGAGTAAGAGCAAAACACAGGTAACATCTCAGTCCTGTAATGAAAACAGTTTGCATTTCAAACTGATAAGGACTTAGAAAACCCCAGGTGTCTCTGAATCATACCTCGAGAACCACTGCTCTAGTAACTTCTATTAAAAAAATTTTTTTTAAATGTTTATTTATTTTTGAGAGAGAGAGAGAGAGACAGAATGCAAATGGCGGAGGGGCAGAGAGAGACGGAGACACAGAATCTGAGGCAGGTTCCAGGCTCTGAGCTGTCAGCACAGAGCCAGATGCAGGACTCGAACTCACCAATTGTGAGATCATGACCTGAACCGAAGTCTGACACTTAACTGAATGAGCTTAACCCTCCTAAGTAACTTCTTGAAAAATGGTAAAAGTAAAATTTCTGAAGACTTGCAAGTTTACCAAGTTGTTTTCCTGCTTGGCCTTGATTGAGTATTCAGGTAAATACAAAATTCTACGTTGCTGCTTTTTGCCTCAAGGGTCATTGGCATGTTTGGTGACATTCCACACGGCCCATTATTTGTAGCTTGAAGCTTTTAGGATTGTCTCCTTGTTTCTAGTTGTCACTGAGCTTGTAGGTTCTTTCCATCTTCAAAGTTGTGTCTTCTTTCTGTGAAATTTTCTTGCATTAATAACTTGATCTCTTGGTCGGAGTCTCCAATTTCTTGCATTTTCTCTATTTTCTATTTCTTCCCGTTGTTATTATTTTACTTTCTGTGAGATTTCCTCAGTGTTGTATTCCAGCTCCTCTGTTTTCACTTTAGGTATTGTATTCTTTAATTTCCAGGAGTACTATTACTTAAATTAATTACCTTAATTAATTTTTCCCCCTGCTGTCTGCCTTATGTCTTTCTCGGAGCTCCTTTGGTAAAAATACTGTTTGTAGAGCCTATCCTCAAATGGCTGGTGATCCCTGACTGCCCGCTTTCAGAGGGGATATTAAACCACTGGACGGCAGGGCGGTGGGTCTCACTGGGGGTGATGAGCAAAGAACTGAGCTGTTTCACTGGGAGATCTGCACCTGTCAGCATCGGTGGACCTTCTCTCTTGACTGGTAGGAGAGAATCCTCCCACGTCTCCACCGGAGGGTACAAACCTGTCTGCCAACATCCTGAGAGAAAAGCAGAGAATGAAACTCCCCCCTGGAATCTTGGTTTTCAACCCCACCTTCAGCCACATTTGCCTTTGTGGACCAGAGCCTCCCTCTTTCAAGCTGTTCCCAGAGTCAACAGCCTGCCTTCCGCGGGAGTTGGGGAGGGGAAGTCATGTGACTCTATGAACTGGGGCCGGGGGAGCGGGGAGAGTTGATGTTGTCTGCCCCAGACTTGTCATCATTTTTCCTGTTTCCAGTCCCAATTTCTGCTTTCTCAGGGTCCTTTAGCTTTTTGTCTTGCCCTCTACAAGCCCTTGGGTTTCAGCTTCCTCTACTTTGCTGTCAGCTACCATTCCTTTCACGATTCCAGTCTTCCAAAATGCTGTTGACACGCCTGAGATCTCATCTCTCTTGGTGTACGTGAGAGTGTGAACTTTAAAAGAATCCCCTTCCAGAAAGGAACACGTACGTGTGTGCTCCATCTACTGCATTTACCTGGAAGTCAGCTGCAAGTCTATTCATGCTGTAAAAACGATATAAATAAATCTGTTCATGGACTTCATCATTGTTCCCATGGACCTTTGTCCTTATACTTCAATCAGAATCCTTATTAAGTGTACCTTAGACCTCCAGCATTTTTTCTGGCCATAATCTGTTGGCAAAATTTTGAAGGACTACATAACAAAAATCAAAGTCCTTCGTTACATCTTTCATGGAGTACAAAACAGTTGATAAATTTGTCTCTCACTTTATGGAATTTATATTTTCCACAGTAAGGTATAAGATGGATTTTCTGGAAAGTTTAATAATCTCTGAGGACATGGGAGAAGAGATTCAAGGTATGAGTCATAGGCTAGGAGTCACATGGACGGTTAAGACATTAAGTATTGCAGCTTAGAGGGTTTGTGGAAAAGCAGAGAGGCATGTTGCTTTGTAGACAAAAAAAAACAGAGGAAAGGAAAGGTTAAATAACTTGGCAAAAAAATCATACTTTTGCGTTGATGGGGCTTGGATTTAAAACCTTTGTTTTCAAATATCTAGTTTTCTGCCTTTTTTTCTTGACCCAGATAAACATTCTTCTTCTACGCCTACTTGAGGAGCCCCAGTGGGAAGGCCCTAGCAGGTTTCAACAGAATTTATCGCACATACCTGGCCAAGATACAAAAATTCTAGGCCTTTAACCAAGAATTGCTTACGTTTCTTAAATAGCTACTGTAAGTCACCCGAGAGAAGTCATTTTTCATCACGGGCACACAGTTCTACTGTAAAACAGATGACCATTTTTGTGAGTACTTTTTCTAAAATCCTGAACTGACCAATTAGTACATAAATGCATGTAGCTCTTAAATCTGTCTTTACAGGAGTGAATAGAGCCCTCTATATCTCAGCAGGTTAAGTCTGGAATTGAACTTGAGCTAATCCTCTTGAGACCAGGTCTGTGCAGAATATATTATTTATGGTTTTCTCCCCTTGGCCAATATGCTGCCTTTTAAAGAATTCATACGAGGAGTTTCAGGATGAGAGGGACTATAGAAATGCACAGTAGCTATCAGTCCTAGAAAAAAAAAAAAATGGATCCGTTTCTGAGTGCCCTACCTTGGGTCAACCAGATGTCATGCCTTTTGGTGTCCAGATTTCCTTGATTCTTACAACTTTTCCTACTGATTTCATACCTTCTATCTCTCTCTTAAAAATTAGTTAAAGCCTATTTCACTTAATATTCTTCCTATAGTTTCTTGTGTTTTCTCTCAACCTACATTTCGTATTTAGAAAATAATGCTCACTTTGTACCTTTTTCTCCTGCTGCCTGAGTAGCTCCAAAATCCCCTGTTCCTCCAATAATCCTTCTTTATCTACCACTTCTCTGTGGAAAAGTTAAACTTTTCTTTAATTATTTCATTAGTGCGTGACTAATAAATCTTCCCTAGAGCAGGACTGCTCCCGTTGTTTTTGTCATTTTTCACAATAAAGTCTTAGAAGGCATCACATACTTCATTTAAATCTGTTTTTAAGGCTTCTGTTGGATCTGAACAAATGGTTCTAGTTCTGCTCCAGAGGTAGGAGTTCCCACCGGCATGCTCAGTTTTGCTCGTCGAGTGGGACTCAATGTTGAGTCACCCAGCCACCAGTCTGACTTTAAGGGGACGTTTCGGTCCTGGTGGTTGGGTTCCTCTATTGTTCCCAAGTCTTAATTCCTCTTCCCTGTGCCTGAATCCTGGTATTTGTAACTGTCCTTAAAATCCTTGTTTTTAAGGGGCTCCTGGGTGGCTCAAACGGTTAAGCGACTGACTTCCGGCTCAGGTCATGATCTCATGGTTTGTGGGTTCAAGACCCGCATCGGGTTCTGTGCTGATAGCTCAGACCCTGGAGCCTGCTTCAGATTCTCTGTCTCCCTCTCTCTGCCCCTCCCCCACTTGCACTCTGCCTCTCTCTCTCTCAAAAATAGGTAACATTAAAAAACAATCCTTGTCCTTAAAATCCATTCTGTCTCAAGTGCTCTAAGACATATTCCTGGCATTCTCCTCTAATCCTTATCTATCCAAAGGTGATTTCTGTCTAGCACCCCAGTGTCCTCCCAGACTGACACCCTGCCATGTTTTCTGCCAGGTCACCTCCTAGGAACGGAGCTGGGTTCCTGGGTCCTGACCCCAGCTCCCCCTCAGGATGAATGCCCCTGTACCCATCCCACACATCCAATTCTGATGCTGCACATGCTGGGAGCTCCATTATTCTGTTGAAAATATTTCTTTCTGTAGATTGAAATTTTGTTAAAAACGTTGCTATATCTCTTGAATCCTGCACATAGCTCAGAAAAGGAAGGAGAGGTAGAAATGAACGTGGAAAGGAAGAAAATGAACCTTTATTGTGTACCTTTTTTGGACCCTTTGGCACCACGGGCACGTGCCATTAATGAACTCTTTTGTTCCCACAAGAATTCTGTGAAATAGCTTTGTTTCCATCTTACAGGTAAAAGAAAAATAAATAAGTAAAAAAGAAAGAAAAGAAAAGAAAAGAAAAGGAACAAAAAAAGCCCCAAATGAGGAATTTGACTCAGCAGTGAGTGAGAGCCTCAACCTGGAATCAAACCTGGGTGTTTGGCTTCTGAATCTCTGTGATGTTTCAGCACACCGGGCTGCACCCAGCCAGTGTGACCAATTCAGGTTTTATATTCTGTGCGTCCCTGCTTCTCTGTTCTAAGTTATTCGATGCTCGCTATTAAATTAAAGCGAATGAAAACAATGTAGAAAATGTGATTACAAGTGACAAAATGGAAAGCCTGTCTCATTATTTCATGGTCACAGCCAGAGCTGAAGGTTCTGGTGATGACGGCATGAAATAAACACATTAGTTGCTCAGCATGAATGCTCGAGAGAGTATTTTCATTATGGTATGGGTTTCTAAATTATTTCCCTTGGACCCATTAAGGAAGCTACAAATCATGAAACATAATTAATGGAACCCGCAAAACTCTCAAAGAAGAGCAAAAACTCTGATGACTGACATTTGTTTTAAATAAAAGGAAGTGTCTGTAATTGCAAAGCCTGAATTAAAATGCCATCAGCCGCATTAATAGAAATCAGTCCTGTTCTTCATTTTCACTAATGTTAGTGTTTATTTATTCACTAACTAACGAAGAGCTTAGGGAAGTTAACTGGGGAGGGAGTATCTAAATGAGAGTCTACGGCAAGTCTCATGGAACGTCCTCCAGCAAAGGCAATAAATGCCCTTTGGACCTAAGCTGATTGAAACAGTAAGACAGACTGTCTTGCTTCCGTTCTCTGGTGTCTGCTGTGGGCCCTGCCATTCCTGAGTCTTTCCAGAGCAGACAATGGGTGAGATAAAGTTGGGATTTTTTCACATTACATCAAAATCACTTGCAATTCATCCAAATTTTAATGAGAAAACAACTTAATTTAGTGGGAGAAAAATGAAAAACAATTTTTTAATGTACCTAGTGTGTGTAGCGGGGGAGGGGCACTGTTTAGTTACAATTATATGGTAGGGCGCCTGGGTGGCTCAGTCCTTCAAGCATCTGACTTTGGCTCAGGTCATGATCTCATGGCTGGTGAGTTTGAGCCCGCATTGGGTGAGACCTGCTTCTCTCTCTCTCTCTCTCTCAAAACAAAGAAAATAATTATTTGGTAGATTAAAAGTTTGTGTTTGTTTTTATACGAAACAGGCACACCTGAGATCATCTGAAAATTCAAAGAATTCATAAAATGTGGATGGTGTGTATATATATATATATATATATATATATATATATATATATATATGATAGCTTTTGCAATCTAGCACATGGTAGATACCTAAACATTTTTTGAATGAATGAATGAAACCACATGGGTCAGAGGACATTCTTAACAATTGACTTAACTTTGTGATTGGGTTTATGTTCGTGCCAGGTTGTCTCAGACCACTGAGGGCGTTTCCGAATCGAACGTGAATCCACAGTGACCTCAGGATGGGCTCTGGCCTGAGGCTGGGTGTATCCTGGTCTCTTCCAGATGATTCGGCCGAGGGGTTGGATAGGGCCCTCTTGGGATAGTTTCTGTCTGCTCTTAATTCCAGTCATAAACTTCAACAAGGGCAGTGCAAATGAGAGCATGAAGGATGAGGTATCAAGACCTTCTCACGGGGACATTCTGGTAAATGTGAGAATTTCTTTATGGGACAGAAGCGGACTAGGGAAAACTAGGAACAGTCCATCTAGGGACAATGTAAAAGCAAGTTCTTCTGTCTTGGAAAAAATAAAAGAGGCAATTTATATAAAAGCAGCGAACAAAGAGCCTGGAACATGGAACAGACATTTAATAAATACTAGTTCCTTTCATTTCCCTTCTTGACAAAGTAGGCTTAGAACATCTTTTTTGGTAGTGTTGTGGATGTGTGTGCATGCGTGTGTGTGCGTGTGCGTGTGTGTGTGTGTGTGTGTGTGTGTGTTTGGAGGAGGATGCTAGGTAAGGAGAGAATGAAATAACTGTATTCCCAAAATATGCATATGCGATAGGAGAATATATTGAGTATATATTTGGTGCCATCCTCACAATCGCTTCTAACCTCTACTGGGAGATTAACTAGGCAAAGCACACACACCTCTTCACTAGAAAAATTCATAAGGAAAGATATGATTCAGGCTTTGAGTGTCACAATAGACATCTGAAGATAAGAGCTTTGGGGGAAAAGACGGGAGAGGGTTGAATTGAAAGAGCCTGGATCTTCTAAATGTCAAGAGTAGGATGTTGACCTAAATATCCCGTGGTGTTGCAGAAATGATGGTAGGTCAGCACAAGTAAGTAAAGATTCCTCAACGTGGGGGACTGAGGAGCATATGAGACAAAAGTTAAGAGGAAGAGAAGTTGGTGGGCATCTCTCGCCAAAGGACAGCTTCAGGAGCTGAGCAGAGGAGGGTGATGGCTGATGAGAGCCTCCTGTACGTGCAGAGATCTGAACACAGACCTGGGAATTGAGATGTGATATAAATCTTGTGTCACCAAGATATGGAAGCAGCAGACCATCTCGGTGCTCCCAGATCCATGGGCCATAGGAAGGCACAAATGCCAGTGAGTGCAGAGGGCTGGTTGACCTGAAAGTGTCCCACGGTTGGGAGGAGAATGTGCTAAGAATTGGTACCTAAGCTTGTCATGTGGGACTGCCTTTCCTCAGCACATGCTTCCCCTGGCACATGGCCACGACTAACCTTCAAACCCACCACTCCCGGCACTCGCTATGGACGATCCATGATGCTGGATTATCTTCCAGCATTTCGAACTAACTTCAAGGAAAAGAAGCCTAAGGGGAAAAATCCTTAACTGCCTGGGTGGAATGGGGTCAAGAAATAGAAATGCCATTTAGTTATTAAAAAATAAAGACTATGTGTCTTACACACTTGAGTGTGCACAGTTTAAAATATATATATACATACATATATATATATTTATATATTTATATATATATAAAGATGTGCAAATGCATAAAAGCTGGGCGGCCCCAGTGGGGGCACATTTGAGAACAAGGAGAAAATTAGAATTTTGTTTCTTCTGGAAAAGTTAAGAGGGCACTGACATACTTTGGAGGGCTCCTGCACCATCTCAAACCAAAAACGTTTGAAAAATACTGAGTAGGTTAAATTATACATGGCGCCATTTTTAAGATAGAATATTTCTTATAGTCTCAGAGGCTGTGTTCTGACTAACATATTTCAGATAGCTCTGTTTAGCCTTTCTCATAAAGACAAAGTAAGCATGAGTGCCATACAATTCTTCTACTGAATCTGCCTCCTCATGTTTGACCTGAAACTATTTTTCTTATTCTTTGTATCAGAAACAGTTTCCCCTATGGTTTCCCAGCTTGTTTTTATTACTAGGGTCGAAACTGCTGCCGTTTTAGGCAGGAAGTCCACCTTGGGTGGGGTTTCAGAACAGAAAGGGTCCGGCAGGAGACCTCAGGGCAACAAGAGTTTCATGTGATAGAAGTGAAACACGCCCTAACCACGAACTAAAATAAAGGAAAACCACACTAGAAGATTAACATCTCTCGAAGGCCATGGGATTTCATCCAGTTAAATATTTATTCTTTTCTTTCCTATGCATTGATTTCTTCCTTTTCATGCTAGTACAAATTTCTTTCTTGCCCTTGATGTAACAATTTGAGCAAAAAGAAATCACTCTCAACCTGTCGGATGATTTCTCCAGAGGTGGTATGTGTTGGGGCGAACAGCCCTGGATTAAGAGAGGGATCAAGGTTATGCACTCAGTGTCACCACTCAGGAGATTTGGGGGCAAATTCCTCTGTGCATTCGTCTGCGCTGGCTGTCATAACAAAACACCATAGACCGGGTGGCTTAAAAAACAGAAATTAGTTTTCTCACAGTTTGGAAGCCTGGAAGTCTGAGGTGAGGGTGCCAATAGGGTTGGATTCCGCGGAGAGCCTTCTTCGGGCTTGTGGAGGCCACCTTCTTGCCATACGCTCACAGGACGGAGAGGGAGAAAGATCTCCGTCTCTCTTCCTCTACTCATAAGGCCACCAATCTTATCAGGTTAGGACCCTACCCTTATGACCTCATTTAACCATAATTACCTCCTAAAAACCCTATCTTCAAATACAGTCACACTGGGAATTAAAGCTTCAATACAGGAATTTGAGGGGGGGGCGGGTATATACTTCAGTCGATAGGACCCCGTATCTTAAGTTTCTTAATCTAAAATAAGCTCGAAAGGTAAAAGAGCAAATGAGACCATTAAGACACATGAAAGTTCTTTGCAAATGATCAAATCCTAAGCAAATGGAAGATATCAATTAATAAAAACAATAATATTGAAGAAAAACACCATCAGTAGAAAGGCTGATGTATTTCTGACTTCTGAGTTGCATACAAACATTTGAAAAATCCCTTAACCATGTATGTACCTCAGTCCAGGCAAATTGGAACAGCAATGTCCTGAAATAGACTATCTAAATGAATGTGTAATCATTTGAACCGATAATGAAATATTTGTTCTTGTCTAAGCAATTAACTTCAGGATACCTAATAATTGCCTCTTACATCCCTTCTAAGTTGCATCCCATGTGTGAATATCGAATCACTATCCTAATAACGTTTAAATATCACTCATCACCCTAGTCAACATATCTACATCTGAAAACCTTCTGCAGAGGCCTCCACTTGCACCGAGTGTCTGATTTCTGTAAATAATACCAAAAAGTTAAGGCTTTGCCATTTTAATCTCCTTAACTATTATTTATTATTTTTGAATACCGGCAATATAACCAGGGCCGTGTAAAATAAGAGAAAAATATTACCCCAGCATGGAGACTTATCATGTAATCAGAAGAGCAAACGATTCAAATAGGTTTGAAGGATGGTTGTAAGACTTGGTAGCTTTCCTTCTTTAGGGTGTTGGCTATTTTTAAACCTGTTTCACCATGGTGCCTTTAGCAACTATTACTGTGATCACACAGGGCACATGCTACTTTTGAAAAGCTATATTCAGACTGACTTCCTGTTTCTGTGTTAGTCAGTATGGTAACGGGACAGATATTTTTCTCAAAGAAAGGGTCTCCCCTTCCATTGGAACCCACGGGAACAGTTCCTCCACAGGCATAGGACATCCTGAAGTCTCATTCTATAGAGATGACTGACCATATTTACAACAACAATAATAATAAACAGTAAAAGACAGTAGTTTTTAAGCTGAAGTTCATGAACGGCTTTATGGGATCTGTAAATTCCATGTAAGGTGGATCTCAATGGTCTCTCAAAAGGTCTTTGCTTAAAAATGTTGGGGGTGCCTGAGTGGCTTAGTTGGTTAAGTGTCCGACTCCTGATTTCAGCTAAAGTCATGATCTCATGATTCATGAGATCGAGCCCCCTGTTGGACTCTACTGGCTTCAGCATGGAGCCTGCTGCCGATTCTCTCTCTCCCTCTCTCTCTCTGCCCCTCCTTTGCTCATGACCTCTCTCTCAAAATAAATAAATAAACATTTAAAAAATCAATAATGAAAAGGTTTGAAGTCACAGAAATAAATATCAGTTAATTGCATGCTTTTTAAGTTAAGAAGTCAAGAACACAGTTAAGAAGTGCGTGCTTCTTATCCAGATGGCTAACAGACACGTGCAAAGATGCTCAACATCACTCATCATCAGGGAAATGCAAATCAAAACCACAATGAGATATCACCTCACACCTGTCAGAGTGGCTAACATTAACAACTTGGGAAACAACAGATGTTGACGAGGATGTGGAGAAAGAGGATCTTTCTGGCACTGGTGGTGGGAACACAAACTGGGGCAGCCACTCTGGAAAACAGTATGGATGTCCCTCAAAAAATTGAAAATAGAACTACCCTATGACCCAGCAATTGCACTACTAGGTATTTATCCAAATGATACAAAATTGCTGATTCAAAGGGGCCCAGGCACCCCAATGTTTATAGCAGCACTATCAATAATAGCCAAATTATGGAACGAGCCCAAATGTCTATTGACTGATGAATGGATAAAGAAGATGTGGTTTATATATACAATGGAATACTACTCGGCAGCGAAAAAGAATGAAATCTTGCCAGTTCCAACAATGTGGATGGAACTGGTGGGTATTAGGCTAAGTGAAATTAGTCAGAGAAAGACAGCTATCCTATGACTTCACTCATATGTGGAACTTGAGAAACTCAATAGGTGAATATAGGGGAAGGGAAGGAAAAATAAGATAAAAACAGAGAGGGAAGCAAACCATAAGAGACTCTTAAATACAGAGAACAAACTGAGGGTTGCTGGAGGGAGGTGGGTGGGGGAGGGGTTAAATGGGTGGCAGGCATTAAGGAGGACACTTTTTGGGATGAGCACTCCTATGTGAGAGATGAATCGCTGCGTTCTACTCCTGAAGCCAAGACTGTACTGTATGGTAACTAACTTGAATTCAAAGAAAAAAAGAGTGCATACCTCTTTCCCATAGGACTTTCTTTAATATATTGTTAATGGTAATATCAAAAAAGAAAACTATAGCATACTCTTATGATGGGTAAGGCACTATGCTTAATGCCACGGAGAACACAAATATAAACAAAGCCTGCGGCCCCTACATCCTCCAGGGTCATACAATCTTATAGAAGAGTAAAGAAATTTATAAAAACAGGGTGCCTGGGTGGCTCAGTCAGTCAGGTGTTTGACTTCGGTTTAGGTCATGGGTTCATGTCCTGTGTCAGGTTCTGTGAAGACAGCTCAGAGCCTGGAGCCTGTTTCAGATTCTGTGTCTCCCACGCTCTCTGCCCCTCCCCCGCTCATGCTCTTTCTGTCCCTCAAAAACCAATAAATTAAAAAAAAATTATTTCAGAATGTATGAAAACAACAGTAAAACAAGGCAGACTGTGATAAAGGCCATAGAGTAGGCATAAAAGAATTCTTAAGGAACCTGTCAAAGACATTAACACTCCCTGGAAGAAGTTGTATTTGGACGGGGCTTTGAAAAGTAAATAAAATTTCACCAGGTATAATTTGGGGAAGAACATTCTTAGCAGGAGGAGGAGCTTCAGTAAATGTGGGGAAGGGAAAGCATGAGGTGTGTTCAGACCGCAGATCTGGGGGGCAGTGGGAAATAGCATGGCCAATTCTTGGGTATTTTGGGTCAGGGAGTGTGTCAAAACGTCATTTAGATGGGAGAAAAGTAAATGAAAAGTCCGTAGCAATAGTCCAGCTCAAAAAGGAATGATGCCTGAAGTCAGACATTATCCTTGGGAAAGGACAGCGGAGTGAGGATGCATGTTGTATGCAGGTTCCAGCATTGAATATGTAAGAGAATCATGAGGCAGAGACGGGAACCAGAAATAGGTGATGCTAAACATATTAGAGGCTATTGCGTTGGGAGTGTAGTTTTTATGGAGTTGAATTTGTCCCCGTAGGTACAGAATGGTCAGTGTTTTGATAATTCACCCCTGTCTGTAACCTCGATAGACTGTTCATGAACCCTTTCACTGTAGGTGTGATGGAATTCTCTTGCTGCTTAGAAAGAAGACACTGGTATTAATGATCTCCTAGTGGACTTGAGAAGATATATATGCATTAAGACACAAGGTGAAGTTTAGCTCTTCAGCAGAAGTCAGTGACGGTCACCAAAATGGGTGAGGAGGAAGAAAAGGAGGGTTCAGGCAATAATAATGCTTAAAATCACTGGTTCATGGTGACCCAGCAAAGCCTTCAGAGGCAAGTTTGTTGGGATCTCCAAGATTGGAAGCCGGTGATCTTGTTGAGGGAGGCTGTGTGAGAGAGGAGAGAGAGAGGAGGAAGGTCCTTTGGAGGATACACCTCAGAGAGGAGGAAGGAAGTTTCGAGGCAATGAAAGCGGCCTGAGAAGGTAACAGGAAGGTAGAGGGGAACCGGGAGAGAGTCACATCATGGAAGCAAAGGTGCAAGAAGGAAATGGTGGTCATCGGGGTGTGCGATATTGAGAGAGACTGAGAAACACGTGGTCCAAGGAGAGGCCATCGGATTTGACATTGGCACTTTGCTCAAGACCTCAAGGAAAGCAGTTTTAATAGAGTGGTGGCTGGAAGAGACACTTAAGGGAAGTGGGGAGAGACCCTCACCGAGGATGTGGAAAAGGGAGCACTGCACACACCTAGGGGAGGTGTCGTGGCAACTGCACGCTTGAGACGGTCAAAGGGAAAGAGGAGCAGAGACTCTGAGAGCAGGAAAGGGAAGGAGAGAGAGGACTGTGGAGAGACAGCAGAGAGCGGAAGAAATAAAACTGAAGAGAGAGTGGGAGAGGAGGAAAAGAATAAAAATGTAGAGAAATTCTTACATGGGGATAAAGGCCCATAATATCATGATTACTTACATTTATCTTCATGTGAAATTTGTCCTTTTGTAGAAAGTAGGTTTAGCGTCAGAAACGTAAAGGAATGCAAAGAATCAGAAGAGCCACTAAATACGCCATCGCACGGACAGCAATTCCCAAGTACTGGGGAGTATTCACTGAGCTTTCGGGAGTATAGATTTGCAGTGTCTCCAACTATCCCAGTCTCTGGATCTCCTCTGTCACTACTCAGCAGCCAGGGAGCCAGAGTGCTAACAGACAGAGGGAGTGCCTCCCTGGTCGGGGATGAAAACTGGGTGGGGGGGGTGTGCTGGCAGAAAATCAAGCAGCATGAGGTCTATTGGGTCTGCCTGGAACAGAGAGGAACATGAAGCCAGAATGCACTGATTATTTCATGTGGATTGGTCCCGTGTCTTAAGCTTGACTGTAAACTTCTGCAGGTGGTGTTGTACAGGGGTTAACGGCACATGTTTTGGGGACACCTGGGTGGCTCAGTTGGTTAAGCATCTCTTGATTTCAGCTCAGGTCACGATCTTGCAGTTCGTGTGTTTGAGCCCTGCGTCGGGCTCTGCACTGACCGTGTAGAGCCCACTTGGGGTTCTCTCTCTCTCTCTCTCTCTCTCTCTGCCCCCCCCCAATAAATTTAAAAACTTAAAAAAAAGAGCACATGTTTTGGGGTGAGGACAGAGCTGGCTGAGAATTGTAAAACCCTGAGGGAGACTTGTAAAATGCTGGCCTTTGGAACGCCCAACCCTGCCCCCAGGAGGTGGCATTTTTGGATACTCATGAGTAAGAACCGATGATCAAAACACATTTGCTTCTTGTCTGCTGCTCCGGAAAAAAATCAGTCTGACAATATTCCAAAGAAAATAAATATAATAGTAATAAGACTTCTATTAATATACTTGAGAAGCATATGTTATAAAACTGAGGAAGCATCTTTACTGTTACTGTTGAAAGTCTAACTGAATGTAGATATGTATTTTCCCCTTCATAATAAAGCATTCAACTTGAATTCATAAGAATTAAAACTTTTTCATGTTTAGATTAGTGCCATAGCAGAACTGCTGTGTCTTTCCAATATTAATTACCAAGCATATTAAAGAGAAAAAAATGCCACCTCCTTAAAAACCCACATTGCAGTCTGAATGACTCTATAATACACATTTTTAATTGGAAAATACATAGCTTCTCTTTGCTCAAGGAACTGTACTCATAATTTGTGTTGTGCTGTTTTGTACCCTAAAGCTAAAAATTAATAGGGAAAAAAATTGAGAGCAAAGAGGTTAATGTCTAGTTTATTGAAGGAATGGCTTATTCCTTTCATGAGAATAATTGACATCAAAGGCCACTAATCTCAATATTAAATAGCAAAGAGATAAAACAGTGACCCCAACACAAAACTAATTTTTCTTGCCCCAAACTCAAATACCTGTGATCAGTCTGAAAGAAAACAAAGTGCTCATCAATATCTTATCTCAGAAGTATAAAATAATTAACTTTTCTTCATCTGAAAACATTTTTACTTTTTTCTGTTTATTTTGAGAAAAAGAGAGAGAGAGAGAGAGAGAGAGAGAGTGTGTGTGTGTGTGTGTGTGCGCGCGCGCACATGCAAGTGGACAGTCAGCACAGAGCCTGATGCGGGCTCGAACTCACGAACTTCGAGATCATGACTTGAGGCGAAATCAAGAGTCAGATGCTCAACCGACTAAGCCACCCAGGTGCCCTTTATTTATTTTCTTTTTAAAAATACTGTTGGGGCGCCTGGGTGGCGCAGTCGGTTAAGCGTCCGACTTCAGCCAGGTCACAATCTCGCGGTCCGTGAGTTCGAGCCCCGCGTCAGGCTCTGGGCTGATGGCTCGGAGCCTGGAGCCTGTTTCCGATTCTGTGTCTCCCTCTCTCTCTGCCCCTCCCCCGTTCATGCTCTGTCTCTCTCTGTCCCAAAAATAAATAAAAAACGTTAAAAAAAATTTAAAAAAATAATAAAAATACTGTTATGGTGGTATGTTTGCATATAATAAAATGCAAATAAAACACATTGTAAGCATATCATTTGATAAGTTTTGGAAAATGTAGGTACCCGTGCAATCACCACCACAATCTTGATACAGAATATTTCCATCACACCAAAATGTCCCTGGTCTAACTGCAGCTAATTCCCCACCGACCCCCTGCCCAGAACAAGCTCTGTTCTGCTATCTGATAGACTGTTGGTTTTGCCTGATCTAGAATTTCACATAAAGGGAATCATACAGAACGTATTCTTTTTTCTGGCTTCTCTCACTAAGTATATTATTATTGCATTTATCAGTAATTCATTTCTTTTTTTTTTTATTGCTAAGTAGTGTTCCATTGTATAGTTATATCAAAATTTGTTTACCCATTAATCTGTTCAGAGGATACTTGAGCTATTTCCAGATTGGGACAATTATGAATCAACTGTGCTGAACATTTGAATCCAACTTGTTCAGGGCACACATGTTTTCTTTACTCATGGGTAAATTCCCGAGTGAAATTAACAGTACCATTGTTACATTCCACCTAAATAGAAAGTTCCAGTGGTTCTACATTTTTGCTAATGTCACTAATGATGTCTTCTTTGTGTTGTGATTTTTTTTTTTTTTTTTTTTTTTTTTTTTTTTTTTTTTACTTTGAGTTCACAGGAGTTCTTTGAGATCCAAGTTTTGGGGAAGGGATTCTAGAGAGAGGATTTGTGGTTTCTCTTTCTAGTTGAATCAGACTGCTTATCCAATATCCTTGCATCAGAAATCTCCAGATGCTCCAGTTTTTGTTCTTCTGAGGCTGTTCACACTTCCCTGATTTTCTAAGCTGTGATGGAAGTTCTACTCTGTGGACCCACGTCCCTGTTCATTCCTACTCACAATTACCAGAGGCACTGAGTGAGTTTTTACCTCTTACAACTAGGTGAACCTAAGGAAATCTCCTGAATTGTAAGTGGGTGTGGAATACAGGTGCCAGGAAAGAAATCTAGAGGAAAGAAATCTAGAGGTTCGTCCTTAATCTGTCACATGACCTTGGAGCGTCCACGTCCACCTTTATCTGGAAGAAACAGGTCCTTCTTCCAGGGCCCACGCAAGTATACTGTGGAGTTACTTTGTTGCAAACCCAGAAAACCCTGCTATGCACCAGCCTGGCAGCGTGGCGTCAGGCTCCACATGGCTGATCCCGGAGCCAATCAGACTCGAAGTCAGAGCAAGAGGGACGGGGGAGTTGCGTTGGAAATTCCACATGCAGGATCAGTGATGCAAACGCAGCAATATCCAGCTTGCAGTGCCAGTTTCTGGTTGTGTGAAATTTAGGGAAATGTCTTTCTCCATTAAGCAGATAGAATACCGTACTGAAGAAACACGGCTTTTGTGTTCAGTGTCTGCCAGTAGGGTGTGTGAGTCCCAGCACTTGGTGCTGTTGACTCTTGGCTGTGTCTCAGCTCACAGGGTAAAAACAGGTACACCCTTTTCCAATTTCTAGTGCTTATTTATTTACCTGGTAACATCCTGGGCTTTGGGGATGGTTGGCTCATTGATTAATCACTGCCTTAAGCAACTAATTTTTTTTCCTAGTTCAAAGGTTTTTCACATTTGAAAGGTTGGGCCTGCATAGTAACTCATCACATGTCAGTGGTTTACAAGTACGTTTTGTACTTGTAGGTTCATTGGCCTGGAGTTTAGAATTACAAATTTAGTCGCAACCGTGCATTCCACAGTCTGGCTATCGGCAGGGAACACTGGGAAGTACGGGCCTCAGCATGCACAAGTGCATATCTGCAATGCATTTGCGTGTCTCTACAGAAGGAAGGTGAATCAGAAAGAAATGACAAATGGAATTATAGGTAATATTTTCCCTCGCTGCTATGTTCTAAACATCTACATACAGTCATACTGTAGGATTACTTAGAGAGAACTGGGGATTTTTTTTTAATACACTGTTTTGTTTAGAACAGCTGTAGTTCACAGCAAAATCGAACAGAAGGTAGAGCTTTCCCCTGACCCCACACATGCATAGCTTCCCCTAGGGTCGACATCCTAGCACAAGAGGGGTACATTTGTTACAACCCATGAATCTCCAGGGACACATCGTTATCACCCGAAGTCCATGGTTTACATGAAGGTCACTCTTGTAGTACCGTCTATTAGTCTGAACAAATGTATAAGATGTATCTATCACTATGGTATTATATACAGAGTATTTTTACTGCCTTAAAAATCCTTTGTGCTCCATCTATTCAACACCCCCTCCTCCCTAACCCCTGGCAATCACTGATCCTTTAGCCGTCTGCATAGTTTTGCCTTTTCTGGAATATCACACGGTATGTAGCCTTTTCAGATTGGCTTCCTTTGCTTTATAAAATGTTCCTCCATGTCTTTTCATGGCTCATTTCTTTTTAGTGCTGAATGATATTCCATTGTCTAGATGTACCACAGTTTAACTGGGGGGGGGGTTAGAAAAATGTTACTCTTTGGGGTATTTAGGAGGTAATCACATTTAGGAGGCAAACCACAGTTTAACTGGGGGATTTTTTTTTTAATTTTTTTTCCAACGTTTATTTATTTTTGGGACAGAGAGAGACAGAGCATGGACGGGGGAGGGGCAGAGAGAGAGGGAGACACAGAATCGGAAACAGGCTCCAGGCTCTGAGCCATCAGCCCAGAGCCCGACGCGGGGCTCGAACTCCCTGACCGCGAGATCGTGACCTGGCTGAAGTCGGACGCTTAACCAACTGCGCCACCCAGGCGCCCCTAACTGGGGGATTTTTAAAAAGATGTTGCTCTTTGGGGGTGTTTAGGAGGTAAACACGTAATCAAGTGGTATTAAAGAGCCCCTTAAAGTGGAAACAGGAAATGAAAAACCCAAGATAGTTGTGGGAATGGAAAAGAGACTGCATAACCTCAATCAATACATGTTTGAACTGAACATAAAGAGGGCTGTTTCCTGGAATAAAACTTGTGTGCAGGGAGTCAAAGCAACCTGGGCCACAATGAACCATATTAGTTGTCACTTTCCCTATCAGAAGATGATTGCCTCCCAGTCATTCGGTATCCTTACAACTCGTCTCATTAAATGGGTCAGCCAGTGGTTTAGGGGAAAACTTGGCAAGAGGTCAGAGAAAAGCTGTTTCTCTGTGCCTGGTCTGTAAATAAACACAGGTATCTCCCACTTATTGGAAGTTCAAGGTACTTGAACATCGCTTTTACAAAAGACCTACATTAGTGCCTGTCTGCACTGACGAAAAGAATCCAAAGAGGACTTTCACTTTTCTCAAAAAAAAAAAAAAAAAAAAGCGACGAATGAAAAGAGCATTGGGCATTTGTTTTGCGGTGGGTCATTACAGAGACAACATGTACTCTGAGCAGCAAGAGTGGTCCCACCAAGCTCCTTCCCCAGGAACTCAGCTCAACATCTTGGTACCAAGGCTTCACAGCTGTGAACTTTTGTCTGTGAGCACCTGTGATTTATCTTGACTTATTTTGTCCGTCCGTTAGCTGGATGTGTCCTAAGATATCAGAGAAACCTAAAAGAGGTTATTACTGTGTGGTCTGGGAATGCTCAAGAATGCTCAAAAATGTTTCCATGTAAATTAATGGTCATTGCTTTGCTGTTTTACATCCTTTCAATAAGGAAAGCTTTTGAAAGAACGTTCTACTTACGGATGGCGGGGACAACCTGTACTTATTTTTATAAAGCGGTTAGTGAAAAATTCATTCTTTTTTTAAAAAATGTTTTTATTTACTTTTGAGACAGAGAGAGACAGAGCATGAGCAGGGGAGGGGCAGAGAGAGGGAGACAGAATCTGAAACAGGCTCCAGGCTCCGAGCTGTCAGCGCAGAGCCCGGCGTGGGGCTTGAACTCACAGACCGTGAGATCATGACCTGAGCTGAAGTCAGACGCTTAACCGACTGAGCCACCCAAGCACTCTGAAAAATTCACATTCTAAGAGGCACTCTTAAATCAAAAGTCTTTCCACAAAATTCTGAACATTTTCTACCCCAGCGAATCCTATTATCCCAATACCTATTCTTCAGCCTTCTGCTGGTGAAGCTTTCCTTCTTGAATTGTTTCAAAAGCCCCAATAGTGTCTTAAGTGGGGTGGATAAAGAGTTTCTTTCAAGGTGAAACTCTGAGGACTGAGCGGGCTACAGGTTTTGGGCTCTATTTACTTTAAGAAGAGATGACCCACCCTTATGAGACGACTGGCAGTGTTGACATCCAACCAGAAGCTTTCATTTTTTTTTGATTTGGGGCCCGAGGATTAGCCTTTTTCTGGTTTCAGAAAGAAATATCACAAAGTAGCAGGTAAGCGCCATTTTCTATGACATCAAGCAACTCCACCCCCACCCCCCCATTTTGTAAATTTTTGTAATTTTTGTTCTTGAGATTATAGTAGTCCAGACATCCCGTTTTTATTTATCAATAATTGATTCATTAATTCAAGCAACACTTACTGAGCACCTACTATGTGTCAGCTACTGTTCTAGGCACTAAGGACGCAACAGTGAACTAGAAAGAAAAGAGCTGCTTTCTCATGGACTTTATCTTCTAGACGGAGAAATAAGGTATGAGCAAGTAGACCAGTTAGATAGTTTTGAGGGTGGTAAGAGTCAGGAGGGAAATACAATAACTTAATAAACTGGAGAGTCGCCAGGGGTGGGGGTTGTTTCACCTAAGGTGCTCAGGGAAGGACTTCACAGCCCTGGACAACAACAACAACAAAGTCAATTTTTCTTTAAATAAGTGATTTAAGTTTCTAGGGAGAAACAGGGTACCACTGTGGATATATACACCAACCCCCCATTCTGGCCATCAGGGATTCTCCGGCTCTCTTACCCTAAAGCGAATCTTGCCAACCAGTAAGGCCCCTGCATCCACAGGGACTTGACTGCTCCATTTTAAAAGAGTAGACCATCAGGTGTCTTAGAGATACTTAGGACATGTGGAAACATAAAATAAAGACCTCTCTCTACACTCCGAGAAGAAAAACAACCAAACAAACCCAGAAACAAATGATCCCAGAGAAAGTAGTGCTAAATGTAGTAAATAGGTACAAACTTCAAACAAACAAATGGTGGACATGTGCTGAGCTCAGGGAAGGGCATTTTTGCAGCAGGCTCAGAAAACAACTGGTTTACAGAGGAGAAGAAACACGGAGGGCTCTGCAAGGTATGTCCTTAGAATAAAGAGAGCAAGATGGAATAGATAACAGAACTAAAACTTTTAAAAATCCTGGGAAATGATTAGGGCACAAAATGCAAGGGAAAAAGGTAAGGCTCTCAGACACTCCAGTGAACAACAACAACCAAGCACCCAATCTCCCTAAGACAGTTTTAATCCCAAACTGCAGTTAACTAAATGTGCTGTGACTTTTAGAATTGACAGATATAAAGCAGGAGAATCCATTTGAACTAAATTTTAGGATTATTCTCCAAGTATCAGAGGGGTTATGGCATTACAATCTTGGAGAAAGAAGAATACTCATGGCACACTCTGCGGAGGACAAGAATTACGTGATTACAATAACATAAACACCATCAATGGGTGTTGACCTCTACAATCAGCTTGCAAAGAAATCACGAAAGACGTAACCACCGTAACTACACGAAAGAAAAGCTAGATGAAAGACTGACTACACGAAAGAAAAATTTGACAGATGTCAAGGGTGAATGGGGGAGTGGGCAGCAAAGGGAAGAGGGAATCCACTGGTGTCACCAGCTCCCAAATGGGGAGCCAAGAGGACTGTGTGTCTGGATAAGATGTGGAGGTGTTAAGTCAGAAGTTACAGACACAAACCGAGAGCAGTGATCTAATTGTATTGGGAGGCCGAGGGCAGAGGCGGTAGGATGTGGTACAAGGCACAATCATCCATCTATCACAGCAGGAAGTTACAGATAATCATTACAGATGATACGCCATGAAATGTCACATTAAGTGTACTATTTAGAGGGGCTCCTGGGTGGCTCAGTCTTTTAAGCCTCAGACTCTTGGTTTTGGCTCAGGTCCTGATCTCACGGCTTTGTGGGTTTGAGCCCCACGTTGGGCTCTGTGCTGACAGTGTGGAGCCTGCTTGGGATTCTCTCTCTCTCCCTCTCTGCCTCTCCCCCACTTGTGCTGTCTCGGTTACTCTTAGAATATATAAATAAACTTAAAAAAAAAAAGCATACTATTTAGAGATTCATGGGTAAGCACCAGAAGACTCATTTAAAAGTGGTGTCCTCTAGAAAAAGATATCACAGATGTGGATGGGTTGACCAAATAACTGGTCTTTTCCATTAGAAGCCTGTGGTGCTAAACAATTTATACATATCAAATTTGTATCCTGAGGAAATTTTTGAGCCACCTTTGCTCCCAGCCCATCAGGGGGCCCATAAATGCCTTCATCATCTGATGAGATGAGCCTATGAACCTTTCCAGCATAATGATACAAACTCTTTAATAATTTAGTTTGGGGAGGCAGGAGAGAAAGCCGCTGTTCATTGAGTAGGAGGGGAAAATCTTACCTTAATGTCTTCAGACTATCCTTTTCAGGGTATTTTTTTAGTGTAGTCAATACATATATATAACATAAAATTTGCCATCATAATCATTTTAAGTGTAGGCTGCAGTGGTATTCATTATATTCATTATGTAATGCAATCGTCACCACTGTCTAGTTCCAAAATTCTGCCCTTCAACAGAAACTCTGTACCCAGTAAACAATAACTTGCCACCAGCTTCCTCTCAGCCCCTGGCAATTTCCATCCTGCTTTCCATCTCTATGGATTTTCCCATTCTATGCACCTCATATAACGGGAATCAAACAATATCTGCCCTTTTGTATCCTGCTTATTTCACTAATCTTCAAACTACTTTTTCGCAATTTTCTGAAATATTCTTAGGCCAATGGCAGGATGCGAAAGTCATGGGAAATGTGACGGCAAAGTATTTAGCTCCATATACAATCTTGATGGCACCAGAAAAAAAAAAAAGTATCTATCCATTGGGAACAATGGCTGCTGGGTTTTCCAGACTCCAGGACCAGTGACTGAGCCCACACAGTCTCTTCCTGGGTCATTACAACAGAGAAGCACATTTTGCTAGCGTGGGGAAGAAGGTCACATGACAGCTGCTGCCTTCTGAGCAGCACTGATGCAGGACTGTTCCCAGCAAATCAGAGCCGGCAGCCAGCTTCAACGCTCAGCCCGAGTCACCTGAGAAGGGCCGGGTGGCTGCACGCATGGTTTAATAAGATGGGTCACCCAAATATGACTTGACCACACAGGTGTCAGGGGCACCCATGCCCGCGAGGGACACTGTGTTTTTGCCGGTAGAATTGCTGCCTTTTTCTCTGTTCCCCAATACTGTTGTGTTCATGCTCCGCATTTTCCTTTCTGGAACTTCTCACATGTTGCAGTGTGTTTGCAAGGAACGTGTGTATCACTTGTGCAGTGATGTTGAGTTACAACTCACCTGAAGAGATTAAACCATCTCTTGTTATTTGTATTGATCTTCTATTGCCAGCTAAAATTAGTTGCAAGGGTATAGCAATTTGTAAGAAAAGTTGAGACCGGACTGATAACTGGTGGATTATTTCCCATGCTTTCTTGAATCGCCGTCACTCTTGACAGGCAGCCTCGAAAGCAGTTATGCAGGGGGCATGGTAAATTGTCAGCATTTCATTAAAAATAAACCTCTGGATATAACAGGGTGACTACTTACCATACCCGAAAGCACAGAGAATACCAATATAGTCGCAAGAGCGTCCCCAGGGAGTTCAAGAGCAAAGCATGAATTGATCCACCTTTTCGGCATCTGCAAAGACATAGCAGGGAGAATCTTGAGCTTCTCAGAGGTGACTGTTCCTGTGAGGGAATTGTAGCTGTAATGTAGATGACAAAATGAGTTGGTGGGTGGGAGCTCTGATTTCACAAGCTACTAGACGTGAGGGATATACGAATGTGTGTGTGTGTGTGTGTGTGTTAGGGTGATGGGAGGAGAGCTTTTAGGAGAGCAGCTTTATTCTGCAAACTAGTGGGGTGTCACCTACAATGAGCCCATATAAAGAATTTTTCCGCAGGGCTGTTTTCAAGGCATTCCCATTAAAGGGAACACTCCAGGGCAGAGATAGGGATGGATGCTAAGCGCCTACAAAGCATGAAAGGAGAAGCGAGCTACAGGGTCTCAAAAAAAGGGGCCGAATTTGCGCCAGACCTGGGGCTGTACTGGTCTGTTCGCTTTCCGGAAGGGAGGTGGCAGAGAGGGATGGAGACACTAGACACAAACACGCTAAAAATGGCTTGGCTGATGGACGGGGCACAGGACCGAGGTGGGGAGCAGGCTCGACAAGCATGCCTGCGTGAAGGAGAATTCAGCCGTTATGCGTATCTGAAGCATGATGCAAGGCGTCGGTGTGCTGGCCACTTAAGATCGCTGATTTATGGGGGCGCCTGGGTGGCGCAGTCGGTTAAGCGTCCGACTTCAGCCAGGTCACGATCTCGCGCTCCGTGAGTTCGAGCCCCGCGTCGGGCTCTGGGCTGATGGCTCAGAGCCTGGAGCCTGTTTCCGATTCTGTGTCTCCCTCTCTCTCTGCCCCTCCCCCGTTCGTGCTCTGTCTCTCTCTGTCCCAAAAATAAATAAACGTTGAAAAAAAAAAAAAATTTAAAAAAAAAAATAAAAAAAAAAAGATCGCTGATTTATGGCTGGATGAAGAAGGCAAGCGAGGTCGTTCTTGGCAGGTGCTCATGCACCCTCAGAAAGCATGCATTCCCACTCTGTGTGTAAACACATTTATTCCTCTGTTCTAGTAAGAGTGAGCAAAACAGTCCAACCTGACCCTTATGTGCTGCTAGTCTCAGGAGACGTTGGTGCCGCCCCAAGGAGCAGGTGTAACCTGGGGGCAGAGCTCTCTTGGCCTTACAGGATCTGAAATGAAGGTATGGTGATCACTTGACTTTCTTTGCTGTCTTCCATCCTCACAGTTTGGGACCAGCGTCAACCACCTGCTTCCAGGCGCCTATTGTCTGGGTGGGTTTCGGGGGGATGACCATGTGATACGCCTGCCCGGGCTGGCCTGACCTACTCCGGATCGGGCCGGTATTCCTGGGGGCACGCTGTGGCTTTTCTCTTCTCTCAGACGTCACAACCAACTGATCCGGACACGTGGCAGTGCCACCTTCAGATACATGCAGAACCTCGCCACTTTTCACCCACTTCGTGGCGAACACACGCATCCTCCCCGCTGCCAGCCTGTCTTCTGCTTCTCCCCCACGGCCTCACTCAACGCCTCTGCCCAGAGCCCTCCAGCGGCCCCCACCCCACTCACAGTGAAAGCCAAGTCCCTGATACGGTGTGCAAGGAAGATCCCCCCACAACGTGACACCTCTGCTCCACTCCAGCCACGCCGGCCTCTCCGCCCTTGCGCGGACACACTGACTTTGCTCTTGCCTCTGTGCATTGCTCGCTCTGTCCCCACACTCTGGAGCCCTTGCTCCCCAATATCCACACGGCTCACTTCTTCACCTCGTTGCTCCCAGGCCCGGTTCCTTCTAGCCTCCCCCCGCCATCCCATCTAACACCTCCTCTTGCCCCCGTCCTACCCTATCTTGTCTTCCCTGCCTTCTCATTCTCTGTTGCATTAATCACCATCTGCTATACACTTTATTTATCGTATTTATAGTCTATCACCCCTGATAGAATGCAAATGCACAGGGAGCAGGGATTTCGTCTGCTGCTATAGGCCTGGTGTCTAGAATAGCATCTGGCATAGAGCAGGTCTCAATACATATTTGCTGAGTGAATAAATGAATGAATGTCTCTCATTTTCTATTCCCAGAACCAGGACCTGGGCTTGTTGTCATAAGTGTGTCCCTGATTGAGACTCTGTGTCTGAGATCCTCATCTTAACAGTATGCCCTGCCCCCGGCCCTTGATGACTTGGGGTTCTTTTCTCTTGTCACTGTCCTTTCGTGCCACCAGCACTGCAATGTCTGGGGAGCTGGGGGCAGCCGTCTTCTCCCCACCGGGGCTCTCCGCGGCTGCCTGCTGGTCTGCCTGCCACAGTCACTTGCCAGCATCTGTTTTCAGGGTACCTCGTGTCCTCGCCTACTATCACTCCTCACCACAATTCCGTGATGCCTGTAGGAAGTACAGCCTGTCCTCTGTCACCATGCTCTGCAGGGACCTGTCCTGCAGCCCTGAGGACCCACCATCACCTGTCTAAGTAACACGTCCAGTTCGGAGTACAACATATGGTCACAGTTTCTTTTCCTATCCACATTAAGTGGCTGAGCCCCCGTCTTGCCTTTGATGAGAGATGTTTCTTTCACCTTTGGGATCCTTGTCCCATGATCACAAGAATCTCAGGGTCCTACTCAATCCTAAGATTTATATCGAGAAGGGAAACCCAGAAATCTATCCGGTCCACTGGGGAGTCCTGGGTTGTCGTCACCTGCCACATGGTGTCACTGTTGAAATATTGAAAGCCTGGAAGCTGGTGCTGCCCTTGTCTGCTTGCAGGAGGGCTGCTGAAGTAGTGACGTGCCACCACTGATACAGGGAAATTCAGGAGCCTGGGTCCATCCAGTTATCCAGTGAACAAAGATGCTTCAGGAACAGGGCAATGTGGCTGCCCGCTCTGGGTGAAGGGCTGGAAGAGGAAGTCCAGCCCTCCCAGTTCCTCCGAGCTGCTGTCACTGAGCACCGATGTGGGCCTGGGCTCTGTGGGAGCTGGCTGGTTAATTCATGCATGTATCCACCCGGATGCAGACCTGTGCACGCTTCCCCCCAGACCTATCAAAGGGGTGAGTTCCTAAGAAGTCTTCAGCGGACTCCTGTCCTGTCTGGGATCAGGCTCTTCCCTAAACCCCAAGTTCTGATCCTGAGAGTACAAGAAATCCTTCTCTTGCCTTGATCCAAACAGAGCCTGCCCCATTTTGTATCTCAGAAAGAATGACATTTCTTTTAAAGAAAAAGAAAATCATCTGATTACCCATACAGTGAGACTCATGTTTTAGGTACTTGCCTCCCCCAATTAGATGTGTATACTTTTAGACTGCCTAATACTTCCTGGTCTTTTGTTCCGCCGCTATCATGAGATACAACAGAGCTTGACTTTGATGGAAAAAGAAACCCAAAGAGAGCAGAGAACTTTACAAGAAGGATGCTACAGGGAGAGAGACCAAGGAGACTCATTTCCTCACTAGCAGGAAAAATAATCCTGGTAATAGTTACCATCCATGGAGCGACGACTATGTGCCTGGCACTTTGGGCAACACTATCTCACTCAACCCTTATAACAATCCTGAAAGAGAAACATTATTAGCAGACAGGTAGAGAAGAGAAAGGTGAGATGCGGACAAGCAAAGTCCAAGCATAAAGCCAGAGATGATGCAGCAGGCTCAGGATTTAGATTTAAGTATTCCGGACTCTAAAGCTTGGACTCTTTCCAATGTACTACACTTCCTCGGTAGCAACTGAGTAACTGCTGAGTGTCTTGGCCCTTGACTACTGAGGGTACACACGAGGTACACACATGACTGATCACTCCCAGACTTGACTGCTACAGAAACTGTTCACCTACCACACAAAGTCGTCCCGTCCTTTTGGTTCTGGGAGTGTCCGCTTAAGTCAGTATCTCCTTTCCCTTTTGAAATTCTGTTTCAACTCTTGTTTTCAGTGCCGAATGATAGTTTTCTGATCTGCTCCTTCCTCTCCTAGATGCGGGAAAGGAGGGAGCGCCCAGCTACCTGGACTTTTGGAGCCCGAAGACCCTCTGAGGTACCTTGGAGCACACAATTGTCCTTATTGCCAGGTGACTCTGGTGCCTCCAATAAAGGTGAGGATGGTTCTTTCCTGATGTGTGATCAGAGTTCTGGGCCTTGGAATTGTCGAGCAAGGCGCAATTCTTTTTCTCTCTTTGGAGTTTAAATGACCCCTGTAATTGATAGGTGTTGTAGTCACAAAATGGACTTTGGAGGTGCAGACAATAAAAGGCTGCTACCTTGGAAAACAGTGAGAACTTCTCTCACTCGGTGTTGGCTTCATCTCACGGTTGATCATTTTGCAGGGTTCTCTTGCCCAAGAGTTTTCTTATGACTCAGAAAAATCCCCTAGGCTCTTGCAATCCATTTGAGGTCATTAAAATGCTTGAGTGAACTAAGTTCCTCTCTGTTTAAGAGAAACTTATGTAGGAGGTGTGTCTGGTTACAGGCCTCAAACTGCCATAGGAATTATCTCAGAAGAGGAGCATTTCCATTTCCTAGTGCCTTCACATGAGCATATTCAAGGAGTCCCAATCCTCTTGTAGGTTAGCATCTTTTCTTGAGTTGTCTTTCAAGGATTTCTACGTAGGAACTACATGATCATGTATTTGTGTTTCCAATGTCTCCGAGCACATCCCAGAGAAGGAGGGGTGTCTCCAAATGGGGAAAAGTGAACAAAATGTCATAACCCTTTAAGTAGAACACTTACCATACAAAGATTTTTTGGTTCGTTTTCTTTCTGAAATGCGGGTAGGAAAAGAAATGACAGAGAGTTTGAGGTTCTTAATCTTAGAGCTTCTCCCTACACTCGGGGCTCCTTCTGCCCAAGGATCTCAATTTTACCGAAAACTTAAAGGCATGAAAAACTTCGCCTGACGTGGGAGGGCATCATCAATGTTATGGCAATGGCTGTAACTGTCTCCATACTTAGTTATGTGAATCTTACTCCTGTTCCTGACTCTACCAATGCATACGTTTTGGTTTACCTCTATTTGAGGATAATGGTGTAGAACCAAAACATTTTTCATCTACGAAATGGATTTCACTTGAAATATGTACTCATTAATTTTCCCAATAATGTGTAGGTCATACCATTAATTACCGAACGTCATGGGATGTCTTGCATTGGAGACAGCAGGCATATCTGTCAGGTGCTTGTTATTAATTTCTGAGGAGTTTTTCTTCAATCTTGTCAATAAGCCACCGTGAACTTTCCTTCTTGACGATCCTAGAAGGGAAAGCAGACATTTGTGGATTTGGTGTTAGGAATCAGATATGAGAGTTTCTCCAATCTACTTTTTACAGTATGTTTGAAGTAAAATTAACAGAACAAAGCGGCTCGCTAATATAAATGAGAGCTGCCAGCATTCCAATTTCTGGTTAAAATTCAAAGAACTAAAGTATTTCACAAAGGCAATGGAATCTATTCCAAAGTAATAAAAATAAATTCCTCTCTAAAGAATAAGAACCTTAAGTATCTGTGATGCTTCCTGAAACTCTGGAATAGAGTCTACAAGATTCTATCAGGCATCACAAACTCAAATGTCTCCAGGGCCAGGTCAGTGATGTTAATTTTGGAGGACCATCTTGGTCTGCAGAATGCTCATATTATTGAGAGGGGGCAGCTCTTCCCAGGTGTTTCCATTTGGAAATGGGGACCTGGTCTTCTCAGAACTTTCATGTCTTCGAGAGAAGCTCTAAGTCCAGATTTGTAGGAGAAAGTTCCTGTACCCTTGACCTGGACTTTCACAGGCTGTTTTATTTCATCTCAGATATTATCTCTACGTCTCAAACAGCTTTTACCAGGGAAACAATAGCACCTGACATCTGGCCGCATGAGTCAATGGTACAAATTTCCCTAAGGATAGTCAAGGGAAGGGAAATATCACATTATTCAATGATTTGATATATATATATATACATATAAATACATATATATATGTGTATATATATGTATGTATGTATGTATATATATATATACATACATATATATATATATATATATATATATATATATATATATATATGAAGACAAGCTCTTTTAAAAACAATCTACCGGGGCGCCTGGGTGGCGCAGTCGGTTAAGCGTCCGACTTCAGCCAGGTCACGATCTCGCGGTCCGTGAGTTCGAGCCCCGCGTCAGGCTCTGGGCTGATGGCTCGGAGCCTGGAGCCTGTTTCTGATTCTGTGTCTCCCTCTCTCTCTGCCCCTCCCCCGTTAATGCTCTGTCTCTCTCTGTCCCAAAAATAAATAAATGTTGAAAAAAAAAATTAAAAAAAAAAAAAAACAAAAAACAATCTACCACAAGTTATGAATGAACACAATCATATAACTAAATAATATTGTTTAGGGGCACCTGGGTGGCTCAGTCGGTTAAGCATCTGACTCTTTATCTCAACTCAGGTAATGATCTCCCGGTTCCTAGGATTGAGCCCCACATCAGGCTCTGCACTGTCAGAGAATCCCTGTTTGGGATTCTCTCTCCCTCTCTCTCTGTCCCTCCCCTGCTCTCTCTGTCTGTCTCTCTCTCTCTCAAATAAATAAACTTTAAAAAATATTGTTTAAAAAGACTAACCTTTTTAAATTTTTTATGTGTTTTTTTTTTTTAATTTTTGAGAGAGACAGAGAGAGAGAGAGAGAGAGAGACAGAGCATGAGCAGGGGAGGGGCAGAGAGAGAGGGGGACACAGAATCTGAAGCGGGCTCCAGGCTCTGAGCTGTCAGCACAGAACCCAATGCAGGGCTCAAACTCACGGACCGCAAGATCATGACCTGAGCTGAAGTCTGATGCTTAACCTACTGAGCCACCCAGGCTCCCCAAAAAGACTAACCTTTTTATTAGCTAAGCTAATTGCTAAACTTTGATGAATGTGTTTTAGGGATTATATAGTTTGAGGCAAAACTGAATGATCCACATACATTTTTTTGCTAAATGTATATTGTTTTTAGCCATTAACTTTGGTTTTCCTTGTGAGAGCCCTGGAGACCCTGAATTTACCATAGACATAGATGACACAGGGCCAAGTCTCAGCCCTTGATTTTGGTACTTTGGGACTCAAGGTCTCTTTAGTTAGGAAAGATCTCTTTTGGACTTACTTCTTTTTTGCCTTTGATACCTCTGTAGTGGACAGACCTGTTTACAAAATACCAATGTGAAGGCTCTCCTAAACTCAGTTAAATGTATTTGCTTGTATTTCTTGGTGAACCTCATCTACATGCTCCAAATTTCTAACTCAGATAAACTTGAATGAGTTAACCTCTTCATGCCTGAGTACTAACATGGAAGTGCTGTGCTGGCTTTACACATTTCCAAGGCTCCTTCACCA
Organism: Puma concolor; assembly: GCF_028749965.1. NCBI lineage: Eukaryota > Metazoa > Chordata > Mammalia > Carnivora > Felidae > Puma > Puma concolor. The sequence goes on from NC_141676.1 coordinate 108,600,441, forward strand.
TTCTGGCCAATGCACTGTGTTCTCTGATTTCCAGGGCCATCCTCTGGTTAGGGTATAATTCATTTCTATATACTTTGATGATGCCAGACCAGTTTGAGATGTCTTCCTAACCCACTGTGGTTTACTCCTCTTCTTTTTCTTCTACATTCCCAGTGAATAGCTCCTCCATAACTGGGTGTTAGGACCTACCAGCCTGTGTGGGATGTGTGTGTATCTAGTCTTAGAGCTCGTCAAGAATAGGGACAGCACATTTATCTTATATTCCTAGCATGCAGTGTAGTTTGGGCATGTAATAGGCATGCAATGAATGAACAAATTCTCACGTTAGGGTTCCTGATTTTATCAAACATTTTTTCCTCTGCATACTTTTAAAACAACTTTTGAAAAAAAAATACCTCTTGATTTTGAAAAATTGGGGTTCTTCAAAGTATCTAAGATTCAACTCACTATGAAAAAAATGGGTTGTACTGACAATTTGGTTTCATACTATACATGCATCCATCCATCCATACACACACGTATATGTATATGTTTCATACATAGTTTTCAATGTTGATGACATTGATTAGGACAATACTGAAGCCCAAGTTCATAGACCTAACCTATTTGGTCAGTCTTTGTGTTTTGGTCCTACGTACTAATGGCATATCCAAAGCAATATTCTCTTACACACATTTCATGCCCAGTACAGTGTGGTGCATTGTTTGAGAACAGTTATATAAGTACAGAATAGGCTCAGGAAAGGACAAATTGTGGTTACTCTTTAAAAAATATATGACGACCCAACTTTGAGCATAGTTAAGAGGTTTTTGGACATATGAAGAATGCTCATGGTTGCCTCAGGGATATTAACTAAGAAAAGATAACCATCTTTAGTTTAAATATCACTGAAATTACATTTAAAGATGCCTCGGCCAATTCATATGATGTAGAAAAGTCTCCTAAAAGGAACATTTGTTATGTTATGTTATTTAGCTTATGTACTTAACCAACATATGCAAAGACACGTATTCAAGATTCCAAGAGCAGAACCTCAACTTATATAACAGAACTTTACAGTGGTAAGAAAAACAAGGGTTTCATTGAACAACAGTTTGCTTTGTGATCATACTGTAGAACCAAACAATTCTAGACCCAAAACCCAAAACTCTGAATTGCTCCTGCCTGGTCCTACTGACCTGAAGTCCTGTAATCACACTGGATAGACTTAGAAAGCCCTGGATTCACAATTCAGATCTTCTGGATCTGTGCCTTTATCAGCAAGTCCATTATTTTAATGTACTGCTCAGAAGAGACAACTAAGAAACAGGTGGAAACATTATTTGACTGTTTTGAAGGCAACCACGTGGGTGGGCAAAGGAAGCTTTGACCCTCTCAGCACTGGTAATCGTCTGGGTAACTTGTCCTTATACAGGGGGCAATCTTTTACGTGCCAGTATGGAAAGGGCTAGTTGTCTGATGATATTTAACGACTGGGATCGCTGAGATAGATCCAGTAGAGGGATATATCTTCTGGAGACTGGGGGTTTTCCTGGGGCGGTTCCTGCAGGGGAATGAGACTAAGTCTGGGAAAAAAATAAAAGCCCTCTGGCACTCACCACTTCCTTTTGAATTCACCTGAAGAATATGGTCTACTTCTGAGGTCAAATGTCCAGCAGTCCCTGGAGGGAGCCTGTCTTACTACTCAGTATCAGGATGAGAAGAGGGGACTTTGCTTTCTCCTCAAGTGTGTTCAGAGACTAACCTTTGAAACAGCTTAGCCAAATGGAAGATTTTTCTTTGAAGGACTTGTAGATAAGTGGTTAATAACTTGCCCTTCCAAAAAGTAGAAATCTCCAAATATTTCCATTTAAATACATGTATTTCCTGTACTCTACAATAAATTGTATTTAGGTATTCAATTTAATTAAAATTAAATATATTCAAAAGCTATTCACTTTCTCTCAAAGGCCTTATGTCTATAAAGATGAGATCACATATTCATAGAGGCTTTTATTTAAGCATATTCTCAAAGTGGCTCTTAGTAAAATGCCTGAACTTTTGCCCTAGTGTCCTGTTAATGGGTGGTGTCAGGGATTCTGGCCTTCAAGGACATGATTATGGCTTTGGCCATGCCCATTATTGATTCTATAGTGAGTCAGGTTCAATTTTGATTTAGGATGAAGCCATCTCCTTTGATGAGGTGAATGAACTCTTCCTGGATCACCCCAGATATTCATTATCTGGCAGGAGTTAGTCACCGAAGTTCAATTGGATTCTTAGACAAAAAGAAACAGGTCTGAAAATAGGGACCATCCTGCCCAGGCTCATGGGGAGAAAGGGAAGATGACAGTGAAAGGCTCCTCTACACCAAGGCTCGTCATGCCTAGGTTATCACTTCTCCATCTGCCCGAACTCTCGCTTCCCATTTCTGTCCTGTTTACCTGGTCTCCTCTCCGCCTCTGTTCTATCTGCCTTCCACCCACACTCCTGAGCTCCCTCTGCGTATTTCAGACCCAGCCTCTGCTATTCGTCCGACAAACTGGTGAGGAGTTCATGGTTTCCCCCTCATCTAGACAGCTCTTCTCTTGGATTCAGGACAGTGGTTTTCACAGCAGACAGAACTGAGTTCAAATCCCAACCCTTCCTCTTACTAACCTCGTGACATTCCACAAGTTTTTAGGTCGCCCCAGGCTTCAGTTTAACCGGCTGTGAAATGGGCTTAATAACACATGTCTCAGAGTTGGTGTAAAGATGAAAGGACATGAGGCATGCTAAGTGTTTAAACCGACTGGCAGCTAATCCCCAATTACATACTGGTTTGAATAACATCCTACCTTTCTCTTGCTGATGTTCCTTCCACCTCATTCACAAAGCATTTTCTATTTCTCTACTGACGTTACCTTAACCACCACGTAAGCTGCTGCAGGAATTACTCTTAGAACGCTGTGGCACTAACACCACACGGGAAGCTATGGTATCATTGAAAGGCCACAGGCTTCCGAGGCTGCCGCTCTGGGGTTGGGATCCCGGCTCTGCCAAGTCCTAGCTGCACTCTGACTGACTCATTTCACCCTTCTTGCCCTAGATAGAGACTACACGGAAGCCTCATTGGATTGTTGATTAAATAAGGTAGTATGTATTGAAGGCTTAATCTGTGCTAAGTCCTGTCCTAAATTCTCATTAATTTTGTCAAAAGCACCGTCTGAGCACCATCTGAGTTACAGGGAAACTGAGGCTCAGAGAGGTTCGGGCACTTGCAAGAGGTGAGGTCGGATGTGGGCTGCGGGGACCAAGGCAGCCGTCCCAAAGTGTGCCATGCTGGCATGTTGAGTATTTTGAATAAGTGTTACTTAAGAGACAGTCCGTGCAAGAACACTCAGGCCCCTGTGTCCCCCTGAAAGCAGGAAATTAAACTCCCATGTAACAGGTACTTTGTACCAGGAGGTGAGGAGACAACCTTTTCACCAGATATGGGAAATTGAGAGCCGTGTGAACAATGCACCCTTGTTACTTTTTGCTAATTTACTACCACAACCCAAATTCTGTTTAGAATTCCTTACCAATCCAAACGCCCAAAGTTTTGTCTTGTTTTGTTTTTGTCCTATCAAATCCTCACAGAGTTATGGTCTCTTTGTCGCAAATGTAGGACAATGACCTGCCTTGGTCATTTCCTCAGGTCTCAATGTCACAATCGGGCCTCCCCTGTGTACACATCATAAAATTTTACTTTTTCTCCTGTTAATCTGTCTGATGTAAATTTAACTTTTAGTCCAGCCAGAAGACCGTGAGGGTCCAGCAGGATGGACCCTTCAGAGCCCAGGGGTGGCCCCCGTGGGCCACTCATGCAAGGGCTTTCTGTCTGCTCGGGTGTGACCCCAGGGGAAGGCTGGGACAGCGCTCCCTGCTCGGCAATGTTGAAATGCGTTGAATGAGCAATGTTGAAATGAGCATTGCGTTATAACAGGCATTTAATAAATTTCCCGTTGATTCACATGTGTAGTGGTAACACTCCCGGCTCCTGAGGGCTTTCTGGAAGCCTCTCACAGGGTAGTGGTTTGCTTGTCAACAAGAAGGACGATGTAGGAATGATGCTGACATGATAGTTAAGGGATTCTGAGCACTTATTTCGTACCTGGAAGTTGATGTGGATTACCTCACTCACTCCTCTCAGCAATCCGACAAATTACATGCTATAATGAACCCGTGTTACAGATGAGGAAACTGAGCCTGAGCAACTATGTGATCTGCCTAATGTCCCGGGGCTATGAAGGCTGGAGGTTAGAAGCCCGGATTTGACACCGGCAGTCTGATTCTGGAGCCTGACTTCTTCCTGACTTCTTAAAAATCGGCCTGATGACCTGCCAATTTCTTGTTTCACGATTCTTTCTGTAATTTTCTTTACTGTGGCAAAATATGCATGCCATAAAATTTACCATTTTAACCAGTTTGAAGCACACAGTTCAGTGGCATCAACTACAAACACATAGTTGTGCAATAACCACCATCTGTTTCCAGAACTTTCTCATCTTCCCCAACAGGAACTCTGTCCCCATTAAACACGAACTCCTCATTCCTCTCTTCCTCCCCCTTCCTCTGAAAATGTGTTTTCTTTCAAGGTGAGTATTTCAGTGTGAAAGGTGACTATTCTAATACTTTTTAAAAATTTTTAATGTTTATTATTTATTTTTGAAAGAGAGAGAGAGAGACAGAGCTCAAGTGGGGGACCGTTAGAGAGAGAGGGAGACACCAAACCTGAAGCAGGCTCCAGGTTCTGAGCTGTCAGCGCAGAGCCCTGTGTGGGGCTCAAACTCACGAACTGTGAGATCGTGACCTGAGCCGAAGTCGGATGCCCAACCGACTGAGCCACCCAGGTGCCCCATGACCATTTCAATTATTGAGGACTAGTGTGAGAATTTCTGTCACGGAAGTTTTGGCAAATTCTGTACCCTGATGATTGTCTCACTCACCTTGGTCCTGAAGCCTTGTGACCTTGTTTTCTGACTGATATCAGCAGGCCTGGGGGCAGAAAGGTCTTTGGTGACAGATGGCTTCTCCCGTTTAAATCAGTCCTCTTACAGATTTTTCCCATCTCCGGGCTTGTTCATTTTTCTGTTAGTGCTGCCACATCCCCAGGATGTGGGCCCAGAATTCTGAGTCACTGGCTTTACTTACGTCAAAGAGAGGTACAATGGCAAAGGAAAACCGCCGTAATTAATATCTGCCATAAACTGTGTGCTGACTTGTTGCGTGAGGGGGAATGCTTGTATTATGGGTGTAAAATTTTCAGCAGCACCCATAGCTCAGTCACAGGTAGAGTTGAAACAAAACAATCTGGCCAGAAGTACTAGAAATAATCCATCTGTATATGTAATGAGGGGAAGTGACAGACTCTGTTCCTATTGTCCTTTCGCAGACATGCCTCTTCAGGTTGTGGATGGCATGACATTTTTCATCTTGACAAGGCCAGTTTATGAAACAGACACGGGGCAGAGCCAGAAGATCACAGTTGTTTTAATGTTCCATTCCAGCCAACGTCCTTGTGAGAGCCACTTAAAGTCACCACGTCTTTAAAATAGAGCTTATTCCACAGCAGCAACGGTGCCTACGTAACATAAGATTATTTTGCATAATGTCTCTATGGATATGGATATAATTATAGATAATTTCAGTTTTTGTCTTCAGTTTCCAGGTTGATACAGACTATATTTTTGATTCCTCCCTTCTTGATGCGTATATCCCTTGAAATGTACTTTTTCTTCATTTTCCCAACTTCCTGGACTTTATGTCTGCTTTCACATACGATAGAAATCTTATGCCCTTTGCATCCAGCTTTACTGAGCAAGATTCTTCTGTTTTTCAATGATTTCAAACAATTCCATCATTCCATGAAGCCTTCCTCGACAAACCTAAAAGGAAGTTCATAATTTGTTTTCATTAACTTTCTTAAGATTTACCTTTATGGGACTCAGACTTAATGTCATTTAAAACACTTTTTATTGAATGATCACATATGGAAAAGTGCACACACTTTCACTCCACAAGTCACTAAATCTCATCTGAACGTACCCACAGAATGAGAGCAAAGATAAAGAAACAAAATGTTACAGTGACTTCTAGAAGCACAGATCAGTTTTGTTTATTTTCACACTTCATATAGATAGAATCACACCATTTACATTCTTTTGCTTCCGGTATTTTTTTTTTTTGTCCTACAATTTGAAATTGAGATCAGAATAAGATCGCAATTGGTTGTTATGCCATTTATGTCTTTTATATGTATCCTGTCCATCTCTTATCTTTTGAAGTGTTTTAAAAAAGAAACTGGGATGCTAATCCTGTAAAGTCTCCTGTAGTCTGATTTTGCTAATTGCATCCCTTAGTTCTTATGATATGTGCCTGTCTTTAATGAAAATTGGTGGCCCGATACAGAGGCTTCATCAGATTCAGAATGCATATAAAGTCTGGCCTTACTGTTTGTGGTGTCATCAGCCACTGGGAAATCATTGCCTGACTCCTAGATGAGGACACAGAAGCATGGAAAGGTTAAGTGATTTGGCCAAGTGCTCAAGGCAGAGCTGAGATCTGCATGAATCTATTCCACTGCACTCTACACGACAGACCAGCATTGAAAACTTACTGTAATTGCTGAGTGTGATTCAAATATATTTGTAGTTACTAGTGACTCAAGTATCTAACTCTTGCTTTTGTGTTTTCTCTGGAAGGCAGGGGCCATGTTCTTTGTATTGCTTCTATAGTGCACAACATTATTTATGATGGCAGTGGTTATGTGTGCATTGGGGAGGAAGAATTTTACTCCGCCTTTTAAGGTTCTTCCAGATGGACCAAAAATTAATGTGCTATGAGACAGACTGACGGTAGAAAATCAAACAAAAGTTTAATAACACATATACCTCCTGTATATGTAGTTTTTTTCGGACAGACCCAGAAATAAGTCCCAGAAATGGCTGAAACTGTAACCTTAAATACCATCTCCAGCTAAAAGATGTTGGGGGTTGGAAGTCCCTTATGGGAGGTTACCAGGACAAGTGTAGTAAGCAAGAATAAGGTTGTTAATGTAGATTTAAGGCCATGCTTTCTCCACTGATAATAGTTTCTAGAGACTTAGAGTCATCTCCCTCTTCTGGTACTGAGGGAGATACCCTTACAAATGGAAATTTTTCTTAACATGTAAATATCTCTTACAAAAAGGTAACTTCTACTGGGTTTTGAGAGTTCCTCCTGTGTCTGCTGTTTCTTAAAAATGACCAGCTTAGAATAATCAATATGCCAAAGATGCATATCTTAGGATGGCAATAGTTGCTCCCCTACATGTGAAAACAGAGTAGAAAGACCTATTTTTAGGACATTTTTATTTTAGAAGAATGGTATTAAATTCAGCTAAATATGTATTTAGAAGCACATACCATGTGCTTAGCAAAGTGAAAATATAAATAAAAACAAGGAAAAGATAACAACCCTGCCGTTAAAGAGATCCCAAACTGGGGTGCCTGGGTGGCTCTGTCAGTTGAGTATCTGACTTTTGGTTTTGACTCAGGTCATGATTTCACAGGGTGAGATTGAGCCCCAAGTTGGGCCCTGCACTAGGCATGGAGCCTGCTTAAGATTCTCTCTCTTCCCCTCTCCCTCTGGCTCCCACTCACTCTCATTCTTTCTCTCTCTAAAAAACAAAAACACAAACACAAAAAAACAAATCCCCAACTTTTTCACAGAATCTTATGTCTGAGAGGGACTACTCACATATATATGGTCAGTGGGAAAAAGAGCTAGTTTCTGAGTCTGAAGACAGGGATTAATATTTCCCCTGTGTTGTTTTCTGGCCCTGTGATGAGGCAGACAGTTTAATGACTACAGGTTTTAGTTTCCTCATGTATAAAAAGGGAACCTGTCCCCCATAATGGCTATGAGTTTAAATGAAATAGTGATTGCAAAGAACATTATAGTAATGATACTTCCATATCATCTCTGCTTGGATATTACAAGAATGGGAGAACCTGCTGCTTTAAAAGCAAGTGCTTCGTTAAAAAAAAAAAAACAAAAAACAAAACTATAATTATTATAATATTTTCCTTTGAATGAACCAAAATCTTCCTTCTTGCAACTTCTGACCATTGATTCCGATCAGTATCTTCCAGTAGAAGCATAAATCTCTCTTTCTTCCCAGTGTTAATGTAAATCTTTCTCATGTTAGCCCTTCAGATACATGAAGACCGCTATCATCGCATTTCTATTTTCTAGGAAAACCATCCCCAACTCATTTGATCATTCTCCCCATGCCAGGGTTCTTGACTAGTGATTTTTAGCACAGAATACACATCAGAATCACCTGGGAATTTTTAAAAAGCATGCAGTTTGAAAAGGCTCTCCAGGGGCACCTGGTTCAGTTGGTAGAGCACGCAGCTCTTGATCTTAGGGTTAGGAGTACGAGCCCAGGTTGGGGGTAGAGATTGCTTAAATAAACAAACTTAAAAAACAGAAAGGAAAAGGAAAAGCTCTCTGATTGATTTGTGAGTTCTTATTTAATTCGGTGTCTTAACTTGTTTCGAAAACTTTTCAAACTTGTCAGTACCTTCCTTAAAATATGACTCCCTAATCCAAACAAACATTACAGGCATATGTGGACCAGCTGAAGTGTTTACGTTTTGCTAGCTCTTGTAGCAAACAAATCAAAAGATGATGAACGATTAAACACAATGGAAGTTTATGTCTTACTGATAGGAGTTTAAAGTGGACTTTCCTGATTGATGGGTGACTCTCTTCCAAGCACTGATTTAGGGTGCCAGACTTACTGCTTCCTATAGTTCCGGACTATCTTCAAAACCTGACCTCAAGGGTCAATAAGCTTACTACATCAAGCTGGGGGGAAAAAAGAGCATGGGGCATATGGGCATTTTTACAGACCTAGCCTGAAGCAGTGTGCATACTTTGGGTCATAAAACCACACGGTCACACCCAGTCGCAAAGAAGTGTACCTAGGAATGGGAGAAATTGAGTTTGAGAGACAGCTAGCTAGTCTGTACGGCTACTGTATATGATGTGTTATAACTACTTCTTCTGACATTAGGAATACCACCTGTTGATGAGGTGAATGAGTTTAAACTGCCTGGACAAGAGAAAACAACTTAAAGTGAAAAGATAAGCAGAGAGTGGAAGACAATGAAACGTTTATAACATCTCTAATGTTTGGGGTAGCTGTGTTATCCTGTTAACTTATTGGAGTAACAGTCAGCTAAATGTTTTTAGTTGTGTTTGAAAGACATGCCAAGTCAGGTTCCTCTCCATTCAATAATCATTCAACTGTTTTTTTTTAAAATATTTTTTAATGTTTATTTATTTCTGAGACAGAGAGAGACAGAGCACGAGTGGGGGAGGAGCAGAGAGAGATGGGGGGACACAGAATCCAAAGCAGGCTCCAGGCTCTGAGCTATCAGCACAGAGCCCGATGCGGGGCTTGAACTCACGAACCGCGAGATCATGACCTGAGCCGAAGTCAGACACTCAACCGACTGAGCCACCCAGGCGCCCCTCAACTGTTTTTTAAAAAACCTATTCATGGGGCGCCTGGGTGGCGCAGTCGGTTGAGTGTCCGACTTCAACCAGATCACGATCTTGCGGTCCGTGAGTTCGAGCCCCGTGTCGGGCTCTGGGCTGATGGCTCAGAGCCTGGAGCCTGTTTCCGATTCTGTGTCTCCCTCTCTCTCTGCCCCTCCCCCGTTCATGCTCTGTCTCTCTCTGTCCCAAAAATAAATAAACGTTGAAAAAAAAAATTTTAAAAAACCTATTCATCAGACTTTATATCATGTTAGTTGAGAGCCATCAAGCTATTACGCAACATATAGCAAAGCTTTGCAGCAGAAATCTTCCTTTCTTTTTAGCAGAGACATCATGTACAGAGAAAAGGTACAACCTGTGTCGTATAATTAAATTTGCATTATATAATACTGATTTCTATTTACTTAGTGCGTCCATTATTTCTAGGCACTCTGCTAAATATTTCACCTGCATTCAGTTTTTAAATACTCACAACCATCTTTGTAATAGATATCATTATCTTCCTTTCACAGGACTACTGACTGTCAAAATTAGGGTTGAAAGGTAGGTATATCTTACTTCAAAGATGAATTCTTAATTTCCTAGGTACACAATACCTCTTATAAAATGCCAAATAAGGAGACAGAAAATGTGAATGTTATCAGGGAAGATTATATTGGAAGTAAGATTTGTTATGACCCTAAATAAAGAATAGGATCTAGCGAAAATGATAAAGGGCAAGAGTTTATTTAGATGTCCTATTTTTCACTAGGGAGCCCAACCATTCTATAAGCAACCATCTTTTGGGCTTTGGCAGATAGGATGCTAACAATGAAGACTGAGCTATAGGGAAGTTAGGTCTTACACTGAGGCACTGCAGTGGTTTGAGCCTCTTCAAGACACATGGATTTCCAGTGTTTGTCTCTCTATGAATATATATTTTCATTGCTCTACTTGAGGATATTTAAATATCCATAACTGAATACAGGAATTATACATGTTGGAAGCCAGTAAAAAAAAAACCCACTCGTTTGGATGCGTTTTCTAGCCAGTTTGCTCGTTCCTAATGCTATGTCTCCGCCTGGTGGGAGATTATGGAATTACAGTAAATTTAAAAGGGCTCATTGGGAAGAATGATGATCACATCCGTTGTAAAAATCAGTCAGCTGATTATAGGAAACAAGGAAAAAAAAAAAAACCCTAGCAACAACAATACAAACTATGCCATTTCCTTAACTTACCTGTCCTTATTAAAGTGAATTCCTTAAGATATATTGATTTCTTCCCCACAGAGAGCTATACTGCTTTTCTGTAAGCACTATGAGGGACATTGATTGGAAAGTATCAATACTTACTGCATTTAAGGGTTGTAGCCCTTCTCAAAAAGTAATGCTTTCTTTGATGGTATGTATTTAATGGAAAGAAAAACTTCACCTAAAATAAAATTGACATCAATTCAAGGGGAGGGGGCTGTGGTGGGAGGAATAAATCAGGAATAAATTTCAAAACTTTCCCATGGATTTATATCATTCACACGCATGACTAACATAACTGGAGATTATAACAGTATTGATACGGTTTAACTAATTTGGTTGCGGTTAGTATATTCTGGCCGTTAAAGCTTTTACAAATCATTTCTGTCCATTCCCTGGCAAAAGCATAAATTAACATAATATCAGCCTCTTGGTTTAGAAACAGAGATGAGAATTGGTCTATCTCTGAATCACTTGTGGCCTTTTGGGGTATATACCCTGGAGTTAGAAATAGCACGAAATGTTTTGTCATATTTGTTATGTATGGAAGCACTGAAACCAGACTGAGACCTGTATTAAAAGTGCACCTACCCTGTGTGTGAGAAGGGAGCTATGAATCAAGTTACATCAGCTTTAAAAAACTAAATGGTTCCTTAGACGGCTATGGGAAATGAATTAACAATTGGTAAACATCCTAAGAGACCTAAATTTGGTTATGTGCTTCAAATACATAATCTGCTTATGCAAAGAAGGTACTATTTTCCCAATTTACAGAGAGGGAGAAAGATAATTAAGTAACTTGCTTAGGGTCACATTGCTATTATGATATAATAATATCACAGGTATGGGTTGGTAGGCCTCGCCCCAAATCCTCATCTTTCCCACTGCTTCATTTATATTCACATCCTTCATTTTAGTGAGGAAGCCCTACTGAGACCAGCACTTAAATGTAGGATGGCCAGTTAAGGAGGTGATTCAGAGTCAAGTCAATGAAAATGTTCAATAAAAATCAAAATGGGGGCACCTGGGTGGCTCAGTCAGTTAAGCACCCCACTCTTGGTTTCGGTTCAGGTCATTATCTCGCAGTTTGTGGGTTCAAACCCACACCGGGCTCTGTGCTGGCAGTGCAGAGCCTGCTTGGGATTCTCTCTCTTTCCCCCTCTCTCTGCCCCTCCCGCATGCTCTTTCTCTCTCTCAAAATAAATAAATAAACTTAAAAAAAATCAAAACCTGTGATACCTTATACTAGTATGTGATTTCTTCTATTTGTAATATGCATTGGTTTAAATAACCGGTTACAGACATCATTTCATGTGGTCCTGAGCAATCCCAAGAGGAAATGAAGAAATAACAGTGATCTTCTCTTTTTATAGGTCAAGAGACTGAGGCTCGGAGAAATTGTTTCTCAAGACCATCGAACAACTTTCAGTGTGTGGTTTCTGCATGCCCAAAAGGAGAGGGTAATTGTTATACATCTTTCCCCTCCAACCCTCCAACCTCCAACCTCATCATGGGCTTTCCGTGCCTGATGCAAAGCAGGGGACAATGAAGATGGGAATCACAATGGATTTTACCTCCTGGCATCCTTGTCATCCTTTGGTCCAGACTCTCAGAAGTTTATAACTCAGTACTTGTAAGTACAAAAGTGGTAAAAAAAAAAAAAAAAATACTAATGACATCCAACAAGATGCAAATTCCAAGCCAAACATGAAAATAATGACTTCACTATTAGTGTCAATTGTTTCAAATGACCTTCGGCTACATGTTTGAGTTTTTGTTCTACTAGAAGACACATGTATTCAATAACTATTGGTCAAATTAATTGGTTACTGAAATCCACAGTACTAAGTGGAGGGGGTTGACGTGATGGGGGGCAAATTTGCCACTTGCTAACTGTGAGACACTCTTCTGTTCAATGTTTCCTAATCATTTCTTCATCTTAAAAATAGATCTAGTATTGTCTATTTCATAGGCTTTAGTGAGGAGTAAAAAATAATAGCACATGCAGAGGGCATTGTGAAATGTAGGGTACATGGCAGGAACTCAATTACCGTGGATATTTATAAAACATATTTTCTGAATTGTCTGAATTACATCTTACAGGAGAGAACAAAAGAACTCCATTAAACATATTAATGGCAGAGATATTTAAACATATTCCTACTGTAGCAATATATGGGCATAATCTAATGACTTATTTTAGTTCTCAAAGAAAATATGACATTTAATTGTTTCTAAAATAATGGAAAGGAAATTAAGTTAGGAGTTAAAAGGAGTTCTGGCTCTATTATTTAGCATCTCTCTGACATTGAGAAAGCCACTTAGAATCTTTGAAATTCAGTGTCCTCATCAATGAAATGAGATTATCTACCCTCATTACCTTCTATATACGTTGTTTAAAATACCAATTGATTCCTGAAAGTGAAAGGTGATTTTTTTCCCCCTGTACTGTACTATTGTATCAATATACCCACATAGAGCATTGTTTCCTGGCTACCTATGGGAGGAAATGGGGTCTCCTTTGCCAATCTTTGAATCTCAAATCCAGAACAGTTGACTCTAGCAGATACTTCACGTCAAGAGAAAAGTGACAGATTATTTTGAATACACTGCTTCTGCTGTATTTTCCTTGGAAGCCTCTTGGGTTGACATTTGTTCCCATCAACCATGTTGTATTGAAAGCTATTTTTTTTTCAGGGGTGGGGTGCAGCAAGGGCCTTAATGGTTTGACATCAGTGACCTTCTTGGGCTGATGCTGTTGCTAGAATCCTCAGAGAGACCTTGTGTGCCCAGAACGTCCAGGGCAATTTTTCAGTCCCAGGGGCAACAGTCTAGATTGAATTAGCTTTGGCTCTTCCATCACTAAATAGATGGCACAGCAGGCCTGCCTCAGGGCATAAAAGCATCGATTCAATTCCAGTAATAGGCTTAATGAAGTACCTTCACCGTGTTCCAGGGTGCCAATTCTCTAAAAATCACCCTGAAATGTAAAGCTTAAGCAACACTGGAGCTAACCCAATCAATTTAGAGACACAACAGAAAACAAGAAAAAGTTACATCGATATTGTAAAGGATATGCTTGCATTTTCTCCAACCCTAGGGTTGAAAGTGATCTTGAGACAGCAACTAATGCATCCCTCAGCTTCCACGGTGGATTATGATAGAACCATCTGAAAGGAGTCAGAATCATCTCTAAATTTCTAAATGCTTAAGGTGCCACACCTGCTCTGTAACACAGCCAACTCTCTAACAACCTTTGCTGTCTTCATTAGAAGGAAATCACCCACTCGCCGAATATTGCCTTGATCCAAGAGACTTCCATGTTACGTTGACAGCCAGATACATAGAAATGACAGGAAATTAAGGGGGTAATACAAAATTATCAATGTAAACTCGCATTTTATATGCTGCTCTATTCTCCAGTGCATTTTCATAACCGGTTTCTCATAAGAAAGGATCTGCAGTGAAGTTTATGGGCCTGGGACAAAAGGAAGAAGGAATGAGCCAGTGAGGACAGATAAGGGGTGGGGTTACAGCATCCTAAGTTTGAGGGAATCTTAAATTTTATCAAATCCAGTCTCCCTCCTGCAGAAGGATGATCTTGGTCTGCCTATGTGACGATCGTCAGCTCCTGCTCCCATATTCCTAATGCAGGGACGCGTCGAGGTGATGAGGCAGGGCTGTCCATCATCGAGTGGTTCCATCTGCTAGAATGTACTTCGTTATATTTAGCCAAAATCTGCCTCCTGTAACTCCTTCCACTTCTGCCTTTGCCTTTGGTGACAAGGAAGCAAAAGTCTGTTCTTTATGCATAGGAAAGCTATTCAAAACTTAAGGACAAAATAGGTCCCTACTATGCAAATCTTCTCTGTGCTGAACAGTCCGGCTGTTTCAGCAATGATCACGGCCCGGCTTTTAGGTTCCTAGGTCCTCTGGGTGTGGACTTCCACCTGGAAAGACACAAGTTCCTTGCTATTCCAAAACTGTTCTGTGTCTTAGCGGCATCAGCATCCCTTGGGAGCTAGTTATAAATGCAGACTCTCAGACCCCGTGCCAGACCTACTAACAAGATGGTTTGTATGAGCATCAAAGTTTGAGAAGCACTGTTACAGTTTGCTGGGATGTGTCTCAAAACACAGCAACTAGAATTACCTAAATCCTTCGAGCGTGGTCCAAGGACCACAAAATATTGTGCGATTATTTCGCTGGCTATGTACATTATATTTGTATTAAATCTCCTATCATTGCTTTATTTTTTATTTATTTTTTTCAGCAAATGCCTCAAATGGTTAATACCTCCTAAGGTTATGAGTAACAAGAAGGTCCCGATCTTTTTCCACACAAACTATTGTTAATCATATTTGCTTCTTCTGGTAACAGTGTAATTGATATTTTGCACCTATATATAAGAATACGCACATATCATTATTAAATTTTATCCTGTTGGTTATAGCCAATTTTTCTGCTCTGTTGGGATAATTTTGAAGCTTTACTTCATCAGCCATTACATTACTTATTTCTCCCAGCTGTATCCTTTTAAAAATAGATGAGCATGTCTCTCTTTATTTAAGACACCGATAAAAATAGTGAATAAAACAAGGCTAAGGGCAGAATGCAGTAATATATTTCTAGAAACTTCCTTCATAGAAACACAGTAAGTTCTACAAATGTTTGCTGGGACTCTGTCATGTGGTTGGAAACTACCCTGTGTTACCTATCGAGAGTACACGGAGAATGAGGCAACGTTCCTGTCCTTGAGAAGCCCACCTCTAATGAGAATTCCGAACCTGGAGATCATGCAAAGACATCTCTTGCCAGGGCTAGCATCCCTTCATTAAGCTAATTATGGTAACAGAGTCCATGTCTGTGTGCCCTGAGGCAGGTCAGCTTTGCCACCTAATTAGCGATGAAAGAACCAAAGCTAATTCAATCTAGTCTGTCACTCTCTAGACTGAGGAATTATCCCAGACATCGTGAGAACACAAGCCTCTCTCCTGAAATTATAAGAAAGGACAGCCAACACCAGAAGGTTTTTTTCTCCTGAGGAGGTCAGTGAATCAAAGAGCAAATGTGACCTTCTAAAATGCATACCTTGGAAAGAGATAAAAGAAACTCATCATATGCAAAGCACATAGCAGTATCTCAGACTGATGGCACAAGAGAGTACGAAGAAAGACCGTAATTTATGACTAATTTTGTATTAGTGAGCTGATGCTTCAGAATTGATCCACCATCAATTAAAGAGGTCAAACTCAAGATCTATAACAAATGTGAATGAATTTTAAAAAACATCCAGCTCTGTGTAAGAAAGACCTGAATGAAAACATTTAAAACTGACCGATGTCTTGAGCATTTGAGCCCATGCTAATCTAATTCAATTTTCAATTACTTTGGAATTGAAGATTCTTTGTCCCACTGGCCCTAACAACCTTGTGGGCTTCCAAATTCACTGGCATCTTCCTACTTTGCCCCTGGATCCTAACACTCTTCACTTAACAATCAATCAACAAATGTTTACAAGATTCCTTTTATGAGCCAAGCCTTCATAAAACTCACATTCTAGAGGGGAGAAATTGAAAATAAAGAAGTACGTCAGTAAATGAGGTTAGTTTAGCTAGTGACAAACACTGCAAAGAAAAGAAACCATGGTGAGTTGTGAGTGATGCAGGCATGTGCTCCTTCACATTGGACAAATGTTTTCCAATTCCAAGAGAAAACTGTTTCTGGCAAAGGGAACATTCCCATCCAAATCTCCCCAAGACCAAGTCCTGGGCCCCCATTGCTTGATCCCCTCCCCCACCCAGCTTCTTCTTGTCCAATGGGTCTCAGCCATTGTCTGCTCTACCTCATTTTCAATGGATACCCTAGATCGTGTAGCTAGTTTGAACATTATATTTATAGCACTTGCAAATTCTCTCTTATCTGGGCCTTGTGAATTGAATTCCTGGCTTAGGGTTTTCTTTTGGACCCTTCTCTCCAAGTCCACCCATGACTCACTCCTCCGAGTAGAACCCAGGAACTTTTACTCTGTGCCCCCACAGTGCCCTGTGCTTTCCTTTCTCATGGAACTTGTCCTGCCCAGTGTCCCCATCAGGGAGTGAGCTCTTTGAAGGTGGGGGCTAATTGTCCAATGACCGTTCATCATCTAGCACAGTGTCTGACACATGTGAGGCCCTGAGATGCTTGAGATCAGTGAATAAGGAATTATTAAGTGGGTTTAGATTCAGATTTTTAACTTCACCTCATTTGGCCAAGTCATACTGCCATGTGTGTTTAATTTATATAAAAAATATATTTTTCTTCTAATGACATTAACTACCCACAGTTGTTTCATGTGGCTATATATCCACCTTGTTAGAAGTATGTTGCATTTTTCCATTTAAGTTGAATTCCATTCCATTTAAAATTACTTTGGACAACAAGTCTTACTGGAAAATATGAAATTCAGTGGGACTTTGTGGCACAAGATTTATATATTTCTAATTCACCTCTGGTATGTATCTTGATCAGTTTTAAATGACACATGGCAATATACCTTTGATTTTTCAGTTTATTTATTTAGTTAAAAAAATTTTTAATGTTTACTTTTGAGAGAGAGAGAGAGAGAGAGAGAGAGAGAAAGAGAGCAGGGGAGGGGCAGACAGAGAGGGAGACACAGAATCTGAACCAGGGTCCAGGCTCTGAGAGGTCAGCACATAGTCCGATGTGGGGCTCGAACTCATGAACCGCGAGATCATGACCTAAGCCGAAGTCGGACGCTTAACTGACTGAGCCACCCAAGGCACCCCAATTTTTCACTTTAGACTTTCTATCATTTATGTGTCCTTGTTCTCCAAGAAATCTCTTCAGGTTATTTTAAACCGTTCTCCTTTGACATAAGAAGAAATCATAATTTTTCAGGAAAACCAGCCTGTGAAAACAAGCAATTTTAAGCGTGGCTTAAAATTCAAAAAAAAACAGGGACATTCTTACATACATAAGTAATAAAAGAAGTACTGTGATTTTGGAAAAGAAAGAAAGTCTTCATGCTTCTCCCCAAATTCTCTTGTAGCCAATGAATCTTCTGTAATTCCACATTTTTAAGATTTTCTTGTTAAAATGCAAATTCTCTTAGGAAGGATACATTAAGTCTTGTTCACACTGAAATTTAAGTGGCTAACATCAGATTTTTTTCCAGAGGAAAAGTTAATAGCTTATATACTCCCAGACTCTGAGGGGAGAAGGAAGGGAATAAGAAAGAACTAGAGAGATGTGGATATATAAAAAATGGTCTCAGAACCCCTCAATTAAATGTTGTCAAGCATGAAGGTCTGCAGGAGTTGACCTTGCCATTTGGGCAAGGGCCTGAGGTCGAGCTTGAGAGAATGTGTTTCTCTCTCTCTCTATTCTTCCCAGTTAGTTTTCAGATTCAATATTGCTAAATCCTTTAATAAGTTTCTGAGGACATACCATGAAATGTGAGGAAATAAATCCCTTGCTTATTCTGGAATTCAGAGTGAAATATCCTTCATTTATTGATTTTGAGTATGCAAGTGATTCTGGACAGTCATTTATTAGTAATGGGCAAAATAATTTAAACTATTCAATAAGTGTGCTATGCCCATCCGTGTATTTACATATGTCTTCATAAGAATCATCAAGGGTAATTTTACATTTATCTATTCAAGCTCTGGCCAACGTTGAATTTAGCAATAAATTACTCACAGGCACTTTTTATTTTAAAGCCAGATTAGGATTCCAAATTGTATGTGTTTGTCAAATACTGAATAATTCAGATGTCTTTTAATCAGTTCTCACTGCAAATGCTGTGGGTAGGAAATAGGACTTAGAAGGGAAGGTGTCATAGAACCCAACAGAGAAAAAGAGCAAGAAGTGAATTAACCACTGCAAGTGGTTACTAAGAAAGTAAACGGTGAAAGGTAGAGACAGTTGATGTTGGTAATTTGGATGCAAAAGTTTTTTGGGCTGATGGTGAAGGAAGGCCAGGCATGAATAAAAGCAGGTAACATTATTAAGTGCTGTGTTCTTGGAATTGTGCAAACTGTCGGATGATGGTTATCTAACTGGTCAGTGGCCATGTGACTTGAGAGCTCAAACTCGAAACCACTACATCCTACGGAGAGGGATTCAGATACAGGCAAGATGGAAGAATATGCAAAATAGACGAAGACCTTGGGATATACATTTTTGGGATTAGAGGCCCACACACTGTGGTTCCATCCTCTCTGTGAGCCATTCTCAGTACCTTCAGTCAGTAGCCACTTTATCTCTTCCGGAATCCCACAGAACCTTACATGGAACTCTGTCGTAACACCGGCCTAGGCTGATTTGTTCTTCATTATACACTGAGTTTTTTCAAAAATTATTTTAAAACAACTTTACTAAGGTACAATGAGGTATAACTGACACACAATAAACTGCACATAGTTAAAACATATAATTTGGTAAGTTTGACATGTGTTTTGCTCAGGAAACCATTATCAGGGTCAAGATAGTGAACATATGCACCACCTCCAATAGTTCGTTGGTGTACCATTGTAATCCCTCCCTTTATCCCTTGTATCAGTCAGGTTTCTCCAGAGAAACGGAACCAAAAGGATGTATGTTATAACAAGTTGGTTTATGCAATTGTGGAGACCAAGACGTCCCAAGACCCAGGAGATTCGACGGTGTAGTTCCCATCTGAGACCATGTGCCTGAGAACCAGGAGAGCCCATGGTATAAATTCTAGTCCAACGGCTGGCAGGCTCCAGGCCCAGAAGAGTCCAAAGGCAGGAAAAGACTGGCGACCCAGCTCAAATGATCAGGTAGGAGAGGTTCCCTCTCACCAAGCCTTTTTATTCCATTTAGGTCTTCAACTGATTGGATGGGACCCACCCACATTAGGGAGGGCAGTCTGCTTCACTCAGTCTACCTATGCAGATGTTAATCTTATCCAGAAACATCATCACAGACACACCCAGAACAAAGCTTGATCAAATGTCCAGGCCCCCTGTGGCCCAGTCCAGTTGACAGATAAAATCACACCTCTCCTCCTTGCCCCTGTGTCTGGGCAACTACCGATCCGCTTTCTGACCCCGTACATTAGTTTGCATTTCTTAGAGTTTTATATCAACGAATTCGCACGTCATGTACTGTACTCTGCTTCTGTCTGTTTTCTATTGTATAGATGTATCACAAAAGATGTACATACAGGCTATCTGTAGTTTGGAACTCGTGTAAGTAAAGCTGCTACGTACAAGCCTTCGTGTGGGCATATACTTTTACTTCTCTTGAGTAAATTGCCTGGAAGCGGAATGGATGGATCACATGGGAGGTGTATCTTTAACATTTGCAGAAATGGCCACACTCTTTTCTGAACTCGTGTACCATTGTACATTCCTACTAGCAGTGCATGAAAGGTTCAGTTCTTGTAGAACCTTGCTAACACTTGGTATGGTCGGTCTTTAATTTTGTCCACTCTAGGTGTGTGGTGGTATCTTGTTTTAGTTTCAATCTGAATTTTCCTGATGACTAATGATACTGTGCATCTTTTCACATGCTTATTTGTCAGCTACACATCGTCTTTGGTGAAAGCGTCAATTCAAATATTTTGGTCATTTTTATTGGGCTGTTTATTTTATTATTGATTTTTGAGCATCCTTTATGTACACGTATTTTATCGGATATATCATTTGCAAGTATTTTCTCACATCTTGTAGTTTGCTTATCTCTTTACAGTGTCTTTTTCAGAGAAGAGGTTTTTGATTTGATGAAGTTCGGTTTAACAGTTTGTTCTTTCATGCATTATGACTCAGGTGTTGTTTTAGAAAAAATATTTGCCTAACCCCAAACTGCAAAATTCTTTTTATGTTTTCTTCCCTAAGATGTATAGTTTTAGTACCTATAATATTTTGAGTTTTTAGTTGTTCATGGTGCAAGTTATAATCGAAGTTCTTCTTTCATCTTTTGCATAAGAAAATCTCATTCTTCCAGTACCATTGGCTGAAAAGACTATCCTTTCTTCATTGAATTACATTTGTACCTTTGCTGAAAGACATCTGTCCATGTATGAGGTCCTTTTTCCTGGATTCTCTACTCTACTATGTTGGTCTATTTTTCTATCTGCATGCTAAGATGACTGTTTGGATTACTATTGCTTTAAGTAGTAATAGTGTTAATCCTGAAACTTTAGTTTTCATTTTCAAAGATTTTGGCTAATTAAGATCCTTTGTATTTCAGTACAAATTTTTGAATGTCTGTAATCTCTAAACAAAAATTTTTGGAATTTTGATTACATTGAATATAGATCAATTTCGGGAGAACTGACATTTGACAGTTGTCTCTTCCAAACTGTGAATCTGATATATCTCTTTATGTATTTGGGATTTCCCTAATCTCTCTCAGCAATATCTTGTACTTCTCAGTGTATATCTATGGCACATCTTTTGTTGGATTTCTTCCTAAGAATTTCATAGTTTTAATCTTATAAATGGTACATTAAAACATCAGTTTTTAATTTTTTGTTGTTACTGACAAGATCCAACTGATCTTTGTACATTGACCTTGTATGTTGAAGCCTTACTACTACCAGTCATGAGTTCTAGGAAGTTCTTTGTAGATTACACTGGGTTTTATACATAGATTATCATGTTGTGAATAAAGACAACAGTAAAGACAGTTTTACTTCTTCCTTTCTAATTTGGATGCCCTTCCTTCCTCCCCTCCTTCCGCCCTCCTGCCTTCTCTCCCTCTAACTCTGTCTGTGTCTGTCTCTCTCTATTATATCCTCCAGCACAATGTTGGATACAAGTAGAGAGAGCACTGTTTTCCTCGGATTCCTCAGATGGTTCTTCCCCGAGCCTTGGGTGGTTTCTTCATATGCATATGCTGATCAGTATTCAGTGAAATTCTCAAGGGGGATCCTCTTTACACACCAACGTTCCGTCTGCATGCAACTCTCATCTTCTGTACTGAGTTTTGAGAAGTCTAGTGTTGGTCTTCACAGGCTCTCAAGTCTGACTCCTGACCTCCAGGATTCTGCTGGACTCTAAGTGGTCTCTCCTCCCTACATTGTCGTCTATAAACTCTCTCCAGGCAGTAGGCTTGGGCAATTTTAGAGTTTACCTTGTTTGTTTCCCATCTCTTGGGGTTACTGTCCTTCAGTGCCTGTGTTTTACTACCTGTTGTTTCATATATTTCGTCTTTGTTTGTTTGTTTATTTCAAGGTAAATCTGGTTTTTCTTCTTAGTCAAGAAGTTATATACACTGATTAAGTCAGATCGTATTACAATGTTTTCAATGAAAAAATAACAGTTGCCACCGCCCAATACTTGTCCCCTAGCATCAATTACTTTAAAAGTTTTGAGCTGTTTCTTCTGGAATTTAACTCCATATTTCTACTTGCATGCCTATACTTTTTTGAATATTTTCTTTTTCTAAATTATTTTTAAAGATCATTTATTTATTTTTGAGAGGGAGAGAGAGAGAGCATGAGCAAGGTAGGGGTAGAGAGAGAATCCCGGTCTCCACACTGTCAGCACAGAGCCCGATGTGGAACTCGAACTCACGAACTGTGAGATCATGACCTGAGCCAAAGTCGGGAGTCGGCGCTCAGCCGACTGAGTCACCCAGGCACCCCCTTGATTTTTCAATTTTGGGCTTTGGCTCTCTATTCTCTATCCTGCCGAGAACATTCCCACACATGCATATTTCCCCTCCCCACCCTGACCTTCTAATTTAGGTATGTCATAATTTGTGATTACATATAAAACAGGTTTTCTATATATATAACACCAGAAATACTGTTTACAGTTAAGCCACAGGGTACAACAAAATTAAAATTTTATCTTTAAATAGTATTTCTTTTTCTTGGGGTTTAAAATCAAGCTTGCCCCAGTATCAGATCATCTAGAAAGCTTTACAAGAATATATACTTCTACACTCTAACTTGGATCTGAATTTGGAACTCTAGGCTGGAACCTCAGAGGAAGTATTTTTTAAATTTTTTTTTTTTTCAACGTTTATTTATTTTTGGGACAGAGAGAGACAGAGCATGAACGGGGGAGGGGCAGAGAGAGAGGGAGACACAGAATCGGAAACAGGCTCCAGGCTCTGAGCCATCAGCCCAGAGCCCGACGCGGGGCTCGAACTCACGGACCGCAAGATCGTGACCTGGCTGAAGTCGGACGCTTAACTGACTGCGCCACCCAGGCGCCCCTTTTTTTTTTTTTTTTTTTTTTTTAAGAGGAAGTATTTTTTAAAACACTCACGGGTCACTGTGACCCAGCTGGTCTTCTGAAGTTTGGGAATGACTGCCTTCGGGCTCTCACGTCATTTGCGCACAAGTGCACGGTCATAACGACGACACCGTCTTCATCACTATTGAACTGTCAGATGGCACTGAAGTTGTGCCATCCTGGACTTCTCTCTGACTCTACACATCAGTCATAACACACTATGATCTCATCTGTCAACTGGCACCAAGGTGGTGGCCTGGTTTCTGCTAACAATGACTGGATTATAATTGGACCTGACCTTGTGGACCCCGGGCATGGTGTTCAAATTGCTGGGTTCACTGAACTGAACTCAGAGTTAACAGCCTCTTTTGAGAAGTCAAATATGGGGGATTGACTCAATTGCTCACGTGCACCTATATTTCAGTGGTACCAGTTTGCAAAATTACCAATTTTGGTTGGAGGTAGCCTTGAACACAGTGTGTCGTGCAAATAAATTGTCATTAGCACCACCTGTCTCTCCATTGGCTTCTGTAGCCCAATTAGATTTCTACCATATCAGGAAGTATTCAAAGCGTGCAAATGGCAAGGCTTCACCCCGTTTAGCCATCCAGTGGGAACCAGAGTACAAGAAAGTGAATTAACTCTCTGCACTTGAAAATCTAGGGACTGTTTTTAAGAAGTAAATATTACGTTAGGCATATCCTCCTGAGACATAACCTCCAGGTCCTTCCTGGAAGATGTTTCAACCTTTCTCAATAATCATCACAAATGCTAATGCCAGATGCATAATTAACAAAGCACATGCACATGTTGGGAACTTTTGAACACTAAAGTTTGGCTTAATAATCAGGCAGACTCCCAATATGTAAGCAACACAAAACAGTCTCTGAAGAGCTGTGCCACATAATTTACCTTCATGTTACAGTTTTGAAAGTCAATGTCCTTGCCTCATAGTCTGTCACAGACATGAATTCTAATAATTTCAAAGCCCAAGACTTTGTATGGTCCTTTCCTTGAGGGAGTATTCCACACTTCATTAGTGAAAACCGGTTTGAAAATTTTGATTTGTAGAAATACTATAAAATCTAACATACTCCATCAACCACAATTTCCCAGAACATTTGGAAACTGAACTTCATAACATCAACTTCTGCCTTTGCATGAAGCTGTGTTGCCTTTCAGGGAGCATATTAGAAAATGTGCTTTAGGAAATAATACAAATAAGAGTTCTCCAGAACAAAGCAAACTGGCCATTAACTTATAAGTCCAGCCATCCATCTACCCATCCAACCATCCACCCACCCATCCATCTACCTACCCATCCATCCGTCCGTCCATCCATCCATCCATCCATCCATCCATCCATCCACTCATTCGTTCGAGAAATATTTAATGAGTCCCTTCTATGGGCCAGGCACTGGGGTACTAAGAAGTACTATGAATTAAAAATAACATAGTAACAGGGAAGAAGGTAACAGGAGGCTTGGGTGGGGTGTGTGTTATTTTAAATAGAGAAAAAACCTTTGATGAAACATTATTTTGGCAGAGGCCTAAATGAAGTGAGAAAATAAGTCATGGGAATATGTAAGGAACATGTTTCAGAAAAGGGAAAAGCAGGCGCAAATGTCCTGAGGCAGAAGCCTGTTGGGATGTTTCAGAAATAGCAAAGAGGAAAGAAGAATAAAAGGGATGGGAGATGGGATCAGAAGGTCAGAAGGGAGCCAGGTCTTGCTAGAGTATGAAATGTGATTTGAACATGATTTTATTTTTTTATTTTTTTTTAATTTTTTTTTCAACGTTTTTTATTTATTTTTGGGACAGAGAGAGACAGAGCATGAACGGGGGAGGGGCAGAGAGAGAGGGAGACACAGAATCGGAAACAGGCTCCAGGCTCCGAGCCATCAGCCCAGAGCCCGACGCGGGGCTCGAACTCACGGACCGCGAGATCGTGACCTGGCTGAAGTCGGACGCTTAACCGACTGCGCCACCCAGGCGCCCCTATTTGAACATGATTTTAAATGTGAACAGAGGCTGTTGGCAGGTCTTATGCAAGAGAGTGACATGGCCTGACTTAAGTTTTTAGAGGATCCCTATGAATGCTTTGTGGAATTTAGATATGGTAAAGGCAGGGGCAGGGAAACCCAGGGAAGGAGGCAGAGGTTTGTAGCGTTTGGGACCCTTATACCCATGTGAAACACATAACAATAAAGGAGAAACAGGAGATCTTTGAAGACAAGTTAAATATTATAGATTTATTGCTAGAGCTATGATACCTTCAGAAGAGTCCTACATCACTTTAATTCAGTTGCATAACCTAAATACTAAAATAAAATGTATCATGTTTTAAAAAACATGGCAGGTGCTCCTGTCTTCGTCTAAGAAAAAGGAAGGTAATAAAATAAGTGAAATCCTTTTTTTACTGCACCCTGGGCATAAATTGTTACTTGCCCAGAGTTTATGGGAAAGTGTTGTTTGTGAGGCAGAGTTGTCAACTGTCGGGTGTGTAGGTTTTCCAAGAGTTGATTATACACGACCTTCAAAGAACAAATTCAGAAAAAGAAAAGAATTCTGAGGGTCTTTTTTTCCCCTGAAGATACAAAAATTATTAAGATTCATTGTTTTCTAATATTAAATTGTGTGAAAACACAAACATCTGTCTCATAATGCAGATTCTAGGGCTCAATCCCCAGAGGTCTGAAATTATAAATTTCAAGTGAGGTCCAAGAATCTTTATTTTTAACCTGATCTACAGAAGTGAACAATCTGCTCATATTTCAGATAATCATTTAAGAATAGTTTTTCTCAAAAGTTAGCTTCAGCTAAAAGTTTTAAAATACATGTTTGATCAAGATCATGAAGTTCAGATGTTTATATTCTCGGTATCAGAGGATCCACTCAGACTCTGCAGTCTCTTGGAAATTCTCTTCTTCTCCTCGTCTCACATGGTTATTGAGGGACAGCCATTTCCCACAATATGACCTTATTTCTGCTCCTTCTTCTCATCTCTAGCTACAGTTGATTGGTCCAGAAGAGCTGTTCTGACCTAAGTCAAGCTAATTAGACCTGTTCTTCAGGACCAGAGAATCAAGCGTCCTGGCTGATGTCATTAGATAGACAATGTGAGAATGTTTTACAGAATATTGGAGTGAGTTGTCGGTAGGAGATAAAAATTAAGCCCACACAGGATATGAAAATAGTCCCAATAGTATCTGTATTCTCATTCCAGTAATTCCTGAAATTCAGTTACACTTGTCGCTCAGAATCTGTGTTAGCAATTGCTGCATCACAATGCTGCTTAACAGGGGCGCCTGGGAGGTTCAGTCGGTTGAGTGCATGACTTTGGCTCAGGTCAGGATCTACTGCTTTTGAGTGTGAGCCCTGTGTCAGGCTCTGTGCTAACAGCTTGGAGCCTGGAGCCTGCTTCTGATTCTGTCTCTGTCCCTCATCTACTCGCTCTTTGTCTCTCTCTCTCTCTCTCTCTCAAATATAAAGTAAAACATTAAAAGATTTTTTTAAAAATGCTGCTTAACAGTCTAAAACACCACTATTCCTTTATTATATCTGGTGACGTCTACAGGTCAGCAATTCAGACATGGCAGCGGGAATGGCTTGTATCTGCTCCATGATGCCTGGTGTCTAAGCTGGGAGACTCAAAGCCTGGGAGCCGGGATTGTCTAAATCTCATTCACTCGTCTAGTGGTTGGTGCTCGCCAGTGGGTGAGACCTTAGTTAAGTTGTTCAGTTTGTTGGAACACCCTCATGTGACCTCTCCACAGGACCGCCGGCTTCCTCACAACATGGTGATGTAAGGTGACCAGCCATCATGGTTTTCCTTGGAACTCATGAGTTTCCCAGGAAATGGGACAGTCAGTGATAAAACTCAAGAAGCCCCTTATAAGCCAGGATGAGGTGTAAGTTATTCACCCTACATGATGTCTGGGTTCCAATGGCAGCTCCTGAAGAGATAGATAAATAGTATGTCGGAAGGAAGCTGTATCTTTTTTTTTTTAACCTAGTGTTAGAGGTCAAATAGTATTCTGCCATGCTCCATTGGCCGGGTCAGTCATAAGCTACAGCTCAGATTCAAGAGACTAAAATATATAATCCCTCTGCTTGGCGGGAAGAGTGTCAGTCACACTGAAAAATGAGCATGTGGAAATGGCTAAATATATCAGTGCAGCCATAAAGATGGCCCTGATGATCCAACATGCAATTTGCTACAATATTCTTCTATAAATCCCATTTTTCCTCAAGTTAGCTCAAACTGGGCTTCTGTCACTTGCAAGCAAAATAATGATTTTTTAAACCCTCAGTATAACTAGTTAATAATATTTTAACAATCAACTGAAAGTCTGGGTTGAGTTATCAATATTAAGGAGCCTAACCTATTCCTGAACAACTACTCCCCACCGTATAAGCTAAGGGAAGGAGGCTGAGGGAATGATTGCAGACGGGCCACAATCTTCTCCCAGACAGAGTCTGGATCTGCCCCCAAACATGGACAATTTACACGATCAGGGCCCTAAAGTTTCACACTGTAACGCTCTTAGCTGAGAAACATTATAAGCAGTCATTACTGATTTCCTAACATAGTTATTAAAAAAACAAAAGAAAAAAGCTCAAGGGAACTCCTCACCACCAACAGAACTTCACAGAATTCCCGGTGAACTTTTCAAGTTAGAGTAATTGCAAAATTTGCCTTTAGGTAATGACTGACGCACTATGAAGTACAGTTAATTATCCGGCAGGTAAAGGGGAGGCTGGGCGGTAGAGTAGAGAGAAGTCGATTGGAGACGAGGAACACTTTGGGGTCAAAAGATTTGAAAGCAGCCCATCTCTGTCCCCGTCACGAGCTCTGTGTGGTACCCACGACAACACTACCAATCATTCTCCCACAGGTGACCCAGCTCACCAGAATCTCAGCTGGACTGTAGCTGAAAGAGTCTTTTTACAGAAAACTGGTGGAAGGAAGACATTCAGCCCCTTGTCTGTGTTGGGGGCTTCTCCCACTATCCCTCTTTGTTGTTGGGAAAGGAAATCAATTTAATTACACTTTCAGAAAAAAAAAAAGTTTAAGGTGAAATGACCAAAAAAAAAAAAAAAAAGTAAGAATTAAAAGAAAAACCTTTAAGATACATATTAAAATGAAAAAATAAATAAAAGAAGCACAATTTAAAATGACCAATACTGTAGGAATGCTCAGGAAAAGATCTCAAGAATAACTTTAATCAGGTTTGAAACTATGGAATAAAAAGATCATAAGCAATTAAAGTAATAGGACATTGGGGCGCCTGGGTGGCTCGGTTGGTTAAGCACCACCTTCGGCTCAGGTCATGATCTCGTGATGGTTTGTGGGTTCGAGCCCCGCGTCGGGCTCTGTGCTGACAGCTAGGAGCCTGGAGCCTGCTTTGGATGCTGTGTCTCCCTCTCTCTCTCTCTCTCTGCCCCTCCCCCACTCATGCTCTGTCTCTCTGTCTCTGTCTCTGTCTCTCAAAAATGAATAAGCATTAAAATTTTTTTTTAAATAGGACATAAAAATAGGGTGTGTGGCATAAAAATAAAAATTAGAATCAGGTTGAAAGGTAAGAAATTGCATAGGGAATTAAATCAGAATAAATTAGAAATGTGATTTCCTAAGGTGATCTCCCCTAGACTGCTGAAATTAACATGGCCCTCACAGGCTAAGTGGTGGGCTCACATTTCTCCTTTCCTCTGTACTTCCCCACCAGCTCTGGCGTCAGAACCCTAGGAGAAACGTGTGTCATCTTTACTTCAAACCTAATTTCACAGCTGAGCCAATGGGCCTGGAGTTCCCAGTTACAGCCACTACAACCTTGCCTTCCGAGCAAAAAAAGCTCTGCTCAGTGCAGTCAAGTACACAATCCACTGGCTTATAGGATGTTACGTCTGTCAGTCAGGCCTTGCACGGGACTTGGAGAGCAGTCAGCTCAAGGTTAAAGTCTCTGGCAAGGACGGCACGCTGGGATTCTGTTCAGCTGCTTTCAGCAGATCCTCATGTGTTCACTCTTTTCATCTTATTAGCAAAAGCTTTGGGAAGATGAAACCTATCATCTGTATACAGAAAGATACTATTTTTCTTGTTTGCCAGGGCAAAACAGTATGCATCTAGTTAATCCAAGAAATACATGAAGCTGTTTGGGTATTTGGAAGAGAGGAAAATAGCATCCTTTGAAAAGCAGGTTAACAATATTCATACACAAAGGATAGGATTATCCATCGAATGGAGAAATCCTCTGTAAAGGTAAAGAGAGCCTGGAGTTGTAATTTAGTAAGTAGAATCCTAAAAAATAACATGTTATCTTATTTAGAGAAACGCTGAAAAGATTCACATACACATACACACACAGAGTTGATCAATGGCTCTATAGCCTCGGTGAGCCAACAAAATTTGGTTTCACCAAACTCTATCGATAAATGGCAGCTTATGAGATCTTTGGCCACAGACTGGCTTTATCTTACTAATCACCTGTATCACATGCCATGATATTTGAAATTTCAATAAAACTAAAATAAAAGACAGATTAAATCATAGCTGTGGATTCAGAGGAATTGAGATCGGAGTACGATAAATTAGAAGATTTTGAAAGCACACTACAATTCTTGCCAAGTTCATAGACTCACATGCTGTGGACAGATCATTACTGTCTCCAAATCCTATTAATCTGGAGCTGGAGAGCAGACAGCTAGGTGGAAAAGAGTATAGCAACAGTGACATGTTCCTGATATAGGATACTGTATGGAGAAAACAGAAGTGCAATTTATTAAGAACATAGCAGCGTTTGTTTTTGATGGAGTATATGATAGTCTAATGAGATTACAGACACATTTGCCCATATAAGAAAAGCTGTTCTTGAGAACCTGTTAGAATATATAGTTGAGCAAAGACTGAAACCCATATCATAAATAAAAGTAGTAAAATGTTTCATCCTGATACCTTTCGACAAATCTCATGTAGCAGAAGGTACACTGTTCTCTAGAAGTGAGAGAAACTAAAAAACTCAGATAAATTGTCCTGAGTCATGAGAAATAACTCTGATACATCACTGGAGATCTGTATTCCACATTTTTAATATATTTACATCTATTAAAAATAGTATGACCAAATTTGAGTTTGTCCACTAAGATCTGTCATATTCTGAATTTTTCTCGAGAAATAGAAAATTTAAGAAATCATATTTACTTCATAAATTTTAGGATGGTTTCTTCTATGTCTTTCTTGGGGGCATGTGTGCGCGCGCACACACACACACACACACACACACACACACTTGCAGTGATTTCTGCATTTGGAGCTTATCTATCTATTCATTCTCTCTCACATGAACATATATTCATGGCACACATTAGCCTGGTGTAGACCTTATAGCAAAATTTTGAAGACAGGTTTATTTAATTTTTAGATCAAACACAACTGATGGCCTAAGCAAATATCACATAAATCCCAGGGACAAAAGATTAAAAAATGGCGATTTATTCCTTTTTCTATTACTTGCTTATGCAGCAGATTGGAGGTTTGTATATTCCCAGATACATGTGGATCTAATCTAGCAGTCAGTATGGATACCAATAATCAATTTTCAGTTGATTGTTTATTCAAAAAAACTGCCAATAATGTCTCCTTCTGGTTTTGCTTTGCTGGCTTGGAAACTGCTTGTAATCACTTAACACATGCCATTGTAATCTCCTCTGAGGGTTTATCCAGGGATAATGAGTTCCTGACACGTGACCCCTCTGTGTCCACTGCGGATGTCAACAGTCCATCAAAGCATGCTTTCCTCTGGAACCTAGATGTGACCTCAGAATCGTCCTCAACACAATACTCCAATTTGCCAATCACTGTCAATTGACTGGCATTTGTACCTAAGATGAAACTTATTTGCCTCCTCTGGCAAAGTACAAAGTATTCTTGTATTTTTATTTAAGCTAAGATTCACTGGATATTTAATTATTTATGATATAATTGTGAGCGGATGGCAGCCTGCAAGTTATCTACTTATTCTGTGTGAGAGGAAGTAATATCTTGCTTGCAAAGTGCTCCCCATGGGAATATTATGATCAATGCCCAGACACTTTTCATTTTTCAATTTTATGAATGACCTCTTTGCAGCATGCCGATGTTGTGCTGTATGTGTTATGGGATGTCAAATTCATTAGAACAAGTCACAAAGATTTGCAAACAGACACTGATTTGTTGACATTTTAGTGACTTTTGAAAAATTGACTTAAATTTAGCAGCAAAGTCACTAGCACAAAATGCCTTGTTTGTGTATGTATATGTGTATGTGTACATATATATGTATATATATATTTTTTCCTATTGAGAGAATAAAATCTGAGTATTGCTTCAGAAATAAACTCCAGGAGGCCCAAAATTCTGAAGAGCTTTCCCAGAGACCTTTTGAAAAATCATGTGTGGCCCAGGTATACATATTTAATTATGTCTGCTTCATTTTTCTTCCAAAATTTAAAATATTTGGAATAATGCTGGATTAGTTTAAAGGCCAAATTAGGTAAGATGTGGGAGGTTTAAATCCTGCTTGGTTTCTAGGTTAGAGAGATTGCCTCTGGGGTAATGTGGCAAGGTTTGTTTTAAGCTCAGGTGACTTGTATCTGTTTATTGTCCCTTGCTGTAGTAAATTACTTAGTAAAATCATTACTAGACAAAGTTGCATGTAGAAATCAGTAATGGGGAAGAGGCATGGGCATCTTTTAAGAACTGGAGATGATATTGCTAACTGTCATAATTGGAGCCGATCCTATTAAAACAGCACGATAAAGTGCCGATCATGTCCAATTTTCCCCTCACTTTCAGTATTTGATAACTGAAAAATGTAGGGTTTATTCTGCAGTGATGCCTTCCTCAATGCAATTATTCTGGTTCCAATGGATGAACAGATGCTGCTCTAGAAATACAGACAATAGAGAATCAAAACCACCAACCTCTGAGCCACAGATTAATACGGTCAATATTTATAATATAATTTAGATTTGGACCCAAATTCTAGGACCACTACAATCTTATTGAATTTCTCTTTAACTCTGGACAAAGCTTTGCATTGGCTTGAGGCAGTATGTAATTTTCCTTCCTTTTAGGAGAATTTTAACTTGCCAGGGTGATGTCTATTCTTGTGGATTAATCATCCCAATTTCTTATGTCTCTGGGAAAAGTCACACTAAGCAAATGCCAAAGACTTTAAAGAACACCATTTAATTCAGTAACTAGTCTAAAAATATGTTTCAGAATATATATTACCTTCCAAAAACCTTTCTGGAGCCTCCACCAAAAAAAAAAAAAAAGAAAAAAAATCCAAGAAGCCATGCTTAATTATTTTAGTCTTTGGACAACCTCTAAACATGATCCCTAATTCTCTAATCTGGAGAGTCTTCATCGTTCTTGTGCCCCCAATTTAAATGCATGTAGTCCTTCCCCACGAGCATTAGGGTGGTGCTACCCATGCTGGCCCTTTGTTGTACGCAGCTGACTTGTGTGCATGTCAACAGTGGCCTTTCTACCTTTGCCTCTGCTCTCATCCCAGACCCTGGCTCCAGCTTCAGCAGTGGCACTGGCTGGATTTGAGTGGAACACGTTCCAAGGGATGGTTATGAGGGAAGTAACACATTAATAAAACCAGATTTCTTGCCATCAAGAAAGTACTACCTCCTTGAAGAGACAAAATGGGGGAGTCTATGTACTACCTGCAAAACCACATACATACGCACACAGTAAAAACTGAAAACCTAAATGCATATATATATGTATATATATGCATAATTTTATGGTATTATGCGCATAAACACATGCATGTGTGCGCGCACACACACACACCCCTACCTGAGGGTGTCTCTCTCTTTATAAAAATTACAAGGATTAAGCCGCCAGCAGTCTCAGTGAGTGCCCTCACTATAATTATTTCATTAATTTTACATGATGTACAACAGTAAGTTTATCGGTGTGCTGTGAAGTATCTTTGCAATTAAAGCTCCATCACACTTGTCAGAATAAATGAACGGAGATCATCCTGCCTCGTAAGATGCTCTGTCTTTATTGTTGGGCTTGCTTCAGTTCTCTCACTAAAACATAACTTGGAGATCTAGAGTGAAGGCTTAGTTTGTGGCCCAGAATTCACACGCAATAAGAATTTGTTGCATGATAATATACTCAATAAAATTAC
Source organism: Puma concolor (assembly GCF_028749965.1). NCBI lineage: Eukaryota > Metazoa > Chordata > Mammalia > Carnivora > Felidae > Puma > Puma concolor. The sequence goes on from NC_141676.1 coordinate 108,633,636, forward strand.
ATGAAAAACAGTGTGGCTGGTACTTTTATCAGTCGTCCTGGGTAAGACGGTTGCTGCCTTCCACATTCCTTATTCCCTGGTGGTGGTCTCCTAATTTTAAGTACAAGCTGGAGGCAGAAGGTGGGAAGATTAGGCACCAAGCTGAGAAAGGCCTCATAAGTGGGAAGGGATGTCTATAGCAGAAAATGCAAAACAACTGAGGTTTCTAGCTTCCTGGCGATTCATTTGTTGGAAAATTGTGTCAGGCAGAAGAGGCCTGACCATCAAGGTAAAGCCACTCTTGGCTCAGCTCATCTGAATCACTAAACTATGCAAATGCAGGAATTAAAAGACTCATGTCAAATTATAGTAATCCGTGGCATGGACAGCATCTCTTCCCTTAATTAGATTTATGTTTTTCAAAGAGTACTCTCTGAAAAACTGTGTTCTACCAGTGAAATCTAATTTGAGCAATGTCATTGTCACAAAACCACACTGCTTCTTTCTCTTTGCCTCTTTGGTGAACGCTGGGATGGAACTCCAGCAACGAAAGGCATTTGAAAAAAAATTATTGTTGAGAAAAAAAAAATAAAAGTACAGCCTGAGTTTTAATCCCTTTACTGCCATGAACTAGTAGAGTTTTGGGGTGAGATTTCTCTGTAGCCATTTTTTTTTAAATCAAATCATCTTTCACTTTTTGAAGAATTTTTCTACTTCAGTTATCTTTTTTCAAACATAATTGATCTATCTTCATAGTTCCATTCCCATGTGTTCTGATATTATCCATCTTAAAGTATTTTTTTTTTGAAGTTTATTCATTTATATTGAGAGAGAGAGAGACAGAGACAGAGGAAAGTGGGGGAGGAGCAGAGAGAGAGGGAGAGAGAGAATCTGAAGCAGGCTCTACAGTGTTAGCACAGAGCCCAATGTGGGGCTCAAACTCAGGAACCTGAGATCATGACCTGAGCCGAAACCAAGAGGGGCACTTAACTGACTGAGCCACTCAGCCTCCCTCATCTTAATTTAAAAAATAAAAGGAAACCTTACTATGTCCTCATATCCCTCTAATTAACAAGCAGTCAGCTTTTCCTCCATTTTCTCTACTCTATCTGTGCTTCTATTATTCCACTGTTGAATTTTCCAAACTGGTCCTCTACTGATTCTCCCCTAGTTTTCATTTTACCTTTCTTCTCTCCTTTTTTTTTTTTTTTTTTTAAGTTTTTCAACTTTATCGTCAGTTCTTCTACTAAGAAACTTCTACCATTTTAAAGTTCAAGAACTCGGCCAACATCATGGAGAAGTAGGGGGAATCCATACTTCCTGTGTATCTCAAAGAAGTGTAGAAGCCAAAGGACTTTGAACACCAGAGCCAGGGAGGAAAAGAGACTCAATCTACTAGAAAGAAAATGGGAAGCTGGAAAAAAGATAGGGCTACTCCAAGGAACAACCCAAAGCACACCTGGTGGAGGGTCCAAAATATTACTATGAGTACGGTAATAAAATAAGCAAAGTCACAACAGAGAGCAAGTAACAATCCCTGAAAAAAACACCTCCTGAAACGCCAGGCCCTGGACAGTGTATGAACCTCCTTTAATATAGCAGTGCTCACAGGTGCAGAGCACACAAGCTTTTAAAATGCATAAGGGACAGAAAACTAGCCAAAATGATAAAACGGAAGAATTCTCCTCAAAAGAAATCCCAGGAAGTAACAACAGCTAATGAATTGATCAAAACCAATTTAAGCAATATAATGGAACAAGAATTTAGAATAATAGTCATAAAATTAATCGCTGGGCTTGAAAAAAGCATAGAAGACAGCAGAGAATCTATTGCTACAGAGATCAAGGGACTAAAAAATAGTCATGATGAATTAAAAAATGCTATAAATGAGGTGCAAAAGAAAATGGAGGTGCCCACAGCACAGACTGAAGAGGCAGAGGAGAGAATAGATTAGAAGATAAAATCATGGAAAAAGAGGAAGCTGAGAAAAAGAGAGATAAAAACAATTCAGGAGTACAAGGGGCGAATTAGAGAACTAAGTGATGCAGTCAAACAGAACAATATCCGTATCATAGGAATTCCAGAAGAAGAAGAGACAGAGAAAGGGGCTGAAGATGTACTTGAACAAACCATAGCTGACAACTTCCCTGATCTGGGGAAGGAAACAAACACTGAAATCCAGGAAGCACAGAAAATTCCCTTCTGATGTAACTTGCATTGATCTTCTGCACAACATATCATAGTGAAACTGGAAAAATACAAAGATAAAGAGAGAATTCTGAAAGCAGCTAGGGATAAATGGGCCTTAACATACAAAGGTCGACACATAAGGGTAGTAGCAGACCTATCTACTGAAACTTAGCAGGCCAGAAAGGAATGGCAGGAAATATTCAATGTGATGAACAGAAAAAATATGCAGTCAAGAATCCTTTACCCAGTAAGTCTGTCATTCGGAACAGGAGGAGAGATCAAAGTTTTCCCAAACAAACAAAAACTGAAGGAATTCATCATCACTAAACCAGCCCTACAAGAGATCCTAAGGGGGACTCTGTGAGGGAAATGTTGCAAGGACCACAAAGTACCAGAGACACCACTACAAACACAAAACCTACAGATATCACAGTGACTCTAAACCCACATCTTTCAATAATAACACTGAATGCAGGTGGACTAAATGCTCCAACCAAAAGACATAGGGTATCAGGATGGATTAAAAAACACAAGAGCCATCTATTTGCTGCCTATAAAAGACCCATTTTAGACCTGAGGACACCTTCAGATTGACACTGAGGGAATAGAGAACTATCTATCATGCTACTGGAAGTCAAAAGAAAGCTGGAATAGCCACACTTCTATCAGACAAACTAGACTTTAAATTAAAGGTTGTAACAAGAGATGTAACAAGAGATGAAGTAGGGCATTATATAATAATTACAGGGCCTATCCATCAGGAAGAGCTAACAATTATAAATGTCTATGCACCAAATTTGAAAGCCCCCAAATATATAAAACAATTAATCACAAACATAAGCAACCTTATTGATAAGAATGTGGTAATTGCAGGAGACTTTAATACCACACTTACAACAATGGATAGAACATCTAGACAGAGAATAAATAAAGAAACAAGGGCCCTGAATGATACATTGGATCAGATGGACTTGACAGATATATTTAGAACTCTGCATCCCAAAACAACAGAATATACTTTCTTCTCAAGTGCACATGGAACATTCTCCAAGACAGATCACATACTGGGTCACAAAACAGCCCTTCATAAGTATAAAAGAATTAAGATCATACCATGCACACTTTCAGACCATAATGCCATGAAACTTGAAATCAACCACAGGAAAAAGTCTGGAAAACCTCCAAAAGCATGGAGGCTAACGAATACCCTACTAAAGAATGAATGGGTCAACCAGGCAATTAGAGAAGAAATTAAAAAATATATGGAAACAAATGAAAATGAAAACACAACAATCCAAATGCTTTGGGATGCAGCGAAGGCAGTCCTGAGAGGAAAATACATTGCAATCCAGGCCTATCTCAAGACACAAGAAAAATCCCAAATACAAAATCTAACAGCACACCTAAAGGAAATAGAAGCAGAACAGCAAAGACACCCCAAACCCAGCAGAAGAAGAGAAATAATAAAGATCAGAGCAGAAATAAACAATATAGAATCTAAAAAAAACAGTAGAGCAGATCAATGAAACCAAGACTTGGTTTTTTGAAAAAATAAACAAAATTGATAAACCTCTAGCCAGGCTTCTCAAAAAGAAAAGGGAGATGACCCAAATAGATAAAATCATGAATGAAAATGGAATTATTACAACCAATCCCTCAGAAATACAAGCAATTATCAGGGAACACTATGAAAAATTATATGCCAACAAACTAGACAACCTGGAAGAAATGGACAAATTCCTAAGCACCCACACACATCCAAAACTCAAACAGGAAGACATAGGAAACTTGAACAGACCCATAACCAGTGAAGAAATTGAATCAGTTATCAAAAATCTCCCAACAAATAAGAGTCCAGGACCAGATGGCTTCCCTGGGGAATTCTACCAGACATTTAAAGCAGAGATAATGCCTTTCCTTCTCAAGCTGTTCCAAAAAATAGAAAGGGAAGGAAAAATTCCAGACTTATTCTATGAAGCCAGCATTACTTTGATTCCCAAACCAGACAGAGACCCAGCAAAAAAAAAGAGAACTATAGGCCAATACCCCTGATGAATATGGATGCAAAAATTCTCAACAAGATACTAGCAAATCGAATTCAACAGCATATAAGATGAATTATTCACCATGATCAAGTGGGATTCATTCCTGGGATGCAGGGCTGGTTCAATATTCGCAAATCAATCAATGTGATACATCACATTAATAAAAGAAAAGATAAGAACCATATGATCCTGTCAATCGATGCAGAAAAAGCATTTGACAAAATTTAGCATCCTTTTTTACTAAAAACCCTTGAGAAAGTCAGGGTAGAAGGAACATACTTAAACATCATAAAAGCCATTTATGAAAAGCCCACAGCTAACATCATCCTCAATGGGGAAAAACTGACAGCTTTTTCCCTGAGATCAGGAACACGACAGGGATGCCCACTCTCACCGCTGTTGTTTAACATAGTGTTGGAAGTTCTAGCATCAGCAATCAGACAACAAAAGGAAATCAAAGGCATCAAAATTGGCAAAGATGAAGTCAAGCTTTCACTTTTTGCAGATGACATGATACTATACATGGAAAATCCGATAGACTCCACCAAAAGTCTGCTAGAACTGATACATGAATTCAGCAAAGTTGCAGGATACAAAATTAATGTACAGAAATTGGTTGCATTCTTATACATTAATAATGAAGCAACAGAAAGACAAATAAAGAAACTGATCCCATTCATAAATGCACCAAAAATCATAAAATACCTAGGAATAAACCTACCAAAGATGTAAAAGATCTGTATGCTGAAAACTACAGAAAGCTTGTGAAGGAAATTGAAGAAGATAAAAGGAAAGGAAAAACATTCTGTGCTCATGGATTGGAAGAATAAATATTGTTAAAATGTCAATACTACCCAAAACTATCTACACATTCAATGCAATCCCAATCAAAATTGCACCAGCATTCTTCTCGAAGCTAGAACAAGCAATCCTCAAATTTGTATGGAACCACAAAAGACCCCAAATAGCCAAAGTAATACTGAAGAAGAAAACCAAAGCGGGAGGCATCACAATCCCAGATTTTAGCCCCTACTACAAAGCTGTAATCATCAAGACAGCATGGTATTGGCACAAAAACAGATACATAGACCAACTGAATAGAAACTCCATAATTGGACCCACAAATGTATGGCCAACTAATCTTTGACAAAGCAGGAAAGAATATCCAATGGAAAAAAGACAGTCTCTTTAACAAATGGTGCTGGGAGAACTGGACAGCAACATGCAGAAGAATGAAACTAGATCGCGTTCTTACACCATTCACAAAAATAAACTCAAAATGGAGAAAGGACCTCAATGTGAGACAGGAAACCATCAAAACCCTGGAGGAGAAAGCAGGAAAAAACCCTCCCTGACCTCAGCTGCAGCAATTTGTTACTTGACACATCTCCAAAGGCAAGGGAATTAAAGAAATGAACCATTAGGACCTCATCAAGATAAATAGTTCTGCACTGCAAAGGAAACAATCAACAAAACTAAAAGGCAACTGCTGGAATGGGAAAAGATGTTTGCAAATGACATATTGGATAAAGGGCTGGTATCCAAAATCTATAAAGAACTCACCAAACTCCACACCCGAAAAACAAATAATCTAGGGAAGAAATGGGCAGAAAACATGAATAGACACTTTTCTAAAGAAGACATCCAGATGGCCAAAAGGCACATGAAAAGATGCTCAACGTCACTCCTCATCAGGGAAATACAAATCAAAACCACACTGAGATACCACCTCATGCCAGTCAGAGTGGCTAAAATGAACAAATCAGGAGACTATAGATGCTGGAGAGGATGTGGAGAAACGGAAACCTTCTTGCACTGCTGGCGGAAATGCAAACTGGGGCAGCTGATCTGGAAAACAGTGTGTAGCTTCCTCAAAAAATTAAAAATAGACTTACCCTATGACCCAGCAATAGCACTGCTAGGAATTTACCCAAGGGATACAGGAGTACTGGTGCATAGGGGCACTTGTACCCCAATGTTTATAGCAGCACTCTCAACAATAGCCAAATTGTGGAAAAAGCCTAAATGTCCATCAACTGATGAATGGATAAAGAAATTCTGGTTTATATACACAATGGAGTACTATGTGGCAATGAGAAAGAATGAAATCTGGCCCTTTGTAGCAACGTGGATGGAACTGGAGAGCATGATGCTAAGTGAAATAAGCCATACAGAGAAAGACAGATACCATGTTTTCACTCTTATGTGGATCCTGAGAAACTTAACAGAAACCCATGGGGGAGGGGAAGGAAAAAAAAAAGGTTAGAGTGGGAGAGAGCCAAAGCATAAGAGACTCTTAAAAACTGAGAACAAACTAGGGTTGATGGGAGGTGGGAGGGAGGGGAGGGTGGGTGATGGGTATTGAGGAGGGCACCTTTTGGGATGAGCACTGGGTGTTGTATGGAAACCAATTTGACAATAAATTTCATATATTGAAAAAAAAATTAAAAATAGATCTACCCTATGACCCAGCAATAGCACTGCTAGGAATTTACCCATGGGATACAGGAGTGCTGATGCATAGGGGCACTTGTACCCCAATGTTTATAGCAGCACTCTCAACAATAGCCAAATTATGGAAAGAGCCCAAAGGTCCACCAACTGAAGAATGGATCAAGAAGATATGGTTTATATGTACAATGGAATACTACTTGGTGATGAGAATGAATGAAATCATGCCATCTGCAGTGACATAGATGGAACTGGAAGGTATTATGCTAAGTGAGTAAGTTAGTCAGAGAAAGACAGATACTCTATGTTTTCACTCATATGTGGATTCTGAGAAACTCAACAGAAGACCAGGGGGGAGGGGAAGGGGGGAAAAGTTACAGAGAGGGAAGGAGGTAAACCATGGGAGACTCTTAAATACTGCGAATAAACTGAGGGTGGATGGGGGGTGGGGGGGAGGGGAAAGTAGGTGACGGGTATTGAGGAAGGCACCTGTTGGGGTGAGCACTGGTTGTTGTATGGAAACCAATTTGACAATTTCATTAAAAAAACACACATTCAGCCCACACTTCTAGAAAAAGTTTCCTATACAACTAATTTCCCTTTCTCTTTTCTGCTCTAGCTCTTCTGTTTTCATCATGCCACCAGCACTGATTTCCTAGACATCACAGGAGCCTTTCTGTTGCTGAATGCAAGGGGTGCTTTTGGAGACTCTCACATCACCTCGCCTTGAAGCGTTTTTCCATCTGGGACATTGTAACACCACACACACCCTGTGTCCTCAGCTCTACAGGCTTCCCCTTGGCGGTTTCATTATTGGCTGCTCCCCTCCACCTGAACTCTCTGCAGATGACTGCATCCCATTGCCACGGCTGTGTGCACAGTACGGACACTGGTTCCTACTCTCCAAAGGCTCTCGCATAATTCCTTGCAATGTGAACAGACCCTTCTTAGGAAGGAGCCAAACTGGGAGGTCTTGCCCAGCTCCAGCACGGAGCTCCGAGCCTGGAGGTGGTGACATCCAATAGTTCAGTCTGTAGACTCTGTATCTGGACTGTGCAGATTCTGATGCCATCTCTGCTGCTTAGGTCACTTCCTGGTGTTTTTGTCTCTTTGCTTGTAACACAGGGATGATACCGCTGGTACCTACATCAGAGCATTGTTGTACCTACATCCAGGGCTTTGGCAAGTATCCAACTGTAGCAAAGGCTATTTGCAAGGAAGTGAGAAGAGTCTGAGACTGACCTTCCTCACCAGCTAACAAGTTAGCCCACTCCTATTTCATAGATGCTGCCAGAAGACACAAGGCTCCTGTGTCGCTAAGAACTATAATACAGCAGAGCAAAGACATGAGTGTCACGTTTATCACTCCACCCCCCACGCTGCACCAGTCCAATGGGGCTGATGTCAAGGGACCCAGGTTGACGTTACTCAGTTGTCATGTCATAGCTGAACCTCCTCCCCACCCCCAACCTGGGCTTAGGGAATATGCCTTTTTTTTTTTAAAGTTAATTTATTTTGAAAGAAAGAGAGAGAGAACCTGAGCAGGGGGAGGGGCAGAGAGAGAGAAAGAGAGAGACAGAATCCCAAGCAGGCTCCACTCGGTCAGCACGGAGCCCAACACGGGGCTTGACCTCATGAATCATGAGCTCATCACCTGAGCAGAAATCCAGAGTCTGATGCTTGACCAACTGAGCCACCCAGGCGTCCCTGTGTCTTTTCTAATGGGCTGCAAGCATGCCTGCTCTTTGCTCCAAAGCAGATAGCGTCTTCATTATACTGGGAAGTATAAACTCTGCCCTTTGCCTAGGAGGCAGATGGTATCTCTGTCTTCCAAGGGTGCCTGCTATACAAACACCATTGGAAGGACGGTCTGGGACAAAAGGGCAGTGCCTCACAGGATGTGCAGACTCACGGGGGGACCTTTCTCCCCAACAGTGTTATTGCCAGAAAATAGGATGCCTCCCTCCATTGGCTATTCCCTATTCCTCCAGTGAGAATTCACTGCTTCCTCTTTTTTGTGCCCCACAATACTTTGTAAAAATTGTAAATATATTTAATATGTGTAAAGGTGGTCTGTGTCTACTCTCCCCACAGCCTTGTGAGATCCGTGAGAGCAGGAAGGAGAGATTATTCATCTCTTACTCCTCTTCTTCCTCCTCCTTACATTGCATCCCCCAGAAGGGTGTCTAAAATAGGGCTTCATGTGTGTTGAATTATTTGTAATTTAAAAATTAATGAATATCCTAGGTGGGAAGACTTTTTTTCCTTTAGTCTGTGATGGACACCACGATCATATTTCTAAAGGAACATGTGGCATTCAGGACAGCAGAGAGACACAATTTCTATTAAGCAAATGAACATCTGAGCTTTTAATATAGAAAAGAGAATGAATGTAGCTGCTAGCTAGCACAATGCCGCTTTCCAAAGGAAAATATTTTTTTCAACTCAAGAACGTAATGGTAAATGCTACATTTCACCCTCACAACATTACAGATTCTGTATAGAGCTATAAAATTTTCTAGATTCAGATTTATTGTTTTAAATGGATATGCAGTACAATGGATATTCTGATTTGAATGGATATATTCTGCTTTCTTCATTCTCCTTTAGAACCGTCAGACAATTCTTTAAGACTTTGAGAAACTGTGTCCCCAGGGGGGTGAAGAGACACCTATATGTGTAAGTCCATGGAAGTAATTTGCTATGCTATCCATGGGGGTGACAGGTGCTTAAAAAAAAAAAAATGCAAGCTGATGTTATGACACAAAGCTGAGCTATCACAGTTTGCACGAAGCATTTGGCATCAAGGGAGTTTGATCTGAAGTGTGATAAATTGGTAAAAGACTGTTATGTGCTTATTCTGTGTTTAAGGTGGTGTCAAATTGTGCCTTAGGAGAAGAGCTTAGTGAATTCTGTCCTAATGAAAATAAATGAATATTTATTTCATGGGTTCTGGGACAGTTATACTTAGGAACATGGTTAGATTTGTTGATGAGGGTGAAGGGGAATTATGGCCAAATGTGAGGCTCCATATGGGAATGGAAAAGACCAGAGATCATATATTACAACGATTAAAGGGCAGAGGTTGCATGGAGTGTTGTTACGGCTTTAAATTCTACTTCAGCCATTTCCAAGCTACATCATCATGGGGATGTTCCCCCCAATTTTTGAGACCCCGGTTTCCTTGTGAGATATGTGCACCCCAAACTTCCTGTGAAGGTGGAAAGTGCTGAGGCACGTGCACTGCTTAGCCCAGTGCCGATCCTGTAAGTGTGCAATCGTTTGTAACTTGCATATGTATTCATTCGAGAAAGAACTGGCCCAAAGAAAAAGCATCTGTATCTAATAGTATAGTTTTACCTGCTAAAAGTGCATTACTGTAATTCCTGGCTGGGGGGGGGGGGGGGGTTTGGTCTGGTTTCTCTCAGGATTCACTAGAATTCTAATTTTTAATCTTCATTGCTTTTCTCTGATGGGCAGATGATTCTTCCTACATTTAAATGAACGTATGACACACATTCAGGATAATGCATAGCTGAGGTAAGCTCACCATATTGGTAGACATATTATTAATTATCGTTACCATCCACTTTTCAGTGCTGTGTTTCCTTTTAGGGACAGTATTTTTTTTAATTTTCCTTTTTTAAAAATTTTCATTTCAATCCAAGTTAGTTAACATATGGTGTAATAATGGTTTCAGGAGTAAAATTCAGTGATTCATCACTTAATATGACACCCAATGCTCATCCCAACAAGTGCCCTCCTTAATGCCCATCACCCATTTACCCCATCCCCCCACCCAACACCCCTCCAGCAAACTCGATTTGTTCTCTGTATTTAAGACTCTCTTATGATGGTTTGCCTTCCTGTTTTTATCTTATTTTTCCTTCTCTTCTGCTATGTTCATCTGTTTTGTTTCCTAAATTCCACATGAGTGAAATCACATGATATTTATCTTTCTCTGACTTATTTTGCTTAGCATAATGCATTCTAGTTCCATCTATGTTGTTGCAAATGCAAAATTTCACTTCTTTAATTTCTTTTTGATTGCTGAATAATATTCCATTGTCTTTCTTTCTTTCTTTCTTCTTTCTTTCTTCCCTCCTTCCTTCCTTCCTTCCTTCCTTCCTTCCTTCCTTCCTTCCTTCCTTCCTTCCTTCCTTCCTTCCTTCCTTCCTTCCTTCCTTCCTATCTAGAGGTAGATATATACAGATAGGTAGATAGATAGATAGATAGATAGATAGATAGATAGATAGACAGACCACATCTTCTTTATCCATGGACATTTGGGCTCTTTCCATACTTCCATACTTTGGCTATTGTTGATAGTGCTGCTACAACCATTGGGGTGCATGTGCCCCATTTGAAACAGCACTTCTGCATCCTTTGCATAAATACCTACTAGTGTTATTGCTTGGTTGTAGGGTAGCTATATTTTTAATTTTTTGAGGAACCTCCACACTGTTTTCCAGAGTGCCTGCAGCAGTTTGCATTCCCACCAGCAGTGCAAAAGGGTTCCCCTTTCTCTGCGTCCTCGCTAACATCTGTTGTTGCCTGAGTTGATAATTTTACCCATTCTGACAGGTGTGAGGTGGTATCTCATTGACGTTTTGATTTGTGTTTCCCTGATGATGAGCGATGTTGAGCATCTTCTCGTGTCTATTAGCCATCTGGATGTCTTCTTTGGAAAAGTGTCTGTTCATGTCTCTTGACCATTTATCACCGGATTGTTTTTTGTGTGTTGAGTTTGATAAGCTCTTTATAGATTTTGGATACTAACCCTTTATCCGATAATGTCATTTACAAATATCTTCCCCCATTCCAACAGTTGCCTTTTAGTTTTGTTGATTTTTTCCTTTGCTGTGCAGAAGCTTTTTATCTTGATGAGGTTACAATAGTTCATTTTTGCTTTTGTTTCTCTTGCCTCTGTAGATATGTCTAGTAAGAAGTTGCTGCAGCCAAGATCAAAGAGGTTGCTGCCTGTTTTCTCTTCTAGGATTTTGATGGTTTCCTGTCTTACATTTAGGTCTTTCCATTTTGAGTTTATTTTTGGGAATGGTGTAAGAAAGTGGTCCAGGTTCTTCTTCGGCATGTCACTGTCCAGTTTTCCCAACACCAATTGCTGAAGAGACTGTCTTTTTTCAATTGGATATTCTTTCCTTCTTGGCCAAAGATTTATTGGCCATACATTTGTGGGTACATTTCTGGGTTCTCTCTTCTGTCCCATTGACTTATATGTCTGTTTTGGGGCCAGTCCCATACTGTCTTGATGATTACAGCTTTGTAATATAGATTAAAGTCTGGAATTGTGATGCCTCAAGCTTTGGTTTTCTCTTTCAGAATTGTTTTGGCTATTTGGGGTCTTTTCTGGTTCCATACAAATTTTAGAATTGTTTGTTCTAGCTCTGTGAAGAGTGCTGGTGTTACTTCGTTAGGGACTGCATTGAATACGTAGATTACTTTGGGTAGTATCAATATTTTAACAATATTTGTTTTTCCATGAGCATGGAATGTTTTTCCATTTCTTTGTGTATTCTTCAATTTCTTTCATAAGTGTTTTACAGTGTTCGGCAGACTGATTTTTTACCTCTTGGTTAGGGTTATTCCTAGGTATTTTATGGTTTTTGGTGCAATTGTAAATGAGATAGATTCTTTGATTTCTCTTTCTGCTGCTTCATTATTGGTGTATAGAAATGCAACTGATTTATATACACTGATTTTATATCCTGCAAGTTTGCTGAATTCATGTATTAGTTCTAGAAGTGTTTGGTGGAATCTTTTAGGTTTTCCATGGAGAGTATCATGTCATCTGTGAGGAGTGAAAGTTTGACTTCTGCTTGCCAATTTGGATCCCTTTTATTTCTTTTTGTTGTCTGATTGCTGAGGCTAGGACTTCCAACACTACGTTAAACAACAGTGGTGATAGTGGCCATCTCTGTTGTGTTTCTGACCTTGGGGGAAACTCTTAGTTTTCCCCAATGAGGATGATATTAGCGGTGGGTCTTTTGTATATGGCCTTTATGATGTTGAGGTATGTTCCTTTCATTTCTCCTTTCTTGAGGGTTTTTATTAAGAAAGGATGCTATATTCTATCAAGTGTTTTTTTTTTCTGCATCTATTGAGAGGATCATGTGGTTCTTATCCTTTATTTTATTAATGTGATGTATCATGTTGATTGATTGTGGATATTGAACTGCCCCAGCATCCCAGGAAAAAAATCCCACTTGATTATGGTGAATAATTCTTTTAATGTACTCTTGTATTTGGTTTGGTAGTATCTTGTTGAGAATTTTTGCATTCATGTTCATCAGGGAGATTGGTCTGTAGTTCTCCTTTTTTAGCAGGGTCTTTGTCTAGTTTTGGAATCAAGGTAATGCTGGCCTCATAGAATGTGTTTGGAAATTTTCCTTCCATTTCTATTTTTTGGAACAACTTGAAAAGAATAGGTATTAACTCTTCTTTAAATTTTTGGTAGAATTCCCCTGGAAAGCCATCTAGCCCTGGATTCTTGTTGGTTGGGAGATTTTTTATTACTGACTCAATTTCTTTACTGGTTATGAATCTGTTCATATTTTCAACTTCTTCCTGTTTCAGTTTGGTAGTTTATACATTTCTAGGAATTTGTCCATTTCTTCCAGATTGCCCAATTTGTTGGCATATAATCACTCATAATATTTTCTTCTTATTATTTGCATTTCTGTGGCATTGGTTGTGATCTCTTCTCTTTCATTCATGATTTTATTTATTTGGGTCCCTTCCTTTTTTTTTTTTTTTTTTTTTGATCATTTTGGTAAGGGGTTTATCAATTTTTTAAATTCTTTCAAAGAACCAGTTGGCGGTTTCATTCATTTGATCTATTTTTTTTTTGAAAGCATTGATTTCTGCTCTCATCTATTATTTCACTTCTTCTGTTGGTTTTGGGCTTTATTTGCTGTCCTTTTTCCAGCTCCCTGAGGCATAAGGCCAGGTAGTGTATCTGAGACCTTTTTTCCTTCTTTAGGAAGACTTGGATTGCTATATACTTCCCTTTTATGACCATCTTTGCTGCATCCCAGAGGTTTTGGACTGTCATGTTTTCATTTTCACTGGATTCGTTGTATTTTTTAATTTCCTCTTTAACTTCTTGGTTAACCCATTCATCCTTTAGTAGGATGTTCTTTAATCTCCAAGTATTCATGGTCTTGTCAAATTTTTTCTTGTGGTTGATTTCAAGTTTCATAGTATTGTGGTCTATAAATATGCACGGTATGATCTCAATCTTTTTGTCCTTGTTGAGGGCTGATTTGTGACCCAGTATGTGGCCTATTCTGGAGAACGTTCCATGCACACTTAAGAAGAAAGTGCATTCTGCTGCTTTAGGATGAAATGTTTTGAATCTATCTGTTAAGTCCATCTGGTCCAATGTGTCATTCAGAGCCAATGTTTCCTTGTTGACTGTTTGCTTAGATGATCTGCCCATTGCTGTAAGTGGGGGTGTTAAAGTCACCTATTATTATGGTATTATTAGCAATGAGTTTCTTTATGTTTGTGATTGATTTATATATTTGAGTGCTCTCAAGTTAGGGGCATAAATATTTACAATTGTTATATCTTCTTGGTGTATAGACCCCTTGATTATGATATAATGCCCTTCTTTATCTCTTGTTACAGTCTTTGTTTTAAAATGTAGTTTTTCTGGGGCACCTGGGTGGCTCAGTCACTTAAGCATTCAACTGCTGACTTCAGCTAAGGTTGTGACCTCACAGGTTCATGATTTCAAGCCCTGTGTTGGGATCTGCCCTTACAGGATGGAGCCTGCTTGGGATGCTCTCTCTGTCCCTCTCTCTCTCTCTGCCCCTTTCCTGTGCATGCTCTCTCAGAAATGAATAAATAAAAATTTAAAGAAAATAAAATCTAGTTTGTCTGATGTAAGTATGGCTCCTCCAGCTTTCTTTTGAAGTTCCCTAGTGTGGTAAAAGATTCTCCATCCCCTCACTTTCAGTCTGAAGGTGACTTTAGGTCTAAAATGAGTCTCTTATAGGCAGCATATAGACAGGTCTTGTTGTTTTTGTTTAATCCATTTTGATACCCTATGTCTTTTGATTGGAGCATTTAGTCCATTTACATTTAGAGTGATTATTGAACGATATGAATTTAGTGCCACTGTGTTGCCTGTAGAGTTGGTGTTTCTGGTGATGTTCTCTCGTCCTTTCTAGTCCTTGTTGCTTTTGGTCTTTTTTGTTTTGTTTTGTTTTCTTCTCCACTCAGAGTCTGAGGGCAGTCTTATTCTCCTGATTCCTCCCTAGCATTTCTCTGCAAGTGACAGGAGTCTGCAGGTCCTCTAATATCAGTATCACAAAACCACTGACTGTACCTCAGAAGCCCAGGTAGACCCTAGTGAAGTGCCAGACACTTCCACATCCATGTGAGGTGTCTCAATTCCAATGCTCACTCCTCTTTCCAAGAACTGACTAGTGTTCTGGCTTCCCTTCATTTTCCCACCATGGAATACAGTGGGGTGTCTTTGTGTGAATGTCTTTTATAGTTCCTGATCTCGAACCTTGGTGAAATTCTAATCAGACACTTGGTTCCCAGATTCCATCTCTGACTACTCCATTTGCTTCAGGGAACTGTGGCTTTGCAAGTAGTGCAGTGAATCAAATTGAGTCCAAAGCCATGGAGTGGAAGGTACTGTTTTAGTCTCATTGTACTGCTTCCAGTGTCTTCTATCTGGTACAAGAGCTGAAATGCTTCCCGAAAGAAAAGCATCCCATTAAGAAGTATAATTATTGCTACAAGCCAGATATTAGCAAATACATATACATAAAACCATATACTCCTCAGATCCTGATTTTGTTTCTTCAGTCAGAGCTATTTTGGGGGAGTTGACTTAAGGGTCACATTTATACAACTGACTGTTACAATGCAGCATGGCAGTTTAAGAGAACAGTGAGTGAACACATCTGTTCTGACAACCTCATCATGTTCATCTTGACAAGATCAGAAATGTAGGATATATGAAATGTGGGATGTACATCATAAGAAAATATTAGAAAGAAGAAAAGACCAAAGAAGCTTAGTGGTTGGGAGGGGATGAGGTCAAGAGAAGTGAAGAAAAGGCCATATCTGAGGAGGAAGTAGGGAAAGAGGGAGAGATGGAGGGAGAGAGAGGGAAGGAGAGCAAGAGAAGAGAGGGAAAAGGAGTAGGAGGTGGGGGGAGAGGGAGGGAGGAAGAGAGAGGGAGGGAAGGAGGGACAGAGAGAAGGAGAAAGGGACAGAAGGAGGCAGAGAAGAGAGAGGGAGGGGAGAGGAAGGGAGGGAAAGCGGGAGTGACAGAAAGCAGAGGGAGAGACACTGAGGGAGGGGGGAAGGAGGGGGGGAGGGGGAGAGGGAGGGTAGAGAAAGGGAGGGAAAGAAGGAGGGAAAGAGGGAGGGAAAGAGGGAGGGAAGAGCAGGACAATTCCTGCTGAAAAGGGAGGAGAAAAACAGGAAAAGGAGACGCTGTCTTTAAATATTTTATTAAAGATTCACCACCTAAAAGTATTTTGCATGTGTGTGTTTCTCTCTCTCTTTTTTGCCCATGGATATCAAATATAAGATTTAAAGTAGATTTAACATTCTAATTTAACGAGAGAGAGGAGAGGTACAGCATGAAGGAAAGGTTACGAGTGGCTGTAGGAGTTAGTGAGTTTAATTTGAGCTTCATGATTATGCATGTTGTTATTTCTAGTCGTTTCAGAAAACATATGCAATGAAATTTCCATACAGTGCTTTTGCAGACTGAGGCTTTTTCCTGTTTGTGTCTCCCCCTCCACCTTACTTTTTAATTGTGTTTACACAAAGTAGGCTCTAATTTCTGCCTAGAGCAACACGATTCTCTGCCTCAGCGATATTTTACAAAATATAAGCTCCAGAGGGGGGTGAAGGGAAATTGTGCTAACCTTGAGAGCCTGTCAGCACGCTCCGTCCGTAACTCGACTGGCCAGCTGCCTAATGGGAAAAGGAGCAGGGGAGAGGCGTTCAGCCACACATTCAGTCATGTAATGCTGTAATTCTCCCTTCCAGAGGAGTGTGAAATTTTGGAGGAGAGGTCAAAGCGCAAGCTTGAGAAGACAAAATTGTATGTTTCACACATTTCTCAATATCAAGTGTTTGGTCCAAGTTGTCAAATTTTTGTAAATGGAAGAAATGAAGTAAAGGAAACTTCCATCTCATGAGAGCTTTCAGAATGATGTGCTCCACCTGGGGGTGGTTTTTCTTCCCTCACACACACATTCAATTCTCACAACAATCTTGCAAACTCGGCAGAGCAGAAAAACTGAGACTCAGAGAGGTCAGGTAATTTCCCCAAGCCTCAGGAGGAATTTCAAGTCCAGTTTGGCCTCCACCCCAAATTCTACATTCTGCTTCCAAACGACCTCAAAAAAATGAGGGAGATATCAGAAATGGCAAGCAGTAGAAATCACTGTTGCTTTCCTGCCCTGTAAATTTAACCAGAATGAAAAAGGAAAAAAAAAATGCTACCTGTTCAAAACATTTTCCATTTGTTATTTAAAAAAAAAATTTGTTTAACGTTTATTTATTTTTGAGACAGAGAAAGACAGAGCATGAATGGGGGAGGGTCAGAGAGAGAGGGAGACACAGAATCTGAAACAGGCTCCAGGCTCTGAGCCATCAGCCCAGAGCCTGACGCGGGGCTCGAACTCATGGACCGCGAGATCGTGACCTGGCTGAAGTCGGACGCTTAACCGACTGAGCCACCCAGGCGCCCCTCCATTTGTTATTTTGAGGAAGTCTTAGGGTGAGACATCCAGGTTTACCCAAGAAGAAATTTTAGAAAATGGAGAAGAGCATGTAGAGGAGAAATCATTAGTAAGTCTACAGTATCAGAGTTTATGCTTGTTGCTGTATGAAGTTATCCTCAACTTGAATGAATTACAGACTGTAAAAACTAATTTCCCCCTCATGTAAGAACTCTGTGAGAGAACATTTCAAGGAGGGTTAGTAGTTCTGTCATCTTTAATGTGGCTTCCAAGTTTATTCTAGCCATCGCCACTCCAGTCCTCAGGAAGAGAAAAAAGAACATTTGTGCAAGAATTTCTGGACAAATATTACTTCTTTTTACATTCTATTTGCAAGAACTAAGTCAAATAGCCCCTCCTAGGCACCGGCAACTGTAGATCCTGGATAACCTATTTTTCCTCTAGTTCTCAGGAGGAAGGGTAGAATGGATTTCAGAGGAAAACTGTCTCCAACCAAAATAACTATTATTATATTCTTTTTTCTATTTCTTCAGAATCTTAACATGAATACCTATACCTACATGATCTAAAAACAGAATTAAGATCATATTATATCCACTGTTTTGTCACATGATTTTTTCATTAAGCAAATATGTTGGCAATACTGACTCATGTCATTAGGTATTCTTCTGTAACATCATGGTGATGTAGCACAGATATTCCATCCTGTGAATGTGCCATATTTTACTCATCCAATCCCCTGTAGTTGTTTCTAGCATTTCACCAATATGGAAGTGAGATGCAAGACTATTTGCAAAACTATATCTACATTTCTCAGGAAAATTCTTAAAAGTCAATAGGTAAGCAACACTAATGTATATTGTAGAAAGGTTGTATTAATTCACTGTCCTATCAGCAGTGTACGGAAATAAAGACACATGGGATTTAATGATAGAAGCATCACCTACCCTTGACCTCCATAGCATAATTATTTCCACTACTCATGAAATGCATTGAACTAGGGCTCTGCTTGTGGACATTTAACTGTCGCTCAAAAATTATGTATTTCCTCCTCTGCCACTTCCATGGAAAGGATATACTTCCCCACCCTTCCAGCTTGGGTGTGGCCATGTGATCTGCTTTGGCCAATGATGTTAGTCAATTTCATAAGCAGGAGTTGCAATGTTCTTACCTGGCTGGGTGGTCCCTCTTGTTCCTCTATCATTGCCATGAATAAAGTTTCCCCTGGGAGACTTTAGTGTAAGGATGATGAGACTTGCAGACACACAGGGCCCAAAGGGCAGCGTACAGCAATGTGGCCAAGCCCAGCCTATATCAGGCAACATGTGAGTGAAACCAACACCTTAACATTGTATGCCACTGGAATTTAGTGGTTCTTTATTACGCAGCAGTAGCTGACTGATACAGTACCAAACGACACCTGACAAAGGACAACCTACTAGTTGTGGAATGTACAACATATCTGGGGCAGGTCTGCTCTCTCCCTGGCTCTTTATACCATTCTCTTTATCTCTCTGAGTAAGTGATTGTCCTATAATTTCTACATGTCGGCAGGTGAATGAGCTAAAGTTATCATCTTAGCTGAATCATTTCAGGCTTTTTTCCATTTTTACTTTATCTTTGTTCTAAACCTCTGTCCCAGTCTAGTACAAGAGTATGAAGCAGTGTTTGGCTTCTAAAATTTCAAACACTAATGAGAAAAGGAAAACATTTATTAGTAGAACCAATCACAAACACCCATGGGATGCATCATTTTACCCTACATCTTGTAAATGCAGAGCAGTGAGATCATGAGCCAAGTCTAAACCTGTGAAGTATGGCTATAGTGAGAAGCTATGGCACAGTGTCTTAAGTGCCCATGAAAAGGCACAGCTTTACTAAAAGACAAAACAAACCAACAAGATTAGGAACAACACATAGCTTAATGAACTCTTATGGATAAACTACAAACACCTATTCCAGAGACTGCCCAAGGCTCTGACCTTATTTGAGGGACAAACGTTGGGTATTTTCAACAGTTTATTAACTCAAAGAACATCTGCAAGACCATTCCATGGATGATGCCTGCAAGGCCTCAGCTGCTTTACTCCTTCCTTCAACATGCCAAGAATCATGCTAAAAACCAGAGATCCTAAGATGAATACACATGTTCCCTGAGTTCAATAAGTTTGCAACCTAATTGAGGAAGAGAGACACGACATGTAAGTCAACTTTAGAAGTGTCATAACAGGAGTGCCTGGGTGGCTCAGTCGCTTAGGCGTCCAGCTCTGGATTTTGGGATCAGGTCACCATCCCACTGTCGTGGGATTGAGCCCTGTGTCAGGCTCTGCACTGAGCATGGCGCCTGCTTGGGATTCTCTGTCTCTCTCTCTCTCTCTGCCTCTCCTCCACACACATGTGTGTGCATTCTTTCTCAGATACATAAATAAACATTAAAAAAAAAAGGAGTGTCGTAACAGAGCTGTGGACAAGGTGCTATCTAAGGAGAGAGGAACAAAGTGTAGCCAGGGGCCTCCACCAGATTCCTGTTCCCACTTTTGCAAAGCACAATCCATTTCACATACCTTGTCAGTACTGATTTTGGTTTTTCCTGGCCTCCTACTACCAACCTTTCCTACCCTGTTGGTACGCAACTCTCCATTGGTCTCCTTTCTTTACTTTTTAGCCCCAACCCTTATTACTCTTTCCAGAAGGCTTATAGAGATTGCCAATTCCTACATATAGTTTGTAGAATGTTTAGAAGATGGCGGTAGGGTTTGGTTCTGTACAAAGATATTTAAAGGGAAAATCATTTAGAAGTAGCTAACGTTGCCTATTATTTTATGACCCATTTGAGACAAGAGCTAGATTGCCTTAATTACATTCATCTGCATCTCAGACATGGTATCAGTATGGGATCCTTGCTGGCAAATTCAGTGCAGAACAGAACATACCAGCTCTGCTCCTCCTTTACCAAGGAGCTCTTGTCCTGCAGAAAATTAGATATTCCTCACTAACAGACTCTGTTTTTTCCTGACAATGATGCCAAAGCCTTCCGATTAATGACAGAGGACTTTCTTATTAGTTAGAAAATAGTCAAGGGCAAATATGTGCTAGTTGGCTGGATAAAACCTATTTTTTTTTTGTAAATATAAAATTTTGGTTTCCAAACTAGTCAAATACCAACAGGATCATCTGGGTAACCTTATACAAATAAGGCTTCCAAGGCCCCTCCTTTGGAAATTCTGATGGTTACAGAGTGGACCCAGAAATTATATTGTTGTTAATAAGTCTATCAAGTGATTTTGATCATCACCCTGACTAGGGCATCACAACTCCAGGAAAGCTTGGGGAAAGAACAATAACTCTTGATACATTTAATCCTCATGTTCCTTAAATTATCTCCTTCTTTAGTCAAGATAGTGACTATGATTCTTATTTCTTAGACAGCAGGGATAGTGAAAGACTGAGGTTTATGGACTCCCAAGCTCAGGACTCAGAAGGATTCCAAGCTCTTGAGTCCAGTGAGTCTCATAGTTGGTGAAGGATTTTTATCTTTGTCTTCCATACATATGTGTATAATCAGGAAGGATGCAACACCGTGGTCCCATCCCTTCTTAGAAGGTCCTGGGGAGGGCATCTATGCTGGACAACCATAGGAACACCATTTATACTGTCTCTTGAGAGGTTTGAAGAATCTCTTCTTCAATGTATTGGAGCAGTGATGCCTACTTCCCCCACTCCCCATCCCTAGGCTATGAACCAGTACAACACTTTTTGCCCTCTGAAGGTTGCCTTGCTCTTTTTCAGATTATAATTACTCCTACTGAGGGACCTAGATCAGTACTCAAAAACTGTGTGGGGGGGATTCAGCCTTGACTTTGATGACTTGTTTCTCCAGGAGCTTTATGGTCCATTGTGGGTTAGGGTACTGACCTATCAAGCATCCCTCGATATAGGATCCATTCCCCTTCTTGCAGATGCCTGGGTTGTAACTCGGGAAACCTAGCTGTAAGCTACTTAGCATATCACTGTGAGAACACTCAAAAATAGTGCCCTTATTTACTAAGACCCCCGGCAACCTACACTGAAATTCCCTGGCTACTAGAGTGTGTGTATACAGAGCCTTGAGCTTTCTTTGGAGACTTAACATCTCTCTCTCTCTCTCTCTCTCTCTCTCTCTCTCTCACACACACACACACACACACACACACACACACACACACACACACACACACACGGGTCAAGGGTTGTGTGTAGGGAGGAAATAAGTAAAACAAAAAAATATACGTGTTACCTGACCTGTTCAATACACAATCATGATCACTAGGCAACGCATACCTGTGAACAGGTGCTGTGAAATCACAGAAGAAATATGCTCTCAAGAAACTTACCAGATTTTACACGATCAACACATCTGAAATAACATCAAACCATATAAGGCAGAATATAATTAAGTGCTAATGCATGTTAGACTATAATAGAGTGTTTTAGGATCCTATAGCTTTTCCCTCTGGCCATTGTCCTGTATCATCAAAAAGTAAACCAAAACAAACCACCACCACAGACACTAGTGAAAACTTGCCTCATTGGACCATGCCAACTCACTAAACTGCCATCCCTCATTTTGCTAGCACTTTTTTTCCCTCTCTTTTCTCTTTTCCTTTTTGTTTTAACCTAGCAACTAAGCATCACAAATGTAGAAAAACGAAATAGGAAAGTGGGAAAGCTGCCTCCCTTATTTTAGAGCTTGACAAGATGCATTAGCTTTCACATTTTGAGCTCTGTAGGATGTCAGGCACTTCAGAGCAGGGGTGGTATCTATCTTTATGGTGCTACTTGCACAGGCACCCTATTTGGATGAAATCATCCTTTGTTTCATTTATTCTTTTTAAGTAGAGTGTGTCAAGGTCCCCAAAGTTCCTTCTGAAGAGGCACTATGTCCTCCAGGCTCATTTGCAAATCTGGGCACCCCACTGCAGAGCAACATATGTTGTCGACCGTACAGTGGCCCCCTGCTTGAGCTTGTATGCGCTCGTCAGGCTTCAGAATGCTCTGCCCAGCAGCTGGAAACACATGGTTGCTGTTTTCTTGGGCCCTTCAGGGACACAGCAGCAGGACAGCACATTTCTTGTGGTCTCATGCCACTTGTCATCACATCTGATGCTCTAAAATGCTCGTTTTTGTGAGGCAGTGGTTGCCTTTGCTGCCCAGAGGGATCTCCTGAGGAGATTTAAGAAAAACACCAAAGGCTGGGACTCACCCCTGAGATTCTGATTTAATGGGTCTGGTTGAGGGTGGCCTGGGCATCCATCTTTAAAGGCTCCCTGGGCAATTCTAGTTTACAGTCAAGATTGAGCAGCAGACAGAGGTGTAGGGTTGAGACTGTCTGCATTGTGGGAGTTAAAATGTAGGTGAGGTCACAAAGGAGAACTTAAAGAATCATGTGCCAGAATGCACACAGTCAAATTTCTCTGCGCATTGTCTTCAGACCTACTTCACATTCTCTTAAACGTCTGCTGTGGGGACCAAATATTGTAGTGTGCAGTTGACAAAAAGCCTTGGCAATAGCCAAGTGACTGAATGGAGGTTCTGCTGAATTACTTTTATTTTTTTTTTTAATTTTTTTTTTCAACGTTTATTTATTTTTGGGACAGAGAGAGACAGAGCATGAACGGGGCAGGGGCAGAGAGAGAGGGAGACACAGAATCGGAAACAGGCTCCAGGCTCTGAGCCATCAGCCCAGAGCGTGACGCGGGGCTCGAACTCACGGACCGCGAGATCGTGACCTGGCTGAAGTCGGACGCTTAACCGACTGCGCCACCCAGGCGCCCCCGCTGAATTACTTTTAAATCCAATAATAGGAGTGATTATGAAGGGATGAGAATGATTTATTTCACTCCATTCTCTATCCACCTGCAAGAATTTATCTTAAACAACACAGATGAGATGATTTCATTCCTTTCCTCAAGGTCTTTCAGTGGCTTCTCATTAGAACAAATCCAAAGTCCTTTCCAATGCTGACCAGCAGTAGGGTTCTTTCCCACCACATGAGCAAGCTTCTTGTTATCTAGGTTTCAGTGCAAATGTTAGATCTTCAGAGAAGCTTTCCCTCCTCCCCCATCTACTCTAGTTGCTTATGCCTCTTAATCTGTTGCGTTGTTTTCAATTGCACACACTGCCCTCTGAAATTGGCTTTTTTTTTGGATACAATTGTTTGTTGTTATCTCCTACCCAGAATATAAGTTTCTTGGAAAACAGGGTCTAGTCTGTGTTGTTCACTCTCATATCCCCAATACCTAGAATAATGACAGCCTGGTGCATACAAGGTACATGGTAACTATTGTTGGAAAGAAGGAAAAAAGGAAGAAAGGAAGGGAGGGAGGAAGGAAGAAAAGGAAAGAAGAAATGTAGGAAGGAGGGAAGAAAAAAGGAAGGAAGGAAGGAAGGAAGGAAGGAAGGAAGGAAGGAAGGAAGGAAGAAGAACTTCTAGGAAGGTATTAAGTAGCTGATACTCTCTTCCCATTCCTAGTTTTCCAAATATGTACTTAGTCACCTGCACGTGCAGTCCTAGAACCAATGGAATCTAGATGAGATGGATGCCAACAGCCTTGTAGTCTTAGTTGCTCCTTCTCAGAGCTGAGACCTAATTGCTTTAGTGACATTCCCAGCAACAGCCTCCATGAGTGGGAGTCAGGATCCCTATGATGATTGGAAGAAGCAATAACCATCAGCAAGCTTTGGTCATGTTCAAACATCATCCCTGGTGGTGCTTACACATCTCAATAGTCCATGTAGATTATTGAGAATCTATATGCCCTACATGCATGCAAGGCTTATGAAATAAGAGTTTAGGGGAGAAGAGAATCCTGTGTTTGAAATATATGCTACAGGAATGCATGGTGGTAGTTACCATCTATCAAGTGTATGCCACATGCCAGCACGGAGCCAGCTTCCTGATATACATCTGGAGGCTTAGAGGTGTGGTGGAGCATTTGGAGAAAGAAGAGTCCACACAGTTCTTATCTCATCCAGGAAGTGATTTGAAGTCACATTCGCAAGGGGGACCAACAGATGAGAAGCTGCTGTAGGTACAAGAGACCCACAGATGAAACAGACCACAGGTCGCCTGTCCATGTGCTGGTTGTACACTCTCACACTATACAGTCTTGAACAACATGAGTGAGATACAAAAAAGATCATGGGCCCCCATCTGAGTGGGAGAGCAAGCCATCCCCTGAGAATTCTAGTGGTGACGTTCTGTTCCCCTATTTTCGGAATAAGGCACTAAATAAACTTTCTGATTCAGTAGCCAGAACACCTGGTACAATCTGGAGTCTACATCTCAAATCCCGGTACTTATGAATATGTAGATGTGTTTCATATCAGCATAGCTCTACCTGAGAATCTTGAGTGCCCCACGCATCCATATGGCTTGGTAGGTCCTGCTGGTGATAATATGTGAAAAACTCTTACTGCTCTGCATGAGGAACAGCATGGTGCTGGAGACCAAGGAGGCAACAGTGGAACACCAGGCTCCCTATGTCTGAAGAATCATCTGCTGCCTGAAAGTGTCTTCCCACCTCCTCATTTCTCCTCAGGTTTTTTTCCTCCTGCTGGAAGAGGGGGCGGAGTGGGGGTGGGAGCACTGTTTTATATTCCGTTTGCTGCTTTCTGTTCTTTCCGTCTTTGCTTTTTCATATGCCTTTATCAAGGACTGGGGATGTACATGGGAGATGTAAATGATGAGATTTTAGGTGTCCTGGGAAGGGCAGTCGGCTGAGCACAGATTGCTACCAGCCCGCTCACCGCAGGTGCCTCTGTTACACCACCGGTTATGTTTCTTTGGGGTTTCTTCTGATTTAATTTTACCAGATAAGCTAAAACCTGTGTGTATGTGGGGGGGGGGGGGTGGAGGGGGAAGGGGAGATGTGCCCCTGGAAGTAGCATTGTAGAACAACTCAGGAAGTCTGAGAGTCTAAGACAGCAGACAGGGATCCAGGGAGGGAAAGAGGAAGGGCCACGAATCAGCTCCTGGGAATACATTAAGTCATTACACGCGCACTGTCCTTTCCTCCTGGGGAAGCTTCTCCTTCTCGACCCACCCGGACTGCTGTTATTCAGGGCTCTGTCCCTGATCCTCCCCTCCTCCCATGGTCATCTCATCCACACCAGGAGTTTCTGCTGCTATCCATATGTTACAGCCTCTCAAAACTAAATCCCCAGTTCACATGCTCATTCCTGAATGCCTCCTCTTGGGTGGCCCAGAGACACCTCAAATTCAACAGGCACAAATGCAAATTCTTCATCTCTGTCCCTCGCTCCAGTCCTCCACACCATGCCTCACTGGCAGACTTGTTTCTTCATCTTATTTCCCACCTCCATGAAGAGCACTGACACATAACGAGGAGCCACGCCTAAGCAGATGTCCCCCTCACCATGTCCCAGACACTCCACCCTTTCCTGTCCTCCCCCACGTCTCCAATCTTCCTGTCACTGCCTAGATGAGCCTTCAACCTTTCCTACCTGGAATCCTGATAATCTCACCTTGAGGTCCACTTCTCCCATCCATGCTAATACTTCCTCATGACCTTGTGCCTTTGCATGAGTTCTCACTAACTGAAATAAGCATCATTATACCAGCTATCATGTACTGAGTTTTTGCTGTTTTCTAAAAATTTCCTGCAATCCTCCTGGTAATCCTGTGAAGAACCTGTCATTATGCAGGCAGTAAACAATACACCTGACATTTGCATCCAGGGCTTACCAATTCCAAAGCTTTGCTCTTTTCACTATTGTTTCAGCCTTTTCTCCACATCCTCACCCAACCACGCTCCCTCCTATGTCTCTGCTCAAGACTTGTCAGTTCCCACTTCCGGTACTGAAGCTGGGAATAGCTTCTCCAAGACATCCTTTTCGAATACACACTCAACATGTCACAATCTACTTTATGTGCCTCTAAAAGCCTCTAAAAGGCTTTCATCACATCTCCTGTTACCCTCTAAGACTGTGAATATCTCGAGGACGGAGACAGTTCATATACATATATCATTTTTCTGACCTTTCTTTCTCCATTCCTGCCTTCTTCTGAAAGGGACTTAAGGCTATGAGGGTAAATATCGGGTGTTTTATCTTTTATCCCCACCACTTATAACAGCTCTTGATGCGTAAAATGTCATCAGGTAAGGTCTTACTAATGAATGAATGATACCAATAAACCTCTGGGAAGTAACAGCAGAATTATTAAAATCTCTGTTTTAGTGAAGAGGAAAGTGAAGTTCAGGCTGGTTGGATGTGCTTGCTCAAGGACCCTAACAACTTCGCAACACAGTCAGGACCTGAATATTTGTCTCCTGGTCCAGTGAGACACAGGAGCCCCACAACTTTTGTTGTTGCTTCTACACCTTTACTTCATTTCCCCCTTGACTCTTCCCTGTTCTTTCTCTTCCTTTCCTATCAAGTCACTCTTCTGAAAAGAGGTCCGGGGTTACCCCTGTGCTTCATCCACACCTTATTGCACTCAAACATTCAGAAATTTACTTTTTCTTCCATCTGTTCTCAATTAGCAGCTCACCCATTCCCTCACCTCCACCCGGAAATGCAGCTGCCTTCCAATAAGGCAATAATGTAAGGCTACTTTTCAATTTTTCCACTTACACATCAACCTTGCTGTGTCTTCTCTCTAGATGACAGAGCACATGCATTTCCATTCAATCAACAGCAGAGACCATCAGATCTTAAATGCTGTTGGTGTCAATTATGAATTGGATGACATTCAGCTCTCGTCCAAACCTTGATGGAGGCAGGGGATATTTGACAACGTCCAAGAGACTGGTTAACTATTAGCTCCTCGTTGTTTTCCAAAATTCATCCCTTTATCCAGTTAATCTATGGGGAAATTACCTAACCTGTATAAGACTCAGGTTCTTCTATTAATAAGAATAATTATAGTAATACCCACATCATATGGTTATTATGAAGCATTCATGTAAATGCTTGCAAAGTCTGGAACAGAGTTACATTTTGGGACTGCTGTTTTCCACACTCAAGGCTTTCACAGAAGGGTAAAAGCTGTATTTGAAAAATATAGATTTTTATAAGACAGAAACTGCATGGAAGACATTTTCATTTAAATTTCCTTTTGTGAAGAATGTTAGAGTGTCTTGGAAACTCTAGGACACTAGAGTGTCCTAGATCACTAGTTCTGATCTCAAGATTAAAAAAAAAGTCTGTCTTTCCTATGAATTGCAGGTTTCCTTCTCTAGCAAGCACGATTTATACGAACAAGACCTCATCTTATTTCCATCTCTGTTTTAGAAGCTAAGAAGCAGAGCTGAGCTTTATGTTCAAAGGAGAACTTTCCTAATACCAACTTTCTTTTGTTACTTGCCTTTTATCTTTCCACTTTTCAGGGCTATTAATCTAAATATAATCTGTCTCAAATAATTTTTTGCAGTCCTAGAAAATCAATTCCTAAATAAACAAATAAATGAGCACACTAGGTGGAAAAAGCAACTTATTAGCATTTAGCCACACCTCATTGTTTACATGAACAACGATGGATCCTGCATTCAGAAAAAGGGGAGCTGTGGTAAGCAGAATTCTAAGTTAGTCTCTAAGATTCCAGCCTCCCTCCCCCACCCCGATATATATGCCCTGATAATGTCCTCACCTGGAGTATGTGGAATCTGTAAAAGTCATGAGATTTCTCATGCTTAGTTTTGTAACCAGTTAGTTGACTTTTCATTAATCCAAAGGGGGCTTATCTGGGTGGGCCTGACCTAACTGGGTGAGCCTTTTAAAATTAAGCAAAAGTGTCAGACTGTCCAGCTAGCTTCAGGGAAGAAAGTAAACGCCTATCACAAGGACCTGCTTATCACAAGGACCATGTGGGGAGCACCAGAGAATACTTTCTAGCTGTTGAAAGCAACCCCCAGCTAATAGCGATGAAGAAAATGGGGGTCAGAGTCCTAAAATGTCAAGGAAATGAATTCTGCCAAAAACATGAGTGTATTTGGAAGAAGACTTTTATCTCCAGATGGGGATTTAGCCTATGTGACCCCTTGATTTCAGCCATGTGAGACCCTGAGCAGAAAACCGAGATACGCTGTACCTGGACTTCTGACCTACAGGTATTTTATGATAAGAAATAGGTACTATTTGTTTGTAGCAATTTGTTAATGCAGCCAAAGAAAAGTAATTCACATTTCTAATAAACTAACACTAAAGTTGTAAACAATTTTGCCTAGTATAAACAACTATGATTTATCACCAATTCCTTGTTGAGGCTGCCCCAAATCTATTTCCCAAGGGATCGTGATGGGTAACATGGAGAGAGGGAGAGGGAGAATGAAACACCATGCCAGGTGGGAGGTATATCACATTTTCAAATCTATTATAAGTGATATATATATAGTACTTAGGTATGAATATAAACGGCATATAGTCACACATATATGTATATAGCACTGAAGTCGTATTCTGTTAGAAGTGAATCGTTATCTCGGCCCATATTTGGGGGAGGTTAGATTTCATATTTTGGATGGGAGGGTATCAGATAATTTGCAAACATGTTTTAAAAACTCCACATCTCCTAGTGTCCCCTGTGTAAAATGGGGCCATGTTCTTAACTTTTTTTTTTTTTTTTTTGAGTTCTACGTAATGTTATCACATGTGTCACTTTGCCTAACTACCTCTACAAATGACAGAGTGAGCCATACCACCACAAAGGGCTCCCTGGTGTTACTCCTTTATAGCCATACTACCTTCTCCCTCCTAATCTCTAGCCCCTGGCAACCAGTCTCCCTTCCATCTCTATGATTATGTTATTTCAAAAATATTAAATAAATGGAATCATATAGTACATAACCTTTTGAGAATGGGTTTTTTCATCCAGCATAATTTCCTTGGGATCCACCATAGAACATAAGTTCTAGGAATCAATAGTTTATTTCCTTTTGTTGTTGAGTAATACTCCATGATATGGATGTACCACAATTAGTTTAACCATTCAGCCATTGAAGGGCATTTGGGTTGCTTTCAAGTTTTGGTTATTATAAATAGAGCTGTGATAAACATTCATTTGCAGGTTTTTGTAGGAACCTAAGTTTTTCTTTCACTGGAATAAATGCCTAAGAGTGCAAATTCTGGCCAATTGTTTTCCAAATATCATCTGTATTTGTATTTCTACCAGAAATGTATGAGTCATCCAGTTTTTGTGCACATTCACCAGCTTTTGGTGTTCCAACTATTTTTTTTTATTTTAGCCATTATGACAGTTTTGTAGTGATATCTCATGGTTTTAATTTGTGGTTCTTTAATGGCTAATGATGTTGGATATCTTTTAATGTGTTTATTTTCCATTGGCATATTCTCTTCATTGAGATGTCCGTTAATGTCTTTGTCATTTTCTAATGTTCATATATATATATATATATATATATATATATATATATATATATAGTGTTGAGCTTTGATAGTTGTTGATATATTCTAGATACAAGTCCTTTATCAGGTATATGGCTTGCAAAAATTTTCTCACAGTCTACAGATCATCTTTTCTTCCTCATAACTGAATATTTTGCAGAGGAAAAAAAATCCTAATTTTGATGAGGTACAACTTGTTGATTCCTCCTTTAATGAACTGCGATTTTGAGGTCAAGTCTAAGAATTCTTACCCAAGTCTGATAACCTGAAGATTTCCTCCTATTGTTTTTGCTAAAAATATTATAGTTTATAGGTTTAGAACTATGGTCAAAACTTATTTCAAGCTATTGTGATAAATGTTTCCTAATCACTCAAAAAGACTGTCATTTTACTTAGCTGAGCTCTTTAGACTGTCTATATCCTTACTGATTTTTTTGTTTTCTTCTTTTTATCAGTAACTGAGAGAAATACGGGAAAACCCACAAAAATGAATATGTATTTTTCTATTTCCTCTTTCAAGCTGTCAATTTTGCTTTGTAAATCTTGAAACTATGTCATCAGCAAAGCACAAATTCACTAATGCTATCTATTGCTAATGAATTGATCTGTTACTCATTATGAAATATACTGCTTTATTTCTCATTATATTTCTTAACTTGAAGTCTGTTTTGTTTGACTTTAATATACCAATACCAGCCTTCCTTTGGCTAGTGTTTGCATGGTATATCTGATTTACATTCTTTATTTTCAATTTGTTATGTGTCCTTACATGTAAGGTATATATGCTGTAAATATCATATGGTTCTATTTTTTTTTATCCCAATCCAACAATTGTCGTTTTTTTCTTTTTCTGAGGGAGGAAGGGAGAGGGAGAGGGAAAGGGAGAGGAAGAGAGAGAATGTGCACAAGTGTGCACCCACGTGAGTTGGGGAGGGGCAGAGGGACACACAGAGAGACAGAGAATCCCAAGCCGGCTCCTTGCAAGGCGATGAGCCCAATGTGGGGCCCAATCTCACAAACTGTGACATCATGACCTGAGCTAAAATCAAGACTCAGACACTTAACTGACTGAGCCACCCAAGTGCCCCAATTGTCTTTTAATTAAAATGCATAGTTTGCCTACATTTAATGTAATTACTGATATAACTGAACTTAAGTCTACCATTTTGCTATATGTTTTTCTTTTGTCCCATTTTTTCTTTTTCTTATAATCCTTTTGCAATAATTTTTTTTAATGCTTATTTGTTTTTGAGAGAGAGAGAGAGAGGCAGAGACAGAAAGACAGAGACAGAGCATGAACAGAGGGGCAGAGAGAGAGGGAGACACAGAATCCGAAGCAGGCTTCAGGCTCCCAGCCTGATGTGAGATCAGGACGTGACCAGAGATCGGTTGCTTTAACTGACTGAGCCACCCAGACGTCCCCCCCCACTTTTTTTGCATTTTATTGACTAATCAAATATTTGTGTTATTATTTGCTTTGCTTCTATGAGCTCCTTAGAACAAATTCTTGTGATATCTATCCTAGAGGTTATAACATGAATTTTTAACTTTTTACTATTACCTTAAATTAGTACTTTTATCATTTCCTGAGCAATCCAACAATCTTACAATTTAACTCCATGTGTCTTCTTCTTTTTGTATTATGTCATAGATATATCTTGTTATAAAAAACCAGTATAATTTTATACCTATCCACATTTACCCTTTCTACTGCTCTTAATTCTTTCCTATAGATCTGAGCTTCCAGTTTCTTTCCTTTATCCTCACCTTGAAGAACTTCCCACGGTATTTACCAAAATGTGGATATGCAATAAATTCTTTCAGCTTTTGTTCATCTGAAAATATCTAGATTCTTCCTTCATTTTTAAAGCTATCTAGATAGGTCAGCTTCTCCCCCACCCCAGCACTTTAAAATTGTTAAACAGTTGTCTCCTGGATTTCATGGTTTCTGTTTCAAAGTCAATGATAAATCTTATTGTTGCTTTTTTGAGGATTGCTGGGGTTTTTTTTTCCTTCTGTATTCTTCAAAATTTTTCACTTTGCTTTAAATGTAGCAGCACGACTACTATGTGCTTAGGTATGTTTCTCTTTGCATTTATGTAGCTTGAAATTCCCTGAGATTTCTAAATTTGGGGGCTGAAATTTTTCATTGATTTTGGGAAAAAAGCATTATCATTATCCATGCAAATAGTGTTCCCCCACCAATACTCGGTTTTCTCTCCTGTCCTTCTGGAAATCCCTTTACTTACTGGTCACAATTTTTACCCATGGTGTCTCGCATACCTCCTACATCATACTCTTTATTCCCATTTTTTCCTTCTCTGTGCTTCAGTTTGGATTGCCCTGTCTTTAAGTCCACACATTACGTATTCTGCTTATACACATGTCCAGTGAGTTTTCATTTCAGATATATTATTTTATAGTTCAAGAGTATCCATTCTATCCCTTTCTGCGGTTTCCATTCTTTGTGGAGGTTCTTCGTCTTTTCATCAAATTTGCCCATATTTTCTTCAAACTTCTTTAAGACATGAGATATAGCCAGTTTGAAGTCCTTATCGACTAACTTTATTATCAGAAGTAACTGTGAGTCTGCTTCTTACTTTTTTCCTCATGAATAGTGATTACATTTTCCTTCTTCGTCTTATGCTTATGCTTCCCGAGCTGTATGCTGTACCTTGGAGGTGAAGTACCTGCAGGGGGGCCCGGTGGCATTTCCTGTCAGGACAGCAGCCCCTTTCCTCCACTATGGTGTAGGCATCAGCAGCTGATTCCTTAATCTAATCAGTGACCTAGGTGAGCGAAGCCTGGTTTGCAGGTTGACAAAGACTAACTCTATCTTTGGTTCTTCCCTTTACCCAGAGTGTGTCCGTCTTTGGTTTTTGATCGAGAACCTGGTAATTTTCTATCCATGCAGATCTGAGAACAATGGAAGAGACTGTCTGCCCTTCAGAGGATTTCATCTTGGCTCTTTGACTCCCCATCCAATGCCACTTCCAGCTTTAGCAACGGTCTTGAGGAGCAGACAGCTGTGTGTTTAAAGCAGGAATCCTTCCTTAAGTGGAACTTTGTTTCCTAAAGAATGTGCCACTGTAGGAGATCTGAATATTCCTTACAGATCCTGAAAACCCTCCAAATAGACTCAAAACTTAGTTCATATTCTGGAGAAACAAGCTGGGTATTTAGAGTTCCTGAAGCTTCCAAGTCCATGATGACTAAAAGATTTGCTGACTCATTTTTCTTCTTCCTAAAGCTGATTCTCAACTCATACCCAGAATCAGCAAATATATCCTAGGAAAGAAATGGCTGATGAAGGACTGTTCTAATTAGAAGGACTCTTCCCTCTTGGAATTTTAGCTTATTGAATATTCTTTGCTGCTCTAGCGCTTGAATACTTATATTCATATTTATATTATGTATATTTATTTGTATATATAAATATTTAAATATTTTCAATATATATATTTTTTTCAAATTGCCTGGGTTGTTTCTTTCTTGCACAGGAATGGTGGCATGCCATAATCTATATTTTATTCACATCTGAAAATCTTACATATTTCTTTTTAAGATTTTCTTTTTTAAAATGTTTTTATGTTCATTCTCAAGGGAGAGAGAGACACAGAGTGTGAGCAGGGCAGGGACATAGAGAGAGGGAGACACAGAATCCGAAGCAGGTTCCAGGCTGAGATGTCAGCACAGAGCCCAACGTGGGATTCGAACCCATGAACCATGAGATCATTACCTGAGCCGAAGTCGGACACTTAACCAACTGAGCCACCCAGGTGCCCCAAAACTTTTTTAAAATTTATTCTTAAAATGCTTTTCAATATTAGATATTTTAGGGGCGCCTGGGTGGCGCAGTCGGTTAAGCATCCGACTTCAGCCAGGTCACGATCTCGCGGTCCGGGAGTTCGAGCCCCGCGTCGGGCTCTGGGCTGATGGCTCAGAGCCTGGAGCCTGTTTCCGATTCTGTGTCTCCCTCTCTCTCTGCCCCTCCCCCATTCATGCTCTGTCTCTCTCTGTCCCAAAAATAAATAAACGTTGAAAAAAAAATTAAAAAAAATTAGATATTTTAAAGAATGCAGGATACTATCCTGTCATTTGTATTTTCAAGATGTATTTAATCAATATTTCTTTCTGTCCCCTCCTCTCCTTTGCCTGCTTCAGAGATTCCAGCTACACCCTCTTAGGTCATTTGAAGTTATTCCTATGAATATTCTTGTTGTGGTTAGTGATATGGTTAATTTTCTTTGAAACAGGTCAGTCCTTTCTGGGATTATAAACTTGTTAGGCGGGACAGAACACATTTAATCTAGGGCTAATTTTCTTTATTACTGATGCAAAATCTTTTTTGCTTAACTCTATCTGTGTTGGTAAACTTTTATGAATCAACTTGACTAGACAAGGGGTTGCCCAGATAGCTGGCAAAACATTATTTCTGGGGGTGCCTGTGAGGGTGTTTCTGAAAGAGATAAGCATTCGCATTGGTAGACTGAATAAAGAAGATTACTTTGGACAATGTGAGTGGGCCTCATCCAATCTGTTGAAAGCGTGAATAGAACAAAATGGTGGAAGAAGGGCACATCTGCTCTTTTTGCTTCAGCTGGGATATCCGCCTTCTCCTGCCTTTGGACACCAATGCTCCTGGTCCTTGGGCCTTCACACTTGGACTGTGACTTATACCATTGATCCCCCAATTCTCCAGCCTTTGGACTTGGAATAAATAACACCACTGGCTTTCCTGGTTCTGCATTTTGCAAACTGCAGATGATGGGACTTCTCTGTCTCCAAAATTGTGTGAGCCAGTTCGTATAATAAATCTCTTAGGATGTTTTAGTTCCTAGCCTTGGGCAGTGTCTTGTCACACATGATCTGATATGTACTCTCAGCTGAAGACTCAAAGAAGATTCTCTGCAGCTCTCTACTCTCCAATACACTATTTTGTGAAGTCCAGTCTCCTGTGTTTTCCCATTGTCCTGGCTCTGTCTTTTCAGCTCAGAGAATTTAATGGAATCTTACTAATTTCCCTTTCCTTGTGCTACTGCATGTGAATTCTCTCTAGGTAGTATGTTGGTGTAATCATAGGGCTCACTTTGGTTCCCTGACTCTTAAAGATCACTATCCTTTGTTTTCTGATATCTGACATTTTGAAAATTATCTTTTCATATATTTTCTCCAATTTTTAAATTATTTCTTGGGGTAGGGCAAATCTAGCCCTTGCTTTTCCCTCTTGGTTGGTGGTGGGAGTCTTGTCAAATAATTTTATAATTATTATTTTATACATACAATTATTATTTATATAATTTTATAATTATTTTATAATTATTATCAAATAATTTATAATTATTTCAAATAATTTGAAAATATTTACAAGCATTGCCTTTCCAAATTCTATTTCATTACAGATAAGTAATTCTTCCTTTCTACATTTTAACAATTACGATTAGCATAAAAATGTAATTAGCAATTAGTGTTACACAGGGTTCCTCTCAAGTCATTTTAAATCTATTATCACTTAGTCTAATCGGGTCCCAACAAAAAATAAATATTCTTCAATGAGTAGTTCTCTCCAGGAAGTCTGCTTCTCAAGGATTGATAGGATCTTAGAATTTCATTACTAGAAGGTGCATTTGAGTTTATTTTTGGCCACTCTTGTTTTATGATGAGGATACTGAGGCTCAGGCTGTGAAGATTCTTCAACACAAAGCATCAGTGACAGACATTTGGCCAAGGTAAACGATATATAGACTTGTACTAGCAGACCCCCAGCTTATGATTTGGTTATATTTAACCAAATTTAGGCAGATGTGATATAGGATATATTTTCCATATATTTCTATATTGCATAGAAATAATGCAATTGGTTTGGCTCTGTATCAATGACATTGTATTATGAACATAGTTAGGTACATTTTATTTTAAATATACTTTTGGAAACTGGTGTTTGAACTAGTCATTGGTGCTACTAAAAGAACATACGTTCGGGTTCTGAATTATAATCTAAAGCAACCATCTTCCTTTCTTGGTTTCTGTTATGTTTCTGACAGCTATTTTAGTTGACAGGCATTCCATCCATGTATTTATTTTTTTTTTCCTTAACAGCAGATTGTTAACTTGCTCTGTCTCTTCATCAGCATTAACAACTTTCTCTTGAGTAAAAATCAAAAACCATTTTCCTGGGAAGATGCAGGGTGTTTGGAGTTAGGCTGAGTATGTTCTTCTCAGAGAAATGTATCTACATTTCTATTTGTTATTCAGTGTATGGTGGAGACTTCCTGTATCCGCCAGGCTGAATTACCGCCGGGCTATCTGGCTTGTATTTTCTTTGCACGTAGTTCTGTATCAAATGTTAGAGGGAATAGAAGTGAAGAAAACAAGAATCCCATCAAACAATTATAATTCTAGGAATTTATTTTAATGAGATTATTGGCAAATTATGAAAGGACATTTGTACACAGTTGTTTTTCTCGGCACTGTTTATGATAACAAAAGTGAGAAGCAATTTAATGCCCATCAATTACAGAATGGCGTCATTCATCATCAAACGTCATTGAGGATGCACCCATACAATTATAAACTTTGTGGTCATTATAAATGATGATATTCTATATTTATCAATATAAAAAGATATCCATAAAGAATTAGTCATTGAAAAGAAAGCTAAATCAGCTTTTAATTTTTATAAAATTTTCTGTAGGCATGTGTAGGCCCATATATGTGTGTGTGTGTGTGTGTGTGTGTGTGTAAAGAGTGGATTGCTTACAAGCTTATTAATCAAAAGGTTAGTATAGTTATTTCCCTGGTTGATGGGACTTTGTATATATTTGTTTCCTTCTTCATACATTATTTATAAATTTTACTACAAATTATACAATAAGACTTTCACTCTAAAATAGGAAAAAGAGGCGCACCTGGGTGGCTCAGTCAGGTAAGTGCCTGACTCTTTGTTTTGGCTCAGGTCATGATCTCCAGGTGGTGAGTTCAAGCCCTGCATTGGGCTCTGCACTGAGCATGGGATCCTCTCTTTCTCTCCCTCTGCCCCTCCACTAGCTTGCTCTCTCAAAAAAAAAAAAAAAGGATAAAAAAATGAAAAAAGAAAAAAGTCTTTTCATTCTGAAAAAAAAAAAATTAAGAGAATACACACCCTATGAGAATCCAGTTAGGATTCAAACACAATGAATGAAGAATATGAGACAATACTGTGCACAAATACCGTAAGTCATGAGATGTGTGGCAACACGAGTTGGGAAGACAGGAAAACACATGGGAATTTTATAGAGGATTAAGACTGGATTTGAGCTTTGAGAGGAAACACAAACTCTGGGTAGGGAGAGAGAAAAGAGTATTTCAGGCAGAGTGGGCAATATGAATAAGAAAGGAAGGTCTGATTTGGTGGGCTGGTGCTTTTTAGTGATGGAAGATGAAATTGCACAGAAAATTCAGAACCAAAGTATTTTCTAAAATCTGCAACAGCTACAACATGCACATGTGATTGTGTTAGCTTTGTTTTGGATTATTTTATTTTTAAAGTTTATTTATTTATTTTGAGAGAGAGAGAGACAGACACAGGAGGGGCAGAGAGACAGGGAGGGAGAGAATCCCATAGCAGGCTCCACACCGTCAGCACAGAGCCTGATGCAGGGCTCAGTCCCACGAACTGTGAGATCATAACCTGAGCCAGAAGCAAGAGTTGGATATTTAACCAACTGAGCCACCCAGGTGCCCCTGTTTTTGGATTATTTTAAAGCAGAACTTCAATGCTGTTGGTGGGCTTTTTTTGTCAAAGTACTCAGCAAGTCCCTCATTATTATCATTTCTCTCTCTTTTTTTTTTAGTCCATTTGGGCTATTATAACAGAAAGCAATAGTTGATGGGGGCTTATAAACAGTAGAAATTTATTTCTCACAGTTCTGGGAAGTCCAAGATCAAGATACTGGCAAATTCAGTGTCTGGTGAGGGTCTGCTTCCTGATTCGTAGACTACTGTCTTTTCACTGTGTCCTCCATAGAGGAACAGGTGGGGGAGCACTCTGGGGGTCACTTCTATAAGGAACACTAGTCCCAAGGTTAGGAGTTCTCATGCCTCCTCCAACACTCACTCTGCCTCTTGTCCTCTGCCATATATATATATATATATATATATAATATATATATATATATATATATATATATATATATATAAATAATAGGCTTTAGCCCTTAAAAACATGTGTTCGGAGTCAGATGTGATTTGAATCTCAGTTCTTATCACTTATCTGTAAATGTTAGGTCACAAAACTCTTCAGGTCCTCCATTTTCTTACCTATAAAATGGAAGTAATAATAGCTAACGCTCGCCTGAAGATGAGAGAGACAGATTTAGCACATTAGCATGTTTCTTCCTCTTCTTCCCTTCCTTCTTTTTACTATCGTTTTCTGTCTCTGGGTATTCAACTAGGAAACACCAAAGAACTTCTAAAATCTGAATTCTGGACTTCACTGAATTCATTAAGCCCATCATTTATTTGGTTACATACTGCGGTAACTAAAAGCTAAGGTGTACCCATCATCCTTTCTATGCACATCTTAACAAGGACCTTCCAGAAACACATTTCTTTAAAGTGAAAAAACGTCTTAAGTGGTGAAAGGGTTAGGCTTTGTGGCGGGCCAGTGGGAAGGGTCTCTAGGACACTGAACACATAGAGAATGTGTGCCCTCATTTCTACAGCACAAGGGTAAAGATTGCTGCATATGCTGAATGATGAGATTAGCATATTCACCATTCAAAATGGGTTTAATGGAAGCCATTATGCCCACTTTCCCATTTAGAATCTAAAGCCCAAATAGGATGACTTTCATAAGATTTTTAAAATTATAAAAGCTATAATTTAGTGATCATCTACTATGTACCAGGTACTTCACATGCATATATCTTGAATGCACAATCCATACTTTATGGATAAGGCTTGGACTTAGGAAGTCTAAGTAACTCATGCAAGCTAACACAATGAGTGATGAAGCCACACTTTACACTATCTCTTTTATTCTAGTGTGCTGCCTCTAGATAGATTTATTCAAGAAATATTATCTAATAGGCATTTTGATGTCACTGAACAAAAAGAAATGAAACATTTTAGAATATAATATTAATAGCCAACACTTAAAATAATACTTCCAATGTACAAGAAGCTGTTCTAAGAATTACCATGTATGTGCTCATTCAATTCTGTCACCAACCCACTGAGATAGGTATTATTATCATCACCACTTTACATGCGAGGAAACAAAGAAGCTAGCATTTTGGCCAAGACACAAAGTGAATAAGGATCAGAGGTTTAGAATACTAGTCTGGAGTCCTTGGCCAGTACTTTTATGCATTCTTGAATATCATGTACTACTGTATTTAGCAATAGTGATGACACGTGGGTCACAGTCTGGGAATCAGGCATCACAAATTATTTTCTGGGACTTCATATGAATACACCAGCCTATACCTATAGTGTCTGGTAGATGGCTGAGCTTGCTGGTACTTCCTGGGGGCTCAGAGCTCCCACATCTCTTCATTTGCTATCCCCAAAGGAACTGAACTGAAGTGAACTTAGATCGCTGGTTCTCAAATTTGGACATACACTGGAATCACTGGAGGAGATTTAAAAAATACTGATGCCTGAGCCCTACCCCCCACAATTCTGATTTAACTAGTCAAAGGTATGGCTTGGCATCAGGATTTTAAAAATCTTCTCAACCATTTTAATGAGCAGTCAAGTTTGAGAACAACTGACCTAGATCAGCAACTCTCAGTGAATTCCATGGACCCCAGGAAGGTCTCTAGAGGGGGTCCATGAGGTACAAACTACTTTCATAATAATATCAAAACATTGGGGTTTTTTTCCCCACTGTGTTAACATGGCTGATGATGGTATATAACCATTGGTGGGTAAATGCACTGGTGTGTTAGTATGAATCAAGGCAGTGGCACCAAATTTTACAGAGATGTATTTTCACTGTCACATACTCACGTTAAAAAAAATCAGTTTGATTTGAGAATATTCTCAATGAAGCAGTGTAACGTATTAATTTTACTGAAACTTGAACCTTGGATATACATTATTTTTATATTCTGGGTAACAAAATGGAATGTATGCATAAAGCACTTCTGCATGCTTGTCTTAAAAAAGAGTACTTGTGTAATTGTTTGCGTTGTAAGCGAAACTAGCCTTTTTATGCGGAGGTGGGGGAAAGAGAAAGTACTGTATTTTTTACTTGAAATTAAGGCTACTGGGCAAATTATGGTTATTTAGACCTGGGTATTTGGTAGACATTTCCTCAAAAATGAGCAAAGTAATTCTTTACCTACAAGGAAAACAACTGGTAATTTTTTTCTGTTTTTTTTTAACATTTATGTATTTTTGAGAGACAGAGTGCAAGGAGGGGATAGGAAGAGAGAGAGGGAGACACAGAATCTGAACCAGGCTCCAGGCTCTGAGCTGTCAGCACAGAGCCTGATGTGGGGCTCAAACTCACAAACTATGATATTATGACCTGAGCCAAAGTCAGATGCTTAACCGACTGAGCCACCCAGGCATCCCAATAATTTTTTAAATTTATTGCCAGAGATAAAATTTTAGCTTTTACATGAAAATTAAAATTGTAGAAAACTTGCATCAGCCACTGTGAGCTATGCTGCCCCTTCATACTTAAAGACTTTCCTGAAAGGGTAAGGGGAGGTATTTAAGAAGTAATTTTTTTTGACAGTGGATGATGAAACGTAGTCAAAATTTGGAAAATTAGCATAATCTTCCAAATGATCAATACATGATATTAAAAATCATGCATGTACAAAGACTCACTCAATGTGCTAGATAAACCAATACATTTTTATGTGATGAAGTATGGCCAATTCAGGGATAGGTTTCAAGATTTCACACTGCAATTAACCTGCAGTTGTAAGAAACCACTACTTGTTGAGTTTTGGTAGAGTCAAAAAAGACCATCTACAGTTCTCTGGAAAGACTATTGAAACATTACTCCATTTTTCAAACTATATGTCTGTGTAAGATAGGTTTTCTTCCTATCTTCCAACTAAAGCAATAAATCCTAAGAAACTGAATATAGAGGCAGATTTGAGAATCTGGACGTCTTCTTTTATTTCAGATATTAAAGAGATTTGCAAAAGTGTAATATAACATCACTTTCTTCGGTACTTTTGTTTGAGGTAATATAAATATTTTCATAAAAATGTTAACATGGAATGCATGAAATTACTATTGTAAGTGAAAAAAAAATTTTAATTTCTTTCGACGTTTGTTTATTTTTGAGAGACAGAGAGAGACAGAGCGTGAGCAGGGGAGGGGCAGAAAGAGAGAGGCAGACACAGAAACCAAAGCAGACTCCAGGCTCTGAGCTGTCATCCCAGAACCTGATGTGGGGCTCAGACTGTGAGATATGACTTGAGCTCAAGTCAGACACTTAACCGACTGAGCCACCCAGGCGCCCCATGAATAAATATTTTTAAATGATCTATTTTAGCTTCTAACATAGTAGATATCAATATACAACCAACATAAACAACCTTTCTTTGGGGAACTAAAAAAATTCTAACACAACCAAGGGGCCCTGAGTCCTCAAAGTTTGTGAATTGCTGACCTAGATCGTTCTGTGTTTCTTGAGTCTTAATTGTTCCTGTCACTCCTTATTCCCACCCAGAATTGATTCTGGGTTGTCTACTGGATTAGCTCTAGGCATCCATATGGCAGCCTTGATCTAGTGACAGCCTCAAACATTCCTTGAGCCACCACCTCTTAACCGCTTACCTTTCTGCCTGCCTTCTCAGGTCCAGGGGAGATTGTTTTTATGTAGGATGTCTCAAGGTAGGGTTCTTTGAGCTCCCTCTT
The DNA here is from genome assembly GCF_028749965.1 of Puma concolor. Lineage (NCBI taxonomy): Eukaryota > Metazoa > Chordata > Mammalia > Carnivora > Felidae > Puma > Puma concolor. The sequence continues at coordinate 108,675,316 of NC_141676.1, forward strand.
CCCCAGGATGCCTGGGCATTTCCTAGAAGGAGAGATCAAAGCAGGTTCAAGAAGAGCTTCATACTGCTTCTAGAAATACGGCTGCCTTTCCTCTCAGCCATGATTGCTGACTAGGGTCTTCCTACCTGGTAGTACCCATTCTGAGGTGCACTGTTCCTTCCTGAAAGTTGGGATTCTTTTGGATAATTCCCCAAAGCCGTTACATATGTGTATATATAAGCCTGAGCCTTTATTATGGGCAGGGCTTGTGCGCTTGCTACCAGTGGGGTTCCTGTGTCATTGTGATGAGGATGCATGTCAGTGGAGTATCTCTAGCAGCACATGCTGACATACCTGAGCCTCAGGGCACCTGTAACCTTACTGAGTCCTTTACACCTAGAGTATTACTAAGCACAGGTGTCGACTACAACTTGCTTTAGGTGCATGTCTGCATCTGATGTGGGATCGGAACCTAGTTCTACATTCAGACCCTGCTCATTCTACTATAAGCCTGGGAAGAGAACACTTAACTCGGACGCCGTGGGCTCCTTTATCTCTGACCCTCTGCTCCCTCCAGGTTCTGGAGGGAGGAATCCTGGAAAAATCATCTATTTCATAATTTTCACCTTCGCAAGCACCCCTGGTTTGCTGCCTTGAATGGGATGGCATCTTCTTGTCTGCTTTGTTAGCTTCCTCCCCAGGGACCACTGCAGACAAGCGCTGGGAAAGACACTAGAACCTTTTTGGGGGCATGATAGCACCACCCATGTTTTATTCTCTACTTTTTAATCCAAGAACTCCCTTCAGTGATTCTGCTTTACTTAAATGCTCTATTTGTTATTTCAAGTTAGAAACACAAACTTTTGGGGCACCTGGGTGGCAGAGTCGGTTAAGCATCTGACTTTAGCTCTGGTCATGATCTCACGGTTTGTGAGTCTGAGCCCCACATTGGGCTCTGTGCTGATGGCTCAGAGCCTGGAACCTGGCTTTCGATTCTGTGCCTCCCTCTCTCTCTGCTTCTCTCCTGCTTGAGCATGCTCTTGCATGCACACTCTCTCTCTCTTTTTCAAAAATAAACATTGGAAATTTTTGAAAAAAATAAGTAAAAACACAAGCTCTTTCAGAAGAAAGATACTTCCTATATGTGGCTCACAAATAAATGAGTAACTATATTACTTATTGGCAGAAGCTTTGTGGTCAATAAATACTCCCTAGCTTGAGGGTCAGCTATAATATTCTGTGAGAATTGCAGCATAAACTTTGACTTCTTACAATTGCGTGAAATTCAGTGTTCACCAATTCTTTTGTGTTCCCACACTCCCTGTGGCCCAACTCAGGGCAGTTGATCTTGGTCAGGAAGCAACTTCTAAATAATGAGTGAAAATTCTGTGTAACTAAGCGAGAACCACAGTCTTAAGAATGTTGAAATTGTTTTTATGGTAGCATTGATGATTAAAAAATCCATTTCTTGGGGGGGGGTCAGCATCACCTGCTTTCTTGTATTTCAGAAGTTAATTCTTAGCATTTTCCTTAGGTCATAAGTTCTTATCAATTTTTAAACAAAATTTTAATGTTTATTTATTTTTGAGAAACAGAGAGAGAGAGACAAAGCATGAATGGGGGAGGGGAAGAGGAAGAGAGAGAGAGAGAGAGAGAGAGAGAGAGAGAGAGAGAGAGAAACAGAGTCCCAAGCAGGCTCTGAGCTGTCAGCACAGAGCCCCACACAGGGCTGGAACTCACAAACCACAAGATCATGACCCCAGACGAAGTCAGACGCTTAAATGACTGAGCCACCTAGGCGCCCCTTATCAATTTTTATTTTGGTCCCATCTTTACAGGACAAGGTCTGTTGTATCAAAATGGATTAGATTGCCCCTTGCTCCAGTTCAAAATCCAAGCTCCATGACCACCCTTGTGTGCATTGGCTGCCAGTGCTCACGCTGATTCTACGCCTCTCATGACAGTGTTCCTTGGCCTTGCTCAAGCTTTGGGTCTACCTTTCATTACCAAACCCCTCTATGTATTGCTTAGGGAAATGCTAGCCCCTGTAAAAATAAACTCCAAAATTATAGTAACTTACAATAAGATTATATGTCATACTCTCCTAAGTCCCATGCCATTCTCTACCATACATAGGGTGATTCAGGGAGCGAGGCTCCTCCCACCGTGTAGCTCCTCCCTCCTTCAGATTCCCCCGTACTCTCTGGCTATAGCCCACAAATTATAGGAGGCTGTGCTTCCTAACTGCCTCGGTCCAGAAGCAACTGGTACATTCTTTCCACACACATTCCATTGGTGACAACTATTCATAGGGTCCACCGGGAGGCAAGGGAGCTAGGAGATGCAGTTACTGGCTGGGCACCCACTCCCCAAGGAATATAGTATGTAAAGCTATAGTATGTAAGGGGGAACACAATCGTTTTTATTGTAGTAAAACATATAAATTATAAAAGTTACCACTTTTCTAATGCATCTTAAGCGTACGTCTCAGGGGCATTATGTATATTTACACTGTGGCGCCCATCACTGCCACCCACCTTCCAAACTTTTTCATCTTCCAAAACTGGAGCTCTGTACCCATTAAACAGTTTCCTGTCCCCCAGACCCTGGAAACCACCATTTGACTTTCTGTGTCTATGAACCTGACTACTTTAGGTACCTCACACAAGTAAAACCATGGGATATTTTTCGTCTTGTGTCTGCCTTATTTTAGTTAGCACGACGTGTCCAGGATTCATCTGTGTTGTAGCAGGTATCAGAATTTCATTTCTTTTTAAGGCTGAATAACATTCCACCGTACGCAGACACGACGTTTTATTCACCCACGCATCTGACAACGGACACTTGGGTCATTTTCATCTTTTGGCGATTGTGGTTAATGGGACTATGAACACAGATACACAAGTACCCCTTGGAGTACTTACTTCCAATTCTTCTGGGTATATACCTAGAAGGGGGATTGCTGGATCGTATGGTAATTTTATTTTTAACCCTTTGAGAACCTGGCATGACACTTTCCATGTCATTTTCCATATGCGCTTTTCTACATTGGGGAGCACAACCGTTAATGAACAGTTAATTATCTCTGTGACTCTCATGCTCATCAGCTCTGCGAATTTGTGCAATTAATGGATGTCCACGAGTCTCAGTTTCCTCGGAAAAAACAGTTGATCCTACCTCACAGGATTATCGCGGGGCTTAAATAAAATAGTGTATGCGAAGCCCTTAGCACGTGGCTGGCACGTAGTATGGGATGAAGGCGCAGTATTTCTTTTTTCCTCCTCATCTCATACACCCCACATCACCACATCCTACTTTCCCCCCCATTCGATTCCCTCCGAGCTTTCATTGGTGAAAGTTAGCTACTCCTGGATTAACAGATGTTCCAGCCCAACCACACCACGTCTGGGACCTGTGCTTTCAGGAGAAGGAGCTAGAACGCTTGGTGGCCTGGCCGACAGTTTCTGTGGCTGGCTCTTGGGGAGGAAATGCTTAAACAAGAAGCCTGCAGCTCCACCCCAGGGGGTGCCCTAGGAGATGCTCCTCTGCTAAGTTAGTGCTGGGTCTTTGGGGAAAAACTAGTCAACAACTCGGCGACTAAATCATCCTTCCTAAGGCTTCCCCACTTCAGTTTTAGTTAGGATTGCTTCTCTTGCCTGAACAGTTTTCCAACTCACACCTCACTTTCTTTCTTACTATTCCAGACGGGCCATGCTGATTTAAACAAGAAACTAAGAGTTACTGGACACCCATCTGGAATGCCAGTCCGCGGGAATGTCCAGTCACACTAACTGGTGGTGCCCTCAGACGAAAACCAAGACCGACCTCCCTTCGCTCCCCTCTGTTCCTCACCTTCTCGCTGATCTGTGGGGGCATTCAAGGCTCTGCCCCCGTGGGAGCCATGGGCGAGACCACTCTGGCCTTCAGTGAACAGCCTCCGAGTTTTGATTCTGGCCCTGCTGGCCCCTCCCCCAGCCCCTCCCTTCACCAAAAGAAGTGACGGGGGAACTTGCTTTCCCTCCAGGCACCAACTTCTTCACTGGGAAATTTAAAGAGGTCAACTAGATCGGGAATTGAATGCGATGATCTCGCAGGCTTCCCCAAACTCCAAAGAGTCTGGGGGCCTTTGCTTTCCTTGATGGTTTGAGGTGCTGCGTGATGTCTTCCACACCTTTTATCAAAGCTAAGAAGACATTTACCAGCAGGGAGACATTTTTCTTCACGCACAAATGTACTCATGATCAAAATGTTGGAGGATTATTGTGTTCTTATGTGGCAATACACAATCAAACACCAGATGCTCGGCATATTCCAGACAGAAGGGGCAGCTGAGGAATTCGATCGCTTTCATCTGATAGACTGATAACTAAGAGGCCGACACTGACACCTTGATGATGGCTCAGCCTTGGGCTCCCCTCAGACAGACTGCTTTGGTACCATGCACAGAGCCATCTCTGAAGCTGGCCAGGATGGCAGCCACATGTTTGAGGTGGGGAAGTCGGAGCGGTGGGGGCCGGGGGTGACAGGAGCTTTACTCAGCCACAAAACTGCGGGCACCGAAGCACTAACAACAAAAGCCCCAAGAAGAGGAACAAATGGAAATGGATGATTCCAGAGATGCCTCTGGGAGACTGTCAGATGTTCTCTCCAATGCTTTCAAGTGGAATTATAAAGTAAGGTTGGAACGTTTTTACAGGAGGCAAACATGAGAACTTGCAACCATGCCGTTATGTTTACAAAAAAAGGAACGTGGTGAAATCATCTCTGTGACACAGAATAAAGAAAATCTCATAAAATGGAGCCTGGAGGCCAGACGTGGGAACTTTCACACACCTACCACTCACCGTCAATTGCAGACCCACGTAGGGGGAGACTACCTTGCACACGCCCTTGCATGCCCACAGGAAGAAGCCTACACTGCACTATCCAAGCAGAAGGGAGAAAGATTTTCTTCTGCAGTACCAGCCCAGCCAGTGAGAGACTGTCTCAGCTCAGCCAAGGAAAAGCCAGTACACTTCAAACTCCCAGTTTCCTCCAATGGAAGGAGGAAATTTTTTTTTAATTTTAATTTTTTATTTTATTATTATTTATTTTTTTGAAGTTTTTTAAATGTTTATTTTTGAGAGAGAGAGAGAGAGAGAGGCAGAGGGTGAGCGGGAGAGGGGCAGAGAGAGGGGGAGACACAGAATCTAAGGCAGGCTCCAGGCGCTGAGCTGTCAGCACAGAGCCCAACCTGGGGCTTGAACTCACGAACCATCAGATCACAACCTGAGCCGAAGTCAGACACTCAACCAACCGAGCCACACAAGCACCCCTGGACTTTTTGTGTACAAAAGCCTCTTCCAACTCCCCTTTTCACTACAAAATGGCAAAAATAGCAATCCTCTCCTTTGTTTTCCAGACTAGCTTATGGTTTCACCATAGCTTGCGAGTCCTGAATTGCAATTCTCTGCTCTTCCTGAATAAGCCCATTTTTGCTGGCGAAATAACTTAGAGTTTTATTTTTAAAGTTGCCCCCATCTATATGGAAAAAGTATATATTTCTTCTGCCACAAAAGGCCATAAGGAGAAGCACTTTAATACATAATCGATATAATACATTATTTGTAAACACGACCACATCTTGCTATCTTTAGCAAACACATACCTTGTTATTTGTGTCTAAGTATCTGTACTATTTATTGCTAACCTCATCTTTTGGATTCTGTCAAGAGTTAGAAAAATGGGTGTCCTCTGGGGTGGTCGAATCCGTTCGGGTCAAGAGCTGCCCGACTTTTGTTTTCCTCTCCCTCATTCCTTTTGGGTCCCCTCACCTCCACGGCGCCCAGTGCTTCTGAGGCACGTTCAAGTTCCTCTGTCAACAAACAAAATGATTTCTTACGTGCATTCACACCGGTGTTCTACTGACGTCATGCTCTTCACTTCCAGGGTTTCTTGCGTTTGAAAAGAGAATGGTGTTTGTGGACACCACGCCTAACCTATAGAACGAGGTCTCAAATCAGGGAATTTCAGGCATAAGGGCGCCTGGCTTATTTAGAGAGAAGTCTGATGGCAGAAGTAGCCTCTGGTGAGAGCACTGGGGTGGCTATGTACGTGGCTTACAATTCAAGCCTCTTGCACTGTACCCACAGCATTACCTTTTCTACTAGCTTTCTTATTCCCATGAGCTGGGTTTGAGGCTAAATTAGGTTGATATAAATCTCAGCTGGTGGTTGTGGATGCATGCCTTAATGAATGAGATCTGGTATAATTTGTCTGGAAATACGACTGTGAACTCCCTCCATCGGCTTCCATTTTCCTATTCATTGGCTCCGGCAGATGATTTCGCAGGGTGTTTGAGTCGCTTCAGGTGAGCCTTCAGCCATGAGCAACCATTGCCATCAAAGCCTCAGCACCGCAGCTGCAGGACCCTGTGGCCCACAGAGGCACGTGGGAGGGAAGCCCGACTCTGTTTATTTGAAAACTCACTTCTCTGATACACAAAAACTGCTATGATTCTCCTCACGCCAGGAACCAGAGGCAAAAATTAACGACACGTCAACTCTCAGCTTTCATTCCTATTGGCGTTTGCCTGAATGCTTGGAGTCAAGGAACTACTGGCGTGAACGGAACAGAGAAGCACCCTGAGGATGCCCTGTGCTTCTGAAGGGGACAGGAAAATCGAATTTGGGGTGGGGAGGACGCAGGGCTTTCTCCAGGTGAACTCCTTCTGGGGCCTGGGGTGGAAGGGGTCAGAAGAACGTGGGAGAGTTTGAAATCATCTCAGGGAATTGATTTTCCCCCTGAGCTGGTCACTCAGGCAACTAACTGGTGCCCCCAGCCATGTGACAATCAGACTCCTTGTCACTCCACACCTCGGTGTCTCATCCTGAGAGGACAATTTCTCTTAAGATTAATAAAGCTGAAAGAGAAGACAATATTACCGTGGAGGGACTACACACTGGACGCCAGAGCCAAGAAGACATCAGCCACCACCGCTGTCTCTGCCCACAAGTCCTTTTTGTTCTTTTCCAGTCTCTGTCCTTTTCAGTCAGATTTAGATCCTGAGTCTTCTTTAAATGGGGATTAGCATAACACAGCGTTCTTTGAAAGTCCCAATAAATAAAAGACACTCTGAAGCATCTCTTGATGTTTAATAGATGTCAAATAATGGTAATGTGCTGTTATTAAAAACGTCGGTTTCCTGAAGTGACTCAGAATTGACTTGTTTTTCTTTCTGCACAGAGAGATCTATTTGGCTGTACAATGCCACCCCAGAAAGATGCGGAGCGGTGAATAATTTAATAATTGCACAAAAACATTTTGCACTTTGACAAAGCACATAAAAATAACCCTTCAGTTATAGCATATAGTCATTTCTCCCCATTTTTTCCCTTACAATTTCAAAGGTCAGAAAGAAGAGTAAAATTCTTTTGAACAGTGTGTAAAAAGAGTTTTATTAAAAGCAGTCCTAATTAATTTAATATACCTGACCTCTTTACTCCACAGAACAAAAGCTGGAGGCTTTACCTATCAGTTGACTAACTGAATTTTACTTACGGCTATTATTATAAGCTGCGGTCCTGCCATTATCTGGCATTAACATTTACAGCAATGCCTGGTAAACACTGCCATAATTGGTGAGGTGAACCAATTGAAGTTATTTTTATAAGGAAGGGTATTATAGGTCACACATTATGATTGCATGTAATTCTGCATTCAGAACACACATACTAGTTAATTGGAAAATCTAAGATTTTGTTTGTCTCGTGTTCTTCCCAAGTAATGTGAAGTACTGAGAAAAGCGCGGGAGGCATGTCAGTGGATCCAGATTTGAGTCTTGGCACTATGATTGACTCACTAACAAGGAAAGAATAGGCTTTGTACTCTGTCACTGGAGATGGAATGAGCTTACTCTGTCCTGGTATCTGTCAGGGTTACTGCGATGCTCAGAAAAGATAAGGTGATGTTCTTTGTAAATTGCAAAGGATTTCGCACGTGACAGATTTTCTTTATCAATGATGTAAGTCCAAGGGAATGGTAGGCTTATGGTGGAAATGAAAAAAAAAATAGGGAAGGAGGGAAGATGAAATATATTTTTGAGTGGCCACTACATACCAGGCATTTTAGAAATTTTCAGCACATTTAGGCCTTCCAACATTGGGAATAAAGTGATATGCGATCACTCATTCAATTTCCAAATCAGAGTTAACATCACTTGTTTAAGATCATGTAGATAGTAAGCATTGGGGTGGGCACTGCTACCCTTTATAGTCTGTCTTTCCAGAGAGAATATGTTTTCTCTTTCAAACATAGTTCCTTGCTGAAGAGGCTGATAAGCATATTTATTTACTCATTTGCTTGTTCAACAAACATTATTTTTTTGCTTTGCTGAATTTTTGTTTGAAATAAGGTTTTTTTTAATTTTTATTTGGAGGAAGTTTTTGTTTGGGGGGGGTTATTTTGTTTTGTTTTGTTTGAGAATTTGGTAGGAAAATTTGCATCTTGTAATAGAACTAAACACCCCTGCCTCTCTGAACTGCTATAATTTTTGGAATTAACTTTAAAGAAATAGCTATTTTTTGTTACTTTAAAATTTTGTTTTTTTCTTTTTTTTTTTTATGATAGGCCCATGCTTTATTCAGTAAGCTGTCGTGCTGCTAAGAATTTAAGTCCCTTGAGGACAGGGTCTGCACAATGAATACTCACTGTAAAACCAGTTTAGCCTACTTTCAACTTTTCTATCAGTGATTTCATGTTGACCAGTTCAATCCATAAGAATAACCTTGTTACATTGCTTTAATATACCCCTTATTTGTTCAATGTATCTGACCTATCCATTTCCTCAGGCCTTTTTAAAACATTCCAGTGTAGTTAAGATACGGTTTAATATTAGTTTCAGATACAATATAGTGAGTCAACAATTCTATACATTACTCAGTGCTCATCAAGAGAAGTGTGCTCTTACTCCCCTTCATCTATTTCACCCATCCCCCTACCCACCTTCCCTCTGGTAACCATCATCAGTGTGTTCTCTATACCTAAGGGTTTGTTTTTTGGTTTCTCTCTCTTTTTTCCCTTGTTCGTTTGTTTTGTTTCTTCAATTCCACATATGAGCAGAATCATATACCATTTGTCTTTCTCTGACTGACTTATTTTGCTTAGTATTATGCTCTCTAGCTCCATCCATGTTGCTGCAAATGGCAAGATTTCATCCTTTTTTATGGCTGAGTAATATTCCTGTGTGTGTGTGTGTGTGTGTGTGTGTGTGTGTGTGTGTGTATCAATCACATTTTCTTTATTCATCTATTGATGAATACTTAGGTTGTTTCCATAATCTGGCTATTGTAGATAATGCTGCAATAAACATAGGGGTGCATGTATCCCTTTGAATTAGTGTTTCTGTATTTTTTGGGTAAATACCCAGTAGTTTGATTGCTGGATCACAAGGTAGTTCTATTTTTAATTGTTTGGGGAAACTCCATACTGATTTCCACAGTGGCTGTACCAGTTTGCATTCCCACCAACAGGGCAAGAAGGTTCCTATTCCTCCTCATCCTTGTCAACACTTGTTATTTCTTGTATTTTCAAGTTTAGCCATTCTGACAGGCGTACGGTGATATCTCATTGTGGTTTGAGTCACATTTTCCTGATGTTGAGTGATGTTCAGCACCTTTTCATGTGTCTGTTGGCCATCTGAATGCCTTCTTTGGAAAAGGAACTTAAGCAGTATCAAGAAAATATTTACCATTGGTTTTATTCCCCTTAAATGCTTGTATTTCCTCAGTTAACCATGCACTATTATAACTTTTATTTGTTTTTGTATTTTTATTGAGATATAATTGACATATTACATTAGTTTCAGGAATATAACATAATGATTCAGTATTTGTATATATTGCAAAATGATGACGATACTAAATCTAGTTAACCTATGTCTCCATGTTCAGTAAACATTTACTCTTTGTCAACAAGATGTCATTGTTCTTTGTTCTGTTGAGGAAAGAGAAATGAAAAAAATGCAGCGCTATGCTTATGGAATTAAAAATCCATGGTCTACAGTTGATTCTTGGTGTTTCCTGCTGAAGGCAGGGGGAAGGATAATCAAAAACACTCGGAAATAGACAAATTCTCAGACTGACGATGAAGTTTTCTAAGTCACTGCCATTTCTAGTTAATGAAGAACCATGCAGAAACCTCTGTTGTTTTTCGTTTGAAATACAAGAAGATTGGCCATGCTCTGCTTGGTAACTGGAGTCTTATGAATATAAAGAATTGTTAAGAGTGCTGGCTCTTGAGTCAGAAGGCTCCTAGCTACACTTACCAGTTGTATAAACCTATACTCCCAAAGTTGTTAAGAAGATTAAATGAATGGGTGCCTCTGTGTGTGTGTGTGTGTGTGTGTGTGTGTGTGTGTGCGTATATGTTTACATGGCGTATAATGTGTGTTAAGCACTTAACACAATGCCTGCTTGGCAAGCAGTTCTCCAAGGATCACAATTATTATAATTGACTTGAGGACTCAGGATTTAAGGACACATAAATCATTACTCTGAATGTCAGTTTTGATTGCAAAGGGCAGCTGATCCAGGTAGCCTGTCTGCTTACTGATTGAGCTGAGTTTAGGAATCTCTTAGGTTTATTTATAGTGGATTATCTTACTATTTTTAACCTGAATTCCCGGTAACAGTTTTTATTTATGTTGTTCTTATGAAAGGGTGTGGCAGAAAAAAAGTCTAGCTAACTAAGGGTTTGAATTACTTGATATGTGATAAATTATATTTTGTTAACTCTGCCCTTAAAATGCTCCCTTTTTTCCCCCTGACAACTTCCCTTTAATTATTGTGGGGGATAAGCATAGGAATCCCCCGCGCTTACACCAAGGGGTTAACAAGGCATAAATAAATACAAAGCCATAAAATGCTCATACCCGAGTTTGGGTAAACCAGATTGGCACCCCAAGAATAGGGGGTGCAAAAGCACCCCGAGAATAGGGAGGCACAAAGGTGCCAGAAATAGGGAGGTGCAAAGGCACCCCAAAATAGAGAGGGGGTGCAGAGCCCCCAGAATAGAGAGGGAGAGGCAAAGGACTAAAATAGGTACGGTGCAAAGGTGCCCAATATATAGGTGTATGAAATAGACAAGATTAGATGTTCAGGGTGGAAGCACCCCCAATTTAGTACCTATAGCAGAAAAGCTGCTTTCACGGGAGAATAGGGCCAGGTTAGGTAAATTGGTGAACTGGACTATGGGCCGCTGTGTTGCAGGCAAAGCAGCCCAGAGCAGAGATGGCTAACAACAGAAAAGGTTCCTTGTCAACCCTGAGGTTATTTCCCCCTGTCTCATCCCTGAGGCTAGTTAAGGTAAACAGTGGTGCTGTCTCCAGTCCGCTGTAAACAACCCTCCTCCCGACTGCCTGGCACCCGGATTTTGTTTTGTATAAACCCAAACCCCTAACCACGAATATCCTCAAGACCCCCTTTCCCTCACGTCCACAAGTTAATGTTCACAGATTCATTGTCCCTTTGTGCACGTCCATCGCCATGTTTGTAAGCCTTCTGATCCTAATAAAAGCGGGGCAAGGGCCCTTCTTCGGGGCTCTTGTCTTTTGCTGGACATTAGCCATCTCTCACTTTCAATCCTGCATCCCGCTCTTTTGCTAGAGAGAACTTTAGACCCAGAGTCTACGACAAATTATATTTGTTACATTCACGGAATAGTTACATTGCGTCAGACACTGTTCTAAGTGATTCTCGTGAATTAACTTATTCTTCTAAAACCCACTGGGGTGGGTCCTGCTATGGGGCATCTTTTTGGTGTGACCTGCTGACTCATGGATTAACATAAACCGCGAGAAACAGCAAACACTGAGTGGGGTTTTTGCTTTAGAAGAACCATAGGACTTGTTTTGCAGATAAGGACACCGAGGCTCGAAATGTTAACTAACCTGTCCAAGCAGGTAGGTGTGAGGCTGAGGTCTGAGGACAAGCAGCCTGGCTCCAGACACATAGAACACATCCCAACCATAAAACCAACCAATTCTATATGTTTTAATGAACATGATGAAATCAACCCTTGTCTCCATGAGGAAACAACAGGTGTTCGGTGACTGGTAAGCCCCCAGATCTTTCCCTTGGTGCATCATGGTGAAGGAACAAGAACTGGTCGGGGCATTAGGAACCAGAAGCTCTGGCTTTCAGAGTCTGACACCAGTTTGCCATGTGGCCTAAATAAACGACTCTCTAATCCTTAGTTTTCTCATCTGTAAAATGAAGTTTTGGACCAGATGATCTCAAGGGACTCTCCTAGTTCTGTAAGTGGTGTCTGAGTCTGGGAATTGTAAAATTAAGCAAAACTGCCCTACTGTTGATTAAAGTGATCACTACAGATGGACACTGATAAAACAGCTTATCCAGGGTGGAAAGGGGGCGCCATGATTGTTTTTATTTTGTTTTGTGTTTTCCCCTCAATAGTCTGGCTCAGATCAATCCACTGGATTTGTTAGTTATTCCCTAGGAAAGCAAGGAGCTGGGCTGGGATGTGGCACAGAGCAGGTATGTTCTGACGGTGCTGAAAGGAAGGTAGGAAAACAAAGGAGTTTGGGGGCTTCAAGTACTGCCTGGGAGGGTGTTGAGGATGGCGGGGCTGCGTGGCAGAAGCAAAGGCTCTGGGGTTGGTGGTGAGAAAGCTGTGGGGAGTCTCTATGTTGTACTTATTCTGAGAGCACTGTTTTGTGGAGCTTTTCTTCCTCCAATGACCAATTGTCTGGGAGCTGACATGTCATTTAAGTTGGCCAATATCAGAATACTTCCTTGAGTTTTGTTGTTGTTGTTGTTGTTGTTGTTGTTTTTAATGACTAAAAGGGAAAAGGGGCAACTGCTCTCTGGTGATAAGATGGGAGGTCCAGGACCTGCCAGAAAACTCATTCTCCAATTTGTGGAGGAAATGAACTTGAGAGACTAACCCTGATCTACAAAGGGAAGCACATCCTGGTAATACTGGAGTCTCTGATTCCATTAATTCCAAAATCCATGCTCACAATTGTTTTTTTTTTGGTCTTTTCCCCCTAATGTAACCACTTCCTGGACTCTTTAGGCAAACAAATAAACAAACAAACAAACCCACTCCATGTGTCTAAGCTAGCTTTTGTTGCATTTCTATAACACAGAAAGAGGAAATAACAAGAACAATTCAATTCGCTAATAATTGAATTCAAGTCAATTAGACTCTGAACCCAGAATGCATGAACTACCTAAGGTAGCATGTAAAATTTTATTGGTTTTTGTATTTCTCTGTTGTAAAGAAGCGTGGCTTCTATCAGATTCTCCAAGGGGGGTAGGAGGCAAAAAAGGATAAAGACAATTGCACCGGGGTGTGTGTGCACAGGGGTGAGATCATTGATGCAGGAGTTCAATAACCAGCCATCGACTGACTCCAGCACACATCAAGTGAGTGTCTGCTGAGCTTCAGATACTGCACTAGGTTCACGAAGGACACCAGATAAATGGCATGGCCTCAAGCAGGGCACATCTTGTGGGCAAAAGACACAGCCAGAGGGAAACAGAATGGAGTAATTTTTGTTAACATAGGCACACGATGTGGGCCCCTGTGGGAAGCAGGAGCTAAGGGCTGTTTCTTGCGAGGGTTTCGGAATGAGGAGCAAAGTGGTGGGCAGAGGTGTGAGGCTCCTAAGTCTGGGCATGGCATCGTCCACCTGTGCGGTGTAGTGGCTGGGAACTCAGATTCTGGTATCAGCCAAGCGGGCTGATGTCCTCCCCAGGTGACTTACTGACTGTGGGACTTTGGACCTGGCATGGCTGAGCTTGAATTTCCCCATTTATACAAGTGAAATAATAATAGTATCCACCTCATGGGGCAGATGGAGGGTCATAACAGTTGGTACAGGGTGAGGGCTCAATAAAAGGTGGCCATCGTGGTTGTGGGTGTTCAATAAGGGGAGATGATGGAGCAGCCCTGGCCAAGAGTGAAGTGAGGACAAGCCAGAGAGGGGGAGATGTGTAAAATGACCGAGAACAGCAAATGTGCTTTGCTTGGAACCAGGTCCTTCAGACGACTTTGGAGAGGGAAATCAGGATGCTTTGGTGGCCAGGCTTGGGAATTTGGGAGGCAGCAGCAGGTGGCTATGTGTTATGCAAAGGTCTAACATGGTTGAAGCTAGATGTTAGAGTGAAAACTGGCCGCAGGGTGGAGGAAAGGCAGCCCTGGGGGTAAATGGTAGTGACAGGGGAGGAAGGAGAGGGTAGATCAGCGGTCAAGAACCTAGGCTTTGGCGTTAGATACACCTGGTTTCAACGCTTGCCTCTCCCTCTTACTATTTATTCAAATTTCTAAGACAATCAATTCTTTACAATGATGTGGGAGTAGTATTTACCTCCTGGAGCCATAAAGGAGATAATGCATGTTAATGAGTTAATTTTCCATTTACGTGGCACATAGAAAAACTGCATTTTTACTTATTATTATTATATTATTGGAGAACAACGAAGTGTTTCTCCCGAGACTGGATCTTTCCTTGTCCCCAGCCCAGTCAGCACACAAGGTCTAGAGATGAGGCTCTGGTGGCTCTACCTCCCTTTCTGCCAGGATCATTCCCCACTTAGTACTCTCGCTTAGTATTCGTAGCTTTTTGTGGCTTATATTACTCTGGGTGTTGACAGGCCCACAGCAAATGGACGTCCAAGCTTGGATCTCGATGTGACCCATAGGCGGCCATCATGACAGCAATGCCTGCTTCCTGTCGAGTCAACGCGAGGAGTAGAAACCAGTCCCCACCCAGAACAAAGGCTAAATACTTGGGCTTGTTGCTTAAAATGGGCAAAATCTCTGTGACATTTGTAATGTCATTCCAAGACAGGGAAAAATCGTTTCAAATGGAAAGAGAATTGTAGGCTAAAAAAATGAGAACTCATCTCTTCCTTTTTGAAATCCAGGCTCAAAATGATTGATTCTCATTTTAAAACACTGAAGAAGAATTAGAAAGAAAAGTTTTTCGAAAGCAGGCGTTTCAGACCGTGGGGCTGGTAGATATGCCAGGTCATTCCTCCTAACATTTGTTAACTTCGTTCTACTGATCTTTCTTTCTGAAGCTTTCCTTCAACTGTACTCTTTCAATTTCATCTTTGAATTTCAATTTCATCTTCCCACACAATCTGCTCCCTTTAAATGCTTTAGGCATTAGGAAGACCCAGGGTAACATCCGGAAAAGAACTGATACACATGGCAATTGTCTGACGGTTACTAATTTCTGTGCAATTCATGTTGGTGATAATGAGGACGATGATAAACATTTACAGGGTTCTCACTATTTTCCGGGCACTGTTCTCAGAGCTTTATGTTTTATTAACTCACTTGATCTTAGCAACTCTATGGGTGAGGTAACATTGTTTCTTTATCTTGAAGATGAGGAAACTGAGGCACAGGGAGGTTAAACAATGTGGACAAGGTCACACAGCTCTAGGATGATAGGGAGATACAATCTATAGATTGTCTTTGATAGATAGACAGGTCTTTGATGACCAAACCCATTGCATTCTTATGATTTTATGTTGCTAGCATGTTACCTTCTCGCCTAAATTAAGATTAACGATCACCTCTGTAATAGTTTCATTAAAATTTCACAAGCTAGGAAGACAAACTGGCATGACGTACAGACACGGCAGAATATATCCATTTTCTAAAATTACCTCAGTCCACACCACAGAGAGGTCAAGGCCCTTCATTAGAATGATGGATGCCATCTTCATATTCCTGGCCTTTTAAGCTCCTTTCACTTCTAGGTGATTTCTTCCTCTCCTCGTGGCTCCTCAATTTCTTTCTTCTATTTTCTCACCTATTTCTTTCATTCTCTCAGCCAACACGCCTTCCTATTGCTAAATGCTGTAGCACAAATTACTCTTCTTCCTGGATAAGAAGTAACAAACCAATTTACCTCTTTATTTTTATTTTTTTTTTTTAACGTTTTTTATTTTATTTTTGGGACAGAGAGAGACAGAGCATGAACGGGGGAGGGGCAGAGAGAGGGAGACACAGAATTGGAAACAGGCTCCAGGCTCTGAGCCATCAGCCCAGAGCCCGACGCGGGGCTCGAACTCACGGACCGCGAGATCGTGACCTGGCTGAAGTCGGACGCTTAACCGACTGCGCCACCCAGGCGCCCCCCAATTTACCTCTTTAGGGGTCACTCTCGTATACCTGGGAGTGTTACATCAAATAGGTCACTGATATTTAGACCGACTCTGACCCCCATTTCAATTTGTGGGGGTCACAACAAGCAACTCGTCTACACCAGCTGGGTGTCCTACAATTCAACTCAATCTTGACACTGTTTCTCTGGAGGCAGTATCAGATCCCAAAGGTTGAGGGCTCGCTCCCATAAGCTGTCCCCACTTTAGATGCCAGTCTCAAAGCCAGCATGTTCACTGTACTTCAGACATGGTGGTTGCAAATGACAGCTTCTCACAATCCCCTTCTTGGTTTTGGTGAGTTTGCTAGAGCGGCTCACAGGATTCAGGAAACCAGCTTATTCACTTGATTACCAGTTTATTACAAAGGATATTGAAGGATAGGAATCAATAGCCAGATGAAAAGATACATAGGACGAGGTCCCAAGAACAAGAGTTTCTGTCTCAGAGCAGTTTGGGGCCCTGCACGGAGGCATATGAACACATTCTGGTTCACCAAGCTGGAAGCAATTCGAACCCAGTCCTTCTGGGCCATTGGTTATTGATCTCAGTCATCAGCTCCTCTCCCCAGGGAACAGGAGTGGAGGGAGAGAGGGGATGAAAGTTCCAACCCTCCCATCACTGGTCGGTTCCCCTGGCAACTAGCCTCCAACCTTGGGCTAGGCTTCCAGAAGGTCACTTCATTAACATAACAAAAGACACTTTCTCAATTTTATCACTTAAGAAATTCCAAGGATGCCACAAACTTGGATGAAGAACAGACATACATTTATTATAAACTGTGTATTATTTTTTGCTCTATGCTATAGTGTGTGCATGTGTGTGTGTCTGAGTATGAAACTATTTATTAGTGGAAATTTTCTTAGAAAAAAGAGGGGGGAGTTTTCTTGTTCTTTGTTTTGCATTGCTTTTAAATTCTAATCGCTTATTATTTTTTTTAAATACAAAGAATTAGGGGCACCTGGGTGGCTCCGTTGGTTATGCGTCCAACTCTTGATTTCTGCCCAGGTCATGATCTCATAGTCGTGAGACTGAGCCCCGCATAGGGCGCCATGTGGACGGTGGAGCCTGCTTGGGATTCTCTCTCTCCCTCTGCCTTTGCTCCTCCCCTGTTTGTGCTCTCTCTCTCTCAAAAATAAAAATAAATAAAAATAAGAAATAAAATGAATGAACCACATGTATTCATTAGCTGGGGCTGCCGTAACAAAGTACCACAGACTAGGGGCTTGAACAACAGAACTGTGTTTCCTCATGGTTCTGGAGGCTGGAGGCCCGAGAAGTAGGTGTTCCCAGGGTTGGTTTTGAGAGAGGGCCAGGAGGGAAGAATCTTCTGCAGGCCAATCACTCTCTTCTCCCTGGGTCTTCACGTCATCGTCCCCCTGCACGGATCTGTGTCCACCTCTCCTCTTATTAGGACACCAGGCATACTGGATTAGGGCTCACCCTAGTGGCCTCATTTTACTTTAATTGTCTCTGTAAAAACCCTGTCTCAGAAAATGGTCACATTTGAGATACTGGGGGTTAGGATTTCAACAGACCAAGTTTTTAGAAAGGACGTAATTCAGTGTGTTACACCATACAAAATAAAGATGCCCACTAGTTCATTTATTTCTACTTCAAAAACAAGCATTCTTATGGGGAGGTTTTTCTTTTACTGGTACTGGCTAAAGAAATGATTACAAGTATAGACCATGCCGTGTTTCTGGAAATCATCACAACGTCCCCAGAATGTCTTAAGGTGGATTTTTTTCTTTTCAGTAAAGACAATGTTATAAACTGGGGGTTGCATTTCTGACACAGTATTTTCGGTACTAAATTTTTCCACCATTTTCTCCAGCTAGTGAAAGGTCCAGCTTGGATTTTTACCTTTTCTATGTTTTCTCTTACTTTCTAACCCTTTCTTTTGTGCTTTCTGATTTTTTTTTTTTTTTGGATTGTAGGGACCAAGGGCAGGCTGCCCCAAGAGGAGTCACTTTGGCATAAAGATTGTTTTGAGTTAAAAGCAAACAAGACCCAGCAGACTCAGGAAAAGGTCTTTACACAGCCCCACAACTGACTAAAAAGAATTTAGATAGAGGACCTGTTCCAGGGAGAGAGACAGCACCACAAATATCTAGAGTATGATATGGACTAGGGGTGGTAGCCTGGGAGGAATTCAGCAGCATGTTAAAATTCCAGAGAACAAACCGAGCATTGCTGGAGGGATGTGGGTGGGGGATGGGCTAGATGGGTGCTGGACATTAAGGAGGGCGTCTGTTGGGAATGCGTACTGGGTGTTACACGTAAGTTATGAAGCACTAAATTCTACTTCTGAAACCATTACTACACTATATGTTAACTAGCTTGGATTTCAATAAAATTAAATACTAATAATAAATAAAGTAAAATAAAATAAAATAAAATAAATTAAATTCCTGGAGTGCCTGGGCGGCTCAGTTGACATCTGCTCAGGTCACGATCTCACAGCTCATGAGTTCGAGCCCCACGTTGGGCTCTGTGCTGACAGCTCAGAGCCTGGAGTCCGTTTCTTTTTCTGCGTCCCCCTCCCTCTGTGCCCCTGCCCCACTCACACTCTTTCTCTCAAAAAACGAAATAAGCATTAAAAAATAATATTTAAAAAATTAATTAAATATATAAATTCCTTTCCATGCCCCATGGCCCTTTCCAAATGGCCCAGAAAATGTTTGTTTATTGAACATTTACTCTTCTTCATCTTCTTGAAAATTGTGTGTCTTTCCCCTGAAGTCCCAGACCCCTACCCCCTTCTCCTTAGTTCAGGATGACATATATACCTCATTGTGCTTGAATGCCTTTGGAATTTTCATGTCTGTGTGGATTCCCTTTATCCACAAAATTACATTTGATTTTCTCCTATTAATCTGTTTTGCTTCAATGTGGTTCTTAGCCTGGCTAGTAGGACCTGGAAAGGGACAGGAATTCTTGCTTCTGGACAGAATCACAATGACATCCCAGTACCTTTTACTGAATGTCCCTTCCTACATTTATTTGCTAGTGATAATGACCTTCTGACAGGGTTGTGGAAGCTCACATGAAATTAACATGGCAAAGTCTCTTTCTTAATTGTACACAGATTTACTCCTCACTTAAACTGTGAGCTCCTAAGGAACAGGGAACGCATTTAATACCCAGTAGATTAAAAAAGTAGGCACTTGGGGCACCTGGGTGGCTCAGTCGGTTGAGCGTCCGGCTTCGGCTCAGGTCAGGATCTCGTGGTTTGTGAGTTAGAGCCCTGCGTTGGGCTCTGTGCTGACAACTCAGGGCCTGAAGCCTGCTTCAGATTCTGTGTCTCCCTCTCTCTCTGCCCCTCCCCTGCTCATGCTCTGTCTCTCTCTGTCTCAAAAAGAAAAATAATTTTAAAAAAAGGTAGGCACTAAAATAAACATCTGTTGGAAAAACAAACCAATTCTATGACCACGAATGTTACATCTTACTATAAATTATAAAATACTCTAATTTCAGTAAGATGCAAGATCCGAGGAGGAATATGAATCTGGTAGTAGGATGAAGCTATGACTTTGGAAGTGGAGGGTTATAATGATAGGGTTCTCAGATATAAAGCTTGGTCATTCAAGAAAAGGTATTTCCTTCCAGTTGATCTATAGAACTGTGGGTATTATGTGTTGAATTCTATCCCCTGCTCAAAAAAAAAAGAAAATCATACGTTAAAATCCTAACCTCCATTACCTCAGAATGTGACTCTTTGGAAGTAAGGTCACTGTAGATATTATTAGTGAAGATGAGGTCACACCGGAAGTATGGGAGGCCTCCAATCCCATATAACTGGTGCCCTTATCAGAAGAGGAAATTTGGACACAGAGACAAGCGTAATGGGAGAGTGGCATGTGACTGTTAAGGAAGACATGAGGGTGAAGCTTCTGGTGACGTTTTGGGGTGATGCTGGGGAGGTCCAGAGTGGACGGCCAAGAAAGAATTCTTGAAAACGTCTTTGGTGCACAAAGGTGATTTTTATTAAAACAGAAGAGAGGACCCAGGGGCAGAAAGAGCTGCACTGGGGTTGTGAAGAATGGCGGATTTTATACTATGGAGTTGGGGAGGTAAAGTCAAAAGGGAGGCCTCCAGAGGGGCTTTGATATGCTAAAGAGGACTCCTAAGATACCTGAGGCCTGGCTGTTGTCAAGTCAAGGTTGTTTTCCCTCTAGTAGGTATTAACTGCAGGATGGTAGGGGGTTCCTGGAGAAATGTTCTACTCTATATTTGCTTCAAGTATTTGTCAATGGGCTGCAGGTTATGAGGGAATTTAGTTCTGCCTGCCATTTCCTTCTTGCCTTTGTTCCCCATATCACTGTTGAGGGGTGATGTTGGGGCTCTGGGAAACGGAGTCTATAAGTTTCTGGAGACTAGGCTACGGGTAAGATTGTTTTTGTTCTTGCTCGTAATTTACCAGGACATTTGTAAACTGGTGGAGACTCTTGTCCTGTATGACTGAGATCTCTATCAGCTGGCCTTTTGTTTTCTTTCCCCTCCTTTGTCCTTGGGCATCCAGGAGAGTTTGAGGAAAATCACACACATCCTACCCTGGGGTGGGGGGCAGGTGCTAGCTTGTATTTTGCCCTCAGCCTGCCTCAAGCTCCCTCATCATTTCTACAGGCCAAGAAATGTCAAAGATTGCTGGCAAATCACTACAAGCTAGGAAAACAGATTCTCCCTCAGAGTCTTCAGAAGGAGCCAATTCTGCCAACACCTTGATCTCGGACTTCTGGCTTCCTGAACTGAGGCAATCAATGTCTGTCCTTAAGCAACTCAGTCTGTGATGTTTTGATGCAGCAGCAATAGCCAACTCCTACAACCAGCTCAACTGGATAGGGTCCATGCCTAGGGTTCCCCTCCTAGGAGTCAGGATCTGGAGCTCAGAGAAAACCCAAGACATCTGAAAATAATGTAGAAATGGGAGTCTTGTGTCTTGGTGCATGAAGAAGTCCTTGAGGACTTCAGCTCTTCAAAATGGAGATGTCGAAACTACGTAACAGGGTTGAAAGCCAACTACAAACTTTGTTAGGATTCCGTTAGGTTTAAGAGAGTTGGGTGAGGGTGGACAGCAGGCTGATTTCAGATGATATTTGCCTTTTATGAACAATGGGGGTAAGGGATGGGGACGGAAGACATCTATCGATGAGGACAGGTTAACTTTCATGCTGTGTTGTGGCAACAGCCTCAAATCATAGCAGTTTTTAATGGCATGTGTTTATCTTGTGTTTCAGCCATACGTCCAACATAGCTCAGCAGAAGTCTTGGCTCATCAGGGTATCAGGATGGTGGGCCCTCCGAATTAAAAGGCGCTCCCATAGTCCCCACAGCACAGGATAGGATACACAACAAATCACATACTGGCTCTCTCAATGTGTATTCATTTTTGAGAGAGAGAGAAAGAGAATAGGGGAGGGCGATGAGAGAGGGGGCAGAGGATTCGAAGCAACCCCCTGTGCTGACAGCAGCAAGCTGAGCCTGATGGGGAGCTTGAACTCACGAACCACAAGACCATGACCTGAGCTGAAAGAACATAACCAACTGAGTCACCCAGGTGCCCCTAACATACTAGCTCTTAAGGCTTCACTTCCACTCATATTTCACTGACCAAAGGAAAACTTCAAGGGGGTGAAGCCCTCCCAGATCCCCAGAAAGCAGAGAATCAGGACCTTCTGGTGAACAGCACCAGCACATGCTTCCACAAGATCTTGAGAATCACACAATCCAGGCATTAGTTTTATGGAC
Source organism: Puma concolor (assembly GCF_028749965.1). NCBI lineage: Eukaryota > Metazoa > Chordata > Mammalia > Carnivora > Felidae > Puma > Puma concolor. The sequence continues at coordinate 108,697,227 of NC_141676.1, forward strand.
TAGGAAAACAGAATCCAACGATGTGAATTTTGCCAACAGAGTCATAGCTATTAAGTGGCAGATCCAGAAGCCCTGATGCTGTGCTCCTTCTGTTCCATCTTGCTGCCTCTTTCACCAGAGTTCAATCAAATCAGCTACAGTTGTATGGCCCACATTTATTATTCAAGGGCCTCTTTGTTCTATCAAGTGTCTGCGACACACATAAAATCATTCCTGGTTGTACAACAATGACATCGGTCTAGGATAAATGTATTAATGCGCTCTATAACTTAATAGCTAGCCATCCAATAAGAATTCCCTAGTGTTCCCTCCCCCACCAATTTAAAAGGGCCATTAAGGGGTATTTTAAAATTCCTAGATCTACCACAATTTTACCATCTTCATATCCGTAGCTTCTTTAATTTTTTTGTTTATCATTGATTCATTTTTGAGAGACAGAGGTTATCCGTAGCTTCTGAAGCTGCCACAGCCCCACTGCATTCTTGGGTTAATCAAAATAATCAGCATAAAGCCAACTGGAGTAGTGTAAATGGATATTTTAAAACATTTTTTTGTCCAATAAGTGCAGTAAAGAGTTCACTCAGCAGGCTGGGAGGATGAAGGACAGTCCTGTGACTCTATTGGCAGAGAGCCCCTGAAAGCACGTGCTGGTTTCTTCTGGATTCCTCCCGATGTGCCTTTGCCACTGGTGATTTTAGTCTGTATCCATCAACTGTGGTAAAATCCATCAACATTAGTATAGAACAGCTTTTCTGAGTTCTCGGAGTCTTTCTAGTGAATCACTGACCTCGAAGATGGTCTTAGGGACCCCCCAACAAATCTTCCACATAGCAAGAAGAGGCATTCAAAAATCATTCCACAGTTGAATCAGCCATCAGGAAAACAGGAAGGATGTTTGGAAAGATGCTGTGAGTGGGGGCAAGTGAGTGAGGACCAACCTGTCAGAACTGGCAGAGGGCCTGACCAGGATGGCCTGGGATCTGAGAGGCTGCTTAGATGTACATTGGCATGGACACAGACAAACAAGCAGTCTGCACACTTTACTAATGGTGTAGCTGAAGGTGATTTGGAGGTGAATGTTCACTGTAGGAAAGAATAACAGCACATCTTCAAACTGGACAGGAAAAGAGGACTTGTAACCAAAGGCAAGTATTTGCTTGTTTGCTAAACCACTGCCTTTCCTAACCACTGTTAAAAACAAATGTTAATAGAGACTTGCCCCAGGTTATAAAACAGGAGATGTGTGAAACGCAAACATGCCGCTTTGTGAAGGTGCAAATGTGTTTGCAGTTAACAATTGGCAGTAATTAAGGTTGCTATTTTCTCAAACAATTGGTTACTTTTGGGAAAGAGAAGTAGAAATATCATCAAGTTTAATGAATTTGCCAACTGTTCCTACCTCATATTTGAATTCGTGTAAGTCTCTACATAATCAATCAATGAATAAAAATAAACTTTGAATTAAAAGAAGAAAAACCCCACTAACTACTTTCAGAGATGTATTTGAACGTTCTTTGTCAGTGGTGCAAACACTTCCCTTCTGGATTGGAGAACGTCCCAAGGGCCAGTTTGTGCACAGACCGGCCGGTTCTCTCGCAGTCATTTTGCTCTCTGAGTCTTGATCTATTCATTCATTTTCAGGGAGGTAATATGCTACGTTGCTTTCCCGATTGTAAAGTGCTACACAAAAAGTAAGCAGGGATTCCTTTTTTTTTTTTTTTCCGTTTATTTATTTATTTATTTTTGTAGAGAGCAAGCAGGGGAGGGGCAGAGAGAGAGAGAGACAGAATCCCAAGCAGGCTCCGTGCCATCAGCACAGAGCTCAGCGCGGGGCTTGAACTCACGAACTCACGATCATGACCTGAGCCATGACCTTATGGGCAGTGGCCCACAGTATCCCATGTACAGCTTCTCAAGCATCCTGTTTTTTTCCATCTCACGTATAGCTTCTTGGTAAATGGGGGGTGGGGGCGTTGACTAGACGTGATCTGGTTGACAGTAACAGGCTGGGGCAGACAGGAAGGGCTGAAGGCCTGGGAAGGATTTGTCCACAAGTGTGGGGGAAGCCACAGGAGTGAGGGGATAAGTCAGGGAATATTTTGGCAGACAGAACACGGAGTCCATGGGTATAGCAACTGAGTGATGGGGTATCTGGAAATATGTAGACTATGGCACAGGCAGTACAGAGCCATGCAGCACAGCAAAGAGGTTACTAACAAGGCCTGGGCGGGTCACAAAGACAAAGGCTTGCATTTTGGTTTTACCAATCAAAGGCTGTACAGTTTGGGGTAACTGAAAGTCTCTAAGTCTGAATTTTCTCAAATATAAACCAGGACAATAGCAACCTCCAGAATGAGTTACTGTTAAGATAAACCGTGACAGTAAGTGTAAGGCATCAACGTAGCGCCTGGCAAGCATTAAGTGATCATTAACTGTCAGTTCATATATATTTACGACGACTATTCTCAAGTTAGAATCCACTAGTTTCAGCTGTGTGGAGAGGGCCGCTTCTGCAGGCAAATTCTCCCAGGGGGGAGGGAGATGGGTAATTCAGCTTTGCTGGGCATCATCCGAGCACCAGTCTCTTCCTTACGACACCTTCCTTCTAGGACCCCTGACCACAGGAGTGTGGTGGCTTCCTGATGCCCAGAGAAGCAGAGGTGTGGGAGGATACACCGCAGCGTGGACGTTCTGGAGGAAATGTGTTCCGGGGACAACACACCCCATTACGCAGTGTCAGAGGTAACGAGACGTTTACAGTGTCTGGAGATCCTCTGCCAATGCGTCTCAACACTTCATTTGACTTAGAATGATCTTAATTATTCTTCACACTTGGGCAAAACAGATCTAGCCACTTGCAGAGGACACAGGGGCCATAAAATGCACTAACTGAGCGCCCAGCCTCTGCCTGAGTTCTTCATTCTCAGATCTGGGTAGGAAGAGCCCCTCTAACTGATGAAGGAAATGACGCTGAGTCAGTGTCCCTCAGGCAGCTGAGTGGGCAGCTCTGAGGCCACAGAGTTCATGGTTACCATGGGGGCACCTTACCATGGTAACAACGAACAGCAGAGATGGTGCCGCATGCTGAGAAAGAAGAACTCGGAAAAATGGAACAGATGGCCTGTTGTCTGTTTCCACTTTGGTCATGACAGATGAGCAATGGATCCAATTATATGGCTGGAAGGGGAAAGCCATTGAAGACATTTGGGATCTACGGGGCTGGCTGTGGGGCCATGGAACAGCACCAGGTGCGTGCAGTGCTGGCTCAGGGGTAGCCATGGTAACTACAGACATGCTCCGAGAAGTCACACCCTGGACCACACATCACTTGGGGAAGGAAGTGAGGATGGAGGGGGTCACCACCAAGCCCAGCAGACGGTTCCTGCGGTCTGTGCGGACAAGGAGGATAAGGACACATCACTGGCACCACGTAAGACTGAATTGAAAAAAAAAAAATGCCTTCATTCTTTATCTTTTTGTCCAAGAAAGATTAAGTACTCACTTGTTGATATTAGTGTTAATCACTCAGTGATGCTTCAAATGTTTCCCATGAATGTTGAAAAGAGAGATGATGATTTCATATTAAAGTAAATGATGAGCATATGCCCTAGAAGAGCTTTCTTGAAGTTGGATTTGTAGTACATTAGACGTGTAACTCAATAAAAGGTATCTTGTCAAATACGTTTGGACAATCTAAAATTAAACAGGTCTCTTCATGAAAGGATCTCACGGTCTTGATGATATAAATTATGGGTATCCAAGCACAGCATATAAAATATGGCATTCCCAAAGCTTATTTAAGGAAGTAGCACTTTTTATCTGGAGGATTTGGCGGAAGACGGAGCAGGGGTATATGTTAGACTACTGTTTTGCAGAAACCCCTTTGTTTTTTGTTTGTTTGGTTTTGGTTTTGGTTTTGGTTTTGGTTTGGGGAGAGGGAGGGGCAGACAGGGGTGGGGGCGGAGAGAGAATCCCAAGCAGGTTCCACACCCAGGGCAGAGCCTGACATAGGGCTAGTGAGCCAAAATCAGAGTTGGATGTTTAACCAACGGAGCCATCCAGACACCCAGGAAGCCCCTTTGGAAAAGGCTACATTAGGGCCTGTTAGGAATGATTACAATTCCGACCTGGTGACAAAAATCACCCAAATTAGCATGGTAAAAATGGTTGGGATTTTACTGATCTATTTAAGACCAGGAAAAGTTCCTTACTTGCACTTTCTCCATGTATAAAATGAGAATAAGACCCCAGTCTTGAGTTTTTCATGAACTCCTCCATGCATGTGACCAATATCATTGTGGCTTTATTAATGCTTCTATTTAGTCATGAGCGTGAAATAAAAGCTGTCTCATGGACGTTTATCCAAATAGGAGGCACTGAATGAAAATAAAAGTTATCTAGTGACTGGCATATACCACTTTATATTTTAGGAGGCTTACATTCCAAATGCGTTGACATTCTCAAAAACTTTGGTGAAAAATGCTATATACCCTTGGCATAGGGTAATGCTCTGTTCAGTTAAGTAGTTAATATATTCATCTCCTAGTAATCTTTTGCAGTGATAGTATAGCACATTCCCAATCAAAGATGTGATAAAGAAGTTCTGCCTCAGAAAGCCTATCCCGAATAATGCAGGATTAATGGCTATGCATCCTGCCCACGTATGCTACAAAAATGTATGCAATGACATATGTTGTCAGACCACTAATAATCAAATCAGCCTAGAAATTCTTCTGCTTTGCTGGTGTTCCTGTGGCACCAAATTGATAGCAGACCTCTAGCTCAATATTTAATGAATTTTCTCAGGAAATCTTCACTGATAATGAAAAGGACAATGGAGGCTGCAGTGAAAAAAGCTCACAGCCAAAAATATTACAATCGGGCTTGGTGAGTGAGCCGGACCTCAAAAGGAACGTGCACGCCCCGAGGCTGCCGGCATTCTCCGTGTTCTGCAGATGGGCGGGCAGCTGCTGCCTCTGCCAAACCCACGGTCTTAGGTCTGCCCCTTTAGCACTGGGCACCCCTTTAACACCCCTTTAGCACTGGGCAGAGCTGCAGTGGCTCCGTGAGGAGATGAATGAACACAGTAGGTGGAGGGAGAGAACGCTGCAGAGAGAGAGGCACAATCCGATCGGAGGGTAAGGAGGTGAGAGCCAGGCTCTGCTTCAAGCTCTACTGCATACGGTTCCCCCGGGCTGCAGTCCCTGCCTTCCAGGCTACACCTTGTAAATCACAAGCCAGAGTGGCCTTGGGGCCACTGGGTCTGCTAATGGGCTCTGGTATATTGCACTGAGAGCTGCCCACTCAGATGACCTCCACAAATCTTGTTACTTGGAGGTGTGGGTGCCAGAGAAATAAGGATTGGATTTGGAGAGAAAAATTAATCATCCAAATTAACTGGGAAGATTCTGGTCTGAGGCAGTAAAAGCGTTATTAAAGGAGAAGGAAGAGGTGACGGGGGAGTGTGGTGAAGGATATTCGTATATATGTTGTTAAAGAACGCAATTCAACTGAGTAAAATTTAAAGATCTTGTTGGCTTAATTCAGTCATTCATGAACTGGACAGCATCCCATCTAGCAGCCAGAAAGTAGCTCTGAGAAGATGTACAAAATGGGAGGCTTTTATAGACAAGAATGAGGAAAGAGGAGATGGTTTCCATCCTCCCTATGGGGGCCAGAAGGGATCTACAGGGAGGATTGCCTTGTTAGCGCTGACCAGGCTAATTCTAGACTGAATGGTGACACATTAACACCCCTGGGAGAGACTGAAATTACACTTAAGTATTGTCTTGGTTTCCTGGTGTGGGACTTAGCACAAGCGACTCCATTTTGGGCCTACTGTCTCTTTTTGAACAACATGTGACTCTATGGTTGTACGTGAGAATTCAAGCTCAGTGTTTCTTCCAGTTCAGTGTGGTGAATAACAGTCTCGATGTGGTAATATGATAATAATGAAAATTATAATAATAGCAACCATTTATTGAGTGCTTGTGATATTTCAGGCACTGTGCTAAGGGCCTTACAGCCTTCACTTCATCCCATTTTTACTATACACAGGCACTATCATTGTCCCCATTTTACTTATTAGGAAACTGAGGCTCAGAGAGGTAGAGCAGCTCAGTCAAGTTCACACGGCTAGCTGGGAGTAGAGCTTGGTCTTCTAACTCCGATGATGGGAGCTCATAAACCACAAAGCTATACTGATGATAAGTCATAAAATTTGGGGTGAGGGGGTCTAGTAGATTTAAAATTTTTTTTGTTTTTAACATTTTACTTATTTCTGAGAGAGAGAGACAGAGCGCTAGTGGGGGGAGGGGCAGAGAGAGAGGGAGACACAGAATCCGAAGCAGGCTCCAGGCTCTGAGCTGTCAGCACAGAGCCCGATGTGGGACTCGAACCCATGAGCTGTGAGATCATGATCTGAGCTGAAGTCGGACGCCTAACCGATGGAGCCACCCAAGCATCCCGGGGGTAAAATAGATTTTAATAAGCAGAACACCTATTTCTTGCTATCATAGAGCTGATGCTTAGGAAGAGAAGATAAAGTATTTCAAATAGTAAATGAGATGTTTATAGGGGTGTGTGCGGCTGGAAAGGGGGAGAGCAGGGTGCCGTTGGGCATTTCACAGGGTCTCCTGACCAAATCCACCCCCTACATCACTCTGCCTCTGTCCACAGCTGTAGACACCAGCCCTGACACATCTGCATGAATATAATTAATTAGAAATTTCAGGTTCATCCCTCCCACCTCAGATCTGATTTCAGAGATTACCCTGATTCTCTGCTCCACACAATGAAAATACAGAATCACTGCGTATATCTTCATCTTCTACTGCCTTCACTGCCTACAGAATAAAAAAGTATATCTTCTTAACCAATTTATATGCTTGATCTCTATGTCCTTTTGTGCTTCCTGGATGTGGCAAGGGAAGAGAGGCACATCTAAAATTCCAAGTCCCAGTCTTTTTCACCCGACTGATTGTGCTTACAGCCTTGGGAAGAGTCAGACGCAGGGTGTAGGAGACGCAGGGTGTGGGCGCCATTGCCCGTTTGGTTCCAGTCAGGTCGACGCTCGGCAGCTAGATTTGACCCTGGAAACCCTGGAAACATTTATCCCTCTACTTTGGATCCTGTCATTCTGCTTTTGTCTGTCCAAATACCTGGAGGCCATGTTTTTGACCCTGGACAGGTTTTCCAGGAACAGGCCTGTTCCCTGAGGATTCTGGAGACACATGCAGGGGTGTCCCATGTGGAGGCCAGGGGGATAGGCTGTTATTTTCCCCTATCAGCTCCTTCGCCTTGAGGGGAGCTAACCTTTTATTGCTCTCCAGAAGCCAAAGAACAAGGGGTAGGTACAACAGGAACAGTGAGATCTGAGGAGAGCGTCTGCTCCAGACTCATAGCAGGAAACACTCTGCCCCCCCTCCCCCCGGGGCCTAATCCCTCAAGGTGGGTGGGGGGTGCTGTGGAAAGTTTTAGTACAAAACACAACATAACCTATGCTTACCTTCTGACAGCAGCCCAGCAAGTGGGGAACGGGGAACTCGGGTGCTCACAGCAGAGAGCGCTCTCCAAATCCTGTGTTTGTGTTTTCTGCTTCCAGACAAAAGAGAAGGTGGTCCAGCCATTGGCGGTGCCTTCCAGTGATGACCATGCCTGGAACATAGAGCTGCTTTAGTGACTGTCCTTCAGGACAGACATCCTCTTGTCTAGAGTCTCTAGCATGTGAAGTGACACTCTAGTCTTCAGGGACACGTCTCGACACGGGCCCCAGAAAGAGGCAACAGCTTTCACACATTTCAAATTCACTCTTGCAACAGTACAACTGAAATTCTTCCTGCCTCTGTACATTTCATTTTAAACAGCAAATGTGAGAATACAGGCAACTCATAATTCGTTAACTTTTCTGTTCCCGAATATTTAATTCCTGTCCATATACAGTTTAAATAGTTGCTTCAAAATACTTTATGAATATCAGCCAGCCTAGAATGGATTCCTCAACTGATAGGTAAAACTCTGTGAAGTCTCTTCCCCAGAGTAAATGATCCCTTTAAAGGAGATATTTTGTTTCCCTTCCCTTATGTTCATCTGTTTTGTCTCTTAAAGTCCTCATATGAGTGAAGTCATATGATTTTTGTCTTTCTCTAACTGATTAATTTCACTTAGCATAATACGCTCCAGTTCCATCCACGTAGTTGCAAATGGTAAGATTTCCTTCTTTTTGATTGCTGAGTAATACTCCATTGTATATGTGTGTGTGTGTATACATAATATACATAATTTATATAATTTTACATTATACATAATTATAAATACATTTAATTATACATTAAATTATACATAATTTATATATATATAAACAGGGAGGGGGACAAAACAGAAGAGACTCATAAATATGGAGTCTACTCCTGAAATCATTGTTGCACTATATGCTAACTAATTTGGATTAAGGAACTAACTAATTAACTAACTAATTTGGATTAAGATTAAGGAATCTACTCCTGAAATCATTGTTGCACTATATGCTAATTTGGATGTAAATTTTTAAAAACAAAAAAACAAAATTAAATAAATAAAGATTAAAGGAGATTTTTTTTGTCACCAAGGCTTGAAAGGTGTGGACATACGAACATATGCACGTAAATAAAACCTTCCAAGTCCTTGCAGCCTATTTTGTATTTTTGCCAGGAAATGAATGCTAGCTTTCCTTCTGAAGGGTTGCTACTATTTTCCCCTTGGCATATGTATCTTCCAGAATCCTGAATGTGATGGTTCTGTGGTTGCTGCATGGCGTAACTATTAAGAATGCCATGCTTCACTTAATAATCTGCTCTCTTCCCATTTTTCATGGGGCAATGTCCAATTAATTTCACATTGTACTCTTGATGGCTAGAACCAATTGGTTGTTTCAACTCAAAACTTTTCACCTAGACAGAAATAATTATGGTGAGTAAATGAGATTACATAACCAAAAGAGAGAATTGATTTAGCCTTCATTTATAGGATGACACTTCTAATTTTTACGTACCTCACTTAAATTAATCACAGACTTTTCACAAAAGGTGTGCATCCAGAGCCCTGATTTAATAGATTTGCTGCCTGTTTTACAATGTTGAAAGATTAACCTCAGGTTGTGTGTGTAGCACGATGTTTACAGTTTCCATTATAGATGTCATTTGCTGCTGTTCCCTAATTGCAATGATTAACTATGCATTATATTAACAATGACTTATACATTTTTTTTTGAGCACATGAAGACAATTTATGTCAAGAAGTAAATGCCCACAAGGATGAAGGATTGATGCGTGTGTAACTGGGCCTCCATGCCTTCCCACGTGGCCATGCCAGGACGGTGCCTTCCTCCAGGGCAAGAGCATCTGCCTTGATAGGATGTATTTCTTTATACTCCCCAGAAGCCATGAGGAGACAGATCCATAGTTTTTAATTCTGACTCCCAATGAAAGCCGATATTGGTGACTGGTATGACAATTCTCTAAATACACTGACTAAAGAAAAGCAATATGATTAAAGAGAAGCAGCAGTCAATATTGACTCCAAGAAACTATAAATCTTGATATTCCATACAACAAATATGTATGTTTATTATTACTCATTAGAACTGATGGGCCAGAATTTAATGCATCCAGCAAAGGAACCAGATTTCTACTTGCCTACAGCAGATGATGGCTTACGCCAGGTAAATAGTAGAAAAAAGCTAATTTAATTTTGTCATCAGGATTTCCCCACTGAGGAAGGATAAATTGAAAACAGACTACTAGGACACTTTCTAATATCTGTTTATAAGAATCATTAAAGAGGCCCTACACTCTCTTTTTTAAAATTTGTTTTTAATATTTACTTTTGAGAGAAAGAGAGACAGAGTACAAGTGGGGAAGGGGCAGAGAGAGAGGGAGACACAGAATCTGAAGCAGGCTCCAGGCTCTGAGCTGTCAGCACAGAGTCCGATGTGGGCTCAAACCCACGAACTGCAAGATCATGACCTAAACCAAAGTCGGACACTTAACTGACTGAGCCACCCAGGCACCCCAAGCCTACACTTTCTTTACTTATGATTAAGGTTTATTATCTGTATTTAAGTTCTACAAGCACATAGTCTACTCTGGCCATCATCAAATCGAGTCAGTGAGCTCCCTCTGGGTTTCCCAATTGCATAGTCATGGATCGCTCCTGTATGGACTGAAGGGAGGTTCATTCATTTATTAAACAAATAGTTGTTTAATGCTCATTATATAGCAGGCTGTTCCAGGTGCCAGGGATATGATGATGACCCAAATAAACCAAGTCACTGCTCCCACAAAACTTAACTGTCTAGTCCTTATGAAAAACAAGAAATGAAGAACAAACAGATACATATGTCATATAGCTCCAGCTCAGGATAAATGCTCTGAAGAAAATGAGACAGAGTAAGGGGACAGAGTATGAGTGAAGGGTGTGCTATTTTTAAAAGCTGGTGCCAAGGAATGCCTTTCTGAGGAGGTAAACTTTGAGTGGAAAGTTAAATGACATAATCTATATACTTATGTAAAGTATGTAAATCTGTCTGAACTTGGAAACATGTAATGTTTGGAGGGCACAGAGAAAAAGCCCTGCAATGGACGTGCACTTGTCTTGGGGGGCAGGGTGTAGTTTACTTCTTTCAATGGCATGAGCTCACAGGAACTATTTAAACTGCTATCCAGGTCGTGGGTAAGGGGATAAGAGTGGAAAACAGAGCAAGATTTTAGTACTGAAACCAATAGGAGATTCCAGAAGCAGGGTCCTAATGGGGCCAATGTCTGAGCTGGTGAGGCGGGCCCAAAACTAGCTGTCAAATGTAATGGGTCCAATGGCAAAAGGGAAGCAAAGGGGAAATAGGCAAACGCAGCCAGAGGTGGGTGGAAGCCCATGGATGGAGTGCTGACACAGACCCACAGGGTGCAGAGTCAGGGCTTGGGAGAACGTGGAACAGGCCTTGAGCAGAAGGCTGGAATCCATGGTTACTTTTCTTAAGCCTTGTGTGTGTGTTTCACAGGTGTGCAAGGTGCACTGGAAAGGAGGGGCTCAGGCAGGTTGAGATAAAACAACCTCCTGAGTCCCTGAAAGGTCAGCTGTAGTTTGGAGCTTCCCCCACATTCTATAAAATGCTGAAGTGGGAGCGTGATGAGAGAATGAGAAGTGAAGTAGAGTTTCTAGGCTTGTCAAGGGCTAGGGATAAGTTTGCCTCCTTAGAGTGGAAATGGCCACCTTTTCCCCTGCAGCCCAGCACAGCAATGCGTCAACTGTCCAAATTTACCATAGGAACATACTATACAACATGTTTTTTTTGTTGTTGTTGTTTTTTTTTGTGGCAAATATATTATAAGCTTTGTTTGGCCTAGGTGATAGGGATTTTTCTAGAGCTCCTAAACCCTGCCTACCTCTTCTCCTACACACACACACACACACACACACACACTCACACTCACACTCACACTCACACGGAGTCAAGCCATGGGCCTCACGGCTATTTTTCCATTCATTTATTCGTTCATTCAACAATTAGTGAATAGCTAGTTTGTGGCAGGTCTGAAGATACAAAGGTCAGTAACAATTGGTCTGTGACTTTAAGGATCTCCCACCTTCTAAGTCCAGGTTGGGTATGTACTTTCCCTGAGCCCCCTTTGATTATTCAAGGAACAGCTTCTTTCCTCCCGGGCCTTATGCCACCCTTTACTTAGAACTTTGAATCTGCCCTGCTGTTCCTGCAGGTGATCTGCTATTTTTTTGGCCTATGCCCCAGAAACCCATCTTTTTCTCTCTCTATTCTCAGAGACAACTTCCTAGATCCTACATGACTAGTCTGTAGTTCATTCTTCCAAGACTAGTCTGTCTTTTGCCATTAAAGTTTATAATATCACACTCAAGCCATCCATTCCAACCCAGCAACCTATAGTCACCTGGAGTTTAAAACTTAAATCCTTCTTGGGAGTTTAAAGTTGCAAGTTTAAATCCCACTCAGAGATTCTCCAAACTTATGGAACTTCTAGCCCCTCTCTCTGCTTCCCCCTTAATTCTGTCTCGTTTTATCTCAGGGACATTATGCGGGACTAGCAGAAGGGGAGAGATCAGTGTTCATTCACACCTGCCCTTTATAGGAGTAACAACACCTTCCTCTTCTGAGGGGTTTGAAATTTAATAGGACGTAGGATAGTTCCTGGGAAAATAATAGTTTGAACCATAATTAATTAATTAAATTTATATTTTCTTATTACTGTTCCTCTGCTTGATACAGCCCCCTTAAAAAAGCGTATGAAACAGGGCAAAGATAGAAAGGTGAAAGAGAAACTTAAGATTTCAAAGTCAAAGAAAATAGGGATGTTCTTTTTTATATTTCCCGTGGCACCTAGGAGAGAGGGAAAAAGAAGAGAAATAACATTTACTAAGCACCTCCAAAGTGCCAGATGTTTTACAAAGCTTTTCATGTTACTCCAAAAACTAGAGAGCACGTTCAAGGTGGCCAATCACTTGGCCGAATATTCTACAATTCATAAATGCTAAGCTGGAATTTAAATCAAGCGATGTTGCAACTGACACTTTATCCTTCCTCATGGGTCTGGAGTTGCATGACCTCGACCTTGCTGGCTTTAGCTTCAACATTTGGGAAATGGCTAGACTGGAATGAGCCTCCTAAAATTACTTCCAGTGAAAAGTCAGAGGCCCAGCTATCATCACTCCCATGTTATCCATGGATAAAATGTGGATGTTGTTCCCTAGGAATTTTCTGAATCCAGGTACATCTAAATAAAAAGAGTTGTGATATTTTTATCTATACTACCTACATTTATATCTATCTATATCTATATCCATATCTATATATATTTATATCATCTATATCTATATCTATGGATACTGGAATATTATCCATATAAAAGAATGAAATGTTGCCACTTGCCATGACATGGATGGACCTAGAGGGTATAATGCTAAGTGGAATAAGTCCGAGGAAGACAAATATAGCATGATTTCACTATTATGTGGACTTTAAGAAACAAAACAAATAAGCAAAGGTAAAAAAGAGAGAGAGAGGAAGAGACAAGCCAAGAAAGAGACGCTTAACTACAGAGAACATACTGATAGTTATCAGAGAGGAGGTGGGTGGAGATGGGGATTAAAGAGTATATTGAGGCTTCTGGGAAGATGGCGACATAGGAGGATGCTGAGCTCACCACGTCCTGCGGATCACTTAGATTCCACCCACACCTGCCTAAATAACCCAGAAAATCGCCAGAAGACTAGCAGAACGGATTCTCCAGAGCCAAGCACAGACGAGAGGCCCACGGAAGAGGGTAGGAAGGGCAGAGAGGCGGTGCGCACTCCACGGACTGGCGGGAGGGAGCCGGGGCGGAAGGGTGGCCTGCCGGCCAAGCAGAGCCCCCGAGTCTGGCTGGCAAAAGCAGAGGGGCTGGACAGAGTGTGTTCGGACAGTAAGCAGGACTTAACATCTGAGAGGTTATAAGTTAACAGCTCTGCTCGGAGAGCGGGAGGGCTGGAGGACAACGGGAGGGAGAGTTGTTGACCCCGGAGGACAGAGTGCAGCTTGGGGGGCGGAACAAAGATGGCTCGCCAGCGCCATCTCCCTCGCCCATTCCCCAGCCAAAATCCCAAAGGGAACCGGTTCCTGCCAGGAAACTGGTTTGCACCGCGCAAGCACCGAACGCTGTGCTTCTGCGGATCCATCCCTCCGGCGGGTCTGACTCACCCCCGGTGCCACAGGGCCCCTCCCGAAGCGGATCACCAAAGGATAAGCGAGCTGAGCCTGCCCCTCCTGCCCCCCTGCACCCTGCAGATCCACCCCAGCTAATATGCCAGATCCCCAGCACCACAAGCCTGGCAGTGTGCAAGTAGCCCACACGGGCCACCCCACCCCACAGTGAATCCCGCCCCTAGGAGAGGGAAAGAGAAGGCACACACCAGTCTGACTGTGGCCCCAGCGGTGGGCTGGGGGCAGACATCGGGTCTGACTGTGGCCCCGCACACCAATGCAAGTTATTCAAGACAGCACAGCGGAAGTGACCCGCAGTTCCACACCACTCCAGGGACTATCCAAAATGACCAAACGGAAGAATTCCCCTCAAAAAAAACGTCCAGGAAATAACAACAGCTAACAAACTCATCAAAAACGATTTAAACAATATAACAGAAAGTGAATTTAGAACAATAGTCATAAAATCAATCGCTGGGCTTGAAAACAGTATAGAGGACAGCAGAGAATCTATTGCTACAGAGATCAAGGGACTAAGGAACAGCCAGGAGGAGCCAAAAAATGCTATTAACGAGCTGCAAAATAAAATGGAGACGACCACAGCTCGGATTGAAGAGGCAGAGGAGAGAATAGGTGAACTAGAAGATAAAGTTATGGAAAAAGAAGAAGCTGAGAAAAAGAGAGATAAAAAAATCCAGGAGTATGAGGGGAAAATTAGAGAACTAAGTGATGCACTAAAGAGAAATAATATATGCATAATTGGTATTACAGAGGAGGAAGAGAGAGGGAAAGGTGCTGAAGGTGTACTTGAAGAAATCATAGCTGAGAACTTCCCGGATCTGGGGAAGGAAAAAGGCATTGAAATCCAAGAGGCACAGAGAACTCCCTTCAGACGTAACTCGAATCGATCTTCTGCACGACAGATCATAGTGAAACTGGCAAAATACAAGGATAAAGAGAAAATTCTGAAAGCAGCTAGGGATAAACGTGCTCTAACATATAAAGAGAGACCTATAAGACTCGTGACCGATCTCTCTACTGAAACTTGGCAGGCCAGAAAGGAATGGCAGGAGATCTTCAATGTGTTGAACAGAAAAAATATGCAGCCGAGAATCCTTTATCCAGCCAGTCTCATTTAGAATAGAAGGAGAGATAAAGGTCTTCCCAAACAAACAAAAACTGAAGGAATTCGTCACCACTAAACCAGCTCTACAAGAGATCCTAAGGGGGATCCTGTGAGACAAAGTACCAGAGACATTGCTACAAGCATGAAACCTACAGACATCACAATGACTCTAAACCCATATCTTTCTATAATAACACTGAACGTAAATGGACTAAATGCACCAACCAAAAGACAGAGGGTATCAGAATGAATAAAAAAACAAGACCCATCTATTTGCTGTCTACAAGAGACTCATTTTAGACCTGAGGACACCTTCAGATTGAAAGTGAGGGGATGGAGAACTACTTATCATGCTACTGGAAGTCAAAAGAAAGCTGGAGTAGCCATACGGATATCAGACAAACTAGACTTTAAATTAAAGGCTGTAACAAGAGATGAAGAAGGGCATTATATAATAATAACAGGGTCTATCCATCGGGAAGAGCTAACAGTTATAAATGTCTATATGCCGAATATGGGAGCCCCCAAATATATAAAACAATTACTCACAAACATAAGCAACCTTATTGACAAGAATGTGGTAATTGCAGGGGACTTTAACACCCCACTCACAGCAATGGATAGATCATCTAGACACACGGTCAATGAAGAAACAAGAGCCCTGAATGACACACTGGATCAGATGGACTTGACAGAGATATTAAAAATTCTGCATCCCAAAGAAACAGGATATACTTTCTTCTTGAGTGCAGATGGAACATTCTCCAAGATAGATCACATATTGGGTCACAAAACAGCCCTTCATAAGTATACAAGAATTGAGATCATACCATGCATACTTTCAGACCACAATGCTATGAAGCTTGAAATCAACCACAGGAAAAAGTCTGGAAAACCTCCAAAAGCATGGAGGTTAAAGAACACCCTACTAAAGAATGAATGGGTCAACCAGGCAATTAGAGAAGAAATTAAAAAATATATGGAAACAAACGAAAATGAAAATACAACAATCCAAAAGCTTTGGGATGCAGCAAAGGCAGTCCTGAGAGGAAAATACATTGCAATCCAGGCCTATCTCAAGAAACAAGAAAAATCCCAAATACAAAATCTAACAGCACACCTAAAGGAAATAGAAGCAGAGCAGCAAAGACACCCCAAACCCAGCGGAAGAAGAGAAATAATAAAGATCAGAGCAGAAATAAACAATATAGAATCTAAAAAAACAGTAGAGCAGATCAATGAAACCAAGAGTTGGTTTTTTGAAAAAATAAACAAAATTGATAAACCTCTAGCCAGGCTTCTCAAAAAGAAAAGGGAGATGACCCAAATAGATAAAATCATGAATGAAAATGGAATTATTACAACCAATCCCTCAGAAATACAAGCAATTATCAGGGAATACTATGAAAAATGATATGCCAACAAACTAGACAACCTGGAAGAAATGGACAAATTCCTAAGCACCCACACACTTCCAAAACTCAAAGAGGAAGAAAAAGAAGGCTTGAACAGACCCATAACCAGCAAAGAAATGGAATCAGTTATCAAAAATCTCCCAACAAATAAGAGTCCAGGACCAGATGGCTTCCCTGGGGAATTCTACCAGACATTTAAAGCAGAGATAATACCTATCCTTCTCAAGCTATTCCAAAAAATAGAAAGGGAAGGAAAACTTCCAGACTCATTCTATGAAGTCAGTATTACTTTGATTCCTAAACCAGACAGAGACCCAGTAAAAAAAGAGAACTACAGGCCAATACCCCTGATGAATATGGATGCAAAAATTCTCAATAAGATACTAGCAAATCGAATTCAACAGCATATAAAAAGAATTATTCACCATGATCAAGTGGGATTCATTCCTGGGATGCAGGGCTGGTTCAACATTCGCTAATAAATCAATGTGATACATCACATTAATAAAAGAAAAGATAAGGACCATATGATCCTGTCAATCGATGCAGAAAAAGCATTTGACAAAATTCAGCATCCTTTCTTAATAAAAACCCTCGAGAAAGTCGGGGTAGAAGGAACATACTTAAACATCATAAAAGCCATTTATGAAAAGCCCACAGCTAACATCATCCTCAATGGGGAAAAACTGAGAGCTTTTCCCCTGAGATCAGGAACACGACAGGGATGTCCACTCTCACCGCTGTTGTTAAACATAGTGTTGGAAATGCTAGCATCAGCAATCAGACAACAAAAGGAAATCAAAGGCATCAAAATTGGCAAAGATGAAGTCAAGCTTTCACTTTTTGCAGATGACATGATATTATCCGTGGAAAATCTGATAGACTCCACCAAAAGTCTGCTAGAACTGATACATGAATTCAGCAAAATTGCAGGATACAAAATCGATGTACAGAAATCAGTTGCATTCTTACACACTAATAATGAAGCAACAGAAAGACAAAGAAACTGATCCCATTCACAATTGCACCAAGAAGCATAAAATACCTAGGGATAAATCTAACCAAAGATATACAAGATCTGTATGTTGAAAACTATAGAAAGCTTATGAAGGAAATTGAAGAAGATACAAAGAAATGGAAAAACATTCCGTGCTCCTGGGTTGGAAGAATAAATATTGTTAAAATGTCAATAATGCCCAAATCTATCTACACATTCAATGCAATCCAAATCAAAATTGCACCAGCATTCTTCTTGAAGCCAGAAGAAGCAATCCTAAAATTCATATGGAACCACAAAAGGCCCCGAATAGCCAAAGTAATTTTGAAGAAGAAGACCAAAGCAGGAGGCATCACAATCCCAGACTTTAGCCTCTACCACAAAGCTGTAATCATCAAGACAGCATGGTGTTGGCATAAAAACAGACACATAGACCAATGGAATAGAATAGAAACCCCAGAACTAGACCCATAAACATATGGCCAACTCATCTTTGACAAAGCAGGAAAGAACATCCAATGGAAAAAAGACAGTCTCTTTAACAAATGGTGCTGGGAGAACTGGACAGCAACATGCAGAAGAATGAAACTAGACCACTTTCTTACACCATTCACAAAAATTAACTCAAAATGGATAAAGGACTTGAATGTGAGACAGGAAACCATCAAAATACTAGAGGAGAAAGCAGGAAAAGACCTCTGTGACCTCAGCCGCAGCAATTTCTTACTTGACACATCCTCAAAGGCAAGGGAATTAAAAGCAAAAATGAACTATTGGGACCTCATGAAGATAAAAAGCTTCTGCACAGCAAAGGAAACAATCAACAAAACTAAAAGGCAACCAACGGAATGGGAAAAGATATTTGCAAATGACATATCGGACAAAGGGCTAGTATCCAAAATCTATAAAGGGCTCACCAAACTCCACACCCAAAAAACAAACAATCCAGTGAAGAAATGGGTAGAAAACATGAATAGACACTTCTCTAAAGAAGACATCCGGATGGCCAACAGGCACATGAAAAGATGCTCAACGTCGCTCCTCATCAGGTAAATACAAATCAAAACCACACTCAGATATCACCTCACACTCGTCAGAGTGGCCAAAGTGAACAAATCAGGAGACTATAGATGCTGGAGAGGATGTGGAGAAACAGGAACCCTCTTGCACTGTTGGTGGGAATGCAAACTGGTGCAGCTGCTCTGGAAAACAGTGCGGAGGTTCCTCAAAAAATTAAAAATAGACCTACCCTATGACCCAGCAGTAGCACTGCTAGGAATTTACCCAAGGGATACAGGAGTACTGATGCATAGGGGCACTTGTACCCCAATGTTTATAGCAGCACTCTCAACAATAGCCAAATTGTGGAAAAAGCCTAAATGTCCATCAACTGATGAATGGATAAAGAAATTGTGGTTTATATACACAATGGAGTAGTATGTGGCAATGAGAAAGAATGAAATCTGGCCCTTTGTAGCAACATGGATGGAACTGGAGAGTGTTATGCTAAGTGAAATAAGCCATATAGAGAAAGACAGATACCATATGGTTTCACTCTTATGTGGATCCTGAGAAACTTAACAGAAACCCATGGGGGAGGGGAAGGAAAAAAAAAGAAAAAAAAGAGGTTAGAGTGGGAAAGAGAGCCAAAGCATAAGAGACTCTTAAAAACTGAGAACAAACTGAGGGTTGATGGGGGGTGGGAGGGAGGGGAGGGTAGGTGATGGGCATTGAAGAGGGCATCCTTTGGGATGAGCACTGGGTGTTGTATGGAAACTAATTTGACAATAAATTTCATATAATAAAAAAAGAAATAAATAAAATAAAAAAAAGTATATTGATAATGATGAAAAATAATAAAATGATAGAAAGGCAATAAATAAACAAGTGAAAAAAGCTCATAATTGGGAAACTAACTTTATTAAGCCAATTTTATAGTAACAACAATAAAATTGTGCAAAATTGAAAAACAATTGTATTTGGGTATTTCGTGTAACTATTTGTTATAAATATTTTTTAAGTTTATTTTGAGAGAGGGAGAGAGAGAACAAGTGAGCAGGGGAGGGGCAGAGAGAGACAGAGGGAGAGAGAGAATCCCAAGCAGGCTCTGCGCTGTCAGCACAGAGCCTGACGTGGGGCTGGAACTCACAAACAATGAGATCATGACCTGAGGCAAAACCAAGAGTCGGATGCTTAACCAACTGAGCCACCCAGATGCCCCTCATATAACTTTTTAATACTCCATATTAGCAACATATATTTTAAAGCTATTCAATGTTTGATAAAACAGGGAATTAAAACTATAAAAAGTAAACACAAAGGAATATATCTTTTCACTTAACAATCCTACATTTGTATTCTACAGAAAAAAATACCAAGATTATATAAAGATTTATCCTCCAGGAGGGTAACTGGGATGGTATTTGTAAGTGAAAAAGTAAAAAAAGCCTAGATATTCATTAATAGGTATCTTGATGATGATGGGATAGCACATAGCCACTCAGAGTATGCATGGTTTAGAAGAAAGATGTGCATACATATACATGATACATATACATATATACACATACACATATACACATATGTGTACATATATATGAAAATGTAAGTTGTAGAGTAAAACATGCATGATTCCACATTTGGGAAAGAAAGTTCCTATGCTGAGGTCCTAAACCCTCATACCTCAGGATGAGACCTTATTTGGAAATTCAGCCATTGCACGTGTAATGAGTTAAGATGCGATCCTGTTGGAGTAGCATGGGTCCTAATCCAATGACTGGGGTCATTATAAGAGAAAGCAGGAACATGGACACACGAAGGAAAGGCAGTCACACGAAGAAACAGACACTCCCACAGGGAGAAATCGGCATGAATATGAAGTCAGAGATTGGGGTGAGGCATCTACAAGTCAAGGAGAGAGGAGACAGGAGCAGGTTCTCCCTCCAAGCCCTTGGAAGGAACCAGCCCTGCCCACACCTTGATGTGAGACTTCTAGCCCCCAGAACTAGGAGACAGTGTCTGCTGTTTAAGCCTTAAGCCCCTCACCCCCAAAGAAATCGTTGTCTATGCTCTAACCAGATTCCTGCTGTCTTGTCTCAGTTTTTTTGACAATATAAAATGCCACAGTCTAATTGTTTGGGGCAAACTTTATTCAGGATGGCACCAGTATGCTTTCGAAGGTGACTTTCTCATCATTCCATGCCTCTGGTTATTCAGAGGACTTTACTAGCACCTCTGAAAATAGACCAGCCTCCAGTCAGATTCAGTAGGAGAAATGAGTTTGACCATTTGAATAGCAGTATGAAATAAAATTGACAGATACTTAATTGAGAACGCCTCTGCTCTCTACCTACTGATTTTCTAAAATAAACCAACAGATCAGCTGATGGACAGATTAAAAAATCAATGGAAAATTAGAAGGGTAATGTCTGTCTCAAAAAAATATGACTTGACACAATGTTCTAATAACTTAGAGCAACCAAAGCACTTGAAAAATTAATGTGAAACCCACCATCGATCATTTCAGATTTTTATGGCCAAGGAAATGCATTTGTATAACTCGATTGCTCAATTGCATGGCAACAGCAGGTTTCAGACCCAGAGAAGGGGAGTTTAGATGAAACCAGTACTGACCTTTGCTCCTGGTGAGAATCAGAATCAGCATCTCGGAGCACTTCTTCTTTTACATTGTTCTTAATTGGACAGTATTAGGGAAATGGCAAGAAATAGGACTTGATGTTGATGGAAATGGCTTTAACGGATGGGAGTATTGTGACACAGTAATTCCAAGGTTTCCTAATTTGAAAGTGGCTGAATTGTACTTTTTAAAAACTAGATAGTATTTTTATGAACTAATCTCGGGAGGAGACATAGCCAACAAATGTCTAAAATTGATCTATAAAATTTCACTATCTCAGGGATCCAATTACATGAAAATTCAGGTCTCTAACTATGCACATGAAAAAGACAATTGGTCAGCGGTCTAACAGCCTCAGACAGAAATACCAGACAAGTCTGAGAATTGTCAGCATCATACAGAAGCCACAAATTAGGCTGTCAAAAGCCAGTCCCCTTCAATAATTACCCTGTATACACCAGGATCTACAGGAAGAAGAAACCCCTGAAAAAAAAATCCTTACAGGGTCAGGCAAGAACTTCAAGTAAGCCACACTGGCATGAACAGAAACTGCCAAGGGATTTGAGAATTAAGGTCATAAGCTGGACCTGACAAACCCATAAGAAACTGGCCAAAGAACAGAATATCTGATACTCTGGGGCCACTCTGGCGTTCAGAGTCCTGCTAATCCTTGTCTGTGAGGCTCAGAGCTTATGCTTTGCATCCTAGTCTATTACATGCAACACTGCCCCCCTTACACGCATAAAACATTCTCCTCCCCTACACATACACACACACACACACACACACACACACACACAGACACTAACCAGCATTGGCCAGGAATATGATAGAAAAATGGTCACGTTACCAAGATAATTATTTACTTAGCTTTTCTTCCTGACTCTTGATCTTCATGAGTATTCTTTTCCACTCTTGGGTCCCAAGACTTCATTGCTTTCTGAGTCTTCTCCCAAGAAAAGCAAGCACTGGTCTATACCACTATTATCCTTTGACAGAAATCTACTCATTGGTATGAGAAGAGATGTAAACCACCCATCTCCATACTCAACACACTTTTCTTTGGGAAGGATGCTTTATCCCATGGGATGGTTACCTATGGGCCATCAGAGCCATCCTGGAGGGCCACAGCTGAAGAAACGGATCTCTTGCTGGAGAAGGTGGACATTGGGAAAAGGGGCATGGTGCAGAACAGAACCAAGGTTATCCAATGTAAACTAATGTGGGTTTGAACACTGCTTCTAATATTGGTAAACTACATGAAATATGGGAAACATTGTGCTAGACCCTAAACTCATCTCATACCTAGAGATGTCCTAAAAATAAATATTTTAGCTATTTTAAGCTATCCAAAGAAATAATTTCCCTGTTGACACTTTGCACTGACCCCAAACATCAACCATGACCTCAGTGTATTCTCTCCCCTTACCTATGTCTTTACTGCTCTATATTCTTCCATTTGATTCACCACTGCAGTCACTGTTATCACTACCACATCACGGTGGCTGCTGGATGGCTAACCCATTGCTTCATGGCCCAGAATTTCTGCCACACAAACCACATGGTGGCCAGGACACCCAGCAGACTTAGGGAGCAGGGAATAGTTGCTTTAAAAGCCATCTAGTGAGGTGATGATAAGTGTGAGAGCAGAGTGCCCTCAGAGTTGGGCTCAGAAGAGTTGTTACAGAAGGGGGACAATAATACAAAGTGTCATTGTTCAAAGTGTTTGCTGCCCTCCTTGCGAAAGCATTCTCTGCCCTGCCCAACTGCCTAGCCATGCAACCTGTAGCAGCTGATGAAGTGAGTGCAAGTGTTGGTGTCCCTTCAGAGAAGAAGCCCTAGGGGATAGCGTGTCATAGTCCATGTTATCCCTCTGTTCCATGTGCCACAGTGACCATACTGATCCATAATAGAGACTACTCCACGTGCCTGAGTCCTAAGGTAGAGACATCAGGGAGGAGAGCTACACAGTAGATCTATCTGTCTGTCTATCTGTCTATCCATCTATCTATCTATATCTATCTATATCTATCTATCTATCTAGCTAGCTAGCTAGCTAGCTAGCTAGCTATCTAGCTATCTATCTATCATCTACCTAACAATCAATTAAAAAGCTTTTATCATTGTGAGCCACTATGATTTTGGGGTTTTTATCTTGCCTCAGTCTAGCCTAACCTGTTCTGCTGTGATAAGAGAATGTCAGGAATAGAGTAATTCTAGCCAATGACAAATGATATTTAGGGTGTGTGTGTGTGTCTGAGTGTGTGCGCATGCATACACAAATGTGAGGTCGAACACTGCACAGGAAAAAAGGTCAACAGTAACAAAGATGACAAATAATCAAGAAATAATCAAGTAAAAGAGAGATAAACTAAAAATGTGATTTAGTTTGGCTGTAAGAGTAATAGTGATTACAGTCATTATTGTGAACTGTTTACCTTTTAGACTGATTTGTATGCAACATAATAAAAATTATGCATAGCGTTAAAACATGCACCTGGTTAACTCTGTTGCAGGCTTTGTTTGATTGCAACAATACCTAATATACCTCTAAACGTGTATCTTCAATCTTTGTAATTTGTTGTTCATGTAGCAATTTAAAATAATCTGTGAAAACATTCCCATTAAAAGGGTCATATTAGGAAGCACGCTGTGGGTGAGTGTATAGAACAAAAGGAGGATGTGTAACTAAAAAGAGAAAAACGGGAATCTGAGTAAATGAGTAGGATCAGTCTGACCCTGGCCCAAACCATGTAAACATGTATTTATTGCATTGTGTTTCCTCTATCATTCGAGTGAATCTCATCCATACTCGTAGCTTTGACTACCAGCAATTGATTAATATCTTCAAAAATTATACCCCAGCCCATTCAGCTTCCATGAACTCTATACATAGAATGCCAACTTCCTGTCCATCTTTTCTACTTGGGTGTCTCCAAGGTACCCCAACCCCAACGTACTCTAGATCAGAGTCATGGTCTTCCTCTTAAGTTGGTTCTCTTCCTTCCCCCCTTTCTCTTTCCCACCCTTGCCTTAACCTTTAACTACTGTTGATTTTACCCTCGAAATATTTTCATTCTACCCCCTTATTTACAGCTATGCTTTTGCAACCTTAGCCCAAGTTATTGTCATCCCCAGTCTCAAAGAGCCTAACTGGTCTACCCACATCTACTGTGTCCTCTCCGGTTTATCATTCACATTGCCTTTAGGGTGATTTGTAACAAAGTACAGGTCTCATTATTTTACCTCATTGTTTAGAATCCTTAAGTAGTTTCCACTGCTCTTACGGTAAGACCAAAATGTTTATCCACTCCCTGCAGTGGGTATCTGTTACCTCCCCCACCCACTGCCCTCTTACTTGCAGAAATCCCTCTCCAATCTGGTGAGCTACCTACCACTTAGCTCCATCTTCCCCACATAGGAAGAGCATGAGACCCAACCCGGCATGTAAGAGTACTTCAGTGACTGGCTCAGAATTGGGCATTATCTCCACAGGAGGGGTCAGTGGCAGCCCTATTCTGGCAATTAATACGAATCCTGGGATAATGAAGGCCTCTCATCTTCTGAGATAAGAGCTTTGAAGTCTGTCTCCAGGGTTGGTCTTTTCCACCATGAGCAGAAAGCCTGGCTGAGAAAGCAGCTCATGCAGGAGATAAGCAAGTTAAGAGATGAAGAGACAGGTTAGTGGTGACATTTGTTTGGGCCAGGGCTGGAAGCCAGCGCCAGATCCTGGCTCTCCCACTCACATGAGTGTTTATGTTCCTTTTTGACTGAGGCTAATTTAAATTGAGTTAATATCACAACTAAGAGTGCTTCACGAGAGGGAATCTTCCTCCCCTCCCTCATCTCACACCAAGTTAATTCCTTCGGCCCTTGGCCTAGACGTTACTTCTACAGGGAAACGCTTCCTAATCCTCCAAATAAGGTAAGGCATCTCTGTTATGTTTGCTCATTCTCCTTATCTCCATCTGTGATGATAGATTTATTTATACACTTCCATCTGTGATTACAGGATTTTTCTCTGTCTCCCCTAAGAGACTCCAAGCTCCATGAGGTCACACTGTGGTGCCCCCACCATGCTTGGTGACTTGTACTGTGCCTGGCAAGAGATTTTTGTTGACTGAATGAAGAGAGAGTAACTTGGTGTCAGGCACTGTGCTAAGTGCTTTTGTACACCTTGTGTTTTATTTTACTTATTTTATTTTATTTTATTTTATTTTATTTTATTTTATTTTATTTTATTTTATTTTTAGAGAGAGAAAGAGAAAGAGCGTGCAGGGGAGAGGGGCAGAGGGAAAGAGAGAAACAATCTTATGCAGGCTCCACACTCAGTGCTGAGCTCGAAGCGGGGCTCACTCCTATGACCCTGGGATCATGACCTGAGCAGAAATCAAGAGTCACTGAATTGACTGAGCCACCCAGGTGCCCCCACATTATCTCATTTAAACTTTACCACAATCTGTGGCAAATGCTCTGGGATCCATTTACAGATGTGGACACTGAGGTGTGGATATGTTAAGAAACACTGGCAAATGGATATAAAGAGAGCAATCCAGGACACAAAATGAGGTCTCGTTCCAAATGCAGAGATCTTTTTCTCGTGCCACTTTCGAGAGGCCTCCTAACTGTCAATTTGCAGTCTCTCCTTTCCCTACAAAATGCCTGTCTTGACTCCAGTTCCTACGGTATTTTACTCTCTTCTATCTTTTATTTAAATTGGCAGCTCATTAGGTTTAACGTGTTCCAGAAATATTTTCAGCCTTACCTGGAAACTGGAAACATACACCTTTTACTCCAAAAAAGTTCTCAAGATCCAGAAGAAAGAACATTTTTTTTCTCAGAGCAATGGTTCTTGTTTGGGGGTTTAGGGTCTGTCTTGAGCTTCCTTATATTTTTCTATACTAGTCAGTGACTTTCCTTTACACTCCTAAAACTGGCTGGTAGAAAACAAGAGGAGAGAGAATGGGTGAGGGGAAGAGAAGGCAGAGCCCACTTATGCCATTGAGCTGGAATCACTTCAAAGCCCTTGCCTACTCCCCATGCCTCCTGGACCCAGCAGTTGGTAATTTGCGCATCTCAACGACCTGACAACAATATGCACTTAAATGGCAGAAGAGGTTCAAACATAGTAAAGTGATGCTAGAATGTTCAATAATCTGCTCGGCACACGGTATTCAGAACTATAACAATAAATGTTTCCATTAAATGCCCAGGCTCAAAAGACGCTGCATAAAAGGAAGAATTCCAAAGAGTTCTGGATATGCTGGACAGGTCTCGAGGAGTGCTATTCAAAGAAACCATCTTCCCAGTTTTTTGCTATAGGTGGGCGACAAGATGAGGTAGATGGGTGAACCATTTCTTTCTTTGAGGCAGTCGTGCTACAAAGAAAACACCAGCTGAACCAAAGTGGGTAATGACAAGCCTGATGCTGGTATAAGTTTCTTCTGGTCTCATACGGTTAACAGTCTTGCTGACCAGCCTTGGTCTCTCTACTTTCGAGGAGCCATGGCCTTGAAAAGTGGTTTTCAAAGCTGGCTGAATACTAGAAGCACCTGGGAGGCTTTATGATCTAGTAATGTGCAAGGAACTTATCCAGAGATTCTGTTTCGGTGGCTTTGGGGTGGCACCAGGTACGTTTTAGCACTTCCCCGGTGACTCGAGCATGCAGTCAGGATCAAGGACTGCTGGTCTTTCTTGTAGCAGGACAGAAGACACGTGGGTTCCTCATGCCGACCTGTGGCAAAGTACCGAGAGCCAAGTACAGCTTACATGGGTGGAGCAGCTTGTCTTTCAAAATATTTCTTGCTTCTTGGATCTTTTACTAGCCACTCATGGGAAGGAAATAGAACTGAACAGTTACTAAGACAGAGGTGACACGCGTGGAGGGAAGGAACCGACACCTACGGGCCGTTTGGAAGCTGAGGCTTTAAGAAATCTGAATGTAACAGAATTGGTGGATGGCATGACCTATCCCACTGCACATGCAGAATGACACAGAGGAGGCAGGTGAAGGACACACACACACACACACACACACACACACACAAGCCATAACGGCCTCATTTTCTGACCACCTCCTCCAGCAGGATTTTTTGGGGTAGGATGAAACTATCAAGTGACATCAAAAGAAGGGAAAGTGAGGATTTGGGGAGCCGAGGGCTATGAATATGGCAGTTTGGAGAACAAGGGGAATCTACCACTTATTTAAAATACCTAAGCTCAGAGTTGAGCCTGGAAAATATGGAGTTCAAGGTTAATGAGTGGATGCAGCCGACCTTCAATTCAGGCCACCCATCGCTTTACGCCACACGAGCTTACGACGCACCAGCAGTTACTCAACTCACCCACAAATGAGGATGGGATTCAAAGACAGACCTTATAAATATTTGCAGTGCCATCCGAGTCTCTGCTTAATGGTGACAGCCCTGGAGACCCTGCATTCCAGAAAACCTCATTCTTAAAGCCAATCCAGTCTCCTCTGCAGCACTGTGTTGCCCACACTCAGTGCCAGGCTTCTTTTACAGAAAACATCCCAGAAGGAAGTGTCAAGCATTCTTGCCTCTTGCGTACTCATCTACCGGCTTATCAGGAGTATTTTTAGACACGGAGTACATTCATCTAGGTAGCATCCCAAGATGGAAAACGTACAGGCTTTAGACAATGGCCCTCTAACATCTTTAGGAGACCCTGGGTAAATTAATGAACTTCCTTGAACCTTGGGTTCCTTCTGCGTAAAGCGTATAACAATCTCTGTCTCTTAAAGATTGCTATAAAGATCAAACATGGGCTAAAGTCAGCTTTTGCCCAAGCTGCATTTAGTAGAATGCAAGTAGGAAGCAGAAACGTCTTCCATCAACATGCTCTTTGAAATCCGATCTGCTGAGACTCCGTTTCCCTCCACTCAGTGATGGTTCGGGCACATGTTATAGCTATTCTTGCCACTTCCTGGCATTGAGAAACAGGCTCATCTTAAGAAGTCAGGCCTACTCTTGTATCAACATTTTAATTTCTCTACAATTGTGACTCACTGCCCTCTTCCGGATCAGGCCTGGCCAGTCTTTAGAAACCTGTCTGGGCCGTGGCTTCTGACTTCTTCAGGACGGTGACTGATGAGAGGATGGGAAAGGGGAAAGGTTAGGGAGCAGCTAGTTATCTAGTGTTGGGGCTTTCTGCATGGTGGACACTCGAGCGCTGGTCTTGTCTCTTGTGGGTGCTTTGTAGTGGCTTCAAGGGACCAAAGAAAAACCAAGAAAACAAGGAAATGAATGGCATACGCAAACACTGAACGACTGGTGTCTGGCTTTAAGCAAAGTGCGTGTTGTCAGGTTTCTGTAGAGCTAGGAAGAAATTCACCTGCTCGTTGCTGAAAAAGTTCTAAAGAAATATTTTGGATGTACATTTGCTCTCTCTTTATTTGACATCTCTCTCCACCATAACACGGACATTGGTTTCCTTCTCTCTCTCTCTCTCTCTCTCTCTCTCTTTTAAATTGTAGTAATGTATACATAACATAAAATTTACCATTTTAACCATTTTTAGGTACGCAGTTCAGGGTCATTAAGTACATTCACACTGTTGTGCAACCATCACAAGAATCTGTTCCCAGAACTTTTTCATTTTTCCAAACTTAAATTCTATGTCCTTTGAACACTAACTCCTCCTCAGTAATTCCCCCCCATCCCCACCCCACCTTCCAGTCTCTGGAGGCCACTGCTCTGCCTTCTGTCTCTATGAATGTGACTGCTCTAGCTACCCCATGTAAGGAGAATTCTACAAGACTTCTCCTTTTGTGTCTGGCTTATTTTGCTTAGCGATGTGTTTGCAAGGTTCATCCGTGTTGTAATACGTATGAGAATTTTCTTGCTTTTAAGCAAGAAAAGCTGAATAATGTTCTACTGCATGTACACACCATATTTGGTTGATGCATCCATGTTTCGATGGACATCTGGAGCATTTCTAATGTCCCAGTCTCTTAAACACCATTTTAGACGAAAAGGCTGTGCCGTAAGTAATCAGCAGTTGCTAGAGACACTTTGTCAGTGGAGGATTCCTTGTTCTCTGGCCTGTCCTTCTCCATTCTTCTACAGGGCGGACAAGAACTGGACAGCAGTTTGATCCCTGTTCAACAAGAACTGCTCACCCTCAGGGAAGGTCCCTGATAACCCACTGCTTCTTCTCAGCATATCTGCTCCCCTCCCCCACTCCCCAACTAGATCAACACTTGACCTGACTGTGGCCTATTAAAACTGAAATGCATAGACACTGGTCCCGTCTGGCAGAAAGGTCCACATACACCTGCCACAGTACTGTCCATCCCGCGATATGATGACCCTGGTGTGGGGGAGTGCCTTGGGCTGTATTTGCTCCCCACAGTTATTCCAAGGCTTTTGTTGGTTCAGTCTCTCCCAGAGAGGTTTCTTTTTCCTTTTTTTTTTTTTTTTTTTTTTTACTTGCAGCCAAATCACTTGACTAATGTCTTCTGTATTCCCTTTCTCCTCCTTGTTTTTCTTCTTAGATTTTTCCTCCACTGGCAAAGGAGTTTTGCCCAGGGATGTTTCAGCCAACAGCCCTAAGGCTAAAAGGGATTGTAAACTCCAAGCAAGACTTTTCAATTCAGCTGAGTGCTGTTCTCTGCCCTGGGCTCCCCTCTAAGGCCTGGGTAATTTAAGCTGGCTGTCTGGCGTCCAGGGCCAGGAGACATAGTACATCCACTCAGGCATTTATAGTGAAAAATACTCAAGGTTCTCAGCTGGTGGTATATAAAATCCTGGAGCAAATGTCAACAGACTGGGTGCATGATCAGCTTTCAAAAACCATAATTTTCTCTCGCTTTTTCAGCAAGTTATGCCCCTGAAACTCATACCTTACCTAGACAAGCAGAACACGTGCGACACAATTCACACCTGCGTTGTCTGGACGTGTTTGACCTTAAAAGGTGTCTGCACAAAATGCATCCAAGAGCCACGCATGAAATCCCCTGTTTCCGTTAGTCCACAGGGCTCTCCTACAATGGAATCCTGTATTTGCTGAGGCTGGAGGGATAGAGATCTGTTTGTTAGAAAGAATGGCAATACTTCTACTTACTGAGTCTGTGCTTGTGCTGGATATTTTACATGTGGGAGCTCTAAGCCCTCACTGCAAGATGAGCTTTTCTTATCCCTATTTATAAATGATGAAACTGAGGGGTGTCTGCGTAGCTCAGTCGGTTAAGCATCCAACTTCAGCTCAGGTCATGATCTCACAGTTTGTGAGTTCGAGCCCCGCGTCGGGCTCTGTGCTGACAGCTCAGATATCCTGGAGCCTCCTTTGGATTCTGTGTCTCCCTCTCTCTCTGCCCCTCCCTGCTCATGCTCTGTCTTTCTCTGTCTCTGAAATAAGCCTTAAAAATTTTTAAAAAATAAACGAATGATGAAACTGAGGCTCAAGAACAGATAAATAGATTTACGTAAAATTACATAGCTAGAGAGTAATGGGGCAAGGTTTATTTATTTATTTTTTGAAGTTTATTTTTATTTATTTTGAGAAAGAGAGAGAATGAGAGCATGAGCAGGGGCAGAGAGAGATGAAGAGAAAGCGAGAATCCCATGCAGGCTCTGTGCTGTCAGCGCAGAACCCTATGTGGTGGGCTTGAACTCAAGAACCATGAGATCATGACCTGAGCCTAAACTAAGAGTAGGACGCTTAACCGACTAAGCCACCCAGACACCCCGGGGCAAGGTTTTAAACTCAGAGCTTCTAAGTCCAACTTTTAAATTATATAGGTATAGCATGAATTGTGATCAACAAAGACTGGCCTTTCTTAAAAAACATCTTTGAACTCCCACTTGAAAAGGCCCAAGGCGGGCGGTGGTGCTCACTCTTTATCATGTGGGTGTGTCCTCGGACATTCTGTGCTCTTGGTCCCCCCACTATTTACCCACAGGCCATCCTTGGGCTGTGTCTACAGGATCGACAGGGTCTAGGAGCTGAGACCAAATGACATCATAGTTATGTCGCTCATCCACCACAGCGGTCAGCCCACAGCCCCGTCTCTGATTGCACATGGGCCCCAGCTGACAGTCATTGTTCTGTAAGTCTCATGTTTGGAGTCGATCCAAATGGAAATTCAGACATCTCTCTGTCATAAAACAATTGATAACGGGAAGGAATTAAATTCAGTGAGTTACTGCATAGCAAGGTTAGAAAAAAATTCCCCTTCTGTTTGGAAACAAAGTCCAATTTCTGCCAAAATTGAAAATGACTTATGTTCATACCATTTGGGAGTCGCGGATGCTTACTCTCAGGAAGAAAACGTGATTCGTCTTAGATGAGGGTGGCTTTGGTCATGAAGATGCCCTTCCTGCAAATCTGCCAGGATTGTCAAACACAGGAACAAAAACCTGGTCAGGCAACTGTTTTAGCCAGTCCTCACCTGGGCTCTCTGGGTCTCTAGCACCCTCCGGATCAGAACACAATGGCTCATTCTCTGATAGCCTTGCCCTTTCTGGTGACCAATGCATCCTCCTTAAAACTCTCTCTTCCAGTTGGTTTTTGTGACGCCACAACATCTTGAGGTCTTCTTTGGTGCCTCTGCTGTATGAATTTCCTTGTCCTTAACCTTCTAGCATTAGGACAGCATTCTCCAAGTCTCTGTCCCAGCTTTCCAGGACTTCTCTCCTCTGGCTGGCACATGGGCACCCACAGTCCGGAGCATCTCTGCCTGTGGTTACCATTGGCCTCTGCCCTGAAGGTCAGGGCCCTACTTCCCAGCCCCTGCTCCTGACTTTCCCAATGTCTGACCTCTACCTGCTTTGGAATTCCTTTGTGCTTCCTCCCCTCTGTCTTGCTGGACATTTGTCATCCTGCTGCCCCTTCCTCATCCTGGGGCTGACAAGCACCAGTTGTCCAGTGCCTCCCCTAGGCTCCCATCTTCTTGTTGCCCTAGGCTTCATCCCAGAGCCTGCACATGGGTCTCTCCCATTAGGTGCGTTTGTCTATTTCCAAATCATGACTCCTCCTGGTCCCTCTCCCAGCCACCAGTGAGAGGGGATATTCTCTTGTTGGGCATTGTAGTCTCTATAATGTCTGGCACACTGTCCCACATGTAGTAGGATTCTCTATAAACAGTCTGACTTAATTAAGCACATAGTCAGCAAATTGAATTAAAGCTGGTGTTTATTGCCTCGGGATAACACTTAGGTAAGGGCTATCGAAGATTCGAGAAGGAAAGAGAAAAGAGTGGGAAATTTAAACTTACTACACTGACAAGAAACTCTAACTTAAATGTCTTGTAGAAGTTAGTTTGTTCATATAGTGCAGAGAAGTTTTTGATCTGGTTTACCAGGTGTGGATGTGACAATAAAGACAGTCTCTTGAATGGGTATTCTTTCCTCACTCAGAAAATTTGCCTTTAAACCAATAAGTATGACTACAAGATTAAGTTATTAACTCGGTAACAGTGTCCCCTATTACCTCTGCAGGAGTCTTTTGGGCAGGTTGTGGACTGACATTTTCTACCATACAGTGTAGCAATGACAACCTACCATTGTTTGCTTGCCATCCTCTCCTGGGGGAGTCTGATTTCTCATCATTATCTGCACAATCGCAGAGGATGAGATGTTGACTACTTCCTGTTTGTGGACAGCCCCAGCCAG
Source organism: Puma concolor (assembly GCF_028749965.1). Classification (NCBI taxonomy): domain Eukaryota; kingdom Metazoa; phylum Chordata; class Mammalia; order Carnivora; family Felidae; genus Puma; species Puma concolor. The sequence goes on from NC_141676.1 coordinate 108,729,776, forward strand.
AGCTGAACCGAGATACATTCCCCAGACAGGCCCATATTTTGGCATCCTTAAAAACCAATATTCTCTAAACATTTAATAAAGGTAAGGATAAACTGATTTTCTATTAACATATATTTTATCCCAAAACAAATTCACTTACTAAATCATTTCCCCCTGGGCAAAGACAGAGTCAATGCTGTGAAAACAATGCTGTAAAAAAAACCTCTTTTCTATAGTTCTGTTCTCTCAGCTTTCATTTGTGATTTCCTGAAGCAGATGTGCCTTCCTTGGGAGACATATTAGAGATGTGAAATGTGTATGAAAATAAACCATTTGTTTTTGCTAAATCGTTCTATGTCATGAATGATACTGTGTTCACAAGTTGCTGATTCGGAGGGTTAGCAATTGTTCGTGGGCTGGTTTTGGGGAGAAGTTGCTTTATTCAATGTGCAGAAATGCTCGACAGAGACATGTAAGCCCTGGCAGGGAGTACTGTTTCAAACCTCCTTCAAGGGCATTGCTGAGATCAGCAGCAGTGGAACCAATTTACATTTCCCTGGTTATGTGGGATGTCATGTGTGGAAGGCTGAATCCACCGGCCCCATATATCCGATCTATTTTGACCATGCTTTACCGTCCATGATAGGTCGGCACTGTCTGCCTCGTGAGTCTGGCTCTAACTTCACCCTGGGGCTCACCTGTGCATTTGTTCCTCCTTGTGGCCTGACACTCTTTGTCTTTCTATTTGTACTTTGTCTTTTCCCTCCATAATTAGTAATGCTTCCCGTAAACTCTTAGATATTTTAACAATTTTGTCATTAGGCCCCACAGAAATTCTCTTCTGTGGCAAACCCATTGTAACGCACCTGCCGGTTCCTGATTTGACGCCACCCCACCCGCAGCTGCTTCTGAGGCCAGGAGACTCAATGCTTCTGGCCAGGACCAACTGCACCGAGGACCGTGGCCGGGTAGTTCAAGGGGACCCACAGGTAGTTTGGATGAACCAATACAACTCTCTCTCAGAGGAATTTGGAAGTGATCAGACACTGAGCCAACTGGAAGCCAGCAATCACTCATGACAGACCAGGTGATGGTGACGTCAGGACTGCTGTCCCTACTGGGGGTCGTAGGAAGTAGATGAAGCCGGACAAGGAAAGTAGAAAGGGAGCTGGAGAGAAGGCAGGACAGGGAGCCTTCAGTCTGTCCTTGTCTGGCCCTGATACACTGCACCTTTAGATAGTCCTGAGAAATACTACTGTTAAAATAACATCCCCTTTTACTTCAAATTGCCGTGAGATAACCTGTGTTTCTCTCAACACAACAAACTGTGACCAAAGCCCTTTTCTTCTTTATGCTGCCCGGGCTGCCTTGGGTGCCTTCTGGGCTCAGCCTTTCTGCCATCTTTCTTTTCATCACCCATCTCCCGAGGAGACAGCAGCTGGGCCCCCTCGGGACAAAGGTGGTGACTGAGAGTCACTTGCCCACTTTATTAATCAAGGTAATTAATGACAACTGCCACAACAGAGAGTCAACTAAAACTTTGTAGCTTTTCTCACCAAAAGCTTATTTTTCATTCACGTAACATCCGATGTGGGTCAGGAGGCCTTCCTCCACTGAACAGCTACATCATCTGGAACAAGAGAACTCTGGTCGCCAAGATGCAAACAGAGTGAGATGGAGAAGGCAGGGTGACTCCTAATTAATCGCCTTGGGTTGGGATTGACAGATGCCACCGTCACTTCTACTCAGAGCCCACGGTCCAGAACTCACCTTAGCCGCGTGGACATCTGGGAAGAGGAACGGAACGTACAGAGCACTCAGTGAGTACTGGATGTTTCCAGCACCCTTGCATCTGCCAGCTGCATCTGGAGGCTTGGCCGGTTGCCCTGACAGCTGGCCATGGAAGCTGGGAGGGTGAGGTCCTGCCATGGGTTACCGCCGCGTACTGCCACCGGGTAGTTGTTCGAGGACGAAGGGAGGCCATGAGGCCGAGTGGGTGAGAGCATGGGCCCTGCAGGAGCCAGGCCACAGACTGGCCAGATCAGACCCCGCTTCCCCAGACCAGGGGAGGGAGGTGGCACACAGCCAGACGGCCAGGTTCACTCCCTCAGGTCACTCCTCTCTTGCCTGCCTCCCGGCCACACTTTGAACACAAGCCTTGCGCAGGTTCTGCGGCAAAGGGACCATGAAGCAGGAGCATGACTTTTAAAAAAGAAATGTAATGAAACTTGAACTTTGAAAGGATTGCTGATCAGAGGGAAGTCCTGCAAACGATTGAGAGCGGGGCCTCTTATATCAGATGCTCTGGGTAGAAGTCCCAGCTCTGCCATTTATTTGCCACCTGTGTGACCTTACACAAGTTATTTAGTCTCTTTTTTTAAGTTTTATTTGTTTATTTTGAGAGACACAGAGGCAGCACGAGTCGGGGAGGGGCAGAGAGGGAGAGAGAGGAAGAGAGAGAATCTGAAGCAGGCTCCATGCTGTCAGCACAGAGCTGACGCGGGGCTCAAACTCATGAAACCGTGAGATCATTCACGAAACCATGAGATCATGACCTGAGCTGAAATCAAGAGTCGGACACTTAACTGACTGAGTCACCCAGGCGCCCTGACATTATTGTTATTATTTAGGCATGTTGGGAGGCTGTGCAGTTATCCCCTCTTCTGCTACTTTGGCACGAAGCACACTGGGAAATTCTTCTAAGCTGTTCTTTCCAATCCAAGCCATGCTCATATAAAATCAGCATCTCACAACCCCTCTTGAACGGATGAACCAAAGGCATCATGCATTTATCTGACAACCGTCCTCCTTACGTCTGGGCTCCAGCCAAACTATTTTCTGTTCCTCCAATGCACTGGCTTCTGCTCTACCAGCCTCTGTGCACCTGCGCCTGCACCTGCCCACTCTTCTCCAGCGGGTACGGAAGAAGGAGACTTGCCCAGACCTTGGGTCAGCCTGTCTTCTTGTGCCCTAGATCCCATGCTCTCTCATCTTCACAAAGGCCTTGCTTCTTCAACTCTCCCCTCTCTTTTGGGCCATCAATTTCCCTTGATGACTTATTCATTTCTATTAGCCATCAAATTATTTTGGGATATTTCCTATCTTAAAAAAAAAAATCTTTTCCGGACCAAACGCCCCCCTCTAGCTATCACTTCATTTCTCTACTCTTCTTGGTTGCAACATTTTTCACTAAATTGTCTGTATTTAAAGTGTCCACTTCCTTTCCTCCCATTTTTCCAGTCTAGTCAAGCTTTAGCTTCCACCGCCTTATCACAGGTCCAAAGAGCGCCAAAGATCTCCATGTTGCTAAATCCAATGGTCAATTCTCAATCCCCATCATAGAGACATGAGACTCAATGGATGAATTCCCTCCTTTCAGAAACACTTTCTTTGTCTGGTTTCTAGGTCATGCTCTTTGGTTTCTACTCCTTTCCAAGTTCCTTTGTCGAAATCCTCTCCTCCTCCCAACTTCCAGGTGTGGTTGGGTGGGTTGGGGTTCTGTCCTCTGATCTCTCTTTGTCTGCTCTTACTTCCTAAGTGATAACATCCATTTCTCTAAATACTGACAGCTTCCAAATGTATTCTCATCACTTGACTCTTCTCTTGAATTCCAAATATGTATATTCTAGAAAGTAGCCAAACTTTGGAGATCCAATCAACATGTCCAACTTCACTTACCTAGAACTGAACCCGTGATTCCTAGTGCTACCAATCCTGTTTGTCCTTCTGTGTCTACCTCAGCAAAGTGATATTGGTGTTCATTCAGTTGGTTAGGTTACAAACCTTGGCATTGTCATCACCATCCTCTTGGCCTTTCCCTTTCACCTCAGCAGCAAATCCTGTCATTGGCACCTTCCGAACACACCCAGAATCTGACCTCCCTGCTGCCACCTCAGTCTACACCACCACCTTCTCCATTGGACAGTCACCTCCAAGCCTGCCTTCTCATTTTCTCCTATGGCTCCCACACCACATCCTTTTGCTTCACACAGAAGCCAAAGCTATATTTCAAAAAAATTTTAACCAATGCCTCTGAGACCCTATGAGAGCCAGACCCGGGCTACTTTTCCTCCTCCCATCTCCACCACGTTGGTCTTCAAGCCATTCTTTCAGCACGCCCAGCATGCTGCTGACTCGGAACAGCGCTTCCTGTTCCCTCATTCTGGAACAGTCTTTTCCCAGAATATTTTAATGTGGTGGCTCCATGCATTTCATTTCCATTAATTCCTAAGCCAATTCACATGTCTTCCCCCTTCACTTCGTTCAAATGTCACTTCCTCAGAGCAGTCTTCCATGATGATTTTACCTAAAATATCAGTCTCCATCTTCTCTCCCCTGTAGCTGCTTTATTTTTTATCATAGCACTTATCAAAAATATGTATTTCTTTTACACATATACATACACACATATATATAACACATATTTCTTAAATGTTATATACATATATAAATATTTCTCTTCCCCACTTGCTCTTAGCTAGTATCTATGTGGGTAAGGAATTTATCTACTTTATCCACCACTGTATGGATGATTTGTGCATAGTTTCACCTCTCCCCGGACCTTCCCTTTCTCTAATTTTTCTTCTGGCCAACTCCTTCTTATTCTGAAAATACCAGTCTATTTTCACTTCCTTTGGGAAACCTTCCCTAGGACAGTTCTAAGTACTGTTTCTATGCGCTCATAAAATACCAGTTACACTCCTATCACAGTGCCCACTATGCCCACTGTTTAGCAGTTTTCTGTTCCTCCAGCTGGGCATCCCGAAAACCAGGCTTCCTCGTGCTTGGCTGTACCTGTCTCTGAGCCATTTCCCCAGGAAGAGACCATGAGATCTCCATCTCTCTGCTGCTAGGAGGAGACGTTACCTTGCCTTCTCCATAAAACAGGAAGAGCTGCCCTCACAGTCTCCTTCTTGTGTGGCTTACAGGACTCCTTGATGGGGCCCAGCCTTCCAACCCCCAGAAAAGCTGGACTCTAGTCTACCATCCTGCAGTGACTGTCATCAGAGAGCCCGCAAAGTTTCAGGGAGTAATAAATGCCACCCAGCTGTGAAGGGAGGGGAGTGCTGCTTGGATAACAACCCTGCAGCTACCCTAATGACTTAGAGCAGAAGGAACTCGAGTCGTTTTTCAGTCTGTCAGTTTTTCTATTATCCTCAAGACTGAGCATGAAACATTCATTATAGCACGTCCTTATTGATTCAACTGATGAAAATATATTGGTATTAATAACACGAAACTCAAAGGCACCGGGGATAATAAAACAATTGATTGTGAGCATAACGTGCCTTAGAATATTTTTATGTTGTAGTTCCACGCATTTCATTTCCATTCATTACTAAGCCAGCAAGCAGGTGATTTGAGCATCACATCATCAAGCTATATAACCGTTTTTATTTGGTACTTCTATGATTATCTGGAGGAAATAGTTTCATTGGTTGTTAGCAACAGAGTTTAATTTGAGGCAAAAATGAAAAAAAAAACTATTGGAAAGGATCAACTCACTGATGAAAGGCATAAAGCTGGGGCTTCAAAGGGCTTAAATATGGTCATTAAAAACAATATTCTTTTGGGGTATTTTTAATACTGTTTCCTCTTAGGAAGTTTCAAAAAGAGAGCCTCCTTGGTTTTTGTCTGGAGTCTAACTTAGGTCCTTGTCTTTTGATATTCAGAATATTATGATATGGCATAGGAAAGAGGATCTTTTTTATTTTGGATTATACTCTGTGGCTATGCTTTTACCTGACAAACATTTTTTGCTTGATCACTTTTTTCAGTTCATTTTACTCAAGAAGAGGTTTTTGTCAGCTTCTGGAAAGACTGATCTCACCAAGATGTATGATGTCAAACTACATAATTATCAATGCACTGCACGAAATAATTATAAAAATTATGGGAGCTTTAAAAGAAAAAAAAATCTAAATTCTATCCACCTACTATCAACTCCTCTCATTTTGCCATGTCTTCTGGTTTTTATTTCTATGCCTACATACTTAGCATGCTATCTATGTTTAGAATATATGTTGAGAATGGCACTCATGAAATTTTCTATTTTGTTTTATTCTCTTATCATTTATCAAATTTTTGTTTTTATATTAATTTTATCATGGCTACATACTATTTCATACAATTCTATAGTTGTCACTTCCATTTGCACCTTGTAAATAATACTGCAACGGGGATATTCATTCTTATGGGTTCTTCATACGCCTTATTCTTTCTTTAAGGTATCCCTATAAGTAATTTTACCAGGTCAAATTGTCTGAATGTTTTTTTAATCTCATAAAATACATTTCCAAATTACTTTTCAAGAGGGCTGAACAAATTTAAATTGTCCCTATCAGTATATCAGGTACCAGTTTAAAAATATTTTCAACAGGATTATGAATTTTTCACTTTAAATGCTTGTTAACGTAGCCTGTGGCAATCACCCTGTTTCTGGTGAGTGGTTCCAGAGACTATTTTCCTAAATGCTTGTTTGACATTTTTTTTTCCCCTTGTGTGAATTTTCTTTTCAGATCCCTTGTTTATTTCCCTTTTGGGTCTAGATAATTTTCTTGCCAACTTCTAAGAGCCTTCAGGTTTGCTGCAAATATTTTCTTAGTCTTTTGGGGTTTTTTGCATTTTAGTTATATTACTTTTTATTGTACCTGAGCTTTCAATACTTACACAATTGAAATGTTGATGATTTCATCTTTACAGTTGTCATTCTTTTAAAGATGGATATCATTTTTTAAGTCCTACAGTCTGTTGGTTTTCTTCGATTAGAATTTTATATTTGCCTCGTCAATCATGGAGAATTTATGTTGGTAAATGGGTGAGATGATTATTTTACATCATGCACTTATATTCTTATATCAGTTATTAAATAGCACAAGAATATTTAAAATGCCCTGTTTGGCAGTATGATATTTTTGAAGCTTATTCAATAACATGCATTGTTGAGTTGGGTAGTGCTCTAGTCCCAAGGAAATGAAAAATGAAAATGATGCTATCTTAGTCATTAAGGAGCTCAGAGTTTAGGCAAGGAAAGAGGTCAGGGAACAGTCCATAAATGGCAACATTTGGTATCTCACACTGACCACTGAATCCCTGTGCTGGGAAACTGAATTCTGTTCCCTTTTTGTTCCTATTTCTTCTCTTTTTTGTCACACTCTCGCTCTTCCCTGTTCCATTTGTCCTCTTCTTCTTGCATCGTCTTTGGCTTGCTTTCTCTTTCTCGCTCTCTTTCTCCCTCCTCCCCACTTTTTTCTCTTTCCCTCCCCATTTGCTATTCTCCCTTCCCTCTCCTTCCTTCTTTCTTTCTTCTCCCTTCCTCCATCTCATCTTCACCCATGCCACCTCCAGAAAAAGAAATGTTTACTCTCTCTTGAGAGACATACATCCTAAATCAATGGCAAGGTGTTAGTCAAAGCATGTGCTTAGGAGCTAAGCAGACCTGAATTCAGATCTTGGCCTTATCACCACCCTCAGTTGTATCAACATAAGAAAATGCATGAAGTCCTTACGTGGCATGGTTCGGACATGCATAAGTTTAAGTTACCACAATTTAGTTAAATAATCCAAGTCCTTCAACAACATGGTTCAGATTTAAGTTACCACACTGCACTGACTGTAACTGTATAGCTTCAAAAACCTCCCTGCTAGCTTCTCAGCCCACAAATCACATCAGAGATAACAGATGGACATCATGACCAGTGAACAATCCTTTCACTTCTTTCAAAGCCTGTGGGTGATCACTCACAACACGCGTCTCCTTTCCATTCGCACACAGGCAGCAAAGAGTGTAGTTGTGTTGCCTTCTTGTGCCCCGGTGATAAACTAACATGAGCTTTACAAAAGTGAATAGTCGCAGGAGGAAAGTGACCGACAAAGATGAAAGTGCAGCAAATAAACAAAAGTGATTGTCGCTGGAAGTGAAATTGGAACTGAGCATATATGGGAGTTTGTAGAAGAAATAGTTGACCTTGGGAATACTGACACTCACTATTCAAGATACTCCAGGTACACAGCCTGTGGAACCTAGTGAAGGTGAATATCTGGACAGAAATGAGGAAAGTACCTGTGATGTGAAGGAGGAAGATGTCCCAGAAGAAGTGGTGTCGGCAATTCACTTCATGTTAAAACAACGCTCAAGAGATATTTCACACCGTTAGAAAGAACAAAAGATGAAATGTTGGGAGTTCACCCAGACATGGAAAAGAGTATGTATCATAAGCTATATGACAAGAAGCTGGCAATCACTGTTCAAACTACTCTTGATACTTTTTTTTCCGGAGAAAGAACACACTTTAATTCTCTTAAATTACAGCGCACTAAGAAAATACTGGCTCTACCCTTTTTCACTTCCCTGTATAATTAAGAACAGTTATAGAATTCATAATGTTTTGAGAGGAATTTTTAAAAGTCACAAAACAATAGCAATGGTTCCCATCAATTATTAAGATTAAGAGTGTCATTTTCATGGCCCCAAACTAGTTACAAAGTGGTGACTGCATATATGTAAGCTCTGTCAACATTAGTCTCTCTGTAAGTGAAATGAAAGTATGGTTTCCTAGGACGGCTGTGTCCTTGCTGAACTTTCAATAAAGAGTAGCTGTCATTAATGTTAACATCATTAGTATCAACCACTAACCATAGCAACATGGCATAATTCTACCAAGTTGGGTTTAATGCAACTTTTATTGAGCTTGTGTAAAGTATCAGAATTAAGTGAGAAAACACAACAACAAATTAGTGAAAAAGCAAATATTTTTCCAGCCATCAGAAAACCGCCCTCATCCCCCTAGATTTCTCCCTCCAAAAGAATCACATTGCTAGTTTTGATAATAAAGTGCTCAAACTCACATTCTTGGACTTGCCTCGAGTACTAATTTCAGGAAGTTCAAATCTTTTTGTATTCATTTAAAATTTTTTTAAACATTTATTCATTTTTGAGAGACAAAGTATGAGCGGGGAAGGGCAGACAGAGAGGGAGACAAAGAATCTGAAGCAGGCGCCAGGCTCGAGTTGTCAGCACAGAGCTCGACTCAGGGCTTAAACTCATGAGCTGTGAGATGATGACCTAAGGTGAAGTCGGACACTTAACCGACTGAGCCACCCAGGTGCCCCAAATTTTTTTGTGTTCAAACTCTAGTATTTAATTTCTGCTTTCCTTCTGTACCGAGAGACATCTGTGTGGAGGAGTCCAGAAGTCATTATTAGAAGAGTGGGGAGTGGTGGTGGATGGGAATTTAATCAAATGGCATTCTATGCTCTTCCTACAGAAGCTCGTAATTATTCTCTGGTTGAATTGTGCCCACCTATTTATAAAAACAAGGATTAATGAACACAAGACAGAGAGAATCCACGTCAAGAGCCATTGTCATAAGACATTTCCCTCTTCATACCAAAGTAAATGATTGATTAATTAAAAAAATTTTTTTTAATGTTTATTTATTTTTGAGAGAGACAGAGACAGAATGTCGGTGGGTTAGGGGCAGAGAGAGAGGGAGACACAGAATCTGAAGCAGGCTCCAGGCTCTGAGCTGTCAGCACAGAGCTCGGATGCGGGGCTTGAACTCACCAGCCATGAGATCATGACCTGAGTTGAAGTCGGATGCTCAGCCGACTGAGCCACCCGGGCGCCCCTGATTTATTTTTTTAATGCCTTCTCTACTTTAGTTTGAAACCATTACTTAGAAGTAAAAGAGCAATGTAGTTTTCACAAACCAGGGAAAACTGCAGAGCATTCATGAAGCCTCCATTCAGATCAAAGCTGAGCAATGGCCCATTGTTCATGTCCTATGTCCACGTCTGCACACCTGCGCCCAGCACCAAGCCCTCTCTTTTGGTACCACCTTGCCCATCCAACCTCATCTGACTCCCCATCCTCGATTTCAGCCCCTTCACCTCCTTCCTATCCTCCCAACAATGTTTGTTCCTGGTTGAGTGTCCTTACAACTGCTTTTTCTTGGCCTCGAGTGACCTTCCCTCTCTTCTCTACGCAAACAATGCTCACTCTCAAAGTCCATCTCAAATCACATCTCCTGGTGACATATTGCTCATAGCTCCATTCCCCATCCACCTGGACTTTCTCTGATCTGCTCTAGCACTTGTGGTCTACACCAGGGGCCTTTGACACTGTCATTCAAGCTCTTGTCATGTTACTCAATCCTAGTTCAAGTTTCTGGGAGGCTGGTAGTCTACTGTATATTTCTACTTAGTTCACAGATATTTAGGCAGACAACTGTAGCTCCTTGAAGGCAGAGGCACATCTTGTCTATCTCTGTATTTAATAGTGCCTGGCATATAGTAGGAACTTAATCAATAATTATTCAATAAATGAAGGATACCGTGAAATGAACTTGAATTTTTCCCTTCCACATGGGGAAACATGCCTTCCTAGTCATTTTAAATAAACCTACCCTTTGTCTCTTTTCACAGTCTTTCTGGGGAGACAAATTTCTCATGGGGATATGTTAGCAACCTGGGGACAATTGCATGATGTATCACCAGCCCCTTTGTGTAGGTTCACAGGGGAATGGCATTCTCCTTAGGCAGGTTTATTGAGCCCTGAACCGTAACATAACTAATTTTTACTTTAAGTTACATTAAGATACTGAACAGTTGAAAAGTGAAAAATGGCATCAAACATTTTTTTTGTTCTACACAATAAAAAAAATCAGGAAACACACACACACACACACACACACACACACACACACATATACACATATATACATATATATGTTCTTTCTGAACTGGTTGAGTATTTTTGTATCATACAGACATAACATAGCATAAGCACTCTCCAGTCATGTAATTCAAGATGACATTACCGTTCTAACCTTACAGTGGTAAAATGAACAGAATCAGTAAGTTCTAATGTCTTTTAAAGTTAATGGGCTTTTCTATAAACGCATATATGTCAATTCTATATATACATGCACACATACCTATGTTTTGTGTATATACATGTTCCCATTAACACAATCTGCTATACAATTTCTCTTGAAAATACTATGCACATTGATACAAGTAAATAAAACCACAGGGAAATAAGCAATTTCTTAAGGTGTTTGATATTCAGAAAAGGGTGGCAGAGAGACTAAGATTTACAAGTTTAGAAATGGGCCCCTGACAGATCTGTGGGCATGGTCATTTGAATGTTCACAAGAGAAAAGACAGGGGATGTCTAGGGTAGAAGGCTCAGTCAAGACTAATTTTTCAGCCTTTCTTCCTCAGTAGGTTTAAAGTGACATCAATAAGGAGAGGAGAGGGGCTCTTCAAAGTTTTCCTGAGTTAAATATGTCTGCCTTAGTGGCATTGCATTTGATGTACCAAGAAAGTAAAACTACAATCAGATAGCAATCATGTCATAAAACTCACTCTGTCCTAAAGGATTTTCAACTTGCCAATCAGTTAAAGCCCATTTAAGTGATGGCTGTCAGCCATTTCACATTCATGTCAACTGCAGCTGAATCGTACAGCTGTGGCCCAGCCTCATGCCAGGGTGACTGCACGCGTGCCTTTCTGGATCTCTGTCCAGGGTGCTGCCTGACTGGCTTGAATTCCCACTATGTGCAGGCCACAGGGCTAAGCTTGCGGAAGTAAGTAACTTAGGAAGAAGATCTCTTTTTCTGTGCTTAATCACAAAAGAATGGGGGGAGAGAGATCACACTGAAATAAAAAGTCCATCTTGTTCAGGAAGAAGGAAGTTAGGAAGGAAGGAAGGAAGGAAGGAAGGAAGGAAGGAAGGAAGGAAGGAAGGAAGGAAGGAAGGAAATAACCCTTTCTTTTTTATGTTTGGTAGTCTGTGCACATGAGTGTGTATGTTTCAAAAGGATACTGCTACAGTTCTGAGACGCTTAGAGCACAGCCTTGCCCAAATATACCTATAATGTGTTTCCCCCCGCTTTTTTTCCCTTTGCTGAGAGCTATTGGAAACAAGCATGCCTGATTGATGAAGCCATTCCAGGTCCACAGAACACAAAGTCACGAGGTTTGGTGCTGTTTGTGTCTTGAACAAGTCTCATGAAACTGCTAAGCTGCTTTGCAGGCCAAACTATCAATCAGCCCTGTTTTGACAGTCAGGTAGGACCAGACTGGAATTCTTGGATATTCCCAGCAATTCTTGAGTTATCATTTGGTGCCAACCTCTACTTATCCAAAGGAAACCCACCAGAGCTCAAACTCATTCATATTCACGTGGTGTGTTACAGCCCTCTCACCAGGAAAGGGCGGCAGAGAAGTGCTTCTAGCACTGTTCCCGACAACTGATTATAATTCAGGGATGGCAGTGAATACTCTTACAGAGCACAAGACGTAACAGCAGGAACCTTTCTAATTGCAAGGAAAGCTAATGCAATGATGAAGGAAATCACTGGAAAGAACGGCTGAGCTGTTCCTTGTGGCTGTAGCTGCTCAGAAAAAGGGTAGTTATGGGACAGGTCTCCTTGCTGGTGTGACAGAACAGACAGAACGCAATTAGGAGTCCAGTGAAGCAGTGTTGAAATGCAAATATGCACCCAGCTCTTGGAGCCTGGCAGTGTGCCAGGACGACATGGAACCAGCTGCCACGTCGAAGGTCCAAACGCAGGCAGAGAAAAGCTCTGGTTCTCAGCTGGTTCTCTGAGGCAAAGGTGTATCTTGTTACCCTCAAAGTTGCGTGGCCAAATTTCAATTAATGTATAAAATTTACTTCTGCTGCATCCAAGGATCTGTGCGGTTTGGATATGGGCGAGATGTCTGTATATGAAAACATTGGTTAGGGTGGCGATGTCACAAGCAGAGCAGGGTACGAAATTGTCTGCCATATTCCAGGAAACAGGCAGTCTTTCTTTGTTACTGGCTTAGTCTCTTCTTTCATTCACTCTGAAATTTATTAGTCACTCGGGAATGCTCGCCCCCTTCGCTTACTCTACACACTGTCCTTGGGCAATCTTCTGTATGCCTGTGGCTTCATTTAGTACCTAGGCACTGATGACTTCTCAGCAGGTCTTAAATCATGATTCTGCCACTCACTACCTCAGTGATTCAAGAAAAGATGCCTTACCTATACAGTGGGAATTATAATAGCACTTGGGCTATATTATGGGCTTGATGGAAGAGTAAGACAGAGTAAAGCACCTGCACAGAGTCAAGTCTAAATAAATATTAACAAGTATTACTAGTAGCAAACATTCCTCCGGCCCAGTCCCCTCTCCAGAGCCTCAGATTCATCTATCTATCTGCGTGCTGGACATCTCCACTGGATATGTTATGTGCCCATCACTCACCGCGTCCGCTATGCAATCCATGGTCTCCCCACACCTTCTCTTCATGAATTCTGTCAGTTGCGGATGACTCTATCATGAACCTGCCAGATATCTGAGGATCATTCTTGATTTCCGTCTCTTCTATTCGTGACACCCCATTAACCATTAACTCGACCAATTTCACTTTGAACACTCTTTCCCACCCCTTACCGTGATACCTTGCCTCGGGATCTCTGCACTTCTCAGATGACTACGGAGTCCACTCGAATTTCATTTCAAGTCTTGGTCCCCCAAAATACATTCTTCATTCAGCCGCCAGATGACTCCAAGTAAGAGACAAGTCTGCCTTCCTACTCAATGTCTTCAGGGGATCCTCATCTCCTACCGGATCGAGTCCAAACAGAGCACAGAGCAAAGGTCCTCTTGCTACCTCGCCAGATTTGTCTTTCATTCTCTGCCACACGTGAAACCTACGTCCTGCCTCCTTCTGTTCTCTTACAATGAACATGTTTCTTTTGCCATGTCCAGGACCGGTCCCTCACTCTCTGCTGTGAGACCTGTTCTCCCCTGAATCTTTGCCTATCGGCCATTCCTTTTCTGTCCAGCACTTCCATTTCTCTTTTCTCACCTACTCTCATCTAGTTCTCACCTACTCTCCTCAGGACACCTAAGTGTTCTCGTGTATCTAACCTTCATGCGCAGCTCTGTGTTTTCTCCACTTCAAAACCATGTTTTCTGGGAGAGATGTCTACATGTGTGGTGTTCTCCAACTTACTTCCCAGCCACCCTTCCTCCCAAATCAGCCTGGCTTCCTCCCTTTCCAACTGACAGAGCCCACAATTTCCTAGTCCTTGATTTCTCAGTAGCACCTGATGCCACTGGCTATTCCCCCTCTTTTTTTTTTTTTTAAAGAAAATTTACTTATTTATTAGAGGAAGGATATTTTACTTATTTCATTCAACCTATTGAAATGGGAAATTTCAACTTTGCTTTTTTTTTTTTTTAGTTTTTTTTTTTCAACGTTTATTTATTTTTTTGGGACAGAGAGAGACAGAGCATGAATGGGGGAGGGGCAGAGAGAGAGGGAGACACAGAATCGGAAACAGGCTCCAGGCTCTGAGCCATCAGCCCAGAGCCTGACGCCGGGCTCAAACTCACGGACCGCGAGATCGTGACCTGGCTGAAGTCGGACGCTTAACCGACTGCGCCACCCAGGCGCCCCTATTCCCCTCTTTTAAGACCCCTTTTTCACTGGACCTCCAGGGTACCCTGCACTCTTCACTTCGCATCTACTTCTCTGGCTTTATCTTCCCTCATTTCCTTCAGAGATTTCTCTCCCTGGTGTTCCTCAGAGTTCCATCCATACACTGCCTCCCTGGGGAATCTTTCTCCCATCACCTCAGCAACCATTTATGTGCTGATGATTGCCAACCTCTGTCTACAACCCGGATCTCTCTTCCAACTCTAAACCACCTGGACATTTCCACTTTGAGATTTAACAGATACCTTCAACTCAACGTGTCCCAAACTGAACTCATTTGTGATCTGTTTTCCTACCTTTCATGCGAGCTTAAGGACAGTGAGGTCTTTGAAACACTCACTCTGGCTTTGTCTTCATCCCAACAGGGGTGGGGACGTAGCAGGCACTCCTTAACTCTTTGTTGAATGATTAAAGTGTATTTTATCTCCGTGAATGATACCACATGGTTGCCTACGCAGAAAGTTCAGTTTCAGATTTGACTCTTTCATGCCCCACCCCCACTTTTAAAACACATCAAATTCATTGTTAGTTCATGGATTTTCCTTATAAAGGATTCATGGAAGTATTTTAGGCTTCTCTGCTTGCTTGTTAGGTGATGTGTCAAACCCAACCTGAAGTACAGTGGGAACGCAGACACAGAACAAGTCCTTCTCACCATGGGCAGCCCGTCTCTATCTACATACAAATAAACCAACCAGGAATCTTTCTTCTTCCAAAAGAAAACTCCAAAAGATCATATGGCACTTCATTCTGGAAGATTGTGACCTATAAAATTTCAGTTCATTTTAATTTTAAAAAAAATTTTAAGTGTTTTACGTATTTTTGAGAGAGAGACAGACAGACAGACAGAGCACGAGCAGGGGAGGGGCAGAGAGCGAGGGAGACACAGACTCCGAAGCAGGCTCCAGGCTCCATGCTGTCAGCACAGAGCCTGACGCGGGGCTTGACCTCACGAACCACAGGATCATGACCTGAACTGAAGTCACAAGCTTAACTGACTGAGCCAACCAGCTGCCCCATCCTTTTTAAGATTTGTTGTAGGAAGTAGTGACTGTGTTGTTTCTCAGAAAGTCATTTGAACATTAAACAACTGAAAAATCATCACTGTCAGGAGGATCTCCCTTTAAAGGGAGTGTGCACACCTAACCTTAGTGTGCACACTGTGCTTTACACTCATGTTCTTTGCCTGGAA
This sequence comes from Puma concolor, assembly GCF_028749965.1. Taxonomy (NCBI): domain Eukaryota; kingdom Metazoa; phylum Chordata; class Mammalia; order Carnivora; family Felidae; genus Puma; species Puma concolor. Next base: position 108,745,446 of record NC_141676.1, read on the forward strand.
CAGAAAAAGAAGATGGCCCAAATGACCTTTTCATTGTAACGACAAACCCAGGGTTTCTTGGAGACCATGATCACACAGGGCACCAAAGAAAATCCGGATTTATAATAACAATGGGTAGCATGTATTAAACATTTACCAGGAGCCGGGAGCAAAACTAACTCTTTGTGTGTTTAACTCATAGAGTTCTTGGAATAGCCATGTAAGTACAGTTATCTCCATCTCGGAAAGCTGGGGCAGAGAACGGTTGCATAACTGACCAATGTGTGCGTCACCAGGAGGCGGCAGACTGGGATGTGAATCAGCCTGGAGCAGCCTGGCTCCAGAGTCTCAGCCTTGGGCACCGCCATAAAGCTTGTGGATGTGACAAATTTATTTCAAATCATGTTTGCTACTTCATTTCATAGCCATAACTTGTTCTTTTAAGCAGAGAGCTAGAAAATATATCCAGGAGAAGGCCAGGAAGAGACTAATTTTGGAAGGGAGAAGAATGGCTATTAATTTAAGATATTCTTTTCATAATCCACAAAACAAACCATATTTAGTATGAATACACATTGAGTACTTGGGCGCCAGGTGCTGTGTAAGGGCTGGAGTCAAAACCAAGGGTAGAACAGTTTGCTCTATGAAGAAATCTATGCCTACTATGTTCTTAAGAGATTTATATCCTAGGAAAACACTTGCATGAGGTTTTTACCACATACTGTAATTGTTTAAGAGCCTACAAGAACACTGGGAGAAGTACCAGAGGGCAAAAATATTACTCATAAATGTCACTATTCTTTTTGAAATCCCAGTTCTGTCACAGGGGAGGAAGAAACACCCAGAAGGCAGGTGGACCTCAGCCCCCCTCTTACTCTACATTAGTCAATATGACTCCAAATACTAAATACTTATAAATGCCAACCAAAGCCAGGGCAATTGCCTACAATGAGATTGTGCCATATCGTTTTCTTGTTCAAAAAATGTTTTTAGGATATCAATGACCTGAAGGATAAAGTCTAACAGCTTTGATATGTTACTGGTACATAAGGTCATTTATAATTCGGTCTCAACCCATGTTTCCAGCCTCACCGCCTCCCATTTTCCAGTTTCTGTTGAAATCCAGGAACCTGTCCCCTTAAAGACCTGCTACTCTTTGACGATAAACCATGCCTTCAGATTTCTGTGCTTTTGCAATACTTTTTCTATTATCTAAGGCCATGCTGTTCAGCAAGGTAGCCACTAGTAATTTATGCTTAATTACAAACTGATTAAGATTAATAACATTGAGCATGCAGCTCCTTGGTCACACTGTCTACATTTCCAAGTGCCCCCTAGTCATACGTACCGAATAGTTCAAATAAAGAGCATTTGCATCATCAGAGAAAGTTCCATGGGATGTCTGGCTTTAAAGTGCCTCTATTTCCTCCCATTCCTCAACTTATGGGCCCTTCAGAGTCTTACTCATTTTCAGGTTTTCATTCAAAAGTCACCCCCTTTGTGATGCCTTCTCTAGTGCCTCTCTGCAAGCTACCTCCCACTGCATTTTTCTTACCTCTCTTTTCCAGTAAATAGCACTTCTATCAGCTATGTGTGTGGCTATTTCCCCCACGTGGATGTCAGAAACATGAGAGAAAGGACTTTATGTTCTCATGTGCAGGTCCTCATCAGAGTTCCTCATGTACAGCAATGATTTGGGGATTTATGAATGGTTTGGGATTGAATACAGAGGTCACTGACCTCAATTTTATTTTTCTTCTTCATTCCTCTGAAGGAGAAGAGAATGTTGTGTAACATTTTCCTGGTGTTCCATGGAAGGCTAAGAAAAAGCAGGAGTCCGTCTTCCTGACCCCTGCACGAATGTGAGTTCATAAGGCGTGCTGCGCTCAGGAGAGCTACATTCCCTGATGCCTTTAACTGTTCCCTGATCCCGGGCAGGTGAATGTGGGGTGGATGTGATGGTGTTCGCTAATTATACCTCAACCCACATCCTTGTGCTAACACGTCTTCACTTCTGCCTTGTCCACAACTCTGCAGCCCCCCTTGCAGAAATTTGCAGGGAAAAGGCATCCACCTTTGGATGCCTTAACTGATACCAATTAACCTCTGCAGATGCCTTATTTCCTAGAAATTCATGAAAAGAAAAAGTTTTAATGGTGTGGTTAATGTGGAGCATTTTTTGGTAGCAGTCACAGTCTCTGAAACTATATTTAGAATTATGTTTGTTTACTTTGAGAGGGGATAATCTTTGGCTGTTTTTATTCCTATTGGAATAATTTCCTTGCCTTGTGGCAATTCAACACAAGGAGCCTGCAGAAAGCTATGAAGAGCCTGTGAAAATTCTTTCTAAACAGGACAAATCCTTTCAGCACGCTTTTAGGGAGGTCTCTCACACAGACAAGGGAAAGCAAGACAGTCTGGTGTAGCAGAAAGGAAATAAAGAGACAGGAGCACCAGTGTTCAAATTGCAACCCAGCCAATACAGAGATCTTCCTGAACTAATTTTGTTGGGAAAAACAGGCTTGGATTATGGTCTTACTCACGACCGAACGGCCACTTATGCTCGGGTAGAGAAATAAGACTGGGGACATTCAATTTCTCTGCTCAACTAATAAAACGGGGAGAACAGTGCATTTCCAGAGACAGAGTAGGACAAAAAGTTTGAGTAAGATCAAACTCTAGCCTCTGTACCATTCACATCACAATTACTGATGGAGACTTACCCTATGTGGTTGTATTCACTGTCTAGGGCTGCCATGACAAAGTTCCACAAACTGAGTGGCTTGAAACAATAGAAATATATTTTTCCACCATCTGGAGTCTGGAAGTCTGACATTAAGGTGTCAGTGGAGTAATGCTCTCTCTTCTAGTCCCTGGTCACCAGGGATCTTTGGCATTCCTTGGCTTGCAGCTTATGACTCCAATCTCTACTTTGGTCATCACGTGGGCCTTATCTCTGGGTGATTGTGGTATTCTCTTATGCGTGTGTGTGTGTGTGTGTGTGTGTGTGTGTGTGTGTGTCCGTGTGTGTGTCTGTGTCTGTGTTTATATCTGTGTCTCTCCTCCTCTTCTTACAAGGAGACCAGTCATACTGGATTATGGTCCTGTATGACTTCGTTTTAACTTGTATCTTGATTACATCTGCAAAGACCCTATTTCCAAGCAAGATTACATTCACAGGTAGCAGAAATTAGGACTTGAACATAATTTTTTTTGAGAATGCAATTCAACTCACAACAATGATCATTATAAATTCAGATCCCTAAGGTCCATCTCAGACCTACCGAATGACCCCCTGCCCTTCATCCTGCAGTCTCCGCCACCCCTTCCACATATCCAAAGTTTGAGCATGCTGGTGTAGGAGGAGAATGGTGATGGACAGTGCCAGAATAAGGAGGAGGTAAGTGAGAAATCTAAAGGGTCACCAAAAAAGTCAGTAGTCAAGATGAATAATGTTTTAATGAGATATTTTTAAAAAATTGAAATTGATGCAAGAAAAAGTCCACAAAGAGCAAAATATCAGAATTGTAAATAAGCACAGGATCAGCATTACTATGTGTTTTACTTTTGCCTCAGGCCCTGACGCAGGTGGTAGGGTGACTGAGAAAGGCTGTCTTTGGATAGTTAGAAACCTTGCCACCGGGTAGCTTAAAGATGCTGTCTACCGATTCCTCCGGTTTCCCCAAAGTCCGGTAGAATTCTTATGCACACGTCTGCTTTGTCATAGTGATGTTTAGGGAAATCACAGGAGGTTTGCCCACATTTGGATCACAGCAGACAAGCAAAAGAAGACCCCCACAGGACTGAGATGCAAGTGAAGTGAGGTAAAGGGAAACAAGAAACCAGCCCAGGAGGTGACTGATCGAAATCCAGGCACTTTGAAACAGACACTCCTGCCAACATTGGGGGAAGTGATGGGGCAGACAGCAGTTCCCCAATTCTGCTTAGAGGTGAGATTTTAACCATTTACATTTTATGATTAAAGGTAAGGATGACTCTAAAAGGCTAGAAATACTTGGCAGCTCTGGGTGATGTGAATTTCATATTGTATCAGGTTGGCTGGATATTGTATTTACATTTGGTTTTTCTACTGAGACCAAGGAGATGTGACCTTGGAAGGCAGACATTTTGGTGTGAATCAGTTGAGAAGAGGAACGTCTCAGGAGGTGGGTGCATCCCAACCTATGGGACGCAGGGGTCTGGAATCTTAATGAGCTCTCTGGGTACGGTGACATTGACGGCGACTGCTACGGACAGTCAAATATCATGCATTGAATAAACAACATGAAATCCCCTCAGAAGGCGCCCAGGGGGATCCAGAAAGGGCTGGACTCTGAGAGCCAATCCAAATTTAGTTTCCCACTCAACAGGTGCCACCTAATCCTGAACCTTGCAGCTCCTGAACTGGTATGCTTTCCATACTTCCCACCTTCCCACTGGTCTCCTTACTCATAATGGAAATATAATAGGGGATGTCTTTGTAACCTTCCTATTCTGGGGAGTTACCCCGACTTTCTGATAACCATGCTTCATAATCCTGCCAGGTCAAGTTACAGACTTTCTGGATTTTTCACTGGAACAGCCAGGCTACCTAAATTTTATACATTAGGTGAGCCTGGGTCCTTATCAGAATATTGTAGATAAGAAACAGGCCAAAGCAATGGCAGAGGAATTCTAAATCAGGAAGATGGAAGGTAGGGGTGGGAGAAGAACATAAAAAGAAGGTCTATATGCAGATGTAGGGCCTTTCAAAGTTACTATGCCTGGAGATGATATTTCAACACAGGAAATGTGTATGTGTGGGCAGGGGTTGTGGGGGAAACCAAATATTTTCTTGTTTATTAGTATTTATTCCAATTCTATTGAATATTCTATTGTGTCACTTTCCCTTGACAAATTCACAAACATTTTAAAGATTAAGAAAGGCTAAATATTCAAAGTTAAGAGTGAGCAAAAAGAAAGCAATAAAAGAGGAAGAAAATAAGACATTGACTATGTTTGGAAATAGCCCCTCTCATTTTTATGATAAGGCATCACACAGGAAGGACGGTGAAATGGATCCAGCCAGATGAGAGGTCAAATTCTGGGTCTATCAATTTGTCATTCTGTGATCTTAAGAAAGAATCTTAACCCACTGTTTTTCTCATTTGTAATATGGCAGCTATAGTTTCCTCTTCTGGGGTTGAATTGAACACAAAATGGGATGCCCTTTATAAACTACCTGGTGTAGTGACGGTGGATGCCTCTCCCCTACAGGCTCCAATGATTGCTTCATTGATGTTCCCACTTAATACTTTGGTTCTACACATATGCTAAGATCTCTGGATTAAAAAAAAAAAAAAAAAAAAAAAAAAGAAAGCCTATCTTTAACTAGACCTTTCAGTTTGCATTGCAAACAAGCAGACATGACTCTGTGGGACCCAAGTGCTCCTTCACAGAGGGTGGGGCTGGCAGTAGAATGAGGTAGCTGGACAAGCCAAAGATACAGACGCAGAGTTGAGAAGTCAAGAGATCTTGACCCCAGAGAGGGTGATAAAAGGATATAGAATTTCTTTTTCCAAGGGAAAGAAAGAATCAGGGGAACTGGATTTGTCTAAGCTCACACAGACACTAGAAACTTAGGTAAATCACTTTTTCTTTCTAGGCAATTCGGGGGTAATATAAAATTGCTTATCTTACTAGATAATTGTGGTGGTATAAATAACAATGCATACGACCATAATGTTTGACATGTAAATCTGTATTTGTGAGGATACATTTTGTCATCTACAACTAGGAATCTCCAGATGAAAGTGAATTAAACAAGACAGAAGCCAGTCCTAAACAGATATTTGTTCAATGGATAATTGGTTCAAGGTACTACGTCTGCCCATGTTGCTAATGTTTTCTATAGACTTTATCTCTTTCAACTTACAAATTAATTCTACATTTAATTCAATTCTAGATATTTAGTCAACATCTGCAGTACGAAGTGATAAGAATACAGAAGTAAATACAAACTCCTTCCCTCAAGAAGCTAATTGTCCTAAAGACAGACAGACAGACACACACACACACACACACACACACACACACACAGTAGATATCCCACATATTATAACTAAAAACATCATTCCAAGAATGGAGGACTACTTCACTGGAAACCACTGGAAACATTTTTTTTCTGAATGTGAGTTAGGCATGTATTTCAGGGAGTGTACAAGGAGGCATGTATTTCAATTTTAGCTGTCAGGAAACTATGAGGAGATCATAAAGTGAATGGACTGTGTTGCTACCGAGGGCAAAATCCTATTGAAAATGGGCTGTCCTCCAAATGTCCATCAATGGATGAATGGATAAAGAAGATGTGGTGTATACACACACACACACACACACACACACACACACACACACACACACACTGGAGTATTACTCAACAATCAAAAAGAATGAAATCTTGCCATTTGCAACTACGTGGATGGAACTGGAGGGTATTATGCTAAGCGAAATTAGTCACAGACAAATATCATAGGACTTCACTCATATGAAGACTTTAAGATTCAAAACAGATGAGTATAAGGGAAAGGAAGCAAAAATAATATAAAAACAGGGAAGGGAACAAAACATAAGAGAGTCTTAAATATAAAGAACAGAGGGTTGCTGGAGGGGTTGTGGGAGGGGGGATGGGCTAAATGGGTAGGGGGCATTAAGGAATCTACTCCTGAAATCATTGTTGCACTATCTGCCAACCAACCTGGATATAAATTAAAAAATAAATTAATTAAAAAGAAAGAAAGAAAGAAAATGGGTTGTCTTTGGGGATCCACCAACTGGAATCACACAGTAAATGCAAACTGGTAATCCATCATTGGTGTCTCCATTTACCAACAACATCACACTCTACTTAGGAACCACTTGTGACTGAAACCTTACAGCTTTTCTCGTACTCAAATGCTCCCACCATCTCACTGGGTTGGAGATGTGACCCAGAGGGGATGACCAATACTGAGCTACATCAGTCTGGAAGCCAACGAGTTGAAATCAGGTTAACTTGGCATTGCTGTCTTGCTCTCACGCGATCCGGGATTACAGAACAAGAAACATTATGTTATCAGCTAAACACTAGTAGAATTCAAACCTTGCAGAAACTTGGCTGGTGCAAAGGTAATTCTGTCCATTTCATTTTTCTTATATAGTATCTAACACATGCCATGTACAACCAGGTGTTCGATAAAGACCATTAGCTTTAACGGGTGAATGAAGTGTGGCTCATGGCATTCCATAAATGAAAACATGACATCAGTTGGCCAATGATCATCCAGCTGGTGGGTAATCTATGTTTACGTAGTTTACAATGGTTCCTTACCATTTTCTATGTTGTTATTTCATCTTTCCTCACCCCTCCACAGGCGGTGGGTTGAGAGGAAGTTTTCCTGTGAGCGCCACTATTTAAAGGGCTTTGTCTCGGGGCCCCTGGGTGACTCAGTTTGTTCAGCATCTGACTTTGGCTCAGGTCATAATCTCACTGTTAGTGAGTTCAAGCCCCGTGTAGGGCTCTGTGCTGACACCTCAGAGCTTGGAGCCTGCCTTGGATTCTGTGTGTGTGTCTCTCTCTGCCCCTCCCCGACTTGCACTGTGTCTCTCTTTCAAAAATAAATAAATATTTAAAAAATTTAAAAAAATAATAAAGAGATTTGTCTCTGCCAAGAAAAGGACAGGAAGCTCTCTGCACAGTTTCTGCATGTGGGTCTTGCATCTGTGGATGCCAATGCTGTGGTCCAACAGTGCGACCTCCTTACTGTTCTTTGGCTTTTAGGACCATCTGAATCCCTAGTTCTCAACACTTTACGACTTTCTGCCTGATGTATGCTGACGCACATATTTTGTAATATTGACTCTCTTGAAATGGAATTTCATACATAATTTTAAAAAAAATCAATAATATACCCCAGTTAAAAGGGAACTAAAAGGAGAAATAAAAGTAAATACCATTAAGTAATGTATTCTAAAGAATCTGTGTTTCAATATACAAATATGGGAAAATAACTGTACCGGAAAACAAAATGAGGTAGTCAGATGCACTTGCATGAAAAATTGTTGTGAATACGCAGCAGCTACAAATGTACTTGGATACAGGTTGGCTGCACTGGCTACTCAAACATGGTGAGTAGCATTGCCATCAGTGACCCCATTTTCTCAAGTGAGGAGAAACTCTTGATACAGTTCCAAACAAAACAAAGCATAGTCTTCTTTCAAGGCACATGGTTGTTGCTGGAAATTCACCATAAATTGAAATGAAACTGTACAAAAAATACTTTGAATTCACACAGTATACAGAGTTAGATTATAAGCTTAAAAATTATCAACTTGTGTTTTTTTACTTCTATGAATATCCAAAAAGACATTCAAAAGCCATGGAAATGGGCAAAAGTGGGAAATGGGATAGTCCCTTGTTGTATTGGACTGTTCGATGCCTTGCCGACTGTCTAGCACCCCCAGCTTCAGTCTACGAAATGCCTGTAGGGCTCCTTAATAACTGTGACAACCAAAACATCTCCATAAATGTCCAGAACTGACCCCTTTGAGAAATACTGATTTAGAGAAGCAAAATAAAGAGACAGAGAGAGAGAGAGAGAGAGAAAGAAAGAGAGAGAGAAAGGAAGGAAGGAAGGAAGGAAGGAAGGAAGGAAGGAAGGAAGGAAGAAAGAAAGAAAGAAAGAAAGAAAGAAAGAAAAGAAAAGAAAGAAAGAGTCAGCCAAAGAAGAATAAACAGGGGAGAAACCTGGGAAAACAGCAGTGAGCAGTCTCACTTCTGAACCTCTATAAGTTCACCCATAAAAGCAGACAGAGATGTTGGAGAGACCATATAGGAAAGAACAAGACCAAAAGTAGGGCGGGGAAGGAGGATGGGGAGGGCATAGGAGAAGTAGAATACGACTGTTGACTGCTTTACAGTTGCTAATTAATGGCAAAAGGACAGTTCTTCAAACCAGTTGTTGGGAAAGAAGAAGGGGAAGGAAAAGAATGGGTTATAACCCAACTTCAATACTTTGATAGTGGGGAGTCACTAGACAATAACCAAAAAAAGAGGGCTTAAGATGGTGAGTGAAAATATTAGCATAAAACTAACCTCTGGGGGGCATCTGGGTGGCTCAGTTGGTTAAGACTCAGACTCTTGACTGCAGCTCAGGTCTTGATCTTAGCGTTGTGAGTTCAAATCCCACATTGGGCTCCACGCTGGGTGTGGAGCCTATTTAAGAAACAAACAAAAAACACTAACCATTGGGACAAAAATATAAACTCTCTTAAACGCCAAAAATATACTTAAGAAAAAGAAGGGGAAAAAAAAGAATACCTAAAAAAAAGTGCTGAGATAATCGGATATATATACATATATGGAAAAGGATCAATTTGAATCTATCTCTCATATTATTAAAAAGGAAAAATTATAAAAGGACCTGAAATTTGAGATAAAAAATACAGAGTCCATACAAGTACTAGAAACAAACATGAATGGATTTCTTCACAAGCCAGAAATACGGAAAACATTTCTACCATAACTCAAGATCTAGTAGCAATAGGAGAAGAGAGAGATAAATTTAATTATACATTAAAAATTTAGCATGGCTACACACACACACACACACACACACACACACACACACACAGTGTAAACAAAGGAAAAAAACAAATGACAGATTGGGGAAAATATTTGCAATTTTATATCACACAGATTCAAATATTTAACATAAAAAGTTTCTAAAACTAGAGAAAACTCTAGTACGTCAAAAAAGAATTTCTAAAAATAGAGAAAAGTCTAGAGAAAGGACTACAGAGTTTCAAGAAAAAGACATGAAAATCTCTCTTAACCAGATGAAAGATAATCAACCTTATCTCTCATAAGATATGTAAAAACGAAAACTGCACTGAGATCCCATTGATCGCCTATGAGGTCGTCTACCGTTTAGAAGTCAGACAACAATCTTTCGGCAAGGCTGTGAGGAAACAGACACTGTCACACACTGCATTGGAGATGGAGAATTACACACCCTGTGGAGGGCAATCTGTCAATACGAAGCAAAATAACGCGCTTACTCTTTAGCCAGGCAACCGAACTTCTAGAATCTCATTCCAAAGATGTACCGGCAAAAATATAAAAAGACGTATGACCAAAGCTAGTCACTGCAGAACAACATGTAATAGGAAAAGACTGGGAACAGCATAAATGTCTATCAAGGGGTGGGGGCGGGACAAATAAACCACGGTACATCTAGCTGCTGGACTTCTATACAGCTGGAAAGGAAGTAGAAAAACCTTTATGCCCCGTCAAGTATTCTCCTGATTAGATGGTTACGTGGAGAAAAAGAAAACACTTATATAGAATGCTTAATCTGATGGAAAAGGGAATATGGGTGGGTTTTATTTCAAAAACAAGGGAAGGATGAATGATAAAAAGCAGGTTACCAACAGAGGGGAAAGCGAACAGAGTTGAAGGTAAAAGCTAGACTTAGTTGAATACATGGTAATATAGATCTGGCTTGGAAACCAATACTATATTTTGCATAGTTAGGAAATTAAATTTTAGAAACAATAAATCTGTAAAAATGAAAAGTAAGTATGCACTCAGTTGGTGGTGTGGCCCCACAGGGAACTATTCCAACTGACCCTTGTAGCACATTATTTGCACGCATTTCCTGGTGGGATACAACCTACAGATAAAATACACTGAGAAAACAACTCAAGTGTTTACAGTAACTGTATTTTTGGTGGTAGTGTTTGTGTTGCTCTTCTGAGATTGGCACCGGTATAATCTAAAACAAAACAAATGAGTACTTATGTGATGTTCTCCTTTTCTCATTCTCTGTGTTTTTAAGAATTGAAACGCATCGTGTGGACGGACGAGACGTAAATGGAAGGTATAAGAAATTAAGTAAAATCTCTGTGGTCCTCCATTTGTTTTTATTATTTTTTTAAGTGTATTTTCTGACAGAGAGAGACAAAGCGCGAGCAGGGGAGGAGTAGAGACACACACATAATCCGAGGCAGGCTCCAGGCTCTGAGCTGTCAGCACAGAGCCTGATGTGGGGCTCGAGCTCACAAACAGTGAGATCATGACCTGAGCTCAAGTAGGATGCTCAACCGACTGAGCCACCCAGGTGCCCGGTGTGCTCCTCAATTTAAATAGAAGTATGAGGATGAACTCGCGATTTGTGTTAACTTGCATATATGTGACGCTTGTTTTGTAGCTGTGCTTCCTGAAAAGGCACTGAAGCAATGACTACTCAGTAATGATCCTATCCCTAATCCCAGGCTGTGGTATTCACATGGCAATCCCCACTACGAGAAACCACGGAGTCCTGGAGAACTGACAGATTTCAGGTTTGGGGCAGAAAATGCACAAGATGGGCTTGGAACGTCTCGTCATTACCAGGAAGCAAGAAAACTATCAAAGGCTGTAAAGCCCTGTCAAAAGCATTAAGGAGGGAACTTGAATAGGTCTCTTTGGGCTAAAGGTGGGGACACTTGAACATCTTTAAGGGTAAGAACTCAAATGATGGAAACATAGCAATTACGATAAAATCCACGAGTTAGTTCATAACGATATTCTAAAAATCATTCCCATTGATCACTGTTGAGAGATGTGAGAACCAAATCATTATTTTGAAACCTGACACATTAGGTAAAAAATAAGGTGTATATCGTACCATTTCCATCAGGACTATCCTACCAGGTCACTGAAAAGGTGGTGAAGTCGTTTCTCTTTACAGAAGTTGTCAGCTACTAAAAAAAGAGGGGTTATGGAATTAATAACAGTGCTATTTGCCATCTTCACCAAATTAACGGATCTAGACATGGGTTGGGAATGGTTGTTAACAACCTCAAAACCAAGACACCCGAACGCGTTTCCTAAGGGACGAACGACGCAGAGCCGATGAAATGCCACTGACCCCCAAAATCAAGTCTGGATTTGATCGCATCTCTACCTCCAAGTACCAACGTGAGAAATAAACACAAAGGAGACAGAAGCGAGTTAAGCAACAGGATGGAAATGTAAGGAGTAAAACCCAAGGTGTAGGGAATTCTCAGGAGAAATGAGAGGTTCCTTCAGCAACAGACTGCGAGGAGAATAAAAAGTGAGGAGAACCCACAGGTTACAAGAGACGTAAACGGCAGATCATCAACCTCCATGGGTCTTATTTAGATACATATTCAAGAAATAGAAACCACCAAAAATAAACAACAAAATTAAACGCTGACATGAATAAGATGATTGGGAATTTGAGCACAGATGCTTTGTTATTATTAGGAATTAGTGTTATCGTTTAGATGCAATGATGGTATTATGCTGATACATGTATATAAATACATTATGCTTTAGAAATTCATACCCAAATATTTGAAATGGTATGATGTCTGGAGTCTGCATAAAAACAATGCAGTAGTGTAGGAGTGCGTAAGGACAGAGGTGTCTCAGATGGAGACCTATAATGGTAACTGTTGCAGCTAAATTATGGCTTTTGTTATACTAATCTTTCTACATTTGTGTACATTTGATGCGTTCTTATACTCAAGGTCAATTCCTGTCCCCACTTTTTTTTTAAGTTTCTAGTTTTAATTCCAGTATCATTAACATACAGTCACATGTAAGTTTCAGGTGTACAACATAGCGATTCAATAATTATGTACATTACCCGGTGCTCGGTAGGATAAGTGTGAATAACACAAATACTCAGAAAAGTGGCAGATGAAACTGCTACCACTCCAGCTAGATAAACGTGGAAACAAGTGACCTCCAAAGTTCCTGAGTCTCTCTCCCTTTGTCTGGATCCTGTTCCGTATCCGTTTCCTTCCCAGGGTCTCTTTCTCCTTCTCCCTCTTCAACAAAATTCTTTTGTTCTCTGTTACATCCACCTCGTCTCCCCCCACCCCCACTTCTCCCTCCTCTTTTCTTCGTTTTCCACACTGTTCTCCGTTCCTTTCTTTCTCTGCTCTACTTTTTTCTCCCCTGATCCCTTTAACAACTGGCCATGACACTGAACTGAAAAATTGTTTTTCTCTTTCTAAATTGGTGAACGCGATGGATCAACATTTTACGTTTTTGATGTAATGGACGTTTGGAAAGTAGGTGAATCGAATGCTTTCCTCCCAGTTTGAAAGAGAACACCCTCTACAACACGGGGCACAAGATCTGCAGTCTGTTTTATCGGCTGTCAATGGTTTGAGGAGAGTTCTTCTGAGACCAAAGCATTAATGGAGTTCACAGGCGGTGTGGTCACTCAGTGCGGTCTTAGCACTGAGTGATCGGGTTATATGTGGCTCACAGGGCAGTCTGAGCAACTTGGCTCCAACTTTATTGTGGAAAAGTTGACATTAAGACCAAAACACTATTCCAGCCCCCTTTCTGCCTACACCAGCTGAGACGAGGCACATCGACACACTTGGGGTCTCCAAATAAAGAGGAAAGACCAAGGGGCACTGAATCTCCCTACCTTGGAACCCACTCAAGTGAGATCTCCCAGAAGCTGCTGTGCATGTGCAGAGTTCTGCCCTGACCCTCACTGGGAAACAACGTCTCTCTGTAAGCTGGTCTCGGGTGTGTTTTTGACACACCCCTATCAGCAACCTGGCTGATCACTGCAGGTAAATAGCTACGCTTTCCAGAAAGTTCCTTCTTTTTCTTCCTTATGTCTACCCATATGAAGTCAGTTGAAAACTGCCCTTGATCAAAGGCTCTGGCAGAGGACTACAGGACTTTTATTATTTATTATTTATAGAGTACCACAAGCGTCACCCAGCAGTTTGCAAAAGATAAAACACCAGAGAAAAGATTCATGCTGTGAGGAGGTGACAATGTAAATGCAATGTAAACATCATCACGGAACACAGTAAGTCCCTTGAGAGGTAGAAATAAGACTTCTATAATTCGGGGGAGACCAAAGGAAAGGTGCCCAGAGAAAATCAATGGCAGAACACCGATAGACATGCCTTCCGGAAACCATGTATAGTTAAAGGTGCAGCTGACCTATCAAATCGATGCAAATGAGAACAAAGTTTTCCCAGTAAATTATCAAAGGCTTAAAAACGGATACGATGTAATTCTTGTATCGGTGCTGAAGTTGTGTCACCATTATTCATTTCTGGAGGTGTTGTACATTGGCAGAACACTTTAGGAAAGCAATTTAGTATTATGTATCTGTTAGGATTCTTATGTAAGACTTTAATCCTTTTGCAGTATTTATAACTTTAACATATTGCAGAAGACAGCTCAGTACAATTCGGCCTTTATGTATAATACAGCAGTGAACACCCTGTGTTCCTATAGCCAAGCACATTCCTTCTCTCCCTATGAGGCTTGCAGACAATTTATCCTAGCCCCCACGAGCTTTCCCAAGTTATTTGTGCACCCAACATTGTCAATGATATCAAGAGGCATGAAAGCGTTTTTGCCTTTGAACCCTGTCTCTCAATTTCTAGTTTCATATTCTAAAGAAAGAAACCCGAAATATGGAAAAATTATCTGTATAGATGAAGATATTTATAACATTTGTAGTATAGAAATAGAAATAACCTAACTGCTAGCAAGTGGAGGATTTAGTAAGCAATTATGACACATTCACTTGATATATATTTTTATAGTCCTTAAAAAATGACTTTGAAGATTATCTGGTTATGGGGAAAAAATACTTGGACTATAATATTAATAGACAAAAGCAGGGACAAAAATAAAATATCTAAAGTCACTATAACCTAACTGAAAAAGTAGGGAAGAGGAAAAAGACAGAAGGCAGTGACACGAAACTGACAGCATGGGTCACAAAAGGAAGGTGGGGGAACAGGCGACTTACTGTTCTGCACTAATATTTAATTTTATTGAAACTTTTTTTAGCATTTTATTTATTTTTGAGAGACAGAGACAGAGTATGAGCAGGGGAGGGGCAGAGAGAGAGAGTGAGAGAAGAGAGAGAGAGAGAGAGAGAGAGAGAGAGAGAGAGAGAGAGAGAGAGAATCTGAAGCAGGCTGCCAGCTCCGAGCTGTCAGCACAGAGCTCGACACGGGGCTTGAACCCACAGACTGCAAGAACATGATTTCAGCCGACGTGGGATGCTTAACCAACTGAGCCACCCAGGCGCCCCTCCACTGTCGAATATTTTTAAATGTGCTAATAAATGCGTTTCTGCTAAACCACTTTTTAAAAAAATGTTTATTTATTCTTGAGAGAGATAGTGAGAGCGGGGGAAGGGCAGGAAGAGAGAGGGAGATAGAGGATCCAAAGAGGGGTCTATGCTGACAGCAGAGATCCCGACGTGGGGCTCGAACTCACAAACCACGAGATCATGACCTGAGCCGAAGTCGGACGCTCAAACGACTGAGCCCCCCAGGCGCCCCAAGGAAGTAGTTTTAATAAAACTCGAAGCAAATACTGAAGAGACAACCAAAATGAGATACGCACGTAGCGAAGCTTGGCCCAAACTTACTCCTATTAAGCTCCCTGGGGCTTGAGGACGTGCTGCTCAGACTCTGAATGGCAATCCATACTGATCAATAAGGATTCAATTTTGGTGAGAACGGCATCGCGTACTTCTATTTATTCTTGTGGCCTCTCGCAGCAGTCGCACCCCTTCCCAAGGGCTGGCTCGTGGACGGAATGTGGATTTCGGAGACATGTCAGCTCAGATCCCGGCAGTGCTACCTACCACACGCTGACTGTGCGGCTCTGGGCAGGTGACAGGGACTCGCGAGAAGGAGCAACAGCCTCCTAAAGCTAAAGGAGTCGAAGGCATCAGTTCTAACACAAGGAGCCTCCTAGCGACGGTGAATCCCCTGCAACCAGGTAGGACGCTTCCCTGGCCGCTCCCATCTCCACCGCACAAGGGATGAAAACTGCCTCTCGGTGACAGCACAAGTGGTGAGATGTGATTGCAAGGCAGTCCCTCTGCTCTCTGGGAGACAACGTCTCTCTGTCTCTGCTCTGATTTCCACGGCATCCCTCCCACACACCTGTCTCTATTCTCAGCACCATGTGAGATCGCGTCCTGCCTCACGTCTTCAATCAGGTGCACTTACTAGGGCCTCCCTACAGCAGTGGCTAGTGAGCCACTGAGTGGTGACTTTGGCCGCTGCATGGAAGTCACCCAGTGCGCTTTCTAGGACCCTCTATATTACATGATTCAGACCCTTCTCCCCGCTGCCCTTTTTCTGAATTTCCCAGGCGTCCTGGCCAGAGGCTACTTTTTTTTAACGTGTATTTATTTTTGAGAGAGAGAGGAAGAGGCAGAGACAGAGACAGAGAGAGCACGAGCAGGGGAGGGACAGAGAGAGAAGGAGACACAGAATCTGAAGCAGGCTCCAGGCTCCCAGCTGCCAGCGCAGAGCATGACATGGGGCTTGAACCCATGAACCGTGAGATCATGACCTGAGCCCAAGTCGGACGCTCAACCGACTGAGCTCCCAGGCGCCCCACGATTCTGTGGTTTTGAATGGCATGTATGCATGGGTTTCAGCTTTCCATAAACAAGTCTTGTTGTGTGGAGAGCCACCCCTTGACTGGCAGGAAGGAACACAGTGCCCTGTGTGACATTCATTAACAGTTACCCAGCTCAGGCCCATGGTGACAACTAATTTCAGAAGAAGATCCAGCCACTTTGCCAGCCAGAAATAAAATGCCATGCTTAGTAGCTTATTTCTTCTTCTTTTTAAAAAACATTTTGAGAGGCAGAGTGAGAGAGAGAGAGAGAGCGAGCCAGGGAGGGGCAGACAGAGAATCCCAAGTAGGCCCCACGTTGTCAGCACAGAGCCCGACGCGGGGCTCAAACTCACAAACTATGAGATCATGACCTGAGCCCAAATCAAGAGTCAGACGCTCAACCAACTGAGCCACCAGGCTCCCTGCTTATTTCTTCTTTAATTTACACTACTCACTGTTTTTAAATAAAACACATAACCTGAACTGTACCAGAGGCCCAGGGTTTTGGATCCTTCTGTCTGGGCACAAGGTTGAGTCCAGCTCCTAGGTATAAGGTACGTTCATTTTCTGAGTGAACCAATGATTTATACAGTTGACCTGTGATTTATAAACAAACTAGTCTATACCTACTTATCTATCTACTATCTACATATCTATCCTCTATCTATCTATCTTCTGTCCATCTATCTAAGAAAGAATCTCCTTACTATGAATGCATCTGTTTTCTTAAAATCTGAATGGAGAAAGCCTTCTTCAGGACTTTCACTTTATATGCAAGACCCAGAAAGAGCCAGGATAAATCTTCCCATGATTAGGAAGTAAACTTTCATTTCAAGAGAAATTACCTCACTTCTAAATTAGCTTGTATCTCCAGCAATCTTGTCTCAGGCATGATAAGACATAAATAATTACCAATTTCATGTCGGTGAAATTAAAAATCATGAAAAGCTCTTTGAAGCAATTTACAACTTGACAGAGAAAAGAGATTCTGTTTAAAAGGTAGTAAATTTTCCCTCCACCGGCTTCGGACTAAGGCTCAGAGAGGACGGGAATAGGAAGCAAACAAAATACAATTTGGTCCTTTCTTTCCTGGGACTTCAAAATTCAGGTTGAGCAGGTGCTTTTCTTTCCTGAGTGAGAGAGCAGTTCCCACATCCTTTCAAGCATTTTTCTTTTCCTCTGAAGTGCTGGGTGTTTTCAGGAGCCGTGGGGAGGCTGTTTTATTCAGATTTCTGTTTCCTGATTTCCCTCATTGTGGTCTGTGCTTTGACACGGGCGCTGAACGACAGTATCTTCGGAGAAAAGCAGCTGGAAACTGCTTGCAGGCTCTAGTCACATAGGAAACAAATGCTCCTTTGTGGAGCCTGCAGACTGTTATCTTGACTCAAATGCTAAGCTTCTGTTGCAAGCCATCCATTCCCGTGGACGCCAGACTCAGCCGGACGGTGCCTCTTCATGAGCACCGTGCCCTGAAGGTGACATTTATTTATCTGTGGTCCCTTCCTCTCACACTCGATAACACACCAGGCTCTGGAAAGGCAAGCAACCTGCTTGGCCGGTAATCAGTCTTTTATTCCAATCTGCTCTTGCTGTTGGCGTTTCTTCCATTGTTAATTACTACGCTTGTCACCTAGACCCCGGTAGGACGAATGGCACGACCCAGATCAGGCTGCAGAACCACTTTCCCAGCAAACACCCTCTGCAGACATCGGAAGTACGAAGAACACGAAGCGGGAACGTCAGCCAAGGGCAAGGGAGGGAAAGAGCACCTTGGGATCAATGCCGTGGGCCCTGCCAGACTTTTCTTTGGGTCGTTGAACCTTCCCGGGGAACTTAGGTCGACGAGCCTTTAAATCTACTCTGGGAGCCTCACTCCCGGCATCAGCCTGACTGAAGGGTGGAAGGGTCCCGTGTGACTCACCTGGGGGTCTTGGTAAAGTCTCGCGGTGAGCTGTCATATTGATCCTGCTCTTAAGTTTGCTGAAGTGGATCACAATGGCACCAAAGTCACGGTTGGTGGAAGGAAAACACGAAGTTCAAGTCTTTGGTGTCCACAGACTATGTCTATGTATCGTTTTCTATTTTAGTTCTTGCTGAGCTCTGCTTTCCTTTATCTGTTCTGACTCCATGTGCCTCCCTATTTACTCTGTATCAAGTAACTGTTCTCTCCCTACAAGTGTCATCGGAGGGTAACTCCCCAAACACACACAGCCACAGAGTAGCTGGGGTTCACTGACCTGACACCTCATTTTTTTTTTTTTAATTTTTTTTTCAACGTTTATTTATTTTTTGGGACAGAGAGAGACAGAGCATGAATGGGGGAGGGGCAGAAAGAGAGGGAGACACAGAATCGGAAACAGGCTCCAGGCTCTGAGCCGTCAGCCCAGAGCCCGACGCGGGGCTCGAACTCACGGACCGCGAGATCGTGACCTGGCTGAAGTCGGACGCTTAACCGACTGCGCCACCCAGGCGCCCCTCACTTTTTTTTTTAAAAAAAACCTTATATATCAGAGAATTTTTAGGTTCACAGAAAAATGAAGAAGGTACAGAGATTTCCTGTATACCTCTCCCCCGCCACCCCCCTGCACACACAGAGCCTTCTCACTACCAACAATCTCCACTAGATAAGTACGTCTGTTACAACGGATGATCCTATGTGGATACATGAGAATCATCTGAAGTCCATGGTTACATCACAGTTCACTCTTGGCATATGCTACATGCTATGGGTCTAGACAAATGTTTAGGGGTGAGTATTCACCATTGTAGTACCACACAAACTATTTTCACTGCCTTAAAAATCTGCCTACTTATTAACCTCCCCATCTCTGTAGACCCTGGCAAGTACTATGACACCTCATTTTTTAAAGATTTCCAATCTCAGGTCATTATGTATAAGAAGAAGAATATACCACTTTTTTTAAAAAAAAATGTTTTTCAATGTGTATTTATTTTTGAGACAGAGAGAGAAAGAGCGTGAGCAGGGGAGGGACAGAGAGAGGGAGACACAGAATCCGAAACAGGCTCTGGGGTCTGACCTGTCAGCACAGAGCTGGACGCGGGGCTCGAACCCAGGAACTGTGAGATCACAACCTGAGCTAAAGTCGGATGCTTAACTGACGGAGCCACCCAGGTGCCCCCGAACATGCCACTTTTTTATTATTCTCCCCAACCTCTCCTTTAAAAAAAATCATCCGTTATGTGTATTTATTACTGAATTCTTACTTTATAGGACTGCAAACCCTGCATCCTATTTTGTCTTACTGAGTAGAGTTTATATGGCCCGTCCATTTCACTTCCTACACTGTTTTTTTGACCAGAATTAGGAAATGAGCTGATATATATAGCTAGAGGCATATAGCTAGAGGACAAATTAATGGTGATTAACTAAAATCATGTGGTTCAAAGTTATATTTGCTGTTAAGTATTTATGCCTCTATGAAAATAATTTTGTAATTAAAGCATGAAATACTGAATTGGCCATTAGTGGTATTCAACCACCATGAATCCGGAAAGTGCCAAGTTCATTCTGTAGTTTTACATATGCCTAATTGCTTTTAATAATAAAAATTCAGGGTCTCCTGGGTGGCTTAGTCAGTTAAGTGTCCAACTTGGGCTTGGGTCATGATCTCACAGTTTGTGAGTTTGAGCCCCATGTGGGGCTCTGTTCTGACAGCTCAGAGCCTGGAACCCGCTTCTGATTCTGTATCTCCCTCTCTCTCTGCCCTTCCCCTGCTTGTGCGGTCTCACGCATGCTCTCTCTCTCTCTCTCTCTCTCTCTCTCAAAAATAAGTAAACATTTAAAAAATAATAAAACTTTAAATTATTTTAAAACATAGTAATACATCATTATATGTCCATGATACATCAGTATCTCTTGACACACATTTTTATTCTCAATATCATTAAACCATTTTAATTTATAAAACAGATGATACATTTAATTAACCACATGATTCTTGGAGGTGAGGGAACTAACTTCTGTTAAACCCTGACTGTTTCTAGGTTTCTTACGTCCACTATATAATTTAATCCTATAGCAGTCCTGAAAATGTATCTCCATTTTGCAGTTATTCTTATTTTCCAGATGATGAAATTTGAGGCTTAGAGACATTAAGTAATTTTCACAGCTAGAAGGTGGTGGGGCCACGATCAAAATTCAGATGCATCTTCAACCCAAAGCCTGAAAACTTATGTCCCTTGTCTAGTCTATCAAGCAGGGTGAGTGGTTTATTAGGGTAATTGTAAATAAACACACTGGGATTAACTTCTAAATATTGTGTGCTTCCCGGTGTGTCCCGTTTGAAAGTGGGAGGGGCGGGTCTGGGGGCCGAGTGACCTGTGGGTCCAGCTTTATTAAATAGTTAGGCTGTTGAGTCCTTCACCTCCCCCAGCAGCCTGGAGGGGTTACTTAGTCATATGCCAGGGAAGAGCCGATAGTTGGATAAAGGGCGACTTAAGAAACTGAGAAGGGAGAGGCGCCTGGGTGGCTCAGTCGGTTAAGCGTCCGACATTGGTTCAGGTCATGATCTCGCAGTTGGTGAGTTCGAGCCCCGCGTCGGGCTCTGTGCTGACAGCCTGGAGCCTGTTTCAGATTCTGTGTCTCCCTCTCTCTCTGCTCCTCCCCTGCTTGTCCTCTCTCTCTCTTTCTCTCTCTCTGTCTCAAAAATAAATTAAAACATTAAAAAAAAAAAAAGAAACTGAGAAGAGAAAAGTAACTCAGAGGTTTATGGTTTCAGGGAGATCAGAGGAGAGGCAGACTGATCTAGAGAAAAGGCAGAAAGGTAGATTGAAGCTTCTGTGTTGTCACTTGGTAATTTAGAAGAAACAACAAGGTAGTTTTTCTTGGTATTTAAATGCGGAGGTGAGTTCTACTTGATTGAGAATAAGCTGAGGGAGAACCAAAACAGAATAATTAAATTTGAATTAAGAAGATACAAAGAAAGGGGATGGAAAGAAAATACTTCAAAGTATTATCAGTAGTTACATCTGGGAGTACAAGATATGTTTACATTTCTCTTTGTGTCTCTCTCTTTTTTTAACCTTACAGATTCTCTCTATCGAATATATACTCTAAACACTGTTTAGAAAAGAAGCACATTAGGATTACTGGAAGGCAAGGCCTGACAGAGTTTTAAAACCAGTTTCCGAACTTACTAGCTTTGTGATCCTGGGCAAGTTACATACCCTCTCTGATCACTGGTATGTATTTTTTATGTTTTCTTTTAGAGAGTGGGGGGTGGGCAGAGAGAAGGAAGGAGAGAATCCCAAGCAGGCTCCACACTCAGTGCAGAGCCCAACGTGGGGCTGGATCGCACAGCCCTGGGATCACGACCTAACCTGCAATCAGAGTCAGATGCTCAAAGGACTGATCCACCCAGGTGACCCTGAGCATTGGTATTTTTATTTATTAAATTACTCACTATATGGTAACTGATTTTATAGTTAATATAATTACTATTATTCTCAACATCTAGACAGTGTTTTGGTTACGAGCAGAATTATTTACTTTTTTGCCTTTTATGTGAATAAACTGCTTTATTTCATTTCAAATAATCAAAAAATAATTATACGTAGATTATTTCCTAAAGGTTTTCTCCCCTAAAGATGCCTATGCCTCATCTGCAGCGTTCAGCTCATGCACAGCATCACAGACCAGCTGACGGACGGCCTTGGACAGAGGGAAACTCTGGGTGAGAGTCCAAGCTGAGCCACAAGATGTCAAGCCTTCACACAGTGAGAAACATCAGGCAACCTGCAGGATCGAATATCTGTGCTCTGAGCTCACTGGGGCGGCCTCGAAAGTCCCATGTGTGTCTTACCTTCCTGAAATCCAGTAAGCACTCGCTATACGTTTATGGGCATGACTCTGTGTGTAACCCACGGGTACTCTAGGGCCTCTGTGCTGAGCTGTCAGCACAGAGCCTGATGCGGGGCTTGAACTGATGAACCATGAGATCATGACCTGAGCCGAAGTGGGACACTTAACCGACTGAGCCACCCAGGTGCCCCATCACGTTTTAATTTTTCTTAAAATCCTTTTCCCTATGTGTCTTACCCCCTCCACCCCGACGACAACCCCCCCACCGAGGTTTCCTCTAAGACTCTCCCATTCACAAATTTCACCCTCTGTCAAAACTGCCTTTCACCTCATCCCATGGGGGCTCCTCTCTGCTTTCTCCCGCCCCAGCTTTCTTATTCTCATTTTCCTCTAGAGTAAATCATGCCCTTTTTGGCTGAAATATTCTAGTTTCCTCCTTCCCAACCCACCCAACAACATGCCCATCTGCTGAAGATGGCCCAGAGGCCTGGAGAGGGGACAGAGAATAAAACTGTTTTCATTTCAAGTACGCATGACAAATACATGTTTAAAATAAGCACGTGAAAAATAAAGTAGGCACAAGAATGATTTCTCTCATTCCCAAAGGTATTTTACCATTTGAAACTATTAGACATCCAGAAAATTACCTAAATCCCACCACACTGTTCTACTACAAATGGTACCAGTAGGTATAGTTAAACGCCCACGATGTGCCGGGCACCGTAGAGAATATCCATGGCGTGTTATCTTACTCAGTCTTCAGGGTAACCTTCTGACAGGTTAGCTACCTTGTGTGAGGGGATGTAGTAAGCGGGGGTGAATGAAGATTTAGTCTGGCTCTCAGGGCTACATAATTTCAAATCCTGTGAACTTGTTCACCATAGTATTTCTCATGGGAATATGGCTACTAGTTAAAGAAAAGAATCAGCCATGGTCCAAGCCTGGGTTAGTATCTGAGCTTCTTAGCAGCTGAATGACCCTAGGGCCTGTTCCTCTTAATAGGATGGAATCACTTTGATGATTCGATGAGTACATAAACAAAGGCAAGAACAGAAGTAGGTTTGGACGGACCTTTGTGAGAGCTGATTTCTTCGCTAAGGGTTTGTGACTACGATAAACTACCGAACAGAGCAGCTTTACAAAAATGACAAAGCTCCTTGGATGAGCACTTCAGGTTTTCTAGTTTCGAATTTTACTTTTAAATGAATAAAGCCTCCCCTGTCATTTGAGCTCCTGGGTTTCGACGCAAGTGTGTGTGAGACCCCACTGCACAAGCTGGTTCTTGCTTTTGACACACTTTGACCATTTCTTTTTGGAACAATTATATTGGACACAGACTTGTAAAACTCAATTATTCTTCGTCCAGATACACATGTAGAGAGGCCTGACTAGACATTTCCAGACATGACTGTGTTTGTTACTGCAAATCATTACATCAAATGCATCAGTATCTTTTTGTTCATCCTTGCAAACAACCTCTTTCTGCCAGGCGCCATTAAAGTTACTTTACTTGGATTTCTGGTTGGGGTGTGTGTGTATAAAGCATTTATATGTGCATGTCCACAGCCTTTCCATCTATATAAAATGCATCAGCCTGGAAATCTTATAAGAATGAATTTTTCCCTCTAGACTTTTGAGTTATTTTTCTCTCTAATCTTGGCTGGAGGCAATGTAAAAATGGCTGCTTACCCAGTTCAGACCTGCACTTGTGGCTAACCACAGCAGGGAGTGAAGGGTGTAGGGGGTATAAATTGCTGAAATAAAATGACTGAAGTGCTTTCAGGCACCAAGAAGCTGGCCTCCTTAGATGGAGAGGAGTCAGAAGACATCTCTCGGTTCCTGAGACAGTTCTTTCATCCCTGCAGACTGGATACAGAGCCCACGAGAGGTCCTGCACTGACCCGTGGATTTCACCCAGATGGTTCCAGCAACTCGAGGGAGATGGTAGACTAACCCAGGTGTTGTAGACAGAGTCCTAGGGTAGTTAGCATGTCTCTACCTACGGGGAGCGGGCTGCAACACTGTCTTGGGGCCACATCCAACTCGACATACTCGACCGTAATGATCTGCCACGGCAGCAAAAGGCTTTCGCAGGCTCTGTCTTTGCCTCGGCTGACAACAGCCACGGCTGGGCCTATTTTCTTCCTCTTCTTCCCTTTTAGCTTTTAGCTTTTACACGGTGCTAGATCCCTTCAAATGCTCGCAAGGCATCCTGTTTCCGTGCCGGTTCCGGCTCCTCAGGGCTTACTCAGAGCCTTCTGAGTTCTCATGTGCTTCTTCGCCACCCATCAGAGCCACAGGGATTGAACTTGTTTCGTGTAGGCGTTAACCTCAGATTGTCCCAGAAGATGGCCCCCTCCTCCAAAGTGCTTCCCTGTCTAAGGGCTGTTCCCAAGGTGCCGTCTCATTCTGCTGCTGCCTGGTGCTCAGGCCTGGTGGGGCGAGAACGAGCAGGAGGTGTTAATTAAGTAGCATGAGCGACAGTTGATGACGGAGAGGCAAGGCCGCTCTCTCTCATTTCTTCCCCAGCCTCAGGTTTAGAGAAACAAAGACAATACATCCGAATTGCACCGTATACTTGGAAAAGCTGAGAGGGTATACGCATGTTGAGACAGGGCCCTCCTCCTGAATATAAAGTCAGAGGGACACAGTTGTAGCTCCCCAGCAGATGAGGACTTGATGGCAACACAGGATTAATCTTCTGGTGGGGCTACTCGGGGTTTCAGGCGTGTACATATGTGCGTGTAACAGGGACCATGGCAGACTGAAGAGTCATAGCTACAGCAAAGTGACACAGAGAGGGGAGGTCAAAGATCAGTGCCTATGTGGCATATTTTGTGCAACTGGAGAAGAGGAGAAAACTCAGGGGTGGACAATAAACCCAAGGGAATCTACCTCACAGGCCCATTTTTGTTTTTATTTTTCTAAGTTTATTTATTTATTTTGAGAGAAAGGGAGAGAGCACGTAGGGGACGGGCAGAGAGAGGGAGAGAGGGAGAGAGGGAGAGAGAGAGAGATCATCCAAAGGAGGCTCCACACTCAGCGCACAGCCCGATGCAGGGCTTGAACCTACGAAGCAGGAGATTATGACCTGGGCCAAAACCAAGAGCTGGATGCCTAAGTGACTGAGCCACCCAGGGACCCCTCACAGGCCCATTTTTAACACATAATCAGTCTAAGACAGAAGTTTGAATAAGTTTATCTTGTAATTCTTTCTGGAGGCAGTATAATTGAAGAGACTTATTTTCACAGAAGAAAACCTGTGACTCCATTTTCACAATTCAATCCGATTACGTACTTTCATTCATGTGTGTTCCCTCTTAGTTTTTACTTCCACACATAGATTCCACTGAACAGTCACAAGGGGAACACTCAGGTCCTCTGTTCAATAAACATCATACCCAATGTGTTCCTTGTTCAGTTAGAGTGTCCAAACTCATCTTCTTTCTGATATATATATTATGATTATAGATTAAGCAGTTGGTGGATATTTTAAGATTGTTTGGATTTGTCATTACAATAACGAAAATGGCAGCAAACATATTCTTAAATACAACTTTGATTCTCTTTAACTCCTTACTCAAGAGAAATCCATAGATGCTAGTGTTTGTGTCAAAAACACCATTATTTTTATGGCTCTTGAAATGACTTGTCATATCACTTTCTCAAAGAATAAAAGATAAAGTCAATATACAAGCATATATATTGAATATATTGTATATTTATATATAACTCTTTATCAGGTGAATTATTTATCTCTCATTTTATTAGGGTTTTTTCCTAGGGGTTTATCTTTTTTTTTTTTTCCATCTGGAACATATTCTTTGATCTCCTCATTTTGTTTAACTTTCTGTTTGTTTCTTACAAGTGTACCTGTATACATTTTTTCAGGTACACATTTCTCAGGTATATATATACAAGATGAATTCCTTCTGGAGACTGTTCGGCCTTTCAGTTCTGGGAAGTTATCTCTACCATTTCTTTAATACCTTCCTCATCACCATTTTCTTAGTTCTCTATCTGGAACTCCTGGATTTGGTCTGGATTGATTTTCTATTAATGTTGTTGCTGTTTTTCATATTCCATCTTTGACTACTTTGTTTTAATTTGTGGGAGATTTCCTTGAATTTATTCTATTTTTTTAATGTTTATTTATTTTTGAGACACACACACACACACACACACACACACACACACGAGTTGGGGAGGGGCAGAGGGAGAGGGAGACACAGAATCCGAAGCAGGTTCCAAGCTCTGAGCTGTCAGCACAGAGCCCGATGGGGGGCCCGAATCCAAAAACCACGAAATCATGACCTAAGCTGAAGTCAGATGCTCAACCAACTGAGCCACCCCGGTGCCCCTTGAATTTAGTCTTTAACGTAAAAGGGATGCTCATCTGTAACGGAGAATCCCTGGTCAAGACTGACACATTCGTTTCACAGGGTGGCTGATGTAGAAGGTCAATGGAGTCTCACACTAGGACTTGCACTCCCTGGTGTTCCCAGACTTATGCCCCATCTTGGGGCCCCAGTGCCAGGTCCACATGGGGTAATACACAGCTGGCATCTGGCCTCAGTCGAGACCCTGCTGCACGGCCACGTCAGCTGCAGAATTCCCTGAGGTCTCTATGACAGCTGCATCCACTGCACAGTTCAGCCTTTCTCTCTGTCTGCACCACCTTCCTTCATCCCTCACAGTTGTGCTTCCCAGCAGTGCTCCCCAGGAAACACCTTGCTCACAGATTCCGGTTTCTTTCTGTCTCATCAGGAAGCTGACCCACAACAAAATCCCTCTTCTGAATTTTCCCATTTCTTACTCTTTTCTTTCTAGGTAATGGATGTCTTGGATTGTTTTCCTGTGACTCTCACATCTGTTTTCACATCCTCGGTTTCTTTATGTTCTTCTTTTTGGGTGATTTCCTGAAAACGGGCTCTCTAATCCTTTTGATTTTTTTTTATTTTTGGCAGTGTTTATGTCCGATAGCTCCTATTCTGATTTTTCTTTCCCAAAATAGTAATTTGCCCTTGTTTTATAGGTCAGACAGCTTTGTTTGCTTTGGATTATTTTGGATCTCTTCTGTTATCTCCTTCATGTCATTTCAACATATGCCTCTCATGTTGGAGACGTTCCTCAAATGTTCCCTGACCCTTAGTTTCTGGAAGGGAATGTGCACGTTTGGGGTTTTTTTTCCTTGGAAGGTTTTATTTCATGGGGATGAAGTCACGGCCATTATTATTGTGCATTCTCAGATGCCAGGAGTTTATTCTTCTCTGTGGCCATTTAACCTCGAAAATAACCCTCTATCTGCAGCCTCATAATGATCATCTGTGGTCAAGTATTCACTAGAGAAATAGCTTCTTTCCATTCATTTAGATCTACGTTAATTTTCTTTCAATCATGTTTTATAATTTTCAGTGTACAAGTCTTTTTCTTGTTTCATTATTTTTTGAATATTTTTTTTCTTTTTCATGCTACTTTAAATGGAACTGCTTTATTTATTTCATCTTTGGACTGTTGACGGCTTGTGTGTAGAAACACACCTGATTTGTATATGTTTATCTTGTATCTTGCAACCTTGCTGAATTTGTTTATTAGCTCTGATTGTTTTTTGGTGGGTTCTTCAGGATTTTGTATTTACGAGATTATGTCATCCCAAATGGAGATAGTTTAGGCTTCATCCTTTGTGACCTGGAGGCCTCTTCTTTCTTTCTCTTGACAAATTACCCTAACTGGGACCTCTAGTACAATGTTGACTAGAAGTAGTAAGCGTGGGCACCCTTGCCTTGTTCTTGATCTTAGAAGGAAGGCTTCCAGTTTCTCCACCACTAAGTGTAATGATGGCTATGCATTTTTCACAGATGCCATTCATCAGGTTTAGGAAGTTCCCTTTTATTCTTGGTTTGATGAGAGCTTTTTATCATTGCCCCCCATTCTTGCTCTCTCGAATACCTGGTGACACCACATCCTGTTACCCTCCACGGTTCTGTGGAACAGATGGAGTCCCTCTCAAATGTCCTTTCATCTTCGCACAGTTTAGGCTGTGAAATTCTCTATCCTTCCTACTGGAGTCGCCACTGACACAAAGTAGTGGGTATGTGCAAGTGTGGGATTCCAAAGCATGTCATATCTATTTATCAGTAACTACACACATCACACAGTAATGGTAGGGCTCGTCCGTTCATCCCCTTTCCTACAGTGTACTGATGGGCTATACGCTAGTTTACCCAACTTACTGCTTTCCGAAACTAACTTAGTCACGATTCTCTTTTTCATTTGCCTTTAATTCTTTTAACTGTTTATTCATTATCTTACTCTTTGTCTTTCCTACACTTTCATTTTCTCTAACCTGTTTTTTTCCTTCCCTCTCCCTTTTTTCAGTCCAGTGATTTCCATTAAACTGGTATCATTAAACAGAGCCCTGTGGAAATCCTCATCCTTGGTCTTTCATGCATGTCATTGCATTCGGAGTTTAAAAGTCAAGTCTTTCCTAGATTTGGAAGTCAGTAAGTTAAATGTTACAACATGGCTCTGGCACTTAAATTTGTGACCATGGATGAGTCAAGATTCTCCGGGCGTGGCTTGCATTATCGACGACATATGGCAGTTGTAATAACTGAAAGGGTTTTCGTACACAAAGTTTCTATCACCTGGCCTTGCATGAGCAAGTGCTCCGTTAAAGTTTAACTTTCTTCTCATTCTCAGCTACAGATCTACAACATGAGATGCATTTTCCTTCCGTGCCTCTCTCTCTACTGAGTCATGATGACAGAATTTAGATGCATTAATTTACTGACTTAGTATTAATTTTCTTTGACTTTTCTCTAGGAAAGTTTAGAAGGTACTGTACCGCTCGAACTCATATCGGGAGGTGTCAAAAACCTTTGATACTTTGGGACAAATCACCATTTGCCACATTTTCCCTGAGCCTTTAATACGGCTAATTCTAAGCTCCCTGTCTCCAGGTTTTGACTTAGAAACTCATGGGGAATATTCACCTTTTCATGTGCTCTTTTGCTAGGCCCTGTTTACCTCATGTTTAATCCTTGTATTGAACTCAAGATCAGCAACATCATTGAATCTCTTGCCTCCCATGTTTATTCTCTTGGGATGTCTGCTTAAGACATGACTCTCTTTAGCGGAAAGCTTACTAGCTATGAGAAGAACCTGGGATGGTGTGCTTTCCTAGGCTGGAGATGTATGTTAGACTTGTCTACTGAAAATCATCTTAGACTTTTGGTTCATAATTAAAAACAATGATGTTTTAAATTGAAAATGTTCTAGTTGTTTATGGTAGAAAAATTAAGAACCATGAGTAAGCAAAGTACGAATTTTTAAAAATCAACTCATAATCTAGGGTGCCTGGGTGGCTCAGTCGGTTGAGCATCCGACTTCGGCTCAGGTTATTATCTCACAGTTCATGAGTTTGAGCCCCACATCGGGCTCTGTGCTGACAGCTCGGAGCCTGGAGCCTGCTTCGGATTCTGTGTCTCCCTCTCTCTCTGCCCCTAACCCACTCGCATTCTGTCTCTGTTTCTCTCAAAAATAAATAAACATTAAAAAAATTAAAAAAAATCAATTCATAATCCTACTATGTAGTACCTAATAATCTTTCCAGATGTTTTCTACAGTTTTATAGTTGATTCAGCTCAGGGGGAAGAAGCTCCATATGTCTGTTGTTAGGACAGACCACCTAAACACGACATGTGAATTGTCAAATTCTCTCCCAAATATTTAGATTCAGTGGAAGGGAATTGCAGCCTTATTTTTTTTACGTGCTTGTCAACACATAGGCAAACTACTAACTTGTCACTGTATATTGTGAATCAGGTTAGCTAGCTGTTTTCAGATTCCTTTTCTTCTAATCATAATGTGTTGTTTATAACACACTTAATGGTTTCTCTTCAATGTTCCTGTAAAATTCCTGTAAACAATAAATATTTTACTTGAGAGTGTTTATAGCTAAATACTAAGATTAAGCTTAAATTTCACAAATGGGGAAAGATCAGAACGGTGGGTTAGGACATTTGCTGTCACTTTTGAGACTTGGCTTTATAAGGTCAGAACATAACAGACTATTTCCTCTAAAACACTATCCTGCTGGTGGATGGATGGTGCGGCCTAGTCTTCTAGCAAAATAAAAAATCTTCTTGCAGCTGTAATGAAATGAGTCCATCTGATTTCACTGAATTATTGCATTTTCTATGAAAAGATGTTATTAGTCTTTAAAGCAAAGCAAACAGTGGACATTATCATATGTAAGTGAGAGTAGTTAGTTTCAACCTTGGCTGCACATTAGAATCATACAGCTTTTGGGGGCGCCTGGTGGCTCAGTCGGTTAAGCTTAGTCCGACTTTGGTTCAGGTCATGATCTCCCGGTTCACCGGTTCAAGCCCCACATCGGGCTCTGTGCTGACAGCTCAGAGCCTGGAGCCTGCTTCAGATTCTGTGTCTCCCTCTCTCTCTGCCCCTCTCTGCTTGCATTCTATCTCTCTCTGTCAAAAATAAATAAACATTAAAAAAATATTTTAAAGAATCATAGAGCTTTTTAAAATCCCAAAGCCATGGATGCACTCCAGGTGATTAAATCAGAATTTCTGGAGGTGAGGCACAGGCACATCAATTTCCTAGGGCTGTCATAACAAGCCACCACAAACTTGGTGACTTACACAACAGAAATTTCTTCCTTCACTGTAGTCTGAGATCGAAGCCTTGGCAGGGTCATGCTGTCTCTCAAGGGGACGATCCTCGCCTTTCCCTAGCTTCTAGTGGCTGTCAGAACTCCTGGCATCCCTTGACTTGCAGCCGGATCATATTATCTCTGCTTCCATTGTCACAGAGACTTCTTCCCTGTGTCTCTTCTGTGTCTCAGTATCCCTGCACCCCTCTCCTCTTTTGTATAAGACACCAAGTGGATTTCCAATATGACCTCATCTTTTAAAAATTTTTTTAATGTTCTCTTTTAATTTATTTTTGAGAGAGTGACAGAGAGCAAGTGAAAGAGGGGCAGAGAGAGAGGGAGACACAAAGTCCAAAGCAGGCTCCAGGCTCTGAGCTGTCAGCACAGAGCCCAGTGCAGGGCTTGAACTCAGAAATGGTGAGGTCATGACCTAGGGAAGTCTTGACATTTAACTGACTGAGCCACCCAGGCGCTCCCCCCCACCCCCCCGCCACCCCGGCCCCAATATGACCTCATCTTAACTGGATTACACATTACAGGTACTGCAGGTTAGGATTTCAGCATCATCTTCTTTTTGTGGGCAGTGGGGGAGATGGAGTGACACAGTTCAGCCCCCCACACCAAGCAAGAGTAATTTTGGTTCCCTAGGTGATTCTATGGCACCGTAGCTAAGGCAGAGAACCATTCTTTCAGAAAGTGCTTCTCAAACTTTAATAGGCATATGACTCATTTGGGCATCTTGTTAAAACGCAGATTCTGCTACACTGATTCTGCAGTGAGGCCCGACGCCCTGCATTTCTCACAAGCTCCCAAGTGGTGCTGGGGCTGCGGTCCACACTGCAAGAACCGCGTAGGCAGAGCGCAGGTTTTGTGAGCTTCCTTGTAGCTCCATCTCTGGGTCGCCTGGTAGACTCAGGCACTTTGGCACCCTTGCGAGAAACTTACCAAGGTCAAACGTTTAGTTCTAGCTGATGAATGGATTAGCTTTTCTTTTAAATTACACATTCTGGTCCTTACCTCTGTTCTCTTCTTTGTGGCAACATTGAAATGTGGGGGAAGAAAAGGTGGGGACATATAATGTGCCTCCAAGGCACCTTCTATTGAAATGAGAGAGAATTTTCTAGAAACCATTTGTAAATTACTCCAACTTCACCCTTTCTTCCCTTATTCATTCCCATAATAAAATAAAGAAGTTCAAAATGAGCATGTATATTTAAAAAATAACACCTGAGTGGCTCAGTCACTTAAGTGTCTAACTCTTGATATCGGCTGAGGTCATGATCTCGGCTGACGTCATGATCTCAGGGCTGAGAGATCGAGCCCCATGCTGTGCTCTGCGCTGGGCAAGGAGCCTGCTTGGGATTCTCTCCCTCTCCCTCTCTCCTGCTCATGCATGTGCACACACTCTCTCTAAAAAAACAAATCAATAAAAAAATAACAGCTTTATGACTCTTCTTACCATCTAATTTTTAAAGGGACTTTTATCCTCAGGCTGAAAAAATTCCAAACACATTTAAACAGAACAAAATGCAGCTTGACTAGAGATATAAATTGATAAGGACAAATCCCGCTGGGGTCTGTTTCACTTGTCCTTCTAAAATAAATTTAAATTTCCCTAACTGGGATTAAAAATAACTAACTGACATAACTTGCTGAGCACAACAAAGACATGAAATTAACTAACACTTTAACAGATGACTTCCACCCCCCCCCCCCCCCACTTTGGATCACAAATGCCATTTTTCTTTTATGTGACTCTTCTCTGTAATTTAGCAAAAACAATCTTGCGGGTTTATTAAAACAACTTTTGCCAATTAAGGAGAAATCACAAAATCTACTTAAGAGATTTCTGAAGGGTGCTGGCATATAGTGGTTTTTTAGTTGAACTGAATTATAAGACTTAGCAATATGAAAAGTTGAGGCTTTGTTTCCTAACTTTTTTATTTTGGAAACTGTCAAATCTCCAGACAATTTAAAGACAGCACTATGAATGTCCATATACACTTCAGTCGGAGTCCTCTATCGTTAATATTTTGCCATTTTTGTTTTTACTCTGTCTCTCTCTTTCCATTTTTATTTTTGCTAGACCATTTGAATATTTCACACATCATAACTAAACACTTGGACCCACTTCACCTAAGAGCAGGGACATTTTCCAAATAATCACAGTGCCATTATCACATCCAAGAAATGTAATATAAATAACTGTATCATCTAAAACACAGTTCATATGGAAAAATACACAGTTTACCCTAAA
Organism: Puma concolor; assembly: GCF_028749965.1. Taxonomy (NCBI): domain Eukaryota; kingdom Metazoa; phylum Chordata; class Mammalia; order Carnivora; family Felidae; genus Puma; species Puma concolor. The sequence goes on from NC_141676.1 coordinate 108,778,624, forward strand.
TTCTCTTTATCGCTGTATATGCCTTTTCTTTCTATCTTTTTTCTTCTTATTTTAAACATTCAGGATCCTGAATGGACTGATTATTGGCAATAAAATTGAATCAGTAATCAAAAAGTTCCCAACAAACACAAGTCCAAGACCAGATGGCTTCACAGGTGAACTCTATGAAACATTTAAAGGAGAGTTGATTCTTATTCTCCTCAAACTATTCCAAAAAACAGAAAAGGAAGGAATGCCTCCAAATATATTCTGTGAGGCCAGCATTCACCTGATAACAAAAACAGACAAAGAAACCACCAAAACAAAACACCTACAGGCCAATATCCCAGATGAACAGAGAGGCAACAATCCTCAAAAAATATTAGTAAACTACATTCAACAACACATTAAAAAGATCATTCTCCACAATCAAGTGGGTTTTGTTCCAGGGATGCAAAAATGTTTCAATATTTACAAATCAATCAACATGATGCATTGCATTAGCAAATGAAGGATACAAATCAGAAGATCATCTCAATAATGCCCAAAACACATTTGACAAAACTCAACATCTATTCGTGACAAAAACTCTCAGCAAAGTGAATTTAGAGGGAATGTATCTCCACATAATAAAGATCACATATGACAAACTTACAGCTAACATCATACTCAGTGGTGAAAAACTCGGGAGTTTTATCTCCATGATCAGGAACAAGACAGAAATGCTCACTGTCACCACTTTTATTCAACACAGTACTGGAAGTCCTAGCCACAGCAATCAGACAAGAAAAATAAAAGGCATCCAAATTGGTAAGGAAGGAGTAAAACCATCACTATTTGCAGATGACAGTATACACAGAAAACTGTAAAGCCTCCACCAAAAACCCATTCAAAGTAATAAATGAATTCAGTAAAGTTGCAGGGCACAAAATTAATATACATAAATCCATTGTGTTTCTATATACTAATAACAAAGTAGCAGCAAGAGAAATCAAGACTATAATTCCATGTACAATTGCACCAAAAAGAATAAAATATCTAGGAGGAAATAGGACAAGAAAATGAAAAACTCATACTCTAAAAACTCTAAGATATTGATGAGAGAAACTGAATATGACAAAAAAATCAATGGGAAGGTATATCACAGACTGGAAGAATTCATACTATTGAAGTGTCCGTAGTACCCAAAGCAATCTACAGACTCAATGCAATCCCTATCAAAATACCAACGGCATTTTCCACAGAACTAGAATATGTAATCTTAAAAATTTTATGGCACCACCAAAGACCCTGAATATCTGCAACAATCTTGAGAACGAAAAACAAAGCTGGATGTATCACAATCCCAAATTGCAAGATATACTACAAGGTTACAATAATCAAAACAGTATGATACTGGTGTAAAATAGGCAGATAGGTCAATGGAATAGGATAGAAAGCCCACACATGAACTCACACCTATACGGTCAGTTCATCAAAGGAAGCAAGAAGATACAACAGGGAAAAGATAGTCTCTTCAGTAAGTGGTGCTGGGAAAACTGGACAGCTCCGTGCAAAAGAATGAAACTGGACCATTTTCTAACACCTTACACAAAAATAAACTCAAAATGGATTGAAGACCTAAATGTAAGACCCAAAACCATAAAATTCCTAGAAAAAAATGTAGGCAGTAATCTCTTGGACATGGCCGTAGCAATGTTTTTCTAGATATGCCTCCTTTGGCAAGGGAAACAAAAGCAAAAATAAAATACTGGGATTTTACCAAAATACAGAGCTTTTGCACAGAGAAGGAAACCACCAACAAAACAAAACAAAACAAAGCAACCACCTGAATGGGAAAAGGTATTTAGAAGTGACATATCTATCCTATAGGGTGCTAATATCCAAAATATATAAAGAACTTGTACAACTCAACAGCAGAAAAACAAACAATCCAGTTTAAAAATGGGCAGAGGAACTGAATAGGTATTTTTCCAAAGAAGACGTACAGATGGCAAACAGACACATGAAAAGACGCTCAGCATCACTCATCATCACAGAAATACAAATCAAAACTATAATGAGGGGCGCCTGGGTGGCGCAGTCGGTTAAGCGTCCGACTTCAGCCAGGTCACGATCTCGCGCTCCGTGAGTTCGAGCCCCGCGTCAGGCTCTGGGCTGATGGCTCGGAGCCTGGAGCCTGTTTCCGATTCTGTGTCTCCCTCTCTCTCTGCCCCTCCCCCGTTCATGCTCTGTCTCTCTCTGTCCCAAAAATAAATAAACGTTTGGAAAAAAAAAATTTAAAAAAAAAAAAAAAACTATAATGAAACATCACCTTACACCTGTCAGAATAATAACAAGTGTTGGCAGGGATGTGGAGGAAAAGGAATCCTTGTACACTCTTGGTGGGGATGTCAATAGGTGCAGCCACTAGGGAAAACACAAGGGAATTCCCTCAAAAAATTAAAAAAGAAATACTATATGATCCAGTAATTCTGGTATTTGCCCAAAGAAAATGAAAATACTAACTTGAAAAAGTATATGCCCTCCTATGTTCACTGCAGCATTATTTACAAGGGCCAAGATTCGAAGCAACCTAAGTGTTGATTGAGAGGTGAATGGATAAAGAAGACGTGGCCTATAAATACTGTATATTCCATACAATGGAATATCACTTAGCCACAAAAAAGCATGAGATCTTGCCATTTGTGACAACATGGATGGACCTATAGGATATTATGCTAAGTGAAATAAACCAGTCAAAGAAAAAGACCATGCGATTTCACTTACCTGTGAAACCTAAGAAACAAAGGAACAAACAAACGAAGCAGAGGCAGACCCATGAAGACAGAGAAACTGGTGATAGCCAGAGGGAAGAAGGTAAGGGGACGGGCAAAATGGGTGAAGGGAAGAAAGAGATACAGGCTTCCAGCGATGGAATGAATAAATCATGGGACTGAAAGGTACAGCAATGTCATTGCAATGGGTAATGCAATGGGTAATGGGTAATGACAGATAGTGGCTACACTTGTGGTGAACACAGCACACTATATAGAGGTGTCAAAACACTATGTTGCACATCTAAAACTAACGTAATGTGTGTCAACTATACCTCGATACAGATAAATAAATTAAAAAATTCAGGATCCAAGCAGCACTGTGCATCACATCGAGCTGTCTGTCCTATCTCTGTTCTTAGAAAATCATACTTCTTCACTACACATTTTCCAAATGAAGATCAAAAGTGTATTCAGAAGCTTATAAAAGAACGGAAATCTTTAATTCATAAAATACTTTTACTAACATATCACAGGAGTTAGGAATCCTCCTTAAGACAGGATTATCCCCACTACTCAGTTTGTATCTGCCATCAGGAGATGCCCAGGACTCTGGGGTCTCTCCACATTCACCCTCATTGCATCCTTCCCAGCTCCTAAAACCAACGCACTGTGCTTTCTGAAACTCAAGGCCAGTGATCAGCAAACGTCCTACTCTTTAGAACCTGTTCTGAATGTTCCCTCCGCCTTTTTGTTCTAACTGAAGTTTGGTTCTGATTTGTACAGCCCGCATATCCCAGGGTCTAGAGGTGGCGAGGGTGTTCTTCTTGTGCTTTCACTCCCACATCTTTGAGACTCATGCCATCTACCACCTCCCCTTGTAATCAGCTCCTGACTCAGACTCAATTCCCCTCTGTCCTTGAATATCTTAGCTCCTAACTCATCAATTTTCCCCTCATGCTTTTAGAAGGCATTTCTGATGGAAGAAATTCCAGGCCGAATCTGTATTCAGCATATATTACGTGTTTGGAAATGGACTTAATAGTAATTGTTGGTCACTCAGGGGACGGTGTATTTCATTATTTTTAAAGCTGAATTAACTAGGTTAACCGTCAAATTAATTTGGACATTTAAACAGCGGAATTGGATAACTCATATTACAATACAGAAAATTGTTTTGTATTTGAATATTTAATATTGGCAGCAAAAAAAAAAAAAAAACCCAGTTGATTGAGAGAAACAGAATAAGGGAATATAAAGAATTGGCTGCAGCCAAGTACTTATGTTTTTCCTGCTTACTGATAGAGCACAATGGGAGAAAAGTGATTAAAACCCAGAGGTAAATATGGTAAGTACATGTAAGTAGACTTCAGGTGTCAATTCTTAAAAATGTGTGTGTGTGTGTGTGTGTGTGTGTGTGTGTGTGTGTGTGTGTGTGTTTTGTAGGTATGTATAAGCATCATAGGTTAGTATTCCACAGCCTAATGTCAAGGAATTCAATTTGTATTCAAAGATTAATTTACATTTTCTAAACTCAGGGAAGCTCCAGGCCTGAGAATTCATATTGATTTAGTAAAAACTATTTTAATTTCTTCTCTGAAGAATTGATTCCAGTAAAATCTATACCAATGACATTTCTGTAACATAAATTAGCTTGAATACTTCTACTTGACTAAGTATGACAAGGGTACAGGGCTCCCTGTTGGCTAACACAGAGCTGGCTTACCAAACAGATTTAAAGGAGTTTCTTCCTATTTGGAGGCTTTTTGAAATGAGCGATTGACTTGACTCTGTATTTTATATATTTATTCCAGAAGGATGAAATTCTACTGAAATAGGAGAGAACGCCATATGTGACTATTTTAAAGGCTCGTTTAGCACAACCAAGAAATGTAAGAGGTATTTATTTCTTCTCTTATTCCTCACCGTATATAACGACAGTACGTGTACAACCAGGGTTCCTGGTCCCAGCCTGGTCCAAGGAATCTTCTTTATTGTGAATACAAGTATGATTGGGTTGATGTATAAATTTTTAGAGGGTTGATACTATGGAGGAAAATGGAAACCACTTTGTCTCTCTAACATGATACGATAGAAACAGTCAACATAAATGAATACCTTCCTTTGCTAGACTGAATGCAAAGAACTGAAAAGCACCTAAACTAATATACCATGCCTTGTATTCTACATTATGTCCAGAAAAAGACATTGGAATATGCACTGCTCCAGAATTCCTACTAGGGTTATCTCTTTGAGGGACAGTTTTAAGCTCTTCAGCCCCAAATTTTTGGCCAAGACCTTTAAGATTCCCGAAGGCAAATATTACTATACCAAAAGCTGGTTTTTCCTCGATGGTTGGGTAGAGAATTTGATGAGGTGGTACCAGTGGTAAGGTCCACAGCTTATGAGGGGCCTGGATTTTAAACCCTTCCCATAATATTAGCAAGCATTTGTTTGGTTGCAAATAGTAAAAACCAGCTCCAATTCATTTACTAAATACAGAAACTACGACTTACCTGCCAAATGCAGCGACACGTCTGTCAAGAGTGATCGGATCCATACATCTATCACCATACAAGGTGGCTCCGATACCATTAAAACTCACAGAAACAGAGATCAGATTTGTGGTGACCAGAGGCAGAGGGTGGGGGAAGGAAGAACTGGAGGAAGAGAGTCACAAGGCACAAACGTCGCATCATTAAATAAATAAGAGCCGAGGCTTTGATGCACTACATGATCACGGTAGTTAACATTGTTGTGAAGATAGGTAAGCTGTTCAGACAGTAAATCCCTGCAGTTCTCACCCAAAGGAAAATTGTTTTTCTTTCTTCTCATTTGTGTTTTCTTTTTATTATATCTATATGAGAAGACGGATGTCAGCTGAACTTATTGTGGTAATCATTGCACAACACAATCAAACTGGAAAGAAGAAAAAGAAAGACTGGATCCAGGGGCTCAAATGTTGACATGGAAATACCACCTATTCATCTTTAGGCTGGTTTTCCTTTCTGCATATTGGCCACATTCTGAAATAAATTCTTTCTTTTAAGGTAGGCACCAGCAACTTTGGGTCGATAACCTCAGCAACCCCAGTGAAAAGAGATCACTTTATTATAAATAATGGTATCGAAAGCTCTCTGGTATGATCCTCATTGGCTCAGCCTGGGTCATGTGCCCATATAACCCCTGTGGTCAAGGAGATGGTGTCCTCATCCACAAGGGCTGGACCATCACATTCACCAGATATGGGAGAAGACAGTTCTCCCAAAAAGACCAAAGGCATAATTTAAATTTATCTTTAATACAGTGAAGCATAAAATGAGTTAGAGCTGCTCTAATACAGAGATTCTTCAATACGTCTAAAGGCAAATCACATAGTCCCTTTTGCAAGAGTGGCTTCCGACCTGACCAATATAACATACAACTACCTTTGGTACTCACGAGTTACTATATGCTTATTAAGCCTTATTAAGCCTTATTATGCTTATTAAGCTCAGGCTGAACCATGGAGTCAGATTTATGACTTATATAGAAATCAAAATTATGAGCCATAAAACAACACAAACAATATACATATATAAACATACAAATAAAGAGATGGATACATGTACATGTATAAATTCAAAGTAAACATTTGTGTAATGCTTTAGAGTTTACAAAGACTGTTAACAGATATTACTCCTTGGAAGCTCTTTGGTTCATGTGATTTTCTTCAAATGTCTTGGAAATAAACCCTATGAAGACACTCAGACTTCCTTTTATAGTTTTTATTTAATTAATTGAATTAATTTATTTTGAGAGACATAAAGTAGGGGAGGGACAGAAGGAGGGAGAGAGAAAGAATCCCAAGCAGGCTCCACGCTGTCAGCGCAGAGCCCAACGCGGGGTGTGATTTCAGGAATGTGAAATCATGACCTGAACCAAAACCAAGAGTTGGATGCCCAACCCACTGAACCACCCAGGCGCCCCTATTTTGATTTTTATATTCTGCTTCTCTGCCTTCTGCATCATAAGGATGCATTTCATCCATAACCATTAGTTCTTCTGAGCTGTACTAAGGGATGCTTAGCGTTTAGTGTTATTCACACTTTCTACTTTACAAATCACATTCATGTGCATTATTCCATGAGTTCCTTTCACATTATAATACAAAGCATCTGCTTAATACATATTTACAAGTCTTCTCAAGCAATCATTAAACAAGGATCTCTACCAACCCTCAGTTATGTTCAGCTTGACATAACTGTACAATAAGATGCTCTTGTTCCCCCATCTCGCTGCTGCTTTCTGCAGAGCTCTGTCAAGGGAGGTCCCAACCTTCTGCATTTATAGGAAGTCTCAGGGTCAGTTATACCCAACAGAAGCTGTGTAGGTTTAGATAACCCACTATGGCTTCCTTGGACAGCTTCCTCTTCCTTTGACACCTTTCTTTCTATTATCTCTAATATTCTCAAGGTCTGTCCACTATATTCTGACCACTTCCACTATTGATCCTTTTTTAATATGGTTCTCTAGGCCAGCAAAGGCCTATCCAATCATCAAGATGCAGCAATGGGCCAGGAGGAAGCAAGGACAGAACTGCCTCCTGGGAAAGAAGGATCACGTTGTGTAAAAGCGCACGCCATGGTTTTTGTTACTGTCTGAGAAGAAATTGAGGTGCTACTGAGACAGGGTTTGGCCAGAAAGCAAGTGATGTTCAAGTTGTGTTCCAGAGCTAATTCTCTCAAAAGGATCCCACATGAAACATATGAATGGGATCAAGAAGAAGTAGGTGATTATAGTGTTTGTACAAGGTTTTTATTTTTTTACCAGTTTTATCGAGGTAGAGCTGACATACTACAAAACTGTACAATTTTAAGTGTAAAATTTGACATGTCCACCTACAAAACTACTATCAAGATAATAAGCATATCTAGTGTGCTAAAAGTTTCCTCAGAGTTCCCCTTGACAGGAGTCTCCCCTCTATGTTTTGACATATGCTCCTGTCTAGAGATAACCCTGCCACGTGAAAAGTCAAAGACCTGTTGATTATGTATAATTCCTTGACCACTTGGCTGAGCAGAGGCTGAATGCCCAAGTCAGTTTATTAAACCCTCTTTTATCCCCAAATGACCTTCTCTTGATTTGCATAGATATACATTGATTTCTCGTCAACTACTTCTTAAACTTTTACAGGTTTATTTGGTTATGTCATAATCCTTCTTTTCCTCTGGGCTCACTTCCAGGCATTGTCCATGGAACTGGCTTCTAAATTTTAATTAAGAGGACTTTTTGTTTGGACCATAAATTAAAATGTTCTGAGTTTCTTTTTCCAGTGTCAGGTTCGAGGAAGTCAGCCAAATGTGAAGCACTAGGAAAGAGAAAGACTTTCTGAGCTCGGTAAATGCCTCCCCTCACTCTGGGGTCACTGATGCAGAACACAGTTTCCTGAGGTCTTAAAGCTAGAAGATACTGTCAAGAAACAGCTGATGAGGCAGCAGGAAAGTCATTAAGATACCCAGAAAGGCCAGGTTAGCTGCCCGCAGTCACACAGCTAGTTAGTGACCAAGTACTCATTACAACCTGGCTGTCTTGACTTTCAGCATTATGAACTTTCAACTGTGTTTCTCATGCCTGCCATCTCTCAGAACTTTCCTTTTGAAATGAGATGAGAGGAAGGAGAAAGAGACTATGGATCTTAGAAAGTAGCCTTTATTTCATTTTTTTTAAGGCAGAGTCACAGAATGTTAAGAGACAGGACATTCACTTTATTGGAAGTTCTTTGGCACTCAGTGAATACCATCACCACCACCACTACTGATTATTACTACTCCTACTACTATGTATTTATTGAATGCTTACCATGAGCCAAGAAATACTTTGAGCTCTTTACATATATTGTCTCATTTAATTATCACAAGAGCCTGCTGTCGAAACCTGGACACAGACTGGTCAGATAACTTCCCCAGGATCATGAAGCCAGGTAGGATCAAAGAATCAGCATGGCTTTTGGAAGCATATTTTTGTTCTCATAGTGGAATGAAGTCAACTATACACAGATTCCTCTCACTTGTAAAAAGGAGGCTGAGAGGCAATGCTCTTAATCTGGGTCAAGGGATCAGATTTAGGAGATCTCAGAGCTCCTTAAAATGGCAGGCATCAATTTCACAGAACAAAACCATGCAAAGAAGGAAACAAAATCCAACTGAAAAAATGGACAGAGGATACGAAGACATTTTTTTCTTCAAAAAAGACACAGAGCTAGCCAACAGATACATGAAATGATGTACATCCCTGATTATCAGGAAATGCAAATCAAAACCACCATGAGGTATCACTGCACACCTGTTAAGATGGTTATTATCAAAAACACAAGAATTAACAAGTGTCAGTGAGGATGTGGAGAAAAGGGAACATATGAGCAATGTTGGTGGGAATGTAGACTGGTGCAGCCACTATGGAAAATAGGATGGAAGTTCTTCAAAAATTAAAAATAGGGCTACTCCATGATCCAGCAATTCCACTTCTGGATATTTATTAGAAGAAAATAAAAACACTAATGAATGGTCCTTGCAGCATTAGTCACAATAGCCAAGATATGGAAACCACTGAAGTGTTCATCGATGGATGGATAAAGAAGATGTGATACACACACACACACAACTGAATATTATTCAGCCATAAAAATAATGAAATCTTGCCATTTGTGACAACATGAATGGAACTTGAGGGCATTTATGCTAAATGAAGTAAGTCAGACAGGGAAAACAAAGTGATGTCACTTACATGTGTATCTAAAAAAGAAAGAAAGAAAGAAAGAAAGAAAGAAAGAAAGAAAGAAAGAAAGAAAAAGGAAAAGGAAAGCTAAAAGATGTAGAAAATAGATTGGTGGTTGCCAGAGACAGGGGGATAGGGGATGGGCAAAATGTGTGAAAGGGGTCAAAAGGTACAAACTCCCAGTTATAAAATAAATAAGTCATAGGGATATAATATATAGCATGGCAACTATACTTAATGACTCTGTATTGCATAGATGAAGGTTAATCGAGTAGACCTTAGAAGTTCTCAGTAAAAGAAAAGTTTTGTAACTATGTATGGTGACAAATGTTAATGAGATTTATTTTGGTGATTTTTTTTTTTGCAATATATACAAATAGCGAATCACTGTGTTATACACTTGAAACTACTATAATGCTGTATGTCGATTTTACCTCAACAACAAAAAAGAAGGGTGCAAACAGATGGAGGGGAGCAGAAACAGGGTAAAGCAGTTAGCATCAACCAATTCTGAGCCAAGCATTGCCCCAAAGGCTTTCCATATGTTGTAGGCTGCCCAGCAACCAGCAAGATATATATTATTATCCTTTTTGTTTGTTTGTTTTCAGACGAAAAGTCTGAATTTTAGAGAGATTAGATAACGTGTTAAACCACCAAACTAAGGAAGCCTTAGCTGGAATTCAAAACTGTCTCCTCGTGATTCCTTATTTTAGGGACGGGAAGGAAAACAGGAAAGAAAAAGAAGAAAGAAACAGAAGAATGAAGGGGTGGTCACAGGACAGCCAGGCACTTAGGGCATCCTGTAGATATTTTAATTTCCAGTCGGAGGAGGTGATGGACAAGGGAGGGCCAGCAATGGCTCCTATAAACCAAAGAGACCTTATACAAATTTAGAAATGGAAGAGGCAGGTGAAAGGCTACCCAAGGTATAAGACCTGGCCTGCCTGATGAAAGAAGGAATAGAAGCTAGGAACTGAGGTACAGATCATTTGTAACTAAAGAACTCTCTGTAAAATGCATTTATTTCAAGGAGTCCTTCCATATTTTTGCTGCACTGATATCTTACACTTGAATTGCAAGAGATATTTTATTTATTTTTATTTTTTATTTTTTAATTTTTTTATTGTTAAGTTTACATCCAAGTTAGTTATCATAAAGTGCAACAATGATTTCAGGAGTAGATTCCTTAGTGCCCCTTACCCATTTAGCTCATCCCCCCTCCCATAGCCCCTCCAGTAACCCTCTGTTTGTTCTCCATATTTATGAGTTTCTTAGGCTTTGTCCCCCTCCCTGTTTTTATATTATTTTTGTTTCCCTTCCCTTATGTTCATCTGTTTTGTCTCTTAAAGTCCCTCATATGAGTGAAGTCATATGATATTTGTCTTTCTCTGACTAATTTCACTTAGCATAATACCCTCTGGTTCTAGAATTCACAATCTTTTCTTCAGTTGATAACCTTCAAGCCCCTATGAAATGGATGGGCATGTCTTATTTCTCCCTAAATCCCCTCACAGACCCCCAGGCCCATAAACACAAAATCATAGGCTGTGGTCGGGCTGGTGTGAGAACTCGCATCTCTAAAGACCGTCTCCTCCTCAGGGGGAAAGCATATACCTTCTGTCTGCAGTGCTTCCTACCTGCAGCTCCACAGTTGCTTACCTATTTTTGGTTTCTGTAATCAAAACATGGGCCAGGTTCAGGGAGGTGCCAATTCCCGGCAGACTCTGCATTCAGCACTTAACGGCAATCAGGTAGGGAGCCAGAACCCTCCAGCTGGGCCACTGCTGCCTGGCTGAGGGAGGACGGCTTCGTCAACATTGCAGACTGTGCTCTCTGCCCGCTGGGGCAGCACCCTGCAGATGGGATGTCATAGGTGACTTCAGGGAACAAAATTAGAATAAAAAAAAAAAACAAAAAACCTCTTTCTGGTTTTTTGTTTTGGTTTTTTTTGTTTGTTTGTTTTTTGCTGCACTTTCCCCAGCAGTGACTTAGGAGGAAGATAATTTAGAAGGGAGGTTTTCATGCACAGAACCAACTGAGTTCTGTTCCTAAAATTTATATAATGCACACTTCGTGAGGCATTTCCTTTAGCCTTGATGGGTGCTGGTTTGGGCGGGTTAATAGCCTCAACTTCTATGGCTCTGTAACAAGGTCAAAAGCAGAGAGGGAAAGATTGGCTGTGAAGAAATGGCACCTAGTCACCCTCCGGCAGGTGTTAAGTTTGAATCCTGATATATCCACCTGGTATCTACCGACTAAAAGGCAGAGGTTGCTCGATAAACGTTTGTTGGGCGTGGGTACCTGGAAAACCATGCTGTGTTTTCCTGCTTTTGTTCTCTTACCAGTTAAGAGCACCTTAACTGGTGGAACCCGTCCCAGAGAACTATCTTGGACAAGGAGAGAGCGAACACCTATGAGCATCTCGTCATGAGAGCACTGCCAGGCAATGCGATTCCTGAAGATATTAATTGGCCAGCTTCAGGCATTTGCCGTGGCTGGCTCACTGTGCGTTAATCATCTAAGAGCAGAACAAAAGAAGAAACCAAATGTCATCTTTAAAACCTAGACATATTTCTAGGGGCGCCTGGGTGGCTCAGTCGATTGAGCATCCGACTTTGGCTCAGGTCATGATCTCGCGGTCTGTGAGTTTGAGCCCCACGTCGGGCTCTGTGCTGACAGCTCAGAGCCCGGAGCCTGCTTCGGATTCTGGGTCTCCCTCTCTCTCTGCCCCTCCCCTGCTCATGCTCTGCCTCTCTCTCTCTGTGTCAAAAATAAATAAACATTAAAAAAAAAAAACCTAGACATATTTCTATATTATAAAGGAAGGGACAAGGACTACCATCATTACAACCACCTGTGTAGAAAAATATGTTAAGGCAAGGGCCTCAGGCCAATCTGGAAGGCAGAGGTCCGGAAGCAGGAGGGACAAAACCCTTCTTCCCTTCTGTTATGCCTGTTGTGAACAGTTAGGACTATTTTTGTGAAATAGTTCACAAAAAAGCAATTCTTAGCTTCTTTTTGATAGACAGCAGCAGGCTCAAAAGAAATTTGAAGAGGGGGTGAGCTACGCCCCCACAATCTTACTACAATGAGATTAAAACTTACTAATGAGAACAAGTCTCACAGCACATTCTGTCATATAGGTAGACATTTATTGAACAATGTGCATCGGTAACCAAGCTCAATGTGGTTGATTTATGCATGTCCTTTAAGCTCAAGGAGGTCCCAGCTCTCTGTCACTGCAAGTGTCCTGTGTGCCATTTCCCATGAAATCACTTGATTGTCACTCGAAATATTCCAGAGGCAGGATTCTGTTACTTTACAGTTGGCATTAGCCAACCACAAATCCTTCTGGAAACTGGCTGGATGTGGGGCAAAGGGCATATGCTTCCAGACTTGCTAGAATTTTATAAAACTTTGCTTCTCTTCAAGCAAAGACAGGAAATATTTCTAACATACCTAAGCCAATCCACATATACTGAATACCTGTAATTCCATTAACGAAGGGCTCTTTATAAGAAAACATAAGGTTTATCAAGTTAACTGACAAGGCACTATTCTCACCAACAACAAAGCCACGTATGCCATTGGTTATGTCAATTAACCAAGCTTTTGGTGTTGAGGGTGACCTACAAAGAGATACAATGCAGTTGTGGCCTTTCTGATACCCTTCCAGCCGACCACTCCGCAGTGTGCATTTTCATTCTATTACCTGGTTGCCCCTAGGGTTGAAGCTTAAACGGTGTGCATGATAATGTACTTGTCCACAGACGCCAAAGAAGTTCAAGATAAACTACAGTCGTGTAATAATTTCCACACTTTTCTTAAAAAAATGTGTTGCAGACAACAGTTCTACGTCCTTGGGGACAGGTAGAGGAATAGAAAGAGTGGTGGTAGAAAGAATGAGTGAGAACTGTACCTGGAACAGGTTTTCAGGGTAAGGATTCCAGCAACCTTCCAGGGAACATAAACGTATCATAAACATACCCATAGTACCAGCTCTCCTATTTATGCAACCTCTTAATGTCCCAGTTTCCTCATCTACAAAGTGCAGATAATAGCACATACTTTATAAGCTTGTTATGACAATTAAATGATTTAAATATTTCTAAAGCAGTTAGAATGGTGCCTGGCTATATAAATATTCACTAAGTAAATACATCACAAATAATGAAAATATTACTTTATAGGCAGTCTTACGCAATCACTCCTGGCTTTAGAAAATTAAGGTGTTTTGTTTCGTTTTCCTGAAATCAGAGGAAAGAGAACTTGTTAAGGAACTAGATACTAAAAATATTTAACTTTCACGGATCAAGAAGTTAAAAATGTAATGTCTATCAGTGGTAACATTATTCAACACTAAATTCAAGCCTAAAAGTTGCTAGGCTATCTCCATGGAAACAATTGTTTCAAATGACTAATAATATAAGTTTGAGCTCAGGGGGCAAAGAGCTAAGGTTGCGGACAGAAGGTGTACTTCTTCTCCAAGAACAGAAAACGCCAGAAAGATTAGAGAAAGAGGCATTTTCTTGAAATCAAATTTTAGACTCACTGTTAAGTTTTGCTTGGCTTTGTTTTGTTTGCTTCAGAGACCAAGGGCGTATCTATGACTCAAGTCGTTTGGGCAAGACTTGGAAGGCTCAAAGGCCCAACTTGTAAAATTCACTGCTTTTCCTATCTCACTCAAAGGATATGCAGATTCAATCCAGAATAAATATATGCAAAGTTATCAGGTTCTCTAAGATAATTCTAGAAAATCATTCATCTGTTTGGTCACCATTTATTGAACCCTCTTACCCAAAAATCACTGAGCAAGGCACAGAAATAAAATGCATGACTCCTGTCCTCAAGGAGGTCGCCAACAAGCGAGGTAGACAGAATGAAATGATAATCCAGGGCTAATGGGTTTACACACGGGGGGCATCAAAACCCTGCACTAGCATAGGATATTTCATGTAAACCCCATGGTGGATGGAGTTTGTTGTTCATCACTATAGAAGCAGAAATTGGCTTATTTCTGGAATATTAGTAAACATTCAATAAATGTTTGTGAAGTGAATGAACAAACAACAAATAAATGGAACCAATCCATTGGAAATTGGAAAAGATGCGAGCTCACGATGTATGGCCTGGCCCAGTTGTGTCAGCATCATTTGCTCCCTGTGTGCAGAGCCCCCAGGAGACAGCGGAAAGTGCACAGAGGGCCATCTAGCCCAGTCAACATTTATTTGGCCAATATTCAGCGAGCTTCTGCTACTGGAGGTTGCCATTGGCATAAAGACAAATAGGAAGTGATCTCTAGCCTGTTGGAGTTTAAAATCTCTGAAGGAGCAGAAAGACACCAGTAGCTATAACTTAAGGTTGTATAATTTAAGTCAGTTAAATGAAAGATTAGTTAAGAGATGAAAACAACAGCAGCTCATGTTTGCTGACACTTTATCATGTGCACTCTACAAAGCACGTTCTATGTGTCTCCTTACTTGGTTCTCACAACACTACATGGATTGTATTGTCTTCGTTGCATATGTGAAGAAATCAAGGTTTATTCATCTACCCTGTACCAGACAATTACTATGTGGCATAGCCAAGACCCAAATCCATATCTTCACTTTTGCATTTTACCAATAAAGAGAGTCAAGCAAATCCCAAATTCTTTGCATTGGGCCAGATGACTACTCATTTCAAAATAATGGTGCAAATGCCTTTTTTTTTTTTCCAAAGTTCCTTCAATCCTTCATGCCCTTTACAAGATTACAGGAATTCTAAGTTCACCCTGATGACACTGTTCATTTTGCCTCTCTGGACAAAAGCAGATTAGAACAGGACAGTCCCAAGGAATCCAGGGACATGGGAACAGGAATCAGCTTTCGTCTCACCGCCCCTCCAGCACAGGAATGACTCTGGGCTGAGTTCTCCTACACACTGCCTGCCAAGAACTCCACTTCTTCTAGGAACTAGCCCCTCCATCCCCAAATATGGTTACCGTGGGAGCTCCTGTGTTAACTTGACATGATTCTGTCCCCATGGCCACGGTGATTGATCCAGCCCCGGGCACCTGACCCAAGCTGTGCCCATCACAGATGTGGTCATAGTCTAAAGGTGGTTACCTTCCCCAGAGTGGACAATTACTGTCTTTCCTATATTGTTTGTAACTGGGTATGACATAGGTAAGTTAGTCTCTCTCTGGATACCTAGGCTGTAACGTGTAAATCTGAGGTTATCTTCTGCTACTTGGATACCACAGTTACAAGGCTACACGGCCATGACCTCAGCAAAAGAGCAAATGAAACAAACTAAGAAGAAATGGTTAGGGACAGGGTCTGGGATGTAGGTTAGATTCTCTAAATCAAATTTTAGCCTCACTGTTAAGTTTTGCTTGGCTTTGTTTTGTTAGCTTCAGAGACCATGGGCATATCCGTCACTCAAGATCAAGAATTTCTTGTAGGTTAACTTTCTGCAGGTTTGGCTCTCTGCTGCCTCAGGAAACAGGGAAAGAGAATCCTGCTCAACAAAACAAAGCAGTTAGGTCTATACCTTCTGATTCCAGTTATTCATGAGGCCCAACTGCATTTCCCTGAGACATTCCAAGAGCCCTGAAGCAAATCTTCCCCTTCTACCTTTTCTAGCTCAAGTTGTTGTTCTTGTTTTTGTTGTTTCGCCATTACTATTTGCCAGAGAGGTAGATGGCCTGGAGTAACAGACACTTTGCTTCCGGAACCTTCCTTTGCCCTTGGGAGGAAAGTTACAATGGCCTTGAGAGGAGAAGCCCCTTTTCTCTCCTGGGCGGTGGCTCTGATACCACCACTGGCCACCCACTGAGTGCTCACTATGTGCTAGGTGTGGTGACAGACACCTTAAAAAACATATTTCTTTCAAGTTGTGTGTGCTGTCGGTGGGAATGAAAGTGGGTGCAGCCACTGTGGAAAACAGTATGGAGGTGCCTCAAAAAATTAAAAATAGAATTACCATATGAGCCAATTATTCCACTACTGGGTATTTACCCAGAGAATACAAAAACACTAATTCGAAAAGATACACACACCCCTATGTGTATAGCAGCATTCTTTGCAGTACCCAAATTATGGGAACAGCCCAAGTGCCCATCGATAGATGAATGGATAAAGAAGGTGTGGTATATATATGCAATGGAATATTATTCAGCCATAAAAAAAGAATGAAATCTTGCCATGTGTAACAACGTGGATAGATCCAGAGGGTTAAATGCTAAGTGAAATAAGTCAGTCAGGGAAAGACAAATGATTCACTCATATGTGCAATTTAAGAAACAAAACAAAGGGAAAGAGATAAACCAAAAACCAGACTCTTAACTGGAAAGAAGAGATGGTCACCAGAGGGGAGGTAGGTGGGGGGATGGGGATTAAGGAGTGAACTTGCTATGAGGAGCACTGGGTGATGTCTAGAAGTGTTGAATCGCTATGCTGGACACCTGAAACTAACATAACACTGTGCTCACTATATATATATTAAGAATAAAACTAAAAACAAAAACAAAAACAAAACAAAACAAAACAAAAAAACCCACCCCAAACCATTATTTCCTTTTTCTCAAGCTTTGTTTTTTTAATGTTTTTTTTTTATTTGGGCAGGGGGGGAGGGAGAGAGAGAGAGGGAGACACACAGAATCCAAAGCAGGCTCCAAGCTCTGAGCTGTCAGCACAGAACCCGAGGTGGGGCTTGAACCCACAAGCCATGAGATCATGACCTGAAGTCCAACGCTTAACCAACTGAGCCACCCAGGCGCCTGAACCATTATTTCCTTTAATCCTCGCAAGGGCACTCTAAGGTGAGGTACCATTATAATTTTCACTTTGTTCCTGAGAAAAAGTAATTTGCTTTAGGTAACAAAGGTACTAAATGAATGAGGAATGACAGAGCTTGGGTGTGAAAAGAGGTCAGTACGATGCCAGCCTATGTAGGCATGCCCAAGGGCTGACCACACTCTCCTTCCCCATCCCTCCCCTCCCTCTGGCCCAAGTGTCACTTTGCCCTGGAGACCAAGGGGGTTGCCACCAGGGGTAGTGTGTTTCTACCCTTTGCTGACTTTTTTCTTCTCTCCTTCTCCATGGCCTCCCCAAAGGGAGAGGATGAATTTTATCCGCATGTGGCGCAGCTCTTCTGATTCAGCTATTTGCCAAAAAAGACCCACCCCCTGGTCAGGTTGCTCCCCGGGGACATGAACACCTGGTCCAGTGTCCAGGAATCTCCGAGGTGCTGGTGAGTGAGGCCAGTCGATTCCATTTAACTCTGACGTGGTACAGCAGCAACTCCCTTGGCTGCTCACTCACTGACTTAACTCTGTGCTGCTTCTTGAGAGAGAAAATCAGATGCACTAAAGTCAAAGAAATCGGGCCCAACATCCATTCTGCGTGGATTCCCACTAGAGTCTACAATCATGCCATCTAAGAATCTAAAACCGTAGAAGGGTACGGCCTTTCTAAGTCAGGGGCAATGGGTATTTAAACTCTGCAGCTGCCCAGCATGTAGCTGTTACTTCCATCCAGATCCCACATAGCAGATGCCGTGAGGCAGAAACTACAGCTGATTCCTGACGGGGGTGGAAGGCAGCTGCCTGACACGGGCCTTTCTCTCTGGCTCACTGGGTCTGAGAACAAGAGTGAGCCTGTTTGAAACCGCCCATCATGGAGGCTGGATGCTATCCCAGCTCACAGAATGAGCCCTTCTGGAATGTACCAGCCCACCACAAAGGCAGGGGCTTCTCTGCTGCATCCAGCTGGATCCTGCCCTCCCACAGTCACACAACGTGCTGATTTACCTGCCGCTTCCTGGAAATGTGCCGATGCACCAAATTAGCCAAAAATGTTCTCTGGTTAGAACGTCCACGCCAGGAAGAAAAGTATAATTAAGAGCAAGTCCTGTGGGCCCTTAAACTGTGCCCCACATCCCCATCTGGGCTCTGGGCATGAAATTACCCGAACATGCAGTTAATGCTCAATTACACAGGAGTGGGGTGTGTAGACCTCAACTGTCTCTTTTCTTTCACTTCCACACTCTTCTCCACCTGCCTTTGGATAAAACTTGGCTTTGTCTGAAAGATGGAGGCTAGAAATAAAAAGTGCATCGCTTTCCAAGAAGCTCTGGTCAAAGATTGGGGCGGAAGAGAACCAGATGACCGAAACGAACAGCTGAGATTTTCCTATGGCTCTTTCCTCACTTCCTCGTCCCAGCTTTTCATAAAGAATTACATGCCGCATTTTATTCCATTCTGCCTTTGCGCCCAGAACTGAGTTTTCAGAAACTGGATCACACGTGCCACTTCAGACTCGGAAAATGTGTTACCTTGGCAAGGGTAGACCTAGCTACTAAACAAGGCCGACATGAGGTCATCTCGCCCGGGTGCTTGTCTGTGCGAAAGGTGAAAGCTGGCTGCTGGAGGCTGGGGGCAGGCTTCGTGGGGCAGCACACTTGAGTGGGCGGTTCTGGAGTGCCCCGCAAGCCTCAGCGTGGGGGGTCACCTGAGGTCCCAAGGAAGGGGGAAGTCCAGGAAGATTAAACAGCTGCAAGTAAGGAGCAGCATTCCCCAAAGTATCACTGAACACACACACCGCCGAGGTAAGGACGCGCTCCACTGTGTCTGAGGCCACTTCCCTTTTAGCAGATTGAAGCCTCCACGCTCAGATTTGCAAGCTCCTCCATCAAGGGGCGCTTGCCCGGGCCACAACTCTGGCCACAATGGATGAATGGATAGAGTCTCCACCTGAACTTTGGACTTGTGAGTGGTATTTATGTCTTAATAGTCAAGAAACCGCTTTGCTTCACATATGACTTACAGGCTGAGACAAAGAGGGCAAAAGGGACAAAGACAAAATAGATCTTAGATTTTAAGATCATTTAGCTTTTTATGGGCCATTTATATTTAAAGCAGAAGATTCAGAAGTGAGGATCTCATTATGCATAGGTGTGAGGCATTGAATGTTTCAATGCTTTGGATACAGTGGACGGTTTTGATTGCAAGAAGAATCCGGGGGCCCAGAATGTTCTCAGCGGCACGGTCTTGTTGCTGTCCTGACGTCCTATCTTCAAGCAGGGTTTTCATATATACTGAAGGATTTGACCAACTGGCTCATTTATGCTTAGAAAAAGGAAGGGGGAAATTTAGTGAATTGATGGCATGGTTTTTCAACCCTCAAGAAGTTCATCATATTGTACAAATCTCATGCTCCAGAATAACCACGCTCTGTTGTCCCGGGCTTGGGCCCACAGTGTCTAGAGTTATGGGGGAATGGCACTCTCCGTCACCAGAGCAAAACAATCTTGGTGGCCACCACGCACGAATGCACCGGGAGTGCCAAGATGGACAGAACACATTTCTTTGCAGTTGGCATTGATCTACCACAGATTCGCCCTCCAGGGTTGTGTCCGGGTTCCATCCTTCGCGCATCCCTTCTCTGCCACTCTTCTTCCTGAGGGGACTGTGCTACCAATTTCTCTTGCTCCCTTCCCTTCGGTCGAGGCCGGTGAGACTCTCCTCTTGTGCGGCAGGTTGATATTGGTCACATCTCAGCACGTGCAGGACAAAACCCCTGTCTATCTGGCACTATCTAATACTGATCACTTCTCAATGCCTCCTCTGACGGCTTTGCTGCTACAAGGTGCTCTCCTCACAAAACAGGTAAAGATGACCGAACCAGGTGTCGCCACACCTTTAGGCTCATAAGCCAACAAAACCAATAAAAAGAGTGCCTTTTTTTCCTTCAATACTAACCTGGTCTTTCAGATCCTTCAAGTGTTGTCAAACTCCTAGCAAATATCTTACCTGTCTCTGAAATTTGTACTTTAAAGTTATACAATAAACATGGGCCCACATGTAAAAACTATATACACCTGACATCTTGCCTTGAATGATGCTGGGATTGGTGGCTAAAGGCTTACTTGTTCTTTCTCTTTAATATAATTTATTGTCAGGTGAGTTACCATTCTCTTCTCGAGCACAGCTTTTGGCTCACCAGGGATTTGGGAAACTGAATCACCCAGATGAAAAGCCAACTGCCAAGATTTGTAGCCTCTGATTTCCACGGTGTAAAACTGCCTTTGGCTGAATGTTTCTTTTGAGCTATATCCTTATACAATGAAGTCACTGGCATGAGCATTTCCTGAAAACACAAGGAGCCAAAGTCACTTTATTGAAATGAAATGTGTAAAAATGGACACTGATAATTTCCTGTCTCTCGTTGTTTAGAAGGAAGCCATTTGACGTAATGGGAAGAGCACAGGATTTGCGATGAAAGGATTTGGATTTAAGTGTGGACCTCAGGCAAATCATTTACCAGGCAGATCTAGGTTTGCTAATCTTGAAAATGAGATGACAATACTAATCATGGCATTGATCTGATGGCTGAGAAAAGTGGGAAACTGACTTGCAAACCATCAAAGCTCTGTAAAAGTATAAGGACTTGTTGAATGTATTAAGGAAATGAGACAAGAAAAAAGAAGAGATTGTTTGAGGTTCTCTATTTTTATTGGGAAATAAATTTTAACAACCAAAGGGAAGACAAACATATGCCATGGAATAAATAAGCTGAATCATCATTCTTTGTTTTTAATTAAAAAAAAAAATTTTTTTTTTATTTTATTTTAGAGAGAAAGAGAATGTGACCGGGGAGAGGGACAGAACAAGAGAGGGAGGGAGGGAGGGAGTGGGGAGAAAGAGGGGGGGGGAGAGAGAGAGAGGGAGAGAAGGGGAGACAAAGAGAGAGAGAGAGAGAGAGAGAGACAAAGAGAGAGAGGGAGAGGGAGAGGGAGAGGGAGGAGAATCCCAAGCAGGCTCCATGTTCAGCGCAGAGCCCGATGCAGGGCTCGATCCCACAACCCTGGGACCACCACCCGAGATGAAATCAAGAGTCAGATGCTCAACCAATGGAGCCACCCAGGTGCCCCAGATTAATCTCTTGGAAAGAGAATTTTTTTTTCCCTGAATGTTACATCTGAAGCAATATTGACCATGATAAGGGCCAAGTACTTGTTCAAAGCAGTTAACACAGATTATCTTATATTAATCATGCTACCATTGTCCCTGTTTTACAGATGGAGAAACTGAGGCCTAGAGAACATACGGGGCTGGTTTGGCACGATCACACAGTTGGTTATTGGTAGAGCCAAGATTTAATCTCAGATGATCTAGTTCCAGAGTCTATGTTCTTGACTGTTATGTTATTTCCAATTATGAAAACTAAGGAAGACTTACATTTTCTCTAGGATGTAAGAAGAAATTCCTGGTGGTTCAGTGAAGTTTTCTAAGCTACAGACAAATTCATGAAAGTGGTCGAGGAATACCCTGCATAGTATTGCACTTTGCGAATTCCACTTAAGGTAAAGTGTCGAAGTTCATTTTGCAAATACTTTAGAAGCTGTCTTATATGGGGGATCTCCGATTCCTTTTTGTCAGGAACACTGAATTCAATCAGCACCTTGGATTCCGAGTTGCTTTGCAACAATGAGGAAAGAAATAAGGGGATGACAATTATTTGGTATATAATTTATATACTTACTTGGCATGTACATACATAATACATATACATATATATACATATACACACATGTAATGGATTCTGTTTTATTACTCTACTCTGGCTATTGCGTCATTTCTAAATTGCCACTATTTGGACACTGGAATATAATTACACTTTAACAGACAGAAGAGGGACAGTGACTCTACTATCTGTAACAATTGTACATCCATTTGATGAGGGATTTAATACTAGCTAACATGCGTGATCGTTTCCTAATTTAACGTCCTTGGTGTCTGTGCTTTAAAGGAGACTGTAGCTGTTAATATTACTCGTTCTGCCATTCTTGCCTTCACATTTTTTTTAGGCAGAATCAGTGCCTTGATGCTGCTTAGCATATAGCAGGGGCTCAGTGAATATTTGTTAAAAGGGTAAATGAATGCAGAAATATCTACCATCGTACGATGGTAATTATTATACACAGCAGATGCTGACATTTCTGAGCTGAGTCCTCTTAGTCTGTATTTGTCATAAACTATTTGACATGAGTGAGCTCTTTGAGGCAGGCTACTGTTTATTGTAAAAGGTAGTATCAGGATTTGTTGGTTTTCATGAAAGAAAAATGTCCTCTGCGGAAGGTTAACTGTGTTTGTCTGAAATTCTGGTCTGGATGCACACAGTGAGGAGAGTTCTTCAAGTATATAACCCTTGCTATCCATTTCTCATTGTTGTACATCTCATGAAACCATGGTAAAGATTTTGGCTTGGGTAGGCTTTTACTTTAAGATTAGCTCGGCAGACAACATTTGCTCTGCTTCCTCCTAGAAATCTCACCAAAATAAAAGAGACTTTTTAAAAACTGCAAAATCCCACAAAAAAAAAAAAAGGAAAGAAAAACAACAAACAAACAAAAAATAGCAACAACAAAGTAACGAAAGCAGAAGGCTGAATGGTAATTGACTCAGCAGTGGAGAAAGCCAGGAATCAGACAGAACTCACGAAAGCGTTAAGAATTGGGCACCAGGCTCTTTAACAATTGATGGCTTGGATTAACACTAAAAATAAAAGGACTAACCGAAACAACTAGATCCCCAGGTCCACACAGCCCTCTACTCATGTCATATGGCGAGGCAATTACCCCTCCCACTTCAAGAGCAGACAGGAAGGTTATTCCTTAGAAAGCGTGTAACAAAGAGTCCTTCCACTGGGAGTCACCTTATGCAGAAGTTAGAGCAATGGGACCATACGAAAAGTGGGGAGATTGAGTATCTGTATCAAATGGAAAGCACACTTCCCCCCAAACCAGGGCCCTGGCCACCACGCAGGAGACCAGTGCAGCCGCACAGCCCAGGGTCAAGCCCTGCTACTGGGCTACTGGTGCTACTGGGAGTCCTAGTTTAAGTGTCTCAGCCAGCGCACCGTCCAGGGACACCAAAGGCAGCAAGCCCTTCCTCTGAACACCTGGAATTTCTGATTAGCATTTGTCTTCACTTTGTCTTCTGAAATCATTATAAACTCATAAGAAGTTGCAAAATACAGTATAGAGAAGTCCTGTGTGCTCATCCCCCAGCTTCCCCAAATATTAACACGCTTAAGCGACTATGGTGCGTGATCAAAA
Source organism: Puma concolor (assembly GCF_028749965.1). Lineage (NCBI taxonomy): Eukaryota > Metazoa > Chordata > Mammalia > Carnivora > Felidae > Puma > Puma concolor. The sequence continues at coordinate 108,802,218 of NC_141676.1, forward strand.
CCAGGAAATTGACATTACCGCAATAAACCTAATTAGCTTTTTTAAATGTCATTAAAGTTTTTAGTATTTATTTATTTTTGAGACAGAGAGAGCGAGAGGGACAGAGAGAGAGGGAAACACAGATTCAGAAGCAGGCTCCAGGCTCCGAGATGTCAGCACAGAGTCCGACGCGGGGCTCAAATGCACAAACTGCGAGATCATGACCTGAGCTGAAGTTGGACGCTTAACCAACTGAGCCCCCCAGGCGCCCCTATTTTTAATTTTTTGAGGAACTTCTATACTGTTTTCTACAATGGTTGCATTAATTTACATTCCCACCAACGATGCATGAGGATTCCCTTTTTTTCACATTAAAAAAAATGTTTTATTTATTTTTGAGAGACAGTGCGTGAACACGTGTGCAGGGGGACAGGGGAAGAGAGAGGGGACAGAGGATCTGAAGAGGGCTGGGCAGTGACAGAAGAGAGCCCGATATGGGGCTTGAACTCATGAACCACGAGATCATGACCTGAGCCAAAGTTGGGCGCTTAACAGACTGAGCCACCCAGACGCCCTAACTGATGTCATTTGGAAGTATGAGCAGATGACTAAGGACAGTCAGACAACTCAAGAAATTGTTTGTGTGTTTGTTTTTATAAATTAGCAAGACTATCCTGAAGAAATTAATGCTGAGAATCACAGTGAAAACTTCAAAATGAAAGAGAAAAAAGAAAAAAGAAGAACCAAGAGCAAGGTTAACAGAAAGAATTTTAATAAATAAGAAAGAGCTCATATAAATTACAAACAATTGTAGCAGAATGTAAAACAAACAACAATAAAAATGAACAAACCAACCAAAAAGCACTTCAGTGTAAGGGATGACAGAAAAAAGTTATGTAGCGCATGGTGATTGAAATTTTCTAAAAGATAGAACGGAAATGTTCTCACACACGCACAAAAGCAAATACGTGAGGTGATGAATTATTAATTCAGCTGTGGGAATTCTTTCACAATGTGTACGTATATGAAATCATTACATTGTGTACTTTAAATATCTTACAATTTTACTTGTCACTTATACCTCAATAAAGCTGAAAAAATAAGATAATCTCACAGAAAGTAGTACAAAAAAAGGAGGGGTGCCTGGGTGGCTCAGTCAGTTACATGTCAACTTCGGTCAGGTCATGATCTTGCGGTTTGTGGTTTCAAGCCCAGCGCTGGGCTCTGTGCCTACAGCTCGGAGCCTGGAGTGTGCTTCAGATTCTGTGTCTCTCTCTCTCTCTCTCTGCCCCTCCCCTGCTCGCACTCTGTCTCTCTCTCAAAAATAAAAAAAAAAAAAAAAACATTAAAAAAATTTTAAAAAGGACCAAAAAAAGATGGAAAAGAAGAGATATAAAAAAAAGGAAAATTACAGAATTAATTAGGGAGGTTCTCTTTTATAGAAAGAACAGACAAAATAGAGAGAGGAGATAAGCAAAGAAATGATCCCAAAACATTTAAAAGCCATGAATTTTTAAATTAAAAGGTCCCACTGAGAATTCAGTACAACAGGTGAAAAGAAGATTCGCATGGAGACGTATTACTGTGCAAGTGGAGAACACTGGGGATAAAGATACCAAAGACCACCAGAGATTAAAGACATGTCCTTCATCGAGGACACTGATTCAGAATGTAGGCAGTAACAATGAGGACCAAAATAGATCCATGCCTCCAAAATTCTAGAAGGACAGACTTACACGCACGATCTCAGAAGGTCTACCCTCCACCCCCTGCACCCTTTACGATGAGGCTGCTAGAGAACGTGCCCCATGAAAACAAGGGGCTGGGCCAAGAAAAAGGAAAATGTGTGATCTAAGGATCAGATCAAACTCAAGACAAAGGCAAAGGAGCCTTCAGGTCGCTGGTCAAGGGCAACCCCAAGGTCACAGCTGTGGAACACAAAGACCATATTTCATACAGGAATAGGGCAGAAAACTATGAAAACATGTTTCCAAGGAGATGAAACTGACAAGATGTCTGATGTGTCTCCATAGACTGACAGAAGATTCTAGATGACTCAGAAAGAGTTCATGATGAATCGATAAGTACGTACAATACTAAGCAAATAGAATGCAACTTTTGTTTCCCCAGGAAAACAAAACAAATGCAAGAAAGTAAAAGTAGTTTTAGTGGACTACAAGGCTCCTCTGTGCATAACATTTCCATTGTCATGCTAAGGTAAGGACTGAATCTGGTGTAATCATAATTACGAAAATTTCAGAAAAGTGGGGCACAAATACAGAGGTGGCAAAAGAGAGCAAAATTCTCATCTTCCATTAAATCTCTAATCATTAACACCCAAACCTCCTCAAATCAAAAAGTGGTTTAATAATCTTGTTACTTCAAGATACTGAGGTAAATACTGAAATAAACAAAAACAAATTTAAAGCGGCTGCCTCCGGGAACAGGAAGTGGACAAAGGGTGGGGCAGATGACAGCTGTTTAGTTTAATTTTATTTTAAATTACGATACTGTGGAAATTTTCATGTTTTAAACTATGTGCATTTTTGCTCCGATAAAAATAAAGATGAAGTTAAAAAAAAGATTAAAAAAAAATAAGGATTATCCCAGAGAAGACTCCTTGCAAACTATAATATGATAATCTGGGTTTCAGGGAGACTGACGGTATTTAGGGGAAGTTTTATGGGCCCTACCCCTATTCTGGGAGTGGAGAGCAATTAGTATAATGATCCTTAGACACACCGAGCGCTGAACGGTAAAGCAATAACGGAGAGGCCAGACTTGCACTTCTGTGCTTGTTTGATCAGGTGTAGGCATCATCCTGGCAGGAGGGTCTATGTTCATCACGAATCTAGCATGCCTTCTTCTATTCTTCTACCCATCCCCCATACCTAATCACTTAAGAGCACATTAGAGAGGCAGGGTAAGGAACATCTGCTGTCATTGACCCTGACCATGAATACATCCAACACAGTAAGTAGAGACTTTTCCAGTTGCCAAGATCAGGATTCTCTCATCTACCCTATTTATAGGGTGTTTTCCATTAGCTAAATGGATCAAATAAAGTCTAAGGTATCAAGTTTAGGAATCCTGACATTGTGTAATTTATTTGGAAAGCAAATAGCCTAAGTCCTATAGAGCTACAATGCTGGCTCTCTAAGCTTTTTAGAGATGTAGATGGAAAGGAAGATAAAGAACATACACTACAATAGAATGATTTCATTAACTTGTTGACTCATTAAGCAAGAAATAAAATTTATCCCTAGCCTAAGGTGCTAATTATGTGTAGTGAGTAACTAGAGGAGAAAGTGCTCCATGTGCTCTAAATATTCTTCTAGAGTTCTGGGATAGGTCAGCAAAGCCCAAGAACCTGTGAATGCAGGATGAGTATCAGAGATTTCAGGGCTATATGTATAGGAAGGGAAGGATGGGAGTGGGGGCTGAGAAGGTAATAAAATCATTGTCCAAGATTTTAAAAAATTTATTTATTTTTGGGACAGAGAGAGAGAGAAGGAGGGAGACACAGAATCTGAAGCAGGTTCCAGGCTCTTAGCTGTCAGCACAGAGCCTCATGGGGGGCTCAAACCCACAAATTATGAGATCATGACCTGAGCAGAAGTCGGAGGCTTAGCTGACTGAGCCACCCAGGCGCCCCCACTGTCCAAGATTTCAAAAATACTTTCAAAGGTATTTTATTGTAGAAGTTGTGCTGCAACCAAATCTAAACTACTTAGAGTGAATTCTAATAGTCAAAATCATCTGAAAGTAAGTTATCTTCAGATAAGCGATAAGTAGTTATGGATTAGAGTTTGAAGGTAATTTTGCAATATAGTAAAGAATGACACAATTATATCAATTTTCATAGACCTAACCTGTATTACTTTAAATAATACTAATCATCTTTAAACTTTGAATACCACATGAGCAGATGCTAGCTCAGGACCAGATAACTAATATTTCTGGGAGAAGCCCCATTCTCTAACGCCAATTTTTGATTTTCAAAGTCTTTCAAAAAAAGTTTTATGTGACCTCAAACAACATTTCAGATGTGGCTATTATTCTTGAGCTGCACAAATTCTGCTTTGCATGGAAGTTCTTCCTACCTTCTAGCCCTTCTCTGCCTCTTTGGTCTCACAGTTTGAAAATGACACGAGACAAATTCACAGTGACCAGGCAGCTGGTTTATTCATTCAAATTTGTTATTAGTGTCATATCAGATATTTTTCAAGGTATATTAAAAACAGTTGTGATAGAACCACTTTTCCAAAATCACAAATCAAAACTAAGTTGATTAGATTAGATTATTTATTTCTTTAATGTTGATTTGTATAAGTTCTTTATATATTTTGGATACCAACCCTTTATCAAATTTATCATTTGCAAATGTCTTCTCGCACTCAGTAGGTTGTCTTTTAGTTTTGTTAGTTGTTTCCTTCTGTGAGCAAAAGATTTTTATTGTGATGTAGTCCCAATAGTTTATTTTTGCTTTCGTTTCCCTTGCCTCAGGAAAAACACCTAAAAAGATGTTGGTATAGCCTATGCCAGAGAAATTACTGCCTGTGCTATCTTCGAGGATTTCTATGGTTTCAGGTCTCACATTTAGATCTTAATCCATTTTGAGCTTATTACTGTGAATGGTGAAAAAAAGTGGTCCAGTTTCATTCTTTTGCATATAGCTGCCCAGTTTTCCAAAACTGCTGAAGACACTGTTTTTTCCATTGCTTGCATATTTTTTCCTGCTTTGCCAAAGATTAATTGACCATATAGTTGTGGGTTTATTTCTGGGTTTTCTATTCTGTTCCATTGATTGATGTGTCTGTGTTTGTGCCAATACCATACTGTTTTGATGGCTACAGCTCTGTAGTATAAATTGAAGTCTGGAATTGTGATATGTCCAATTGTCTTCTTCTTTTTCAAGATTATTTTCACTATTTGGGGTCTTTTCTGCTTCTATACAAATTTTAGGATTGCTTGTTCTAGTTCTGTGGAAAGTGCTGTTGGTGTTTTGCTAGGGATTGCATTAAATGTGTAGACTGCTTTGGGTAGTACAGACAATTTAACAATATTTGTTCTTCTAATCCATGAGCGTGGAATGTTTTGCCATTTCTTTTGCTATCCTCAATTTCTTTCATCAGGGTTTTATAGTTTTCAGAGAACAGGTCTTTCGCTTTTCTTGGTTTATTTTTAGATATTTTGTTACTTTTGGTTCCATTATAAATGAGATTGTTTTCTTAATTTCTCTTTCTGATGTTTTGTTATTAGTGTATAAAAATGAGACGGATTTCTGTACATCGATTTTGTACCCTGAAACCTTACTGAATTTATTTATTAGTTCCAGTAGTTTTTTGGTGGAGTCTTTAGGATTTTTTTTTAAGAAAGAGGGAGTGCATGCACACAAGAGAGAGAGAATCTTAAGCAGGAGCTCAGCACAGAGCCCAATGTGGAGCTTGATCCCATGACCCTGAGATCATGACGTATGCCCAAACCAAGAGTCAGATGCTCAAGTGACTGAGTCATCCCAGCTCCCCAAGGATTTTACAAGTATAGTATCATGTTATCTACAAATAGTGAAAGTTTGCTTCTTCCTTACCACTTTGGATGTCTTTTCTTTTTCTTGTCTGACTGCTGTGGCTAAGAATTACAGGACTATGTTGAATAAAAAAGTAGGGAGAGTGGACATCCTTGACTTGTTCCTGACTTTAGGGGAAAAGTTCTCAGTTTTTCTCCATTGAGTACGATGTTCACTCTGGGTTTTTCATATAAGGCCTTTATTATGTTGAGGTATGGTCCCTCAAAACCTATTTTGTTGAAGGTTTTTATTATAAATGGATGTTGTACTGTGTCAAATGTTTTTTCAACATCTACTGAAATGATCGTATGACTTTTATTCTTTCTTCTACTGATGTGATGTATCATGTTGATTGACTTGCCAATATCGAACCACCTTTGCATCCCGGGAATAAATCCCACTTGATGGTGATGAATGAATTTTTAAATGTATTATTGGATTTGGTTTGCTAATATTTTGTTGAGGATTTTTGCAACCAGCAATTGCCCTAATGAGCATTAGCCCAAAGAATACAGAAACACCAATTCAAAGTGATATGCACAACCTATGTTTAGTGCAGCCTTATTTGCAAGAGCCAAATTATGGAGGCAATCCAAGAGTCCACTGAGAGATGAATGGAGGGCGAAGATGTAGTATGTATATTCAATGGAATATTATTCAGCCATAAAAAGGAATGAAATCTTGCCATTTGCAACAAGGATGGATCTAGAAGGTAAAATGCTAAGTGAAATCAGTCAGAGAAAGACAAATACAATATGATTTAACTCATATGTGCAAAATAAGAAACAAAACAAATGAATAAAGTGGGGGAAGAAACAAACCAAAAAACAGACTCTTAACTATAGAGAACAAACAAAGGGTTACAAGAGGGAGCTCGGTGGAGGGATAGGTGAATTAAGTGAAAAGGATTAAGAGCACACTTATCTGGACAGGCACTGAGTAATTTACGTAATTGTGGGATCACCATATTGTACAGCTGAAACTAATATAACTGCATGTTTACCACACTGGAATTTTTTAAACGTTCAGTCGATTCTAGATCTTTTCCTACACTATTGTGACAACTCACCGAAGAGTTAAGAGGTAGCACTGGCAATAATTGTTTATGTCAGGGATAAACTGAATGGCTGGAAGAGAAGACAATGGGCTAGCCTAAGAATTCCTTCTCTTGCCAAGAAAGAATATCCAGGCAGATGGCTGTCATGGTAGGAACATTCAACCTTAACTGAATCTGGGCGGAGGGAACATTTGGGGACCCTCCCTCCAGCAGCAGCATCTTGCCCCTGTAGCTTACTTTGCACTGCCATGACCTGCCCCACCCACAGGGTCAGATCTGCCAAGAGAAGTCAGACCCAACTGGTGATTAGAATATAGCTCTCTGCAAGAAAGAGAATTCATGAGGGAATTGTCGGTATCCTACACTCTAGCTGGATATAAGAAGTCAGTCTCTTGTAGTAAGAAAATCATTTGAATATAAGGTTTCTGAACTGGGAGGGAATATGTAATTCTCTCCTCCTTCACCCCCTCTTTTCCCCTCCCTTAACACATTCCTTTCATATCCTTCTCAGATCAGGCTCACTTGGATGCTTGAAATGTCAGGGTGTTCCCTCCACAGGTAGCCTGCTTATTCACTTGGCTTTCAAATGTGTTCAGAGTTCGGCAAAAGCAAACCTTTCCATTGTGCACTCCAAATAGCTGGAATAGCAGGGGAGTATACCCTAATAGTTTTAACTCCCGAGGAAATAAGAGGGAAGAAGTTGCAATTCACTCGGCTAGAGTAAGATTAAGATAAGTGGAAAATATCTATATATATATATTTTTTATGTCCCTAAATCCATTACTTATGGGAATTAATCCTTTCCCCCTCTCCGTATGGTTCTCCAGAGCTACTGATCAAGATGTCTTCACATTCTTACCATGATGGTACATAGGTGACCTAGGTTAGCCAATCAGAATAACTCATTTAAGTTACGATAGGATTGGTCGAGGGTAGGCATATAACCCAGAGCCAGTCACCAAACTTTGGAGGGACTGATAGAGATATTGACAAAAAATGGGTCTCTTGTGAAATCCTGAAGCTATCACAGTATACCTTTTCTGCTTCTTAAGGACAATCTGCCAGAAATGGAAACTGATCAGAGAAAAACAAAGCCAAGAAATGGAGAAATAAAGTGCTGTGTGAGTTCTTGGATCTGGCTGGGCTTTTCATTAAATAAGCCAATGCGTTATCTTATTTTAAGTCACTGTACGTATTTTCCCTAAGGGCTTCATTTCCTCTCTTGGTATTGTGTTGTAGTCTAGATTGCCTTATGACTCCCTGAATGAACGATGAAAGGCAAGTACTACTGAAAATAAATATTATGGTAAAATATCCAGTGAAATCTATTTTACTTCTAAGTGGAGTCTCAAAGAAAACATCAGACAGATTAATTCTTTAAGACTTCCAAAACAAGACCAGACAGATCACTAGAAAGAAAAGCTACAGGGAACCCTAGTGTCAGTAGGGGCACATGGGATAAATGAACAAATCTCTTCAATCTCTGCCTTAGATAATTCTATAATAATTGTCTGAAGCTGTTCTTAATTAGACTCAATTATGGGATTAGTTTGAATTATATTATGAGGCATTGATTTACAGAATAGAGCCATGGAAGGCCTAGGTGCTGAAAGCAGTAAATGCGATACAATCCTGTGTAACAAAATTGCAGCAGGGAGCAGAGGAAAATATTGATCAATTTATAATGAACTTACGTCCAAATTAATTTCTATTTCCAGTTAATAAATTTAATGTGGGTAAGGAAGAACATATTTGGAAGTGGCCTCCATTCATCAGGGAGGGACATAGAAAGGCACCTGTTTGTTTGACTTCAGGGGAAATTCAGTTGGAGGGGTCTTTGAACTTGCATATTTCTAACAAGGCAGGCCTAGCAGAGAGAACTGAGGAAGATAGAACATTTGCCACTTCTTCCATGAATGTGGTATAAAAATTCCTATAATCTTGCTTTGAGAAATTTTTCACACTAACGTATGTAATGATGTGCTAGGAGGCATAATCTGGAAAGCTAATCAGATTTGTTTCAAAAGCCATAGCTAATTCCTAGGGTGCATGCTAATGATAGTTCAATTTTGAAAAGTGCAGGGAAGTGTTATGAGGATATATATTTCAATCTAATAATCCCAGAAGTAATAATATTGACAACAGTTAACATTTGTCAAATGGTTACTACTGCCAGGCTCTGGGCTTAGCAATGTACTTCTCTCAATAATATTATTATTAGCCACATAGTGTAGATGAGATTGATAAAATAAATATGGCTCATCTTCTGGGGCACCAATTTTACATCCCATTATAGGTAAAATTGGGTCATTTGCCTGTGTCATTTAAGACATGTTTCTATTCACAGCAGATTTCATGAATGTCTCCAATTCTTCACCATCCTTGCAGCCATGACCTCTGCCAGTGACTCTGCAATTATTTCCACTGTACAGGCACAGTGTATTTCCTTGTCTCAGACTTTGAGTTTGGCCACGTGACTTACTGGACTGAAGAAATGGATAGGACATGTACACAGGCTTAAAAACTACTTACTTGATGGGGCTTACTTTCTCGGATCCCGGTTATCGTTCTGTTTTCTTGCCGGTTCCAAAAGGAAGAAGAGAGATACATGCATTCCAGCTGAATTGCCCCAGTGAAGCCCAAACCCTATCGGTCAACTCCTACCAGCTATCTGGACAATCCTTTAGCCCAGGCAAGCTGACTCCGAAAATTAACTATCGTAGGCTTAGAGTACAAAAATCTGGTGTCAGATTTGGATTCAATTCTTGTCTTTACCACGTTTTTAACTGCGGGACCTTCTGCAAGTTACATGAATGATTAAGTTCCCGATCTGGAGTAAAGGGGCTACACCCATCTAATGGTGTAGCTGGGAAAAGTAACTTAGTTACATGTGTGAGCTGCTTAGCCAGATATGGACACATAGCAACTATTTGAGGAATGACAGCTGTTATCATTATCCTTGTTATTTATAAAATAAGCATAAAATCTATACCCATGCAGTACATCCTCAACTTTTCGCACCTGTTGATACATTTAACATAACCCTTAAAGTTAGGTTTGGCCCTAACTCAGACAGGGACGTGTTTTTCTAGAATATATTTCATAACAGGATAGACTTTAACATTTTTACTTTGCCGTCATGAGTATATGTAGGACACTGTATGATCATTCTTAAGTGTTGTCTCCATACAAAGAAAGAAATTAGAAAAGCATTTTGGCAAGGCCTTTTTTTTTTTTTTTTAACAAAGCAGACAAGAGGGGGCACTGCCTCCCCCTCTCCAAATCTATGTCTCTTTTAGACAGTTTGTCTTAAGAAATAAATTGAGGCCCTTTATCTCACCTCTATCCTACCTCTTAACTAAGGTTTGCAGAATAATATTCTCAACACCCTTGGAAGATATGATCTTCCCTGCCGTGTGCCAGGCACAGCTACTAAATACAGAGAAATCTGATTCCCCTCCCAAAATTGATACAGCAAGAACACTCAGAACTCAGTTAAGGCCCCAGGAAGGCATGTGTTGGGATTTAATGCTTCGCCCTTGAGAAAAAGCCCCTCCTGCCTACATTACTAGAAAATAATTCCTAGCTGGAAAAGCAGCACAAGGACCCCAGGGGCTCATACTCCTCCATCTTGAGGAAAGAGGTTGGAACAGAATCAACACTAATGCTACAAATAAAAGCTGTTATTCAATAGAAGAGAAATCGGAGGTTTGAATAACGAGCATTACAGCCGCTGCCTGTTCCTAAAAGTGTGTTCATACAGGGCAGATACTGATTACAGCAACATGCTGTATTTATGTAATCCAACAGAAATAAGTTATTGTTGAAAAAAGAAACGGAACAGATCTCAGAAAACAAGCACCACTGACATGTTAGAACTTTTTCTTTCTGTCTTTTGCTTTAACATATTTGTAAGCTGCCACTCTTTATAATAATTGACAAAACAGTGCAGACATTGTGCTTTCTGGAAGATTGGAAGTCATATGTCATGACTAAGACCCATCAGTGATCAGTTAAATTGGGCGATTGGACCTGTGGTAGCACGTCTGTTCTCAGCCTAATGATTTGTTTATTTAACTGTTCTTGTTAGGGACTGTCAGCCCATCAGCAAAGAGATGTTGATTTTAAAAATTAATCTTGAGGAAAAAATACAAATACAAATACAGCGTTGCTTAGTGAGTTCATTTCAGTTCTCATTCAAAGCCATTTTGAAGTGCTAACTGTAATGAAGAAACAGACACTCATTAAATAAACAAGATAGACACTATCATGAAAAGGCCAGCTTAAAAGAGCCAACCTATTAATTTTCCGATGGTTATATTTACAAGAACAGCAACAAAATAAGTCTTTTTCCATCCACTGGACCTCTGCACAGGTTTTCAGCACTAGGTGTTCTAAAATAGCCATGTCTTACAAACACACCAGTAAAGTGCAAGTATATTGACAAGGCAATTAGCTCTCAGCTCTTCATAAGGTCTCTGGAAGCCTCCAGAAAGTAGCCTTCTCCTACGCTTTCCAAGAAGACATTGGTTAGAATAATCTCACCTACTCAAAGAGAACATTTTTGGCCCTTCCGTGTCCATAGTGTCAACTTCAATGCTGATTTCACCACTCATTGTTCTATTCTAAAGCCTCTATCTGACCATGCATGTGCATTCCATCGTAGTTTAATTTCTGCACTTGCTCAGTGCTTATGCTTGGGTCAGAATGTGCCTTGCCACTCTCCACAACAACCTTGTGATTCAGTGGCTGGGAGACAGAAGAGGGTGGAAAGAACCACGATTATTCTGTGGGCCCATTGCACAGCAGACATTTACCACTCATGTAGCATGTGTTACCATTATTTAGTTCTTATAAAACTGCTAGGTAGATGTTATTACTTCTATCTTTAAAATGAGGAAAGTGAGGTTTAAAACGACCAACAAAACTTGCACCATGTCGCAAAGGGGCAACTAGTAGGATTCAGACTATAGTTGAAGGCTTTACGTCCTGAAAACTTGCTCTTCACTGTGCTACACTGTTCTCAGATTTCAGGAACTAGGTCCGTTATAAAACTCGGTGCCTAAGATAACACAATATGCTGAATAAATACTGATGGTTGCTATGACAATAATAATATTTTAAAAATAATATTTAATATAAATATTAATAGACCTAATATAAATTATTTAGCAAATAATATTCTACATAGGTATTAATACTTATTTGTGCCAGGCTTATAGAAGTTTTAAAAATATCAACAGTGTGCAGCTATTAAGGGGTAGAATTTGGACTTGAACCCTTGACAATCTGATTCCGAAATCCACATCTTAAATTTCTATGCCATGGTACTCCCCTAAAACCTTAGCAGTACACATTAATGTCCCCAGAAGAAAAAGTGATGGAAAGGCCAACATGCTTCACCAATGAGCTTTATTTTTCTGAGCATGAGGAATTTTGTGTATCTAGGGTCTGTACATTTCAGAGTAGTACAGGATCTGCTCTCCCCATGACTTTGACTGGTTTACAATGATTATAAAGGCATTGTTCCTGTTACGCTGTTTGTTCACAACTACATATCCCACTGAGGCTGATTTCCCAACATGCAGCATCCTGGGGGGGGCTCTATCGGAACTACCAACTGACCTTGGGGCGCCTGGGTGGCTCAGCCAGCTAAGCACTGAACTCTTGACTTTGGCTCAGGCCATGATCTCACAGTTCATGGGACTGAACCCCGTGACGGTCTCTGAGTTGACAGTGAACACCCTGCTTAGGATTCTTTCTCTCCCTGTCTCTCTGCCCCTCCCCCGCTCATGCTCTCTCTCCCCAAACAAACAAACATTAAAAAAAAAAAGGAACTACCAACCGACCTCATAAATACAGGAACTTCTACTGGTTTTGTGACTTTTAATGGTCATAGAAATATTTTGGTCACATTTTCCATTAGCCACTACCTCCTCAGCCTCTGCTTGCATAATTCTTCCTCCTTATAGGTGGGACCTCCTTCTTTTTCTCTGTGGGTATCTTTTATGTTGGTCAGCTCATCCTGGTCATACACAGGCTGTTACTGGTATTGGGACCTTTAGTATCAGAAGAGTCATTCAGGGGAACTAAAAGTAGAAGTTAAAATCACCTGCTGTTTTCAAAAAAGAAGTAGTTTAAAAAGACATTTATGAGGTGAGCTAGTCTTTAAAAATACCTGTACATCCTGGACTGGAATGTTGTAGACAGATACCCATGGGCAATTGTACAATAAACCCGAGCTATGAAATCTGACTTCTTCACCTTCCTGATTGTGAGCAAAGAGGTGAGAAAACAACACTTAGATTTGAGTTTCTTTTTTTGCTTCTTCTACATGTCACACTTTGGCAGAATTGCTAATAGGGAGTGAAATGTCCAAAGAGGTTGCCTCAGAAAGGCAGAGAAGCAGAGAGTCGGTATGATCCACATAATGAATGATTGTCTCGCAAGGAATCAGATGTGCGATGCGCAGCCTAATTACAGGAAATGGCAAATTGAGATAAACACTGTAGTCATGAAAAATCCCCAGAAGATATGTGACAATGTCTCAGAAACCTGTTTCTGTTCCCAATGCTGTCAATTCTTTTTTTTTTTTTTAATTTTTTTTTTCAACGTTTTTTTTAATTTATTTTTGGGACAGAGAGAGACAGAGCATGAACGGGGGAAGGGCAGAGAGAGAGGGAGACACAGCATCGGAAACAGGCTCCAGGCTCCGAGCCATCAGCCCAGAGCCTGACGCGGGGCTCGAACTCACGGACCGCGAGATCGTGACCTGGCTGAAGTCGGACGCTTAACCGACTGCGCCACCCAGGCGCCCCACCAATGCTGTCAATTCTTAACCTGAGGGGAGGGGATGGGAGAAGGAAATCAAACTCTGAGTCTCCTGGTAAGTCATGGAAAGCCAACCCAATGGACAAAAAGGAAGCTGCTCTTGCCTGGTCTAAAGGGACTGTTTAAATTATCACTACAGCTATTTGTTTCAAGGTTAGTTTGTGCTTACACATGACCATAGAGGGACATGTTCCCCCGAGCACTACAGTTAATGCTCCCTTTCCCTAGCTACACAGCTGATATGAAGAAAATGTGCCATGTTCCCTGCTAGAACAAAAAGCATGAGAGAGCACTGAATATAGTGACAGAAATTTTAAATGACCTAAGGGAGTGTTTTGGAGTCTGAGGCACAAAGGTCCTGCATTAAGGGCTGAATTAAGAGCATGCCCTAGATAATTACCATTGTGGGAATGATCAGGACTTTCACCGAATAGGCGTCAGGGCAGCAGTCCAGCCTCTGAGAGCTCCAATATCCAATGACTAAAGACTGAGGATCAACCCTGTTTATACATCAGAATCTTCTAGGGAAGTTCAAAGAGTACCTGTGCTTAAGCTTTCCTGTCCATCAATTATATCACAATTCTCGAAGGGGTAGCTATAAGTTTTAAAAGTTGTCTAATGTGCAGCCAAAGTCAAGAACCACTGGAGGAAGGTCTACAATAGGCAAATTAGTAGATTCTGATGAAAGTCATAGACCATTCATCTCACCAGACCAATTAACATTAAGTAAACAGATAAACAGATGATAGTGACAAATAGAGGGCAGAACTAGGATTCATGAATACTATGAAAGATCACTCATAGACCTTGTGGGAGCCCATGAGCCTTAGACTAAGAACCACTGATTAGAGTTCTAGTGAAGCTAGAAGCTTAGATACATAAATAACCTGTCAGCCAATGAACTTCCTGTTTGCTTCCTTTATTAAAGACATTGGCCAAGAAACCTCTGGAGTAGGGTTGTAAAACCAGATTTAGCAGATCCTTTCAGAGTTCACAATCTACTACGGGCCATACCACATACGTACAAATACCTCATCACAAGGGAGTGTAAAGTTTACAGATGGTAGCATAGATTAGATCTGCTCCAGTAGCTTCAAAGAGCAGGCAATTCCTTCCAGATGGGGAAATGAGGAAATATCATCAAGAAGGTGGAATGATGGTCTCAGAACGGAAATGCCAAATGCATTGGAGTTGATATAGATTCCTGTCACTGTAAACACTTTTTCTCCAGGAAGGTTTGCTGACCTGAGGTGGAAATGAAGCCTGGCACAGTTAATGCCATGTGCCTTTTCAAACAAATCTAGTTTTGCATGTTTGGGGTTTTTGTTTTTTTTTTTTTACTCCAACTGCACATCCTTCCTCACCTTAACCAACCACCAAATAACCAAAACTGCATGATCATATCTCCAAGAGTTATTGGAAATAAGGTGATAGGCAGTACTGATGGAAAGTTCTGATTCCTTCACCTTGAATCTACACCTCTTCAACTAGAAAATAAATGTAACAGCTCACTATTGTGCACCACATCCATATCAGATAAAATGACTGACCCCTGTCTCTTCCAGTCTAACACCGTAGGTAATGAAGCCTTGATAATTCTTCCAAGTGTAGTTAATGTTTTCTACAAGTGCTCCTTTAAAAATGAAATAGTACTACTATTTTTTGCACTTAAGTGCATTTGCATTTCATTCAAGGGAAATGAGTTTTCTGTTTTAATTTCATCTTGGTTCCATTTAATTAAAGTCTAGCTCATTCTGTAGTTGAACACTTTCTTAAGTGCTGGGGTTTTGCTAAATCATTCAATGTGAGTTTGAAACTTGGACAAGATTTTTCAAGCTATGAATAAATTTGCATCTATTGATGATTTTTGAATCGATAGATTCTTCTACCCTGAAGTTAAGATAATGCTTTGTATTTCTCAAAACACATTTCATCCATTATTTCACAGTTTTGTAATAACTCCATAAAGCAGGTAAATAAAGTCCCATTACCCGTATTTTACAAATAGAAAACCGAGTTTCAGACAGATTAAGTGACTTACCCAAGATAACACAGCCAATGAGCCACTGGATAAGACTTAGAAGTATATCTTCTGTGGTTGAGTCTAGCATTTTATTTATTTATTTTAATGTTTATTTATTTTTTTGAGAGAGAGTGTGCAAAAGTTGGGGAGGGACGGAGAGGTGGGGGGACAGAAGATCTCAAGCGGGCTCTGAGCTGACAGCAGCGAGCCTGATGTGGGGCTCAAACTCACAAACTCAGCGAAATCATGACCTAAGCCGAAGTCGGGTGCTCAACTGACCGAGCCACCCAGACAACCTCTATTTACTAATCCGGTGCATTTTAAATATACTTTCCTCACCTCCCTTGCATCTATTTTGTCAAGGGAAATATGCAAATTTGTCTTTTCTCAACACCAGCAAAAGATTTTATAATTTGGCTAGCATTCACATTAGGAGATTAAGGCTGAATTTTAATGATTCTGACATCTATTATGTGGCAGGCATTGGGGAATGTTCTTACCAACATTATTCCTCGTCTTCATAGCAAGACTCTTTTTTACAGAAGAAAAGCCTCAGGGATGTTAAGTAACTTGCCAAAGTCACATACCTGCTGACGTTCTGCCTTCCCTGGTTCTCCCTCAGGCCACGGCTGCCTTGGTAAAACCATCTAGTCCAGCCTATAGTCTAGAACCATGGCCAGGGGTCTTACCAAATCCCACCAAATATCCTCTAACACACTGTCAAGACTTACTTAGTATGTTTACTCAGAAAACACTGTTTTAGACACTAAAACCCAGAAATATGAGCTGTTTACCATCCAGTGAAAGGATACGTTGTGACCATAACGGCACAAAAATAAAGCAGTAAAGCAAGTGAGAGTTGCATTCTCCAAGCACTAAACAGATGTTTCAAATTTCAGGCTGTAAATACCATTCAGAATAGGGAGAGGATCAATGTGGGCAAAGACAACAGAAGCGCTCAGGAAGGAAATAACATTTAATGAAAGAATTCAGGTACATAGAGAGGAATCAGAGGGAACTGTGTGTTGAAGCAATTCTAAAAAGATTTATGAAGTCCTAATAATCACGGTATGTTTGGAGGCAATCCCTATCTTCTTATTTGTCATGCTTGGTTACAGAACTTGAAGTAAGGAATGTTCAGTGGATTCTGAGATGATTCCTTTGGCTGATTTATCAGTTTGAACTGGATATGGCCACGAGTGACGGAAATCTCAATTAACAGTGGCATAAGCAAATAAAAGGTTTTTTCTTATGTGGGAAGATATGTAACCATAAGAAAGCGGCTGCCTGTGCCGCTTCAGCTGCTCAATGATGCTCTCATTTAGACCATTGCCTTTGATTGTCCTTGCTGCACCCAGGTCACGTGAAGGCTGCTGCCATTTTTCCTATCAGTTCTTACCTGAGTCAGCAAGAGGGTGGCAAGAGGGACCACACCAGCAACACAGCCTCTTTTTGTCTGGGAGAGGCTGTGAAACAGAGAACCAGGTTGCCATGCTTGATTTAGAAAATATAAGCATATTACTGGCCCAACTAAAATCAGGGCTTTGATGGTAAGGAAAAAGAGGGATGAATACTGGGTAGGTAAGAAGCAGTGTCTGCAGCACTTATATTTTCTCAGATTCTGTAAAAGAAAAGCACCAATTCCCCCCAGTTACTGGGGGCTTATTACATGAAATCATGGAGCAGTAGAAAGCATGGGCAACAGTCTCAGCAGAGCATGGTTAGACCTCATGAGGAGCTGGGATGTTTTTAGGGGACCAGTGCATCCTTTTCACAGAGTGGCATCGCTAGAGGTTAGGGCATTTTTAATTCCTCCAGCACTAGCTGAATGTGGCTTCCTACTCAAGAATTCCATCAATTTGCTCGGCTGTGTCCCCTGTCCTATTACTTCTCTTTTTCTATTACCGTGAAACTTTCTATCTTGAGCTCCAATCTACCAGGGATGCCAGATGAAATACAGGATACCCAATTAAATTTGAATTTCTGATAAACAACAACTACATGTTTGTATAAATATGACCTATGCAATATTTGTGACATGCTTACACTAAAAGAAAAAAGAAAAAAATGATGTCATCTATCTGAAATTCAAATTTAACGGGGAGTGCTGTATTTTCATTTGCTTAATCTGACAATCCTAAAGCTCATCTATTTGGCTAATCACCAGTACAGAATGAATCTGCTGAAAGGCCTCTAATACAATTCCACCTGCCACCTCCGATGAGAGCACAGACAGAAGCCTCTGGCTTAGAAATCTACCCCTAGCTCAGTAATCACAGATCACTATGGTAGGCTCACACAGATAATGCATGGAAACACGTATGTTAGGAATTTCCTGATTCTCCAGCCCAGTTAAGGGGGTCTATGAATGGCAATCCCAGTGTTGGTTTGGTTCAACAAAAAAAACCTATTTCTACCCTATGCCATTTCCTTCAGACAGCAGATATGTTGGTTTTAGATGTGATAGTTTACCTCCATCTCTTTCACATTTCTCAGTATCAGTCAGAGCCTTCTTTTCCAGGCACAAAATCAGTTAATATTCCAGCAGGCATTTAGTGACCCTCACCATGGGTAGGGTGTGCATGGAAAGTTTTCTTTTGCACCATTCACATAATTTCCTCTCATTTCTCTCCATTTATCGGAATTCCATCTTTTGTTAAGGATTATCTCCCTTCTGAGAGAGGCAATAAATATGTAATATTTTCTGTGTGCAAAGAATAGGTGGTAGGTGCTGGACTGGGCGAGCAGAAGAATAAGGCATGATCACTACGCCCAAGGAACCCTCAAATCTCTCTTGCCTGCTTTCATTTTGATAAGCTAATTGCAAAATCTAATTTTCGAATCTTGCCATTTCCCTTCTGTTTCTCCCCGCACCCGACCTTTGACCTACAAGCATAGATTTATAAACTCATGGTTCCTTATTTTGAAGAATATCTAATGTAAAAAGGGAACATTTTCAGAAATCCCATTTCTGACTTGCCTTCTTCTTGGCTCAATCATTCTTTTACTCCTGTTCTTCTTGCTGCTAATTTCTCTGTATCATTTCTCTGTTTGCACCACAAGGGCTGATGCCAATAATGTTTCTACACCAAAAGCAAAAGTCAAGTACCACTCTTAACTCACACAGAGTTATAATCACAGAATCCAAGAATAATGGTGAGTGCTACCACTGAGGGCAACTCATCCTATTTTCTAGCCAGTTCAGCCTCTTAGATTCAGGATTAAGGCTCTGTATCAACACCATACAATATGGCCTGTTCAAGTTCTGGAACTACTATCAAATTACAACAAATCCTCTCCTGCGGTGGGTTACATTTCCCTCTAACAGCTCTGCATTGGTCCTCAGAATGTGGGCAGTGTTTCTGCCTTATGTAAGCCCTTCTTACACTAAAGATGCTCATCAAGTTCCTTGATCAAGTCATCTCCATTTCCTCTCTTTCTCCAAATTTTCCTTATGTTATAATGTCCAGATTCCTTTCCATTCCAGTCACCCTTCTCCAAAATGACCTCCAACTTCTCCATTCCCCTTCTAGACTATGAGGCCCCCAATGCAGACTATGAGTATAACCATATACTCTGCTGCATTTCTTAAAACTGATTGTCAGGAGAAGACTAATGAGTCTAGTTTTCCCTATCTCTGGGCATGATATAGAGGAGATAAAATGGCTCTTGGAACTAGTCTGACATGTGTTCATATTTTAACGTGCATTTATTATCTTGAGACCATGCACAAGTTTTTTTTTTAACCACTTATAACTTCAGTTTCCTCTTTTTTAAAATGGAAATAATAATACCTATCTCCCATGAGGATAAAGAAAAGTATGTTAAGTGCCTTGAAAAATACTAACACGGGTCTTTGTAGAAAAATTCTTTCTTCCTGCATTTTCCCTCAGTTGGGGGAGCACAGAATAAAATGGCATACCCACACAACATGAAGGACAAAATCCTAGCTTCTCCTGTATTTCTTACCCTGACAGAAAAGTTCATGGCTAATGATTTTCTTCTCATCCAGTTGATTTTCAGAGCCTTAAAACGTAGGTGTGGGGGTTTACTGGTTACCTGTATTTGTTGCCACACTTTCTACTTAGGACCCCAAGTGTCAAATTCCCTATTTGGTCTTGGATGCAGAGATTCTCCACTCTTGCAGAGAATCACAGAGGGAATTATTTTCCATAGCTCAATTCTGTACTCCCCCAACAGGGACTGGTCTCAACAGGCGTTAGCCACAAGGAGAAGGATGACTGTCATTCCTCCCTCCCCCTCAACTTGAAGAAACAATGTATGATGCCGCCATGAGAATTGATCATTACAGGTAGTAGAAGCAGTGTACCAGCGACTAGGTAAAAATGAGAAGACGGTGTCAGCTTTTCAAACGACTGAGAGAGCTCATCCTGGTTACTTTCTTAAAGGAGGCAAGATGCAAATATTCTAGCACTAGTTTTGCATATCTGTGTTGAACTCAATCCAATTTTCAACAAATCCATTTCTCATTGTATTTTTTTAGTGGATGAAAGTCTCATTTTCCTCAGAGATAACATACTTTAAAAAGTTGTGCATTATGCAGAAAACACTATTACTCTACGCATGCCCTACCCATTGTGGAATATGGGGAAAATGATCCCGGAGGCATGTTAATAAACAGTACCTGAAATGCTCCTACATTCCCTAGCGATGAAATATGCAAGCTATATTTTGATAATAGCAGTGAAATTTATTTTCTCTCCACCATTCCTTCCTCTGGGAACAACGTAGTATTCCCTTTTCCAATTCTGAACAGATCAGGCTTTCACTATGCCAGAATGGGAAGAGGTTGAGGGTTGTGGGGGCCACATGGTGGCTCTGGGTTTTGCGCCAAAGCTGTGCCTCATGTGGGGCTCTGACAAAACCGTGTTCATCTGGGATCTGGGAAACAGGAGCAAGGAGATGAGTTTACCCTCAGGCTATTCCTAAGTGACACCAGAACAGCTAGTCAGTCAAGGGAAGAATGGAGCCCTGCTGCTTGCTTGGCAACATGTTCTCCAAGCCCCTGTCACATTAGAACTGGACTTGGAAGGTACTCAAAACTTACATATGAACTATTGGGCACAGGAGACTATTTTTTTTGGCTGAATATATTGTCCTGGTGACTTGAGTGCCTTGGTAATGATCCATCTAAAATTTTGTGCAGACTACTGAACACTGCATGCATATTTTTTCTTGCCCGTTTTATCTTATAGATGTGAGGCAGCATGGGTTACGGGCAGAATTATATCTGAATTCTGACTGTAATTTTTCCATTAAGAGGCTGAAGCTATAGACAACTTCCTTAATCTGTCTGAGACATAATGATATTTTTATGATACCTTTCTCACAGGTTTTTTAGGAATATGTGTATATGTATGTATATATACATTATATATAAATATATACACATATTCCTAAAAGTGTGTGTATATATATATATGATAATGGGTAATATGTATATATATAGAATAATGATATATATAGGATAACTTATATATAAATTTATATAGGATAATGGGTAATAAAGTACAATATGTATTATATGTAGGAAAATATACATAGGATTAGATATATAATGTGTGTGTATATATATATATACATATACATATATATGGTGTGTGTGTGTGTATATATATATATGTATATATATATATATCTTGTGTGTGTATACATACATACACACACATACACACAAGGTTTAACGATATGCCTAGCACATTAAAGGTCTTCAGTAAATTTTCCTTTCCAAATTTCCTTCTCAAATATCCATATGAATTAGAATAGACTCATGCAATACATGGAATTTATTTACACTGCACTCAGCTACATGTACTCAGGGAAAAAATAAGGAGAGAGAGAGAGTCATTTGCCAGATTTCATTTTGGTTCTTCTAATGCAGGGCACCAATATGCCCCACTAAAACTACTCCATTTTACATTTACTCTAGCAGCAAGGGAATGGCCATGTTCTAGCCAATAAGCTGTCTGTAAAAGCCCCTAGGAAGGGCATCCTGTATAGCATCTGTGGGGGAAGGTACTTTTCCTCTCAGTTTTTTTGCCCTTCACCCTTCACTGCCTAACATGTGAACATGAGGCCTGAGCAGTCATCTTGACCTCATGAAGCTATAAGAACATAGACAAAGGCCAATATGTTAAGGGTAATGAAACAGAAAGTTGAATACCAGATATCTGTCTGCAGAGCTGAGCCCCAGAAACTGCCCTATACAGTCTGTGTATGCTCTTCTTATTGCAAGGAACAAATGAGTTTCTATGTGCTTAAGCCATTGGAGTATTTTTGTTTTATAGTGTTGTTAGTTGAGGCACACAATCCTAATGGAAACAGTAGATGATTCCAACTGTCAGTGATCCACCTGTCCTTTCAGTGATCACACGTTCTGAAGTGAAATGGGAGATACAATTCTGCCTTTCATAGTACATATATCTCATTATGCCACTGTGAGTCTAGTTTTTAAGGTTTCATGTTTCTCACACAGCCTGACCCCCAACACAAGCCGGTAGCTCCCCGAGTACTCATCTGGGATCTCAGATCTGGGCTGATACTGGAAGAAACCCTGCCCATGTTGGACTTGCTGAGCGATGCAAGTTGCCTTTCCAAAAACATTCTCGTGGGTACTTCTCTCCATGTGAGACTCTGGCATCATGCTCTGACCCTAGACCTAACTCACTCTTGGGCGAGAATAAAAATAGTCCATCAAACTGGGGAGCTGAGTTGGTGGTGGCTGGAGGCAGAGAACAAAGCTGGTGTGTGTGTGTGTGTGTGTGTGTGTGTGTGTGTGTGTACTATCTGAATGCACCCAACTCCAGATGTGTGTAATTCCAAAAAACCAAATCAAAGTGAATTTTTTCACAAGATACAAAATGAAAAAGTAGAAGATATACTCTAGTAAGCTAAAGAATATCCAGTTCTATTCTTTTGTGCATTAACATAATAAGTAAATAATTTTGGGGGTGTGTGTGATTATATGAAGATTTTATTTTGAAATAAACAAATGCTACCAAAAATGCTTGGTGGTGGTGCAAAGATCATTAGCATACAGTTTTTAACTCTATTATTTTCCATATTGTCCCTTATAAGAATCCTTGATTAGGTTTTATATATATATATACCATATCTCCATATAAATACATATATATACTCAGGCATATATATGCTCACGTATATGAATACACACACACAGAATCCTTATGTTCAAAGTGTTGGAAATCATGATCATTCCTCTAAATCTGAAATTTATTTAAATTCTTTTTTTAAGTTTATTGGGGGGGGGGGGGCAAAGAGCGAGGGAGAAAGAGAATCCCAAGCAGCCTATGTACTTGTCTGTGCAGAACCTGATGTGGGGATTGAACTCACAAACCGTGAGATCATGACCTGAGCCAGAATCAAGAGTCAGGTGCTACGGGGCGCCTGGGTGGCGCAGTCGGTTAAGGGTCCGACTTCAGCCAGGTCACGGTCTCGCGGTCTGGGAGTTTGAGCCCCGCGTCAGGCTCTGGGCTGATGGCTCAGAGCCTGGAGCCTGTTTCCGATTCTGTGTCTCCCTCTCTCTCTGCCCCTCCCCCGTTCATGCTCTGTCTCTCTCTGTCGCAAAAATAAATAAACGTTGAAAAAAAAATTTTTTTTAAGAGTCAGGTGCTTAACTAACTGACATACCCAGGTGTCCCTGAAATTTTTTCAAATTCATTTTAAAAACAAAACAAAAACCTTTTATTACAGATGATGCATCCATATAGTTGCTACTTCTAGAGCAATGTTTGTCAGATGGCAATTTGTCCCCCCATTGTTAGTCATGAAATCAATTCAGGTGGTTGATTTGTGTTTAAGAATTAGAATACAAAATTACATGTATTATATTTTGTGGATATGTGATTTTTGCTTTGATTATATAAATGCTTGTATGTGTTTAATAAATCATAGTATATATTTCTTATTGTAGATTTCCCTAAAAAGGAAAAAAAAAAAAGGTTTGAAAGCCATGATTTCAGAAGGATTGGTATGCACTCAGTTATGAAGTGCCTTATCGAGGTGGTGCTAAGGGCTGAGCAAGACAGTAATTTGGAGCTGTCCAAGTGCTGACACAAAGAGAATGTTTGAGGCAAGATGCCTCAAGGATACTGTTAGAGTATCTAGTAGCTGACCTTACATTGAACAGTTGGGATCGCCACATTCTGGGAGTTACTACTGACACGAACAGCTATATCTGGAATGACAGACTGAAAGCCTCCTTATTCTTTGGGCTCATCCCTGTTTCCCATCTCAGAATAAGTTATCAGGGAGGGGCAGAGACATCAGGCCTCCCTTCTGTGTATTATCTGGGAAACATTTGTTATTTTCTATCCAATGACACATTACAAAGAAAGAATCACTAATTACACAAAGGATCTGATTCATTTAGAGCCTCAACATTCAATACTCTTAATACTACATTGCAGTATATTTCTCCAAAACTCTTAAGTAAAATTTTTAAAATCATCAAAAAGTTAGGAATAACTGAAGGAAACTTAAAGTAGAATTACAGCTGTATTAGAAAACAAAATAGACGCCTAACATCTGGTATCTAGGCTTCATGGTTTCGTCCAAAATTCTACTTCTATGATTTAAAAAAAATAAGTTATATCATGTAACATTATTGAATATATGCCATAATTAAGTGGATAGAAAAAGTAAGCTAGGTAAGGAGACCCTAAACAGTAACTCAGTCTTCAAATTTCAGTCAGAAAATGACAGTGTTGGCATATATGAGGCATTCATTAAGTGTTGAATTAATAAGAGTGCATTATCAATTATCATACGTAGCATAAAACAGGTTTCCACCCAAAACATATTAATTCTAAATTAGCAGGGTAGAGGATTAATATACCAATACCAATTGTATCTATAATACAAATAGCAGCTGGAAAATGATATTTGAGGAAAAAACAACTCTACTTACAGTATCATCAAACCTAAAATACTTAAGAATCAATTTACCAAAAGACATGCAAGGTAACTACACTGAAAATTACAAAGCATTGCTGAGAATTTCTAAATATTTAAATATTTAAAGAAGTTATAAAGAAGTGGTAAGATATATCACAATAATTGACTGGAAGATAAAACAATGATGATGCCAATTCTCCCTGTATCGATCTATAGATTTGATACAATTACAGTAAAAATCTCACTCAAAAGGCATTTTTCTAGAAGAAATTTACAAACTAATTCTGAAACTGATTTGGAAAAATAAATAAGGTAGAACAGTCAAACAATCTTGAAAAAGAAGATAGCAGGAGAATCTAATAACTAATTTCAAAGCTTACTATACAACTACCGTAATTAAGAATGGCATGTTTTTATGCCATATTTGCATAGGGATAGACAAATACCTCAGTGAAACAGATTAGATAGTTCAGTTATAGATTCAAAACACATGGTCAATTGATTTTCAAAAATGTACCAAGGTATTTCAATGGGAAAGCTTTTTATTCAATTGATTTCACATCATAAGCAAAAATTAATACCTAAACATAAAAGCTAGAAATATTTTTCCTTTATGTGTGTATTATATGTTTGTTTTGTATTTCATTGATTTCCTTTTACTCTTTATTATTTTCTTTTTTCTATTTGTTTTAATGAACTTATTTTTCTAATTTCTTAGTGTTTATAGTATACCTCCTTAACTTATTCAACTATGATCATATTCACTATCATATATAGTGAAAATATATCATATTCACTACCGTATAAAATTCTTCAAGGTAATTACACTTCTGATTTTTTCCTCCCATCCTATGTGCTATTAATGTGACACATTTAACTTTATGCATGTTATAAATCTGCTCTATGTTCAATGTTATTATTTTTCTTTAAAGAGTCAATTATCGTTAAAAGAGATAATAAAAATAAAACATGCCACATATTTATCCTTGCAGTTATTATTCCCAGGGTTCTTCATTTTCAATATAGATTTATATTTCCATCTGGTATAATTTTCCTTCTGTCTGAAGGATGTTCTTTAACATTCTTTGTTGATGATGAATTATTTCTACTTTTGTATGCCAGGAAAAGTATTTATTTCACTTTCACTTCTGAATGATATTTTCTGGTTACAGAACTCTTGTTTATCTTTCAGGATTTTTTTCAGTACGGTTTTTTTTTCCTCAGTACATTAAAGATGTTGCTCCATTGTCTTCTGGTTTTATTGTTTCCCAGAAAAAATGGCATATTCTTATGTGCTTTATGTGCTGTTTGTTCCTTACTCTATAATATCTTTGTTCCTTAATCTATAATATCTTTTATCATCTGGCTGCTTTTAAGATTTTTTTCCTTATCCCTAGGTTTTAGCAATTTGATAGATGTGCTTTGGTGTAGGTTCTTTCTACCTGTTTCCTGTGCTTGGATATTGTTGAGCATTTTGGATTTGTGGATTCAGAGTTTCTAACAAGTTTTGAATTGTTTTAGCTATTTTTTTTCCAATTTTTTTTTGTATTCCCCACCTTTCTTCTCTCCTTTAGAACTCTAACTATCCATGTTAGGACACAAGAAGTTCTACAGGCAACAATGCATTGTTTAATTTTTAAAAATTTACTTTTCCTGTGTTCTATTTTGGATTGTTTCTATTTAACATCTTTAAGTTCACTAACATTTTCTTCTGTAGCGTCTAATCTGTGATTAATCCTATCAAATACATTTTTTTTACCTCCCACAGTATAGTTTTCATCTACAGAAGTCTGATTCAGGTTTTATAATCTTCCTTTTCTTTCCTTAACTTTTCACATACACAGAGTATAGTTATACCATATGTTTTACGGCTGCAAATTTTAACCTCTGTGTCACTGCTGGATCAATTTCACTTGACTGAGTGTTGTCATTGATAGTCTTATTTTCCTCCTTCTTTGTGTATGTGGAAATATATTGGATGCCAAACACTGTGAATTTTACCTTGTTGCATTCTTCTATTTTTGTGTTCCTACAAATATTCTTGAGCTTCATTCTGGAATGCAGTTAAGTTTCTTAAAAAAATTTGATCCTCTCAGGCCTTCTTTTAAGATTTATTAAGCAGGACCAGTGCATTGCTCATACTAAGACTAACTGTTTCCCACTTTTAAGGTAGGACCCTCTGTATATTCTACGCCATACCTCGTGAGTCATAAGGATTTACAGTCTGGCTGCAGTAATAGTCACTAGTCCCAGCCATATGTGACCACTGCACACAGTTATTCCCATTCCTTTCAGGTGGCTCTTCCCCAGTCATAGATTGTTTCTTCACATAAACACAGGTAAGTAGTCTGCTGAATCCTCAAAGGACACCCTCTGTAGGCCTCCAGGATTCTCTGATCTGTACTCCATAGTCCTATGAATTCTAACCACTTTGGAATTTCTGGGCTTTGTTTTCCCAACACAGGAAGTCTTTCACACACCTTCTGATTTCCTCTTCCCAGTGCTTTAGCTGGGAAATTCTTTCAAGGCATTACGATGAAGCAGTTGTAAGTCTCACCTCATCTCTTTCCCATCTCACAGGGATCACTGTCCTTTATTGCCTGAAATCCAATGTCTTCAAACCATTGTTTGATTTGTATTGTCTGTAATTCTGGTTTATTCAGGAGAATAAACCATTCCGGTTTATGGTACCTCAACTTTGGCTGGAAATAGAAGTTGTCTCTTCACTAGATTTTCTATCCCCACAATGCCTAGCACAGTGCTCATTAAGTGTTTGTTAAATGAAAGAGTTGATGATGTGAGTATCATCTGTTCATTTTCAATATCAACAGTATGCAATATTTCACTAAGCATGGACTATTGGAAGCAAAAATAGTGTTCATTTGCAGAGTAAGACCTAAGAGCTAAGAAATGCTTCCACCAGTTGGTGCAATATTCAGATCTCATTAGGCAGGGGAACTTCACAGAAACTGGCAAAGAATATTTCTGCATGCAAGATGAAGAGAAAGCCTTTTGCTCCTCAGAGGAAGTTTTTTGGGGAAAATGAGATGTGTTAGTTAGCCTTGCTTTTCCTTCCTGTTTCATGTTAATTGCAGTTCTACATCTCCAACAAAAAAGAAGCAGAGTTGAATGAATTTTCTCAGGATCTAGCACACAAAAAATACAAGAGCAAAATGGGAATAAAGTCTACTCAATTTCTGTACAATATCTTCAGATACATGAAAGTCAGCCTATAACAAGTACAAGTTCTTTTTAATTCCCTCTCTTCTATCAGTCCCAGCAGGCCTTTCTAACACTTTGTAAGGAGAGTCCCTTACATCATGTAAAAATATAAAATGTATGTGAGATTTTATATAAGCGTTATAACCTGAAGTAAAATTATGGTCTAAACTTCTAATAAATCTTTCTGGTACTGAGGGTCTTAGGTCAGTAGATGTGTTAATTCTGACTAAACTCAACTTTATACCATGAAGCTTTGGTAGGCACCATTTACAAGCTAGGAAACAGATCTGGAAGGATAAACTGCATTTTTGGTGATAATGAGTGTAAAGTTTATTTTAGCTAGACTGTATGGGGGATTTACCCTCATATTGATAAAGAAAAAAATAATGCTTATATTTGCAAAAAGATTCCAAGTTTTACTTTTATTTGTTACATTGTTATATCTGGCCTCATACTTTGAGGAGGAAAGATATTTTATTGCAACCCTTTTGGCTATGAGCAGAGACTAGAAAAGGCTGTTTTAGAAAAGGCTGTCTTGGGAGAATGGCCTGTTACCTACATGTGGCAGGGCAGGGCAAGTTATTACCTATTTTTTTTAAGTTAAAATTCTGTGAGCTGCTCAACTTCTATAGGTCTTGGGGTTTGATGTGTCTGGAGGCTATGGTACCACAGCGTGACTGTCTCAGGGACTATAGTTAGTCCAACTGTAACTCTCTCCTTTTTGGGTTTGCTATTACAGACTCAGCTGGAAGCAGCTTTCTGGTTTGACTGCACCATCAGGCTTTAAGTCATTTCTTATACCTTCCATAGGTCATCATAAAAAATCCAGAGGTGCTGTCCAGAAAAAAAATAGCTGGCAAAATAAAATTGGTCTTTCTTTCTTTGAGTCCATTAAAGGAAGGTTCCAGCCTCTGACCTCAGTGTCTTCTGAGGGCTGATCTTAAAAAAACACTCAACGACAATGGTCTCCAAGAGTAGTGGTGGGGAATGGTTATTGGGTAAAGAAAAATTGTTGACAGTTGTTGGGCTTACTTCTCTCTTGGGGTTCTGGCTACCACTGCAAAGCCTTCCTCAGTTCACTAATTGTGTAAATATTTACTGAACACTTTCTTTTTTAAAATTTTTTTAATGTTTATTTTTGAGAGAGAGACAGAGAGGCAGAACATGAGAGGGGAAGGGGCAGAGAAAGACAAGGAGACAGAATCCAAGGCATTCTCCAGGCTCTAAGCTGTCAGCACAGAGCCTGACTTGGGGCTCAAAATCACGATCTGTGAGATCATGACCTGAGTGAAGTCGGTCACCCAACCAACTGAGCCACCCAGGCACCCCCTTTATTGAACACTTTCTAAGTGACAGACACTTTTAGTACTGGTGATCATGGCAAAGACTTGGCCCCTGCCTTCATTAAGCTTACAGTCTAAAAGAAGTGATAGACGGTTTAAAGAACCAATTACAGTTGTGAAAAATGCCATGAAAGAGAAAAGTATAGGGTGCTGTGCAGCCTAAAACTGGAGGAGTTAACACAGTCTGATGGAGACTGGAGTTGAGTGAGTCACAGTTTTCCTGATGATGCCCTCTTGGGCTGAATTTTGCATAATGAACAAGGACACACAGCTGTGTGACAAAGAGTGAGGTCTTCCTTTCTTTCTCTCCCAATGGCGATAAAACTTGCCTAAAAAAAAGTGAGTACCCTCACAGGTGGAAAGGAGTTCTATGTACAGAAGTACAAGGTCCACATATCTGATGTTACTCAGATAGCCTCATTACTTGAGTGTAAACAAAAAGCTGGGCCGCATACTAAGCAAGAGAAGATGAGAACAAAGGGATATATTTATCAATTAGTTACGTGCCCAGTACAAAGGTGGAGCTTATATGAGGTTTCTCACTTCTGATAGCAAAAATATTATAAGGCAGGTAAAACAATCTCCATTTGATCAGCGAGGGCAGGAATACATAAAGAGTTAAAGCCCTTGTTCCATATTCACAGATAGTAAGTAGGTTGATGACGTTCAAACCCAGACCTCTAGTTGTTCCGTGTTGCCTCCCAGGGCTGCAAGAGAAATGGGGTATCACATTAGGTCCCCAAGTGAATGACTTAGTTAAAATGCCTAAAAGAGTAACAGGTAAGGATTTATTTACTTTTTGTTTTTCTCTCACTTGACTGCAAGTTCAGACAGGGGAGGACCACTTCTTCATTTGTTTGCAGCTTTTACCCTGTGTTTTGCACAATGTATGGCAAGAAGGACACGTTCCATAAGTATTTTTGTATATATGAATGCATGTAAAAACAAACAGGACAATCTAGAAGTTTGGAGAAACTTCTACAAACAAGAAACTCTAACACAAGGCAGAAGATGATAATACTGCTAAGAGAAATTCATCTCTAATGCTATAAGAGTTCAGAAGAAGGAAACATCTCTTCTGCCTAGAGGAATCAGGAAATCCTTCATGGGATGTGACTCAGTCTTGAAAATAAGTAAAACTTGGGTAAGCACGGATGAGAATAACCACGTGAGACAAAGAAATAGGATGACCAAACATATGAAGACTGGAAATTTAAGATCATGCAGAGAGAGCAGCAAGGAACTTAGTGTAAAATTTAGTGTGCCATAAAAGAAAATTCTGGAAATTTCAACTGAGAAAGCTCCAGACTCTAAGAACCCTAGATTCCAGTTTGGGACAGAAGATATGATTGTGAATGCATACACCAAGGGAGAGGAAATGATAAGTGTTGTTTGGAGTATCTACTGCATCGTAACAAACCACCCCAAAACTTAGTCTTAAAACAATTATTTAGCTCACAAATCTGCAATCTGAGCAGGGTTTGGTAGGCAGTCTCTGTTTCACAGGTACTAGCTAGAGTTGTTTCAGGAGTGGGAATCAATTGGAATCAATTAAAGGCTCGTTTATTTACATGTCTGAAGATTGATGTTAGTTCACAGCTGGGACCTCAACTCCTCAACTGGGGCTGTCAGAGGGAACACTTACTTACGTGTCCTCTCCATGTGGCTTGGGCTTCCTTACAACATGGTAGCCGGGTTTCAAGAGTAAGCATCCAAAGAGGATCAAGTGGAAGCTGAACTGCCATTATATAACAGTCCCAGGAGTCTCATGGTGTCACTCTGTTTGTAATCACAGGGCCACTCAGATTGAAGGGTAGGGAACGAGACCCTATTTCTCCACTGGAGGAGGGTCAGCATCACACTACAAGCAGAGCATGTGGGATGGGATGTGTTGGTGCAGTCAACTTTGGGAAATACAATATAAAGGCATGTTTCTGTTGCAAGTCTGCTGGATACTATGGGGCAAAAAGAGGTACAAAGATACCTGTCCTTGCCCCAGAGAATTTATAAAGTAGTGTCAGCAGGGAGTGTGGTTGGGGGTCTGGGTGGGGAGAAAGCCACACATAATAGCAGGAGGAATCCGTATATAGTAAGTGCTCTCTCAGGTCTGCACCGGTCATGCTAATGAGAGGAAGAATCCATTTTCATCCACTCAATGGCTTGCACAAACAAGCCTGCATATGTAAGACACTCGATCCAACATTTAGAGAACAATAACATCTGTTGTTGAAACAAAGACACAGATGTGTATCAGTCAAGTTCTAAGGGATCTTTGGGCAAATGCTACTTGCCATTCAGTAGACCAGATTCGATACCATCACCTTTTTGGAAAGCCGGGCCCATATCCCTAATCTCACTTGTACTTTTGCAGAATCAGATAGAAGGTACAGAGAAACCCCTCTGTTAGATGCTCAGATATGCTCAAATATCTGAGCACAACAATTTTCAAACATTTCCCCTGTAACTCCAAATCCTGCAGGTGTTGATACATGACTGTTTTCCTGGGCTAGATAAGTCAGGTCCAAGGTATGTGAAGTTCATAACCCTACCTAGATTACTTAATTCCCTTAATGTCCATGTTATTTCAAAGTTTCTTTCCCTCTATCTCATGGTGTCTCTTAACTCATTCTAATGTAAGCGGAGCTGACAGCTAGAGAAATCAGAAGAATCCTCACAGGTCTGGTAGAAAACAAACCAGTGAAAGGAAGGAACAACCGAATGAGCGTGTGTCAAGTGTGGACAGAACTGGGGCACAGGTGCATATGAAGGTGAGCGGTCCCCTCCAAGGGGAGCGGTCCTGGCAAGAGAAGTCTGTGGGGAGGAGGCATCTCTGTGTTTAACACAACGTGTCTACTTCCTTGACAGCTTGAGTCTCTATGCAGGAAGCGGATTTAAAACAAGTGTATGCAAAAAACTCTGACTCTGCAGGTGGTCACTCCCTTGGCTCACCACAGAGGTCAGGTGGGTTCACCTATTCAGGACTCGTCTTCCTTGTGTTCTTCTACTTTCACCCAATAAGTGGAGCCTCGCTCCTGGCTGGACTGTCTGGCCCATGTGGCCGTATGAAGCTGGCAGCACTAACTAGTCCCTCTCTAGTACCCTACATCATACCTGCATTACAGGAATCCCTGTCCCCTCCACTTGAGCAGAGACTGGCCTTTTCACAAGGACCTCTTTCTTCCCTTTGTACCGGGACCCTTCCTGACCTTATGCCTGAAACTTCAGGTTCTCCCCCAAGCGTATCGTCATGACATGACAATTCCTATAATAAATTTCCCCTTATCTATCAACATATACCCTATTGGTTCTGTTTCTCTGAAGAACCTTGACTCACGGCACTATCTCTCCCACTGCCAATTAAGTCAGACCCAAAACAGACGGATTTTGAGGAAGACTCAGGACCCAAACACAGGCGTACCTTACAACAAAGCCCTTCATCTCAGTCACTTCAACCCAACTTGTGATAGAAGATAAGAGATTGCACGTGTGCGTGTGCGCGCGTGTGTGTTTGTGCGTGTGTGTGTGTTCCCTGGCGTTTATGATTTGGGCAACATCACCTCTGTTCGCCCAGTGTAGTCTTCCAAAGCCAATCCCACTCCTGAGCAAACGGATCATAAGTTTAGTGCTCTGGTTAGGGAGAATGACCCAGAAGCTAGGGTAGGGGTTAGGATAGAACCAAAGTCAAAATACTTGTAGCCTGAACAGGAGAGTTTATGTTCCTGTCACACAAGAGGCTGCGCATAGGCAGACCAAGACCAACATGGAAGCCCCCCAGTATCAGGGACTTGGGCTTCTTCCAGAGACTTGCTGTCCTCATCATACGGCTTCCACCTTCTGTGCAAGATGACTTCTCTAGTGCCCACCGTCACGTCTTCATCCCAGCCAGAGGAAAGGCGGGGAGGAAACAAAGACACAACTGGTAGAAGCAACATCACCTTTCCTCATAACCTCTTCCTCGGAACCCAGTCACCTGGCCGCACTTAATGGAAAGGGAAGCTGGAAAATGAACATGCCCAGGGAAACTTGAGGGTTCTATTACCAAAAATATGGGGAGAGTAGACAGTGGAGACTAGCTGTCTCTGCTACAGCCAGGAAAAATAATGAGTATTGAATGTGACCCAGCATGGATGTTTCTCAGAGTTCCAGAAAGGGGTGAGCGTTGATCAGCCAGGGACAGTACATTTAGCTATTCATTGTCTCACACCAGTTCGGACTCCTCACCATTAAAACTAGGATGTTTTACCTCAGAACTTAGCCTTCCGTGTTACTTTATATTATTTAAAAAAAAATTTAATTTCACATTAAAATATCAATTTTATAAATGCCATGATTGTAACTGAGTCTTTACTGGGGTCATCAGTAATGATTAATTCTTTTTTTCCAGGTTAGATATGCAAGTTAATTATGTACATATTTCAATTGAAAGAAGTGTTTAGATGTTCATGAGATAACCATTTTTGTCAGATCCCTACTAGTTATAAGGTAATATATAATCAAATACATGTACCCAATAATTTGCTTAGTGATACTAGCAATATATGTGTTTATATATACAGACAACAATATATATATGTATATATATGTAAATATATATATGTTATATGTAATACTGAATTTTATTACAGAGATACCAAATATAAGGTAATAAAAAACGAGTATAATTCCAGAAATAGAAAGTGGAGCTATCACAGTATTGGAAATAAAAGCCCCACAACATATGTAATTTTTTCTCAGGATATGGGATTCATTATATCTGAAATACGAACATTTCACAATGTATTCTTTGGATTTTATCCTATTTCACAATACTTCAACTAAAGAGGCAAGAATTTTCAAAAAGTGCATTGCGTGGGTGAACTCTCCTAAGGAAATTAGCCTATATGACTCTGATTATAGAAACCTAAGAACCTATTAGGAATCGAGAAAAAAAAAAAAGGTGAAAACCTAAGGAGAGTGGCCTTCTGAATCTGTATCTATCAAATCAAACCTTTAAAAAATAACATTTTCTAGGGGCGCCTGAGTGGTCCATTCTGACTTTTGATTTCAGCTTAGGTCATGATCTCATGGTTGTGGGATCAAGCTTCGTGTTGGGCTCTGGGCTAACAGCTCAGATCCTGCTTGGGACTCTGTGTGTGTGTGTGTGTGTGTGTGTGTGTGTGTGTGTGTGTGTGTGTGTGTCTTCCTGACCCTCTCCTGCTTGTGCACACACTCTTTCTCTCTCAAAATAAATAAACACGTTTTAAAAATTGGGGAAAAATAACATTTTCTGAATTAGAGCAGATGTGAAAAAGTCACAGCATGCAAAGGTTCCTGACATGCCGTGTGTTCTTTAGTTCTTGCATCTAACACTGGCCTGGAGGCATGAGGACCTTATCCTTGCCCTGTCAGGCTTTAGCAACCAAGCACTGCACTATTTCTAGCCACTTCTAGCCAATGAGAATTACAATGTCAAATAAGACCTATTTGTCTATTTGATCTATTTTCATGTAAACTCTTAATGTAAATGCATGCAACAGATACAATGGCCTATACTGGAGTTAGAGAGTTATAAACCCTTATTTCCCTGAGGAGGAAACTAAGCATAAGGAAAAATACACAGATTGATAAGACTTCAGAGATGAGCACAGGATATTATGGGATCCCAGAGGAGACCAGAGTGGAGGGTAGAAGAGAAACAGCGAAGATTTCATGCAGGAAAAAAGCATTATGCTCAGATACTCAGAATAAACAATTTCTGACACAGAACTACAAGTCAAGTGTATGGCTGTCTTCTCTGACCCACTCTACACAGTGAACTTGACAGGGAGGGTTATGCATTATGGCCAACATGATGCACCTTCTCTTGCAACTGTGAATGAACCGCTATACCTGGGAAGAACCTTGTTATGCAAACTATCTTCCTGCACTATGAGGGCAGAAAATTTCCATATAGCACTTGATAAGGACACCAGTTTTGAAACCCATCAAATTAATCATCAGCTTGAAAAAAAATCTGTCTCTTAATAGACTGGAAACAAAACTCAGTGCAACAGGGCTGGATCCTTCCCGGGTGAAGGAAACTGTTGAGTTCTTCCCTCTCCTCACCTCATCCAGTGACATGTGGTCTTACACACTCAAGGATGGAGTTCTGGTCAGGTACCAGGGCAAGAAGAAAGCCAGCTACATGTGACTACAGTGGTTGCAGGGGAACAGAAACCCCAATCTGGCCCCAGAATTTCTTAGATGGAGGAGGGGAGTGGAGTGGAGGGGGCCAGAAACCTAGCTGATAAATTATAGTGATAGTAAGATTTAAAACATTAAAGCCTTCAAATAAACTGCAATTTCCTAAGGACACTCTACCAAACAGAAGTAAAAAAAAAAAATCAAAAGATACTTTCCACAGAAATAGTTTATTACATTCTCCCTAACATCATCGCCCTTCTGTCCCCAGTTTGGGCCTAGTGGAAGACCTCGTGGCTCCTGACCTTGGTCAGGATGCCCAGACTTGCATGAAGGAGCCAAAGACTACAGCCAAAGCAGTCAGAGTCCATTAAAATGCATAAGTCCCTGTGCTGGGGTCCATTAATTCATTAGGTTCTATAAACACATCTAGGTGAATGAACTTCTTCGCTGTCTTTGTCAGGAGAGCAGAGACTGGAAAGAAAGGGATGAGAGCACAGTTGAATTAGGATGGTAGAAATCGGAAGAAAATGAGGATGGGGAGGAAGGGTCCTTTGGAGGGAGAGCAGACAGACCAGAATGGGACGTTCAGCCATGGGCTCCTTCCCACAGGGGCATCAGGAAGGCTCTGCTCTCCGAAGCAGGAGAGATTCTGGGAATCAGCAAGGCAGAGCTGAGAGTTTACTAAATGCAGGCTTCACTAGACAAGTCTGGCCTCTAGCCGCTTAGATTTGGTACCCCAGGCACCAGGAGATAGGCTGGGGAGTGCGAAAGAACGATGGAGCCAGAAGCGAGAGACCTGAACTCTCCCACGTCCTCCAGTTACTGGCAAGTGGACAACGAAGAGTGTCCTCATCTGGTCAGGAATATCCCCATCACGTTCCCTCCACCTTCTAGACTTACCATAAGGCTTCACTGGCAGTGCAGAGGAAAGCCTCTTTAGGACACTCTAAAATGATATACGGAGGAAGGCATTAATTAATGCTATCATTATCCACTATTAGTACTGAAAAGACACCTCAGACGCGGGATGGTGGGTCAACCGATTAATCTTCCCATACTCTATTCAAAAGCAAATTCTGACACTTAATTTGACATACACTTTTCCTTCCTTGATGGAAATTAAGGGGGGGGGGAATGAGGAAAGATTTGTCTGTACTCTTAACTCATTTCAAACCACAGCTTCAAAAGCAGTGAGTCGTTTCATTTAATCAGTGAGAAAGCACATCCCACAAAAGGCAGCCCCCTGGAGGGGCAGCTGCTAGAACACCGTTTCCATGGCTGCCTGCTGCAACAATATTTTTCACTGAACTAAGCATTGCTAATTTTAGCAATGGATTATCTGGAAAGCAAGGAAGAAATAGATGAAAGGCAATTTTTTACCTGAGCTGCACTGAGCCCCAGAGAACTTTTACTAAAGGAAGAGATGTTATCAGAAAAAGCAACTATGTAACTCCAATGCCTTGGGGACATTTGCCAACTGCTCTCCATCAGCACCTGGACAAAGGAGGGAGGTACCATTTTCCTGATTCAGGAAGAAACTGAAACTCAGTGGTGACGTCATTTGATTCAGATCATTACGGCCTGTATGAGAAAGTGGAGTATCACCCCAGTAACCTTAGTTCACAGCCTGGCTTCTGGTCCCAGGCCCTTCCATTAAAGGAACAATACTTGCTTTGAGGGCTAAGCTATTTTGGATGCTGGTTTCAGTAAGCTGTCTCATGATGGGACTTGAAATAAAGATCTGCATAAGAGGGACAGGAATTAGTATCTATAATAAGGTTACTTTGATTTTGGATAAGACATTAAGGTAAAAAACGGCAATACACAGACACTGCCCCATTCATAGGCAGATATTGCTTAAATAAGTGACTTTAAACTGTCTACAAAGAGGTCACGGAGAGGCAGATACATTCCTTATGATCTCAGCCGCTATATCACCCACAAGCAACAAATCCTCGAGGTAACAGTGGATTGTTCCAGTTGTATTTGGAGTTGTCAGATCCTGGCATGGGATACAGAGGTAATCCCCAGGGGATCTCTGAATGAGGAGGAAATGAGCCCTTGTGAACAGGGGCAAGATGGCCAAGCTGGGCCCCCATGCTTACTGGCTGGCTGCTTTGGCAAATCCTGGCAGGTTCCAGCCCTAGGTCCCCCACCCCCACCCCATCCCAGGCTTACTCCCCGGGGTAGGTGGCTGAGGTGGCTTCAACCTGAGGGTGGAATCTGGTTGTAGATGGTCTTCTGCAAATTTCAGAATGCTCTGTTTCCCCTTCCTTTTCTCACTCCTTCTTTCAGACTCTCGTTTGTACTAAGGTATAGAAAACTAATAAAAGCAGTATTATCCTGTCGGAAATTTGCTTTTCTCACTCATCTAAGCCAGAGGCTAAAGAAAGTTGTCAATCATAGCAGCGGTGGAAGAGAACCTTTTGGAAAGTCTTCTGAGACAGAGACTGCTTTCTGCCCCAGGAAAGCTAGCAGACTGTTGAGGGACAGCCACAAGCTGCCCTTCCCCAGGAATTTCTCATAATCCAGGAAAACTCTGATCCAGGAGTCCTATGGGATTCCACAGGATCACTCAAGAGTGGAATGATCCTCCTGGCAGGAAGCCTGGGGAATACCCACATGCAATGCCTCTGTAAACCATGTCCCTGAGTGGATTTACTCCCAACATGGGAGGGCTTCCCAAGCTTCTCTCTTGTTCCCAAGGTGCCATGTGATTAACAGATGGGGCTCATATATACAGCTCAGAGCATGGTGGAGTCCAAGAAAAAAATTCTTCCCGAAGGAAATAATATCTGAACAGGGTCCTACAGAATTAACAAGGTCAATCTGAGGAAGAAGAAAGAGAAAGCATTCTAGGAAAGAGAACCATCAAAAAGAAGGATATGGGAGAATACTATTTAGCCATGACAAAGAATGAACCCTTGCCATTAGTGATAACACAGGTGGAAGTTGAGAATATTTCACTAAGTGAAATAAGTTAGAGAAAGACAAATACCGTATGATCTCACTTACATGTGGAATTAAAAAAAAAAAAAAAAAAAACAAGCTCATAGGTCTGGGATCAGATTGGTGGTTTGCCTGAGGCAAGGGGTGGGCAAAATGAGTGGAGGGGTCAAAAGCTACAAACTTCTAGTTCAAAAACAAATAAATCCTGGGGATGAAATGTACAGCATGGTGACTATGGCTGACAATACTGTAGTGCGTACTGGAAAGTTAAGAGAGCGAATCGTGAAAGTTCTCATCACAAGAAAAAGAATGTAAGTATGTGTGCTGATGGCTGTTAACTAGATTTACTGTGGCGATCAGTTTGCAGTGTAGACATATATTGGATCATCATGTTGTACGCCTGAAACTAATACAATGTTATACGTCAATTAAACTTTAATTAAAAAAAAAAACAGGGGCGCCTGGGTGGCGCAGTCGGTTAAGCGTCCGACTTCAGCCAGGTCACGATCTCGCGATCTCGCGGGATCTCGCGATCTCGCGGTCTGTGAGTTCGAGCCCCGCGTCGGGCTCTGGGCTGATGGCTCGGAGCCTGGAGCCTGTTTCCGATTCTGTGTCTCCCTCTCTCTCTGCCCCTCCCCCGTTCATGCTCTGTCTCTCTCTGTCCCAAAAATAAATAAACGTTGAAAAAAAAATTAAAAAAAAAAAACAAAACTGGGTATGGGAAACAGCATGGTAGGGAACCTTATGCTTTCCTGGGAGGTGATCAGAGGGTCTCCGGGTGCAGCTCTAGCTGGGTCATACAGCACACGGCCTTGCAGACAAACCGGGTAATCACCTGCAGGTAATGGGGCCACTGGGAGGTGCAAGCAGAGGGAGAGCATGACTTGTTTCATATTAAGGAGATGGTGTGGGGGTGGATTTGAGGGAGCAAAACCGGGAACAAGTCACTTTTGGAGACAACTGCTGTTTGTGTCTCATGGCCTCCTCCACTATCCTTTTATCGACTGAGCTTTTGTCATAGTAACACATACGCAACTTTTAAAAAATGTTTTCATTTATTTGAGACAGAGAGCACGAGTGGGGGAAGGGGCAGAAAGGGAGGGAGGGGAGGGAGAAGGCCAAGCAGGCTCTACACTGTCAGTGCAGAGCCTGACATGGGGCTCGATGCAGCAAACCATGAGACCATGACCTGAGCCGAAATTAAGAGCAGGCACTTAACCAAATGAGCCACCCAGGTGCCCCACATATATGGAACCTTTTAAATTAAATGGAAAAATTACTATTATAATATGCTAGTGAATTAGGGGCACCTGGGTGGCTCAGTTGGTTAAGCATCTGACTTTGGCTCAAGTCACAGTCTCATCGTTAGTGAGTTTGAGCCCTGGGTTGGGCTCTGTGCTGACACCTCAGAGCCTGGAGCCTACTTCGGATTTTGTGTCTCTCCCTCTCTCTGCCCCTCACCAATTCTCACACACACACACACACACACACACACACACACACACACACACACACACACTCTCTCTCTCTCTCTCTCTCTCTCTCTCTCTCTCTCTTTCTCTCAAAAATTAATAAACATAAGAAAATTAAAAAAATAATTACATGCTAGTGAATTAAAATGAGGGTAAGGGTGCCTGGGTGGCTCAGTTGGCTTAAGTGTCCAACTTCAGCTCAGGTCATGATCTCAGGGTTCTTGAGTTGAGGCCCCATGTCAGGTTCTGTGCTGACAGTTCAGAGCCCGGACCCTGTTTTGGATTCTGTATCTCCTTCTCTCTCTCTGCCCCTCTCCCATGCTCTCTCTCTCTCTCTCTCTCTCAAAAAAAATAAACATTAAAAAAAAAATTTTTAAAAGAAGGTTAAAAAATTGCAAGTGATTTTAATCTTTTTTTAATATTTTTTTTAACGTTTATTTATTTTTGAGACAGAGAGAGACAGAGCATGAACAGGGGAGGGTCAGAGAGAGGGAGACACAGAATCTGAAACAGGCTCCAGGCTCTGAGCGGCCAGCACAGAGCCCGAAGCAGGGCTCGAACTCACGGACTGGGAGATCATGACCTGAGCTGAAGTCGGCCGCTCAACTGACTGAGCCACCCAGGCGCCCCCAAGTGATTTTAATCTTAACATTGTAGGAAAAGAAAGAAAAGTTACTGGAAGGAAATTGTATCAAAGTTTAATCAGAAGCTAAGAATTTATCTTAGGAAAATAATCAAGGTGGGAAAAAGTGGACTATGTTTAAGAATGCTCACTTTTATTTATAAATGAAAAAATAGAAGCAAATTAGTATTTATTAATAAGGGAAAGTCAGGAAAATTATATTAAATCTAAAATATATATACAAATACTTCAGCACAGATGAATAATGTGATGTGTCATTGCATTACAAACGAGAAACATTGTCTCGTTTCTCTACCTGCTGTAAGTTCAGAGCCTGGTGCCTGTTTCAGATTCTCTCTCTCTCTCTCTCTCTCTCTCTCTCTGTCCTTACCTGACTTGTGCATATTCTCTCTCAAAAATAAATTAAAAAAAATTAAAAAATAATAATGTGATGCAGTAAATATAAGCAAATGTAAAAGAAAGCTTCCAAAGAACTCTAGAACATGATCCCCAATTTGTATGTTTATATACATGTGAGTATATACCCGTGTATTTTAGTAGGAAACATTTATATATTATTAAAGTTAAGAACATAAGCTCAAGAGTCACATACAGTAGCTAGGTACCACTGGGCAAGTTTCTTAACCCCTCTGTGCGTCAGTTTCTTCATTCACAAAATGAAGAAAATAACAGTTCCTTCTTCAAAGGGTTATTATGAGGATTAAATAAATTAATACGTACAAAGTAGTAAGTGGTACCCAGCATTTTTACTATGTTAGCAATTACTGTTATTAGTTATTCAGGAAAAATATTAGAAAAAAATGCTTGCTGAAATATTTTCAATATCCAATCTCCAGGCTATTGGTTTTGAGTGATCTGTATGCACTCTGTGTTACAAATATTCCATACAAGTCACGTGTTAATTAAATATTGAGCAATTAAAAATTACTCAACAAAATGCAGTTGTCCAAAGGGCCAACGCTCCTGATCCTGAGCCCAGATCATTTGATAAGAAGACTCCTAAGCTAGGAATGTAGGGGCTAGGGCCACCTCTGAGACCTTCAGATGTGAACATGGACTTTGGCTGCCCATAGAACCTCGCTGAGTCTCAGCTCTCCCTCCCACCCACTGGATGCGAATAACTATCTTACTGCATTGCTGGCAGAGAGAAGGTAATGAATGTGAAAGTTCACTGTTGAGCTATAAAGCCCAACACACACACAAGGATTTCTTAATAAAGCAATTCCCTCACTGGCTCAATTTCTTGTTTCTCCACCTGCAAACTGCAAATCTCCATGCAGAGGATCGTGCCTGTCAGGTAATGACTGTGGAGCTTGCAGCCTTTGAAAGCATGGAGCTGTTTAGGATGCATGATTACTCTGCAAATCAGCAGCCCGATTGCTCAGGGAACGTCTGTGTTGTTTGGGGTTGTCCACACCATTTGCTTCTCTGCTTCTTTTCTCTGTTGCCAGCCTTGGCTCATTTTATTACTTATTAGCAGTGGGCCGTGAGGTAAGAAAATACAAAGGGGCGATGGCATACTAGCATCTATGCTAAAATAATGCAACTTTTTGGTGAAAGTAGCATCCGTGAGGAAAGATGCTGGAATCT
The DNA here is from genome assembly GCF_028749965.1 of Puma concolor. NCBI lineage: Eukaryota > Metazoa > Chordata > Mammalia > Carnivora > Felidae > Puma > Puma concolor. The sequence goes on from NC_141676.1 coordinate 108,843,995, forward strand.
GCTGTTTTGAGAAGGAGATCCAGTTAACCTGTGACTTCTACTACATCCTCGACATAAAACCTTGGCAAAGTGTATGTGCCCTTCCTGCACATTCACAGATGTGGTCTGGCAGCTTAAGTCTCAAGAAACTCACTAGTGTTAAGAATGGGGCCTCCCAGGGCGCCTGGGTGGCGCAGTCGGTTGAGCGTCCGACTTCAGCCGGGGTCACGATCTCGCGGTCCGTGAGTTCGAGCCCCGCGTCGGGCTCTGGGCTGATGGCTCAGAGCCTGGAGCCTGTTTCCGATTCTGTGTCTCCCTCTCTCTCTGACCCTCCCCCGTTCATGCTCTGTCTCTCTCTGTCCTAAAAATAAATAAACGTTGGAGAAAAAAAAAAAAAAAAAAGAATGGGGCCTCCCTTTTCAAATCTGGCTCAACTCCTCATTGCCATGCTTTAGATAGAAAAGTCTTCCGGAAGTGTGACAATACCACATTCCTTTACGTATCACATTTGCCATCTTATGAGTCTGGTCTGCCCCATAACCCACCTTCCGTGACAGAAGGTTCTTCCCATAAATGACTCTAGTCTTGTGTCTCCAAGGGTAGATTGATAGTTTCCATCTCAAGGTGGAAACGGGAAAGGCCCATTCTCCATGCTTATTTCTTCTGGTGGTCATATAGCACGAGGTACTTCTTTAGATAGGTTCAACCGTATAGAAGTTTGGGAGGTTTGGGGCACAAAACCCAACCAAATCCGTAACCAGTTAACAACCTTTAGAGAGAGAAAGGTTTGCATCAAGAAATATAAGGATGTTAGGGCACCTGGTTGGCTCAGTCGGTTGAGCACCCAACTTCAGCTCAGGTCACGATCTCCCGGTTCGTGAGTTCGAGCCCCGCGTCGGACTCTGTGCTGACAACTTGGAGCCTGGAGCCTGTTTCAGATTCTCTGTCTCCCTCTCTCTGCCCTTCCCCCACTCATGCTCTATCTCTCAAAAATGAATAAATGTTAAAAAATTTTTAAAAACAAACAAACAAAAGAAATACAAGGATGCAGTGTCACACTACTACAACATAGTCCAGGCTCTATTGTTAGGTCTCCAGTTCGAAGTAACAAAAATCCCGCTCCTATTAGCTTAGGGAGAATATGGGCTCAGAAGGCATGGCAGAGAACAAACGGACTCTAGAGGCTCGTACATCCTCAGCACATCCTCTCCCTTCACATCTCCGTTACGGACTCCATTCTCTTAAAGGGTTGGCTGTCCTTAGAACCCATGGCAGCAAACATCACCAGATGTTTATCTTTCAAGCCTCATCACCAGAAAAGAGAGCTCTTGCCTCTCTGAAGGGGGTAATTCTTTTTTGGCGTGGCATCTGTGGGTCAGGACGGCTGCTGGCTTTCAACGAACAGCAACTACAACATGTGGCCTCTTTTTCTCACGATTTTCCGAATGCGTATGTAACACAAGTGTGTGATGTTTATGTAAAGAGATAGGTATGAATGGATAAATTACAAAAATTTAGCAAGGCAGCAGGAGGAGAGACTTTGGCCTCACTTGCTGGCCATGAAGGGCTGGAGAAAATTTTGAGCGTGAGACACAGAATTCTCTGTCCAATTTCCTACTGATAGAGGAAGGACAGATCACTCCAGAAACATGCCGGAGCCCTGATGATTATCTGTACTTATTTTGTATGTATACTTGAAATTTCAAATTAACCATTTCAGGAAAACACGTTGTCCTCATCCACCAGAAAAGGGCATTCTGGTGTTTTCCAACCACAGTATTGGCCCAGGAGCTGCAGGGCCTGTGTTATGGGGCAGCTGACAATAAAAAGGTGTGTGCCCACAGCCAGGTACACCTGGCTTCAAACTGTCATTCTTCCGCTCACTAACTATATGGCTTTGGACAAGTTATTAACCTCCCTGGGACATTTTCCACATCTGAGCATAGCGATAACAAAATCTTTTGTTGGGATTTGAAGTGACTAAAAATCCTAGATATTATGAACGTCCAAGGTGAGACTTTGGGCTGCTGTGCAAACACTAACCGAGCCAGGAGCATGAAGAACCGTGACTCACGGCCAGTTACTGCGTCCACAGGGTCCCAAGGGCAAGTCAGAGAGAAGTTAAAGCCCAAGGTTCTGAGGCCATTTCGTACAAAACCCCTGAGTGCATAAACCCAATAAAATGGGAAAACCCAGACCAACAGATACGTCTAGTCATACCAGAGATTAGTCAGAGTGCTCTCCTCCCATGGAGAAATGAGGGACAGAAGAAAGGACTTCTGTTATCGTCTGAGGATTCCGAGAGACGTAAAGGTCTTATGTTACGGGCTGAGGCAGAAAGGCAAAAAGAGCTACATGGCACTTTGCCCTACCTATGGCTTTCAGAGGTGGGATGAGGATTAGATTATATAATCACATATATTTTATAGAGATCCATGCACTCTTGTAACGCACAAATCCTGAAAAGCATCCTAACTGTAGCAAACACAGAAGGATACATCATTGTCTTGTGACTTCTGCTGTCATCTGACTCACTCCCATCTAGCAATGATGCACCGGCCCTCCTCATAGCCTCACTTCACCTTCAAAGTTGAACAGCGGTAAAGGAAATAGAGGGAAAGGCAGGGGAGCGAGACGAATGGAAAGACTCCAGCCTGGCTTCTTTCCAGTTCATTCCTTAATCTCCTGTGTGGATGCTCATGGTTAGGAAGGGGGAAAAAAAGGCAGTGAAGGCCATTGCTACGCCTCAATCTTAAATCTTATGTTAGAAAAGCTTTCAGAATGAAAAAGAAAGAAAGAAAGAAAGAAAGAAAGAAAGAAAGAAAGAAAGAAAGAAAGAAAGACAGACTTAAATAAAACCCCCTTGCCAAGAAGACTTGCACTGAAGCTTAACAACGGAACTGATGGTGGGTAATATATTTGGGGTTACAGCAAGAGTCCACGGATCTGAATGTGTTCATTTTATCTTCCGGTGTCTTACGTTCAGATAAATGGTTCTGGGCATATATTTGCAAATTCTCATGAGGGGGAAAAAAAGAAAAGTTCTATCCTACTGCACACCCAGATCAGGGTTATCCAACTCACTCTGTTTTCCCCCCAAGGGAGAAGGGCCTAGCATTCCAGTTTTAAAACGAAAATAAGAACAAAATACTTAAGAACAAAGTGCGATTGCATTTCTGCAAAACAAAATTAAAACTTCACAGAGAATGGAGACTAACCAATACCCCAAATCCAAGCTGATTTTAAGAACTAATCAGCATAAGATAATCCAAGGAGCTTCGGCTGAGAACAACGCAAACTAATAGAATTTGAAACGTAAATACCAGAGAATTGTGTATATTGCTTAGCTTGTTTGGTTTTTCGTAGGAACAAAAAGTACAGCTTCTGACTGATTTCATATTCCTAACATCTTTGTGCGGCGCCTACCGCGGCCCAGAAACTGTGGTAAGCACTGAGGACGCGGTGTCTTGCCTTTCTCTTTGTTATGTTCAGCTGCAGCTAGAGAGGGAGTAGAAATAGGCAGGATTCTGAAAAAGCACAAGCATAAAGGGGCCAGGCTGTACATACAGGTCTCGCACACACCCCCGAGAGAGGGCGTCACCCAGAAAATGAAGGCAGTAGCTACCTGAGCAGTAACAAAGGTGTAACGACAAATGATAGAGGGGGAATGCTATGCTCCAAGAGCCCCAGACAACAGGTCTGGGGAACCTATGGCCTCTGGAGTGGATGTCAGCCTCGAACTAATTTGACGCTTATGCAGAACGAGTGCAAATTTGGAATTTGCAAATGAAAGAAGAAATCATTGTTTTTGATGTGTTCTATACATACAGAAGAATATTTTCCGGCCCTAAAAAAGGACATCCTGCCATTTGCAACAATTGGATGAAGCTAGACGGCATCACGCCAGGTGAAATAATGTAGTCACAGAAGGGTAAATAAATACCTCATAATTGCACTTACATGAGGTATCTAAAATAGCCAAAGACACAGGCAGAGCATGAGCAGGGGAAGGGAAGAGAGAGAGAGGGAGACACCGAATCTGAAGGAGGCTCCAGGCTCTGAGCTGCCAGCACAGAGCCCGATGCGGGGCTCGAACCCACGAGCCGTGAGATCGTGAGATCATGAGATCATGACCCGAGCGAAAGTTGGACGCTCAACTGACTGAGCCACCCAGGTGCCCCGTTCAATGAGTATTAATGTTTTTGTTATTCAAGAAGAATAAATTCTAAAGAAATACTGTATAACAACGTATCTACTGTTAATATGGTATTGTGTACTTTAAAAAATGTTAAGGGGGCTCCTGGGTGGCTCAGTCAGTTGAGCATCTGACTTCCGCTCATGATCTCACGGTTCATGGGTGTCAGACCAACGCTGGGTTCACTACTGTCAGCGAGAGCCTGCTTGGAATCCTCTGTCCCCCTCTCTCTCTGCTCCTCCCCTACTCACACTCTCTCTCAAAAATAAACATTTTTTTTTTTAAATTTTTTTTTTTTTAACGTTTATTTTTATTTTTGAGACAGAGAGAGACAGAGCATGAACGGGGGAGGGGCAGAGAGAGAGGGAGACACAGAATCGGAAGCAGGCTCCAGGCTCCGAGCCATCAGCCCAGAGCCTGACGCGGGGCTCGAACCCATGGGCCGCGAGATCGCGACCTGAGCCGAAGTCGGACGCCCAGCCAACTGAGCCACCCAGGCGCCCCTCAAAAATAAACATTTAAAAAAATGTTAAGATGACAGATTTCATGTTAAGTGTTTTTCACACACACACACATACACACACACACAAACACAAGAAAATTTTTAGAGGTGATGGACACATTCAGTACCTTGACTGTGGTGATGGTGTCATGAGTAGTATGTATATGATCAAATTCATCCAGATGTGTATATTAAACGTGTGCAAATTTTTGTGCATCAACTATATCTCATTCTAAAAAAAAAAAAAAAAAAAAAAAAAAGACTGGAAAAAAAAAGATTAATTTTGTCCCGGGAAAAGGGTGATTTCCAAATGGTAAAGAGTTCACTGAGGCACCGAAGGGTGGTTACAGGTGGTGCACACCTGTTATTTTTTTTTTTAATTTTTTAACGTTTTATTTTTTGAGAGAAACAGAGAAAGAGCACTAGCAGGGGAGGGGCAGAGAGAGCGCGAGACACAGAATCGGAAGCAGCCTCCTGGCTCTGAGCTGTCAGCACAAAGGGAACGTGGGGCTCGAACTTGTGAACCGGGAGATCATGACCTGAGCTGAAGTCGGACGCTCAACAGATTGAGTCACCCAGGCGCCCCGGTGCCCATCTGTTCTAATGCTCTCAGACCAGGTGAGGAAGGTCTGTTCAAGGCCTCTATGCTGTTGTCTCCCCCTCTGTATGTTTCTGGATTTCTCCTTCCCTTTACTGTGTCCTTGTCTCTGTGGATCTCTCTTTGTGGTGTCCTTCTGTCACATAGTCTTCTTCCCCAAGTAGTACCTCTCTGTATCTCATAGAGAGAGACGTGCATAGATAGAGAGGTACATACCCACGTGCACATATACGTATATGTATTCATTTTCTCTCCTGTACTCTCTCTGTGGTTCTTCTTTCATTTTATGTGACACATAATTGAAAAGTGTGCTTTGTATTTCTCGAATAGTAACGTTTCCTGAAAACCACGTATCTCGTGTTTCTTGAATTGTTATGAAATTTTTAATGAAGTGAAGTTGTTCAAATCTCTCTGTAATTAAAAAACAATGGCAAAGAAGCAGAATTGTCATCTGTCTGTGCACATATGTGTGTGCTGTGTGTGTGTGTGTGTGTGTATGAGAGAGAAAGGGAGAGGTATGAAAAGTTAGAGCAAAGGCCTAGAGGAGAAAACACATTCCTCATTTCTGTTAAGGAAGCAGTTATGTCTTACCCACTCACTCTAGCTCCAAGTAAAGAATCAAAAAGCAAAGAAAGCACATTATAGTTACAGTACTGCGGACTGTAGCATCTTACTCACACGTGGCATTAACTCCTTCTTCCTAAAAGTTGGTTCTAATGTTTTGATTGCTTTTTCTTCAGAAAGACAAAAAAACAAAAAAACAAAAAACAACAAAAAAAACCTTCTGTCAGCTTTATAAGCTACCTAGGAGTTAACAGGTTTTCTGAAATATTTATTAAAAAAATTAATTAGCAAATAGTGTGTATTTATAGAAGATAAGACTGGATTCTTGAAAGTTTACTTGCTCTCTCTTTCAATATTTAAAAATAAACATAAGGCTGACTGGAAGAGTGTGGACACAGATTATCAGTAAGAGTATTTTTTTTACTGTAGCTATTAGAAATACTTATTATAAGGCCTTAGTGAAATATAACTTAGGCTGCATTTTAATTAGACTTCGATGTTTTCTTTCTGAGGATGGCATCTGGAGAACAATCTGGCTTCATTTCCCACAATAAAATGCCTTTTGTGGACTGATATTTCAAAATACACCTCGCAGTCATTAGAAAGGATAGCGAAGTTATCAGCGCCCCAAGTTGCCGGTGGTCATCAAAAGACAAGAGTTATTTTGAGGAGAACCATCCATATCAACTATCAAGGTGAGACTGTATCCACATGGCATGAATAAAGCTTTTCTGGCCCATCCTGACAAAACCTTCAATGGTCATTGATACAACTGGAGGGATGTCAGAAGCCTGATTTGGGCTGCAAGCAGAATGTACCAGGTCATGGACCCAGGACAAGGGGTCGACACCCCCACACACCATGCCACTTCCCTCTCTGAAAGCTCTCAAGACTTTCCCATCGCTGTTAGGCTAGAGAACACACTTTCTACCTGCATCATCTGGGCCCTACCCAGCTTCTTTTCTCACCCCTCATTCTTTCAAGCTCTTGTGCAACTCCTCAGATGGGTCATCCTCTCTTTCTCTTATTCACTGGTCTTCAACTCATCTAATTTTTCTGCCCGATAGAATGTTCTTTACTCCTTCTCTCGTCTTTCGCCCGTTGTGTAGCTTGACCTTCCAGGGCCGGTTTAAATGTGTCACTACCTCCAGAACGTCTCCTCTGGCGTCCAACCTTCATGTCAGCTTCCCCCACCAAATGCTTCCAGAACACCCGACATTTCCCCGACCACCGCAGTTCACACCACCGAGAGTGCCCATGTCCTTGTCTGCAGGCTCCACTGGAAGAGAAGCACTGAGATGTTGTCCTCAGTCTTATACACCATTGTATCCAAAGCAGCCGTGGTAGGCACTCGATGTTTTTTCAAATGAACAAATTTCAGACAATGTGAGGTGCTGTCAGTATCAGGGAGTCAGGGAGGGGGCTATGGACAGGCAGAGTAATAAAGAAGACTGAGCAGAGGGGTATGGCCCAGCACATAGTATCTATTAGGTACAGATAAACAAGTAGTGCCAGCTCAGGGCTGCAGGTGGGTGTCCTTGAGATTAGCAGAGTCTGCAGGCAGGGATCTGGCTTTGAATTTCAAACACCTAAGCGTGGAAATTAGCATTCAGAACCCCGACTCTTGTCTTTAGGAAAATTTTCCAACGCAAGGGAAGAGTCCAGTCCCAAAGGGACAGACCCAATTACTGGAACTAGTGTCTAGTAGAAATGTTTGGGCATCGGGAACAGGTGAGAACACATCTATTGGGCCTGAAGTACAAGGTCAGAGTGGGACCAGAGCAAGGTGGCAGACATAGACCTAGAAATCCCTGGATTTCCTAAAACTCAGAAAAATAATTGGTTCTACAGCCTGCAGAAAAGCTGGATCTGCAGAGGGTGAAGGGTTCCTAAGAGAATAATCTGAAGGAAACGAAGATGGGTACCAAGGAAATCATTATACTTGCCAGGCAATTCAGTCATTAGGAAGGCCAAATTGACTTGACCAACGGGGCTGCATCTAGTGGTTACTTTGCATAGACAGTCACTGGGCAATTGTTCTGTATAGAACTTGTTTGTGTGAGTTGTCATGCATTTCTTCCCGGAGCTGCACACACACAATCATGGGGGGTTTGGTCGGCTTGTGGTCCCTATCTGGACTCGGGACCAGAATTGGTCCTTCTGTTCCTGATGCCAAGAGGGATTAACGTGCCTCACCTCCTTGAGCCAGACCAGACTGGCTCCCTGGAATGGATCAGGGAAGGGAGAGAAGTATGGAGACTCCCAGGGCCCTAAGATTGTGAAGTATGATAAAAGAAACACGAAAAACCAGTTTGCTCACGACTGCACTTACGGAATCTATGTGTGCACAGATATACACTGGACACACCAGCAAAGTTCCTAAAACACCAGGCTATTGATCTGTGCCTGTCTACCTTGTCCTCCGCCTGGGACCTCACACCCCTTTACCCCTTTTCAAATGTCTGTGCATTCTTCAAAACCATCTCAGGTATCATTCCTCTGGGAACCCTTTCCTGACATTCAGAATTCCTTGCTTCTTTTCTACCCAGTTTATTTTGTTTGCTTGTTTCTAGTGTTACCCTGGAGGGAACAGCTGTTTGGAAGTCTCACCTGAGGGGAGGACGCTCCACCCAGGACCCTCAATCAGTTCTCCGGGCTGTTCACTGGGGGGCTTGCCCAGTCAGAAGGTTGGATGTTGTGAGTACCCGATTTGGTGTATTAACCTTCTCTGTTCTTCTCTGTAGCTCTCTCCCCTTTATGCTTACTATAATTGTTTAATTCCATATATTCCCTTTCCCTTGTAATTAACAATGCTCTCCTCCACGAGACAGAAGGTACGGCTATCGTGAGTTACTATCATTCAGAACAGCAATCCACTTGGATGCTGGGGAGGGAGGCAAGGTCAGAGAAGATTCCTGGATGTTCAGTGTGTACCACATTTACTGTCCCTTCAGAGGGTTTTCTGCCTGACCCTAAGACCAAGTTGTTTGTAGAGAACTTGTGTCCTCCTCAGGCCTGCAGGTTGTTGCATTTGCCAAATAACATTCTTTAATGTATATTCCATGTCTCATTTGATCTGACTCGTCACACTGCTAAGGGGGCTGCTCCGGGGCCTAAGGATTTCAGTGGGGCAGAACTTCTTCATGATGTTTCTCCAGAGGCCATTCTGATATCTGCCATTTCTACCAAGTTTCCAAGTTACAGCTTCTGTTACAAAGCCCCCCGGAGAAGCCAGAAAAGAATCATTTAAAAATTTTTTTCTTCAACAGAGAGAGACAGAGCATGAACGGGGGAGGGTCAGAGAGAGAGGGAGACACAGAATCGGAAACAGGCTCCAGGCTCTGAGCCATCAGCCCAGAGCCTGACGCGGGACTCGAACTCACAGACCGCGAGATCGTGACCTGGCTGAAGTCGGACGCTTAACCGACTGCGCCACCCAGGCGCCCCTGGAAAAGAATCATTTTAAATCAGACCAACTAGAAAGAAAATCACAGCCTTAAGACGAAACAGACCCTCCGACCAAGTATGCAGTCAAACATTTCGTAAGATTGGGAAGTTCATCATAATAACCTTACAGAGAGTTTTGTCCAGAAATCAACACTTCTTAACATTGGATTTAAGTCCTAGAAGTGGATCCAACTCAAACTTCACAAACTCTTCCTTAATGGTCACATGCTTTCCCTTCAACATAAAGAAAGGGAGAGGACTCAACAGTAGTGAATGCCAGTGCATCCTGAGGGACCGGGGTAATAAAAGGGTTACTTGATGTAAGAATTCAAAAAACAAAAAAAATGTCCTGCTAGATGTTCAACAATTGGATTGTAAGCCACAGCTTTTGTATGTTGAATATTGATGTTCCGTCTCTTTACCAGCAGCTGTGGAAAGGGGCAGATTTTCTTTTTTAAAGGAAGTAGGAAAAGGCTATACAGAGAAAAGGGTCAGTGAATCGTTTTCTTTTGTTTTCCTTGCTAACAGGGTTCATCGTCCTACTGAGGTCTGTTCAAATAGTTCCTTATTTCAATAAACCCGGAGCTTTTTCAGGTCTGAATTTAATTCACCTCCTTACCTTGTGTGCAGCCTGGAGAGAATGTATCCAATGAACATTTTTGGAACAACTGAACATACGAATGAGTGAGTGTGTAAAGGAAAATTCCCGTGGAAGCACTGTGGCAGAAAGCTCTTCACGCCCTCCTGCACGGATTCTAGCATTTGAAGAGGGGCGAGGCGTGTGACAAGAGAGAACCATGCTGCTTGCTGGGATGGAGCCGGCTCCTCATGCCCAGCACAGTGCTTTAGGCATGAACTCATCCAACCCTCCGGCAATGAAAAGACATGAGTATTAATGCTCTCACCTTTGGGCAGACAGAGGAAGCCGGGATACAGAGAGGCGGGGGTCACGAGCCCAGAGCTGCACAGGTACCCACTGAGGATTCTGACCCCAGAGCCTCCACCCTTGGCCACAGAGAAACGTGGCTGTTGTCACCATGTTGTCTCATCTCGGAATGGTGACCTCATCACTTTGTTGCCAGAGGGCAGAAAACTATTTTCTCAAGAGATGGCCCTTCAGGCTAGTATCCAAAATCTATAAAGAGCTCACCAAACTCCACACCCGAAAAACAAATAACCCGGTGAAGAAATGGGCAGAAAACATGAATAGACACTTCTCTAAAGAAGTCATCCGGATGGCCAACAGGCACATGAAAAGATGCTCAACGTCGCTCCTCATCAGGGAAGTACAAATCAAAACCGCACTCAGATATCACCTCACGCCAGTCAGAGTGGCCAAAATGAACAAATCAGGAGACTATAGATGCTGGAGAGGATGTGGAGGAACGGGAACCCTCTTGCACTGTTGGTGGGAATGCAAACTGGTGCAGCTGCTCTGGAAAACAGTGCAGAGGTTCCTCAAAAAATTAAAAATGGACCTACCCTATTACCCAGCAATAGCACTGCTAGGAATTTACCCAAGGGATACAGCAGTGCTGATGCATAGGGGCACTTGTACCCCAATGTTCATAGCAGCACTCTCAACAATAGCCAAATGATGGAAAAAGCCTAAATGTCCATCAACTGGTGAATGGATAAAGAAATTGCGGTTTATATACACAATGGAGTACTACGTGGCAATGAGAAAGAATGAGATATGGCCCTTTGTAGCAACGTGGATGGAACTGGAGAGTGTTATGCTAAGTGAAATAAGCCATACAGAGAAAGACAGATACCATATGTTTTCACTCTTATGTGGATCCTGAGAAACTAACAGAAACCCATGGGGGAGGGGAAGGAAAAAAAAAGAGAGGTTAGAGTGGAAGAGAGCCAAAGCATAAGAGACTCTTAAAAACTGAGAACAAACTGAGGGTTGATGGGGGGTGGGAGGGAGGGGAGGGTGGGTGATGGGTATTGATGAGGGCACCTTTTGGGATGAGCACTGGGTGCTGTATGGAAACCAATTTGACAATAAACTTCATATATTGAAAAAATAAATATAAATAAAAATAAAAAAAATACATACTTTCAAAAAAAAAAAAAAAAAAAAAAGAGATGGCCCTTCAGAAAATTAGTTCCAATTGTTCCACTGCATCCTCCCGGGAGTCTGAAGCACGCAAGGTCAAGTGCACGGGGCAGGGTAGGGCAAATGGGAACCTGGCGGGGATCTCAAAGCATTTTCCAGCCAGCCGGCACTGAATTAACAAGCTTGACAAGGCGTGGGAGAGCCGAGCCTGGGGAAGACCGAGAGCCTGCAGGCTACTGGGGTCTCTGCTCTTTGACCTTCCTCATCTTTAGATCGGCAGAAACCTCCTTGCAGGCAGTCATTCGCTCCCCTGATGCCCTCCCCCTTGTCACAAGGTCTCCGTCCGCGGCCCGTAATGAGCAATTTGCTCTAATCCATGAATAGAAATTGGAATTTAATTCATGTTAGTGGCATTTTGAGAAGGGAGATGCTTAAATAAGCTATTTGGTGTCCTCCACATTACCAGTGAAGGTTAAGCGCTACCCAATATGCATACTGGAGCTCCAAACTACGTTCTTGAGAAAATGGAATAATTAAACCACAAGTGGCAATTACTTGCATTTTAGTAGGCTTCTTGCTGTAGCAACATGACTTAGTAATATCTTTTCTAAGTTGGCATCCAGCTCTCAAATTTCCATTCCCAAATGTGCGTGCTGTCTATTAATTTCTGATAATTTCGCCCAGTATCGAAAATGGAACGAGGTCATCATCTGACTGAAATCTAAAGTTGGCATTTTGTACTGTGCCTTATTCTCCTCATAAACCTCTTTGCTTCAGACATTTGTCTCCATGTGAAGGTATCCTAAACATGAAAACACTGCCTTATTAGAAATTTTTCCGAATGTATTTTAGAAATGTAGCTCTGGTACATCCATGCAGAGTGTCTGTTTCACAGCCACTGAAAATTCCATTTTTACCTATTTACTGACATGGGAAGGTGCTCAGAATATAATATAGGTGGTGTATAAAAATACATTAAACTTTATGTAGAGTATGAATATAATTTAGATATATATAATTCTAGGGGCACGTGAGTGGCTCAGTTGGTTAAGCGTCGGACTTGAGATTTTGGCTCAGGTCATGATCTCATGGTTGGCGAGTTCGAGCCCACGCATGGGGCTCTGTGCTGGCAGCGTGAGGCCTGCCTGGGATTTTCTCTCTCTCTCTCTCTCTCTCTCTCTCTCTCTCTCTCTCTCTGTGGCCCTTTCTTGCTCTCTCTTTCTCAGTAAATAAAAAAACCATATGTTTATATATATATACATATATATGCATATATGTATATATACACACACAGGTATATATAAAAACTTGTATATGTGCACAGATATACATGTACAACATACAAAAAATACTTAGAAGTATGCTAGATTTCTCTAGATGGTGAATTTTGGATTGTTTTAATTTCCTTTTTAACTGTGCTATATTTTGTTTTTTTAATAGGTACTTATTACTTTCATGCTTTATTATGTCTATTAATATTTTATAGAATACTTTATATTTTAAAGAAAAAAGTGTCTCACTTTAAACCCAAACTCAGATAAAGCTAAAATGCTTCTTAAATATCTTACCATTTCAACCCACTCCCCAGAGATTGATACTGTTACTAATTTTAGTGAAAGGCTGGGTTTCTCTATTGTAGCACTGTGGACATTTTGAGCAGGATAACTTTTTGGGGGTAAGGGTGTGCTTTTCTGTGTATGGTGGGATATTCCATAACATCCTGGGTCTCTATTCACTAGATTCCTGTGGCATGCACCCAACTCTTGGTTATGACAACCAAAAACGTCTCCAGAGATTGCCAAATGTCCTCTGGGAGGCAAAATCACCCCCTAATTGAGAACAATGGTTTATTGCCTCCTAGGCATCTTTTCTGTGCATTGACACACATGTGCATTCATACAGAAATGTATCATTTAGGGGAACCTGGTGGCTCAATTGGTTAAGCATCCGACTTTGGCTCAGGTCATGATCTCACAGCTTGTGAGTTCGAGCCCCACATCGGGCTCTGTGCTGACAGTTCAGAGCCTGGAGCCTGCTTCAGATTCTGTGTCTCCCTCTCTCTCTGCCCCTCCCCCACTAGTCCTCTCTCTCTCTCTCTCTCTCTCTCTCTCTCTCTCTCTCCCCCCCCCGGCTCAAAAATAAATAATAAAACATTAAAAAAATATTTCAAAGACATGTATCATTTAAAAATGGCATTATTCTGTACATTTATATTACTTGCTTTTCTAAGAATTCAGTGTTATGTCTTAGTGACCTTTATAAGTCAGTACATATAGATCTCAGGTATTATGTTAATAATCAGAAAACTAAAGGAATGTAATTAGGTCTTAGTAAAGAAGAAATGTGTGTGATCACAATCCAGACAAAGACCTTTAGGAAACTATCACTCTACACATGTGTATAGTGCAAAGGTCACTCCAGGGCATGTTTCCTTCCTCTGATGTAAGGAAGAGCCCCCTAAAAGCCACTGTCACTAAGAACCAAATTACAAGAAAAGAATGAAATTACAGGATTCCCCATCTAAGAAAAAAAGAAAATAAAAAAGATGTGACCCTTGTATTCTAGGGGGAAAAGCAGTGTGGCCCATCCCCAAAATAAAGCTAGTCAAAGGACCCCCCCCCGCCACTCGCATTAATGTCTTTTCACCAGTTTCTCTGATGCAATGCCAGCCAATTCCTTTGTCCACTTTTCTCCAGCTAAATCTCTAATAGAGAGATCTAATATAAATCTCTAATATAGAGATTCTAAGACCCACATTAAGACAAGATTTAACCTTTGAATTCACAATCAGAAGTTTAAAACAGACTTTAGGTTAACTCCTCTCCCCTAGAGTCTAATAGTTAACTTCAAGAAACAGACCATTCACAGCTCTACAGAAGCTGTCAACCCTGGGCACCTCTCCCGTGTCCCAATTCCAAACTTTCCTTTAAAGGTAAAGGCTATCCTGACACTTTTGATAATCATATTCCTGCTTTCCTTTATGGTTTACCACCTACGTGTGCATCCCTAAATAATATGGCGTCTTTGTGTATTTTTAAACCTTACTTAAATAGAATCATATTGTGTGTTCTTTCTTGTCTTGCTTCTTACGCTTATCACTATGTTTCTGAGCACTGTTGACCACAGCTGTGATCTGGTAATGTTCATTACTACTGGTATAACATTTGGTGAATAAACAAAATTTATTCATACGTTTTACCTTTTCTGGATATGTGGATTTTTCCAATCTCAATTATTATAGTTCTGCGATACATATTTTCCTGTCCATCAGTCCCGGGCATATGTGCCTAAGTTGCCTAAGGTGTGTACCTAGGAGAGGATTAACCGTGTCAGAGGATCTATATGTGATTTAAACCCCCGAGGGCACTGACGGAAAGTTATCATCACTCCACATCCTCACCAGCGCTTAGATGCCCAAAGCCACTAAAATGTTGATGTGGCTCTTACCTTTTAATACTACACAATGGAAAATAAACATCCATGAATGAGACAGATGCTATAAAGGTCTCTGTTTTAGTGGAGGGTGCTATAACAAAATACTATATATAGGTGGGTGGCTGATAAACAACGGAAATTTATTTCTCACAGTTCTGGAACCTGGAAAGCCCAGGATCAAGGTACTGGCAGATTCAGTGTCTAGTGAGAACATGCATCTCGGCTCACAGACTGCCCTCTCACTGTGTCTTCACAAAGCAGAAGGGCCGGGGTCCCTTCCATAAGGGCACTAATTCCATCTGTGAGGGCTCCACCCTCATGACTCAATCACTTCTCAAAGGCCTGAGTTCCTAATACTACCACAGTGGGAGTTAGGATTTCAACAGATGAATTTTGGGGGTACATAAACATTTAGTCCGTAACAGCCTCTGCACTGAATGAACACGACTGAAGCTGTCTGAATGAGCCCCTCCTTAACCTGGGGTGAGGTGAGACCAGGACCTCACAAATTTCTCTGTCTTCCCCTTGATATTTAGAGACTTGTGGGAGAAGGTGGGGATAGGACACCAAAGGCGGAGCCTAGCGAGTGCCAGGGTCCAAGCCAGAGAATATTTCAAATGTGCAGTCACCAAATCCAACACTAACCAGCACTTAAATAAAATTATTACCAAATTCAACTGATAAAAGCAAACAAAAACAGGCACCAAGTTGTAAGCTCAGGCACTGGGCCCAAATGGAACTCGTCCAACTTCTTTCCTGCCCACACCTGCTCCTCCAACAGTGTTCCCCATCTCAGTAAGTGACATCACCATGCACCCTGTGGTCTAAATCATAGGAAGAATCTTTTTCTGGAATTCTTCCGCTCCTTCACCACCCACACCCAATAACTTTTTCTCAGATATGCCCACTTCTCTCTATCCCCGTCTCCAATATCTCCCTCCCTTTGTGAAGGGCATTCTCACTGCGTGCTGGATGCTCCTACATGTTCTCCCTGCAACCAGTGTGTCCCAAGCTCCAAAGTCAGGGATCTGATCTGTTTTCATTTCTTCATCAAGCTAGCACAGTGCCTGACTCGTGGTAGTCTACTTGGCAAATGAATGACTGAATGAATTTATTCCTCCTCCCGTCCAGAGTATTCCCTCCGGGATGATCTTCTCAAATGCTGATCTGAATGTATTACTGCAAACCTTTCACTCTTTCAGGGGTTCCTCACTCCTTTTAAGATAAAACTCCAAGTTATTTAATAGAGCTTATGAGACTCTGAATAACCTTCTCCTATCTTAGGTTTTAAGCTTTATCCTTTATGATTTCTCCTCTTGAAAGGCAGTCTGCCCTTGAATCAAAGCCTGGAAGAGTTTTTGTTATGTGTTGTCTCTGGGACTTGGGACTGGCTGCTTCCTTCCCCTGAAACACTTCCCTAATGGCTGTTTCCATCAGAGCAATCACAAGGGTTGTTTCCCAGCATTCTGGTTCTTTGTCCATCCAATCTAGGTACAGCAGGATTACATTTCCTTGCCTCCTTATAATTAGGCATGGCCACATCAATCTATGTGGCTAAGGGGATTTGCACAGAAGTACCTTAAACCTGACCTTGAGTAATGACTGAAGAGCCAGTATACAAGTCATTGTATTCTCTTTGCTTCTGTCTCAGAGAACATAGAAGCAGAGGTGGGGTCTACCTTCAACTGGGTTTTTGGGTTTGATCGACAATAAGTAAGTACAATGAGAGAGAAGCAAGGCATTTTCAAGCCACTAAGATTTGGGGTTGTTTGTTACTGTATCAGAACCTGACATATTCTGACCAATCACCCATGTTCCCCAACTACCCCTCCCCAATGCATATGCACAGGAATGTGTCCTTCAGAGTTTGGCTGCAATAGTTATCCTTGACCCATCCTATCAGAGTTAAGTGCCCACCCGTGTGCTTCTATAATATCTTTTACTTCTCAGATGATGGTAAAGGCAACCTTGCATTATACTGCCTGATCTGATGCTTACTTCAGAGCTCCTAAAACTGTAACGTACACTTGAATCACCCAGGAGTCTCATTAAAATGCAGGTTCTGATTCAGTAAGTCGGATATGCATGTGAGATTCTGCATTTCTTTTATTATTTTTTTAATGTTTATGTATTTATTTTTATAAACTTTTCAAACGTGTATTTAATTTTGAGAGACAGAGAGAGATGGAGCACAAGCGGGGGAGGGGCAGAGAGAGAGGGAGACACAGGATCCGAAGCAGGCTCCAGGCTCCGAGCTGTCAGCACAGAGCCCGACGATGGGGCTCAAATCCACAGACTGAGAGACCATGACCTGAGCCGAAGTCGGACGCTCAACTGACTGAGCCACCCAGGTGGCCCAGATTCTGCATTTCTAACAGGGCCAAGGGTGACTGTGATACTGCTGGACCTTAGGACCACGGGAGCAAGCATCTGGCTTCTCCACTGAGCTAAAAGCTCTCTGAGGTCAGGGAGCATATTTATTTTTTGCTTTTGGTACCTCCTGAACCTGTGAGATACAGACACTGGGCAGGAAATTGATGGAGGAAATCCCCTAGGCAGGCTAGGGGGAACAAGCTAGAACAAATCCTGAGTCTGAGGGTAAGAAGCTTTTCCTCTGTCCTGAAGGGGGCGGGTAACAGATTGTGCCAAGAGCCAGTACATAAAGTGGACACAACACAACAGGGATGATTGATTTGATACGGTGAGGTAATCGATAAAGGGGTGGTTATGGGGTTGCAGATTTAAAGGACGGAGACAGGAAGAAATAATCATTTCACTTCCTAACTTGAAACAGATAGGAATTCTAGATGTTTACATGGTAAAAAGGAGTCAGTGTGGCTGTTACTATTTGAAAGACTACAGATGAGGCATTTTGAGCGCTCTACATTTCAATCTCTAGACAATGTTGTGGCATTTGCCGTGGTAATTTTGTTTGTTAGCACGAAACACCCTCCCCTCTTCATCCAAATGCCAATTTACAAAGACTCAAAATAGTGCACAGAGAAGAACTGAGCAAATTGGGTATTTGTGTCTGTGTGTGTGGAGCAGGCAGGCTGGAGATGCGTCAGGAAGACTTGGCAACGGGGGCAGAGCATTCACGTGTCCTTCACTCGATCTTAGCCAAAAGGCCAAGAAGCGATAGCAGTCACATGGCCTCAACGCTGGCAGGCACGAAAGCCTCGGTGGTGGTGAACACACTGGGGCCTGGATCTGCTGACTCTTTAAGAAGAAACGGAGGGTGTTTTTTGTTTTGTTTTGTTTTGTTTTGTTTTTTAACAAATGGCCTGATTGGGAAACCAGGGATTTTTGCTGTTAATGCCAGATAATAAACACTGACCTTGGACAAGTCATTTCTGATTCAGACTGTAGTTTCCTCAGTCTTCAATTGGGAGTTTCCAGACTTATCTACAGGAGTCCTTCAAGCCCTAGATCTATTGGGTAAGGAATATTTCCTTGCCTGCCCACTACCCCGTCTCTCTTTCTCCTCCAGAAAAGCCCAGGATCCGATGCCTTTGCCTCTAAATGTGGCTGGCCATCACAAATTCCCTCTGACCAACACAAGAGATGGCTTTCCTTCTCAGTACTACCACTTCTGCTTCTGAATATGCGTCCATAGTTATATGCCTCATTTGCAAGCAGCAAATAATCACGGACTCTTAAATTTACTTTAAAAATAAGCTTCTGGGGCACCCGGATGGCTCAGTCGGTTAAGCGCCTGACTTCGGCTCAGGTCGTGATCTCACGGTTCGTGAGTTTGAGTCCTGTGTCCGGCTCTGTGCTGACAGCTCAGAGCCTGGAGCCTTTTTCAGATTCCACGTCTCCATTTCTCTCTGCCCCTCCCCTACTCACGCTCTGTCTCTGTCTCTCAAAAATGAATGTGAATTTTTTTTTTTAAATAAGCTTCTGGGGCACCTGGGTGGTTCAGTTGGTTAAGGGGTGGCCTCTTGGAGGCGTATTTAATGTTAGGGGATAGAAAAGCTTCTGAAAAAAAATCCATCAGGCAAGGCAGGAGGGATTTCAACCATGACCATCCCTTGGGCCAGTCTGTCTCTCTCCTCCCTCCGACGCTCTATTTCCCTGCCTCTGTCCTCTCATCAATCATCCCCTCTCTTATCTCCTGTCACTACCTTCTGTTTCTGTTGAGTATTAAAAATGACACAGGAGGGTTTACTTTGCCGGCCCGTGGGAAGAGACCCAGTATCATCATTATCTCCTCCTCCTCCTCCTTCTCCTTCTTTTTTGGCTTAAAAAACTATAAAATGAAACAAAGCAGGCTTCCAACCATAACAATTTTTTTCAAAGAAAGAATCTTTTCAGCGTCGGCATGGTTTGGGAGAAAAGAGAAGCTGTTTTCGCTCTTCCTTAGGGTCACGGGCCCTTTAAAGAGGCAGGCATGGTGCTAGCAATTACAGAAAGCACCCTAGGGTTCTCCCCCGAGACCCTCCCCTTCCCCAGTCTCTGTTCTGTGAGCCTCACTGACCCTGCTTTCCTCTCCCTTTCACGTCTCTCTTTACCTGTATTTCACTCCTGGAAGCCTAAGTGCGTCCCACCTACAGGGCTTTTCGCTAAAGATGAAAATTACTGAGAACTCTTTAGAATTAGTTGGTGTGAAAACAATATACATTGATCAGAAAGATCTCAGCAAATGGTTCAAATTGCAGAGTTGAAACACTATTCAGGCACCATGATTGGGGGCATTTAGGAGAATTGGGAACGCTTTTCAACATATCATTAAAAGGCAGAAAAGGTGCTGAAATTGTTCCCCTCATTTTACTCAATCTGCTAGCACAGAGCCAATAAATAGCACATAGTTATGAAACTAGATTTGATACAGTTGGCACCATTTTAAGGTTGCTTCCTCACCAAGCTATTATTTTGTGGTTTATCCCTTTTCAAAGAAAACTCAAAAGATGGCCGGTATATATTCAAATATATCCAACGTGGGAAACTAAAGCACAGACTTGCCTCGAGATTGTGAGCAAAAAGAACCTTAGTATCTGAATTTTGAACTCTAATTTTTCCCACAAATTGCTTTCTTTCGAGCCCATAAGATACAGCTTCTTTTTAAAAAAGTTTTTTTTAACGTTTATTCATTTTTTGACAGAGACAGAGCGAGAGTGGGGGAGGGCCAGAGAGAGAGGGAGACACGGAATCCGAAGCAGGCTCCAGGCTCTGAGCTGTCAGCACAGAGCCCGACGTGAGGCTCGAACTCAAGAGACTGTGAGATCATGACCTGAGCCAAAGTCGGACGCTTAACCGACTGAGCCACCCAGGCGCCCCAAATACAGTTTCTTAATGACCTACAGAAAACAACAAGGATTAGACAGTATTAAGAAAGAAGGATAATAGGGTAGCAATTTATTATTGTACATAGTCCACTTCTCTCCAGGGTGATTTTTAAATGCTATTTAGGAGTTCATCATAATAACAGAAACCATTTCATCCTAGTGCATGAGAATTTTTCTGACTGTAATTCATTTTTTCCAAAGAATTAATGTCATATATATACCTATATATATAAATACCTATATATATATATATATACCTACATATATATATACCTATATATACACCTACATATATATATATATACACATATATACACCTATATATATATATACACCTATATATATACACCTACATATATATACCTATATATATACACCTATATATATACCTATATATATAGGGAGAGAGAGAGACAGAGAGAGAGGTGCACCATGTCAATTGTGCCTTTGTGCTGATGAATGTACAAAAATTAGCAAATTAAAAGAGTCATGTTGCTATTTATGTCACCTCTATAATGCAATGGAACTATTCATAGTGAGCATTTATGGAAAGGTGCCTCTGTATATGTCGGGCACCGTAGTAAGGCACATGCATTATCTCATTTAACATTCAACCAGATCTCTGATGCCACGTTGTTAGCATGTCTATTTCACGAATGAAGATTCACAAAGTTTAAGTCACGTTGTCAATGCTACTGAGCCTTCATATGGCAGAGCCACTGCTTGGCCCCATGTCTGTCCAACTCCAAGCCTCACTCTCAGCACAAGATTAAGCTCAAGAATCCTGAAAGCAGAGCGTCTGGGTTTCAATTCTAGCTCTACGTTCCCTAGCTCAAGGTATCGTTGAGAAGATTGCTTAATCTCTCTGTGCCTCCCTTGCCTCTGTAAAAAGAGATGGTCTATAATCATACCTACTTGATGATGCTGTCATAATGATTAACTAAGATAAACTATATAAATCACAAACTGAATAGCACTTAGTAAGTTCTCAATAAATGCTAGTTACTGTCTTTTATTGTCCCCATTGTCCCTAGCCCACCCTTCCTGGGGGGTGGGGGAACCCTGAAGTTTTTATGTTTTACTTTTCTTCCTTGGTAGAGCACAATGATAATTTAAAAATAAGCTTTAGCTGGGGCATGGGAGTTGAATACAAGTCTAACAACAGTACATGAATTACCAGAAGGCTTCCCTGATAATATTTTGACGTTCAACCTTCCCTACGACAAAGGTAGCCTTTGGCGAAGTGTGACTCAAACACACCAATGCCACATGTCGTCTCCATGTGGGAGATGGGCCACCGGGCCACCTGGCTGTGCCCATCAAAAGCCCTGGAGCTGATGGGTCCTTACGTCAAAGGCTTTGACTGGGGGTTGGTGATGCCCTGAGCAGAGGGTAAAGGGAGAGGGACTGAGACAGGCTGAAGGAAAAGAGAATGAGTAAGGAACGAGTTGGTTAAGAAAGGATTTCATTTTATTCTAATAACACCCATCTTCCTCCTTCCCTTCTCTCCCCCCCTTCTCTCCCCCATCTCTGTCTCTTTCTCTCTCTTCCCCTACCTTCCTTTCTTTCTTTGTGTTATTTGAGCTCCTACTTTTATTCAGGCCAATTTTTCTGTGGAGAAAACTGAGTCTAAAAAGGTCAGTAACTATTATAAATAAAGCTGCAATAAACACAGGGGTGCATATATCCTTTCAAATTAGTGTCTGTGTATTCTCTGAGTAAATACCCAGCAGCTCAACTACTGGATCATATGGTAGTTCTATTTTTAATTTTTGAGGAAACTCCACACTGTTTTCCACAATGGCTGCACCAGTTTGCATTCCCACCAACAGTTCAACAGGATTTCCCTGTCCCCACATCCTCCCCAACGCTTGCTGTCGTCTGTGTTGTTCATTTTAACCATTCTGACAGGTATGAGGTGATTTGTTGTCATGGTTTGACTTTGCATGTCCCTAATGGTGAGAGATGTTGAGCATATTTTCATGTGTTTGTTGGCCATCTGGATGTCATCTTTGGTGAAATGACTGTTCATATCTTCTGCCCATCTTTAAACTGATTGTTTGTTTTGGGGTGTTGAGTTATGTAAGTTCTTTATGTATTTTGCATACTAACCCTTTATCAGATATGTCATTTGCAAATATCTTCTCCAAATCTCTTCTTAGTAGGTTGTCTTTAAGTTTTATTGATTGTTTCCTTTACTGTGCAGGAGACTTTTATTTTGATATAGTCCTAGTAGTTTATTTTTGCTTTTATTTCCCTTGCCTCAGGAGACAGATCTAGGAAAACCTAGGCCGATGTCAAAGAGATTACTGCCTATGTTTTTTTTTTTCTAGGAATTTTATGGTTTCAGGTCTCACATTTAGGTCTTTAATCCATTTTGAATTCGTTTTTGTGTGTGGTGTAAGAAAGTGATCCAGTTTCATTCTTTTGCATGTAGCTGACCAGTTTCCCAACACCATTTGTTGGGAAAAGAGCCTGTCTTTTTCTCATTGGATATTCTTTCCCTCTTTATCAAAGACTAATTGACCATATAATTATGGATTTATTTCTGTGCCCATCAACAGATATATGGATAAAGAAAAGGTGGCACACACACACACACACACACACACACACACACTGGAATATTACAAAGCCATCAAAAAGAATGAAATCTTGCCATTTGCAAAGACATGGATGGAGCTAGAGACTATTTTGCTAAGTGAAATAAGTCAGTCAGAGAAAAGACAAATAAGATATGATTTCACTCATATGTGGAATTTAAGAAACAAAACAAATGAGCAAAAGAAAGAGAAAGAGAAACCAAGAAATAGACCTTTAACAAACTGGTGGGTACTGGGGAGGGGGGTGAAATGGGAGGCATGGGTGAAATAGGTGATGGGGATTAAACAGTGCACTTGTTCTGATAAGCACTGGGTGATGTATGGAATTGTTGAATCACTATATTATATACTTGGAACTGATATAACAGTGTACATTAAAATAAAAGAAAAAAGAAAGGAAAATTAAAAATAAATGAAAAGAAAACATTCGATGTATGAAATACTATTCAGCAAAAAAAGGGTATAAGCTATTGATATATACAACTTGGCTATATCTCAAGAAAATTACGTTGAGTTAATAAAACCAATCACAAGCTTATCTAATATAGGATTCCATCTCTAAAACATTCTGGAAATGACAAAATTATGGAGAATGAAAACAAAGTCGTGGTTGTAAGGAGTTCGGGATTGGGGTGGGTGACAGAGGTGGGTGTAGCTATGAAACAGGGGCATAAGGAATCCCTGCGATTGGAAATGTTTTGTGTCTTAACTCTAGTGATGATTACAAGAAACCATACACACACACGGACACACACACACACACACACACACACACACACACACAAATGAGTGCATGTAAAACTGGTGAAATCTGAATAAAGTTGGTGAATTGCATCAATATCATAAATAAACAAATAAATAGGTCAACAGCTTGATCAAGGTCACATGATGTGTTTGTCATGGAGATGTGTACCAACTCCTCTTTGGTTCATAGCTTTTTCTGCTATACTCCTCTACGTAAAATAGGACAGTGGATATGTATAGGAAGGGGGAGGCATCGATCCAGGAAGACAGGGTAAGAGCAGAATTGCCTCCAAAAATAGCCAGAGAGCCACAATATCTTTTGTGTCATAGGTGCGCTAGTCTGTTCCGGAATATTGCTTATTTTTGCCTCTTCTGCTTCAAGAAAATACATGTTGGGTATCACCTGGGCTACTGCCTACCTTTTCATGTCTGCCAGATAAGAAACATCGCAGCCATATCTTTACCAGCGCTTTGACATTTGAATTTTCACAAGGTAATAAACTATGTTGCCTCTTTGAGGGTTGGGATTTTTCCCTGATTGCTAAATTGCACAGTTTGCTGCGCTTTGCTGGATTTGCAAATTGTAAAGATGGGAGCAATCTCCTTGGGGACTGATTATATTTTTCAAAAATCTGCATTTTTGTATTATTAACTCTCAAGGAAGCAAGAAGAAAAAGACCTCCTTTCATTAAATGAATACTGCTCTGGGCCTGGCAGGTAAAAATGGGCTGCTGGAGTAATAAAGTCCTTTAGGGATTTCCATTGCACCTTTTGGACAAGCAGGTATGCAAGTCTGCGTGAAAATGGGTAAAACACAGGGTTCTGTCTTATACAGGGGAGGGCTTCTGCATGCCCTATGCCTGTCTTCACTTCTCTTCAAATACATTCACCTTGTCATTTTTCCTGAGGACAATGAAAGTACTTGTCAGGTGCCAGCCAATCTACTCGGCCTCAGCGCTGGTTACTTCTCCATAGTAATAGTTGCAACTATTTTGCACAGATGGTGTTTATGTGTTTGTTTAAAATGCCAAATATTTTTATAATTTGATAAATAAAACATTAGCAAACAGCTTACGGATACATCTACAAGAAGACTGAGTGAGATAATTAAAGACGACCAATCAGCGACCGATGTCTCAAGTAAGACTTCAAGTACACATGATTATTTATCAAATAAATACTTAGAGGCAACGGCAGGAACCAGTGGGATGGAATGCTAGCTTTCCTTGGAGTATTCAAAGACCTTAATAGCCCTCCCGAACACTGAACAAGTAAGCACATCTCAGTTACCACCAAGAAAAGGAACATTTACGAAACAATTTCTCCTGATTGATGATTTCAAGCAGCGAGGTGTTTCTGATTTAAAAAAAAAAAAATCCAACCAATTTGTCAGCACCATGTTGGAAGGAACAAAGTTTCTCATTTGATTTCACTGACTTAACACATCTTGGGAATAACAAGTAGCCTGTTGTTCCCCAAACCCAGAGGAGCCGGATGCATGCAGAATAGCTGTTTAATAGAAGCACTGTCATTTGTTAAAGGGAACGTCTGCTCACATTTCCTCGTACTCTTTACGAGCGGGAATAAACCAAGCATAACACCATTTGTTTCTGTAGTAAGGCTACGGCACCATCAACAACCAAGGTGGAGGTAAATATTTTCCTGCTTTTCAACAGGAACACGTTCCTGTGTAGCTCCCTGTTTACAAATACACTGCTTCTGGGTTCGGTTTCTTAGGGACATCTTTGCCTTTTCTCCTTAATCGGGAAGGAAGAGGCCAATAATGATTCTAGCAAGTCTGAGCGTGGCTGCACGGACCGTGCCGGAGAAGCTGCCGATTGCTTGACTTATGTCTACTAAGTGGTCATGAATATTCATCTCATTCTGTTTTTTTTTTTTTTTTTACAGTGTTTGAATAAGTGCTTCATCTTACGAGGGCTATTTATGATATCTTGTAGGATCACAGAGTAATCTATAAAAGAAGAAAAGTTTAGCTGGTTGTGAAAGAGAAACAGATAGATTTGAGTGTCGAGGGAGGGGATTTCAAAAGGTTAGCATTTCTTAATCCTGGAAGCAATTTAGAATCTCCAGAGGAGAGATTAAAACATACGTTGCGTGAATTAAATCAGCATCTTTGGAGGTGGGTAATGACACCATATTTTTTTGGAACTCCCCGGACAAGTTTAATGAGCAACCAGGATGAGAGCGGCTGTTCTGCATGTTCAAGCCCCGAAATACTATTTTACAATGTATAAGGAGAATTGACTTAATTGGGAAAGGGGCCTGAAGAAGCAATTCACTAAAGAAGACCTACAAGGCTGTTAGTTTTTAAAACATATTAAATCTCTATAGTCATCAAAGCAACGCAAAGTAAAACAGCAGTGGAATACCATTTTTGCCTATCTTGCCGGTAAAGCTGTAAAACTGACAATATTTAACAGGATATGAAGACCATAGTGGTTGCCTTGTCAACGACCACAACACACACTTGCTGTTGTGAGCAACAATATGGCAAGGGTGGGCTTGACCCTCACTCCACTGCTTCCTTTCCCAGGGTGGCCCTCAGTGGTGGTACCCATCAGGGTAACGGGAAGCGGCCAGCCCAGTGTCTGGTAATCCTGGCCTGTCCTGGCTGATCAGAGTGGCTTTTATCCACAGTTGTGGGGCTGTATTGCCTTTCTCCTCTAGGTATAAAAGAAGAGACACTTCGCCAGCTGTCATCTCGTAACTGCAAGGAAATCAGACTGAGGATGAAACTAACACAGCGAGGAAGCAGTGAAGCGAGGACCCTCCCGTTACTTAAGCCAATAAATCCCCTTTCTGTTTAAGTCACTTTGAATCACTTGTTGTCAGTATTATTATTTATAATGGAAAGCACTCTGACCACTTCATCTGAAAAGGGCTCCATTAGGTACCAACAAACTGAGCTGCTGGACTTGCAAACTGGAAGCAGCCTTGCCAGGGGGCCAGTCAGCAACACGGATCGAAACCTTCACAAAGAGTCACAACTTTCACTCCATAATCCCATTTCTAGGAGCGTATTCCAAGGAGCTAATCACAGAGAGTTAAAGATTTGTGTTAGAGGACATCCATAACGGATATTTTTAATAGCTAGAAAATAGAAATCACTGCAATGATGAATTTAGTAATCTTGCATAAGTAAGACTGGGCACATTGATATGGAGCAGTCATTAAAGTCACATTTTTAACAATATTTATTAAGGATCTTGAAGATGTGAAGTAAAGAAAGTGTATCTGAACAGGACTACAACCCAATATAGTTATCCTGGCTAGTGGGATTACAGGCTACTTTTATTTCCCTTTACAGACCTTTCTGCATTTTGTAAATTCTCTAGAATGAGCATGCATTAATTTTATAACCAAGGAGAAAAAATGACGCATAGCACAAATGATGGCTAAGACACAGGCTAAGCCCTGTGTCTTTTTTTTTTTTTATCTTTCCCAGAGGATATCCCCTCCCCAAGAGCCCCTGTGGAACCATGAGAGGCAAGAGTCAGATTTCACAGAATCTCCCTTTCCAGGGTTTCCAGCCCTCTCCATCTCAGCACTGCCGTCAGAGGCCCTGGAGTCAGCCTGTATCCTCTGGACATCATGGGGCCTCACTCCCAAGTTCAAGTCCTTTCTGCAGCCTTCTAAGCAGGGCTGTGACAGAAGGAGCAGAGATGGGGGGGCACCCGGGAAGCTCTCCAGCTCTGTCGAATCTCTAAATCACAGAGTTGTGGGGGTTTTTTGTCTTTCAAGATTTAAAAGTCATCTATTATAACTGACTGACCATCACCGAGGACAGCCTGACCTATTTTCACCACCTCCACGCAATTTAAAAGCAATGTATTAAGATTTACTTGAAATCTCTGTTTTGCCAGAGCTAAGGGCCCAGTTCCCCTCTCTTACTACCTTAAAGGAATCAATTACTCTTCTCTGGCTCTTTTTGCTCTTAAAAATAAGACCGAAATGTTTTTAATTTTTTTTTCAACGTTTTTATTTATTTTTGGGACAGAGACAGAGCATGAACGGGGGAGGGGCAGAGAGAGAGGGAGACACAGAATCGGAAACAGGCTCCAGGCTCCGAGCCATCAGCCCAGAGCCTGACGCGGGGCTCGAACTCACGGACCGTGAGATCGTGACCTGGCTGAAGTCGGACGCTTAACCGACTGCGCCACCCAGGCGCCCCGAGACCGAAATGTTTTTAAAGCAAGAAACTGGGTGAGCGGCAGGTGACATCCTGCCCCCACCCCCCGCCACGTCTCACTGCAGAGATGGACAGGTGCCCTACATGCAGCTGTGCTGTACTGAAGTCCAAAGTGAAAAGGAAAAAAGAAGAGACAAAGCTCAAGTCCAGCAAATGAACAGAAACATCTCTCATTCTTTCGAGCTGCACATGCTTCCCCAGTCAGGGGACCTGACACCTACAGTGGAGGACCCGAGCGGCACCCTCTCTTTGGGGTGGGACAAAGGACTCCCGGCAGAGATAAATTCTTTCCTGGTTCTCAAATCCCCTAAGTCAGTGAAGAAACTGCCTGTGAATAAAGCTAGGAAAGGAGAGGAAGGTGAAAAGCTCCATCAAAGAGATTGTTAACAGGGATCAAACACTGCAGCTAAAGCAGAAGGGAGATTAACACACAAAAAAATACCCAAGTAATTAAGATAATCTGCATCCACCGTGGTTCACACACCAGAGCAGTGTTTCTCAAACTTTAACGCGCACAGAAGCCACCTGGGAAGCTTTGTAAATGCCAGCTCTAATTCGGTAGGTCTGGGGGGGCGGAGATTGTGCATTTGAAAGAAGTTCCCCGGTGACAGTGCTGGGGCAAGCAGTACCTCGAATAGCTGAGTTCTACATCCACGAGAGGGATGGGTGTGGATCTCAGCTGTGGGCCTGCCGTGCCTCCGTGCAACCCAGTAGGGCTAGGGCTCACGGGGATCTGGAACTTCTAGGCGGCTTTGTGAGCCTCTGACCGGGGCCAAGGACGATGAAAGCAGCACAGAAACAGCACGGCACATGTTGTAAGTGGTTAAAGGCATCATTTTTAGAGGTGGAATCCCTATGGCTTTTAATATACCTTAGACAGGCTACTGGACAACCGAGTCTTAGTTCCTTCGTTCCTCTGAGGGTTTTGTGTGAGATAAAATGCAAAACACTTGACACGGTAAATACAGAACCAGTGGCAAAAATGGGGCACTTTTCGTAGGATTATTATCTTCGTGATTCTGGCCACATGTGGGTATATACGCGAGTTATATGTAAATTAATATAGCTATATAGAAAAGAAGCTTCCGGGGTTAAAGCTTCCAGGTGGCATCACTTGAAACACATCACCATGTCTTCCTTGGTCTGTGACCACCAGACACCTTTTAGACCTGAAGTGCCTCTTTGTCTTGGAGCCCCTTGTTGTCTTGGAAGTTGTAACCGACCATACGTTTCGTTGGAAGACGGTGAGATCCTATCTCTAATCTGTGCATAAGAAGGGGAAATACCTGCCCTGGAGTGAGGAGGCTGTGGAATTTCTAAAGGTTCCCACAAGGTGTAGATCTTACTCTAAGAAGGTGACCGTTCTTATAATGAGAGTGGAGCAAAAAGCATGGGGAAGTTGAAGGGTTATGATTTATTGAAAGCTTACTGAATCTGGGTACTTTATAAACTCGCATACCTTCCCTCATTTAATGCTTACGGCAACTTGTCGTAGACTCTAAGCCTAGAGTTCTCCCTTGTCTAGCAAAAGAGCGGACGCAGGACTGAAGCAAGAGATGGCTAACGTCCGGGAAAAGACAAGAGCCCTGAATAAGGGTCCTTGCCCCGCATTTATTCAGATCAGAAAGCTTACAAACGTGATGGGCATGCACAAAAGGACAAAGAAACGGTGAACATGAACTTGAGGACACGAGGGGGAAAAGGGGGTTTTGAAGATACACAGTGTTTTGGGTTTGGGTCAATATAAAACAAAATCGTAGGCGCTGAGCAGATTGGTAGACGGTTGTTAACAGCAGACAGGAGGCACCGTGCCTGTTTACCTTAGCTAGCCTAGGGGATGAGACAGATAGGGGGAATAACCTCAGGGTTGACAAGGCACCTTTTCTTTTGTTAACCATCTCCTCTCCGGGCTGCTTTGCCTACAGCGCAGCGGTCCATAGTCCAGTTCACCAATTTATCTAACCTGGCCCTATCCTCCTGTGAAAGCAGCTTTCTGCCGTAGTACTAAATTGGGAGTGCTTCCACCCTGAACATCTAGTCTTGTTATTCCTATGTATTGGGCACTTTTGTGCCATTTCTGTTGCAGGCCTTTGCCTCTATTTTGGGGCGCTCGGCACCCCCTCCCTATTGTGGGGTGCCTTTGTACGTCCCTATTTCTGGCACCTTTGCGCCTCCCTATTCTCAGGGTGGCTTTGCACCCCCCAATTCTTGGAGTGCCAATCTGGTTTACCCAAACTCTGGTGTGAGAATTTTATTGACTTTGTATTTCTTTGTGCCTTGTTAACCCATTGGTGTAAGCCCGGGGGATTCCTAAGCTTATCCCCCACAGCAACTCTAAGTGGAAACGAAACAATTAAAAATGCTGGGGAAGAGATGCCAATCACGTTTCTAAGTTCTCACAACAAAAAGTAACAGAGGTAGGATTCTAATCCAAATGTTTCTGATGTATCACTTCACATCAAGACCATTCTGACCTCAAAGGACTCCTGCCTCGCATCAGGCATTTCTCAACGTTTGAGCCATTGCTTGAAGGCCTTTTGAAAACAAGTATTCCTTGTTGACTGTGAAGGGTTCCATGTTTGCTAGATGATGGTGTCAGATCATAGCTGAAAAAGTGAGAGGAGATCATAGCTAGGAAAGTACAAAGAACAATGTAGACTGTTGAGATGAGTCTAGACAAAGGTCCGCTGCTGACTAAGACAGAAGATGCGGATCAGAGGAGGCAGTTTGAGGGCAGGAGATGCGCCCATGGGGTGATGACACCCAGATGGAAACGAGGGAGGAAGCCCAGAGTACCTGCTGACCTCTCAGTTGCTCTCAGATTCTTCGTAACCAAGCCACACCAATATGTTGTGGCCCATCTTCAGGGCTTCTTGATTCCCTGGAGTTCTGGGACTCGTTCAGAATTCCAGGGATCCTAGGGCCAGACTGTACTGTCCATTTCAGAGCAGATGAAGAAGGCCCTGAACTGTGAGAAATTTAATCAGAACACAAAAGACCTCAGGACTCGGCTCCCTCACCTTTGGTGTGGGTTGGCTTCACTCTGCTCACTTGGAAGTGGCCAGAGAAAGCCAGTGTCCAGACAGAGAAAGCAGATATGCTGAGAGAAGCAATGGTAAGAGACCGTGTGAATCTGAGGACTGATGTGGAGACAGGGTGACAAGCAAGCAGGCTGCCTGGACTTCCATCTGCTGTCCAGTCTCTGGTTCCAGCCGGTTACACTCTCTGCTCTGAAAGGCACCCTGTTTCTTAGCAACTGTGCCTCATTTATATTGAAGTAACATTGAATGGATTTCTCTTACTTGTGACCAAGCAATTCCTGACCAAGGTGACTACACTCTCATTCGGCCAACTTTGGCCCATGAAAGTTATCTCTGCTTCCCTGTTCTCCTTTTCACACACACAGAGCAGCGCCTCAGCCAGAACCACAGGTGACTCCAGTCAGCAGACAGTCCCCAGCAAATGGGTTTTTCATTAGAATGTTCCATTGCTCTAAAGGGCAGTCACACTTAGCTGGTCAATTTTAATCAAATCCTTTGCCCACAAAGTCAGAAAGGTACAGACTTAAATTTGTCCCATGAGAACTGCTCTCTGCTGATAAAAGGCATTTTATTTAAATTGTTAACAGTGTATATTTAGTGCAAATCTATTTCAATTACAAGAAGCTGAGAAGAACTCCAACTATCAAATCCCTCTGCAGTAACTTCAACCCATTAAATCAGAACAATTCACCTTTCATCCATTGCAATCATGAAGGCAATAATGAGGTGGGAAACAATAAAGACACCGAATCATTTAATTTAAAAGAAAAAATGAGCCACGATTCTAATTAAATCTTCTCACATTCCTAGTACAATAATTTACCTTCTATATTTTCTGCTGTAGATGTTAAATGAAATTTCTGTGCAACATAAGTAAATGAATAAGATTTCCATGCAACATCTTGATACATTGAGGATGTTTCTAAGGATCGCATCCTTCATATAAATTCCAAGGAACATTTGTTGCTTATCTTACACATTGGAAATTCCAAGTTTTCAAGAGCCAGAAGTACATAATCAAGTACAGTGACCCAGGCTCAACACATTAATAGTTGCCTAAGTATATTAAAAATGGCCTACATTTGTCATTTGCAGTGCAGTTTTGATGACCAACACACAGCACCCCCAAAATACTATCAGATTTCCAAAGCCTATATAATCCCTCGTCCACTGTTAGGTCTGGCATTGGATAGTACCTGGGAATGTGGTTTTAGTCCAAGGTACTCCAAGATTCATTCTTTCCTCCAAGGGCTCTAAAACTTCTGAGAGTCAGGGATTCTTTGAAGTGGCCCAAGAGATGTAACTGAATCTTAAAAGAGCCAACGGAAGGGACTCAGAATTCCTGGAAAACCCTGGTATGTTCAAAATACCTTATACTGCAATCAGAAATTTAAGAATATTTGTAAGAATGATGATAAGTCAAATTTGTATTGGTATTCCAGAGTTTTTAAGGCACTTTCACACAATTATCTCAGTTGCTCTCAAAATGTATGTTCAGTAGCACTTACCACTGTGTTCATTTTATTTTTTAAAATGTTTTATTTATTTTTGAGGGAGAGAGAGAGAGAGGGAGAGAGAGAGAGAGAGAGAGTGTGTGTGTGTGTGTGTGTGTGTGTGTGTGTGTGTGTGTGAACAGGGGAGCCAGAGAGGGAGACACAGAAGCCAAAGTAGGCTCCAGGCTCTGAGCTGCCAGCATAGAGCCCAATGTGGAGCTCGAACCCACGATCTGTGAGATCATGACCTAAGCCTAAGTCAGACACTGAACGGATGTGAGCTACCCATGCGCCCCTTATTATGTTCATTTTAAAGATGAGCAAAGTAGGACTCAGGAAGTCCTACTGAAGTGATTTGCCTCTAATCCCAGAGCTAGTCAGAGGCAGAGTTAGGACCGAAATCTAGGTATTCTGACTGCTAGATGTATGTTTTCCACCACTATATTTGATATCCATTTATTTCAATCTACTGTTCCTCAAGTTACTAAAACCCAACTCTTCCAAAAATAGAGCAACGTGACCGGTCACTAAATTGTAAATGTCAAAATCCACAACTAACTTGTAAAAACAATGCTTATACAGTGTTGTGGCATCACGGAAATGAATTCCGTTTCCTGTGTCGGCACAATACAGCTCTGAGTAGCTAATGGTAGGGACGTCCGAGTCCTCTTCCCCTCCCCCACCCTACCCAGACATAAAAGGATAGCAAATCATCTCTACTTTGAGCCACTGCGTCAAGACATAAAAGGACAGCAAATCATCTCTACTTTGAGCCACTGGGTCAAGACACATGCAAGGATCTCTTGTGTTCTATTACAATGTTTTCCTCACGTTTGCTTTCTAGTCCCTCAAAAATGTAGTTTCCCCACATGAGACAGGCCCTTGCCATGTAAATAAAATATCCAGCTCCAGTTGCCCACTGGGTATGAATGAAGAAAACAGGGTCCCTAGATTCAGCAAGGTGTGTCCTGAACGGCTCTTGGTGAGCAACTTGATTAACCTTGCTTAATGCCAGTTTTATTGATCTGTAAAAAAAAAAAAAAAAAAAAAAAAAAAAAAAGGAATGACCATCTCTATCCCATATGGCTGTGCTGAGATTTAAGAAAAGATTGCACATGAAGGTGCCTGGCCCACAAACTGTCAGTCCCCTTTCTCCCTCTCTTCTCTAAAAATGACATAAGCCCTGAGGAAGCACCGGATTCGTCATATCCCTCTTAGATGTCTGCATGATGCCTGGCATACAGAAGGTGCTCTATAAGTACATATAGAATGAAACAGAGCTTTGGTGCATTAATTTCTTATTTCAGCAGCCGCTGCAGTCAGTGTTGACTTCAGCATTCACCAGCTAAGTTAGCAGTTTTTTCTTACAATGTCTGTTCTTCATGGAAAACTGGCATAACAACTGATATGCAGGCCACTAAGGCATCGGCAGGGCATTTTACCAGGTTGAAATGAGCTCGAGACATAGTTCCGGGCCCCTGCTGGAACCATCAGAAGTGACATCTGATCCTAGTGGCTTTGTGATCTCAGTTGTCATTTTATTCCTTAGGGTTCCAGTTACCAATTGCTAAACTGTGCATATTAAGTCCTCTTCAAAGTTGCTTTTAGCCCTGTATTTTGTGATTCTTCTACGCCTAATCCTTAACTTAAATGTGAAGATTTACATGATCAAAATTCCGTAGTTTGGTCAGCAAATTATTGTTTTAAAGCTACCATTAAGCTGACAATGTTCTCCTAAGAGTGAAATCAACCAGGACTATCACTGCTGAATCTTGACTTTGGTTGTCAGTTTTCAGGCTCATGATTTTACAATTGGGTTTATTTTAGTTCAAAACTATTCTGATTGCTATGTTGGCTAAATTAAGAGAAAAAAATTCTTCTGAAAGAATCTAATCTCTTAAAAAACATTTACTCTCTTACAGAGGAAGCATAATGATATAGGTACACAGATTTTGGTCTCTCCCTACTCTGGGCATATAGTTTTTTTCTACATAAGGATATGGGGTTCTACAGATTATAGAATTATAATATTTTCATTCCCTTACAAACAAGCAAACAAGTGAAGACTATTCCCTAACTTATTTTGAGAGAGAGAGAGCGAGTGAGCGCAAGTGCAGGAAGGGCAGAGAGAGAGGGAGACTGAATCCCAAGCAGGCTCTGCATGGGCAGTGGGGATTATTAAAAGCCAACTTTTCCAGAGACAGAGTGACATGACTGATCACTAAATTATAAACATTGAAATTCATAACCAACTTGTAAAAAAGAAAGCTTATATAGTGTTGGGGCATCACGGAAATGAGTGCCATTTCCTGTGTTGGCACAATGCTGCTCTGAGTAGTTAATGGTAGGGACGTCCAAGTCCTCTTCCCCTCCCCCACCCTACCCAGACATAAAAGGATAGCAAATCATCTCTACTTTGACACACTGGATCAAGACACATGCAAGGTTCTCTTGCGTTCTATTACAATGTTTTCCTCACGTTTGCCTTCTAGTCCCTCAAAAATGTTGATGCGGAGCTCGAATTCACACACCGTGAGATCAGGACCGGAGCTGAAGTCAAGAGATGAACACTTAGCCAACTAAGTCACACAAGTGCCCCTAAAGAAAACTCACTTAAAGTCGTCTATACTTGCGGTATCCAATTTCTCTGCCCTCGTTCTCTCTTAAGTCCAGTCTAGTCAGGCATTCTTCCCCATCACTCCACACTGTAAAGAGTCCCTACCAAGTCACCAATGATGACCATGTTGCTAAGTGCAATGACTGATTCTCGGTTATTAATCCTGACCTCGGGAAACCCTGGATACAATATCGGATACAAGCTCCTTCTCTTACTCCTTTTGCCTGGCTTCCAGCACACCACACACTCCACATATATTTCTTCCTACCATAGCGGGTACTCTTTCTTAGACTGTCTGCTGCTTCCTTCTCGTATTCACAGCCTCTAAATACTGGGGTACCCCAGGACATTCTTCTGTATTCAAACTTGCTTCATTGGTGATCCCATCCTGTCTCATAATTTCAGATACCATCTATGTGTCAGTGACTCAAAACTTTGTGCCTACAGCACGGATTTTTTTCCCTAACTTCTAGCCTCATCTATCCAATGGCTACTCAGTGTTTTGACTTGAACCTCCAGTAAATATCTCATATACAATATGTCCCAAACTTGATCTGACTTCAGAACTTGCTTCTCCCATAATCTTCCCCATCTCAGCTAATGGCAAACAGATCAGGGCAAAACCACTTTTACCCTTCTTTTTCTCTCCTGCAACGTATCTGATCTACCAGCAAATTCTGTTGACTTTATCTTCGAATTATGTTTAGATTCTGACCCCTTCTCATTACTGTAGACTGCTGCTACCATCATGGACCAAGCCACGTCATTTCCTACCTGGATTACTGAAAACCATCTCCTAACTATTCTCTCTAATTTGGCCCTCACTCCTGGGAGAATATATTCAATATGGCACCTTAGGTTATTCCACTGAAACAAAAGATCATGCTTTAAAGTTCCAGTGGCTCCCCATGTTACTCAGAGTTAAAGCCAACATCCCTTAAAAACCATGTAAAAGCCCTATACAATCTGTCTCCTAGTTATCTCACTGACCTCATATTTTTACCTTCACTTATTCCATTCCCACTACACTGGCTTCTTTGATGTCCCTTACCTAGACCCAGAATAGTCCCAACCCGAGGGATTTGGACATACTGTTGGTTCAGCCTAGAAGTCTCTTCTCTCACACATTTACATTTCTTTGGCCCTCATCTCTTGCACATTTTGGCTTGACTGCCCCCATCTGAGTGAGACCTTTTCTAATCAGCCTATTTAAAATGGCAACTTGCAAAGCCCCCTCCAATACTCTCTGCCTCCCCACTTCATTTTATTTTTATCCATAACATTTTCCTTTCCTTACTACATGAAAGACAATTTCAGCTAGCCACACATTGTATGTGTGAAGATTCATAAAGACTTTTCAATCATTCATTTCAGCAACTAAAATTTTGTTTAGTATTTTTTTTTAATGTATGGTGACAGGATGTTACCCTGGTAGCAATTCATCATGGAGCATAATTAATTTAACCCCTCCCAAAATATGTACTATATAACTTACTCATTTATTTGCTTACTAGTGACTTCTTCCCACTAGAATGTAAGCCTAAGGAGGATAATAATTTGTTTCTCTTTTATTCATTGCTATAGTCTCAGCTCCTGTAAGGGTACCTGGCACAGGGTACCATGTGCTGAATGAAATATGTTACGTTGAGATTGTGAGGTAATAGAGATTTTTGCCTACTGGTATTCAACGAGACGTATCTACACACCGCTTTTATGAAAGTCTCAAGTGCAGAGCAAGTCTGTTTTTCTTTATGAGCCCTTTAGAATCCCACAGAGTGGCAGAGATGAGCTGCCTCTTCTGAACAAGCAGGCCACAATGATCTTCACAAAATTCCAGGTCATTTCACAGTCACTGCCCCAAATAACAGGTAATTTGTTTCTTTAAATTAGATCATGTCATTACCTTCTACTCCAACTGTTGAAGGTCAAAATCCCCGGTTCTGTTTTAGCTCCTGGCATTTGAAACTAGTGGTCCTGTAATGCCTTGGGACACATTTGTTGCCAGGGGCGGAAAAAAGGCAGACATAAGTCTGTTCCACTTACTCACCTTATAGGACTTGCTTCAAACCCTACCTCTTCTGTGAAGCTTTTCTCTTTTTTAATTCTTTTAAGATTTATTTATTTTTGAGAGACAGAGACAGAGTGCAAGCAGGGGAGGGGCAGAGAGGGAGGAAGACACAGAATCTGAAGCAGGCTCCAGGCTCCCAGCTGTCAGCACAGAGCCCGACACGG
The DNA here is from genome assembly GCF_028749965.1 of Puma concolor. Taxonomy (NCBI): domain Eukaryota; kingdom Metazoa; phylum Chordata; class Mammalia; order Carnivora; family Felidae; genus Puma; species Puma concolor. The sequence goes on from NC_141676.1 coordinate 108,881,008, forward strand.
GGTTCCAACCCACAAACCCCAAGATCGTGACCTGAGCCGAAGTCGGACACTTAACTGACTGAGCCACCCAGGCGCCCCATCCTCTGAAGTTTTTCTTGAACCCACCTCTCCCCTCATCACTAACTTAGAAATGTTTCCTTCCTTTTTGCCATTCTAATAATATTCCTATTATAGCACTTGAAATATGTAGAATGCCACTGTGTGTATTTGTTTTTTAAGTCCATCTCTGTCATCAGAATGCAAATCCCTGCGTTCAGGACTTCTTGGTCTTCATAACCCTAGAAACTAGACAGGGTTTAGCATACAGTAAATTCTCAGAAAATACTGGTCAAAAGCATGAACACAAGCGAACAGGTGCATGATCACTGACCAAGGCACTGTGGCTTGCCAAGGTCACAGCCAGGGAGGGCACATCCAAAAGGTTAATTGGAGAGATTATAGTAAGTAATTCAATCATTATCACTATTATCATCACAGTTTTCATCATCAAATAACTCTGCACTGTGGTAGCCTACGGTCCCTCTGCATAAGGACATTAAGAGCCAAATTGGAAAAGTAGGCACGCACACACCAAGGTAACCGACAGCAGAAAGGAGCATAGGACAAATGCCCAGGGAGGTGGGTAGACAAAAGAATAGCCGAGGGTGATCAAGATATGAGCACTGAACTGTGTCTTGAAAGTCAGAATGACTGAGATGCTAGTACAGAAGAGGGGGCGTGCCCCAGACAGCTCTGACCAGAGCAAATCCTGAGAGACAGAGACCGTGTATGTCCGCTCTTTGGGGAAGCATGCTAGAAATGACGTCACTGAAAATGAAGATGTGTTCTTTAGACTCAAATTCTTCACTTTCAGAGAACGTGAATTTTTTTTAATGTTTATTTATTTTTGGGAGAGGGACAGAGCTGAAACCTGACATTATCCAAGTATTTATTGTGCAGTATTATTCAAGAGAGTGATTAAATGTAAAATGAAACGTGTGACTGATTTCTAAGTACCTGTGAGCTCCTGAAATCTCCTCAGGGAGAACAGAATCAACCTTCATTTTCAGCAAATGCCTGAAACTCAATGGCACTGGGTATATGAAGGGGATGGTATGAACCGAGGCCATCATTTAAGTGAGCATCGGATTATTAAGGATCTTATACGCTATTTGAAAACTTAGGACTTTATCTGTTACCAGTGAAAGTGAAAGAAAGATTGTATTTTATTAGAACAACTAGAGCAGTATGTGGATGGATTGTAGAAGAGAAGGCTAGAGGTAAGAAAGCTAATGAAGATTACTAACATAATTCGGGCAAGAGAGAAGAGAAGCATTTTGTCATCCACAGAGTGGCTTTTTTTGGGGTTTTTTGTTTGCAATTTTTTTAAGCTTATTTTGAGAGAGACAGAGAGAGCGTGAGTGGGGGAGGAGCACAGAGAGGGAGACAGAGAGAATCCCAAGCAGGCTCTGCGCTGCTGGCACAGAGTCCGATGTGGGGCTTGAACTCACAAAACCCAGAGACATGACTTGAGCCGAAATCCAGTGGGACACTTAACGGACTGAGCCACCGAGGCGCCCCACAGTGGCTTTGATTGAAAAGGAAGGATACTTTCCACAGGCACCTGCTGTCCAGATGGCCACAGGCTGCCCACTGGCCTTTGTCCTCCACACCATGGGTTTGGCTTTGGCTTCCTAAGTGTGCCCAAAGCAAAAGTAACAATCCCAATTCCCGTCACTTAAGCAAGAGAATGTTTGTGACTTTCGACAAAAAGGACAAGCAGTTAAAATAGCAACATCGACTGAGGATGGGACATGAGCATCACCCTGGTGGATTCTTGAGGTTCCCTGAGCACTCCCATTTCTTCTGTGTGCAGTGTGGATCTCTTGGATTCCACAACAGACCGCAGGATTGGGCAGAACTTCAGAGGCTGGTGCTCTACGAGTGAAATGACATAAGGGGCTCTTGGTGCTGACACTGGCGACCCGAGGATACTTCCCTAGGGTCCGGCGTATGGTTTCAGTAGAACTGGAAGGCTGTCCGAGTAGCTTCTGGCCACAGTCTAAGCACACAACAGAACTGCTGCTCAAATCACTAGACACTGAGGAAGAACAGAGGGAAACAACTGATTGATCTTGACGGAGCAGGAAAAGCAAAGAATGAGCAGCCTCGATTGCAAAGTTGCTGTGAGCTACAAGCAGCATGTAAGATAACGTTAAGGGAGCTGAGATGACAAACAGCGCCCAGAGAACAGAAAAGTCTAAGGAATTCAACAGTTTTAAGAGTTTTTTAAGATATCTCATTCTTTTCAAGTTTGTAACCAGAATTATCTCCCTGGATGTAGAGATGGGTGTGTCACAGCACTTAAAACAGCAAATATCAAGCATGAGCCTCTGTGTGTGTGTGTGTATGTGTGTGTGTGTGTGTGTGTGTGTGTGTGTGTGAAGTGAATGGATGATGCATGAAAAGTCATTAATAATCAATGTTGGACATAAAGCAGTCATTAGCAGTAAAGGAGAAATCACATTTGAGAAATACTTTGGCAACAGAAACAACTGACTGTCAGTATGAGGAGAGGGGAAAAAATCAAATATGGATACGAGATTTGAAATTTGGGTAAATATTGAGATGCTGCTGCTGCTTAATGAAATGGGGAATATAAGAGGAGGAGATATTTGGAGGATTAGGGGTTAAGTTTGGTTTGGGATATGTTTGGGGGAAAATTAAAAGGAGATATCTAACGGGATTTAAATGAAAGGGTCTCTAGCTGTGTTATCAAATACAGTAGTCACTAGTGATGTGTGGCTACTAAAACTGAGATCGGTTCAAATTAAATAAAACTTAAAATTCAATTCAGGACACTAGTCACATTTCAAATGTCCAATAGCCACATGTGCCTAATGACTACTCCATCGCCAGGTTCAGAAAAAACTCCCATCATTGCAGAAATTACTATTGGGTACCACTGGTCTAGAACTCAGGAGAGAGAGAAAGACCAGAGATACAGGTTTGGGAGTTATTGGAGCATTTGAAAGATTAATTCATTAATGAAGACAGAGGATCCCAGGAAGATTTTTATAGAAAGATAAGAAGGCCTGAAACAGGAATCTGAGAAGCCACAGCATTCAGGAAGAGAGACCAAGGATTCCACAAAAATGACTGAGAAGCAAGTGATCGGAGAGGGAGAAGAACCAAACAATTTGATCCCTGGCACGTGATGTTAGAGAGTTTCTGGAAGAGACCAGAACGCTTGAGAGGCCTGCTAAGAGAAGACTAAGAAGGCAGTGCATTAGGCAGCTAGGAGATTGGTATGACCTTTCCCGAATATTTTCAACAGGAAGGCGGGGCCTGATGGCGAGAAAAAGGGTGAGGGAATAATGCACAGGGTCTGGTGGTCTTTTTCAAAGAGTTTTACCAGAAAACGGGAGTGACGGCACAGAGTGCAATGACTTGAGAGAACAGCAGTTGAGGTGAGAAATTTTTCTTAAGGAGGGAGCAGCTTAACTACATTTGTAGCCTGAAGAGAAGAAGCAATGGAAAAGAAGAAGTTCAAAATATTGAAGGGATGGGATAAATGATGGATGAATCCCTGGAGCAGGTGAGAGAAATGGGGATCAAAAGCACGGTTGGAAGGCAGAGGAACAGCTCTCTTTGAGGTCAGAGACAGGAAAGTTTGAAGGTGCACGGAAAGAAGTTCGGAACTGAGACAGCTGGGATTTTGCTGCATTTACTGCATATTCAAACCTGATGACTGAAATTTATGCGGGGCTGAAAAATGCCTCTGGATGTCCATTTAAGAAAGGTCTAACAGTTCAGCAGGGAGCCATCAGCTCTCCAACAATGGGCATAAATTTTAAGGACATCTCATTAACACCTGAAAGCCATTGATCTCTCTGTCCAGCAGCAAAGACTTGACCTCATTAACATTCAGGGGCTTCTGCTATCAGGGATGCAAGGAGCACAGATCAGGGCAAAAACGGTGTCTCCGCACTTTCAGTAGAGGAAAAAAAAGAATTTAAGGGAAAGCAAGCGCTCAATCAGAAATGCTGTGTGCGCAAGCATGTGGATTGTGGCTATCCAGAGATCCTCCAAATGCAACAGCTGCTTGATTACAAATGATGGGCGTAACTAGCTCTTCTTAATGTGCAGAGAAGTTAAATAAGGAAACAAAATCACAAAATTGCCCATGAGAAATTAGTCAGGCAGGAAGCGCTAACCTCCTCAGCCAGTAATTCAAAGTCCATTCTGGAAATCCAAATCAGGATCTTCTTCACTGCCAGAAATTTGGTTTCTGCCCACAGCACTCAACTGACACGACAGTTTCAGAGGTCACCAGTGAAGTGCTAAAGGTCAAATTCAGTCGCCTTTTCTCATTTCTCGTTTTTCTCAAAAAAACTCTTTTCTGTAACTCTGGCCACCATTAAATGCTGGTCTTTCATTTTGTTTTCCTGTGTCATTTTGAAATCTGTCTGTTGGTGTCTGTTAGGCTCCACAACCCTGTATCTGACGGTTCTGTTTCTCCTCTTTTCTTGTAATTACGGACTTCTCTACAACCTGAGTTATCCTTCTGTCTTCTCCTCAAACTCAGGCCCAAGGTAAAGGATAGGCTGGGGCAGGGAGTGGACAGAGCTGGCTTAATGACGATGGGCTTCTGGAACAAAGACAGAACTGAACTAAAACAACAGTGAGTAAGAGTAGTAATATACAAGGTATATTAGGTATACGATATGACAAAGCATATTATGATTAGTTTTTTTGTTTTGTTTTGTTTTGTTTGTAAAAAATAGATACTAAATATTTTAGACCCGGAAGGCTAGTCTCTCTGGCCACTGTAGCATAAAAGCAGTCAAAGATATACATAAACAAATGAGCATGGCTAGATTTCAATAAAACCTTATTTATAAAAACAGGCATCAGCCCACACACTGCACTTTACTGAACCTGATTCCAATGGAAGCTAATGAAGAGAAAAAATTACATCCAAGGCCTAAGTTCTACACTAGGAGGCCATAAATGTATCAAGTGGATCTTGACCCAGTTGGGTGAATAGTGGGAGACGCTTTCTGAGAATCTACCAGGTAGCTCAAACTGGAACTTCTTCAAAAGAAAAAAGCTGAAAGAGGTACCGAGTTGATAAAGAACATCTCTCTTAGCCCAAATGTCCATCGACCGATGAATGGATAAAAGAGATGTAGGGTATATATGCCCTGGAATATTACTCACCCATCGAAAAGAATGAAACTTTGCCATTTGCCACAATGTGGATGGAATTAGAGTGTATAATGCCAAGTGAAATAAGTCAGTCAGAGAAAGACAAATATCATATGATTTCACTCATATGTGGAATTCAAGAAACAAAACAGATGAACATAGGGGAACTGGGGAAGAGAAGAGAGGGAAACAGACCACAAGAGACTCTTAACAACAAAGAACAAACTGAGGGTTGATGGAGGGTGGTGAGTGGGGGGTGGGCTGGATGGGTGATGGGCAGCACTGCTAATGAGGGCAGCACTTGTTATGATGAGCACTGGGTGTTGTATGTAAGGGATGAATCGGCGAATTCTACTCCTAAAAGCAATATTGCGCTGTATGTTAACTGAAATTTCAATCGAAATCTATGTATGTATACATATTTCAAATTCCAGCTTCTATGCTAAATACATGGAAACTAACAAATTGTTGTTGAAGGAATATTTTTTTTCTGGGGGAAAAAAAACCAGAACATCTCTCTTACAGAAATGCATCTGTTCTAATATGTCAGCCTTAGGTGACCCAGAGCCCATACAGTGCAGTGCAAGGGACAGAACTCTGCATATGGATTCAGGGGGCTCCAGAGCTCACAGCGTGTTAAGTCACTCTTCAGAGCGTGGGGTGCCCAATATGTAATCGTGACCTCCTAAGAGGAGCTTTTCAGGAAACTACACAAGGCAGAAGGAGCAAAACTTCCAGCATAATACCTAGCATATAGTGTATACTTGGTAAAGATGGCTTTATTTTTTTTTTCCATTTTATAAGGTTCTTAGGTGGATAAAAGAAAAATAAATAAAGCAGTTTAAGAAATCACATTGGAAATGGAAAAGCAGCATGCAGACAGCAGTTAACCATTCTTGCTCGTGTGCTAAGCCTGACCTGACCTCTTTCCTAAGCTCTAAGGCGTTACTACCTCAAGTGCTGGCTGTCCACAGCCTCCCATTACTCCCATCCAGCCTTCGAAACTACTCGCATGGAGCCCTGTCCCCAGGATACAGTCTCAAATAGTATTTGGTGAATAGAACGGAGTTAAACAAAAGAATCGTAACCACGTGCGGCGATGGAGGTTAACTTCCTGTGGTAGCCATTTTGTGTTAGGCTCATATACCAAATCATCATGCGGTACACCTCATACCAACACAACGCGCGTGTCACTTATGTCTCGCTTTCAAAAGAGAAACGGGTATCACGCTTTACGGCTCCATGGGGAAACTTAATGAGAAAGATGATTTTTTCCACAAGCTTTCTGGTCATACATGGTCCCTTGTGAGCTGGCTGTTCTTGGACGTGGCCCTTCTTACTGGTTTGGAAGACGTGTACGTGGATTAAAGATATTGACCTTTTACTGTGTCACGTTACAAGATACACGTATTTTTCTTATTAGAAAGAAAAATAACAAAGAACAGGGTGGACCACCAGTCTTCTGTCAACACCCTCAAAGGCCATCAAATTCTGTGGCCATCATTCAGGCCATTAAATTAGGAGTTGGGGGGGGCTGTGGGGGGGGCTCAGTCCATTAGGCATCCGCCTCCTGACTTCAGCTCGGGTCATGACCTCAGGGGTCGTGGAATCAAGTGCGGCAATGGGCTCTCTGCTTCGCATGGAGCCCGCTTCACATGCTCTCTCTTTCTGCCCCTCCCCCACTCAGGCTCACTCTCCCTCTTTCTCTCAAAAAATAAACAATCCGAAATATTTAAAAAAAATTTTTTTAAATCAAAATTACCCCAACAGGTTTGCCCGTCAAAAATCTACAAGAACGCACATTATTAATGTTTTGATGTATGTCTTTCCAGGCTTTCTCTATGCACACGCACACACGTACTTTTTGAGACACACACAGTGAATTGGGTTGCTCCCGGATGATGACCTGCTCCTTCTTATCCTTTTGTCAGTTAATAAATATCCTGCAAAGATATGGTTTTTTTTAAATCTCAGAATAGTCCTTTGAATTGGTGGATCATAATGTACTTTGCCATTCCTCTATTATAAAGCTAAGTTTTATAAAACTAAATTTATAACTACGTTCAAAAAAAAATTGTTCTAACTGTAATGCCATGAGCTATTCCAATAATAATTATGCCTTATTTGGAAAGAACAACAGCAAACACTGAAACACACACTGCTTCTGTTCTCTCCTAAATATCTAAATCTCTGCCACTGCAATTATTTTGAAACCTTGTGGTCGCGCAGTTGGGAAAAGGCAATGAAAGGCACAATGCCTTTGTGGGTCTCCTTCTCTCTTTCCCCACCTTCTGAGACTTTGAACTTGCGGGCTCCTTCCCTCTTCTGACAGGCATTATGCGAGCTAAGTTAAACTCTGAGTCCAGAGCTGAGTGGAATGAGGTCTGTAAAGAAAAATGTCAAATATCTCTGTGGCATGTCTTTGTTATCAGCAGAGCTGTGCAAAATCCATGTAGAATGACTACCTCATAAAACTTAGTTAACTGCAAACATCCCTTGTCCTAGCTGCCAGACAGCACAAACCTTCAGTTTTAACCTTGCTAATGATTTAGAGAACGTATATGGGGCACGCTTTGCCGATTTCATTTGACCTCCCGTTCAAAATGTCTTTGGAGGCTCTGGGAAAAGACAAGTCCATTTTATTTGCAAAACCGGTTAGGTTTCATGTCATTCCATTTTAATAAGTATCGTTGAGAACCTCCTACTTGCCAGGTGCTCACTCAGTGCTGTGAGGAGGGAGGAGAAAATTCAAAGATGAAAGAGACAGGTCTTTCTGCCCTTGAAGAATTTAAAACCTACTAGAAAGCAGTAAGATGTGTGAACAAATAGCTCTAATTCTAGGCAGAATGAAATAAAGCTAAGCAAAGGAACATATATTATGCCTGGTGGCTGCAAAAGGAAAAATGGAAAACATTTAAGCAAGAAGAGGTCACATCTGAGGTAAGCCTTGAAGGATGTCTAGGCTTTTAATAAGGGGAAAAGAAAAAGACAGCAAAATCATTAATGAGTTTCTGCTAGGCATTTTCACTGATGAACAAGAGATTATACTCAGGGCTTCTGGGAACACTGCTTTATTTAATCCAAAAGACACAACCCTTTAACTAGGAATTATTATCACTTTCTTATTTATGAGGAATCCAAGTAATCTAGTTAAGACTATGCCTATAAATAGGAGTATAGGGACTGGACCTAAGACTGATTGCAAATCTGACTTGGGACTTTCTGGACAGAGAGCACAATACCAGAATGAGCAGAAAAGTGAAAAATCCAGGGTGGCTTCCGAAAATTGCTTACATTGTCTGCAACTGCAGAAAATTGCTTACCTCTGTATCTTAAAAAGAAAAAACGAAACGAAACAAAACAAAACAAGAACAAAACCAAAAACCTTAGGTAAATATACCATCTCTTATCCTAAGAGAAGAAAGCACGTATATGTGTTAGGTTAGTAACACGCCCTAAATTTTCAGGGGCATAACATAGGAAGGTGCAATTCTTGCTTCTGAAAATCGGCAGAACTCCAGTGGCCCTCCGGGGCAGTCCCCTCCTAGGCGGTGACACATGGATCCAAACTGCTAGCATCCGACAGCTACACTCCTACAGCACCTGCAGCATTTAAACCATCCACACCATCCAGGGAGCCAGGAAGGAAACACAATGTGGAGAACTCACACTTTTTTGCCCTTCTACACTTTGGCCTTGAGTGACACATCACATCTGCTTATAGCCCCCTGGCCAGATCTAGTCACAGGCCCACCTTAAAGTAACACTGTCTTCCTTCTGTGCTCGGGAAGAAGAAAATGAAAAGGTATTTGGTGAAAACAAAGCACAGTTTCTGGCACACAAGACAATGGCAATTCAGGGTGTATGTAAATTTATGAATTTGATATATAATTTATAAACTAATAATTTATATGATATATGACATTACAACATATTTTATTTTATTATGTCTTATATAACATAAAATATTTTATATAGTAATATATGTCAGATATAATTCATATAAGCTAAAAACTATATATGACTTATAAATTACATATTATAACCTATTTTATATACTATAAAACTATATCTTATATAATATATAAAATGATATATAGTAATACTACATGTCATATATAATAATTCATAGAAACTGAACCACAGATCATCTCCATCTTTTTCTTTTTTTTTTTAATGTTTATTTATTTATTTTGAGAGAGTGAGAGATAGAGAGTAAACAGGGGAGAAGCAGAAAGAGGGAGACAGAGAATCCCAAGCAGGCTCCAGACTGTCAGCGCAGAGCCTGATGTGGGGCTCAAACTCAGGAAGGGTGAGACCATGACCTGAGTCTGGTGGTTTACCAGACTGAGCCCCCCAGGCGCTCTCAGATCATCCCCATCTTGCAAGGGAGCAGGCAGGCCTTTGTAATTCTGCAGCCAGTGCATGACTGTCTGCCCCTGAGTTGGGGGCATATCCCCCCAGGCCAGGCAGCTCCCTTGGGGGAAAGGTGGTTGTGATGGTTTTATCTGTGAACTTGCTTAAGCCTTGGCCTCTAGTTAACCAAACCCTGGGTGCTGCTGCAAAGGTGTTTATAGATGTGGTTCAAGTCTATAATCAGTTTACTCTAAGTAAGGATGATTATCCTAGATAATCTGGGTCGGCCTGATTCAAACAGTGAGAAGGCTTTAATAGAGGAACTGAGGCTTCCCTGAAGAGGCAGAAATTCTGCTTATGGACTGCAGTTTCCGGCAAATTCGGCCTGAAGAGTCTAGCTTGCCCTTCCTGACAGCCCTCCCTATGGATTTCTTCAGACTTCCATCGCCAGCACTCACAATCCTGTACGCCAATCCTTGCTATCAGTCAATCAATCTCTTCTCCCACACGGGTTCTGTTTCTCCGTTGGAACCCTGAGGGATGGAGGAGCCAAGGTTGAAAACAACTGGTGATCAGTACGCTGCTGGGTAAAGGGAACTGAACGACACCATCCATTACAACCACACAGCTAACAGGACGAGCCGGAGAATTTACTGAGTCCTTGGCAGGAGGAATGGCTGCCAAGAGGAAGGAGTGAATTTTCTTCTTGAAAAAAGCACTTTCTGCTCACTTTTGAGTCAGATGCTCTAAAGGGAGTGTATGTCCAAAGAGGAGACAGAGGGACTTTTAAACACTGTGTCTGACTAAAGACAATTAGCATACGGACACCTAAACCATTTAAACCTTAACTCAAAGCACTGCTTGGTTATTAGCAGCTTACTTTATATCACACACTGGTCCAAAAAAAAAAAAAAATTTGCCAGGAACTTCCTGGTATCATTACAACCTTTGAGGCCTCGGGGTTCCCAATCCATTTCCTTTGCTTTTCTACCCCTTAACATATTTGAACAGATACCACCACAAATAATGCAAAATGATAGGACTTTTTTTCCTGCTAGAGATCTAGCATGGATGGTTTGAAACTGAAAAGTTCAAGGTGTCATCTGGGGGAAAAAAACAAAACAAAACTATTTTCTGGTGGCATTGCTGTCAAACCAGAAAACATAGCTGGATCTCACACGGCACTAAATGCAGCACGATAAACTCCATAATAGATCCCTCATCCACACTAACCAGTGACACGGCACAGCTCGGCCAAAAGGCACACAGATCAGCTAAAAAGAAGAAGAAATCAGGACAAAGAGAGAGGTGGAAGAAAAGGAAGGACAGTGGGAAGGAAAGTCTTCATATTGCTCATTAAGATAAGGCAAAACTAGAGAGAAATTGCTGCTTCTAACAGGCAAAGGAAATACCTCAAAAAGTTGGAATTTTATTTAAAAGGACGGGGAAGATCATGGTGAATTTCCATGTCTGAGGGTCAGAGCAAAGCAGAATACTGAAGAGAGAGCTGTATGGTGGAAATGGAATGAAAAGCAGAATCCAGGAACTCCCAACTTTCCAAACTCATCTCTAATATGAAACCAAAGGAATTGGGAAGCTCGACTCCTTGCATGCCATTTGTCAAGTTTTAAAAGGAACCTAAAATGACACTGTTCACTGTGTGTGCTGCCCTGTATGAGGTCAGGAGCGGGGGACAAAGAGGGCTAGACTCTGAGCCAGGTCTGATCTGACGTCAACCGCGTTCTCTAAAGAGCTACCACTGTTGGCTATGTGCATGTTACACTTTCCTGCTTAGCTGATCTATTTAATCCCTTCACTGGTTTAGAGATCTCAAGATGGGCAGCCTAATTATCATTTTAGATGGAAACACCTCCAGTAAAGGCCTAAGCCAGAACCTGGGCAACCCCAAAATACATCAGAGCCGGCCCTAGGGAAGGGCCAGTCTCTGGAGCATGGTCTGTTGCTGGGGCCATTCTTTCCCCACACGTTCCTACTTGACCCTTTGCAGCTCTGTGGCGTGGGCCATTCTACGCCGTCTCCACCGATCTCCTATTCCCACTGCTATGATTCTGGGGTCATGTGGTGTAGCCCAACGTGTAGTTTCGGAGTGTTGTTGTTTTTGTTTTTGTTTTTTCCCACAACACCAAGCAATTCACGGATACCAGCCGAGGAGCCTATAATTCAACTCAGTTCTGACACCAGCTACCTGGAGACGCACCGGATCCCACGGGACTGTCTCCCCACCTCCCACTTCAGAGGCCAGCTGCAGGTCCGGGCTGTCACCTGTGGTTCTATCAGAGGTTCCGAGGACTCCCTCCTTGAGTTTGGTTAATTTGCTAAAGCACTCACAGAACTCAGAGAAGTGTTTTCCTCATTAGATTACTGGTTTATTACAAAGGGATTTAGCCTGGGGGCGCCTGGGTGGCGCAGTCGGTTAAGCGTCCGACTTCAGCCAGGTCACGATCTCGCGGTCCGTGAGTTCGAGCCCCGCGTCGGGCTCTGGGCTGATGGCTCAGAGCCTGGAGCCTGTTTCCGATTCTGTGTCTCCCTCTCTCTCTGCCCCTCGCCCATTCATGCTCTGTCTCTCTCTGTCCCAAAAATAAATAAACGTTGGAAAAAAAAAAAAAACAAAAAAACAAAGGGATTTAGCCTGGAAACATACAGCAAGGTGTGCGGGAAGGGACCCAGAGCTTCCACACTCTGGGAGTGGAACACTCGTCCTGTCTTTCCACATGTTCACCAACCAGGAAGCTCTCTGAACCGTAGCCTTTTGGGGCTCTAAACCCCAGTCTTTCACGGAGGCTTTGTTACATCATCACGATTGATTAAATCACTGGCGGCTGGTGACTGGACTCAACTTTCAGCCCCTCTCTTCTCCATGGAGGTTGAGCGATTTGGTTCCCCTGGCAACCAGCTCCCATCCTTAGCTTTCCAAAATTCACCTCATTAACATGACTTAGGAAATTCCAAGGGCATTAGGAGCTATGTGCCAGGAACAGTGGATGAAAACCAAATATATATATTTTTACCATAAACATCGTACCACCTAAAACATGCCTTTTATGAAACTTCTTGGGGCACCTGGGTGGCTCAGTTGGTTAAGCGTCTGACTTTGGCTCAGGTCATGATCTCAGGGTTTGTGGGTTCAAGCCCCACATCAGGCTCTGTACTGACGGCTCAGAGCCTGGAGCCTGCTTCGGATTCTGTGTCTCCCTCTCTCTCTGCCCCTCCCCCATTCACACTCTGTCTCTCTCCCTCTCAAAAATAAAAGTAAAAAAATTATGAAACTTCTTTTAATTGTTGGAGTCTGTTGACAGATTCAATTTGCAAATACCCTCAGAAATAAGAATGTATAACAGAGAAAAGGCAGCCAGCGAGAAGGGCAATCAGGGCCCTCAGGTGAGACTGAACATACAAATAGACACTGGCCGGACCACACATGAAGATAGAAATCTAACCCACAACCTGGAGCAACCTGCCCAGGAAACCAATCCCCTTATTCGCTATCATCAGCCCAGGAAGCCAGTCTGCTAGAAGTCAGACTTGGAGGAAGCCAGATTGCTCTCTTTACTACTAGTTCAGGAAACCAAAGAACAACTTCTGTAACAATCAGTTCAAAATGACAGGACTTGATTAATAACTGACAGCTTCTCTAACTCTGGTCCCCGCTTCCAACTTAGGACCAACCAGAGAAAGTCACGTGTGTGCTCCTTGTCAGTCACATGGGATGTCTTGCCCAGAGGCTTCCAGTCAGCCCACCGACAGCTTCCCAGTCAGGGCACACCCGGGGCCTTCCGTTTTTTCCCACTATAAAGCTTCCCCACTCCTCTCCTCGTCTTTGCGTTTCTGTCAAAGTGGAAGTGACAGTGGCTGACTCCCTTGCTGTGGCAAACTCTGAATAAACAGCCTTTGCCTGTTCTTACCCGGTCGCTCTTCATTTATTTCCACACAGGTATGGTTGCACAGACTACCTCCTGAAGGCAAAGGAGGGACCATCCAAATCCTAGTCTATGGAACAGTGCCACCCTAAAGTACAGCCTGGGACCCCCACACTTGTAGGCGGCACTTCTGGGCGGACTTAGCCTCGGTTCTCGAAAGCAGAGAAGCAGAGTACAGAGAGGGCCAGAGTGGGTGTCGCAAGTCAGTCCTCTTACCGATAACGCAGCTCCCTGGCCACACAGCCCCAGGGGCACCCATCAGAGTACAAGGCCAGTTCAAATCACTAGATGCTTGCTCAGATTACCAGCCCTACGCAGACAGTCCAGGAGGCCGCCTCTTAACTAGCTGTTTTCTCGGTACCCAACACTGTCACCCTAGCATCGCCACCATCCCCGTGCTAACTTTTGGCTGCCAACTGCTGCAAAGCGGAGTTCTTCAGAAAAAGGCTGGGGCCACAGCCTGCAGATGTGTGCCTGTTGGCACAGGGCATCCGAGTTTGCTCTTCCTGGCCCCAGCTTATCATGCTCTCCTGACTGGGTCAGCTCTTTCCAACTTCAGGCCGTAACTACATAGCACTTATGTCAATAGCACTGAGCACATTTCATTTTCCAAGGTACCGGGTTTTAATTCTCAACATAATCATTCCTATGCGAGAGGTCACCAACACAAACAAAATCCTTACATGGATTAGCAGGTCACCTAAATAGGTGACACAGATTCCATAGGACATATGGAGAACCCGGGGGGCTGTGCCTCATCTAAAGGGGGCAACTAGTAACGTCGGCCAGTTGTGTGGACGATTGACGTAGACAATAGTGAGTTGGCTTGTACCTATTTGCAGGAGCGGACTCTGTGCTTATCTTCCCAAATCCACTTTAATAACATCTGAATATACGTCAAGTGTGCCCAGATCTGCAATATTTCTTTCAAGAGAAGCAGAAAGTCAGATATCTTCGTGAACACTCCCAATTTTTAAGTGTCGACAAATCAAGTAAGACTAAAACATTAAACATTAAAATATTTACAAAATAATGACAAAATAAAACATCACTGGGGACCACCGGCTTGCAAACTCCGCCTTATGCCAATGCACCATAGCCTTGCTCACACTTTCAAGTCTCTTAATTTATACCTGTAAACATCGAGCAAGAGTCTCGAAGGACCCTGAGTACATTTGTTAATTCCAAATGGTTGACCTTTATCACAGGTAGTTTCTTTACATCTCGAACATGCACAAATATTTATTATCATGTGCTAAGAAGTCACCAGAGATACGAAAACGTCCATTTCAAGGCTGAATATAAAAAAACCCATTCCATCTGTTAAAACCAAAGCGATTCAAGTATCACAAAAGTGATATTAATTACATCCTCTTTTGAATAATAACACACCTTATAAAGTAGCTGAAGGAAAATTACTGTAATATATATGTTTATGTATTAATGAACATATACGTATGCGTATAAAGACACATGGGTACATACACACGTCGCAATACATACATACACATATACGCACAGATAACAACAATGCCTAGAAAATGGGATGGCCCTCATATAAACCATAAGAGAAGGCAACAAGTGAAATATTATGATCGATATTGCTGTAATCGGAAGTAGTTGCTAAATGATGACCCATGTTAGTTAATGCAATGATTATCGTTGGACCCGGCTGATGTGAGTGTTAGACATCGGAGGAAACAAACGTTCTATCCCTCAAAGGTCCCTTGCTGTCCTTGTCAGAAACATTGCGTTTCATCCTCCTCATCGCCCGAGCACGTGCCAAAATTTGTGGCATCGTCCATTATGGCGATGATACGTGGTCACTAAAATTTGAGACAGTTTATTTTGCATTTCCAATTTGAACTTTCTGCTGATACTCATGATGATAATCCATTTTGCCCAGCATAGGGATTGTTATCAGGATGTGATACTGTAGTATAAGCGGGTTATAAAGATAAGAAAATCTCCTCACGTTAATCACTGCTATACTGAAACACTGGGATGGCATTCGTTCAGAATCTATAATATACTTGGCAGCTATAATCCCTTGGTTGCTGCTTTTCAGTGACTCGGTTCTGCAAACGAGATAGGAGTTTCATAAAGTTTAATAAAAAATACAAAATTAAGAGCGAGAAGTCATATACAGAAATGTCTAAAACGCAGTGACATTTTAAAGACTGAAATTTAATTGTGCTGGCTTCCCATTCCACAGCCTCTTTTCATGTACAGATCTTTGAAATGCAGAGCAAATGTTTCTCATCCTTCTTTGTTTATGGTACAGATGAAAAATTCAGCAGCTAGGTCGCACCATAATCTGCCTGCATACCCTCATAAATTTTCTGCCCTTACTGCCGCAGAACAGTGTCCTCATCAACTTTGAAATGGAAAGCAGGCCAGGATAGAAATTCTCATCCTTTTACATTAGTTATCCTGTTAAGATGATCTGAAAATCACCTTGACTCTGTGTTGCCTTGACTAGTGGCCCAGACTCCAAAATAAAGATGACACAGGAATCCTGAATATTAACAGATCATTGTGATTTAGTAGAGGAGTATGTTAGTCCTCATTAATATTCTAAATGCCTAACTGCTCTAATAAGCAATTTAAAGTACTGCTGAGGCAGATAGGAGAAGGAAAAGAAAAAAGATCCCAGTATATTGGGTACTTTGAGATGAGCAGGTTATCAAGCAAGTCCAAATTTTTACATAATTCACTAAGGGGGCTATTTGGAAAACATTCATCCTCAAGGTTCATTCATGGGATCCAAACATTGCTGAAATTCTCATGACACTGTGTATTTAGCTTACCCCCCCCCAAAAAAAAAGCCACCTTATTCAAATAAGGTGCAAGTTTTTTCTACACCAGAAACTAAGACAATGGCTGAGATGATAATGCTGATTGTGGAGATGACAATGATGGGAATAAACATCCAGAGGATAAGATACAGAAGCTAGTGGGAATCCAATTAGATTGTCTAACACCCTGCATTCTAAGATCCTAAGTAAAATTCTAGTCACAAACTTCCCAGCTTTGCTTGGGAAGGAGCTAGGATCGATTTCTCCTGCTTAGCCTTAGGTCACAACTTAACAGTAATTTCATCTGGGAAGCCTCTTTCTTCCCAGGTCAGGTATCTCTGCTGGCCAAGTATCCTTCGGTTCCCTATCTGTGGCCTATCACGTTTTATTACGATTGCTTGTTTAATTGTCTCCTTTGACAGCCCCTCGAGGGCAGGGATCTTTTCTATCTTGCTCAACATTATATCACAGACCCAAGAACAGAGCAAGGCACGAAGGGGTATTAAATAAATATTTATAGAACAAATAACTAACATAAACATATCTGTCCTGGCCCTCACTGCTCCGAACTATCTGAAGTGTATCAATGTCTGCTTTTATTCTGGTCAAATGCAAATGTTGCATGTACTTACAAGAGATGTGACTTTTAGTTATGACCCTCCACTCTTTGTGCAATTAAAAATCACTTGTTTCTTAAGATGTTAGTTCTCTCATTTGCAACATCTAGGTCTGTACTCAATAATCTTTTTTCCATCTTGAACAAAGATGAATTCAACAGCCGTTCATTGAGATCCAAATATACATAAGGAATTAGAGTCTGTTGAGGCATATTCATTCATTCAATGAATATTTTTTGAGCACCTTACCGTATGCCAGGCAGCAACTACACAGCAGGGATATAAGAACAAAACAGAGGTACTTGTTCTTGTGGAGTTTATGTGCTGGTGAAGGGAGACAGACCAGAAACCAACAGGTAAAAAATAGGAAACGTCAGATCATAAATGCTATGGAAAAAAAAAAAAGCAGGAAAGGGTGATAAGGGTGCAAGATGGTTGCGGGGGGGTGGGGAGGGGGTGCGGGAGAAGAAGGCTGTAATTTCTAGTAGGGCAGTCAGAGAAATTCCTCCCACGGAAAGCAACTTTTGAATCAAGGCCTGAGGTGGTGAGGAAGCCACCTATGCAATTGCTTGGAGTCTAAACCTAATAAGCAGAAGAAACAGTAATTGTCAAATCCTGAGGAATGCACTGAAAGGAGGACCCCTAGGCTTTGTGCTTGAACAAATGAATGTTTGGAACTGTCACTGAGTGAGGGGAGAAGGCTGTGGGAAGCACAGCTGTGTTAGGGCTGTATGTAGGGAAAGAAATTGGGAATCACCAGAGGACGAAACTATGCAAAGTCGGAGTCTGGCGGCATTCCCAAGTTTGGAAGTCAGGACGGTGAGAAAGAGGCAGCGACAATAAGAAAACAAGACAAAACAAGCAAGGGGCGCCTGTGTGGCTCAGCTGGTTAAGCGTCACACTCCTGAACTTAGCTCAGGTCATGATCTCATGGTGTGTGAGGCAGAGCCCTGCATCGGGCTCTGTGCTGATAGTACAAAGCCTGCTCGGGATTCTGTCTCTCCTTCTCTCTGCCCCTCCCCCGCTAGTGCGCTCGCTCGCTCTCTCTCAAAATAAAAATAAACAAACTATTAAAAAAAAAAAAAAGACAAAACAAGCAAAAGAACTCAAGAAGGTGCAGCCAGCCAGGTAGGCCAAAACCAGAGTGTGGAGTTCTAGAGGCCAAGAAAGAACGGTGTGTAAGAAGACGACCGTGTAGATTCAAGACAGCACAGGGGAAGTGCCCCGCAGTCCCGCACCATTCCAGGGACTATCCAAAATGACGAAACGGAAGAATTCCCCTCAAAAAAACGTCCAGGAAATAACAACAGCTAACGAACTCATCAAAAAACAATTTAAACAATATAACAGAAAGTGAATTTAGAATAATAGTCATAAAATCCATCGCTGGGTTTGAAAACAGTATAAAGGACAGCAGAGAATCTCTTGCTACAGAGATCAAGGGACTAAGGAACAGCCAGGAGGAGCCAAAAAATGCTATCAATGAGCTGCAAAATAAAATGGAGATGACCACAGCTCGGATTGAAGAGGCAGAGGAGAGAATAGGTGAACTAGAAGATAAAATTATGGAAAAAGAAGAAGCTGAGAAAAAGAGAGATAAAAAAATCCAGGAGTATGAGGGGAAAATTAGAGAACTAAGTGATGCACTAAAGAGAAATAATCTACGCATAATTGGTATTCCAGAGGAGGAAGAGAGAGGGAAAGGTGCTGAAGGTGTACTTGAAGAAATCATAGCTGAGAACTTCCCGGATCTGGGGAAGGAAAAAGGCATTGAAATCCAAGAGGCACAGAGAACTCCCTTCAGACGTAACTTGAATCGATCTTCTGCACGACATATCATAGTGAAACTGGCAAAGAAGATGACTGTGTAAAAGGAAGCAGGAGATCCAGTAAGACGTGGACTCGGAATTAACCGGTGGACATGGTATCAAACTTTGACATGAGGAGGATCCATTGGAGAATCAAGAGGTCAAAGCCCAACTGGGGGGGATTCAAGAGAGAACGGGAGAGGAGGAATGAGAGCTGGCATACACAGACAAATATTTGGAAATGTTTGCTGCAAAGGGGAACAGAACAATGGGGGGAGGCAACTGGAAGAGAGATTTGGGTCTAACAAGGCTTTATTTCAAATAGGAGAAATAAAAGTCATTCATAAACCGAGATTATGATCAACTAGAGACAGTAAAACAGACAATTCACAAAAAAAAAAGAAAAAAAAAAAAAAGAGGGAATTACCATGAGTATGTCCTGGAATCAGTGAGGGGGAACAAGACTAGTGTTCAAGTAGAAGTTCATCCATAGTAACAAGCCATAAGTGGGCACAAATGCAAGTATGTAGTTAGTGGGGACGATGAGCACCTTTGGAATTCTTTCCCCTTTGCTTCTATGTTCTCAGTGAAAGAGAAGCAAGGCCATCCGCTGAGGCTGAGGAGAGTGGCGATCAGAAGAGCGAGGACAATAGACGCTTAAGCACGTAGCATGCGGCTGCCATCAGGAAGGGCAGAGGAATGAAAGAACTAGGGAGATCCAAGACGTTCAAGATCCACACTAAGGGTTTATCTGATGTTACTAGTTATGAAATTAGGTTTCAGCATACGAACTTGGGGGGACACAAACATCCCGTCTATAACAAACATGCTTATGCGTTCCCCCAGCCATGTGCAGCTGCTGGGGTACAGACACAAAACAGGTGAGAGACTGGATTTAACCAAGGCGGGGATTTTGCTCTGCAAGTATGATCGACACAGAGAGGTGCCCGAGATTTGAGGATACATGCGGAGGACAGTTTATAACGATGAACCACGGAATTTAAACTGAGTAAGCAGGCCAGCAAGATCATGAAAGGGTTAGGCACAGTGACACCAATGGATTATAGGTCCCGGAAATTAAAAGACACCTGGATGTGAGATATTTTAGTGGGGGAACTCGAACTAGCAGGCACTTGAAATTGAGTCAACAGAGGGATTGAATTTACTGGTAATGACAAGATAGAATCATGGGAGTGGGTGACCTAGATACAGAGGGTGCAAGATTATTGGAGGTGAGGTGCCCCAGTAACTAACATTCCAGGATCTTGGGAGGATTATCTTCACAGACATTGACATCTCCAGGAAGTATGATAATAGTATTGAAAAGAGCCCGTAATTGAGAAGCTAAAATGGAAGGACGGAATGGCGTGTTTGGGGGGAGGTAATGACTGGGAGAGTCTGATGATACGCCATTCACTGGTGAAGATTCCAGCTTGGAAGTGGCAAAGTGAGAGGACACTCAACTCACCTTCACCCCGTGCGGTATGTGGATTGTGGAGACGACATGCTACACTGGAGAGGGCTGCAGAGGAAGCAGAAGTCCCAGGCAACAGCCATCCAGGTTTCAGGTGAGCAAGAAAAGAATATGGAGAGAGGATGTTGAGGAAATTGGTAATTTTGCTGGGGATGGGCTATAAACCCTGGAGGGCATGGTGGGATTGCTTCAGGGGTCCCTGAGTGAAGAGCTCACGGTGGACGCTGATGGGGATGACAGGGAAGTCCTGAGCCACAGGAGATGAGATTTCAGGGGATGGAGGGAAGAATGGCCAGAGTTCTGGGCTTCTAGAGGTTAGTGTTTATCAAAGCGATAATCGGCATGACGAGATCACAGAGGCAGCCCTGAGTATTGTGACAAGGAAGGGTAAGTAAGGAATATGCGCAGTCCTAGAGCCACTCTCGACTCCAAATGTGGAGACGAAGAACTGTGGTCTTTTACAGAATGCCTGAAATTTGGGGCCTCCCTTTATTCCAGGAACATCAGCAACTTTAGTTAAAACTAAACACTCCCTGCTACTGGCTTTTATGTTGTTGAAACACTCCCTGCTACTGGCTTTTATGACCCCCTCACTGTGTTTTACTTCTATCTTACTATTCCTTTCCCACTCCCCCTTGCTGGTGCCACGTCTGATTTCCCTCCAAATGCTGGAGGGCTCTCTCCTTACCTCTCTCCTCTCTTCTAACCATGCTGTCTCCCCAGGGAAACCAATTCACATCCACTGTGGTAAATTTCATGTACAGACTTATGATTCCCAATTCTTTACCTCCAACGTGGACTTTTTTTTTCCTGAGATGCATTTTTATATCCATTTACCTGCCTGATACTTTCATTTGGATGTCTAATCAGCATCTTGAATTTCAAGTATCTAAAGCAGAACTGTTGATTTATCCCCCTCCTTCCTGCTGTGTTCCTAATCTCACCTAGTGGTTGAGATCAAGAACCTAAGTGTCATCCATGGTTAATCTCTTTCTTTCATTCCCGAGATCAAAACCCTCAGTTAAGTACCACTGGTTGTACCTTCAAACTGTATTGCAAATCCAGCTAATTCTTACCAGCTCTCCATTAATACCACCATCAGGATTCAATCGGAGACAATCCACTAGGGTGTTAGTGTGCATGTAGGCATCTATGTGTGACCTATTACAGGCATTTGAGCTTACTCAATTAGGGTAGCTGGTTAAACAGTCTCTTAAGAGCTGTCGTCTTTCCGTCTGTTGGCAAGAGCTGGAAGTCTACAGGTTAGGCAGTAGGCAGGAAAGGAATAGAGACATAAAATGGGCGAGCAGGAAAGAACCCACAAAGGTGACGTGGACCTCATGTCTGTTGCCACTGCCTCCAACCCTGATAATGTGGTTGTTTTGCAGGAGAATCTGGTGCCCTTTATTACAGAGCTACATAGACACCTGGCCCACAGGTCAGAACAGGTGAAGAAAAATCCAGGGGGAAAGTCAAGCATTTGCAGGCATGGTTGGTGCCCCACACCTTGTCACTAACAGGGTGACCCAGCAAATAAGCAACGAGGTAAGCAAGCTGCAAACCTACTGCGTCGAACTACTGAGTGTAAAAACCAAAATGGCTGGAATGTTTCTTCTGCCCTCTGGGTCTCATACTAAAAACATGCCTCTGGGGGCTCACTTTATCCAAAAACATACAGAGGGGAGAACCACGGGAAACTCAGGTCAACCTAGGCTAGGTGACACATTACAAGGCCATCATAGTACACACCTCGTCACCTGGGCACCTGTATACACCCCTTTAAAACAGAACTTTCCCCGTGAAGGGAACAATGACATGCTTCCCTCTCACTTGAGACAGGTCTCCCAACTAAAAACGAAAACATAACTTCTTCTCCTCAAAAAGGAGGCAAAGTCCCGTTTCTGTCTTTGGGTGATGTTCATTCTTCCAGCTATTCACATTCCTGTTACTTAAATCTTGGGTGTAAAGCTCATTGTTAATACACAGTATATTAGATGGTAGTGAAATGGGAGAAGAAGAAAGAGAACATTTGGTGAATATGTACATAAGCACATCAAATTAACAAAGAGCCACTCATGACTATTACATTCTCCCTTTCGGTACTTGGTCACATTGTTGTCACCGGTATTTACAATGCCTTCCTCTAATTCCCGTTCCATTATCCTTTTGTCCGCAGCAGCACCTGGGGCCACCGCACCTGCTTCCACGAGGGCTAACTGACGTGGCTGTTAGCAGAAGCCTCAGCCCCTTGTTTGGCACTAGCCAGAAGTCTCAGTTCCTCACAACATGGCGTTTCCCCCAGGGCTTCTGTGTTCTTATGACACCTCATCTGGCGTCCCCCAGATACGCAAGGAGGGAGACACAATGTCTTTTATGGCCTAACCTCAGAAGTCACACTGTCGCTTCCATCACATTCTGTTCAGTAAGCCGAAGTCACTAAGTAGGGTCCATACTCAACGAAACACTATCTCTTAAAGGGAGGAGTATCCAAGAATGTGAAGACATATTTTAAAAGCATCATGCCCATTATGAGTAGGTCACATGGATTACTATTTTTATTTTTTTATCGTTTTTACTTATTTTTGAGACAGAGAGAGACAGAGCACAAATGGGGGAGGGTCAGAGAGAGGCGGAGACACAGAATCTGAAACAGGCTCCAGGCTCTGAGCTGTCAGCACAGAGCCCGATGTGGGGCTCGAACTCATGAATGGTGAGATCGTGACCTGAGCTGAAGTCGGATGCTTAACTGACTGAGTCACCCAGGCACCCCGGTCACATGGACTATTTTAACAGCCTTCTTACTGTTCCTCCTGATCCCTGAGGTATCAACTACAGTTCATTCTGTGCCCAGCAACTAAAGTGATTATTGAAAATGAAAATCAGGGGCCCCTCAGTGGCTCCATTGGTTAAGTGTCCGACTCTTGAATTCGGCCCAGGTTGTGATCCCAGGGTCGTGGGATCGAGCCCCACCTTTGGGTTCTGTGTTGACAGCACGGAGCCTGCTCTGGATTCTCTTTCCCTCTCTCTCTCCCCCTCCCCATGCTTGTGTCTCTCTCTCTCTCAAAATAAACAAACATTTAAAAAAATAAGAAATAGGGCTCCTATGTGTCTCAGTCAGTTAAGCATCCAACTCTTGGTTTTGGCTCAGGTCATGATCTCACGGTTCATGGGTTCAAGCCCCGTGTCTGGCTCCGCACTGACAATGTGGAGCATCCTTTGGATTCCCTCTCTCTCTGTCTGCCCCTCCCCCATTTTCTTGCTCTCTCTCTCAAAACAAGCAAACAAACAAAAATAAATAAATAAATAGCAAATCAGGTCATTTGGCTTCCTTGACTGAACCTTTCCAAAAGCTGTTCATTACACATAGAATGAAATCCAAATGGTTACCAACGCTAACAGGCTCTTAGGAGTAGGCCTCTGCTGACCTCAGTGACTTTGATTCCGAGCAGGTTCACGTTCATCCTCTAGCCCAGAGTTCCTCAACCTCAGCACTACTGACGTGTGGGCCAGACAATTCTCTGTCTGGGAGTCTGTCCTGGGCCCTGTAGGATGTTTCACAGCATCCCAGATCTCTAACCACTAGACATCAATAGCACCCCTCCCGCTGTGACAATCAGGAGTGTCTCTGTGTGTTACTACCTGCCCTTTAGGGGACAAAAATCACCCCTGCTTAAGAACTACTACTCCAGCTGTATAACCATGTCTATGTTCCTGAAATGTGACAATTTTTTCATCATACTTTCTATTATGTTAACTTGACTATACATTTATTTGCTTAAGTTTATTGCCTACCTCCTTTTTCCTGAGTAGAAATACTGTAAGAATAGGGCTTTATCTCTCTTGCTCATTTGGGTATCCTCAGTGCCCAGAACAGCACTCAGAGATTCTTTATTAAATAATGAATTAATGCTTCCTCCAATTCTGAATTCATTATGTCCCTGCCTTCCCTTTCATATTCAATTTTTTTTTTTACCTGAAAAACCCAATTCAAATATCACCTCTCCCAGGAATCCTTACTTCTCACTATGAAAACATGGTTTATGTTGCTATTTAACACAGTTTATTTTGGCTTGTTTGCACATCTACCTTTTTTTTTTTTCTAGCCTATAAGTAACTTCCAGCTCAAGCACATTACCTGGTATCTTTTTTAAAAAGAATGAAATGGTTTATGCACACACACACACACACACACACACACACACACACACACAATTTATGGATTAACGAAATACTAAAATTTGAAAATCAAAACCACAAAGGAAGAAGAGGTAAATACGTTGCCGAGAAAATTAGTATCTTCCATCACTAGGCAGCAAATTAGACTATGAGCTTCTTGGAATTCAGAACAAAAAAAAAAAATGGAGTCATCACAATTTATATAAAATATAGAAAAGCTTACCTACTATTTAAGAGAAATGCTTTTTCAATATGAAGCTCAAAGTTGCATTCCTTGTGTATAGAAATACATATTAAAAGACAATGTCCTCAAATTAGGCATTACAACAGATACAGAAACAGTTTCTGTGGGCCATTATGGTAAGCTAAATGATGAGCCCGAAAGATACTTACTTCCTACTACCCGAAACCTGTGATTTTTGCCTTCTTTGGCAAAAGAGTGAATATTATTTTAATAATATTATTTTAAAGATGTTAAGTTAAGGATCTTCACATGGGGATATTATCCTGAATTATCTGGATGGGCCCTAAATATAATCACAAGCATCCTTGGAAGAGGTAGGCAGAGGAAAATACTGCCAGAGGGGGAGAAGGTGACGTCACAGAGATCTGAAGTCTCTACGCCACTGGCTTTAAGATTGAGGAAGGAGAAACATAGCCCAGTAAAGAACACAGCTCTAGGTGCACACGTACAGCCCCCTCAGGGAGCACAGCCCTGCCCTGCTGACACTTTGCCTTTCACCCACTGATAATGATTTCTGAGTTCTGACCCTGAAAACAGTAAGAGAATAAATCTGTGTGGTTTTTTAAGCCACTACGTTTGTGGTCATCGGTCACCTCATCCACAGGACACTCATATAGGTGCTTTGTTACGAAGACGTTTTGTTAGAGATGATCTCAAGTGTAATGCTGTGTGTAAGTGGTTTTGAAGTCAATGTCATTGTGTGCAGTATGAGATGAAGTTGCCCCACTGATAAATTAATGCAAACAGAGGCCTTATAACCTAAAGTTGAGAACTAACCTGTGTTAGAGCACCTCTTCTTCATACACATTTGGGGCAGAAGAAACTATTCATACGGAATAGAAAGTATAATTAATGGACCTCGACCACATGAATTAAGGCAACAACACGATATAACTACCTATAATTGTACTTGAAATATCTTACGAGAGAAAAAAAAGACTTAATGATAGAGAATATGGAATTATTTAACCTCAAGTGTGGTTGGATCCGAGGGTTTAAATTATTTCATCAGGACTCTCTTTAAATCTCTCCATCTGTATTCCCCAAGAAACGGCTATTATAAAGTGCAGAACATCAAAGTCCTGGTAACAGATCTACAAAATTGTGGCCATCAGGCCAGTAATTCTGCCATTTGTTGAGGCTAATAAAACAGCCTTGCTTATTGATCTTGTTATTCCATTAAGCAGAAATGCCCCCAAGGACAGTTGCGGAGCAAAGAGGAGCCAAACCAAGCATGGAAACAAATGAGGGGCATGTAAATAAAACTTGTCATCGCAGCATCTGGACGCGATAATTAAACATCTTGGGATTTGGGGATTCAGCCTTGACTGGCATCAGTTCAGCAAAGGTATTTCTTTATGCTTACCACCTAACTCAGAGATATTTCTTTTCAATATCAAGAGGGAGAAACAAATTCTGACAATATATTATTATATTGAAATAGATGGTATTAAAAATGAAAATCTAATAATGAAAGATGAAATACTGTTCGTAGGAGGAGGTATCCCGCAACGTTCGACACTAAGGATATTGGAACCAGGCCATGACCTAGCACTTGCTGTCTGTGCTGATTCAGACAAGTCAGTGGACCTCCCTCACTCTAAGATTTTTAACATATACAACGTGGTGAGCAATAACAACAATACATCTTCATAGGTTTGGTTGGGGGATTCAATGAAAAAAACAAAATGCTCCAAACAGCTTCTGACACATCACAAATATTCAATAAGTGGTAATTATTGCAGTATAAATTATTCACGTCTGCCATTAACAAAGGTTTCTTACCTTTAAAAAAATTAGAAATTAGGCTGCAAGATATCACGCTCTCGCTCAAGCGCTAACATTTCGTATCTGTGAAACTTGAATAGTCTCCAGGCGCTATATTCCCAAGCAGTTAGGAGCTGGCAGAACTCGGCCTTGGGTAACACGTGCGGAGCAGAC
The DNA here is from genome assembly GCF_028749965.1 of Puma concolor. Taxonomy (NCBI): domain Eukaryota; kingdom Metazoa; phylum Chordata; class Mammalia; order Carnivora; family Felidae; genus Puma; species Puma concolor. The sequence continues at coordinate 108,907,550 of NC_141676.1, forward strand.
CCAAATCAGGAAAGGATAGTTGCTTCTCTACCTCCCATCCACTAGGAGGCGGGAGAGAGCAGTGTGTGTCTCCTCTGCTCAGATTCTATCCCGTTTTTTTAAATATAAAATCTTTATTACAGGCAATACTGCTCTCTACACTACACGATACCAACAGTACAATTTTCATCTTTCAAAATCATCATTGAAACAGCCACAGACCAAGAAATAAAATTTGGGTCAAGTGATTATTTTTCAAGCTGTTCTCAATGCATATTATCCTCAGTTTCCTTATTACACTGAGACACACAAATGCGGTTTAAAATCTGAGTTAAGAAAATCCTTTTTAGCAACCTACAAACATGTAAGTAGCAAACTTTATTATATTAAACAAATTCATTCTGCTTAAAACATGTAATTGACTCTGGTAGTTATTGCTTTACTTAATAAACATTAGGTTATTTTCTCTTTCCAGGAAGAAGGAAATCTGAATTTCATGACCCTTTGGTGACTGGATGGCACCAAACGACTGTTCGTAGTTAAGGAGTTGGGAGCAGAAGTGACACGTGCTCATTTGGGACTGGAGCACTTAATTGTTGTGTAAGACCTTCCAGACCTCCCAGACCTCCCAGGAGGTGTAAGACCTCCCAAAGGTTAAAAAGCAATGTTATTTGTATGTATTGGTAGCTGGTAGCTGTGTTCAGTAAGCTATCAAAAAAAAAAAAAAAAAAAAAAAGAATAGAAAAGAGGAAAGAGGGGTGCCTGGGTGGCTCAGTTGGTTAAGCATCGAACTTCGGCTCAGGTCATGATCCCCCAGCTTATGGATTCCAGCCCCACATAAGGCTCTGTACGGACAGCTCAGAGCCTGGAGCCTGATTTGAATTGTGTGTCTCCCTCTCTCTCTGCCCTCCCTCCCCTGATCCTGCTCTGTCTTCTCTCTCTCTCTCTCTCAAAATAAATAAACATTAAAAAAAAGAAAAGAAAAAAGAATTGGTCAAATTTCAAGAAGGAATTGAAGAAAATGGGATGGGAGGGTTCCCTGCAATTTTGGAAACTTGTAAGTATAACGGAGATAATTGTTTCCAACCTCAAATAATGAAAGATAAAATTGAAAAATGCTTTGAGTAACAAATATTTCAAACTCAAATTTGCCCCAAGAATCAAATCAAGGATGTGGCTATTATGCTGGCTGTTTAAAAAAACCTCTGAATGGATTAAGGTAGCCCCAGTAAATCCTTTTAACTGGATAAAATGATTTCAAGGGGAAAAAAGGACTAACAGTGTGAGCCTCATATGCTCCCAACACTTGCAACTAAATAGAGACAAAGGCATGAAGCAAACAGGGAAAGAAATATGCCAGACATGAAAATGCGTCTTGAAAAGAATTTTGAGTGGGATTATTGACACATGGAACAGTGTAAATCACATATTCATAAGACATCTAGATTTGGGAAACAGTTTTGTTTTTTTTGTTTTTTTTTTTTTTTTTTTTTTTGCATTAGTCTAGAGTAAAAGAGACTATGCTTGCTCAAGACTTAACCTGTTGTATCTCAACTTTCTATGGAAAAAAGACTCAGCTAAGAAATCTATTCATTCTTCAAGGAAGGCATAGCCCCAACTTCCACTTTAAATCTGACCAAAAAGGATTATGGAAAATGGACGATATCCCAGGATGTAGAGATATATTTCATGCAGGAAACAGACAAGGGAGCAGAACTGCAGTTTAAGCAAGGAATGCTTCTCCTCCCCAATGGAAACCCTTGCACAGTCTCCCCAGTAGGATCTCAAAACTACCACAGATTACAGTGTCCTCTGTATTTCCATTGTTCCCATTCCCAAATGGGAGTGTTCACTGCATTTGTGCTAATTCTGTTGCACCACTGTCTACTGGGTGCATGGGAAAGGAAGGGATCTCCTAATTCTGTGACTGGAGGGAACTCTTGGGTAATTTTCCTTAGGGAGAGGGTGAGTATATTTGCCATGTGACAAGGAGAGTTAACCAAATACCTGGTGACCAGAAGGGAAAACTGTAGTAAATTCTGCTGCTTATTTACATCTACTACTTTTTTTTTTCCAGGCATATAGAAATTTCCTGGCTCCCTTGTTTGTTTTTTTGTTTGTTTGCTTTATTTTGTGTTTTAGATAGAGAGTGCACACATGCGAGGGAGAGGGACAGAGGGAGACAGAGAGAGAGAAAATCTCAAGCAGGCTCCAAGCTCAGTGCGGAGGGTAACACAGGGCTCGATCTAATGACCCTGGGATCATGATCCTAGCTGAACTGCAATCAAGAGTTCAATGCTCAACTGACTGAGCCACCCAGGCGACCCTTGGCTCCCTTGTTTTTGAGAGGGATCCTGTGACCATTTCCAGCCAATGAGTGGTCAGAAGTGACATGTATTGTTTCTAGGCAGGAGAATTTAATTATTTATGTCTTCTCCTCCAGGGCTCTGTTTCCTTCTGCCACAAAGATCATCAACTTTCAGTCAGCCTCATCCTAGAGGGAAGGTGTCATTGAATAGACAGACTAACATGCCAGCTTGTGAGGTACATGCAATACTAGTGAGAAGAAGTGTTTTGTTGTTAAGATACTGGGACTCAGAGGTCAAATGCCCCACACATACTGCCTTGGCATTCACAGTTCTTAAGGGTGCCGACAGCTTTCTGTTTCTCTCTGATGTGATAGGGCCCATGCAAGGCAGGCTGGAATATCAGTCAGTTGCTTTCCCAAGGAAAGGTGAGTCAAATATCCAAGTTTCCTATTCCTTCCACACCCTTTGAAAGCACATTATACACAGTCTCTCAGGCTCCCCAGCAGGATTTGACCCCCCAGTTGTCCACTGTGGACACCTGCTCATTAATGTACCTGGAGTAACACCATTCTCTTCCCTTACTTCCCGACTCCCAATCCTTGGCATATTTCCTCTGTAAACGGAGTAAAAATTTGAGTTCCTTTGGCACTCAAATCCCTGGTTCAGGATGTGCTTCTGCAGAAACTCAAACCATGACATAATTGAGCCATTTCAGGTCTTAGCTCCAAGAGTATAACCTCTCCACAACAATGATTTGATCACCTGGATATGCAAGATAGACGGAGAAAATAAAGGAAAACCTCTACCACATACTTGTACTTGAAAGGAGAATAAACAGAATCAAGTTAACATTTGCATCTGCCCCAAGCCAGGAGAACAGTGAAAACCACCAGTGTTACAAAGAGAGTATTTGAGAGTGGGTGAAAAAATTAAGAGAATATAATATAATGAAGGCTTAAAGTTTTCTGATCCCCAACATTTGTTAGCATAAAACAAGAAAGATAGACTTAGCATATTTCTTTAATGTTTATTTACTTTTGAGAGAGACAGAGACAGAGTGTGAGCAGGGGAGGGGCAGAGAGAAAGGGAGACAGAATCCGGAACAGGCTCCAGGCTCTGAGCTGTCAGCACAGAGCCCGACGCGGGGCTCGAACCCACAAACCTCAAGATCATGACCTGAGCTGAAGTCGGACGCTTAACCGACTGAGCCACCCAGGCGCCCCAAATTTAGCATATTTTAATAGATAAATCAAATGTGTTGGCCCGGGCATGGCATATTAAATGTTTTTTTCTAACAAATTAAGCCACCCCTATGATAACAAATTTATTCACTTACCAAATATTTATTGTGCAGGTGATGTGCTATTTCTGTGTGGATGGTAGGAGGTTTCTGAGTCTAAATATTGTATTACTGTAGGATATTTTCCTTGGTCGTCTTCTTTCATCTACACTGTCATCAGTTTGGGGGATTTAGATTTAATAAATACACTGATTAATCTCTCATCCACATCCCTAGTCTAGATCCTTCCTTTGATCTCCAGACTAGATATCTAACTGCTTACAACATGTGTCCATTTGGATGTCTAACCTCCTGATCACTGCCCATGCCAGCTGGTTCCTCCAGAAATCTTCCTAAACTGGTAAAATGCGATGGAGGGGTGCAAGCATTACAACCCTCCATCCTAATCCATCCTGAAATCCTTGTTGGTTCTTCTCTCCTCTACACCTCAGATCCAAACCATCAGGGTGTTCCCCCGGACTCACTGCCAAAACGTGGTATCGGTCTGACCACTTTGCCCTATCTCCAGCGCTGTAGCCAACAGAATCACTCGTACCTTCTACCTGGTTACTGCCTAGCCTCTTCTCTGAACTCCCCGTCTCTGCCTGACCCGCTTCTGTCCACTTTCTGCACAGAAATCAAAAGTGACCTTTTAAAAAATGGAAACAGGACCACATCACCTCCGGCTAATTTCAACTATGCGTAGAGTAAGTGAATACACGTCTCCTGGCTGAGAAGTCCTATAAAAACAGAGCCTCTTGGCACTCCTATCTGACTAGATGCCTCCAAATAGTGCCTGAACCATATTTGTCTTTCATTTCTACCTCAGTGCCTCTGCAAGTGCATTTCTCCCCTGGTTAGTGGGCTTTTCCCTCCCCCACCCAGAAGTATCTTCCAGGCCACCTTAGCTGTCTTAGTCCATCTCTCCACTCCCTAGTCAGCCTCTCTTCTTTAATTCCTCCATAGAACTAGTCACTATTGAAATTACACTTACCATGTATGTGTCTATTTCGTGTCTATTGTCTGTCACTCTTCGCTAAAACATACATCACGGGAGGGACCGCGTTCTGCTTTCTGTTTTATTTCTAATATCTAGAACAAAGCTCAGCACATAGGAGACCCTCAATAAATGTTTCTGGGCGAATGAAAAGATGATTTCTTGAACTGTCTCCAAGTCGGAATGCTGATTATGATACACGCATCATCATCAGAGAGCTGGTTACTATATATACAGCTGCAAGAGCAGAAACCTTGTGTAGAGCAAATAATCTTTCCCCTCCTCTAACTACTCTCCCTTCCCTGTCTCCAGTCACCTAGGAGTTCATCCCTCGCAGGCTTATTCACCACATGGGTTTGCTTCTCCCCACTACAGAAAAGAGACGAGACTCACAAAACAAATGTAAGAGGTTTTCTGCAGTTTTGTAAAGGTGAGAACAATTTCCTTTCCCTCTACTTCTCTCCCCTTACCTGGAAATCTAAATTTCTCACCACAAGTCAAAGATCTTTATATGATCTTTAGAAGCCTTTCTCATGCTGAAGTTCTAACGAAAACAACCATTTACGTCAGCATGAGGATCATTATAATGGATAAAGCAATATCGCATGTCTCATTTAATCTCTTTGTGGACTATCTCAGCCTGTATCATAGGAATTACTATCCTTATTTCACAAGAAATGTGAATGGAGTTACGGGAGGATAAGTGGTTTTTCTCCAAGTTGAACCTTGACAAGTGATGTCACCAGGACTGGAACCTCGTTCTCCTTTCCAACCTTTTTTCCATTACTACTAGGATCATAAGCCCAGTGAGTACTGGTCCAGAAAATATCAGTCATTAAAAAGATGTGGAACTCTATAAAATAAGCCCAATATTAATAAAATTTTCTCCAAAGCCTTTTAGTAAACCCAATGACGTCCTTTATAGTTTCAGTGAAGAAATGGATCACGTACATAACTCTACTGACAAATGACTTTTTCTCATTACAGCTTTCCAAAGACTTGAAAATGATATCCCAATGATTCTCCATCAGTCAGTCACATAAAATTTCAAAGGGCTGGGTCTGAATAATCAGGACAGAAAGAGATTTACATGAGATGTGTTAAATCCAAATAATAAAAGTTAGGAGAGCTTAGGGATTGTGTGGGCTCTCAGGTCCATCACTCTTCAATTGTACATTCTCAGCCAATTTTACACCTTTTATAACTTTTGATGACTTGATTTTATCATGCACAGATAGGGATAATAAAACGTATTAGTCAGTTCCCACTAGATTATACTGTGTAACAAACTCCAAGTGTTAGTGATTTCAGGCAACACAGTTTTTTTATCTTGCTCATGTTACATGTTAGCTATGCTTCATATGTGATTATGCCTCACACAGATTATTCTTTCAGAGATCCGGGCTATAGGAACAGTTCATACCTGGAAAATGTTAGAATCATAGCAGTGAGAAGTGAGCAGGGAGAAGAGTGAAATGTTCAAGCCTACAGCCAACGTTTGCTCTCTTTTGGGTACAAAAAATAATTGGAAGCAATAAACCAATCTAATCTACCACTAAGGGAACACACTTTATAGGATTAACTCAAGGATTAAATAAATAAATTCTTATAAAATGTTTAACAGAGCTGAGCATATACTCAAATACTATGTGGACACGAACACACAGGTTAGCTTGAGTTAAGTATCTTTCTCCTGGTTCTCTAACCCTTGCAAAGCTACATAAACTATCAGTAGGTAACACTGGGAATGTTCCAGCAGCAGTGTATGGTGTATCATGCAGAGACCTGACATCTTCGAAAGATTAGCGACCGTGTTAAACTAGAACTTTTCATAGCAACACTGCAAGTGTTTTGCGGTTTTTTTTTTTTTTTACACAGATAAAAATATTAAAGTGTGACATAGTCACTGATAAGATACCATGCGTATTCCACTTTTGCTCTCCTGCGTGTTTATCTCAGAGTCTCTTAGACTCATAAAATATTCTTCTCGGGGAAGTGGCATGATTTTATTTAGGGCTTCTGAATTTTAGTGTTTTCTCCTACCTCAATCACAGGTTGCTCTAGTCCCTTTACTCCCTTCTGCCTGTCGCATCATCGCTTCTACTTAGAGCTCCTGGCGCCCCACTTAGTATTTCCCTTAATCTCTTTAAAACACCATCCTCCTCTATTTGTTAACACTGTGCCCTACTTAATCTATACATAAGTAAGTCTTCTCCCAAGTACCGATTAGTCAGAATGGTGATTATGTAAGTGTTTTTCCCATTACCTAACTGCTAATTATAGATAAATTTCTAGGAAGGCAGAAGACTGAATTACCGGTTTAATAAGAACATACCAGAGAGGAAGGAAAAATGTATTTTTCGGGTCAATTAAATCTGGTTGTATAGATTTTTGTGCACAAAATTCCACCATTTCCATTTCTCTGTCAAGTACACTTACATCATCACTCCCAGAACCGTTGAAGTTTATGATGCTAAACCGGACTCCTCCATTCAGCACCTGCTGGTGTCACGGATGCCTTCTCTGGCTGAGAAACCCCACTCCATATCTCTTGTTATGGATGAAATGTTTGTGCCTCCCCCAAATTCATATGTGGAGGCTCTAACCCCCAATGTGATGGCATCTGGAAACCGGGCCTTTGGGAGATAGTTATGTTATGAGGTAGGGCCCTCATGATGGGATTAGCCCCCTTACAGGAGACACCAATGAGTTTGCTCACTCACACACTGTCTCTCTCAGCCTCATGAGGATTCAATGAGAAGGCAGCCGTCTGCAGGTCAGGAAGGTAGTTCTTATTAGGAACTGAATCACTTGCACCTTGATCTTGGTCTCCTAGCCACCAGAACTGCAAGGAAACTATATTCCTGTCTTTTAAGTCACCCAGTTCGTGGTATTTTGTATAGTAGCCTGAGCAGACTAATGAACCTCCTTTCTACATTTTATCAGAGAGCATGAGTTATATGAGAATGGAAGAATGATGAAAAGAGGCCCTTGGAAAACATCAACATTTACGAAACAGGCAGTGACCAGAAACACATGGAATGAATTTTTAAAAAGACACAGTCCCATAAAAATGACTGCATGAGAGAATTGCAAGAATCGGGGAGGTAAGGCACTTCTGGCTAAGGCTAGGTTAACCTCCACAAAATAAGCACTATAAAGCTGCATAAAATTATTGAAAGCAAATTTAGGGCTCTGGAAATCAACAAAAGATAGACAACAAATTGAAAAGTATTTACACTTGGAAGAATGAAGTTGCTGCTACAGCTTCGAACAAGATCAGGGGGAATCTGTGGCCACTCCCATCACCCCACTCCCACTTCCCAGTAGAGCCAACGAGAGCAGTTATTTTATCTTTGCGTCTGAATATCCCAGGAGCTCTACTGAGAAAATCTGATCTCAGGGGCAAGGTGGAATGGGTGGATGGTAATTTATTGACTCAAAGCGGAGAACTTCATAAAAATATAAGAAAATCCTCATCTTTGCTGGCCTCAGTCTGTGATCCTGGTTGGAGAAAGTGGCAGTCCAACCGGAAATTCGACAAGGATATTCTGTAAACAAGACAGCCAGGCTGGACAAGCATTCTACACACCCCTCACTGTCGGAGAAACTGCATGCATGTGGACAAGATATGGTAAAGAGCCTATAAAACAGGGGAAAGCGAGAGAGACTTAAAAACAGGCTGAAATTTGAATGTACTCCCAAAGTCAAACAAATTAAATGGCAGAGGGTACAGAAGCCTTATGGGTTTGTGGTGTTTGAGCACAGTTTCTGCCTAACTCACTGACTCATCACTAGCTATGCAGAGCTAGGGGAACTCCTAAAATCTAAGCAGAGATACTTAGTCAAATACTAACATGAAGACAGATTTTGCAGTTTACATTAAGCTAGTGTTTTTTTTTTTTTAAGTATCAGAAAAATAAGTCAGGATTCAGAGTTGATACAATGTACCCCTGAAAATGTACTATATATATGAGATATATGAGGGAGGGTGTTGGAAGGCATTTAACAGACAAAGAGGCTGAGTGAACCCAAATACTGAGTTCATCAAAGAATTCAAAAGTAAACTACGCTCACAGAATTAAAGGAAACATGAACTCTCACTAGTCCATATTCAAAAAAGAAATTCTAAAGTTGATATGGATAATAACTGAAACAAAAATATACTAGATGGGTTCCCCAGAAAGCTCAGATGGCAGAAGAGAAAAAAAAATCAGTATACAGGAAGGAAGATAAATAAAAACTGTCTAATACAAAGTATAGTGAGAAAAAGACTAGAGGAGAATGAAAAGAGTTTCAGAGACCTGTGAGGCAATATCGGTCACACCAGTATCTGTGTAGTGGGAGTTCCAATGGAAGGAGGAGGTGAGAAAGTGACAGAAAAAAAAATATTTGAAAAAACAAAGATCAGAAAGTTTCCAGATTTGATAAGAAATATTCATCTACCGATCCAAGAAGCTTGAGAAACACCAAGTATGATAAATATAATAATAATCACACCTAGAAACGCCAGAGTCAAATTCCCAAAAACTAAAGATGAAGAGAAAAATCTTGAAGGCTGCGAGAGGAAATGGCTCATCACATAAAGAGGTGCATTAATACAACTGACAGTGGACTTCTCATCGGAGATAATGAAAGGTGGAAGGCAGTGGAACAGCATTTGCAAAGGGTATGCCAAGGGCTGACAGCAGGCGGAAAAAGATCACCCAAGAATTCTATGTCTAGGAACAACTATTCCTCAGAAATGAAAGGTTAAATAAAGGTATTCACATTTAAAAAAAAAAAAAAAACAGAAAGAAAAGAATCTGTTAAGGGGGCCCCTGAGTGGCTTAGTCAGTTAAGTTTCTGTCTTTTGGTTTTGGCTTAGGTCATGACCTCAAGGTTCACGAGTTTGAGCCCTGTGCCGGGCTCTGCACTGACAGTGCGGAACTTGCTCGGGGTTCTCTCTCTCCACTTCTCTCTGCCCCCTTTTCCCTCTCTCTTTCTCTCAAAATAAATAAATAAACTTTAAAAAAAAGAAAGAGAAAGAAAAAAATCTGTTGCTAGTAGATCTGCCTTATTGGTCTTTCAAGAAATAAAGAAATGTCCTTCGGGCTGAAAGGAAAGGACACCAGATGAGAACCCCAGTCTGTGGGAAGAAATAAAGATTGCCAGGCATTATCAGTATCTGGTATATAAGTAAGAATCTAGACTAGATACAATGTTTCATTTAAAGGCTTAGTTTTCAACAACAAAATTATGAGACATAAAAAGAAAAGGGGAGGTGGGGGGCTGAGGGGGCCCAGTTGGTTAATATCCAGTTTTGGCTCAGGTCATAATCTTGCAGTTCATGGGTTCAAGCTGTCAGCATAGAGCCTAGAGCCTGCTTGGGATTCTAGGTCTCCCTCTCTCCCTTCCCCTCCCCTGCTCACACTCTATATGTCTGTCTCTCTCTCTCTCTCTCAAAAATAAAGATTAAAAAAAATACAAAGAAACAGGAAAATACGACCAACACCCAGGGGGAAAAAAGCAGTCTTGTCTTAGTTAAGTATGACTGTTTGAGACAATAATTACAACACTTCACTGTTGGTTCATGACATACATATGTGTATAATGTATATGCACAAAGGAAAGGGGAAGAAATGGAGTTGTGTCATAGTGAAGTTGCTGTATTTTCCTGGAATTATCAAGATTTACCTGAAGTAGACTGTCAAAGGTTAAATTTGCATATGGTAATTTTTAGAACTAAGAAAATAACTTTTAATACTATAGCTAGGAGTGCCTGGGTGGCTCAGTTGGTTAAGTGTCTGACTTCAGCTGGGTCATGATCTCAGGATTCATGAGCTCAACCCCACATCAGGCTCTCTGCTGTCATCACAGGGCTCACTTCGGATCCTGCCTCCCTCCCTCCCTCCCTCCCTCCCTCCCTCTCTCTCCTCCCCACTTGGACTCGCTCTCCCTCTCTGTCAAACATAAAAATAAATACTTAAAAAAAGGATAAAAAAATAAAAAGAATATAGCTAAAACAAACAGATGGTATACTAACAAATATTTTTCAACATAAAAGAAGAAGGAAAAGTAGAACAAAAATGACATGAGATATGTGGCAAAGACTGCAAAATGACAGATGGAAACACAACCATATAAAAAAACATTAAATATGAAGATATTAACCACTCCAATCAAAAGGTATAGATTACCAGACTGAGTACAAAGCAAGAAATAGTTGTATTTCTTTATAAGACATATACTTTAGATTCAAAGACTCAAATAGGCTGAAAATACAAGGATAGTAAAAAAATATACCATACAAACAGTAAACATAAGAGACTTAGAACAGTTATGTTAATATCAAACAAAATAGACTTTAAGAAATATCATGAGACTAGACGCCTGGGTGGCTCAGCTGCTTAAGTGTCTGACTTCAGCTCAGGTCATGATCTCACAATCCCGAGCATGAGCCCCACATCAGACTCTGTGCCGACGGCTCAGAGCCCAGAGTCTGCTTCGGATTCTATGTCTCCTTCTCTCTGCCCCTCCCCTGCTCATGCTCTGCGTGTCTCTTGCACTCAAAAATGAATACACATTGACAAAACAAGTTCTTAATTAAAAAAAGAAATATCATGAGATAAATAAGATACTTCAAAATGAAAGAAGGGTTAATACATCAGGATGATATAACAGTTATTCATGAACGTGCATATAAGAAAAAGTCTCAAAATACATTACGCAAAAAGTTAAATCTGAAAACAGGTAGACAACTCGATGATCACAGTAACGTATTTGAAAGCTCCTAGACCTGAAAGCAGCAAGGCTGTAGGACTGAACGGCACTACAAACTAACATGACCTAAATGACAACACAGAACATTCCATGTAATAGGAGAATACGTGTAATTTCCAAATACAAGTGGAAAATTCGTCAGTTTATGCAGTATTCTAAGACATAAAACAAGTCCCTATAAATCGAAGAGAAGTGAACTGGTGCAAAGTTTGTTCTCTACTCACAACTAAATCAAAGTTCGTAAACGTTTAAATATTTGGAGGATTAAACAACACACCTCTAAACCCACACTTTGAAGGTCAGTCCCAAGAATAATTAGAAAACATCTTTAACTGAATTAAAGTGAAAACGCAACATATACTTTTTTATGCACCTAAATCAGTGATGAGAAGGAAATTCAAAACTTTATTAGCTTACATTAGAATCAAAGAACTAAAATCAGTAATTCGGCTTCCAACTTAAGAAGTTACAAAGAGAAGAGCATTTCAAACCCAAAGTACACAGAAGGATGAAACAATGGGCATCAGAGTTGAAATCCATAAAATGGAAAAAGGAAATTAAAGAAATCAAAAGCTGATTCTTTGAAAAGAAAGAGTACTGATAAACCTTCTTCGCTCTCTGGCAACGGAACGAGACACAGTAGAGATCAAGCTACATGATTTTCATATAAAGCTTAAAAACAGGTAGAACGAAAAACAGGGATAGAAGTAAGAATGCTCGTGGCCTCTGTGGGTGAGAGAATAGTGATTGGAAAGAGGCACACAGGAAAACTTGTCAGAGTAGAGCTGGGAACAGGAAAGAGATTAAAAGACAAGGCCATTAAAACTCACAGAAAACTTACCAAAGTGACAACCTTAAAGAATCCTATAACTACAACAGATATTTAATGAACAGTTGTTAATCTGCCAACAAAGGGAATGCCAAGACCAGACAGCTTTTTGGATATGCTCCATCTATCTTGAGAAACAGAAAAGTTTTGTTTTCCACAACCTTTCCAGAGAATAAACAAGAGACCTTGTACACATAAATGCAAACTTGACATCTGTCAGACATACCAACGGAGAACAGGACAGACGGAATGCACTCTTCGATAAGTGCACTGCGACGCTGAGAAGCAAAGTTACGAAGGAAGAGAACTAAGCAGGGAAGACAAAACTATCTCAGAACGTGAACACAATGTTGTTTCATGATTTCCTCAAAAGCAAACATTCTCATTCTTATTTTCACATTTTTGGTCATACTTCAGCACCGCAGGCACAATGATGACACTCAGACATAAATCCCACACTTTGAATAAGGAAACCACTCTAGCAATCGCTGAATCATCCCTGAGGTACCATTCAACGTAGTTGCCATTGTCCGAAGGTTATTTTTATCCCAGGTGAACATTCAATAAAGAATCCTTCCAGACTTGGTGTTCATTGTAATTCCTTCTGGAATATTCTATCAGTAGTGCTGTGTGTTTAACACAGCGTGGCCACTGCCATGATTCTGCAGTTTCTTGGATATCTCTCTGTGGTTAGGCAAAGTCTCTGTGGGACAGAGTCCTCTTGCGATCACAGGTTAGGGTAACTGAGATCTAGGAGAATTACTTGAACTCGTTGACACAAAAGTTGTGGCTTCCAATCAGAATAATATGTAGTTTTATTAAAAAAAAAAAAATAACTACACCTTGGGGCGCCTGGGTGACTCAGTCGGCTGGGCGTCCGACTTTGGCTCAGGTCACGATCTGAGTTTGAGCCCCGTGTCGGGCTCTGTGCTGACAGCTCAGAGCCTAGAGCCTGCTTCAGATTCTGTGACTCCCTCTCTCTCTGCCCCTCCCCTGCTCATGCTCTGTCTCTGTCTCTCAAAAAATAAACATTAAAAAAAATTAAAAAAAAATAACTACACCTCTTAACACATACAAAGAATAAAAAGCTGTAAGTAATGAGTAACTGAAGTCAAGTTACAGTCTCTGATTTGGAAACTAGTGAGACATGAAAGGATTGTATTTGTGTTTAAACTTCATGGCCTCTCTCTCTGTAGAGAAGAAAACAAGAAAATTAACGGTGTTTCATCTATGGAGAAAAACATCAACTCCTGCATGACTGTTACAGGTAGATTCATATTCAAAACAGCTGTGAGTTATTTAAAAAATTATTACGGGTGATACTTGCAAAACAAACAGATAAAAACCCCAGAACTGCCTGTCAGTTCCTGCCCATGGAATCTTAATTAAATTAGGTTACATTTCAGTCCATTTATCAAAGAGCATGCCATTTACATTTTAGGAGAGAGAAGACATTATCAAATATAAAATGAAAGAAGTTCATCCCAAAACCCTGATGGCCCTTGTCAGCTCCTGTCACATGGAAGAACCGTTATAGATGCATCTCCTATGAGCAGCTCAGGTAAAGGTATCACTTGATCAAGGCGACCTTGTTGAAAACACAGAGGAACTGCTCTTTGTGAGCCCGGCAGCTAAGCAAACAATCATTCTACTTCATAAAAGAGATGTGACAAAATTGATCAAGGCCACTCTGAAGTTTATGGAGCTACTGTGTTTGCACAAAGGGTGAACACCTGAGCTCGGTTATAAATGAAACATCAGTTGGGCTTGGGAGACCTGGTGGGCAAGTGAGGAGACACGGGTATGCCTAGAGCAGATTTAGGCATTAGGGCACCCACTTGACCTCCTGGTACAAAAGCGGTGAGGCTAAAGTTTGTCTCATAACTTCTGTACATAATTTTACATGTACACGTAAGTTTATTAAAATTGAACCGATATTCAGAATCTATAAATACAACTTACAGGTAATAAAATACGTAACTTTGTTATAAATTCCATATAACCACTGCATTCTCGGAAAATACTTTGATTTCGCCACACTCTTGCATCCATAACCAAATTATTAACGTTTCAAATTATTAACATTTCCTGTGTAAGTCTAGACAGTAAGTCACACCCTGATCTGTAGTGTCTATTTCCATGGTGTAAATACCCCCAGCATGGCTGATTTCACGCTGTAAACATAAGGCCACTCGGGGCAAGGTTAAAAAGTGGGGCACAGTGGTACGCCATTACTTCCACTGTGGAGATTCACTAGATATAAATAACATTCAAGAACAAAGACAACGGCAAGACGTGGAAAAATTATGGAATGATGATTTCTGAGTGTCCTTTTATTTAATGTAACTTATTTAACTGTAAGCTTGGATAACTTAATTTTTTTTTTTTTTTTTTTTTAGATTTTATTTTTAAGTAACCTCTACACCCAATGCGGGGCTCAAACTTACAACTCCAAGATCAAGAGTCTTATTCTCTGCCGACTGAGCCAGCCAGGTGCCCCTAATGTAATTTTTAATAGTGACTGTGTTTAACCAACCAGTAAAGCTCCTGAAAACTGAACTCTTGACTCATAGGAGAGTGTACAAACCACCTTCAACAAACCACTGAATTAATGTTTTTCCAGACACTATATAAGGCACTACGGGGGTATACAGTAGGTGCTCCAAGAATTTTCACCTCTTTAATTTGATGGTTTGGCATACACTAGAGCAGCATCTAGCATCTCTAGGCCCTGCCAGGACATTTTCAAAGACAAGTACGCGATCAGAATTTTCTCTAGGCTCTGTGACCTGAGGGTAAATCAGGTCACCATTAACTTCCTACCACGTGACACTGCCCTGGAGATTATTACGGGGGGGGGGGGGGGGAGACAAAGAGTTTCCCCCCTCGGTTACCTTGAAGCCAGCACCGGCCCAGGTTTCCCACAAATAGAGCAGCAAATTGGCCTGGTGTCCTTGCACGGCTCCTGGCTCCTAATGATCGCATGCCCCTTGAATTTTCTTGCTACCATTTTCGGATTATCCCCGGGAGTCCAAAATACGAGAGACCGCAGACATAGGAGTGCAGAGGGTTCCAAGAATACTATATAATAGTTAAATTTCTTACAACCAGCAGATCTGTATTAAAATCTCATTTTACCCTCACAAGTTGGGTCATCTTTGGGAACTCATTAACCTACGTGAGTTTTCTCGCTTGTTAATGAGAACTAAACTATTGTAAGAAATCAATAAAAAAAAAAAAATGATGCAGGTCCAGGAATTCCGTTTTTCGAGAGACTGGGCATGTGCAAGGATACTGGTGCCCTCTCCACCTTGCCCCCTGCATCAAAACACAGTTTTTCCTAAAAGAGAAAGCATTTTATTTGTAACTCCCAGGGAGCTCTCTCTCTTCTTCCTCACTGCCCATAGCCCTTTAATGCCAGATATATAGAAGACACATTTCATTTAATTGAATGTGGTTGTGCCTTGTCTTTTAACTGCTTAGTATTGTTTTTAATTAAAAAAAATTTTTAATGTTTATTTATTTTTGAGAGAGAGAGAGAGAGAGAGAGAGAGAGTCAGTGGGGGAGGGGCAGAGAGACCGGGAGACACAGAATCCGAAGCAGGTTCCAGGCTCTGAGCTATCAGCACAGAGCCCAACGCGGGCTCAAACTCACAGACTGCGAGATCATGATCTGAACCCAAGTGGCTGACTTAACCAATGAGCTCCCCAGATGCTCTTTAACTGCTTAGTATTTGTATACATCTTGCTTGCCCACTTCATCTTCTTCACTTCACATCACATGTCCACCCCAGGCTAGACTGTAATTTCCTTAGCACTGCAATCTAGCCTAAAAATTGCTTACAGACTTTCACCAGCTGATAGCATCTGGTAAAGGTTTAGACAGATGGGCGTCGATAATTACCCGCAAAAACTGATTCCCTAATCCTGGGGCAGAAGTACAAGCTCTCCTTAAAAACATCCCGTAGGTTTTGCAAGTTACAGCAGTGACTCTTGGAGAATATCTAGCTTCATTTCCAAGGAAGCTGGAGGTAATGATCTTGGATAAGAGGGTGTCTTACTAGCTTCTTTACCCAACAAATTAGCAGTAGAGCAGAGCACACAGCCCCACTCCGAATCCTTTTTACTTGCCCATGAAACCACATCACCACAGAGGCAATGACCCAACACAGACTTTACAAGAAAGGTAAGTGAATATTTTCCTCACCTTTTCCTTTTTTAAGATCATCTTCCCTACATACTATAAAAAAAAATCATGAAGAATTTAAAATAGGGGCACCTGGGTGGCTCAGATGGTTGAGCGTCTGACTTTGGCTCAGGTCATGATCTCACAGTCCGTGAGTTCGAGCCCCACGTCGGGCTCTGTGCTGACAGCTCAGAGCCTGGACCCCGTTTCAGATTCTGTGTCTCCCTCTGTCTCTGTCCCTCCCCCGCTTGTGCTCTGTCTCTGTCTCAAGAATAAATGAACTTTTTTTTTAAAAAAAGAAGAATTTAAAATAATGATCAGCACTTTATTGGCACAGAGAAAAGAGTAGTGTTATATGAAAGGAAGGACGTTCTGATGGTTTTCACGTTAATTAAAAAAAATCAAAACTAATATGACAACCCCACTGGTAAAAATATAATTTACATACAGTTCAGTCGCAAAAAGTAATAATCTATGGTGCCAGCCCTTCAAACCATGTTCTTAAGCATCTTCAAAAAATTAAAAGTCACGTTCTCTGTTATTAAATTTTAAAGACAAATTTGCAAGGCTAATTTCATTTTTCAGTTCTTTTACTTTTTATTCTGAATGATTTACCCATAATATATCCTAGTTTTCCCGTTCAACAAGCTTTAATAATCAAAGGCATCCATGAAATCACCAAGAGGAGATACAGAATATTTCCATTCCAGAAAGAACAATCCTTTGTAGCCAAATCCCTCCCCAAAGGAATTACTTTCTGAGTAAACGAGAGGCTTGACTCCTTCTAGAACCCTACATGTTTGGGACCATACTGTGTGTACTCTTGTCTCTGGCTTTTTAAACTCAAAACAGTGTCTATAAGATCTAACCATATTTTGTGTGTATCAGTAGTATGTTCTTTTACTTGCAGAGCAGTATTAACACTGATGGACATAAGTTTACCTATTCCCTCTTGATGGACATTTAAATTATTTCCAGATTTTGACTATTGTGAATAAAGTCACAGAAAATATTCTTGCCAAAGTCATATTGTAGAAATAAGCCTTCCTTCCCCTTAAATATATTTATTGGAGTGGAACTGCTAAATTGTAGGACAGATATATCATCGATGTGGTAAGAAACCAGAAAGCATTCCCCAAGGAGGCTGTACCTTTTCCACCTTCCAACCACCAATGGATGGAAGTTTCAGTAGCTCCACACCCCGGTCATTTGTGTTGTCAGACTATTTGAGTTTGAGCCTTCTAGCGGTTGTGAGATGATTTCAAATTATTGTTTTACTTTACATTTATCTGATGACTAGTGATACTGAACATTTGTTCATGAGCTTAGTGGCCATTCTTTTATTTTTAGTGAGATGTCTGCTCAATATTTTTGGTCACTAGAATTATTTTATTGTGGCAAATTTACACACTGCAAAATATGCCATTCTCATCATTCTTCAGGGTACAATTCAGTCGTATTAATTACATTCAATATTACATATAACATTGTGGAACTATCACCACCATTTATTTCCCAAACGTTTCCCTCAACCCAGAGACACTATAACCATTGAGCATTAACGTTTCATTTTCCATTTTCTTCAGTCCCTGCTAACATCTAATATAGTTTTTGTCTCTATGAATTTGCCTATTCTAGTTATTTCATATGACTGGAATCATAGAACATGTTTCCTTTTGTGTGTGCCTTATTTCACTTAACATAATGTTTTCAAGTTTCATCCATGGTATAGCATGTAACAGAACTTCATTCCTTTCTACGGCTAAGAAATATTCCACTGTACCTATCTATCATATTTTGTTTACCCATTCATCTGTTGATGGACACTTGGCTTGTTTCTACCTTTTGGCTGTTGTTAATGCTGCAGTGAACATCTGTGTACAAGTAGTTGAATTTCTATTTTCTATTTTATTCGTATATAACTAGAAATTGCTGAGTCATGGGGTAATTCTATGCTTAGCTTTTTGAGCAACCGGCAAACTGTTTTCTATAGCAGGCGCACCAATGTATATTCCCACCAAGAATGTATAAGGGTGTCAATTTTTCTACATCCTCACCAACTCATTACTTTATTATTATTACATTATTATTATTATTATTGGCAGTCTTGTGGGTATATAGTGTTATCCCATTGTAGTTTTGATTTGCAGTTCCCTGATGACTGATGATGTTGAACATATTTTTATGTTCTTGTTGGCCATTTGTGTATCTCCTGTGCAGGAACATCTTTTCAATTCTGCCACTAATTTTTTAATTTGTCTTTTGTTGTTCAGTCATAGTAGTTCAGTCATAGTAGTTTCCTCTAAGATTTTTGTGATTTTAGCTCTAATATTAGGTCACTGCCAAATTTGAGTTAATTTTTGTATATAGCTTGAAGCAGAGGTCCAAATTCATTCTTTTGCATGAGGAAATCCAGTTGTCCCAGACCTATTTGAAGAGACTCTTCTTCCCACAAGGAAAGGACTTGGCATCTTTGTCAAAAATTAAATGGCCATAGACGTACAAGTTTATTTCTGGACTCTCGATTATATTCCAATGGCCAACACGTGTATCTCTATGCCAGTACCACACTGTTTTGATTACAGTAACTTTGTAGTAATTTATCAAATTGGGAAGTAGGGGTCCAACATATCTGGGTTTTTTTTTTCTTTTTCAAGATAGTTTTGGCTATTTGGGGTTCACTGGAATTCCACAGAACCTTGAGGATTGGTTTTTCCATTCCTTCAAAAAGGCTGTTGGAATTCTGATAGAAACTGCAACGAATCTGTAGATAAGTTTGGATAACAATGATAACAAGATTAAACCTTCCTACCCATGAATATGGGACTTCTTTAATTTCTTTCCGTAGTATGTTGTACTTTTCAGTATATGAATTGTTTACTTCATCAAATTATTCCTAACAGTTTATTTTTTACATACTACTATAAATAGAATTTCTTAATTTGCTTTTTGGATTGTTCTTTGCAGGTGTACAGGAAACACAAGTGATTTTTGTATGTTGACGTTATACCCTATAACTTTGCTGAATTCATTTATGATCTCTAGTAGCTTTATTGTGGTTCATTTGGGACTTTCTATACAGAAGATCATATCAGCTGATATAAACTATCCAAAGATAGTTATACTTCTTTCTTTCCAATTTGCACGTTCTTTATTTCTTTAACTTAACTAATTGCTCTGGCTAGAACAATTAGTTGAATGGCTTTGAGAAAGTGGGCATCCTTGTGTCTGATCTTATGGGCAAAGTTTTCAGTCCTTCACCACTGAGTGTGATGTCATCTGTGAGTTTTTAAAAGCTCCTCATTATGTTCAGGAGGTTTCTTTCTATTCCTGGTTTTCAGAGTTTCTTTTATTATGAAAGGTGTTGGATTTTGTAAAATGCCTTTTATTTTTAGTCAATTGAGATAATCATGTACTTATTTTCCTTTATTCTATTAATGTAGTGTATTAAATTGATTTTTATTATTTTGAACCATTTTTCCATTGCTGGGATAAATCACATGTGGCCACAGTACATCAGCCTTTTAATATGCTGTTGGGTTTGGTGTGTTGGTATTCTGTGGAGGGTTGTTGCATCTGTATTCATAACGGATATTCATCTATTATTTTCTTCTAATGTCTTCATCTGGCTTTGGTATCAGGGTTATGCTGGCATCACAGAATGAACTGAAAGTATTCCTTGCCTTCATTTTCTTTGGAAGAATTTGAGAAGTATGGGTATTAATTCTTCTTTAAATGTTTGGTAAAGTTCACAGAGTGAAGTCATCTGGTCCTGGACTTTTCCTTGTTAGAAAATTTTCATTCCTGATTTTATATCTCTTTTTGTTAAAGACTCTGTTGAGCTTTTCTAACTGTTAAATCAGTGTAGGTAATTTCTGTATTTTTAGCAATTTTTCCTGTTTCAACTGAGTTAGCTAATTTTTGTGTGTAGAATTGTTCATAGTATTCTCTTACTTTTATTTCTGTAAGGTAGGCAGTAATACCTCCACTTTTACCTCTGTTTTAGTTGCATCTCCTTTTTAAACTTTGTCATGCTAGCCAACGGCCTGGAAGTTTTGTTAATACCTTCAAAGAAACAACTCATTTTCATTGGTTTGTCTCTATTATTTGTTCTCTACTTATCTCATTCTGATCTGTATCATTTCTTTCCTCGTGCTAGCCTTGCATTTTTCTAGTTTCTTAAAGTATAGAGTTGGCTTCCTGATTTCAGACCTTTTTCAATGTGCTTACAGCTAAATAATTATAATATGTAAATGTAATACATAGATAGTACAGTCATAAATACATAACTGTGTAACACTATATACAGAGAGATAAGACATAATGTCTTAACATTGCTTTTGCTACATTCCTATAAGTTTTCATATGTTGTGTTAGGTGGTATTTTTATTTCATTTAGTTCAAAACGTTTTTTAATTTCCCTTAACATTTCTCGTTTGGCCTAATAATTATTTGGAACAGCTTTGTTCAATTTCTACAACTTTGGGGATGTCCACCTATCTTTAGGGAATTATCTAAGCTACCCTTCTGGTGTTGATTTCTACTTTAATTACCCACTGTGGTCTAAGAATATACTGTTTATGATTTTTATTCTTTTAAGTTGTGTTTCATGGGACAGAATGGGTTCTATCTTGGTTAATGTTCCATGTGAGTTTGAGATAAAAGTGTATTTTGTTTTGTGAAAGAGTATTCTGTGAATGTCAATTAGATCAAGTTGATTGATAGAGCTGATCAGGTCAACTATATTCTTAATGATTTTCTGTCTGCTTGATCTGTCAATTACTGAAAAAAAAGTGGTGGTATCTCCAACTAGGATAGTGAATTTGTGCCCTTCTGTCAGTTCCCTCAACTTTTGCCGCATGAATTTTGACACTATGCTCTCAGATGCATATACATCTAAGATTGTTATTTCTTCTTGGAGAATTAACCTTTTATCATCATGTGATGCCCTTCTTTTACTTTATAATTTTCCGTGTTCTGAAATCTGCTTTGTTTGAATCAGGATAGCTACTCCAGCTTTCTTCTGCTGAGTGCCGAGGTACATCTGTCTCCATCCCTTTCCTATTAACTTATCTAGGTCTTTATAATTAAGCTGGATTTCTTATAATAAGACAAAATCTCCTGTGATATTCTTTTAATTGCTATATTTAGACTATTCATATTTAAAGAGATATTGATATAGTTGGATTGCTACCTATCATGTTTGTAACTGTTTTCCATTTGTGGTATTTATACCTTTTCCCTTACTTTCCCTCTTCTCATTTTTTTCAAGTTTATTTATTTATTTTGAGAGAGAGAGTGGGAGACAGGGAGGGAGAGATTGCTTGCACATGGGCTTGTAAGTGGAGGAGGGGCAGAGAGAGAGAGGGTGAGAGAATCCCAAGCAGGCTCCTCACTGTCAGCACAGAGCTTGACACGGAACTCAGACTCACAAACCATGATACCATGACCTGAGCTGAAATCAAGAGTGGGGCACTTGACTGACTGAGCCATCCGGGCATCCCTCTTTTTTCTCATTTTAATTGAGCACTTTCTGATTTCATGTTATTCCCTCTCTTAGCCTATTATACTTTTAAAAAATGTTTAGTATTTCTCTAGTGTTTCCAATATACACGTTTACTAAACCTATTTATTATTTACCTTTATTATTTTTGCCTCCCACTTCTCAACTGATAAATAACACTATACCACTTTATGTGTAATACAAGTACCTTATAATAGAGAACTCCCAAATCCTTCCATTCCTCATGATGCTACTGAAATTCATCTCACTTATGCACATGCTACAATCCACCAATATATTAATTATACCTTAAATAAACTGTTTTTTTAGATCAACTTAGATAAATATTCTATTTATTCCTTCTCTAGCATTATATTTATTGTAACATAGGTCATAAAGTTGTGGGTTTTTTGTTTTTTTTTTTTTTACAGTTTTTAATGTTTATTTTTGGGAGGGAGAGAGAGAGCGAGCACAAGCAGGGAAGGGGCAGATACAGAGGGAGACACAGAATCAATCCAAAGCAGGCTCCAGGCTCTGAGCTGTCAGCACAGAGCCCTATGCAGGGTCAAACTCACTGACCATGAGATCATGACCTGAGCCGAAGTCAGACGCCACCCAGGTGCCTCACAAAGTTCTCATCAGTATAGTTTTACATGACCCTGAAAAATTATTTTAACATTTCTTACAGCTCAGGACTGATGGTAATAAATTACTCTAGCTATTGTTTTAGTTATTGCATTCCTTTAGTTATTGTTACTGAAAGATAGTTTGCTTTATATAGAATTCTAGGTTAATGGGTTTTTTTTAACATTTATTTATTTTTGAGAGACAGAGAGAGGCAGAGCATGAGCAGCGGGGAGTGGGAGGGGGAAAGAGAGAGACACAGAATCTGAAGCAGGCTCCAGGGTCCAAGCTATTTGTTAGCACAGAGCCCAACGCAGGGCTCAAACTCATGAACTGCTAGACCATGGCCTGAGCTGAAGTCAGACGCTCAACTGACTGAGCCACCCGGGTGCCCCCCCCCCTTTTTTTAACACTTTAAATGTTTTACTACACTGTCTTTTTCCTTGTGCAGTTTCTGATGGGGATTCTGCAGTAATTTTTTTTTCATCTTGTATAGGTAACGTCCCTTTTCCTCACCTTTGGATTTATTTCAATATTTCCTTCTGTGTGTTTGGTTTTATGCAGCTTGAATGTGATATTCCTAGATGTAGTCTGTGTGTGTGTCTGTTTGGTTTGTTGATTGGTTTTTGGTATTTGGTATTCATGGTATTCTTTTGAGATTCTTGATTCTGTAAAGTTGTCTTATTAATTTTGGAAAAATTTTGAGCATTACTTCAAATATTTTTTCTGCTCTCTTCTCTTTCTCCTCCTTCTAGTATTCTACTTATACATATATAGTACCTTTTAAAAATTTCCCATAGATTTTGGATGTCTTTTTTGTTGTTGTTGTTTGTTTTTCCCCTTCTTTCTTGTTCATTTCAGTTTGGGAAATTTCTGTTACCCTACCTTCAAACTTATTCTCTCTCCTCACCATTACTGACTCTACTGACGAGTCAATTAAAGAATTCTCGGGGCGCCTGGGTGGTGCAGTCGGTTAAGCGTCCGACTTCAGCCAGGTCACGATCTCGCGGTCCGTGAGTTCGAGCCCCGCGTCGGGCTCTGGGCTGATGGCTCGGAGCCTGGAGCCTGTTTCCGATTCTGTGTCTCCCTCTCTCTCTGCCCCTCCCCCGTTCATGCTCTGTCTCTCTCTGTCCCAAAAATAAATAAACATTGAAAAAAAAATTTTTTTAAAAGAATTCTCTATTTCTGTTCCTGTTTTTGACTTACAGCATTTCCTTTTGAATCCTTCTTAGAGTTACCATCCCTCTGATTACATTATTCACTTATTTTTGGAAGTGGTCAACTTTTGCCATTAGAACCCTTAACGTTTTAATTGTGGCTATTTAAAACTCTGTCTGATAATCACAACAATGATATCATACCTGATTTTTTTTTAATTTTTTTAATGTTTGCTTATTTTTGACAGAGAGAGAGAGAGAGAGAGCGTGCATGAGTGGGGGAGGGGCAGAGAGAGAGAGGGAGACACAGAACCCGAAGCAGGTTCCAGGCTCTGAGCCGTCAGCACAGAGCCCGACGTGAGGCTCAAACCCAAGGATCCTTACATCATGACCTGAACCAAAGCCAGAAGCTCAATCGACTGAGCCACCCAGATGCCCCTCATACCTGATTCTAATTGTGATTCCTGCTTTGTCTTTGAATAGTGTGTTTTTTGTTACCTTTGACATAGTCTGTAATTTTTCATTGAAAGCCACACATGTTGTACTGGATGACAGCAACTGGGTGAATATGTCCCTTGTGTGAAGATTTATGTTTATTTAGCTAGGAGTTGAGCTGTTTTAATGCTGGCGTGAGCCTTGAAATTTTTCGAGTCTCCCTGTTTTTGTCCCCTCTCTTGCTTTGGGGTTTTCCTAAGTCCTCTTCCTCAGAGGAAGTCTATGTCTTGCAGCTTGTTCAGGTTTAAAACGCTGTTATTCTAGAACCCTGTCAGTTTGGTGGTAAAAGGTGGGGGTTGGGGAAGGGATGTGATTTAATCTCGAACTTTCAGCGAGCCCGTGTCTCTGAGCTGTCACTTCCACAATGTTTCCTCAGTGGTGCAATTCTACCTTCCCACCAAGACAAGACAGGAAGGAGCGGGGCAAACGCCTTGGCCCCAGCTGACGTAACAGTCCAGTAAAGCCTTTCCCGCTCAAGTGGCAGCCCTTGTCTTGGAAACTTCGCTGAATGACCTTCACAATGATAAGTCTACTCCTCCCTCCGTTATCACCACCCGGAAATCTTTCTTGGATCTTCACTGCGAGAACCTGCTCATGTTCCTGGAGGTAATATCCCTCAAGTTCAGCACATAAGATTCTCCACAGGATATCTTAAGTGTCCCTTTGTGTCTACTTTCTCCCAGAGCACACAATCAAAGAACCAACATTCTACTCCATATAGCACCCACACACTCATAGGAGTGTTTGGGAATCATGATTCTCTGTATGTAATGAGGATTTCATTGTTTAGAAATGTGGTATTAACTTCCAAATATTTGGGGATTTCAAAGATCATATTGTTACTTAATTCCAGTTTCACAGGATATGTAATATATGATTCAATCCTTTGGCATTTATTCAGACATATTTTATGGCCCGGCATGTGACTTTTTACTTGAAAACAATGAATGTGTATTCTGAAATTGGTGGGTGCAGTGTTCTATAAATGTCAGTTTGTTCATGTCATTCATTCTATAATCCCTCTTTTAAAAGTTTATTTATTTTGAGAGAGAGCATGTGCACACACACGAGTGGGGGAAGGGCAGACAGAGAGGAAGGGAGAGAGAATCCCACACGGGTTCTGCACTGTCAGCACAGAGCCTGATGCAGGGCTTGAACTCGTGAACCATGAGATCATGACGGGAGCTGAAATCAAGAGTCAGATGCTTAACTGACTGGGCCACCGGATGCTCCTCATTCTACAATTTTACTGATTTTTTTAAAAAATCTATCTCTTGTATCAATTACAGGAAAAAGTTACTAGGTTTCTGAAAATAGATGTAGATTCTTCTCCTTTTCCCTAAAGTTCTTTCTCTCTACGTGAATTTTTAGGCCCTATTATTAGCGGTATACACCTTTAGAATCGTTTTTTGTTCTTTTACAGATGACATAATCCTTGTATTATTATGAAACCACCCTCTTTATTTTCAATAATCAACTTTGACTCCAAGTCTACCTGTTTGTACTCAAGGGGCCATATCTGCATCTCTGTGGTTAGTGTTTGCATGATGGAATTTTTTTCACCTTTTGCTCTCAACCTGGTTCTTTACACTGAAAATGTTTTTCCCATAAATTACCAATATTGCCTTTTACTCAGCCCAAAAATCTCTGCCTTTTAACTTAAGAGTAAGTACATTTACACTTAATGTAGATATTATTACCATGATGAGGCTTAATTGTCTCATCGTCCTATTTAGTTATTTGACCCATTTATGCTCTGTTCCTGTTTCCCTTTCCTGCTTTCTTTTTAGTATATGTTTAATTTTTTATTATGTTGTATCTCTTTTACATTTTAATTTTACCATACGTATTTCAATGAACCCAGTCTATCTTCAAGTAATATTATACAATTTTATGGAGTGTAAGAAACTTCCTTTGATTACCTCCCGGTTTCCTCCACCACGTTCCCTTTCTGCTCTCATTGTCTTCTATGAATGCTATAAATCCATAATACACTGTTGCTGTTTTAATCAATGGACTTTTAATATGCACTTTAATCAAGACATTTATATTTACTCTTTCTGGTGCTATAAATTCCTACTGACAGATCCTCATTTTCATCTGCTATCATTTCCATTCAGACTTAAAGAACATTTTGCTTTTGAGCATTTCTTATAATGCAGGTTTGCTAGGGGTGAATTTCCTGTTTTGTCCATCTGCAAACATATTATTGCCTCTTAATTTTCATCTTCATTTTGAAATAATTGTAACTTACAGAGAAGTTGCAAAAAATAGTACGGACTTCGCATATATACTTTAACCAGTTTCCTCTAATCCAACATCTCACACTGCATTTCATTTGTGAGGACCCTTAGTCTCCTCCAGTAAGTGACAGTTCCTCATTCTTTCTTTGACTTTCATGACCTTGAAACTTTATGAGTACTGGTCAGTTATTGTGTGGAACGTTTCACGATTTATCTTTTGAGTCAACTTATACATTTTTGTCAAGAAGACCACAGGCACGATATTGTATTCTCGTCTGAAGGATCCCATGACCACTCACTAGCTTGGCGATTACTCACGGGAGTCAAAGATCCACTCACAGCTAAAGTTGTTACAGCAGAGGGTAGTGTGCAGGAACAGCCAGAAAAAGATACAGAGTCATTTTATAAAAAGGTCAAACGCAGCCAGTGTCATCGCTTTGCAGGACAAAGATACACAGACACATCTTTCTTTAGAGCTGTGAACTAGACAAGTGTGTGAGATATCGTCGCCCGGGAAGGCCAGCTTGAGTCTGGGAGTCCAAAGTTCTTCAAGTGAGCCGATCACACAGGCACACGTCTGCCGCATGACCAGTCCCTGGACCAGGTTCTAGGTAAATGCCATGAATCTTCATATTTACTTTAAACACTCCAACAAGCTGATTTATATTGAGCCACTGTTTTAGGTATAGAGAATAACATTACCAAATAACTTTGTGGTTATTCCAAACTTTTCAGAATTTGACACAGTCATCATTCTGGCTTCAGAGACAAGCAAGAACTGAGCAAAACGGACCGACTACATTAACTGTACTCACGGTCTTTTTTTAAGTGCATTATAGAAGGAGAGCACAAGATGCTAATTTGCCTCACTCTTGGTTTTAGTGACTTTGATCATTTACTTAGGGTGCTGTCTGTGGGGCATTTATCCCAGAGAAAGTACAATTTATATTCACACAAAAACCTGTACATGCATGTTCACGGCAGCTTTATTCATAGTAGCATTTCCTTTTGAACAGATAGATGCTTTGGGAGAAATCTTTTGAAGCTATATTAATAGCCTATTTCTCCTCAAAATTTTGCCCGCCGATTTTGGCATAACTGGCAGGTATTACCTCAGTATTTATTTTTTAAGATGTTTGCCTCATGGTTATTTTGTATTTCTCTAATTTCTTCTCCATATGTATTTGGGGTTTTGCTGTACAGAAGAGCTGTCTCTTGGGGCACCTGGGTGGCTCAGTTAAGCAGCCGACTTGAGCTCAGGTCATGATCTCACAGTTTGTGAGTTCGAGCCCCACACTGGGCTCTGTGCAGACAGCTCAGAGCCTGGAGCCTGCTCCTGATTCTGTCTCTCTCTCTCTCTCTCTCTCTCTCTCTCAAAAATAATAAACATTAAAAAAAAATAGAAGAGCTGTCTCTTCTCTTCCACTTATATATTTACTCATTAATTTACATCAGTTTAGTTCCATGGATCTTTATTATGTAAATTATAATTGAATACTCTTTATTATTTATTTTGTCTCTCAAACTGTTCCAGCATTAGGCATTGAGAACTGCTTCTGTTGGCATTTGTGTTGGTATTGTCCTTTTGCCATTCCACTATCCTTTCTCCTTCATTAAACTTTCTTTTGGAGATAAATTGTAAATTTATATACAATTGTAAGAAATAATAGAGAAAGGAGTCCTGTGCCGCTTTTACTCCGCTCTCCCACTTGGGAAAGCTTGCAAGTTGTAGTACAATATCACAATCCAGATACTGACATGGAAACAATCCACCAATCGCATTCATATTTC
The DNA here is from genome assembly GCF_028749965.1 of Puma concolor. Classification (NCBI taxonomy): domain Eukaryota; kingdom Metazoa; phylum Chordata; class Mammalia; order Carnivora; family Felidae; genus Puma; species Puma concolor. Next base: position 108,935,704 of record NC_141676.1, read on the forward strand.
CCCAGTTTAACTGGTATGTGTGTGTGTGCGCGCGCGTGTGTGTTTAGTTCTGTGCAATCCTATCACATTTAATTTTATATGTTCACCACGACAGTCAAGATACACAACAGTTTCAATACTACAGGATCCTTTGTGCTGCCACTTTATAAGTTCCATCTCCCTATCGCCCTCCTCCCTCACATGGTCCCTAATCCTTGGCAACCACTAATCCATTTTTCATTTATAAGCCTTTATAATTCCAAAAATGTTATATAAATGGACTCACAGTATACAACCTCTAGGGAATGGCTTTGTTTTTTTCACTCAGCACAATCCCCTGGAGATTAATCTAAGCTGGGGTGTGTATCAATTCCTTCTTCGTTATTACTAATAAACTGTGGTAGAGATATTCAATAAGGTTTTCCGTGCACTCTTTGAAGAATCTCCTTTTTTCCCCTACTTGCGGGATATTACGAATCAAGTTGCTATAAGCATTCATGTACAGATTTTTGAATATTAGTGAATATTAGTTTTTATTTCTCTTGAATAAATGCCCGGAGTACAATTTCTGGACCTAACGATATTTGCACATTTAATGTTATATAAGAAACTGAAGCACTCTTTTACTGAGTGACTGTTTTACATTCCTACAGCAATGTATGAGTGACCCAGTTTCTCCTTATACATGTTGAAGCACTTGCTTATATTCTGACTTCACAAGGTGTATAAGGCTCACCTCGTGGTTTCCATGTCTCAATCCTAGAATCAATTTCTCCAACAAGTTCTGGTTCCTTTTGCTGCAAAATGGTATTTCTCACTGTCTGAGCTCTAGCTACTCTTACTGCTCCCAGGCACTTTCACCAGAGCCATGAAACATACTGAAGTGTTTAAACACCTGTGTGTGTGTACATACAGTGTGACATACATTTAACTGTGTATATATTTTTAAAAACCATGAGTTTTTTACTGATACCTTTGATTGCAGTGCAATAATACAAGTGTTATTTTACTATTTCCTGATTCCTTTTTTGGATATTCTATGAGAAACTCAGTTCTCTTTATCTGTAACATACTCATTTCTTTGTTTATTCTCACTATACATACAATTAGGGAGTTGGTAACCCATACACCTGTGTGTGACAGAATTACTAACTAGACCATAGTATTTCTCTGTAGTTCTTTTTGCCTTTAGCTTTATAATACACAGTCAAAAAAAGTGCTTCTCAAAATGATTTAGATTCGTTCTTTTCTTCCCTATAAGCTTTAATGTGGTTATGTTATTCATTCATACAATGCATTTGTAGTAAAGTTGGGTTAATTGGATACTGCTTGGATTCCACTTTAAGTTTTCCATACAGCATTGTCAATTTTAATTATTTATTTTCTGGAGCATATGTTACAATGATTCTAAAAGCCAAAATTATAAAAATAGTTATGCTTCAGGAAGTATCACTCCATCCTCATCCCTACTATCCTGTCTCCATTCTACTCCTCTCCACCTCTTTCCCAGCCTCCTTGATGCATCAAATCTCTTTAATATCTTTTGTAGCCTCCCTGTATTTCTTTTGCACAAAAGACTGATGTGCATTTTAGTACAACCCCTCTTTTTTCCTTGAAGGGTAGTACATTATAGCTACTCTTACTTTGTTTTTGTTTTTGTTTTTACTCAATATATTCTAGAAATTATTCAGAATCTGTTCATGGAGATCTACCTTACCTTTTTGACAACTGTATAATACTTCTTCGTGTGGATATACTATTCATTCAACCACCACTCTCCAACAGACAGGCATTCAGATTATTTTCAATATTTAGCTATTACAGACCATGCCACAATGACTAAGCGTGCATATGTATGTTTGTATTGTTATAGGTATATCTTTTGATTTTTTTAATGTTTATTTATGAGAGACAGAGTGTGAGCAGGAAAGGGGCAGAGAGAGAGGGAGACACAAAATGTGAAAGCAGGCTCCAGGCTCTGAGCTGTCACCACGGAGCCCAGTGCAGGGCTTGAACTCTAGGACCATGAGATCATGACCTGAGTCAAAGTCAGTCGCTTAACCAACTGAGCCACCCAGGCGCCCCTGTTAGAGGTGTATCTGAAGGTTATATCCCTAGAAGTGAGACTCAGAGGTCAGGGGGAAGTGCATATGGAGTTTTAGGAGAGACTGTCAAGGTTTCTTTCAAAAGGATTGAGCCAATTTGCATTCCCAGCAGCACTGTACAAGTGCCTGTTTCTCCACATTGCTGTGAGGAGAATTTTGTCAGTCCAATAAGTCATTAATGGTTTCTCAGTGTTGTTTTGTTTGCATTTTCTAATTATGAGTGAGTTTGTCTTTTAAATGCTTTTATTTGCAGATGTCTTTATATATGTTATTTTTCTAGTATTATTTTTTAGTCTTTTGTCCCTCAATTTTTTTTATGCCATCAAACTTATCAATTTTTTACTGGCCAGGATTTGGAGCCATAGTAAATAGCATGTCCCTACAATAAGGTTAAGTAAGAATTCACCTTTACTTTCTTATAGTACTTATAATTTAGTCTTGTATATGGTGTGAGATATGGATGTAATTTTAACTTCTTGCAAGTTGCCACCCAGTTGTCCCCAAACCATCTATTTTTGCCACCAGTGACTTGAAATACCTTTTAAAAAATGTTTTATCTACAAAAAGAATTTTAGCTTCATGCTATTTTTATTCTAAGCTCTTTGAAAATGTCATTTCATTGCTTTCTGGTTTCCATTGTTCCTCGCGAAAACTCACCGTAATTTGTATTATTGTTCTTACGTGCTCAGTATGTTTTATTTTCTCTGGCTTTTTAAAGATTCTCTCTCTTTCTCCCTTAAACAGCAGTTTGTGATATATCTACATATGGTTTTATTTCCATTTACGTCTCTTGGGATCACGGATCTGGGGTCTTTGGTTTGATAGCTGGATTAGAAAGTTCTTAGCCATTATTTCTTCAAATAATTTTCTGCTTTCCTTTCAGGGACTCCAAGTACATGCATGGATGACTTCTTGATATTGTTGCACAAACCTGCCACTCTGTGTTGTTTCCCGTTCTAATGGAAATGAAAATGTCCACACAAAGATTTGTACCTCAATGTTCTTAACAGCATTGTTCACAACAGCCAAACACTGGAAGCAACCCAAGTGTTTATCACCTGGTAAATGGATAAACAAAATAAAATGAAACACCATTCAGGATAAGAGGCAATAAGAGGGGACGAAGGACAGATATATGATACAACAAGCTTGCCTGAATCTGGGGGTAGGGAGATGGGGACGGGCAAATGACTTTTTCTCTTATTTTTTTCTTCCTTTTCACCTCTTCAAGCTGCTTCTGAGCTCCCAGAGCAGTTTAGTCAACCTCTGCTTTCCTGAATCATAATTTGTATTTAAATGTGTTTCAGACACAAGCTCTTAAGGACACAGACTATGCTAGACACATACATATATATTATATATAGACAGATATTTGTGTCTATGTGCAGATGTATACAAAACAATGTCTTTATCCGTCAGTGGACACTTAGGTTGTTTCCACATCCTGGCTATTCTAAATGTTACAATGAACATAGGGGTGCAGATACATTTTTGAGTTCATGCTTTTATTTTTATTTTTGGATAAATACCCAGATGTGCAATTGCTGGATCTTACGGTGGTTCTATTTTTAATTTTTTGAGGAACCTCCATTCTGTTTTCCACGGTGGCTGCACCAAGTTACCCTCCCACCAGCAGTGCACAAAGTTCCCTTTTCTCCACATCCTCACCAACACTTGTTATTTCTTGGCTTTTCTATAACAGCCATTCTGACAGGTATAAGGTAATATCTTATTGCGGTTATGATTTGCAATGCTCTGACGATGAGTGATGTTGAGTATCTTTTTATGTACCTATCGGCCAGGCATTTTTCTTTGAATTAAAAAACAGACTGTTTGGGTTTTTTGCTGTTGAGTCATAGTTCTTTACATGTTTTTTTACATTAGACTCTTATCAGATATATGATTTACAAATGCCTTCTCCCATTTAGTAGGCTGCCTTTTCATTTTCTTAATAACTTCTTCACGGTACAAAAGTTTTGCAGTTTGGTGTGGTCTCATGTGTTTCTTTGTGCTTTTGTTACTTTTGCTTTTTGTGTCAGATTAAAAACAAAAATCATTGCCTATGTCAAGGTTTACTGCCTAGGTGTTCTTCGAGGCTTTTATTGTTTCTTTTTCACTGTTTTTTTTTTTTTTTAATATCGCAGGTTTTGTTTTTGTTTTTTTTTTATATATTTCAGTTTAGATCCTTTTTTTTTATTGTTATTATTTAACCTGTTTTAAGTTCACGGAGTCTTTCCATTGTTGGATCTAGTCTGACCATCTAATAAACTGTTCATTTCCGTTATTTCATTTTGCACTTGCTGCATTTCTATTTGATGCTTTTTCAGTAATTTCCAAGTCTCTGCTAAAACTTCCCATTGGCTCCCACATTTTGTCCACCTTTTCCACCTCCTTTAGCACTTTAAAAATCACAATTAAGTTTTTCGTCTGACGTCAACTTCTCCATCAGCCCTGGCTCTCCGTCACTTGACTGTTTCTTCTGTTGTCTATGTGTCACAGTTTCTTTCGCTTCGTATGTGTTGTAGTTATTTTATATATATATTTTTAAAGTACACAGTGAAGCAAATAACATGCACTCTCAGAAAAATGGCACATTTCATGATGTGTCAGTCTTCTAGATTAGCTGCCTACTTTTATTCAGTTCTCCATCACCTTCAAGTGTTTCGTTGGGAAAACAGGGCTTTCTTTTCTGTACGACTTAAGGTCTGAGCACTGGTGGACTTCCAGAATCCTTATCATGATTTAAAGTTAAGCCACCAGCCTCGCCATAAAAGATCTCCCTTTCTGCATTATAGGTGGCTGCCAGCTTATTAAGCAACTGGGGAGTTCTTATTGCTTTCTAATACCACTATCAGCTCTCTGTATCTCTGTACAGACACCTTGCATTTGATGAAGGCCTTTAATGCCTCAAAGGGATTTCTCTCCGTTCTCTTGCCCTTCGCCCAAACCTCTGAGAGATAAATTCGCAAAGAGAATCAGATGGATTTCCCTCAGCGCTCATGCTCCTTCCCTATCTATGGAGAGTAGCTGACAATCATTTGAAGTAAGCGCCCTTTGCTTCAGGGGGTGTCTCTCTTAATTCTCCTGTCACGTCTCTATGTGTTTAGTTTACTATCTCCGAGCCCTTGGCATATCCTTAAGACAAAGATTTGGAACATGCTTCAGATTCATTCTGTGGCTAGGGGGCACTGGAATTCTAACCTCTCAGGACTGTCTATATGCTCTTCAACCACTTGATGTTTTGGCTCGTTCTCCTTTTTCCTATCTATGGAAGCTTAGATCGCCCAGTACTCTGTTAGATTAGAACAGCCACAGGTGTCCCTTCTTTTGTGAGAGATTCATCATTTTCTGCAAGCTAGTTACTTTAAGTTCTTTTGAATCATATTCTAAGCTCTTTATGAGTTAAAAAAAGCAATTATTATTTTGGAGTTTATCCAGGTTATTTTGGTTGCTAGAAGTAAGAGTTGTGGTCTCTTGTGCTTTCTACGTACCAGCTCACCCTTAGAGCCAAAGCTATCCTCCTTGGAGAGATCCATAACCCACTCAAATCATCATTTCTCTCCTGGAAGCACCAGCTATCAAAAGAAAAAACAGGGATCGCTTTTGACATCCCCTACAAATACGATGAAATTCTCATTTCCTTCAAAAAAGTATTTTATAAATCCTCTACTTTTTTTTGACATATTTAGATCTGTAAACTTCACTTTCTCTGTGGATTAACGTAAACTGTATGTTCACTAGGCGATGTGTGAAGCATCACTTCTTTTTGAAAAATAATTCCCAATCCCCATAATTAGTTGTGACCTCATTTGACTACGTTGTTCAAAACCCTGAGCAACGCTTACTATAGCCTGTAATGATATCTTTATACTTTCCCTAAAGATACACTGTTAGCTCTGGACTTCCAGAGCCATGAAACTCTAATTAAAATATTATCTGAGTATTTATATATAATGGGACCACTCATATTTTCACAGATGTTTCCCCTCCATCATCGAATGTCTAGATTTGTTATCAGGCTGAATAAATCCTGTGGCAGCCTCCTCACAATGTCATGCTGCTATGGGACAGAAACGTATGTTTGATTTCCTGCAGTTTTAGAGATATCTATGGAATTGTGTGCGTGTGCCTCAATTAGAACACTGAATGCTTCTTCACCTTGTATTACTGTCACTTGGATGTTTGGCTGTGTATGCCCCTTCTGATCAGGACTAGAGTGCTTGGGGTCAGGGACCGGTCCCTTTCAGTTTTGTATTCTATATTTTCAAAACAGTCAGGGCTCCTACATAAGGCTATGCAGCTTGCACACTGATCAACATGGCAAGTCACGGTTGAAAATGATCGCTGGCTCTAATAACGAAGCTTTATGCCCTGGCCCAGGGCTCAAAAAAAGGTATGAGTTAGTATTTCTCTGCCAGATAAAGTCTTTATCCCACAAATTATCTTCACGTAGGTGGTGCTTTTACTTTTAATTCCATAAAAGCACAGTAACCTTGAGTGCAGTCCATTATGAATAGTAGGTACTCAATACACAACTTTTAGTTGAACTGAATCCCATGAAAACTTCAAATTACAGTTCTACCTCTTTGCTAGTGTTCTTGGAGACCAAAAACGCTGTCAGGGAGTTCTTAAACTTGGTGTTCTACAAAGTCCCCGACATGAACACAAGAGCCTTCGTTATATTCCTGTGCGATTAGATCTTCTGCCCTCTAGACATGCCAACAAGTGTTGGAGCCATAAAACATGCATTCTCATAATGAATATTCTCATCACTTATTCTCTCTATATTTCTGAGTTTCTCAAGATCAACTATAAGCCAACAAAGACTCCCTCCTACGTACCCTTTCTTTAAGGATCTGTTACGTAATAAATCTAATAAAAGAACATAAAAGCACAGTGCCTTTATTTGTGGCACTTATATACAGTTGTGTCTCAAGAAAAGCTATGACCGAGGCTAATTCTAAAGGCTATTAAGCCGCAAGTTATTCATAAAGTCTTAAATACACAGGTAGTCACAAACTGGATCCATGAGATACCTACTCCATCATGAATTGCAAGAAAGAAAGCAGATCTACTTGTTATCTACGATGCTTCATTTACTGTACCAGATATGAGTGTATAAAAAAAAGAATAACACACAGACCCTGCCCACAGAAGTACTACAGTTTGGTTTGAATGAAAGTGAAGGGAATAGTATCCCATTCCTTCACAGCAAGAACTGCGTGGTAATGAGATTCTTACCTCATTATCTACTTTTATGGACAGCTGACAAATTTGATTCATAAATTCATGGGAAAGAAGACACTCTTGTGAAAGTCTAATTCCTGCCTGAGCTATAGATTTAACTCCATTCTAACTTCTTGGGAGCTCATTCCAGCAAGTATCTCTTCTAAGTATCTCTTCTCTCCTTCTTCTCTATAACCTCTCCTATGTGATTCAGAAACATTCCTTTTCTTAACCATATATGTTTTTCAGGCTCTCATTACTGATCACAACCTTCTAAGTCATCTCCCTGAATCTAGGCATGATTTCCTATGCAGACGGTACCATACTTCTAAAATCCTAATCTGACAACATTACTTCCCGCGTCTGAACTTTCAAATTCTTTATAGAATAAAATCTGAATTCTTTTGCATGGTTATGGTTCTTCATAATTGGACTCCACTTAATATTTTTTGTCCCAATTCCCCCATCTCTCTTTTTTTTTAACAGCTTTATTGAGGTATAAGCGATATACAAAGAACTATGGATTTAATGTGTGGTTTAACGAGTGTGGGCGTGTAAACACCCATGATGCCATCATCATGTGGAATCAAGGAAACAGACATATCCAAAACCTTCCTTCTGTGTGTATGTGTGGTAAGAACTCTCAAGATGAGATCTCCTCTTTTTAAAAAATGTTGAAGTGCACAACTACCGTATTGTTAACTATGAGCAGTATAAGGAAGGTCTCTAGAACTTTTTCAGTTTGCATTACTGAAACTTAGAGCCCAGGGAATAACAGCTGCCCATTTCCCCCTGTGACCACTACTGCAGTCCCTGTTTCTATGAGTCTATTTTACACAGCTCAGGTAAGTGGAATCACAGTTTTCTGTGAATGGCATATTTCACTCAGCATAAGTCCTCCAAGTTCATATTTGGTGTTACATGTGGTAGGACTTTCTTCTCTTGCTAAGACTGAATAATATTCTATTGTATGTGCAGCCCGTATTTTCTTTGCCCACTCAACTCTTAGCAGGACACATCAGCTATGTTCCACGTCTTGGTTACTGTGAATAGCGCTGCAATGACCATTTTCCACCATCTCTTTTTAGTCTCCTCTCCTTACCCTGACCTTGAATGCTACACATAGCTAACTTTCCATTACTGTCACACATCATAATCTCTGGCCTCTACGTGTTTGTAAGAAATATTCCTTTTCTCCATTACCACCTAGATAACCTAATCCTTACTTATAATATTCAGCCAATGCATCATTTTCTCCCAGAAATCTTCCCTGATAAGCAATTCTACCTCATCCCATACAGTCTAATCAGTTTCCCTCCTCTGTGGTCTCACAGCATCTTACATATACCTTAATAATACAGCCTATACCACATTGTGTGTTTCAGCAGCTTTCTCCCTCAAAGACTCTAAACACCTTGAGGATAGAGACTGTCTTTTCATCTTCTTATCTCCAGGATTTCTTACAAAGCCTGGCCCATAAAAGACTCTCAATAGATATTTGACAAATAATTTAATTATTTCCTACATTTTATCTGAATCTTATTCTCTTCTTTAAAAAGCTTACTCTGTTGTATGGAGAATATACAATAGGGGCAGTAAGAATGGAAGCCTTATTTAGATACCCAAAAAATAAAAATGATCATCTATTTTATAGTCCAGTTGAATGGCTATCAGTCATTCTTAAACCCATTGCTTAGGTAAGCAACTGTGTCTGAAGCACTGATTGGTTGCTGCCAGTGAGAAACAACTCTAAAGCTGAGGCAGTGTGGAGATGTCAATTAGCATCAGTAGTTTTAGATACACACACACACACACACATACACACACAGACACACAAATCCATTTGATTCTGTATTGAACATATATTTTACCCCCTGCCCTTCTTTCCTTCAACCAATATTTACTGATGACCTACTGTGTACTAACGCAGTGCTAAGTGATGACAGAAAGATGAACAGACACAGACCCTACCATTTTGGAACTTTAGCATTCCTAGGATGCCTTCCATCAATAATAATGCTTACCTCCTTGGAAGCTCAGAACACTGCTTTCTTCCCTAGAATCCTTGCCTCTGGATAGACTCCTAAAGGAAAGGTTGGGTGCCTCTGGGACCGAACACCTGTACTCGTAATTACTAACTCATTCTCTATGCCACTTGACTATCAGTCGAAGAGGAAGAGAGAAGTGTCTCGTTTTGTGTCCCCAGGGCTCAATAGCGTCCAGTGAAAGGAAGGCTGTAAATAGTTTTTAATAAGTGAGAAGATGATAAGCTAAGCACTCACTGCACTAAAACACACCCATTTCACCATCAGATAACCAGTCGAGGCTATAGCGCCCAGCTACTTTACAGACAATTTTAAAAGATAAATGTTTCACCTCAAAGGAAAGAGGATGCCATTGAACCCTTTGAAGCTGCAGCTTTAACACGTTAGTTTCTTGTTGTTGTTGTTGTTGTTGTTAGAACAGGAAGCAGACGCAAGATTTCATGGCTCTCTTGCTGTAAACTTCCGTATTAGGTGGTCGTCAGGCTATTAAAGCCTGACAGACCATTATTAGCCTATTAATAACTATGCATTGATTTATACATCATGTTAGTGTGCCCTCTTCATGGTGAGTTAATGTACCTCAGGAAAAATTAGAAATAATGTTTGTTGAACGTATAACAGAGTCCCATTTCCAAAGTAGGCCTATAAGGGAGGTTATAGGAGGAAAGCATTCACCCCAGAAATTTAAATGCTAAGGACTTGGGGAAAAAAACCTCAAACTCCGTAAGAGAAATTTATTTTTCTGCTTTCAGACGGGGTACATAACAATTCCAGACAGATTGGATATCAATTTTCCACATGTTATTGGCAAGATTAAAAACGTATGAAGATCTTGGTGGTATCACTGAGAAACTGATTTTAAACTGTTAAATCATGTTTGAAAATGGTATTGTGTGCTTTTAGGTTAATACCTTCTAATAGAATTTGACTGCTTGTGGCAAGGATCTCTAGGGATTAGGAAAATCCTTAACACAGGATCTCATGTGAAACTGAGTCCAGGTAGGGATATCTAAATTTTTCATAAGCCTATTTAGTCTAACAGATCTAAAGAAGAATAAGGTGTGATTAAGTTGTGTTAGAAAACGCAGTTATAATTTCATTTAATATTGATGGGCTATACTGATCTTTGGCCTCTTACCAGAAGCTCATTAAAATGATTATAAAGGATTTTTTAACTAAGAAAGTAAGACGTGAAGCAAACAGAAAAAGATGGCAGCTGAGATAGGATACTTTATCAGAGATCTTCCTGACCCTCCATAAGATAGTAACCCAAATTCCCATCCCCTAGCTTGATTACACCGTTCGCTTCTTCTCTTTATGGTACTTATATCATAAATAATCCTAGGAGGTAGTGAGGGGATCAGTAAATACAGCAATGAGGAATCTCTAGCCAGGTCACCCTTAGAAATGCAGGCAAGGGTGGATGTCTCAGCAGGGAAGCATGACTCTAGCATAGAACCAAGGAAAACTTCAGTCTTTAGGAGCAATTGCACATGGCAGGGCTGGCTTTATTAAGACTAAAACTCAGCTGCAGGGAAACAAGGCAAATCCTGGTCAGGCTCAGAAAGAGGACCCAAGTACAGGGCCAGGGGGGAACAGGTGTGCTGATGAGAGGTCCTGTCTTGGGGAAGAGTGGAAACCAGAGCCTCGGACAGAGGACCTCCAAAAGACATCAGATAGCCCCAATTTTAGAAGCACAGAGGTGAGACAGCTGGCTCCTCCCACTGCTAGAATACTGGTTAAGAAAAAAAGTTTAAGTGCTGAAAGAAATAAAAAAAGAATTGACAGACTACTTAGTAATGTTCCCTGTGAAACTTCTCTCGTTTGTAAATAGACACTTATTTATTTATTTATTTATCTATCTATTTATTTATTTAGAGAGAGAGAGAGAGAGAGAGAGCACGAGCAGGGGAGGGGCAGAGGGAGAGAGAATCCCAAACAGGATAGACATTGTTTTATAAAGCCCATTAGCATGTGTTTATTTTCAGCTGATCACACAATCATCCTGTGAAGGACTCAGGGCAGGTCTTTTGAACCAGTTTCATAAAAAATGAAAGGATGGAGGAGCCTGGGTGGCCCAGTCAAACGCCCACCTCTTGATTTTAGCTCAGGTCATAATGTCATGGTTTGTGACATCGATTCCCACATCAGGCTTGGCACTGACAGTGTGGAGTCTGCTTGGGATTTTCTTTCTCCCTCTCTCTCTGGCTCTCCCTCTGCTAGAGAGAGAGAGAGAGAGAGAGAGAGAGAGAGAGAGAGAGAGAGAGAGCGCGCATGTGCACGCGCACGTTCTCTCTCTCTCAAAATAAACTTTGAAAAAAAAAAGGAAAAGGACTTGCTGAGGTCTGTACAACTGATAGGTAGTAAAATCAGGATTCATGCTTGGGCCTCCTAATTCTTAATCCAGTGTTCTTTTTTTTTTCCTCAGTGTTCTCTCAATGCCCCACTTTTCTTGCCAACTCTGTTAGCCATTAGTAAAAAGAATAGTTATGGTGTGAAGGAGAAGATGAATAGAAAATGACTTTTTAGAAAGAGGATGGAACGGGTCTAAGATTTTAGTCCTTGAGGCACAAAGTATATTGCTGTGCATTATAGTCTGTCTAAAGACAGGCTAGTGAGTTTCTCATAAACTCACTGGACAGAATTGCCTTCCCATGCCAAGATTTTTCTAGATGTAGAGATGCTGCCCAAATGAGATCTGAAAGTAAATTCAGAATCCCCAAGCCTAGCAGGAAGTTTTAGGAGGCACCAGAAGGAGAGATGCTCATACAAGTGTTCCTTAGTAATAGCCAATGACTATTATGCACAGCAAGAGGTCACATGCTTGGGAGGGGAGGGGTAGGGAGGGAGCAGATTACTGGTATATTTTGTGTTACCAATCAATCAAGAAGCAGGATAAACATTGGTGGATTTTTTTCTAACTATCATAGCAGAAATTATTGTAGATAATATGATACACATTTTATGAAAATAGAGTTAAATATTGGCTGTTGAGGTCCCCCTTAGTTTTTCTTTACCAAACGGGCTACCCATCCCCCAGCTACTGGGAATGGTGGCTGCTAACAGTTCACAGCTGCACCACTGTGCTGAGAATTGTCCTCCTCAAAAGAAAGGCACATCCCCCAGAAATACCTAGAAGGTTATGCCTTCTCCCACAGGTGTCCCACACAGGGACGGACTGACATGGGGTACAAAAGTGCTGCCCCCTTGCCTCAATATGGAATAATTCTGTAGAGCCATTCACATTCCGTAGCTTTCTGGGATCAGAGATTGGGCTAAATCTAAACTCAACTGAACTACATCTTTGCTTAGCTACTTTCTCTGTCCTATCCTGCCTTCCTCATTCCCTTCCAGGTTTTACCTGAGAGAACTCCCTCACAATAAATTACTAATACAAGAATGCCCATGCTGGGCTCTGCTTCTAGGCAACAAGTCCCCAAACCAGGAGCAATGTGTTAATCCAGTGGAATCATATCCCATCCCCCAAAATGCCAACCCAAGTCTTCATTTATTATTTAGCAGGAAAATGAAATCTACAGATTTGTGTCTTATCCATACATATTTTTCTCTTTCTTAAAAAAGGGCATAATGCCCTATTTTATGCCGTGGGACATATCATGGCATATTAATGACGGCTAGTACATATGTGGATATGTATCAGGCGTAAATCTCTAGAACAATAGTTTTAGTATGATGGCATTTGACTCTCACAACAACTGAGGTAGGTTCTCTTATTATCCTCCCCATTTTACAGTCAAAAGAACTGTGACCTAAAGAGATTAACTACTCCGTCCCAAAGTAACATGACTCCAGGGCCCAAGCTCTTAACCACCATACTGTATTACTTCTCCACAGTAAGCCAGGTTTATACAAAATGATTGCTGAAATGCCCAAGTAATTTGAGAAAGTTCTTCACAAACTGTTCACTCTGTCTCTTCACTTGCATAAATCGTGAAATTCTCCATCAATTTAGTTCATTGAAATGTCTGAAGCCCCTCTGGCCCAGAGCAACCTGGGTGAAGGTCATGTTTGCCTGGGACATTTCTCAGGAGGGCTATGGTCGCATTTAGGGGCTGGGATCTCTTACTGCAGAGCTCCAGAGGCAGACGCTGGTTCATGTGCTGGAGGAGGCTCATATCTAAAACTGGAGTATTGTACGTTGGATACTCTGAGAAGCAGACTCTGAGACCAAGAGGTAAGTAGAATTCGTTGATTTGGGAGGTGATTCCAGGAAGCACCAGTAGAGGAGAGCAAAATAAGTCCAGGAGAATCTCCAGGAGAGTATATAGAACATAGTTCAGAATTGGTCCATCCTAGGCACGAGGAAACTGAGCTATTTATGTACCAACTCCCAAGTGTCATTGGTGGTTGTCTGTTCCTAGGGGTGTTAACTCCCTGGGACTTCAGGCTACCTGAGCAGGAGAATTGGCATTCTCCCGCAGCCTGAAAAAGCACTCAGAGAGTTGTGATGTTTACTGTAAGAAGCCATTCACATGGAAGGGAATCCACATGACATTCAGGACGTCAGGGAATTGGGAGAGGCACCTACTGCCTCTGTTCTAGCTAACAGGACTGAAACTGGCTCATGGATGCAAGAGTTACAGGGAGAACGAGAGCCATAGCACGTAGCCAACGTGGAACAAGTTGTAAACACAACAAAGAGCAGAGAGAGAAGTAGCCCAACAAGCCGAGCGGCGTGGCCTGAAGCAATTTTGAAGAAGACTCCTCGTGGCGGCTGCGAAACAGCCACCTTGTACTTGTGTATCGGACCCATTTAATGGGGACAGACACGGCGGACTGTTAGGAAGCTGAGCGGTAACTCACGTTTACCGGTACATGTGCCATCCCCAAGACCATGTCTGTAAGAGAGCGATAAAACCTACCTACCACCTTGGCGGTAAGATCAAGCTCTCTACTCCTTTGAGAAGATAACCATCTCATTCCGCACAAAGGCACCTCTAACCAGAAAAGCCCAAATCTCACACAGCGTGAGGTGCCTCAGATGTGCGCCCCTGTGTGTGTGCCTATCAATTTCATTTTGGTTTCAAGTCTATGGAGAAGGTCCTGGACCCGAAGCCCACGAGGGAACACTTCCTGTGCTATGAGGGTCGTTTGCTGGTCCTGTTTTATTTGCTCATCTCTCACCTAAGCTAGGGTAGGTGAAGTCCATTACTTAGAAGGATTCCCTGCTTTAAATGAGCTGCTCTTGTAAAACTATAAAACCAGTGTTTCACTGAACGTTCAGGTGCATTTAGGTTTCAAATTTGGAGGCCCATGAGGCTTCCTGGGATTCACTAATATGAGAAGGAGTAATAGAAGTCAAGGAGGTGAGGGGTGCCTGGGCAGCTTAGTCAGTTAAGTGTCTCATTCTTGGTTTTGGCTCACGTCATGATCTCATGGTTTCATGAGTTTGAGCCCCGCATGGGGCTTTGGCTCACAGGGCGGAGCCTGCTTGGGATCTCTCTCCCTCTCTCTGCCCCTCCACCACTCATGCTGTCTCTCTCTCAAAAATAAATACATACGCTTTAAAAAAAAAAAAGTCAAGGAGGTGACAACACACCCAGTGAAACACTGAAAGGTATTCAGGGCCCTCATTCAAGGATAAAAATGAGTGATAACACCACTGACAATCATGTGCTGGAGTATCAACCAGAAGGCTTTAATTAAGCCAGTGTGATCCTTCCGAACCTGTTGTGTAACAGCAAAACTCCTCTGGTCTCTTCTGGAGGAGGTTATTTCAGAACTACAGGATTACAAGACCTGAGAGCCAGCCTCTCAAGTGCATCTTCCTTCTGAAGATGAACCGCATCCAACAGGATCCTTCGGGTCTGCTGCCTGGCCCCGCTCCACTCACTCCCAGCTGCCCTGAGTTGTTACTCAAGTCCTGAGAATAAACAAGGTCCCTTGGCTAAGTTTATTGATCACTAACACTGTAGTCCATATATTGGCTATAAGGGCAGGTGGTCTTCAATGCCATATGTTTGCCTTTGGAGGCCTGCATGCCCTGGAATGAAATAAAGGGTGTGTTAAAGGGGTAGGAAAAGTGCACGAGTTGAACTGAGACTCAGAAAAAACCGATGGAACCATGGGTCTCACACATCCTAGCCATGTGACTTGGGAAGGTCATTTCAGCTGGCCAACCCTAAATTTCTTCATTTATAGAGAAAAGAGTTAATAGAACTTATCTCATAGAACCTTATAAAGGGACATAATGGATCCTAAGTGCCTAACACAGTACCTGTCTACTTTGCAAGTACACAACAAACACACTGCTGCTGTAGATGGGGAGCCACGATCCATGTTCCCGTTGCTGTGTTAGATGCACAATATAAAATTTTTTAAAGAAAAAAAAACATCAAAGTCACTGTATAAGCAGGCATTATTATCCCCATTGTAAGGTTGAGGAAATGAAGGCTCAGTGGTTCTAAGTAAGTTGTCTCAGGTCCTGTGGCTGGCAAGCAACGGAGCAGGAACTCAGTGTAGGCTTGACTAACTGCAAAATCTATGTTCTTCGCCCCACAAGATGCTTCTTCGTGTCTCCTGCAGAGGCGCTCACCCAAATGGCACTGAACTAGGTGTCGGCATTGCCGAAGGATGCTCTCTTTGGGGTTGCCCTGGGCAGGGCCTCCTGGTGCCCGTAAGTGGGTGGCTGTTCATGCTGCTGCCCTCCTCCCACATTTCCCATGGTGTGAAAGGGGATTTTCACAGCATCAGAGGAAGAGCACGCTGCCCGAGGCCTGAATTCCTCAGAGTATCATCTGTGGTCTACGGTGCCGGTGCCTACGAGAGTTTTCTCAATGGTCAGAGAACAGATCCAAAACTGCAAGCCTTTTTTTCTTTTTTCTCCAGTTCTCACTATTTTTATTTTTGTGTGTGATCACATAAGCCACTAAGGCCTTCAGTCTAAGGGTTACTGAGATTTGGTGTCCATAAACTGAGGCTCACACATTCCCAGAATTTGCTAACAAGTCTGACTTCAACGATTGGCAAAGCTGCCCGAGCCACACGCTTAGAGTAGCTGGTTAGAAAAGCCCCAGTTTCGAGCAAGCATGTGGTCTTAAGCCGGTCTTTTGAGTTGTCATTAAGCGATACATAGACAGTTCCTGTTCTGTCCCAGGCTCTTCTCACACACTTTAGAAATGTTAACCTGTTGTTAATCTTTACAGTATTCCTTTGGCATAAACACTCTTATTATTACCTTTTCTCAGGGGGAAAACCGAGGCAAGAACAAGTTGAGCAAGCCACCCAAAGTCACACAGCTGGAGCGTGTCAAGCCAAGACGTGAAGACAGGTGGTCTGGGCCAGCATCCACACTCTCGTTTTATCTGAAAGTTCCTGTCGGTTGTGCTTGTTGTGTATTGTTTGAATAATGTTGCATATCACCATACTGACGACCCCAAACTTTCTTATTATTAACCTTTAATGACAGCAACAAACGGCAACGCTATCTATGGGGCATTCACTTTGCGCTAGTCACCATTCTAAGCACCTATTCATTCGTCTAATATATTAACTCATCCATCCTCTCTGCGACCATTCCACACTTACATCCCCAGATCAGTTTGCAAATTACAGGAATGAGGAGGAGGCAGCTTAGTGACCTGAACGTCACCCGCACACAGCTAGTAAGTCATGGGGCAGGGCTCAAACCCAGGAAGTCTGTCTCTCCAGCGCATGCTCTCCACCACAGCCTATCACAGCTCAAAAATGGGTCCTTTGCACCTGTCTAGCTTTCTCTGTCAGAAAGCAGGGACAGATACAGTACCTGAGAGGCAGTTTGGACCCCACGCCACAGGTCATTTTCAAAACTGTAACAAGAGAGGCTAGCCAGACCCAGTATTCATGGAGCAGCCAGCATGCAGAGGAAAAATTCTCATTTTGGACCAGGCGTAGCCTGCTGTTAGCAAAGAATCATGATGGGGATGCAGAGACAATGCAGGAATAGGGTGAATCAGCCAGAATCAGAGCTGTGGGGCCAGATGGTGTCTGCGACTGGGCATGTGGTGACAGGCAAGCCACTCACCTTTCCTGAACCCTGCTCTCCTTCCCAGGAGTTTATGGGTGGGGTCAATCCCACCTCAGAGTTTTGTGAATAATGAATAAGATAATAAAAGTGAAATTCTTGGCATCGAGACAGCTCATTATTACTGAATAAAGGACAGTGAAACATTTCCAAGAATTCCATTTCTGTTATTTTTTTAAAAACACACGAGCGCCAATCTCTACTGAACACGTGACACAGGTCTCTTCAAACGCTGGATAGCCAATGACCCCGCTGGTGTGTCTGCTTAACTGAAGCACCTTTCCTCATTCCTGCCTGCACCTCGGCTGAAATGTTTCCCTCTCTATCTGGCTTCTGGGAGGAGGATGCTGTTAGTACTTCTGGTACAGCATCTGACCTTCTCCGGTCCTAAAGGGGTAACTGATTGGTTTCACCAACGATGCCAACATACCAACAGCCATATTGGTAGTGTTTTGTTTCACTGCATTTGAAGCCGCCATGTACTTCCTCTTGGCCACAACTCTGTTTCATGTGATTTGGTGGGTGTCTGTGGCTTTTGGGTTTGTTTCAGAGGCAATGACTTTGCCAACCCAATCTGCATAATTCTGTTTACTTGCCTTTGTGAAGGAGAGACCTTGCCAGAGCCATGGACTCTGACATCAGGGTCTGAGGGCCGTGGGGTTCTTTTGTCTTTTTCATGCCAACAAAAAGGAACCACGCTCAAAAAGGTGGGCAATTCCATTCCGTTCCGAAGCTGTGTGTTAGTACACAAACAAACAGCATCTCTGTTCCACCTGTACAATAAATAATGAGCATACGCCCTCCATGGCATCCTGAAGAATACGCTGTTTCGCACTCTAATCTTGGTAGAGTCTACAGAAATTAGATTTCCCTCAAGGTCCTCATTCTTCTTCATGAGGCACCCCTCCGCCATATGGCTTTAGTTGGCATTAGCCATCACTTGGGGGCTTCACTAAAGACGCGCTGTCCTAATGCATATCTCCAGACATAGAGATTCAGTAAGTAATGGGACAGGCCCAGGTCACCTGTAGATTCAATACGTTGATAATCTTCTCCCTTCTCCACACACAGTCCTGCAGGTTCTGAGGCAAACGGGTTCTTGTACTACACCTTCGGGCGTGCTCTTGCACACACGGTTTTGTTAAGTCCTTTGTTATTGAGGGGAGGCTCACAGAAGTAATTATTTGGAATCGATGATAAAAAGCCACAGTATGGAAACGGAAGATGAGGAGCTCTGCAATTCGGCAAAGCTTCGTTCAAATCCAGACTCTATCACTTACTAGCAGCATGAGCTTGGGGAAATTACTTACTATCTTTGAGACTCAGTGTTTCATCTATAAAGCGGGAATAATACCCCCCCCCCCCCCCCCCCCCGCCCAGCAAAAAACATTTACCCTGAAGGTGAACTGGGATATGTTGGTTAAATATAAAACAGGCACAAACAAAGCACCCACTTTGAATGTGGATAGGATAGTTCCTAAGTGGTGCTGAAGCGTCCCCTCCTTTAAATGACGTTGTTATGTTTCTACAAGGAAAAAGAGCAAAGGTCAATGATATCCATAGGCTTAAAACAGGATTTTCCTGGAGATTTTGCCTCTGACTTGTTTTTCTTTGGCACTCAAAGGAAGGGAACAAAGCCTGGGTAGACTCTACTGTGTGCCCACAGATGGAGTGACCCAAAGAAGGCTGTCAGTGATGACCGATGGCCCTGGACTAACCCCTGAAGTAGTTCTAGCATCCAAACAGGCAAAGAGCTGACCGATTAGAGGCTGCAGGAGTGAGCACACTCAGGGTCCAAGCCCAGCTGATGCCCAAACCCGTGGCCAAGTACAGATCAGCGTCAACCTGGCCTGACAAGGCGCTGTGGCCCCGCGTCTCTTCTCTGCATCGGAGGAACCACAGAGATGTGAAGCCAAAGATGTCCCTGACTGGGATCAAGCCCTGCAGGTGTAGAGGATTGGTTGATCAACTTTCCACAGACAGTACCTCAGTCATGATCTGAAATATGAGACTTTGTACAAGTGACACTAGGTTGCCCAGTTACTCCATGAGGGGTGCCTGGTGCAGCTAGATGTTCTATCAGGCACACTGAGCAGGGAAAAAATAAAACCTGTTATCTGAACAAAACATGGAAATAGTTGTCATTGGGGGGGGGGGGAACAGAACTTTACTAATGGACTTCTTTACTTTACATTTTTGCATTATTTTTGTGTTAAACCACCTATGACGATACACTAGGAAGCCACATCTTTGTTTTTATTTTTTTAAGGCCAGAGGCCTATATAGATCTTCATCTGTCCTGGGTCCTGCCTGCTGAGGGCTGAGTAGGTGGCTACTCCCTTGATCAGATCTTAAGGTCCTGAGGCCAACAATCCTACACCCCAAGTCTGGCCTTGAAATATGCCCTCCTACCCAAGGCTCCTGTGAAAACGGGAATGTTTTCTTAAATTATTCATAGCCATTATTGCTAAATACCAAATACACATGCTCAGTACTGGCAAGAGTATGGTTCTAAGAAGGAAAAGTCAGGCAATACTACAAGAGGAACACAGTTTCATACTGAATTTTCAGAGAGAGACACTGGTCCTAAATAGAAAGTGTGACTTTGGGAAGAACCATATCGTGATTTGTAAGAAAGATATATATTTGGTCATTCAGATGAGTAAACTAGACTTCTCATATATATTTGGTCTTGATCCATGGCTCCTGGCTCACAGTCCCAAAACCTATGAAATTTCCTCAAGTGTAGAGAGTGATTAAGGTGTCTTTTGTTATGTTAATGAGGTGACTTTGGGAAAGCATCTAAGGATGGGGGTTAGTTGCCAGGGGAGTCAACCATTTTTTCTTTTTTTAATTTAAGACAGAGAGCCCTCACAAGCAGGGGAGGAAGCCAGAGGGAGAGAGAGAGAGAGAGAGAGAGAGAGAGAAAATCTTAGGCAGGCTCCATGCTCAGCACGGAGCCTGATGCAGGGTTCGATCCCACAAACCCTGGGATCATTACTGAGCCAAAATCAAGAGTCAGATGCTCAACGGACTAAGCCACCCAGGTGCCGTGAGAGCCAATCATTTCTTTAGCGGGTCAGAACTTCCAGTTCAACCTGGTGGGGAGAAGAAGGGTTGGAAGTGGAATCAACCCCAAATATCAATGATTTCATGAATCACGCCTATATAATCAAGCCTTCGTGAAAACCCACAAGGGTGGGGTTCAGAGAGCTTCCAGGTTGGTGAAACCAGGCAGATGTGGGGAGACTACACCCAGAGAGGACAGGAAAGTTCACACCCTTTCCCCACACCTCGCCCTGTGCATTTCTTCAATCTGGCTCTCCCCTAAGTTGTATCCTTTTATAAGAAACTGATGATCTAGTAAGTGAAATGTTTCTCAAAGTTCTGTGAGCTGCTCTAATGTATTAAACCTGAGAAGCAGGTCTCAGGAACTGCTCATTTGCAGCTAGTAAGTCAGAAGCACAGACAACAACGTGGGCTTGCCAATGGTATCTGAAGTGGGGCTGGCGACAGTCTTGTGGAAAAGGGCCCTGTACCTGTGAGATCTGATGCTGTCTCCAGATAGTGTCAGCATTGAGTTGAACTGTAGGACACCCAGCTGGTGTCAGAGAATGCTTGTTAGTGGTGTGGGAAACATCCCCCTCCATACATTGGCACTAGGTCCAGCAACCCGAAAAGAGGACAGACCTTCAAGTGAAAGAGAGTGGGACACTGGGCAATTGAGAGAGCTTAAGAGCATCCTGGGGCAGGTGAAAGGATTAAAAAGAAGGAACGATGGATTGTGGCAATTCTGCCAAGGGCCTATGGTTTTCATAACCACTGAGGGAGAGGGACATGTTTTCTAGTCCAAGAGCCTAAGCCTCAACTTTGCCTCAACTTTGCCTCAACTCCAAATCTTGCTGCCAGATCCAGATTTCTCTGTCTACACGCGAGTGGAATCCTATGGCTCCCTTTTGGAACGTGAGAATGAAAGAAGATTATATAATGATCAGTTTGTGTTCATTCAACTTGGTTTTGCTTATACTGTTTCATTCTGGAAGTCTTGTCTCTCTAACGGAGCCATAATCTCTTTGAGAGGATTGGGTCCTACGTTCTTCTTTAGTGTCTCCCTCTGGGCAGAACCAATGGACGCTGACAAACGCCGGGCGACTGGCCGATCACCTGATTCTTTACCTTCAACAAGTGTTCATTTGGCCCCAGGGGCTCTATGGTGGATTCACTCTTCCTGTACCAGTCGTGAGAAGTATTAATGCTCAGGTCATAAGAACAAGCTTTGCTGAGCTATTCACACCAGCATGGAGAAGGGACAGTATGTGGTGGAGAAGCATTGTATCTGCCAAGCATCTCCCTGAAGATTTAGATCATTGAAAATGCCAAAGATTCCAATGATGTCATGCTTCTTGCCATCTAGGAGTCAAGTGAAATTGGTGACTGTCACAAATATCCTGTTAATTTTTGCTTTTCCGGTATATGACTCTGGCTAGATCCTAGAGCAGCGTCAAAGACTTCATCAGGCGTGTGTCCGTAGAATTTTAACTGACTGACAAATGTTTGTTCAACATTTATGCTGAGTAACTACTCTATGCCAGGCACTTTGCTAGAGACTAGAATGTGATGTTGGAGCACAGAGAACATGACTTTGCTACTGATCATCCCCTAGGAAACTCTGCCCTCCCCGCACCACCGAATCCTCACAGAAGTAAAAACAGGAACTACCATGCCCACTATTGGTAGACCTTTGCATGTATTTTCTCAGGTAATCCACATGACAAACCTTCACGAAACTGAAACATGGAAAGTTATGGAACTTGTCCAAGGTCTCACAACTACCAAGTGAGAGAGGCATGATTTAAACTCAGGCCTTTCCCCATAATTCCGGTTGTACTGGTTTTTCAACAAATTCACCAACATCCTGGGATTCCTTCTCAGCAGCGTATCGATTCTTGTCCCTGCCAATGGTGTCAAATCTGATTATTTCTCTCCTCTAAGAGAGCCAAGCAGGGTTTATCATAGATCCTGTACAACTTCACGATTCTCTGCAGGCATGTCTCAGAATTGCAACAAATGCCTTAGAAACTAATGTCAGAACGCACACACTTCCAGACATACGGGGGACTCCTCCAACTTGACAGACGATGAGTAGTCATCCAGGAATTACATGATAGTGACAGTGCTATTTCTTGAAGCTCATATGCCAAATTGCAGGCTGCTCCACAGCACTAGGCTTCACCAGTCTGAACATGGCCTGGGGACAAACCCATCGAGGCTGTGCCAGCAAAGCCCAGACCTCCATGTGAACGTTCATTATGAACGATTAACTTTGTCCCCGACTCATGACAGCTAAGCAGCACTCGGGCTACGGTCGCCCTAACCAACAAAATAGGAAAGCATCCATCCGTTCCCTGCTGTCTCCTCCTTCCTTTGCTTCCTCTCCCTCACATCACGCATCTAATAATCAACAGCTCCATCAGTTCCATAATCTCACATGCTCGGCAATATACCATTATTCTTCACCCCCACCCCTACTGGTTCAAACTCTCATCATTTGCTGCACGATTACCGTGGCTGTATTCTATCTGGTGTCTCTACGTCCAGCTCTGTGACCGCCAGTGATCTACTCTGCACGTTGATGCTGCCAGAGTAATATTTTAGAAATCCAAATGTATAACTCTCTTCTATATTCAAACTCTCCACTGACTCCCCATTGACAACAGAAAGGCATCTTCTTAAGAGCTACTCTTGAAGGGCCTTTAAGAATATTCCTTCTACTTTTCAGACTTCTTTTATGTCACTCCCAGCGTGACATTCTCCAAAGATGCGCAACACTCTTCCTTCTGTGCTTTCAGATGACGTGCTTTTCTTTCTGCCTAAATTGCTTTTCCTTTTCTTGGTTAACTCCTACTCATCCTTTAAAGCCAACCTAAAGTCTTCTCTCTTCTGGGAAACCTTTCCTAACCCTACCACACAGACCACTGCTACTTATTTTGTACGCCCAGAGTAACTTTTGCAAGTATTTGCTACCACGGTGGAACGGAATTGAAATTTATTGTCGAATCAGACTATAAGCTCCTCAAGGTTAGGGGCAGATTTTACCCCTCTCCCCTACTTGAGGAGTGACAGCTGACATACCGTTCAGTAAGCATCAGTTTCCTGCCTTCTGCCTACCAAGATCCCTAGTTGCTTACTTACAAAATTAGGGGCTTGGGTGAAATGGGTTTGACAAATCCTTATAGCCAAACGGTCTTTCATCAGTTAACTCATATGTTTGCATGGCTCCTTTAAGTCTTTGCTCAAATATCATGTTGTCAGGGAGGCTTTCTCTGACCACCCTATTTAAAATGTAGCATTCTATCCCGGCACATCCCTTATCCTCTTTACTGAATTATTGTCTCTATAGCACTTTTCTCCCTGTAACATAATCCATAATACTCATGTGTTTTATTTACTGTTTCTCTCCAAAACAAAACAAAACTCCCATGAGGGCGAGAAATTTACCTGCACTCCTGTATCTCTGGCACCAAAAATGATGCCTGGCATAGAGCTGGCTGTCAAGGAGCATTTGTTGACTGAATGAGCTCTCAAATGTTAGAGGTGAAAGGTTCAAAGGGATCATCTCATCAACCAGATTTAAAAAAAAAAAGTCACTGACACCTAGTCAGCAGCCACACCAGGATCAGCTACAGAGATGTGGCCCAACAGTGAGGACTGCAGGCTGACTGACAACTCTCAGAAACAGGGTAGTGTAATTCAAGCAAGAAAATGAAGCTAACTATGAGTCTAAGAACAGGAATAACCTGGGTGGCCCCTGAAAATACAGCTGTCACATCAAGCCCACATGGTCACACGTTGAGCATAATCATGATTCTCTGTGCATCTCCCCATAAAACACAGTGTGACAGAAAGAAGTGGGTGTAGCCCCCAAGGGCAAAGATAGAGGAGTATGTCTTCTAGCCTCTCCTTTCTTTGCTCTTCTCTGATGACGTGTGTACCTTTGGAACCGAGGGACCTACACTTCTTCGCCTTCTATGGCAGCACCCTACAAAAGGGTGACACTTATTATCTCTCTCATAGAGACTTGACTGGGGCCCACAACATAAACCCCCCTGGGACCAAGCTATTAATTTAGCGATTTCACACACTGCCAAGTAGAAGGGGGAGACGGTGTCTTTCTTTTATCACCAAATTCTAGCCATTCAACTCGAAATAACTACCTCTGTGTAAAGAAGCATAACTAATAAAGTATTTCTTAAGCACCTCTTAATGGAGGCCCATTTATTAGCAGGTCAATCCCTCTTCCACAATGTATTCTCCACTTAAGACTGACCTGTGTGGAGGCAGTCAGGGCACAGGATACTACATTCAGAAAGCAAAACAGCCCAAATCTATGACTTCTTGAGTGGTTTTACCTAAGGACCACATAAGGGACCATATAGAAAAAAAGTCTATCCCTTACAGTTCTGTGTAGTTTGGAGGGAAGAAGGGAGTCAAATGTTGATGGAGAGAAGGGTAGATTCCAAGGTTCTTGGATGCCAAACCCTTTGATTGCCCTCGATTCAGGACAGCTATTGAGAGACGTCCAATGATATGTACTCTGTTAGGATCAGGGAGTCCGAGGACTCTGAGGCCAGGAAGGGCTTTGGAGAATCTCCCTGGCTCTACTAGGGGGAACAATTACTAGAGACAGCTAGAGTACTCTTCTCTCTCCTACAGAAAGGCAGTGGCACTGTGACAGGGGTGGTGACTATAGGCAACAAGAAGTGTTTTTATGTCCCATGGCCTGAATGGGACTCAGAGATACTCACTGGTCCCAGTTGAGGGGGCCCAGAGATGCTTAAACACAGGAAAAACAACAAAATCCTGCATTTGGCACAAAAAAGCCACTGTGGACTCAGGTTTGGGGAGACTCAGCGGAAAAAGACCAGAATCACAGGTTCCAGCAGTGGGTGCTACCCGGGAAACAGACTGGCCACTCTCTCACCCAAACCAGAAAGGATTGGTTTAAGACTGTCCAAGTCTGAGGAACCTTCCTCTTCATCCACCAGGATATAACATAAATTATTCCCAGACACTACTGTGGAAAGGAAGAGAGAAGAAGAGATAATTTGAGAGTATGAAATTGTTTTTTTAAAGGGCTACCTTTTGAGGTCCCTGTGAGAAAGATAAGCTGGATCAATCACAGGAAGAAAGAATAGAGCCACATTTGTGTTTCACATCTGCACAGGAAAGGTATTTTTGCCATCGTAGTGCATTTCAGGGTATTTTTCAGGATTTTTAAAAGTCTATGTGAAACAAATTTTTGTATCATGGAGTGACTATATATCTCTAGGCTAAAATTAAAAATCCTAAGTCAGACCCATGACCCAGGGAGTGAGAAGATTCATGAATGCAGATAGAGAATTGTCAGCATAAAGTAGAAAAGAAGGGTGAAGAAAAGTTATCACTGGAGCCCCTTCTTCGTCTGTAAAGTTTTGAGAGGTGGAACCAATTTTTCAGAGAGCAATGCCCAATACTACCAGCATCAATTCAAGACTGGGGCATATTTAGAGAGGTATTTTTGGAAAAAAGAGAATGGACTTCAACAACTCATCATAAAGAGCATACGCAGCCAATATTTAATTAAGTCGACCCCAGAAGATCCCAGGAGTCAGGGAGTAGGTTCATTAGTAGTCTTGTGAAATCTAGCTGAGTCAATACTCATCCCCTCTCTTGAGGTTTAAAAAAAAAAAAAAAAAAAAAAAGAGAGAGAGAGAGAGAGAGTGATTAAAAAGTATTTACTTCCTGGGAATAAAGCAGACCATGATTAAAGATTAGATTTGGCACCAACCAATCCATCTTTCCCAGTGTCTTTTGGTAAAGAAAGTCACTCATCTCCACTCTAGAAGCCACTAGAAGTTTTTCCTAGCTCAAGGAAAACATTTCCAACATACTATCTGCAACTCTTAGGTGTGGGTGTAGGGTCATGTAATGGACCAGTATTGGGAAGAGGCTGTGCCTTCTTGGAGACCAAACAGTGATACAAGGTAAAAGATTCAATCCATCCCCAGATTTGCTAGCCAAACTTGGAGGGATTGGGTACGAGCGCACAAAGAAATAAATGTAGGATAATAATCAAGCTCTCACCTTCTTGGGAAAAGGGAGAGTAAGACCTTAATCACGAATTAATGTCTTTTCAAGAATACAAAGGTTTACCATGGTAGCAATACAGGTTTCAAACATCTCCCAGTTTAGGCTCCCTTATCCATTAGCTTCTGTCTGTCTCCTATTCCCTAACTGCCATGAGGGGTTAGTCACAAGGCTGAAGTCAGAAAATAGACAAGGCCCACTTCAGAGGTAGGACGCCACCTATGGTAGAAGGAATCTCAGGTAGATAAAAGGGGAGCTTTAAGAGGAAAATCTGCTTCTTGCAGTCTGGGGTAATTCTGAGGGGGGAAAATGAGACAGAATAGAAGAGTGAGGCAGGCAGCTGTTAAGGCTATCATGTTTCTCTTCTCCACACAGTTAGGAGTCAGAAAGAAGGGGGTGGTGCTTCATAAACATGTAAATAGTTTTGGAGAAGCCCAAGGATTAGGGCTTAATGGCAACCTCTCCCCCCTGGAATGAAAACCTATTTTGTGGCACCACCTGACATGAAACAAGACTAGTTGGACGGAGGTGGAAGTGATAGAAGAATAATCCTGGGCTAGAACCAATGCCTCTCAACGGGAGGTTAATGGCGTGCAGGACACCCAGAAGTTCCTATATCTCCAAGAAGAGGACAAACTGTGAGAGCCCTGCTGGACCCAGGGATGGCAGGGTGTGGGATATACCGTCTCCCATGGAAGAGGACTCGAGACTGGGTACACGACTGCAGTGGTGAATGTCAGGACAAAAGCACCTCAGCCTGGAGAGCAGCCCTACTCAACTACTTTCCAGCACAGTTCAGCTAGAGCCCAAGGGATTTCTATGAATCTGAGGCTCCCCAATTCCATAACTGCCACAAAATCATGTTAACCACACCCTTTCTCCACATACCTGATTATATTAGAGAAGTGCAGGCAGGCAAAGAGGAAATCTGAAAGACGAAGGATATGACCTAGACAGCCTGAACATCTGCCAAAAAGGATTGCTAAATTGGACTGGACTCAGTGTATCGGGTTATAGTAAAATTTATAAACTTCCCATTTTTTGACGTGGTTGGTTTGTGAAGAAGGTCAGATGAGTAATAACTAAAAATAAAAACTAATTTCTTTGTGCATCTGAGGGCAATAGAATGAGTAATTTTATAATCTTGGTATATTATAAATGAATAAGGAATAGTGTCCAAAAAGCCAATTAACAAGAAAACTCTTTTATTGATAGAAAAGCAAAACAAATTTTCCATGAATTCTAATATCTGTTTTATTCTATTGGATATATTGGAGTTCAAAAATCAGTTTTTCTGTTGCTCTCGTCATTACTGTTGTTGTTGATCTCCCTATACAAACAACCCAAAGAAATCACAAGTGTCCCTGCTTCAAAAAAGGTAGAACTATCTTAGTAAGACATTGTCCCCAACTGAAGTTAATTAAACTCTTATTGTTAGCAAAGCATTCCTACAGGGCACCAATGGTATTACTAGGTTGGTGACATTAATAAGTACTGATGTTAAGTCATCAAAGCTGCTTCTCAAATGCTATCAAGTAAATCAGAAACCAAATCAGAATCAGAGTGATGTTCAGTTCAATGATTAAATACCCCTCGATAGATACATCAGTTCATTCGAATGTGAATGAAAACATCTAGGAGCCATGATCACTAATCCCCAGAAAGGACGGCCCAGATTAAGTGGTTTTTCAAATTCAGATTCAAAGTTCAGATTAACAGGGGGATGGACCTGAGGAGCCTGACCAGATTAAAGTTTCTGGTTCTAATTTAACCTATAACTTCCACATAGTACCAGCTAGCAATTGCTCAACTGTCACCCACAGAAAAACATTTAAAGCGTAGGTGTACACAATAGGGAAAAAAATGGAATTTTAACCATTATCTAACTAAGTCAATCGATACAGAAATGGTGGAAAAGTCAGATGCCAAAGGTTTTTTTTTTTTTTAAGCTAATTTATCCATATTTTTCAGAAGCTACATATCAAACTAAACAGATAATGGTCATATTTTCACTTTACCATTAGATATGCAGATATAAGTTCTATCTCCACACAACATACAGGCTGAAAATTAAAAAAAAAAAAAAAAAAAAAAAAACCTAGCCACAATCCAGGTCTGTGGCCCAGATAGCCCTAAAGCTCTTCTAGATGTGTTTGCTTTCCATCTAGATATTTAGACCACATAGATATGGTCACAAGTTCATTATCATTGCTACATTTGAGTCACTAACTAGGAAAAGAAGCTTATCTAATTACCAATTCCCAGAGCCAACCGAGACTCTCCCCTTTCATTAAATAAAGAGAAAGTCATTCAGATTTAACCCGAGAAATAAGTACATGCATATACCTGACACCTCAGTATCCTCTCTGGAGAAGAGGATGGAACAACTATTTGGTTTCCATCTCATTCTTGTAATGACAGAAAAGAGAATACAAAAAGTCCATTGTAAATTTGTACAAAATGTATGCATATATAAATACATATCTATGGGTGTATATAAATTCTAAAGAAGATTATATTTATCTACATCTTTAAGATTCAGAGTCCCATACAGCTGACATAATGGTATACTCTCTCCAATTGTCTCATTTTTAAAAACAGCAAGAATCAAGCATGCCACCTTAATTTATACTGAAGAGCCATTGCAGAAGTTGGGCTGCAGCTATAGGGATTTGAAGCAATTCATTTGACGGGACATCGGTGAATAAAATCCTTAAAATAAATTTAGCTATTTCCAGATTGCCTTTCGTTTCATACAAATGAAATCCAAAATGCCCTGTTGGTAGCATCCCAAACTCCTGAGACTGTCATTTGAGCTCAATAAGATGCAATGCTCTCTCTAAACAGGGTCTGTGCAAATTGCTGGGATATGTGCTTATTGCAATAAGTGGGTGTGGGGACTGGTCTTACTAGAATTTCGTGTAATTCACTATCATAAAAATCTCAAGTGACACCACCAGAAGCTTAGAATTCTGAGTATCCTAAACTCAGTATGAAATCTGAGTCACAAGCCACATCATCCTTACAAAGAGCACTATTAAAAATATTCGACCATAGCCAGTTGAAGGAGAAAGGCATACATATTTAAAGGTGCACAATAAGGTCATATTATGGATGTGTGCCCATGTTTAGAGGTATCAAGATATTTTTTAAACAGTATTCGTAATGCTTTCATTTCTCCTGTTTCCTCTATTCCTTTGGGGAAAAATGATACAGGACAATTTCCTAATTACCCCCTAGAGTGTACAGGCTGCTCCTTGGAAGGGGATTATTATTGCATGCCTTGAATGCACTGTGATTCATAAGGCAAGAACGTACGAGTAGCTTCAGCACCAAGGATATGGAATCATCATCCAGCACTGCTCACAACAGAACATCTTATTGCTTTAATAAAATGGGAAATTATTCACTGTAAAAAGTGCACCAAATAAGGGGGAGAAAGTAATATCCATGCACTTAGTGGAGCTTACTGGAAATGAGGAAGCTCCCTTCTGAGTCCCTGATTCTATTCAAATTTCAAAAGTCCAAAAGTCATTCTGTAATAAGGTATTAAAGAGCTACAGCTGGATGAGGGTGAGCTACAAAATTTAATGGACTTTCTTCTTCACAGTGCCTTAGTCATCCTGATGTAGCATGTAGAGCTCTGATATTCTAAAGGATTCCCTAGTGGCCTCAGGGAGTTAATGCACTCTTTCTAACTATTACTAGGAAGTGACTAAGGCACTGGAGAGAATCTGGTTCGTTGTTTAATAGGCTGTACCCAAAGATTATATCTGGTCTTCCTAATATCACAATATATGGCATGCTTCAGTGATGATCCTCTGTGCTTCAGGAAAGGACTTGAGTATCTAATGGGTCGTTAAAATCAAGCTTATTAAATTATTTGTATAAAAGATGCAGACTGAGCTTGGGCAATTTAACAGATGACCTAAAACCTCAGAGGTAATCTTTTCTCTAGATAAGAGCACAGCAACCTGGAACCAAGAGAGAAAATCTAGAATTACTAGTTACTTGAGAGACGGATGCACTTAAGGGCATTGTTGCCTTACACGCTGCAGGTAATAAGAACTCTTCTGGTTGAGCTTTTTGTAGAACATTCTCATTCATACATTATCCAAACATTTAAATAGCTGTCAAAGAATTGATTCCCAAGAAAGGACGCCAGTGCACATAATTAAGATTGTAATATGCTTCTGGCCCCTTCTATCACCAATCCAAGGGAAACAGAGTGGTAAATGAGCACAGGTGGACCCACTTCTAACACAGAAGGCCTTGTCTGGCAACAGGAGAGAGAAAACAAAAATACTGACCTTCTTCTCTCTCACTGTGTTTTTCTCTCCATCTTTTTTTCGTATATCCAGGGAAGGTAGGTAAGCCAGAGTAAGAAAAGATAAAGAACTTTCTATTGCTGCATCTCAGATGCAGGCACACATTTGTAACTAAACAAGCTTCAAATATTTTTTATCCGACAAGCAGTTACTGGGTTTAACGTCTCTTGAAATTTGCACGTCCTGTCATCCAAATTGCCCAATATCCCCACCAGTCTCGCCCCCAACGCACACAGTACATGAAGCACATACGCCACTGCCTCCAGGTGGTAGGTGCATGCAGCGAGGACTAGAGGCACTGTTTCAATATTAACCATGTTTTAATAGATGGCATTCCTGCACATCCATTATCTGTTTGTTTTCTGTTGTGGTTGTTTCTGCTATTCGCAAAAGAAAAAAGAAAACATGTGTTATCTCTTTTTAACAGCCCACTACAGAGTAAGATACAAAAGAACACTTCTGGAAACAGCGGAAGCCAGGCCTGTACCACGGAATTGTTCATCCAGTGGTAACCATTATATCAACAGCTAGAAATTAAGAACAAGACTATACAGTTTGGAGGATGTAGTACAGAACTATAGTTTGCTTCTGTATTTGGTACCAATATAATAAATATATAACAAAGGTGCACTTGCTCTAAAAATTAAACAGAAACATTCTGGTTGGTTAGATACTGCACTTTCAGTACTGCACATCACCTAGTACTTTTTTTTTTTTTTTTTTTTTACAAAAAAGGTAACTAATGCAATGTTCAATAATAAAACCAATAGTACACGCGCAAACCCGATTGTAGAAAAAGAAGAAAGAAGCCAACAAAAAGCTGAAATAGTCATTTCCCAAAACAGCCCCTCCTCCGCCTGCACAACCAAATAAAGTAACCAGTTTGGTGAAGCAATTTCAGCACCAGACCTGGCTGGACAGCTTCTGGATCCTCTGTGAATCCTGAAAATGCCACAACTCAAAAGGTGTACAGCTGGGGGCAGGGCAGGCAGCAAAAGCAGATCTTTCTTTCTTTTTCATTTTCTTTCTTTCTCTTTCTTTCTCTGCTTTTCTTTCTTTCTTTCTTTCTTTCTTTCTTTCTTTCTTTCTTTCTTTTCTTTTCTTTCTTTCCTTCCTTTTTTTCAACTCATTTAAAGATTTTTAGCCAGCGAGGGACATTTCTAAAAGTAAATTTAAATGCCTGGTCCTAGAAAAGGGAATGGGTAGCTAAGGGGTGAGAAGAGGGCTGACCGGAGATGGGTTCATGTCATTTATGTTTTTCTGGGACTGTCTCTGTGGCCTCTTGTAGTTCTGGTGCTTAATGTAGACGTTTTCTTTATAATATACTATTGCCTGAGCCCGGCTGAGGGTAGGAATGGGGAAGGGAGGGCAGCTCAAGAAAAAGGGAAAGCTTATGGGGGATGGGGGAGGGTGGTGGGGGGGGTGGAAGGAAAGGAAGTTAACTGAACCTTAACTTGACAGCTATGTACAAAACACCGGGCCCCCTCCACTCCCTTTGCTCCGGGAATCAATGCCTTCTTTTCATATTTGGTAGCTTGTGCGGTTTCTCCTCCTTAGTGTGTGTGTGTGGGGGGGGGGGGGGGGGTGCAGGGTGGAGAGGGAAGACGCATCGTTCATTGACAGTGAGAAATTATGTGATTTGTCATGCGCTTGGATTGTTATTAGTATTATAATAATTACTATAAATATTAATAATAAAGTATTATCAGCGTTATTTCTTCTTCCGAGACTTTCCTTGCCCAATATTTACAAATACCGCACAGTGCCTCGGCGGAGGAGAAACAGAGTGAGGGGAGGGCAGATACGGAAAGAAGGAAGAGGGAAGAGAAGCCAGAGAAAAGTGGGAGGGGAAGGACGGAGGGGGATAAAAGCAAGGAAGGCCAAGATGCTGGACATGAGGGAGAGGAGAGGAGAGAGGGGCTCAACAATCAGGACAGTACCACCGTTTGCAAAAGGCCCTCGCCAGCGGTGTCCAAACAGGCGGAGGCCGCGTGTGCTCCTTGCGGACTGGGGGCCGGTGGAGGAGGAGGAGGAGGAGCGCGGGCACCCTGGCACGGGAGGCCGGGGGCCGAAGACGAAGAGGAGGCGTCGGAGGGGGCGCAGAAGGCGAAGTCCCGGGGCTGCCTCTCCAGCCGGGTTTCTTTGGCAGGGGCGGGGGCCTGGCCGCTCGCCGCTGGGGGCAGCCCCCGGCCGCCGCGGTTGCTGCTGCAGTGATCCCGCTCGTACTCCTCCTGAGCCCTCTGCATCTTCCGCTTCTTCATCCTCCGCTTGTGGATGTGGAAGGTGGAGAGGGACAGCACGATGAGGCAGAAGATGAGGGTGACCAGGACAATCAGCACCAGCGTGGACGAGAAGGACTGGAAGAGCTGCTGTCCCACCTGCGTGATGCAGGTGCCGCCGCCGCTGCCGCCTGCACCCGGGCCACGGGCGCTCGCGTTGCCGCCGCCGCTGGCGTTGGGGGAGGCAAAGGTCCGGTTGAGGAGACACGGCGGCAGCGCCAGCCTCAGCTCCTTGGGCGCCCTGGCACTCATCGGCACTGGGCGGGGAGGGGCCGGGCCCACCACACTTCCTCTCCCGGGCACACCGTTCCCACCAGCCAGGAGGAGGACGGAGCCCACGCCACCCCAAACTACTCCCTGGTGCGGGAGAGGATGACGCGCGAGCCAAGGGCCGAGGGGGCCACCGCGGGCGGGCGGGCGAGCGAGCCGGCCGGGAGGCGAGCGGCGCGCAGGAGATCCTCTCCGGCCCCGCCTGGAACGCGAGTCCGCGCGCCCTTTTCCTTTCCCAAGGCACCAGGCTGCAAAGAGAACAGGCTGAGTTAGGACCCCGGCCTCTGCCCGGGGCCGTGCGGAGGGCCGGGAGGCTCCGCCAGCCCCGCAGAGCGGCCCCCCCGGGCACGCTGCCCCAGCGGGGCGCCGCCCGCCGTCCCCACGGCCCGGCCCGCGGACCCCGGCCCGCCCGCCCCCCGACCGCGCACCCGAGCCGCCGCCGGCTTCGTGCTCGCGCCGCTCGCCGGGAAGGGGTCTGCGCCGGCACCGCGGAGGCACGGATTACTCAGCAGATAAGGCAGCCTTCCAGCGCCCGCCACAACTTTCTAATTGCAACCGACACACGGCCGCCGGGGAACGTGGTCCCCGCTTCCCAGAGCGCCGCCTCGCCTCTTTCCTTCGCCCTCCTAGTGGACGTATTCCCGTGGATCCTGCCCTTCCCAGCACCCACCCCCCACAGCCCAGCGAGCCGACTCCGGTACGCAGTGCTCCCTTCTCTTCCCTCCCCCTCCAGACTCTCCTTCCCTGGCCGGCTTCAGGTCCCTTAAGTCCCGCGCCCCTGGGGGACCACAACAACCACATCCTACTCCGCCTCTGTCCGTGGTCACAGCTGACGCGCAGGATCGCGCTCCATCCTTTCTCCAGCCTTCTTCCCTGGTACCTCCCCCCAACCAAAAAAAAAAAAAAAAAAAAAAGCAGCTGAAACACCTTTTTCAGCTAAAGCACATCCCCGCAAACGCCCCCTTGTCCCCATCTCCCGGTGCCCCGCACTGGGCAGTGTCCTGCTCCTTTCTAGGGGGACTGGAAACGGAAGGCTAAGGGTTCTCGTCTGCAAAGTTTGGCGAACGGACCTTCTCTCCTGCCTTCCCGGCCCCAGCTCGAGGCTCTTCCCGGGCACCAGAGGTGGGGGGCGCGGCACCCAGCAGAGCCCCCCGCCGTTCTCCGGAGGCAGCTGCTAACTGTTGCAGTGCGGAGCGGAGAGGAGGCGCGCGAGCCGGGGCTGGGCAGGGTGGGGGTCGCGGCTCCCGCCAGGGGGGCCTGCGCAGGCCGCGGGAGCCGTCCTGCCCGCGGGCGTCCCGGGCCCCCCGGCGGCCCGGAGCCTGCAGCCGCACCCCGTCCCTTACCTGGGGCCACCGGCTGGCTGCGGGCAGGGAGCCCCCGCCGCGCGGCTGCAGTGGCGGCTGCAGAAGGCGCGGAGTGAAGGGGCCGGAGACCGAGCCTCGCCGCCGCCGCCGCCGCCGCCGCCGCCGCCGCTTCGGGGAGCTCAGCTCGCAGCCTATTGCCAGAGAGGCCGGTGACGTCAGGCAGCCACCGCCAGGGCTCCGAGCCACCCCTCAGGCCCCCACCCCACCCTCATACCCCAACACCCAGGCCTGGCCGAGCGCGCCTCGGCCACACACATCCCCAGACTCCCTCTGCGTCCCCGCCAGGGGCCACCGACCAGGAGCAACCCCAGCAGCGCGCTCTGAGCAACCCACCTTCCGCCCTGCTCTGCCTGCGAAGGGCCGAAGCTTCAGTTCTGGGGCTGCCCGACTCCTCGCCCACGACCCTTTGCCACATGGTCCCGGCAACACATTTTTTTAACACTCTAGACAGCCATCTCCCCCCCCCCCCCCCCCCCCCGTACACATGAGGGTTTGTTGTTGGTTTTTTTTTTTTTTTCCCCCTCCTGTCTCCGATATGAGGTTGGCTCTCCTCTGGGAGCCTGTCTATCCTGGCCCGGGCTCCGGGCAGAAACTGCGTGAAGGTGAGAAACGAGAGGGGCATTTCAGAACTCGGGTGGCAAAACATGAAACGACAAACGGAACGTGCATTTAACGTCCAACACTGCAAATCAACTGTTCTCCTCTCCACCCAGAGTCTCCGACTTCTCTCTTATTCCGCCCGGCTCGTGATCCCACCCTGCTCGCTCACACGTTGGTCTTCAGGCCCGACACCCACTCGGTATATGAAACACTCTTTCTCTTTCAAAATCTAGACACTCATGAGCACACAAAGCACATGCAAGGCTTACAAGGCAGGAAGACAACGCTCACTAAGAGGAGGGCAGAAGGAAACAGAAAATTCTGAATTTACCCCTTAGTTTACCACAGTGTTAACAACAGCCTCTCAGCACAAGGGAAAGGGAGAACACTTCCTGGAAGATTCGCATCAGCCTGCCCAAATCTAGGCAGAGATTAATCAACTCTTGGTTCAGAACCCTTGGCAAAACATGAACGTGTATTTGGTGACAATGGCCAATTTTAAAATGAAGTATTGTCATTTTTCTACTAGAGAAACCGGCGTGGAACAGCACCTCAAGACACCGTGTGATCTTTGAAAGCATCCAGTTGTCTTAGACAACGTGCATTTCCTTCTTCCCTCCATCTTGTTTTATTCCCATCTTTCAGTCTAACACGATGCCTGTACAATATTTACTTGCAAGTTTGAGTGATGCAGTCAATACTGCTTTTTCCAGCTATGCATCTGAATTGAGAGATAGTAGGAATGACTGACACCTCCTTACCTGGTTGCAAGCAGAGGGTTTTATTTAAAAAAGAGAGTTTGACACTGCGAGTAAAAGGTTGTTTACAATCTGGGGGTCCCTTTTGACCCTGGTCCTACTCCAACTTCTCCTATTCCTCTCCTTGCTCATGACTTAAATTTGAAGGCAGAAATGCAGCATTTCTCCTCAAAATTCTGTTTTCATTTATTTGAAGAAAAGCCATCAGATTTTTCTTCATAATTGTCTCAATAAAAAAAAGATCCCTATTTAAGCTAGTATCGGTACATGCTGAATAATTCAAGATCATTTCAGAGCACAGATTAATGCCCTTGGCTGCCAGACTCACACAGTTAATGGTGGCCAGTGACCCCAAAGCTGGCTTAGCCTTCCTGCCTCGAATGAGGGCACCCAATGCCATATTTGGACATTCTGACTGTGATGGGCTCAGTGGATGCAATGGTGAACCTTGTTCTCATTGTGATCACTAAGTGAGACTCCACCATTAACACCTGCCATGTGATGCCCCATTTTTGTACACTCTCTCTGCTCCTGAAAAGTTGAGTCTAATCAACATTTTGTAAGGCAAATCCAATTTTGAATATTCCAAAAAGAGATCTGGCTATTTAAAGAGACTCTTTAGAAGCACTGTCTTGTTAAGCAAAGAATCTTTACATAATTAGAATTAACTCTCACTGATCTGTTTTCTAGACCTGGAAGTATGAGTTATCAGGTTTTCCCAGGGAAAAACATGCGTACCTTTGCAATATGTTGTAAGGGGATTACAACATATGTAACTCTATAAATATAAATACATAAACATGTATATACAACGGGGTTCCTTTGGTACACCAACTTTCTGGGATATGTGAGTAGGCTGCCATTGTTCTTATTCTTTTGTTATAAATGATAACCATCTGTTATCCCACGACTGCTACAAGTGTCTGTGCCATTTTACTCAACCTAATAAAAGACATGGTCTTGCCCTGGAGAATTTATACTCTACAGCAGATGAATGTGGTCCACAAGACAATGGTATTTAACAGGAAATGATTTAGGTAAAGACATCAATTCTCAGGTGAAAAGCCAAGCACACTTTTCTTTTCCTTTCTCATTCAGGAAGAGTAAGCTATAGGTTCATAATTTGTTCTTACCCAGAGAATGAATGGGCACACAGACTTGATGTCACTAGGCAGTGGCATTCGAGACCCAGGAACACTAGTGACCGCAAACTCACACACCTCTTCATCTGTAGGAACGGAGCCCACTGAGTTGCTACGTGATTTTGGAACATCTGGCACGATGGCAAGTCTCTTCCAGACAACATGCTGCCACTGTTTTTGCCACCAAACTTACTGAGCCACACTTTCAAGACTGGGAGGGCCAAGAAGCTTCTGAGATTCCTGGAGTCTTCCCTTTGTAATAGGAAAGGCCCTCTTGACTTAGGCAGACTCCAAATACTCAGCCACATAAAATACTCACTCTCGACTTTGATGAGGGATCTCCATCCAGTGTAGAGAGAAGTGCCAGATGGGCACCTGGTATGTCAATCCAAAAGAAAGCATTGAATCAGTAACAACAAATGCTGGGAGTATTATGATTTTCAAAATACCTATGTGCCAGGCTGTAATAGTATTAATCCTCAACCGAACTTTGCAAGGTTATTTTTGCCAAAATACAAAATTATTTATTCATTCATTCATTCATTCATTCACTCATTTGCTCAACAAAAAACGTTGACTACCTGCTCTACATGTCAGGAGAGGAAAGTAACGTTCAGAGCAGCTAAAGATAATGCCCGGGTCACTTAAGAGTAAGTATATTATGGAGATCAAACCCAAGCAAACTGATTCCAAAGTTAGTATTCTTTTCAAACTGGTGGTTGGTCTCTCTCCCTCTCTCCCTCTCTCTCTCTCAGACACACACACACCTCTATTTCTATCTCTATCCACAGGTGTGAACAAGTCAAACTAGAGAAAAGCACAGCTGTTTGGTTGAAGTAGAGGAGGGGAGATGCAAAGCCCCATTTCAGGGGTCTCCCCTGCCCCCGGCAGCAGTCCACACTCTGCACCTTCCTTGAACTGAGTAGAGTCCAGATTGCAAAGCCCTCCAAGCACCAAGTTACCTAGGCAGGTCATTCTAGACCACAGGGCAGCAGGACACACACGAGGCTCCTCACATTTACAGGGACTTTGCCAGAGGATGTTCAGACCCTGACATCCTCCCTAACCATGTGTCTAGACTACCCTGGGCCCTGCATCCCCACAGAGGCACAGTCTGTAAGTCATCAGGCTGCTGTTACATCAACTGCTGGCCCAGCCAGCAATTAGTTAATCAACAAAGTAGTGACTAAAGCTCCAGAGTTTGTTCAAGCTGCCTAGTTTTTTTTTTTTTTTCTGATTCAGTTTCTCATCTATAAAATGAAAATAAAAGCAGTATCTTTCCCGCAGTGTTATTGTATGCACTAAGCATATACGAAGCATTCAGTAAGGGGCAGTTGTTTACATTATAAAGAAAACCACTAAGATTAGTATTTTATCTCTAACAGCAGAAGCACGATACTGTTTTGGACATCAAAAGTCAGGACAATTTTGGTAAGTTTGAGTATTCTTTATGGGAGGATAATCATGAAGGTGAATGAATGGCTGAAAACAGTAATAGATAATGAACAATTCAAGGAACTTGAAATATTAATCCTAGAGATAGAAAGACACCACGGATGCATCAGAAAATCTTCAAATGTTTGGCGCATCGGCAAGAGAAGATGAATTTATGCTACTATTCTAGGAACTTAGAGGAGAACTGAAACATAGTGGAACAGATATAGGGTAGAAAATATATTTCGATTCACTATTTCAGTATTGGAAATACTGAAATCATGCAGATTATCTAAACCAGCAGTCTTCAAAATGGGGGACTGAGATCTCTGAAAATATATTAAGATTTTGTTTCCAGGGATATATGAGTATGTATAGCTTTCAAGGAATCATTTCCCAAATCCTCAACCTCCATGTGTACTTTTCCAGAAAATGTACCTATCTAAGGTTAAAATTCTTTGTCACCTCTCTGTGCATTTCTCCTACTTTACATAAGAGGAACTTATATTTACCAATCCTCACCAACCATGGGCATACAAACTCAGGGCATACAAACCTTTGGAGAACCAGACAAAGGAATACCGTGAGGTTGTATAATCCCTGACAAAGTGACAGCAAAGCATAAAGATCATGTGTAAGAGACATTGATGGGACAGAGCCATATTTCCTCCAGGAGACAGACTCATTTTAAGGCTCTCTATCTGGACATTGATTTATCTTAGAATTAGAATTGAGAAGTGAGATAGTTGTCACAGAGATACAAGTATTCAATTTATTTCAATTATTTAAATTGAAAAATGAATCCAGACTTTTTAACACAAAACATAAACCCAATTTGTCTATTTTGATTAACAATTTGAACTGCATTTGCCTGATAGGTAGTATGGAAGACATATAAATTGAACGAACTAAATCTATCAATCTGATTTTTTGACTAATACATTTAACGTACATACATGATAGGGAATATCCTATTTGTAATAGAGAAATTACAAGTCATTCTTTGCAAATATTATGATCAGAAGTTTTAGATGACAAATTAAAATGTCCAAAGGAATCCATGATTTTCCAAAATTCTTTTATGAAGTATTCAGGAGGGGAAAAAAAATACTTTGAAGATTTCTATTCCGAAGTGTCCAAATCCTGTGACACCATCTGGAAAGTTTCAAATGCAAATTAGACCCATCGGGAGTGTCGTAAAGGAGATTTCATACTGGGGTGAGACTTGAAACCAGGTAGCTTCTCTAAGAAAGTCTGAAAGCCTACAGACCTTTATATACCTATCAGGGCACTTCTAATCTCTAGTTGCATAAACATATGCTTTACCCTTTTACACCTCATAATAAAGCACTGTCTAATCAAGCCTAAGCCCCATTTATATCTGGTTATTTGTACCAAAAGTCAAGATTCATCTTACTACATTATCCTTGACTGCAAAAGTCATCCATTCAACAAAGACTGTGTGCCTACCACGTACCACAAATTGAACTAACGTATCTGTGACCAAGGAAAAGTCTCTGTAATCAGGAATTTGCATTCTAATTACATACACAATTATATTTTGATTACCTGGCCAAAGGCAAAACAATGCTAACATCCTTGTCTTCTCCTAATACTTTTAAATAAAATACCATTTGTATCAAAGAACAGAAGAATGTAAACCATCTAGATTGATGGATGTGAAGCTAGAGAGGTCAATGGGTAAAGATGGATGGACCAGCAGATGTCCAATAATTCATAAGATCTTTGTGACCAACAGCTCCTGGAAAATGAGAGTTTTGGGTCATGGTCAGAAAGCCAGGGGCACATGCTTCTTTCAAGTGCTGCAGGCTGTGAATCTGCCTTTTGTAAGAAAAATAAGCTGAAAACATTTCCACCATGCACAAAAAGGTACACCTAGATCAAGGTTTCTCAATCTCAGCAGTACTGGTATCTGAGGTCAAATAATTCCTTATTGTGAGAGACTGTCTTACGCATTACAGACTGTTGTGGTAAGCAGAATACTCCTCACCTTGCTTCCAGATGCCCCCCCCCACCTCCAATTATTCAATCAAAACTAATAGAGGGGCTGCTGTGAAGAGACTCTGTAGCTATAATTAAAGTTCCAAATAGGTGACCTTAAAATATGGAGATTATTCAGATAGGTCTGATCCAATCAGGTGAGCCCTTGAAGAGTTTTCTCTGGCTGCAGGCAGAAGAGGAAGTCAGAGATTCAAAGCACAAGGTCAGAGGGCTGCAGGGAGTTCAACATGCTATTGTTGACTTAGAAGATGGAGGGGGACACGATCAAACTCAGGTGGGTGCCCCATAGGAGCTAAGAATGTCTGACAACCAGCAAGAAAATGGGGACCTCAGTCTTAAAACTGCAAGGAAATGAATTCTGCTAACAATGTCAATGGGCTTAAAAGTGGATTCTTCCCCTAGAGTTGCCATAGAAGAGTCCAACCTAACCAACACCTTGATTTCAGCCCTGTGATACTTTAAGTAAATAACCTGGTCAAGCACCCTTCCCAATCTCCCCAGAAGGCTCACCTACAAAACTGTGAGTTAATAAAGGAGTGTTGTCATAAGCTGCTACATCACGCAGCGACAGGAAACTGTTTCTTCAGCAACATCCCAAGCCTCTACCCACTAGAGGCCAGTAACACCATCACTGCATTACAGACTGTGGTGACCATCAAAAATAGCTCTAGACATTGCCAAATGTCACAAGGATGGGGGTACGAAATCACCCCTGGTTTGAAAACCACTGCCCTACACATACAACTTGTCTCTGTTTAGTTGGTAAACACTGGCCCGCAAGAAGAGACGGGCATCTTGAGCTCTACACACAATGTATGACAATTTCAACTACTGTTACCTCTGAGTTGTTGAATTTGACCAAGAGAGACTCTTATGTAGAAGGAGACCATCATTAATTCTCTAAGAAATCAATCTATAACAAATACAAAAAACATCAGGTCCCTCCCAGGGATCAATCAAGAACATTTGGAGAATAAAGAGTTCCAACAAAAATTGTTGCCTTCCATGTTGGTGTTTTGTTTTGTTTTGTTTTGTTTTGTTTTGTTTTGTTTTAACAGAGAGAGCATGAGAAGGGGAGGAGGAAGGAGGGAGAGGGGGGGAGAGAGAGAGAATCTTAAGCAGGATCCATGCTCAGCCCAGAGCCCAACACAGGGCTGGGGTGATCCCACAACCCTGGGATCATGACCTGAGCTGAAATCAAGAGTCACAGGCTCAACTGACTGAGCCAGCCAGGCAGCCCTGTTGCCTTCCACGTTAAACAAAAATACATGCAGAGAAAGAGGAAATGATCTCACTAGATTTGATTATTAGCTTTGGATTTTGTTTTCTATAACACAGAATACCTCAGCAAGAGGCAAACACTTGGTTTAAGTCATAGATCTGTTGGTAGGCACACTCAGTGCTCTTGAAGATCCTGTTGGAGCACAGCGGTGGCAGGTGACTTATTGCACATGGTGGGTGGCCATCTCAATTCTTCCTGTTTCTCTCTTCCTCATGAAGCAAACATTACTGTATTTATTTTGATAATCAAGGAAGAAAGCTAAACGGCCTCATGCTTTCAACCTTTTGTCTCTTACAGTCTTCCCCCCCCCCCCCATTACCTATACATCATCTTATGCTTCCAAAACAAAACAAATCAGACAATGTTACAAAGTGTCTTTAAAATAGCCATGGGGCGCCTGGGTGGCGCAGTCAGTTGAGCGTCCGACTTCAGCCAGGTCACGATCTCGCGGTCCGTGAGTTCGAGCCCCGCGTCAGGTTCTGGGCTAACAGCTCAGAGCCTGGAGCCTGTTTCCGATTCTGTGTCTCCCTCTCTCTCTGCCCCTCCCCCGTTCATGCTCTGTCTCTCTCTGTCCCAAAAATAAATAAACGTTGAAAAAAAAATTAAAAAAAAAATAAAATAAAATAAAAAATAAAATAAAATAGCCTGGGAGTGGGGCACGTGGGTGGCTTAACAGTTGGTTAAGCATCCAACTCCGCTCAGGTCATGACCCCATGGTTCATGGGTTCAAGCCCTGCGTTGGGCTCTGTGCTGTCAGCTCAGAGCCTGGAGTCTGCTCCAGATTCTATGTCTCCCTCCCTTTGTGCCCCTCCTCCACTCACAGTCTGTCTGTCTGTCTCTCTCTCTCTCTCAAAAATAAACATGAAAAAAAATTTTTTAAATAGCCTGGGAGTTATCAACCACCAAGTATGATGGGCTAGGAATAGGAAATAAACACGTGAGACAACCAAGATTTCTTCCTGCATGAGCACCTGGGTGGCTCATGGCTCAACTAGTTAAGCATCCTACCCTTGATTTTGACTCAGGTCATGATCTCACAGTTTGTGAGATCGAGCCTCATTGGGCTCCATGCTGACAGTGGGGAACCTGCTTGGGATTCTCCCTCTCTCTGCCCCTTCTTCTCTTCTCGTGCTCGCTCGCTCTCTCTCTAGCTCTCTGTCTCAAACTTTAAAAATGAAGGTTTCTTCCTGCACTCCTTATTACCTTTTGTCCACATCAGTTGCTGTCAACTCTGCTTTTTATTTTTGTAACAGAACACATGGGGAATAAAGCCAGAGTGTTTCTGAGGAAGACAAAGGCAATAACCAAGTAGTAGGGGGCACATGCTGATTGCATTTGATGTAATCAAATGAAACTCTGTGTTTCTGTTTGTTTCACGGTTCCTTTAAACACTGTCCAGAAATATTTTCTCTGCTGATGAACAGAAATTTGATAGGTATCGTAATTTTTTGGATCACTTTTTCTTAAAGGACATTCTTATATCCTTTTAAATCAGAATAAAGGGTCAAGCCAATAATTATAATATCTACTCTCAGACACATATAAAAATTCAAAAGCCAATTAATCATATATTTTCTCTTTTCTCACAGCTTCTGCTTATTTTAGGCTGAAAGCCTAGAGACATGAAAAGGAGTAATATTTGGCCCCTTCTCTATTTCTCTTACTTGTATGTCTTTTCCTTTTTCTTCACCACCCATCCCTAGATTGCTAGACAGTTTCATATCTCTCTGGAGATGAACCAGCAGGGAAAATGGTAAAGGGATAGGAAAATTTTACTTCGACCGTTCTGTCCCAAGATGACGCTACACTCCTGGGGCCTAAGAGATGTCC
The DNA here is from genome assembly GCF_028749965.1 of Puma concolor. Lineage (NCBI taxonomy): Eukaryota > Metazoa > Chordata > Mammalia > Carnivora > Felidae > Puma > Puma concolor. Next base: position 108,979,517 of record NC_141676.1, read on the forward strand.
AGGTTGACTCAGGATGGCGAACTTCTTGCCTGACCTGGTTATAGTCACCCCTTTACGCAGCTGTCACTGCATTGACTATTTCTGTGGACTATTTCTTCATCACTAGGAATCTATTTTTTTCAGCTTCTAGCTTCTTCATCCTCAGGGGAAACCCTGGGAAAGAGTGTCCAACAACCACCTAAGAATTTCCCCACAGAAAGAGCGAGAAAGCTGGGTATTTACACACTAACGGCCTCTCTTTTGCTGCCAGCTAGCATTTTTCAAACTTGGAGGAACTATCCCAGCAGCGTGTTAGGGGTCCACTACGGGAGTCCTTTCCAGAACATTCAAGCTGACGTCACGGCAGAATGCCCCCATTTAACCAATTCTGCCTATCCAGCCTGTGACTCCTCACTGTTGGGGCATCACCCTCAAAGTCCACTTTCAGGTATTTAAATAAATAAATACATTACCGTATTTATTTTGGGAATCAAGAAAGAAAGCCAGATGGCCTTACGCTTTTCAGCCTTTTATGTCTTAAAGTCTCTTCTCCCCCCTCCATCGTCTATACGTCATTTTAGGATTGTAAAAGAAAACAGACAACACAGTGTTACAATGTGACTTTAAAAGAGCCTGATTCTTCCAGGATATATTAGCCAAGTCTTGCCGGTATGTTATTAATGATCCTTTTTCCCCCCTGGGGCAGGGAAAGTATTTTCCCAGGAGTTCAAGCTGAGTTCTGACCCTAGTTATTGTCCTCCAATCTATGAGGCAAGTAAAGGTAAACTTTGAAAAAAATTAAGTATCCCCTCACAAGGTGCCTGCCTCTGCATCATTTCTAGGCACTGACAATCTGCTGTCCTATAGCAATGGGGAGGTAACCATTTTCGTTGGCCCAGGGGTTCAGAACAATCTGTTAACTCAAAGTTCTCACACGGCTCAGTCCCAAAGATCCCCATCTCAGGTCTCAGTCACATTCCTCTCGTATCGAGACCCTTGATTTCAGCATGGGAGACTCGCCAGGGCTGAGAATCCTATGTCTGCAATTCTGCTTCTTTCACGCTCACATCTGCACCTGTCAGCAGCTGGATCTGCCTTCTGGCCACAGGAAATATGGGGTCTTTAAATGCTGAATTAAAGGTCTTCTGGGCTTCACATGGAGAATAATTTGATGGTGAGCTGAACTGAGGTGGTCTTTTTCCTCCAGTGCCGCTGTGACGATCAGTATCAATCCCAGAGTCCTCATAATTACCACTGCCACCATATCTAAAAAATGCTGGAGATATTCTATAAGCCTGTTTCCCTTTCCGATTCACCAGAGATGAAAACATTCATTAACTGTGAGGCTTGGCATGGCAGGGATTATCATCACCTCTCTTATCTAGTTGGTAAGTGCCTTTGTTTTTGTTTTTGTTTTTTATAATCTGGTTGGCAAGTTCCAGAATCGTATCGTAAGCGACTTCTTCCTTGGACCTCTTCCTTGGCCAACTGTCTTGGTCCGGTTTCCTCCACAAGGAGGCGCTGAGGGAGGATTTGGCAGCTGCAGAGAATACCAGTAAGGTAATGACAGAAGAAGAGCTTCCAGTGAAGGAGCAGAACAAAAAGCCAGTTACCATGAGATTTCAATCCCACGGGGAAATTTGGGAAATAGTGTCCGATGCGTGCTTCAGAATCATCCCAGCTTAGAAACAAGGGAATTGTGCTATTTCTAAATATACACATACACCTCAACTTCATATTTCAAGTCAATCTTGTTTCAACACTGTTCCAGAGGGGTTAATTCTCTGACACATCTAGCCTACTTCACCCCTGGGCAGAATGGCACCCTCCCATTCTAGCAAAATCGTTAGGAATAGAGTCATTAGTAATGAGAAGTCGGCAGGAGCACACAGAAAGGGAAGGGTCTGAGGGCCATGTGTGAAGTACTGAGGACATCTGTTAAAGCTGCTCCATGTGGACAGCAGTGACCCGAGAGAAACACCCATATGCCTTTGCCCAGAATGAGATTAAGGAGCGCAGATTAATGCAATTTGAGAAACACTCCCCTGATTCTGCCACCAGAACAATCCGTCAGACTTTCGTCCTCTAGATCTCTTGCCTAACAATCTGACCCACACAAATGGAGTTCCCCTCCCACCAATAACTGCACTGACTGTTTCTGTTGACTACAGAGCTTCTCCATATAGAAGTCAATCCCCATCTAGGCAAAGCAGAGGAGAGAAAGGGTAGACCCTCAGCACAGCGACACCCAACTCCCAGGAAATATTTCACCACTCTCCCCGTCCCTCCCTCATTATGACTCTTCTTTGTATCTTTGATATGGCTAAGGGACCAAGGATCATGAAGGGGGTTATTGCACATTTCTGTTACAAGTTATCCCACATAAAAATGAAGACTAGTGAGATGCCCGGGTGTCTCAGTTGGTTAAGCATCTGACTCTTGGTTTCAGCTCAGATCATCATCTCATGGTTTTGTGGGTTTAAGCCCCATGTTGGGCTCTGCACTGGCAGCGTGGAGCCTGCTTGAGATTCTTTCTCTCTCCCTCACTCTCTGCCCCTCCCCCACTCTCATGGTCTCTTTCTCTATCAAAATAAATAAATAAACTTAAAAAAAAATGAAGACTGGGGGCACCTGGGTGGCTCAGTCGGTTAAGCGTCTGACTTCAGTTCGGGTTGTGATCTCACAGTCCGTGGGTTCGAGCCCCAGGTCAGGCTCTATGCTGACAGCCCAGAGCCTGGAGCCTGCTTCAGATTCTGTGTCTCCCTCCCTCTCTGCCCCTCCCCCACTCACGCTCTGTCTCTCAAAAATGAATAAACATTAAAAAATTTTTTAATAAAAAAATAAAATAAATAAATGAAGACTGGTTTCACATTATCTGTAGTAATTCCATACCTCAGTAGAAATGGAGGCAGGAAGAATTCTGGTCTGATACCCTCTCATAGTAGTAACGGAGACTGCAGCCTTAACTGAACTTCTCCAGACACGGTCTTTGTAGTGAACGTGTAGACAGTTTTCAAGGTGATTTTATAATGGGTGGTGATGAGGATTGGAAGGGATTGCAGAGGGCCTGCACTGACTGCACTTTACATGGGTTCCCGTTTAATCTTTACATCAGCTGTTTAACCTAAGTTTGGCTATCTCCATTCCTATGGAGGAATTGGGTTTAAGCCTTGCCCAAAGCACACACTCTATTAGCAACTGGCTAGGCCCAAACTTAAATGCTTGGCTGTATGGCTCCAGAGCCCACAATCATTCCATTAAACCAAGGACAGAGATCAAAAACTCTAAATGCTAGTAGGGACCAGGAAGAGAAAACACATGTATGATATATGACAGGGTATATCAGAATGAAAATGGCTAACTGGACTATATTCAAAGCCAACCAAGCAAAACAAGATACCATCATCTTGAACTGGGTTCAGGCCCACGAGCCCCTAATTTGTTGATTTAGACCAATGTCATTGTAGAAAATTTGAAGGAAGACCCTAGTTATGGACTAGGCATGGACCCTAGTTCACCCACCACTAATTCTGAAAATTGTGACAAATCATTTAATTTCTGTCTCAGTTTCTACTTCCGTAACATGGGGATAACAAACTCCTGTGCGGTACAAAGTCAAGATTTCAAAGTATGTATAAAAATTTCCTAGCACACAGAAGGCATTCTACAAACAGAAATTCTTAAATTCTCCCATATACAGATGGTATTTTAGTCTAGTCCTCTCCCCTTTCTTTAAACCTCCCTCTCTATTCCTAATGATTTTATGGCACAGACAGAAGATGATGATGATGGGGACATCCAGAGTACATAGGGTTCTACACAGATTTCACAGATTACTTACAACTAGGGAGGTATGGAGGGCTAGTGACAGAAAAGCAATCTTTGTCTGACTCTAATGCTGAATTGATAGAGAAACGTCAGGCAGAAGAGGACAGAGAACCACTGTCCCCTCGGGTCTGAAGGGTTAGTGAGAAAAGGAAGCACAGATATTTTTTGATATCCTATGCCATTTCATTATTGGAAACACAGGTATATTTTCTTTAAAATAAGTTTGTGATCATTATTAACATTCAGAAACCAAAAATCAAAACAGGACAGACAGTCCAACAAATAGTCTTATATTATTTTTGTATCACAGAATACATTTTTGCAGTTTTGTGTTGGTTTACAACAATCTTTCAAGTGTTTCTTAAATCCCACTACAGGAGTGAGATCATATGGTATTTGTCTTTCTCTGACTTATTTCACTCTTGTCATTGTAAATAGCAAGATCTCATTCTTTTTTGTGGCTGAGTAATAGTCCCCTGCGCGCGTGCGCGTGTGTGTGTAAATATACACATATATACATATGCCACATCACAAGTGCATCCTTAATCCTCATCGTCTATTTAACCCATTCCACATCCACCTCCCCTCTGGTGACCAGCAGTGTGTTCTCTATAGTCAAGAGTCTATTTCTCGGTTTGCTTCTCTTTTTTCCCTCTTGCTTATTTGTTTTGTTTCTTAAATTTCACATGAGTGAAAAACATACGGTATTTGTCTTTCTCTGACTGGCTTATTTCGCCTCGCATATTACACTCTAGCTCCACCTGTGTCATTGCAAATGGCAAGATTTCATTCTTTTTCAGGCTAAATAATATTACATTATATGTATGTATGTGTGTGTGTGTATACATATACATATATGTATATATATATATGTGTGTGTGTGTGTGTGTGTAAATACCACATACACACACACACACACACACACCCCGTATCTTCCTTTTCCATTCATCAGTCAATGGGCACTTGGGCTGTTTCCATAATTTGGTTATTGTAAATAATGCTGCTATAAACATTGAAGTGCATGTATTTTTGTATTCTTTTGGTAAACATCTAGTAGTACAACTCTGGATCATAGGGTGGTTCTATTTTTAACTTTTTGAAGAACCTCCATACTGTCTTCCACAGTGGCTGCACCAGTTTGCATTCCCACCAACAGTTCAAGAGGGTTCCCCTCCCTCCAAATCCTCATCAACATCTATTCTCTCTTGTGTTGTAGTTTTTAGTCATTCTGACAGGTATGAGGTGATATCTCATTGCAGTTTCGATTTGCATTTCCCTGATAATGAGTGAGGTTAAGCACCTCTTCATGTGTCTGTTGGACATCTGTATGTCTTCTTTGAAAAAAAGTCTATTCATGTCTTCTGCCCATTTTTGATTGGACTTTGTTTTTTGGGTATTGAGTTTTTATAAGTGTTTTCTGTATTTTGGATACTAACCCTTTATCAAGTATGTTATTTGCAAATATCTTCTCCCATTCAGTAGGTTGCCTTTTAGTTTTGTTGACTGTTTCCTTTGCTGTGCAGAAGCTTTGTATTTTGATGAAGTCCCTAGATTTTATTTTTGCTTTTGTTTCCCTTGCCTCAGGAAACACATCTAGAAAGGAGATGCTATGGCCTATGTCAAAGACGTTACCACCTGTGTTCTCCTGTAGGAAGTTTATAAGTTTCAGGTCTCACATTTAGGTTTTTAATCCATTTTAAATTTATTTTTGGGTATGCTGTTAGAAAGTGGTCCATTTCATTCTTCTTCATGTTGCCGTCCAGTTTTCCCAATACCATTTGTTGAAGATACTGTCTTTTTCACATGGGATATTTTTTTCCCTTTGTCAAAGATTAATTGACCACACAGTTGCGGGTTCATTCCTAGGTTTTCTATCCTGTTCCATTGATAGGCCTATTTTTGTGTCAGTACCATACTGCTTTGATCACTACAGCTTTATAATATAACTTCAAGTCTGGAATTGTGATGCCTCCAGCTTTGCTTTTCCTTTTCAAAACTGCTTGGGCTACTTGGGGTCTTTTGTGGTTCCATACAAATTTTATGATTATTTGTCTAGTTCTGTGAAAAATTCTGTTGGCATTTTGACAGAGATTGCATTAAATCTCTAGAGTGCTTTAGCTAGTACATACATTTTAACAATGTTTGTTCTTCCAATCCACGAGCATGGGATGTCTTTCCATTTCTTTGGGTGGTCTTGAATTTCTTTCATCAGTGTTTTATAGTTTTCAGAGTACAGGTCTTTCACCTGTTTGGTTAGGTTTATTCCTAGGTATCTTATCATTTCTGGTGAAGTTGTACATGGGATTGATTCCTCAATTTCTCTTTCTGCTGCTTCATTATTGATGTACAGAAATGCCTAACTTGGGGCGCCTGGGTGGCGCAGTCGGTTAAGCGTCCGACATCAGCCAGGTCACGATCTCGCGGTCCGTGAGTTCGAGCCCCGCGTCAGGCTCTGGGCTGATGGCTCAGAGCCTGGAGCCTGTTTCCGATTCTGTGTCTCCCTCTCTCTCTGCCCCTCCCCCGTTCATGCTCTGTCTCTCTCTGTCCCAAAAATGAATAAACGTTGGAAAAAAAAAAAAAAAAAGAAATGCCTAACTAATAGTTACCCAGAGGTGGGGGTGGGGAGGACACGAATGGGTGAAATAGGTGATGGGGATTAAGGAAGACACTTGTTGTATTGAGCACTGGCTGTGGTATCGAAGTGCTGAATCATCAAATTATACACCTGGAATCAATATAACACTGTATGTTCATTAACTCAAATTTAAATAAAAACTTAAAAAAAAAACACTGTCAAGTGTACTCTAAGAAAAAGTCACAGTTTACTTAGGGTGAAATAAACTACACCAAAATGATTTTCTTCACCAAAACTCACAAGCAATATTTTCTGTACTATTTCTAGATAAACCAAGAAGCACTTATTTTTGTAGGGTTTTCAGGTTTTACTTATAAGTCACAAAGAGGCAACAGATAACAGACATGGAAAAAGACAGAAGAAAACAGGTAAATCAGCTTTCAGGACTCATGGACTCTGATGCTGTCCTGACCATGAAAGAGAAGTGTTCAAACTCAACAAAAGAAAGTAAACAGCAACAACCAGAGGCAGAACAACAAAGGCAGGCTGTTCCATTCAAACTGTAACTGCAACCTGTTTCTTCAAGTTCACTTGACAAAGGCAAAAATCTACTCTGAAATCCTTTTTTGGTGAGCTCATATGTTTCTCTCCCTGTCTGGTAATTCCCCTAAACTGTTCATTACACATTTTTAACAACATACTTAAAACTCCTAGTATTCAAAGGTCAGTAGCAAACCTTGTCGTAACATTTTATAAAATGCATTCCTTCCCCCTACACTTCTTCAAAATTCATTTCGTCAAAGAACTGATAACCTAATACCCGGTTACTGGTTCTACAGCGGTAATGAATGCTAAAGCTAAAATGAGGACTAAAGCAAATTCTAAATGCCAGGAGCAGAGATCTCACAGAAGTGTGGCACTTTTAATGCTATCTTCTGGAAGAACAGTTAGGTCTGCAAAGTGAGAGAGTTCAAATGGGAGCCATTTAAATAGGCAGATTATCAATGACTAATGTCCTGAATGGGAGGCCCATAGGTCAAGATATTCAGTAATGAAGGGGCCTACCTACCTACACCTACAGCTTTTCTGGAAGCTGTTTTGAAATTTCTTTGAGATTTTTTCAGATATCAAATATAAGCGAAAGCCTACTTTTAAAGTCTCTTAGGTATTTTCACTCGTTTCTGAATTACCTATAGGAAGCTCTGACTTAGTTGTGCTGACTTTGATGTGTATGTGTCCATCATTATTAAATTCAGATCATGTTTCGTGTCAAAACTTAGGTTAAGCAAAGCCAAGTTACCTCACCTTTGGTTTGTCAAAGTGTTCCTCCGGTATGCTTTGAGACACTTCACCTAATTTTTATAGCCTTCAGTCTCAACCTTCATCACAGAAATAAATACATATGACCTTCAGCCATGCATAAACACTAAGGAAAAAACTGACACCTGGCAGACAGAGGGCATCATAAATGGGGGGTGGAAGCTCCATATCTTCCCTTCCACGTTCTTCCCACTTGTCTGAGACTCTGTCTTTCTGTTCCTGAACAATGTGCTCCAGGGTTGGAACTCTTAGTCTCCTCAGGAAATCTCAGACCTTAGCTGACACTCCTGGTTATCTTGCTGGGCTCTACGGAACTTTCCAGGAAGTTTCAACTAACTATCAGGCTTGGGTGCCAAAATGTGTGGCTTCCGCAAACCAAAATCCATGGTGACCTTCAATATATTCCATCAATTCACTTAGTGAACAAAGCAGGGAAGTCAAGTGACCAGCTGCAAAGAAAACATCAGAGGTCTGCCCCCAGAGATTTTCCCCAAGGCTCTTGTAAAAGAACATGTTTAAGAACCACAACACTAACAAGAATCTGTTACTGCACTACAGACTACAAATGCCCGGACATCTACACACTTACCCCACCTAATATTTGTGTCACTATACTATCTGAACATAAAACAAGTGCTTGTAGGAGGTCCACTAAAATTTCAAAAGCGTCATTCCTGCCTGTCCACTAAAGATGGCCAATTTCCTTCTGTTCTTTGACCCTTTCCTCATTGTTCTGAAAGAGGACAGAAATTACACTGCCACACTCCAAAAGCAGGTGCAGCAGCTGATGGGAAAAAATGAGCTTTCTCAACTGTTCCTAATGCAATGCAAAAGATATTTCCATAAAATCTATTGCTTTTTCCAAACAATGCGTCATTTAAGGCGCCGGCGGAACAGAGGGTGTAGATAGCTTGGAAGCAATCATCGGAAAGTCTAGAGGCAACAGCTTCAATTTTGGAAGAAACTCCACTGGACGCAATGTAAGCCTGGCTATGACGATATTCCGTGTTTAATCCCCACTTCTCAGCACAGTGTGAAGATGCACAGCCAAAATGTCTGCATCAGCTTCCTGAGGTAGGAAGCCCCCAAATCTCTCAGGTTAGGAGATTTGTCGACAAACTTCACCAACACAGGCAGCTGCTCTTCTCCTGCTATGTCCACCACGTGGTCAGTGAGAATAGAAAAGAAGTGAGCGTCTCCCGCTTCCCTGAGGGTTTCTTCCGGAATGCAGCTCTCACAGGTCTAGCACCTGTATCTGCTCTTAACTGCCATGGTCTCAAAAAGGCTCTTCAGCATCTCTTCACTGGAATCTATCCAGCACTCGGGCAGTGCAGGGAAGTTCTTAGGAGTAGAGAACTTCCAAAAAAAAAAAAAAAAAAAAAAAAGGAGTAGAGAACTTCCATGATGCCAGCAGCGTCTTGTCCATCCAGAGGGAGACAGGTTTTGGTTTCCCATAAGAATCCAAATTTCAAATGAAGATTTTGCGTATTCGGCGTTTTCCTTCTCTTTAAGGATTAATTTGAAGGGAAAGGTCTTCATCTTCATCTTCTTCTTAACCCCTTTCTTCTGCACTGAGGCTCTGAGCATTGCTGCTGTTTCTCCATGTTTCTGTTCCTGCTTCGAAGTTTCATCCATTTTCTTTTTCTGTTACAGTGTCCTGATTTCACCTTCACTCAATTCTTTGTCTTCTGTGTCTACTTTGTGGATTGTTCAAATGTCTAGTAAGATCAAATACTGTTGGTATTGCATTATCTTGAAGAACCGCCCTCTAAAGACTAGTTGTACAGATCATCCAGGTCTCAACATGTTTGACACGTAATCGATAACGTTTATTTACTTCATCGGCTGTTTCATCTTCTACGTTTGCTCTCCTTACAATGATCCACCCACTTCTGGCATCTGGCATGTTTGTGCAGGAACCTGAGGAAGGCCAGGTCTGACTGCCTGTCCACATGCGTTGGGGGGCAGCACAGAAGCTGAGCATCTTCGCTGCCCCCTGGCTGGCCCAGCCCTCTCCTCCCCACCACCTCCAAGCAGCTGCCTGCCTGTCCTGGGCTCAGCAGGTGCCTCAAGTGTAACGCTTTTCTTCTTACGGATTTGACTAGGTAACACCAAGAAACTGACTTTTCTCCTCCTTTAATGAGAAGTAACAAGCAAACTCTTGGGATTATGATGGCATCACATCTCACAAGAACACTTGCTCTTAGACCGAGATTTCCAGTAAGGGCACTGAAATGTAATACACTGTAATCCATTATTTAAATCAGGTATTATGTCAACAGGAGCTCATTTGTTTTTCAGAACATTAGCACAATTCAAAATTATTTTCACATCTAACGATAGAAAGTTGCCTTCAAGTTCTTTACCACCATCTAGGAATTAATTCACTAGGAGCAAAACCCAAGACAAATTCAAGAAGGCTAATGTCCCTCCCAGGCCCATAGTTAGCTGTCATTTCAACAGCGACAAGCCAGGAACTCTGTTTAGCTGCATTGTGCATGTGAGAGAGAAAAAAAGAGGGAGAACGAAGCAGTCTGTGGATCTTCCTGGCCCAGTGACCTGGGTCTACCTCCATTATAACATTTATTACATGCCTGAAATTATTTACCTATATGCACAACTCCTTCATTGGACAGCAAGGCCATGCAAGGCTGTCATCATGTTTGATTTCTCTCTGTACCGTCTAGAATAGATGCGTCATAAATGAAGGCCTCAGATATACTCGCTTCCATTAGTAGCTTTTAGCCTCCTTCCAAAAGTTGTGCAAAGGTCTGAACAGATGGATTTGAGTTTTGCTCGTTCCATGTCCTCTGGTTCATCTTTCTGTGGAGGTCACGATGAGGATCAAAATGGTCCAAAGAGGAAGCAGTAGCAGTCAACAGAGGCAGAGCTCCCAAAGATAAGGTGTGGGGGGGGGGGGGGGGTTACATCTGAAAGTGCTTCTTAACACGTCCTTACCCCGAACTGGCAGACTAGAGAGAGAGTGACAGGCAAGGAAGTTATCAGTAGAGCAGGGATAGGGGACAGCTGCTGCAGTGTATACAGCTTCGGCAAACATGATCCTTCCTAATCCTTGGCACACCGCTACGGGATAGAGGATTATCTCCATTTTAGAGAGGGAGAAGATGAGAGGTTAAATAATTTGTCCAAGAGCACACAAGTGCTAAGGGATGAAGCCAGAATTCAAACCCAAGTCTGCCTGTATCCAAAGCCTGCTTCTTCCATTAATCCAAGGTGTCTCTTCGGAAGATACTACATAGAAAGCCACTGGACTTGTGGATACATCCTCCAGTGTCCAGGTCTCTTGGTTCCAGCGGTGATTCCACTTGGGTGGGTCCCTTGAGCCCTAAAGCCAGGAAGTTCAGGTCTTAGGGCAGAGCTGGTGTGATCTAGGCACTTCCTGGGACCCACAGAGTTAACTTGCTCTCGGCTCAGGTTATGGCTGCTGTGTTTTCAATGATCCAACACCCAGTGGGGGAGCTGTGGTCAGTTTTATACAATGCACCAAGTACTATTATTTGTTTCTATACTGACAATCTGTGTTAAATGCTCTACCAGGCCTTATATAATTTATATGTGTTTATGTGCAGGCCAATTGTCCAAAGGACCTCTTTCTTCCAGCCAGGGCTCTGGCTCTATCTGGGATGTCAAGTGGGACCTTGCTGTAGCCTGAAGTTTTCGTTTTGCACAACCCATCCTCTCTAAGGATTTGGCACAGAAGCTGTCCTCAGAAGATTTACAGCCTGGAACTGGACACCTGCCTACTCGTGGCTTATTTCATGGGAAGAACAAAAACCCCAAACACCACCTAACGGAGGAAATGGAATCCGTGAGAATTCAGGAGTAACTCCTGGAAGTGGCCGAGAGCTCACGTTCCTCCTACACCTCCTCTTACTAGAAGCCTCTCTCAACAATCTCATTAAGCTTATCTGTTCTTCTTAAGCATTTTTTAGCATAGCCTTTCTGTGGGCTGCGTGGTTCTAGACAGCAGAACTGACACCAGTGAATGCTAGCTATGGGAACAATTGTGACTGGGGGCAGCTGAATGGCTCAGTCTGACTCTTGATTTCAGCTCAGGTCATGACCTAATGGTTCATGGGTTCGAGCCCCAGGTCGGGCTCTGTGCTGTGTGAGCTCAAAGCCTGCTTCAGATTCCCTCTCCCTCCCTCTCTGCCTCTCCCCACTCATGCGCGCACTCACGTGCTCTCTCTCAAAATAAGCTTAATTTAAAAAAAAAAAAAAGTAACAATTCTGATCGAACCTAAGACCAAACTTCCAAATAACTCCGGGTGAATGGGGGAAGTTATTGAACCGGAAAATATTTGAGATCAAATTCTATTAACTTCTAAAGTCAAAGTCCTAATTCCATGATTTTAGATTTTCAAATGTAACCAGTTACCTTGCAGGGGCTGAGGAGAGGGGAGATGGGAGAGCTAAGTTTTATCGAAATCTTCCTGCTTGGAGGACTGTGACCTAGTGGTTCTCTCAGTGAAGAATCCTGAAAAGTCCAGCATGGCCCTGACTGCCTGAAGAAAGGTCTGCGAAGGATCAGAAACCAAATGGACTTCAAGGGGAACGGTTTCTGAGAGGAGCAAGTCAGTGACGCATCAGTTACCTTGAGCTCAATCCTGACTCTCTAACCCAGAAAGTAAGACAAGCCCATCCCACCTCCACTCCCCACAAATGAAACACATTTCTAATGGTAGACTCACCATTTGTGAGTCCCTGATGCCAGAGCTGAGGCTGACTTAAAATCAGAAGCTTGTAGAACAAGGATGAGGGGTGCAGGGAGGTTAGGAATGGGCAGACAGCACAGTAAAGGTATGGAGCAGGCTGGGACTAGGCTGAATCTCGTGGGCACTGGATTCCCACCGCAGACCTGCACACCATGCCCCACCCTGAAGCAGCAGGCCCACTCAACCTAAGAGATAATGACCACCCGCACCTCGACTTTGCCGGAGGTCAGTCCTACCCCAGTGTCTGCAAAGGTACAAATAACCTGATCACATTCTCTTCCTCCCTTCCTCCCCATCTCCCAGGCTCCACGGATACCAGTGTGGGAAAGTATGTGACACTACATATAAGGCTTTCAATGTCTAAATGCCGAGGCTACTTTCCCTGACACTAGATTTCTCTGCCTCCTTTTTGATTTATCGTGACACTATGGCCTTCATTGACCTTCAGGAACAGCGGGTTGCTTGATAAAAGGCACTGGCTTTGGGATCTGGCAAATCTGGATCTGAAATCTATCCTTGCCATTAACCAACCATGCTACCAGGGATTTATTTTTGGAACTCTCTGAAACTCAACCTCAATTTGTTCATCTGTGAAATGGGAATCACAGTTAACTCCCTGAAAGGACTCAGAATTGGGATCAGGGAGGATTCAAGGGTGAGAGTTATAGGAGATGCCCAGAGACGCTCAGTAAATGTTCACTCTCTTCTTCTTCCAACCTTCTGTGTCTCTCTGACAGGGTGTGACACTTTAAAAACCGAGTACATTTTCACTGATGGCTATGTGATCTATATAAAATAAAGCGCCTCCTGCCAAGTAAATAAATAGAGGAGAGCATGTACTCATTCCTGTTCTAATTTAATCTGTCTGAGTGCCTGGAGGTCTTTTCGAGCTAAATATTGTTTTCACTCTGACCTTGGTACAGCGTTCCCATTGAATTTGTCTCAGTTCGTCCTTTTCATGTCATGCTGATGCCTTTCTAATAGATTGAAAGCACTTTGTTGAGAACAGAGATTAGTGAGATCTAATAATCAGTAAATACCTGTCTACCCTGGACGATGGGGAAGTGGGATGTTCTGGGTAACTTGCTGTTCTAATAAAGAGATAGCACGTATGCCTGAATTAGCAATTTTCAAAGAATAGAACCCATCAAAACACAAGACCAGCACTGAACACAAAGAGAGATTTTGTGATCTGGGAGCCCCCTTGGAGGCTGGCGGGGACACGGACCTCATGCAGAAGAGTTAACAACTCTGGCAGGTAAAACAGAGTGAGCAGAGCTGTGCTCTCAGATGCTCCGGAATTTTTTCCAAAGCATCTTGGATTCTGATGTAGTCACTCGTTACTTGACTCTTCTTCACGAGGATTTAGAGAAAACATTTGCTCTAGACTTTCCTCCATGAAATATTTAAACATGCATTTACGTTTAATGCCTAATTGGACAATTCAGTGAAGGACAAGTGCTCATGTCCAGTGGGTCACTGATTAATGGGTTAGTACAGGTCAGGCCTTCCCAGCCTCTGGCTCCATGAGGAAAGATCTCGATATTCAGAAACTGAAGAGGTGCCTAGATTTCCAGATAGCTTATTTTCCTTACAAGTATTTTTTTTTCTTTTACAGCAAATGTATATTCATTGTAAAACTTTTTTTTTTTCAAAAAATACAGCCAAGAGGAACAAGAAAAAGAACAATATCCATAGTTTACCATTTGGAGAGGACTATTAATACTTTGAGAGCTTTTTTTCTCGGCATAAATAAAGATACACACTTAAAAAATAGGTTCGTGAAATATAAACTGCAATGGTATCTACTTTTTTGCCTCTAGAAAAATATGTCATGACCATCTTTCTATGTTAATATTCTTCCTCAGCATACATTTTAATGAATGCAAAGACTTCTGTGTATCACAAGCCATAGTTTATTCTGAAATCTAGCAACACCCTCATAAGCAACACTATTATTTAAAAGGGTGGGAAAAACATTCTATAAATCTTTGCTTACATCCAAGTTTATTTCCACTGGATTTTTTTTCTTCAGAGTGGAATTGAAGGACCAAAGTCATTAAAAAAAAAAAAAAAAAACTTATATATTGTCAAAGTGTGTTCCAAAGATTTAAACTAAAGGATAACACTCCACGGGCAGTATGCTGCTTATAGGTGTCTGTTCCCAAGAAAGTTGTGATATTCTTGATGTCAGGGATTGTGTCATTGATCTTTGTACCCAACATCTTTATGTTTTTGGGAATTAAGTCACTGAAGTATTTGTTGAATGATGATTTGATGATTCATTGTTTAAACAAATGTATGACACAAGACTGTATGTCTCTGGGGCTCAGCTTTTTCTTTTACAAAATGAGGATTTTATGTTATATGGGAACTAGGATTTCACATCTCCCATATGAAAAGCAATGACCTAGATACCTTACGGGAGATTAGCCATATATATAATCTATAATCATAGTTATGCGAGCTGTAAGCATGTATCATATGTAACTCAATTATAATTGTATAGAAATATGCACAGATGTGTTAAATATTCCGGGAGAATAAGGCTAGATGACATGATGGGATATTCCAGGAAGATGATGCTCAGCTAAGCACAGACCACCAGCTTTCTATCTGGGAAAAAAGTCTTTTCCCCATTCCACATTTTGTGTTTTATTTGTATCTAAAAAACAGGAGGTAGAATTATCTTGAGATTCAGTTTCCTTAGGTAATTTCACCCAAGACAACCAAGCTTATCTCACTAGATTTTAGGAACATTTCAATCGCTTCTAAATTACCCAGGATAAGATTCTATCCGTTGACTTTCATGCTCCTAGACCTCCTGGTTCATTGGCAGTGAATGCCTATAGACCTCTCTAAACTATCCCCATAGCAATCATGCCTACTTTTTGTAACACTTCCTTCTCCAGGCCTCCGTGCTTCACAGAAATATTTGTCTCCCACCATCACTCAATTTATTAGTTACAGAGTTATGGTTATTTACCAAAAGTCTGTAACATGCCTTTTAATCTACTAAGGGGAAATGAGGCCGTGTGGTATACACTACAATGACAAGCATAAATGTGATGTGCCAGACACGAGGAGGAAGAAAGCACTTTCCTCCGGGAGCCAAGACAAGTCTCACAGAAGACAACTCTTGAAGATGATGTTCGAGATGATTCTGGAAGAATGAGCTCAAGCTTGCCAGGCAGATGGAACTGAGCAGGTGACCGGAGAGAACAGGATTCAAGCAGAGATCAAGGGGCAGAGAATGGTTATTTATCAATCTCCCCCAAGTCATGGCTCTCTCCAGTTCCCCTCACATAGGGTCAACTGGTGGTCATCTAGCGATCCTGATTTGGTCACCTCCGTTTGCGGTATTGCCTGAAAAGCTCTTGTTGCTTTTCAATCGCGGTTAGCTCTGTGACCACGCCTTCATCCTAAATGCCTCCACTGCTCTTCTCTGCATGAACCCTACAAGATCCAGCCTCTGTAGTACTAGGCCATTTAGTCTCAAACTCGTAGCCACCTTACTCTTTGGGTTTAAAAACTTCCCTCTTCCTAGAAGAGAGGCACTTCGAGAGCAGTGTGCATCGCTGGAATTTCTTGCGGGCTCTGAAGCCAGGTTGCTAGATCAGTATCTCTATTGAGCGAGCTTTGATAACAAGACAATGCTGGCCTTGCAAAATTAGTTCGCAAGTGTTTTCTATTCTTTAACTTTTTGGGCAAGTTTGAGAAGGATTGCAATTACTTCTTCTCTAAATGTTTGGTTGAATTCACCAGTGAAGCCATCTGTCCTGGGACATTTCTTTGTTATGTGGGTTTTGATAATTGATTCAATCTCCTTATTTATTATTGATCTGTTCAAGTTTTCTGTTTCTTCATAATTAAGTCTTCGTAGGAGGCATGTTTCCAGGAAGGGATCCATTTCTTTGAGGCCGTTCAATGTGTTGGGACATAACTGTTCACAAGTAGTCTCTTATCACTTTTATTTCTGTGGCATCAATTTTAATGTCACTTCTTGCATTTCTGAATTTATTTGCATTTTCTTTTTTTTCTTTGTTATTCTACATAAAGATCTGTGAATTCTGCTTATCTTTTCAAAAACCAACTTAGTTTTATTGATTTTTCCACTGTTTTTTTTTTTTTTTTTTTACAATTCTTTATTTCATTTATTTCAGCCTAATCTTTAATTTTCTTCCTTCTAACAAACTTGGGGTTAGTTTATTTTTTTGAGTTGTAAGGTTGGTTGTGTATTTGAGTTCTTTTTTTTTAATATAGGCATTTACTGCTCCAAATGTCCCACTTAGTACTGCTTTTGCTGCATCCTGTAAGTTTCAGTATTTCATGTTTCCATTTTCATTTGTCTTAAGATATTTCCTTTTTTTCCTCTTTGATTGCTTCCTTGACCTAATGGTTGTTCAAGACCGTGTCGCTTAATTTCCACCCATTTGTGGATTTTCTCCTTTTTCTTCTGAGACTGATATTTAGTTTCATTCTGTTTTGCTCAGAAAAGATATTTGGTAGGATTTCAACCATCTTAAATTTGTTAAGATGTTCTGTAACCTCACATGACCTATTCTAAATTTTTTTAAATGTTTATTCTTTTTTGAGAGACACAGAGACAGAGCGTGAGTGGGAGAGGGGCAAAAAGGGAGGGAGACACAGAATCCGAGGCAGACTCCAGGCTCTGAGCTGTCAGCACAGAGCCCGACACGGGGCTCAAATTCACAAGCCCTGAGATCATGACCTGAGCCAAAGTTGGACCCTTAAACAAGCCACCCAGGCGACCCAACATGACCTATTCAACAGACTGTCCCATGTGCACCTTTCCTGCTGCTGCTACATGGAAGGTTCTGGATATGTCTACTAGGCCCATTTGATCTGGAGTGTCATTCAAGCCCACTGTTTCCTTATTGGTCGTCTGTCTGATATTCTAGCCGTTGTCGAGGGTAGGATATTGAATTCTCCTGCTATTATTACACTGATGTCTGTTTCTCTATTCAGTTGTCCACATTTGCATCGTTTGTGTAAGTGCTCTGATGTTGTATGTATGATCAGCCTATTCCTCCATGCCAAGGCCACAGAGAATGAGTAACACTGCCCTTTTCTTTCGGTGGTTTGCTTACAACATGCTTAAGTGTACCAATGTTCTTCGCTTGCTGGAGAAAAGGAGCATGGAATACGAGTCTGGGGTAAGGGCCGAAGCCTAAGGGAAGATCAGAGCGGTTATCTACACCATTAAAACATACACGGAAAACTGAGAAGTGCTGTGTATGCCCTCGGGTCACGGTGGCAGAGGGCCTCACTAAACTGCAGGAGTCTGGAAGACACAAAGACATAAAATTCTGAATCTCTGCATGAAAAGGAATCTTAGGTGTCACAAATGACCACATTCCTTATTGCAAGAGAAACACTACCTGGCCATTTGTACAGGTGGTCCCTGCCTAGAATCTCTCCCGAAATACCAGGGGGGAAGAAAAGTGAAACCACACTGAAGAAGGTTTTGTTCTTCCTCGAAGATGTACTGAAAGGATCCTATCTTACGAAGAGAAGGAACCTGAGATAAAAATGCACGCTATGAAGCAGTGACATTTAGCAAAGTGATTAGGCAGTGACATTAAACAAGCTCCCGGGCCATTTCCAAATGATTTCTATGGGCACCTGTGCTGCTCAGAAAGAGGCCAGGTTTGAGGTAGGGGAAAAAAGAGACTCTTAATTAAAACCTGAGGGTACTTGCAACAGAAAGTTCAGGAAAGAAGCGCTTGTTTTTTCATCAGTGTACCTTTTTCTTTGTTGAAAAGAATTCCTCTTCACCCCAAGGAACATAATGAAGGAAAAATATTTGGCCAGAGTAAGTGGAAGGTGTGAAGAGGGGAGGACATCACTGGTGTTTTCTGGAGTGAAATCATCTGCCTTTGACTCCCGCCTCCCCAGACACACGGGTCAGAGTGAGGGCTGTGCTTCTGACCACAGTGACATAATTATTCTTTAGTCCCATGAGTTTATCAAATCCCTCCTTGACTGTCCAAAATCATTGTCCAGGAAAGGAATGGTATCTGCCAGATGCAGCCAGAGTGAAAGCTCCCCAGCAAGTAATAGCCGGTGAGTAAAAATCAGACCTACCCCTGCTTCCATCATCATCACTGTCTTCTTGCATCTGCTTCTTCCTGCTGGCTGCGAGCTGACTTCTTCGGTCCCCAGTTGGCTTCCATCCAGGCCTCTGGCTATGTTCTTGCTTCTTACACCCTGGCTATTATGTTACTTCGGGAAGAAGAGTTGCCGCCATCTTCCACATAGGGCTTTCAAGGTGGCTCTAAACATCCAAATCCAGTGGGCAAATAGGTGGCAAGTTTCTATGGGTCTGGTACGAACGAGCAAGCCCAAAGCTTACTTGCAAGGGAGGTGAGAAAAGTCTAGTTGTGAGCTCGGGAGGAAAAAGGAAATGGATTTGGTGAACAGCTATCCAGACCACTCCACTACTCCAGTTTTCAGTCTAGCTCCCCTCCCCTTGATTTTTACTTTCTGACCCTCTCCCTCCTGGTGTAATTCAGCAAAGTTCTGTTGTTTCAAACAACTTCTGATAGATGAAGCCTGATTCTGGATGATAAACTTCAATTCCTGGACTCACCTCTGTCAATAGCCACATGCAACCTAAGAGGTAGGATCTCCAAGACTCCACATAATAAGTGATGGAAGGGAAGGAGGAGTCAGGGTGTGCGATGGGAATCCTCCCAGGACAACGTGCCCAAGAGAACTGGGCCAACACGGCCACCGCTCCGAGGGAAGCTGCAGAGAAACGGAGGGTCATTCTCTGAGCATCCAAGCTTCACCCACAGGGAAGCTTAAGTGAGTAAGAGGAAGGACAGCTCTGGGCCTGTGTTTTGGCTGTCAACCCATGTTTGTATGCTTTTTAATCCTAGGCTCTAGAGCAGTTGAAAACAAGATTGTTGTCAGTAATTTCTGCCAAGGAATTCTGAGTCATTTACCTTAATCCGTCAGCAATGAGAGGAGAAGAACTTTGCTCCCTCCATTTAATCAACCAGAGCCACATGGATTTTTACAGAGTCTTCAGAATGTGAATAACCCAAGTTGTTCAGCACCATTAGTCATCTCCCTAAGTCCACGCTCCACATGCTTCTTCAAGTAAGAGTGGGAATTTGCAAGATCTTCTCTTCACTTCAAGAATCCCTTTCTCTCCAACTGGACTCCAATTGGCATTTCCAGTACTAGAACTATTGACACTTTGGGCCAGATAATGTTTTATTGTAGGGAGGGAGGGAGCTATCCGATGTGGGGTGGGACATGCTCCAGCAACCCAGACTCCTACCCATGAGATACCAGTAGTACTCTGTCCTGGTCCCACTGGTGGAAATAAAAAATGTCTCCAGACATTGCCAAGTGTCTGGTGGGGAGCAAAATTGTCCCCAACTAAAAACTGCCGACATGGACAGAGGTATAGCTTGAGAATAAGAAATTCGAGAATAAGAAATTCCAAAGACATGTATTTTCCTGGCCTATCATAAAAGGAACTACTCATTTACAGGCTCCCAGGGTGATCTACACTCATAACATATTTATTTATGATTTGTCAGTTGGTTGATCGATGATTTGCTTAAAGTTCAGTGAAATCAAGGAATGTAAATGTGTGGATGAACCGGTCATGAGAGGAAGGGCGTCAGAGCATAAAGAACAGAAGCTCCCAAAAGGTCGAGAATAAGGGGCGCCGGCGTGGCTCAGTCGGTCAAGCATCTGACTCTTGGTTTCGGCTCAGGTCACGATCTCACCATTCCTGAGATCAAGCCCCACACTGGACTCTACAATGACAGCATGGAGCCTGCTTGGGATTCCTTCGCTCCCTCTCTCTCTCTCTGCCCCTACCCTGCTCATACATGCGTGCTTTCTCTCAAAATAAATAAACATTTAAAAAAGTCAAGAATAAGAGAAGTGATAAGCAATAAAAGCACCTCATACTCACCAAGCATGATGCTTTACATAAAAATATGCATTATTTCACTTAATCCTTGCATCTACCACCCTTCCAAACACATTACAAGTAATTGATAAATATTATCAATTACAGTAATACCAATTACTGAACATACCAATTTAAAAATAAGTGAGTTCAAGCTGAAAATGGTTACATAACTTGTGCTTACAGAGACAGAAAATGGTAGAGCTGGTTCAAACTCAGGGCTGTCTTACCTTCTCACCCACACTGTTTATAATACCTTTCACCTGTGAATTCCTCTGTAGCCTCTAAGAGTTCTCGGTACAAACAATTCATCTTGGGAAGGATCTTACCTGTCCATCAGCAAAGCAACTGCAAGAGAAAGCCGAGGGTGTGTCCAGGGCTCATCAGAAACACTGCAAGTTTGCATTAAGCCAATCCAGAATTCTCTCAAGGGGATACTTGCAGTCTACGTGACATTGTTAGATAGATAGAAGAAAGAAAAAGAGAGCAATTGTTGCCAAGAGTAAATGGAGGCTTTGACCAAATATATGGCAGTTACGTCTACAAAGATGACAATAAAGAGCCAATGTTTTACCCTTGAATAGATTCAAAGGGTAACTTTTGATCAGGGTCCACTCTTTCAGCGCTTCTGCTTTCCAAACAGAGTAAATATACCATCCAAATAAAGATACCACCACCTGTCCATCTCAATTCATCACAGTGCAACTATACAGTCCTTACTTAAAATGCCTGAGAATTTGGAAATACTCACTGACTGCTTACTCTGAACTGATGGCACCCCTTGGAACTACTCTCATGGCTCACAGGTCTAGCTCTCGACTACCTCTTGGTATATGGTAAAGGTGACCAAAAGCAGTGGATGACCAATAGGTATGTCAAAAGACGATGTCTATCATATGTCATCATGGATATGCAAAATTAAGACAACAATCAGATACCATTATACCCCTGGTTACAATTACCAAAATCTAGAGCACTGACAAAACCAAAGGTTGGCAAGGATGTGGAACAATAGGAACTTTCTCTTATTCGTTGTTGTTGGGGACACAAAATGGTACAGTCACACTGGAAGACAGTTTGGCAGTTTCTTACAAAATTAGACGTGCTCTTACGATATGAGCCAACAAATGCACTCACTGGTATTTACCCAAAGGATCTGAGAACTTATGTCCACACAAAAACCACCACATGGATGTTTTTAGCAGCTGTATTCCAAAGCTGGAAGCACCAAGATGTGCTTTAGCAGGTGAATGAATAAATATGGTACATTCAGACAATGGAATAGTATTCAGTGCTGAAAAAAAAGAGTCATCAAGCCATGAAAAGCCATGGAGGACCTTAAATGCATATTACCATGTGATCGCAACCACGCTGAGAAGACTACATATTGTCTGGTTCAACTATATGACATTCTGGAAAAGACAAAACTATGGAGAGACAAAGACCAGGGGTGTCAGGGATTAGGGGAGATGAATAGGCGGAGCACAGATTTTTAGGGCAGTAAAAACTGAAATGGCAAATCCCTGCGCATAAGAACGCATGCTTCCTGTTTTCAGCTGACTTTTGTGGTGGTTTCTCACACAGCAATTACACACTAACAAAAGCCCAAACAAGGAGCACCTAATAATAACTATGTATACACACGCACACGCACACACACACACACACAAACTTCTATGATAAAAATTGGCCTTAAAAGCAGTCAAAGGGCACCTGGATGGCTCAGCTGGTTGAGTGTCCAACTCTTGATTTCAGCTCAGGTCAGGATCCCAGGGTGATGGCAATGAGCCTCACATTGATTCTTAAGATTCTTAAGATTCTCTCTCCCCCTCTGCCCTTCTCCTTGGCTCATGCATGCATGCATGCTCTCTAAAATTAAAAAAAAAAAATACTTTGGGGGGGGAAAATGGAGTTAAAAAATTGAAGCGGATAGTGGAGAGACAGACAGAGGCAGATAGAGACCATCCCAGTTTAAAGGAAGGCAGGAACAAAGATGTGCAGCTAGAAATGGCCAGGTGGCTTTGGGGGGTCCAGTAAGGAACCACTCTGGAGGAAGCAAAAGATTTTTCATTTTTCTTGTCTTGGTATAAAGTGCAAAGGTAAGTTGGGATGAATGTGCGAAAGAAAGACTCTGAATGTCAGCCTGAGCAAACAGGAAGCGTATCCTATAAAGAATGGTTAAAAGAGACTGAAGCCGCATTTGTGTTACGGGACTGAACAGGCAACTTTAACAAAAGCTCTTTGCACCAGTATCAGAAACAGGAGCTGGAGGCAATTCCCAGGGACTGTGATTTCAAAAAGAAGAGGAAATAAATTCTTTTCCACATAGTCAGGGGGCTTTGGGGAGACCAGTAGCTCGGCTGTGCTATGTGTTTATTTGAAGGCAGAGACCCAGTGCGGTTCAAATGAAGACAGGTCCAATGTTCAGAAGACAGACATCCAAGTTAAGACGAAGATCAATAGAGGAGGCTGAATTAAACGTCAGCCTGTAAATTGCTGAAACACGGGAAGTTCTGAATCCCCTCCTCGTTACTGATGAAAAGGAGGGTAGGGAGGAGGAGAACGAGATACCCTGGAAGCCGGGATTTTCCTTTGAGGAGTTCAGAGTCGCAGGAGCAGTTATGTGCAAAATGATGTGCTCCCTGAGAGAAACCATCTAGAACAGGTCCTGGAGCTAAAATCTTAATCCCTTTTTGCAATAAACTCCCTAATCCTATAGCAAAGAAAACCAGTAAAGTTCAAGGGACAAGGACGGGCCAGTTTGAGGCAGGATTTCATTAGAGACACAAAGGACTGAAGTCCGCAATTGCAAATCACAATCTCAAGCTGTCAGTCAGAGGCAGATAAGAAAGGGCATTTTATGCAGAGTCCTTTCTTGGGGGAAACTGCTAAGAAAAAAAGAACATGCCCAGATGGCAGTGCCTAAGGGAATATGAGATGGGCCTACAGGAAGTGAGGCAAAAGAAGATAAAATAAATTTCACATGCACTGTTTCTTATTGCCATTTCTTCTTTGTATGGTTGCTATGGGAACTGTGTTTTGGAAGCTCTCTAAGGCTATGTCTCTCCAGTGCAAAGCAATCAAGCATTTGGGCCGAAATGACCAGTCAATTTAATTCAACTGGTTTAACTGATTTATTTCCAACGCATGCTCTCCCTCACCTGTGGCCAAATTGAGTAGTTGCTTAACTGAACTTGGTGGCATCTTGCAGAAATAAAATTGGTTCACCTGTGGTAGAGATTTGTGTTCTATGCTGGTGAAAAGACTCTGCCATCGAAAAGGCCTTCTCCTACCAGGGCCTTGCTAGTCCTGGGATTGCAAGCGGCTCTAGAAGGGGGTGAAGGGTGGCTGTGCAGGCAAGAAAGGACTAGTGGACTATTTCAGACACTGGTGTGGAAGATCTAGGTATGCCCACAAACTGAGGAGTGGGGGACAAGCAGGGTATGAGAGGCCAGGGAGCCGAAGAGACAAGATCCAAGAGAGAATAGCTACCCAAAGCAAGGGAGAGCTGTGACAGGCAGAGACGCAGGTGCCCAGTTTGGGGGGGGGGGGGGGATCCGGGCACTCCGGTCATCCTATCCAAGTCAGGGACTGCCTATCAAGCCACTGCTCGGGCCCGGCTGTTACCAAACTGCAGACTTGGGCTAACATCACCTGCGGCCACCTTCTCTCTGGACCCTAGTCCCATCTTTTCTGAGTCTAGCAGCCTATCAGTAACCTGCAGCCTTCAGCCGGCCCTGATGTGACACCAAGTTATGGTGATCCAAGGTGCTCCTGTCCATCAGATTCCCCCAAGTGGTTGCTCTGGGCACCTTTGCTGACTCTGCATCAAAGAATTACCTTCTTTGGCTCCACCTCACATCATGAACCCCAAGTTCCCCACCCTTAGCACATAGCTTCTCTCCGCCTAGGACTTTAGCCTCCCTCCTTTAGGACCAGACGCCCAAAATAACCAGGAATCAGAACACCATCTCTGGGCTGGTCAGTCATGGCATTTTACAATCAATCAATCACTCTCTCTCCCTCCCTCCCTCCCTCTTCCTCTCTCTCTCTCTCTCTCTCTCTCTCTCGGCCAAAGACAAAAAGAGCAAAAAGGAAGAACTACACATAAGGCATGAGAGAAAGCCAGATTTATAAAATCCATATTCAGGTAGGGTTTTCTTTGTGGGAAATATTGAAGACATATAAATATCAGCCTTTCATGAGCAGAACTGGCCTGTGATGTCAGGAAGCCGGCTTAGAGCTCTCTCCTACTTCTATATGGTCCTGCATCTAGTTGCCAGAACCCTCCTGCTCTAACTCTCTGCCCCTCCAGATGCCCCCAAACACATGCCCTACGACCCAGGCAGCTTCATGGTGCCACAGCCTCAGTTTTCTCATCAAATGAACCTCCCCTGTGCTTCACACCCTGAGAGACAGGGCCCTCCTTCAGGGAAATGGGTGATGATTAGAAAAGTCTTGGGGCGCCTGGGTGGTGCAGTCGGTTAAGCGTCCGACTTCAGCCAGGTCACGATCTCGCGGTCCGTGAGTTCGAGCCCCGCGTCAGGCTCTGGGCTGATGGCTCGGAGCCTGGAGCCTGTTTCCGATTCCGTGTCTCCCTCTCTCTCTGCCCCTCCCCCATTCATGCTCTGTCTCTCTCTGTCCCAAAAATAAATTAAAAAAAAAAAAAAAAAAAGAAAAGTCTCAAAACGTCATGCCCCGGCCAAATTATTCCACGAGAGTCCCTTCTACTTCAGTTGTAAAAAGCACCTCAGGAAAGGAAATCAGAGGTTGTCTGGTGAAACAGATGCTTCTAATAAGTCAGAAGGATTAGGGAATTATTTCCATCTTTCAAAAACAAAAACAAAAAACAACTGTGTTTGCTGTTCCCTGGAGACTAGAACTCAGTGCCCCACTCAACGAAAATCAGTTTCACTATAAATATTGAATAAATCATGATGATGATGATGGTAGGTAGTAACTGATACGCCACTGGAGTTTATAAAACACCTTCACACACATCTCCTTGATCTCCATCTTCACCTAGAAGGCCTGTTTGATTTTACAGCTGAGCCTCAAAAGACAGTAAATTTCTAACCTGGGCTTTCTTATTCCAAACTTCATCCTCTTTCACCACACTTTCATGGAATCTCTGATTTCCTTAATCTATATTTTCCTGTCATTCCAGCTGGAGTTTTTTCAGCAAGCATTTTTCTTCTTCCATGTTCTACGCAACTGCTTGATATACTATGAACTCAGACTTGGCTTTTGCCTCTAAATAATATATTTACTATGTTATTAATACATTATTAATAAATTTGTTGTTGAAAATCTTTCTCAAACACTCAGGATCTCACTTACATGGAGAATTAAAAAAAAAAAAAAAAAAAAAAAAAAAAAGAACTCATTAGAAACAGGAGATTGGTGGTTGTCCAGGATGGGGGTGGGCAGGGCAGTGAAGAAAGCTGGGGTACAAACTCCCAGTTTTAAGATGAGTAAGTTCTGGGGGCGTAACGTACAGTATGGTGACTGTCTTTAACAATACTGTGTTGTGTATGTTAAAGCTGCTAAGAGGAGATCTTAAAAGTTCTCAGTGAACACACGGAAAAAGTTGTAACTACGTGAGGTGATGGATGTGTTAACCAACCTTCCACGTAATTATTTCACAATACAGACATATACCAAATCGTTATGTTGTATACCTTAAACTTATACAATGTGACATCAATTATTTCACAATAAATCTGGAAAAATTAAGTTTCCAGGTGGTTGCACCCATACAAATTTGCTTAAATTTTGTATTAGACAGGTTAAATGTTTTGTGCAATAAATATATTGCACTTACATCTACAGAAGTTTCTCTTCTCACTAAAACACTGTCCCCTACCCATTTTGCCTTAAAAAATTACTTTAAAATTCTGTGTGTCTCCCCAAGTAAAAGACCAGATGTCTGACTTGGGATCAGACATCTAGAGCGATATGAACCAAGTGGAAACAGTGATCACAAATGATGAGGCTCACAAGTCATTATTCCAAATATGACTACACTATGGATTTAGGGCTTTAATTACTTTGATCTATTGCTAGATGGTTGTTAGGAGTGTGCTTGTGTGTGTGTGTGCACGCATGAACACTCACTAGGGGGATGGAAAGAAGGTGGGTAGCTCGGGGGATGAAGCATTTGGGAAAACATCAACCTATCTCTCTACTTGTTAGATATATAAGAACATTCTCATGTTTACTGGGTTTCACATTAGCATAACCCGGTAGTGATGGTGATTTTAAGAACTTAATTTGGCAGATGACTGATTTATAAGTTGATCCAATCACTTATGGTATGTTCATACAAAAATAATCAATAACAGAGGGAGATGTTCCAATTTAAAAACTAATGTCTGCCCAAGAAAATGCAGATCTCCCTGGATTTTCATAATGATTTTATTCTGAGTAGACGAGAACACATCCTAAACACCTAACTGAATGATAGATCATGACTGTGACAATTGGACTGAATGTGTTATGTAAGTGACATATTCTTCCACAGGACAGGGGGATATGAGCTTTACAGGTGTGAGCAAAACAGTGCCTCCGATGTCTCCCTAAGGGCTGTGCACCACAAAGTAGGTCTTCAAGGACTAGAGAGGGAGGAGCATCACAATCCCACTTAGGATAGATCACATGAGACTCCAGAACTAAGAATCAAGGCTGAACGGCTCCACAAGAAATACCTATAGTTTTCTTGCAGAAAAATAAATCACTCCATGAACAATAATATATACCCTATACTGAAGCAGTTTTAATCTTGGGGACTTTTAATTTAATACTCTGATTGTACCGGGTGGTCTAATAAACTTGCACATTAAAATGACAAGCTGTTGGGGACAATGACACAATCTGTTGACCCAGGGTTATTGTCAGTAGGGACAAGGATCCAGCCTCTGAGGCCAATTTGAAAACTGATTAGTAATTCTGCTTCTCCATATTTGCAAATGACATATCCAATGAAGGGTTACTACCCATAATATATAAAGAACTTATACAACTCAACACCCAGAAAACAAATAATCCAATTAAAAATAGGGACAATAAATGAATAGACATTTCTCCAAAGAAGACATCCAGATGGCCAACAGACACATGAAAACATGTTCATCATCACTTACCATCAGGGAAATGCAAATCAAAACTGCAATGAGATGAGGTGCCTGGGTGGCTCAGTCAGTTGAGCATCGCACTCTTCATTTTGGCTCAGGTCGTGATCTCATGGTTTGTGAGTTCAGGCCCCGCAATGGGCTCTGCACTGGCAGTGCAGAGCCTGCTTGGGATTCTCTCTCTCCCTCCCTCTCTGCCCCTCCCCTGTTTTCTTTCCCAAAATAAGTAATTTTTTTTAAAAAGTAAAAAAATAAAACACTACAACGAGATACCACCTCAGATCTGTCAGAATGGCTAAAATCAAAAACACAAGAAACAACCAGTGTTGATGAGGATGTGGAGAAAAATGAACCCTTGTGCATGGATGGTAGGAATGTAAATTAGTACAGCCACTGTGGAAAACAGTACGAAGGTTCCTCAAAACATTAAAAATAGAATTACCCTACGATCCAGGAATTGCACTTCTGGGTATTTACCCAAAAAATACAAAAACAGTAATTCAAAGGGATACACGCACCTCTATGTTTAATGCAGCATTATTTACAATAGCTAAATTATGGGAGCTGTCCAAGTGTCCATCGATAGATGAATACATAAAGAAGATGTGCTCTGTATATATACAATGGGTTATTATTCAGTCATAAAAAGTATTAAATCTTGCCATTTGCAACAGCATGGATGGAGCTAAACAATACTATGCTAAGCAAAATGAGTTCATTAGAGAAAGATATCATATTTCACTCAGGTGCAATTTAAGAAACAAACCAAAAACAAGCAAAGGGGCCAAAAAAAAAAAAAAAAAAAAAGAGTGAAAGAGAGACAAACCAAAAGGCATACACTGGAGAAGAGGCGGTAACCACTGGGGAGGAGGGGGGATGGGCGAAGTAAGTGAAAGGGATTAAGAGCACATTTATTGTAATGAGCTTTGAGTAACATACAGAATTGCTGAATCACATCCTGTACACCTGAAACTAATATAACTGTATATTAACTATACTGGAAATTAAAATGAATTAAAACAAAATTAGGGGTGCCTGGGTGGCTTGGTCGGTTAAGCATCCAACTCTCGATTTAGGCTCCGATCATGACCTCAGGGTCATGAGATCCAGCCCCACGTCAGACTGGGCATGGAGCCTGCTTAAGATTCTCTTCCTCTCCCTCTACTGCTCTCTCTCTCTCTCTCTCTCTCTCCCTCTCTCTCTCTAAATAATAATAATAATAATAATAATAATAACAATTAATTCTGCTTTTCCTTTCAGGCACAGACAAGCAGAAGAGGTTTTTATACCCCTTTTTTCCCCCAGCAGAGGACTGCAGCCGGCACATGGCCCCTACCCAAGCTCACAGGCAGTCTTGATTCCAAGAGACACAAAGAAATCAGGAGGAAGACCGCATGTCCCCTGGATTCTGTGTACAGGGGAAGGGGTCCAGATCACCAGAGGGGAAGAAAGGAACAAAAGACCAATGTGCCAAAGTCCTCTTTTCCCAGGATGCTTCCTTCTGTCTTCAGCTTCAGACGCTTGTTAGCCTCTACTTGAGACCCTGAGGAAATAAGGAAACACCACCCACCACCTTCGGGCCAGGATTCCCCTGAGTCCCCAGTCACCCTGCTATACAAATAGGAACCAAGGCCCACGGTCAGCCACAGTCTCCGGCGCACGCTGCAAACACTCCACTGCCCTCTGTCCAGTTCAAATGACGATCCACGTTGAGACCCACCTCGTGGTGCCTTCTAGCAAGTGCTCGGTACCCTGGGAGGAACACCAGTGTTGTCGGTCACAGGAGCATCGGCCTCCTGAAATCAGTGCCCGCCCAAAGCGTCTCACTACAACTCCACCAGCTCCTACCCCGTGCGGGACACAGAGTCAACAGGAACCGTTCTGGCTTCCAGGCACCCTCAGTCTACTGAGGGAATGAGGCGGAATCCAGCAACACTGAATCAACACACAAGTTAGGTGCGGTGGGACCAGAAGCCAAAAGATACCTGTGGTAATGTGGACGGGGCTCCCGGCAAGGGCAGAGAGTACGTCAGACACGCTCGGTACTCCATGGGCCGAGACGGCAATTCGCGAGCTACCGACATTTTGGCCGAATGCTTCTCTGCGCTGAGCGCTATCCTGCGCATTGGAGGACATTCGGCAGCATCCTTGACCTCCCCCTACCAGATGCCAGGAGCACCAGCCTCCTCTGCCATGAGAATCAAAAATGTCTCCAGACGTGCCCAATGTCCTTTAGCGGGCTGAAGTGGCCCCACTTGGGACTATCACTTGGGAAGAATGTAAGTGACACTCTGCATTCAGGGACGATTCCACTTAGTAACGTGGATAATGTCCAGGCGGTGGTTTTCTATCAACCGTCCTTAACTCATCCCAACCTGCCAAGGATAAGCGCAGATGGAAGTCACAGGATTAACGGAGATGGGATCCAGAGAAGGATGGGTTGGTTATTTTTTCCTTATTTCTTAAACCAGTCCAACACCTGGGCAGAAAATATGTGTCAGCACTGACCGTCACCTTGTATCAAGTTAGGTGCTAAGCATGTCAGATTGTATGGATTTATTTCCCAGCTGCCGGGAGCTTTCCCGGAAGACAGTTTTAAGCTGGTGTCCCTCTTCGGTGCCTGCCTTGGCTGGAGTTATGGGATTTTGGAATGGGGCGGGAGGGAGCAGCGGTCTGGAGCCAAAGGACAAGAAAGAATTCTTGAGGTGCCTTTGGTGCAGAAATGTGATTTTATTAAAGCACAGGGTTAGGACCCTGGGGGCAGGAAGAGCTGCACAGGGGTTGTGAAGAGTGGCTCCATATACTATGGAGGTGAGGGAGGTGAAGTCAAAGGGGAGGCCTCCAGAGGGACTTTGATATGCTCAAGAGGACTCCTAAGATACCTGAGGCTTGGTATCTTAGGATACCAACAACAACCTAAGGTTGTTTTCCCTCTATTAAGACACTAACAATAGGACGGTAGGGCGTTCTTCCAGAAACATTAATACTCTGTATTTGCCTCAAGTATCTGTCAAACATTAATACTCCGTATTTGCCTCAAGTATCTGTCAACGGGCAGCAAGTCAGGACATTTAATTTTACCTGCCATTCCCTTCTTGCCTTTCTTCCCCACATCACCATAGAGGGATGGGTGATGTTGGGCCTCCAGGAAACTGAGTTTCCTGCAGGTTTCTGGAGATCAGGCTATTGGTAAGATTGCCTTTTTCTTGTAATTTCTTAAGATATGTGTAAACTGATGGAGACTCCTGTCCTGCATGACTGTGATCTCTATCAGTTAACGCTTTGTCTTCTTTCCTTTGTTCTTGGGCAGCCAGGAGTGCCTGAGGAATGTCACACATGTCCCAAAGGGGGGGCGGGGGGTACAGGTGTGCTAGCTTGTGCTTTGCCCTCAGCTTGCCTTATGCTCCCTCATCAGGAGAAACCTGCCTTACCCAAGGTCCCACCTCTTGCCTGAATCCAATCATTGTGGGCATATAAAGGCCCATTCATTCCCTTGTACTCATGTCAACTGAATGGCCACACCAGGCCCAGAGTTCCCCATGGGCACATTCAACTTCTCCTTCTATCCAATCCTGCTCCCTTCCCTTCCCTTGATGACAGGATCTCAAAGGCACTCCCTACTGCTGATACCCATCTCTCATAGTCTGCTTCCCAAGGGACCCAACCTACAACAACTTACAAGGCACAGTTCCTCTTCCGACATGCTCATATTCACAGGCATGGTGGTATTTTTTTCCCCCAGGGGCTGTACTTCTGGGGCTCTGCTTCTATTCTCAGCCCTGTTCCTCATCAGTACTCTCAACACAGGATGTTTCAAACTGTTGGCTCAGCAGATCAGTCCCTAAACAAAGTACTCAGCACACAATGACCCCTCCAAGCAAAGGATTAACTCCCAGGGAATTTCCCAAAGGAAAAACAATTAGACTGCAATTCTGTGGACCTACCTCCACACATCATTTGGCTTGGCCCGGGACACAGGGCTTTGTCCTGAGACTGAAACAACACCACACACTACAGCATCCGCTCCTGGTCCCTGGCCATCACTGGGACAAACTCACTGTTGTCCTTTTTGCTGAAAAAGGATGAGAAGGGGGACACTCCATGGAGGCAGAGCCGGGACTTTGAAGTTTACCCTTTGGTCTCATTTCCTACAGGTTGGCTTTTAACTGCTGCTTCTCTCTGTCCAATTTTAACTGCAGTATTTCTTATGTTCCCTCTCTGACTACCCAAAATAACTGGCCCTTTTTTGCTCTTTTGTCCTCCTTATTCTCACCTCTTAGCCCAAATAGAAGAGGGCTTCAGGATAATGTTAGGAAAGGAGGTCAGTGCGGTGTATGTGAAAATTCCATTTCTGGCAACAGCAGCTCTGGCCCTATGCAGAATTAGAAAATAAATCGACTTAATCCCTGGCTCCAAGCTCCCTTTTTGAGACTTCTTTCCAGCCCCAGTCTCAAGGCTCCAATTCTCACTATATTAGCACCTTAGTCAAATATCCCCTGTGCCCTTTGCGTTTCCCCTGCCTCCCCTTTGCCCATTGGAATTGTTCTCTTCTTGCCCCCATTTATGAGGACCCCGGTAGGTTCCCAGAAGGCCACTTATACATGAATTTGAGCTATCGTATGACTACATCATAGTGATTTAATATATTATTCCATGGGGCATTTTGTATTTTGCATTTGTCTACCATTTATATTTGTAAATCACTCTTCAGGGCCCAAGATGGTAGGGACAAAACTGTTAGGATTTCATGAAACACAGAGGGGCCATTAGTGGGCGAGGGACATTTCCTCCATTTTGTAAATTCCACAGATAAGCCCGTTGCCGTCACTCGTGACTGAACAGAAACTCCAGCCACTCTGAGCAATGAGCCAAGTCTTCCCCTTCTTCCTGTCCCTGGTTCTTCCATTCTCACGCATACAATACTGACTAGACAATCAGCCGAGCCAAACAAACAAACCGATCAGTTTATTTCACGGAAATCAAACTGATTTCACTAAGCCGACCACTTCATTTTGGTGCTATCGGGAAAGAAACTACCTCGCCATTTTTCTTTTCCCTTTTTGTTTTCCACATGAACTTCTGCAAAGCCTATTCAGCACTCACTATGTGGCTTAATTAAAATATGCTTGTAACAAACCAGCTGCACATAATACAGCAGCACTAAGTTTCCTCAGAGGGATCGAGGGACTGGCTTTCCAAGCAACTCCACCGTCACCACCCTCAAATCTTCATAAAGCTGTGCTCAGCAAGGGCTCTGGGATGCAGGGGATCCAAGGGGACCATTGAGGAGACAGAGGGCTGAGAAGGAGAGAGGGAAAACAGGTATTTAACAGCCTCACAAAGAGTTGTACTCAGCCCACGAAAGCTCACCTGAGAGCAAAGAAAGACAGTAGAGTCTCTGAGATTGTAAAGAACCAACACTGGGGTCCAAGACATCCCCGGGAAGCCAGGCTTTAGGGCACATCTTGCTGCTGCGGCAGGTCACGTGCTAGCTCCCATCTACCCGGGACATCTCTGAAAGGGGAAACCCAAGTCACCGCAAGTCTGATTAACGTGAGGGGGCCACTCGGCCTGCAAAACATGCACAGATCCCTAGAAGGTTACTCTGGGGGACACCCTTGTGATCACCCTGCTTCAGAGTGTCCGAGTTTGGTTTCCACACTGCATCTTTCTTCTTTTCTGGAACAACTGTAACTAACACACATGCAGCTCATCGGCTGGGAGCAAGGACATCATCTACAAGCGCATTAAGCCTCTCACCTCCTCATTCCAAAATTGTGTTTTTTCCCTTTTACTCTCAATTCTAATATTGCACACATTCAGGGCTTGCAAAGAGTCTTTTGCCAAAATTTTCCAATCATCTCTTGTTTCTCTTCTTCTAGTGGGTTCCCTGAGAAGAAACAATGATTTCCTAAGTTCTTCCAAACTGATTTACCTGGAGTCTCTACAAGCCGAAGTCTGCGTGTTCTCTGTGAATCTTCCTGCCCTTGGCTCCTCGCCTGTCCCCGCGCAGGTGACTAGGTTCTGACTCTCATCCTGTTTCAGCTTTGTTCTCATAGCTCCGTCAGCTGTGGTATCTCTCGTATGTTTGGGTTTGGTTTCTCTCCTAAGGAACTATACTGTAGGTTCTCTCTGAAGCGTGCTGCCACTCAGCACCCCAGGCCTGGGCACTTCCAACTCCACTCCCCCCCACCCCCGACAGCGTTTCACACAGCTCTGCCTGACACATGCTTCGGGCTGCCATTGCACAACGGGGGTCTCCCGGTTTCCCTAAAAATGAAGTCTGTGTATGTGTTATTTAATTCTTTTTGTTCTGATTTAGTCCCTGGAAAAGAAAGGAGTAGATTCTGGGCCAACTGACCATGTTCACAGCACAAGTGGAGGCCCAGTTCCAGACCTCTGCCCACAAGAGCTCCCTATATTATCTAACATCTACCCAAATCGATTGACTCCTCTCTCGGAAGATATGAGTGTGAGTTACACATAGAGAGAGCCAGTCATTCAGCGGCACAGTAAGTTAAAACAGGCAAAGACAAACGGGAGAGAGAGGGCTGCTAAATCAAGAGACCATATGCTGCTAGAGGCACAATCTATCTTGAAAACCATTCTAACTCTATCAGGTTCCTCCTTTTACCTGCTGAGATGGGATCTTCAGCTCTCTCTCTCTCATTCCCAAATTCTTTTATGAAAACACATCATCTAAAAGGAGTCCTCATGTACCACTGGTGGGAATGCAAACTGGTGCAGCCACCGTGGAAGACAGTATGGAGGTTCTCAAAAAGTGAAAAAGAGAACTACGCTATGATCCAGTAATTCCACTGCTGGGTGTATAACCCTAAGAATATAGTAACACTGATTTGAAGGCATACATGCATCCCTGTGTTTATTGCAGCATTATTTACAATAGTTAAAACATGTAGGCAGCTTAACTGTCCATCAACTAATGAATGGATAAAGAAGATGTGGTGTGTGTGTGTGTGTGTGTGTGTGTGTGATGGAATATTATTCAGCCATATAAGAGGATGAAATCTTGCCATTTGCAATGACATGGATGGATCTACAGAGTACAATGTTAAGTGCCATAAGTCAATCAGAGGAAGACAAATAACACACGATTTTACTCTTATGTGGAATTTAAGAAACAAAACAAATTGGGGCGCCTGGGTGGCTCAGTTGGTCAAGTGCCCGACTCTTGATTTCAGCTCAGGTCATGATCGCATGGTTCCCGAGTTAGAGCCCACCTGGAGCTCCGCGCTAACAGCACAGAGCCTGCTAGGGATTCTCTCTCTCTCCCTCTTTCTCTGCCCCTCCCCTGCGTGCATTCTCTATCTCAAAATAAATAAATAAACTTAAAAAAAATGACGGAAAAAAAAGACAAACCGAAAAAACAGACTCTTAACTACAGACAACAGATGGTCACCAGAGGGGAGGTGGGTGGAGGGAAAGAGATGAAGGGGATTAAGAGCACACTTATCTGGATGAGCACTGAGTAATATACAGAATTATTTAATCACTATATTGTATCCCTGAAGCTAATATAACACTGTATTTAACTCTACTGGATTGAAAATAAAAATTAAAAAAATAAAATTTTTTAAAAAATAAATAAAAATAAAACCACATCATCTGTTGCAACCACTGTTGCTCAGAACCCAAAGAGTTTACCAAGCTCAGCACCCATGGCTCTGGAATAGCCTGGTTTTCTTCCTGCTTCTCTGGCTCGTTTGTCCTTGCTTCCTTGGTTTTCTTCCCACACTTCTTTTTTTTTTTTTTTTTTTTTTTAACAGAGGTCAGTAAATATTCTACCATCAGTCTCTGGCAGCCTTTGCAATATGCATGTGTTTATCCCAGAGAAATGCCTCAATACCTTACCCTAGTTCCTACATCTCTTCCATTACCCATGTGCATTTCCCACTGTCTCCTGAGTCTCTCCACTAAGGATCTCACCAGCACCCTAGACTGTTCCCAAAGTTAAACCCATGAAAAACTCCCATCTCCTTTCTCAGTATCTCAGGCTGACTTCAGTGTCTATTATAATCATTGAATTACCCTGTCTCTCAACCCCTACCAGGGCCAAGGTATTATTGGTAACTCTGAAGAAGAGACTGCTAATGCTTACCAACATCTGTGTTCCCCACTCCCTCCTGGGCTTGTTCCTCAATTTCCTTTTCCAGCCTCTCTTGCAGTTGGGTGTGAGCAAAGCAATGTGAGTGAAAGCAACGTGCACCACTGCCAGCCCTGACTCACAAAAAGAGGCAAACCATACCTCCACAAGTGACCTCTGTCCTCTTTCCCCATCTGCCAGCTGAAAGGAGAGGAGCAAAGGAGACCTGATGACCCACACTGGACTATGACAAGATCAAGAAATAAACTTTTATTACGTTAAGACCACTGTTACTTTGGAGTTGTTTGGTAAAGCAATGGAGTCTATCGTGATGAATATGATTTTTATATTCTCACATTCCGTGTTTTTTAAAACTAAAATTTTGCCAGAAGCCAAGCTATCCAACCAGCCTGACGGCAGAGCCCAGGTGGTGGACGGATCGGGACTGCATGGCGGCCCATCGAAAGTGAAGCTTCTTGTACTCCTGGCTTTCATGTAATTTGGCCTCAGGGCTGGTCAGGGCAGCCCCCCTACCAATGAAGTACCTGGGGATCGGTCGGTTGGGGAGTTGCCCACCACAGGCCCTCCGGGAAAAGAACCATCGGGGAAAGAAGTAAAATTCCGCAGGGAAATTATGCGGCCCTGCATCCAGCCCTTGCCACCCCCTATAAAGACTCCTCCACCTAAAGGAAGGACAGCCCCATATATTTCCCAGCCAAGGAGGGGGACAAATGGATTTGAAATCCCCACTCTGGCAACAAAGGAATGTATCTATGGATACAAGTTACTTCAACCCCTAGGCCCACTTGGCCCCCAGGAGGCATTCCAGATGATAACTGGACCTGGGGGATTAAGGTACAGAATGGTTCATTAGTTCCTAGGTATACATTGTCTCTCTGGGAGCGCATAAGGCGTGGGTTCCCAGGGCCCTCTTGGCTCCCTCCCGGCACCCAGACCAAAGCGAACGCTTTTGTTCCTTGTGCCGCAAATGGTTCAAAGGAACAACTAAGAAGTCATGTCCCTGTAAACGTTCCATTTGAGGTGTTGAGAGCTAGATGACCTTTCATGAAAATAGCGAAGCAAACGCTTTATAAACTATAAATAAACGTAGATACATAATGAAAGTAGTATGAAGAAATTAACAATAAGCAAAAGGCAGGAGGGAACGTTACAAAGAAATAACCGTGAGGTTCCTTAACGGGTGATTACACAAAGGAACATTTTTAGAATTAGGTAAAGCCGAGAAACATAACGCATGCGACAAGGAAATTGCTAACACATGTAATGCCACATTTGCCACAATAAAGTGGCCAGTCGAACACGCTGCTGTTTTCTGTGTCCATTTGTTATTTTCGCTGACGCCGTTCATCCTTCGGGAACCCTGGACCTGCTGGGGCTGGACTCCGGCAAAATTTGATAATATTCTATATACAGCAAAACCTTGGATTGTGAATAACTTGTTCTCTGAGTGTTCTGCAAGATGAGCAAACATTTCTAATAAATTGTAACTTGGTAAACAAGCGATGTCTTGCAATACTAGCACATGATGCCAAACGTCACATGACCACAACTGAGCCAATGGTTCTCTCTCTCTCTCTCTCTCTCTCTCCCCCCCTCCTTCCCTCTCTCCCCCTCTCTCTCTCTCTCGCTGTGGGATTGTGGGTAACCGTCTCCCATGCTCAGATGCTCGGTCTCAGACAGTGGTGTTTGGCAGAAATCAGTGATTTTTCAGAACGGTGGAAAGGTCCCCCAACTGCCACGAGTGTATTTTTGTCACTTCAAAGCTCCTATGGACAGTCCTTTGCGTTTGCAGACTGGAGTCAGCTTAGGAATGCTTTGCTTCACTCTAGCTCAGGCTTCCTGCAGATATAGAACCTTTCCTCTGCTGCCTTATTGCCAGTTAAATACAGTATTAAAAAAATAAATAACTGTATATGACAAGAGTTTATGAATACCGTACTGTAGTCAACAACCGTGCAAGCGTATACAATAGCCCCCATGCGGGAAAATGTTGAAACCAAAGGCAATAAGAAGGAGGAGATGATTATGGGGGAAGTTAAGTAGGAAATCATCAAGAAGTACGTACAACTATATGAGTAGCCAAAACCGCAGTATTTTATAAAAAGTCTATGTCTGCATCTCATCTGCAGAGGAGGAGGAGAAAAAGGTGGAGGGATCTCTCACTTGAAATGAGATTAGGAAGATGTGTACAATGTGCGAAGCAGTGCAAAACTGTGTAGAAAAGCACCACCCAAATAAGGCTGCCGCAGTGCGAGCAACGAATCTGCTTAACAACAATGCAATGTCACATTACAGCAAAATCCTAAAAAGGAGGCAAAAGCAAATGTCATGGATAGGTTCCGTGATAAAGTGGCACAAAAAGAAAAAGATTCCGCTGAGCCAATAGACAGCAGGGATTCCGTTAGTGATCGTGAAAGTTGTCCGACACAACAACCCTCCTCTCTCTTGTCTCCCTCACACCAGCCACGAAGGTTTTCAAAGGTAAGTGCAGGTGAATTTGCTTATTTTTCTTTATATATTGTATTTTCCTTATTGTTTTGTATTATAAAAAGTACTGTAATCATTTTCACATAAATATTTTTGGATTGTGGAACAAATCATCCGAGATTCCATTCTTTATTTTCAAAAAAATTTTTAATGTTTATTCATTTTTGAGAGAGAGACAGACTGTGAGTGGGGGAGGGGCAGAGAGAGGGAGACACAGAATTCGAAGCAGGCTGCAGGCTCTGAGCTGTCAGCACAGGGCCGGACGCAGGGCTCAAACTCAAGGACCGTGAAATCATGACCTGAGCTGAAGTCAGACGCTCAACTGAGCCACCCAGGCACCTCTAACTTTCCATTATTTCTAATGGGGAAATTTGCTTTGATATACAAGTGCTTTGGATTACAAGCATGTTTCTGGAACGAATTATGCTCACTAATCAAGGTTTTACTGTACTTGCTTTGGTCACTGAACAGGATATAAATTCTTCTAAGTCTATTAGCATAGAGGTTACTCATTCTTATTAAGAGGGTTGTAAAATCCTACTTGTATATATTTGTGTATATATTAACATATTCAATATATTATAAGCTATTACATACAATATTAAATGCAATATACATTATTCAATAATTACCATAGATGAGCATTTTTTGCTTTCAGATTTTTACTACTACAAAAGCTGCTTCACAAGTATCCTCTAACATCCATCCCCATGTGTATTGCTGACACAACCATTATTTTGTTCATTGAAAACATCAGTTGCTCTTGAATTCTCTCTTTACCACCACTCGAGTCCAACCTGAAGGCAATCACCATCAATTCTATGTCACTTCCATTCCTCACACCACACCTGTGATCACAGACCTCATTCACACATCTATTACCCCTCACTTGGATGATGGTGGGAGCCTGGCTCTTCTTGTAAATTACATTTGGAATGCTGGATTGAACAATTCTTGCTTTTGTCCCCAACCCTTCATTAGACATTGTGACTTTCCTTCAAGGGGGCAAATAATGAGTTTTTCTCAAAGGTGCTTTACTACAGTTTGTTTTTTCAGAGAGCATCTTGTGTGATTTGTGAATGAAGCATAGTATGGCAAGTGTTGTTGTCTATGACTCACCATTATTAGTTTCATAGATTTTGTTCTCCCTTTTTTAACAAGGTAAATTTATGTCACAGATATGTAGTCCTAGATCTCCATTTTGCCCTCAAGAACCATAATCCCACACGTCAATTGACAACTATTAGCCCTGGGCCCTCAGTGGAGAACACAGTGAGTAATCCTGAGATAAAATTTTGCTATTTCAGGCAACTGAATGGGAAAAGAGGTGGAAAAGAACATATCATTATATACCACACACCATAAATAATTAGCTTTTGTCTGCTATGTTATAGCAATCATAATCCATAAATAATTAGTAAAACTTATTATGAGTATGACTGCATACATATGATGTAAAATCATTCACTTTAAAAGTGAAAAATTCATTCAAGCCAATTGTAATACATTAACATACATTTAAGAGAGCGATGGATTTTTAATGGTGCTGACTGAGCTAAATTCACCCCTTTCTTTCAGAGAACTACTGACTTGCTCGATGTACCACTCATGTGCCCATTTGTTCTCAAACGCATTATCTGCCCTTTCCCTGGTTTCCTCCGGATCACACGGAAATACGTGTCTTACACTTCTTTGCCCACCGGAACCTTGAAATTTTTGGCCAAGGGGAAAGAACTGGTAGGACCCGTGAAGACAGGAGACGGGGAGAAGCCAAGACTTGTGTCTCCCTCTCTCATCTACCTTGGGTAGCATCTTTAGCAGAAAGCGACTTTCCACCGTCGAAAGTCAGCCCCTCCTTCCGCTTTCCCAGATCCTTGGACAGCCCCCTCGTTATGGTCAAACTCTGACTAAATGGTCCAGCCTTCTGAACACTGAAAACAAACTTCCTTCCATTGTCTTTCTAGCCCCAGGGGCAGCACTGGTTTTCTGTTCTGATTACCTCACATTTTCCTATTTGATTCTTCTTCTTTCCTACACAGGTAACCAATTCCTTTCCCCAAATTCCCTCTGTATAAAACTGACTAGACTATGACTGAGATAATATAGCCAATGATGTATTTTAGGATATCAGTGGAGAGTCAAAGTCACAGCCCATGACATTTTATCGGTGCCTTTAGTTCAATGTAGCCAGGACTATCAAATGGTTCAAAAACACCTAAAAATAGACTCAAAGATAATGCATTTGAAAGCAAAGAGGGAAAAATCAGTAAAGCGTGTCACTGACTCAGGATGGCCATTGTTTGCGTTCTGATACATAGCCCAAGTACTCGTCTAGAAAAATGAGGTTGTCACAACATGAAAAAAATATAAAAGAGCACACCAAGTATCATGGGTAAGAAACCGGACGACAGTAAACTAGACTAACGTAGCAGTTGAGCCAGGTTGCTCAAAATAGAACCCCTACCCGTTGGCTTATGAGCTGTGTTTGGGCAAGGTTACCAGCTCTCTGGTGCTTTATTTTCCTCATCTGTATAATGGGGCTACTCATATCCATGTAATTTACTTCAAAGGGTTGTTGTGACAATTACATGGCGTAATGCACACAGACTTCTTAGAAAATGTTTGGAATGCAGTAATCACCAAATTATCAGCTTTCATCATTATTACTATTTATTAATATGATTATTATCATTAATTCTGGGTTACAGAGCCAATTACAGGGAATGATTCCTGTGTGAATCGGAGAGCCTGAAGTATCAGTTCCTCTGATACCGTCAGAGGCGAAAATTGTTTTTATAAAACATGAAGATGTGTCGAGTTCTACCCAAACACTTTCAGCAAACTAGTTTCATATTGTGAAGCAAAGAGGAGGCTGGTATGCTTTGCCCCCGAGACTAGAGAAGGGTTTGTGCCCTTACAGATGTGTGCCTCTCCCTAATAAATACCAACAGGATTTTGTTAATTGTGGTTATCATTATAGCCGTTCCCCCAAATATTTCCTGATTCTTTGTTACTGGATTAAGCCATGTGACTAGGCTTGGAAAATGAGTTTTGAGGAAGACATGTGTCACTTAAGACCCCACCTCCACTCTGGGTTCTTTTTGCCTCTAGGTAGCAGTGTTCACAATGGTTGCTGCTCATGAGTCTGGGTCCCAGAGTGACCATGATAGAAATGTGGTGTGAGGGAGATACAAACTTTGCGATAAGGCACTCATATTTGGGGTTGTTACCACACCATAACCTAGTCTATTTTGTTTTGTAATTTTAAGAACTCAGAAGAAAAGAAACATAGCCCAGAGACTATTAATCTAAGAACCATAAAAGATTCAGCACACACGTAATTACTTTTCCTACCTGATTCGTTCTCCGGCGATAAGCAATGAAGCCTCTTGCACGCAAAAGGACAGGTGGACATGTCTCCAAAGGTAAAAGGAAGGAAGGAGTTGGGGACTGTACCTCATACAGTGGACGAGCTTATAAAATGAAATACCTCAGGAGGCAAAACGAAAGTGGTAGAAATGGAACACACACCCAGGAGCTTAGGGAAGAGAGAGAAAGAGGGTAAATTTTTTATGAGAAAAAAAAGGTTAAGTCATAGTTTTCTAGGTATAACAAATGATAAAGTCCATTTCAGGCATAGAAAACAGATTTTTAAAAGGGAAAAGGAAGGAGGGGCCAGAGAGGTTCAATGGTGAACTCTACGAAACATTTAAGGAAGATATTACACTAATTTTCTACCATCTCTTCCAGAAGACAGAAGCAGGAAGAATACTTCCTAATTCATTGTATGAGTCCAACATAAACCTAATAATAAAACTAGACAAAGACATTAAAAGAGAAGTATGAGGGGCGCCTGGGTGGCTCAGTCGGTTAAGCGTCCGACTTCAGCTCAGGTCACGATCTCACAGCTCATGGGTTCGAGCCCCGCATCAGGCTCTATGCTGACAGCTCGGAGCCTGGAGCCCGCTTCAGAATCTGTGTCTCCCTCTCTCTGACCCTCCCCTGTTCATGCTCTGTCTCTCTCTGTCTCAAAAATAAATAAACATTAAAAGAAAAATAAAAAAAAAAAGAGAAGCATGAGAGACAAACATCTCTCTTGAACAAAGATGTGAAAATCCTCAACAATGTATCAGAAAATCAACCCCAAAAATGTATAAAAAGAACT
Source organism: Puma concolor (assembly GCF_028749965.1). Taxonomy (NCBI): domain Eukaryota; kingdom Metazoa; phylum Chordata; class Mammalia; order Carnivora; family Felidae; genus Puma; species Puma concolor. Next base: position 109,021,819 of record NC_141676.1, read on the forward strand.
ACATACCACAACCAAGTGGGATTTATCCTAGATATGCAAGATTCAATGTCCAAAAATCAATTAATGTAATCCATCACATAAACAGGTGAAAGAAGAAAAAAATCACATGGTCATACCAATAGATACAGAACAAGTGTTTAACAAAATCCAACACCCATTAATGATATAATTCTCAGCAAACTAGGAATAGAACAAACTTCCTCAACTGCATAATGCACATCTATAAAACCTACAGCTAACATCATACTTAATAATGAGTAATATCCACTAATATCAGGGGGAAAAAAGGATATCCACTCTCATCACTTCTTTTTCAGTATGTACTAGAAGTCTTAACTAATGCAGTAAGACAAGAAAAGGAAATAAAAAATATATAGATAGGGAAAGAAAAAATTGTGTTAGTTCTCAGGTGACATGACTGCCACAAAACAAGAACAACAAAATTCTGGAATAATCAACTGTAGCAAGGTCACAAGACTCAAGGTTAATACAGAAAAGTTAATTGGTTTGTTATAAACCAGTACTAAACAAATGGAACTTGAAATTAAAATTACATTTACATTTACATTAATAGCTCCAAAATGAAATACTTAGGTATAAATCTACAAAAATGTAGATGATAGATATAGGGAAAACAACAAAACCCTGAAGAGAGCAGTCAAAAAGAAGAATTAAACAAATGGAGAGATATTTCATGTTCATGGAGAGGAATACTCAATATTGTCAAGATGTCAGCTCTTGCCAACTTGATCTACAGATCTGAAACAATTCCAGTCAAAATCCCAGCAAGTTATTTTGTAGATATTTACAAATGGATCTAAAGTTTATATGGAGAGGCAAAAGACCCAAAATAGCCCACTCAACATAGAGACTAAAGAACAAAGTGAAGATTAACAATACTTCAAGGTTTACTATAAGGCTGCAATAAACAAGACAGTGTAATACTGGTGAAAGAATAGACAAATCAATGGAACAAAAGAGAGAATTTATGAGTAACATATTAAGGAAACCAAAACCAAGAGCATGTCTTTAATAACAATTATTAGTTTATTTTCATTCACAATAGAAACAAAAGCAATGTAGTAAATAGAAGTAACTGTAATAGAAACTAACATCCTTTGGGACAAACAGATGAAACATTAAGGCAACATAAATAAATTGAAAGGCATATCACGTTCATGGATGCCAAGATGGTATTATGGAGAAGGTAATTCTCCCTAAAATTTATCTCATTTCCAAGAAAAGCACTTATAGGTTGATCCTAAATTTATTTTCAGAAGTATAGGGTCAAGGTAAATTTGAAGAGGCAGAGAAATAACAGGACTTTCTCTGTTTCTATAAATTACCTTAAAGCTATAATGATTTTTATAGTTTTGTATTTTTTGCCTATAAAGATAACTAGACCACTGGAACCAACAGAGACAGACATATGTGTATGGAAATGGGGTATATTACAGAGCTAACATTACAAAACAGCAAGGAAATGACGGGCTATTCGTATCGATTAGTGACCAGACAACAGTTTATCAACAGAAAGGGGAAAAAACACAGTCTTTTCCTTATATGACATGTAAAATAAGTCGCAAGTAGATTTAAAAGCTCTATGAGAGGGGCGCCTGGGTGGCGCAGTCGGTTAAGCGTCCAACTTCAGCCAGGTCACGATCTCGCAGTCCGTGAGTTCGAGCCCCGCGTCGGGCTCTGGGTTGATGGCTCAGAGCCTGGAGCCTGTTTCCGATTCTGTGTCTCCCTCTCTCTCTGCCCCTCCCCCGTTCATGCTCTGTCTCTCTCTGTCCCAAAAATAAATAAACGTTGAAAAAAAATTTAAAAAAAAAAAAAAAAAGCTCTATGAGAAAAATAAAACTTGAAAATTTTTACTAGAAAACATGTAAAATATGTTCATGACATGTAGGTACTGAAGGATTTATTAAGTAAAACATTAAAAAGATAAAACACAGGGGGACTCAGGTAGCTTGTCCGGTTGAGCATCCTACTCTTGATTTCGGCTCAGGTCAGGATCCCAGGGTCGTGGGATGGAGCCTGGCATCAGGCTCCACACTGAGCACGGAGCCTACTTAAGATTCTCCCTCTCCCCCTCTCCCCTTCTCCCTCTCCCTCCCTCCCTCTCCCCCTCCTTCTCTCTGCACCTGGGTGGCTCAGTCCATTAAGCCTGCCTCATCAGCTCAGATCTTGATCTTGCATTTCATGGGTTCAAGCCCCACATCAAGCTCAGAGCCTAGACCCTGCTTCAGCCTCCCTGTCTCTCTCTCTCTCTGACCCCTCCCCTGCTTGTGCTGTCTCTCTAAAAGAAATAAATAAAGCATTTAAACAAATATTTTCTCTTTCTCTCACTCTGCCCCCCTCCCCCGCTTGTTCTCTCACTCTAAAAAAATAAAATTAAAAAAATGTTTTAAAAAAACAAATATAAAATGATCAATCTGCCCATGTTAGAGTTAAAACTTTTGAATGACAAAAGACATTGTAAACAACGTATAAAGACTCAGCCTACAAGAATACATTCATAGTACATAAATCCCATAAAGGACTAATATACATATTATACAGTATGCAGAGGTATTTACACACCACTACTAATGAAAGATAAAAAATCAAATAGACTCAGAAACAAGGCAGAAAATAGGGACACATAATTGCAGGGAAAAAACTACACATTTTAATAGATGTTCAATTTATCTGGATTTCAGTAAAATGTAAATTTTTTTAAATAAGCATCAAGTGTTGTCAAGGATGTAAGGTATGTTCCTAATTATGCATCGCCGGTAACTACGTAACTTCTTAAAATCATTTTGAAGCGCAATCTTACAAAATCTAGTAAAATTCCAGTACTACGTGCATACCCCAGAGCTGTACATATATACCTAAGAAGACATAAAATATTTACTATTCCTAATAGAAAAGTTGAGGAATGGATAAATCAACTGATTTTTTAATATAATGAATTACTATACAATAGTTAAATATATTTTCTCCAGTAAGTTTTAAACTGTAACACTATTTTTTTTAATATTGTAACATGCAAAACAATAGAAATTATAACTTATCAATACATGCAAATGTAGTGAAAGTATATAAACCTGCATGAGAATGAGACACACCATCTTTGGGTAGCTGTTGTGTCTAGCCAGTAGAGAGATTAAAATACGTTCAAAGTCTTTAGTGGTATCGATAATATATTATTTCTTTAAAAGACATATAGAGAAAAATCTGATCTGAACAAATAAAGCAAAATCATTAACATAATTTAATCGTGGGTTTGGAGGAGAGTTGTATTATTTTCAGCCCTTTTCTGTATGTCTGAAATAGCTCTTAATAATAAAAAAAGCTTTGATAAACATAATGATGGGTTCTATTAAATATATGGTAAATACAAGGAATCCACAATTCAAAATGGAAGTTGGGGATGTTACAATCATCTGCTTCTAACTATGTGGTTAGAAAGCAGCTACAACTGGGGCACCTGGGTGGCTCGGTTGGTTAATCATCTCATGATTCTGAGTTCAACAGGCTCTGTGCTGACAGCTCAGAGCCCAGAGCCTGCTTTGGATTCTGTGTCTCCCTCTCTCTGCCCCTCCCCTGCTCATACTCTGACTCTCTCTCAAAAATAAATAAAGATTAAAAACATTAAAAAAAAAAAAAAAGGATGCAGCCACAAACGTAGGGCGCAGTTCCTTACACACACCTTTCTGTCATTACAGAAGTTAACCATCATCATCTTTAAATCCGTGCTTATCATTTTTAGGTCTATTATTTAGCTTTATTGCATCTCTATGCATTCATAAAACATATATATGTTCTAATTCTAGCCATTTTAACCTTATACAAAAAGTATTATTTTGCCATTAAGAAAGCTTCAACATATTTCCTAAGACTGACATCATTCATAATGTATTTTCTGGCCACACGGAATTAATATTCAGTAATGAAAAGATACTCAGAAAAAATCCAAAATCACAGAAACCAAACAATACACTTAGGAGTAAAGTATGATTTAAGAAAAAAAATCAGAAAAATAGATAACACTTTGAACTCAGTGATGATGAAGGTACAACATATATCAGTACTTGTGGAACACAGTTAAAGCAGTGCTTTCAGGAAAATTATCAGCTTTCTATGCCTACATTATAAAAGAAAGACAGGAAATTAATCATGGAAGCTTCACACTAATCTTAAAAAGTACAGCATATCAGAGACACCTAGGTGGCTCAGTCGGTTACCAAGTGTCCAACTTTGGCTCAAGTCATGATCTCACAGTTTGTAGGTGCAGGCCCCACATCAGGCTATGTGCTGACAGCTCAGAGACTGGAGTCTGCTGTGGATTCTGTGTGTGTGTATCTCTCTCTCTCTCTGCCCCTCCCCTGCTCACGGTCTATCTCAAAAATAAATAAATAAAACATTTAAAATAAAAAAGAACAGCCAATCAAATCTACTCAAAGTAGAAGGAAGCAAGTAAATTAGTGAATTAAAATAAGAGACCAAATGTGTCCTTAGAGATAAAATTTGTAAACTATCAATTCTCATCAAGAAAAAGAGAGAAAACACAAATTACCATTAACAGATATGAAAGAAGAACATCACTTAAGATCTTTCAGACTTCAGAAAAATGATCAGAATATTATGAATAACTTTATGCCAAAAATTAGGTTACATTTAAGTAAAAATATGCCTCAAAACACAGAAGTTACCAAAGCTAAGAGAAAAATGAATAGAAAACTTTGTTTCATAGTTCATTTAAGAAATGTGACCCTTTACTTAAAACCTATCCGCAAAGAAATCCTCAAGCCCAGAGGCCTTCTCTGGTCGATTCTTCCAATAATTTCAGAAAGCAATGGCACCAATCACAGACATAATCTTCAAGAGAATAGAAAAGCAACAATACAAATTTGTGAAAAAAAATATATGATAACATTTTCATGATCTTGAGGTAGTCAGAGATTTCTTAAACAAGACCCTCAAAAGAGTGCTAGGAAAGTTCTGATAAATCAGACTTAGCTAAACTTAAGATTTCCCATCCATCACAAGACGCCATTAAGAGAGTGAAAAGGTAATTCACAGATGGGAGAAGATACCTGTAATCCATGTATCCAAAAAAGGGGTCTTAAATTTATAAAAAAAAATATAAAAAATCTCTAACAAGCCAGCAAGATAAAAATACTGAAAATCCAACAGAAAAAAAAATAGGCAAAAAAAAAAAAAAAAAAAAAAAACAGTTGAACATATATTTTACAAAAAAGATAGATGGACATTTAACCAGAGAAGATATATAGATGGCAAATGTTAAACATCATTAGACATTGGGGACATGCAAATTAAAACTACAACATGATATCACCATGCACCTACAAAATGGCTAAAGTTAAAAAATAGTAACACCACCAAATGCTGGCAAGGACATGGAAAAATCCAAACACTGCTGGTGGGAATATAAAATAGTACAGCCACTCTGGAAAGAGGTTTGGCAGACTTTTATAACACTAAATTTGCAATTTCCATACATCCCAGCAACTGCACCCTTAGACATTCATCCAAGACAAGCGGAAACTTATATTCGGCCCATACCTGTCCACAAATGTTCACAGCAGCCTTATTTGTAAGAACTCCACATAGAAAACAACAAAGTTGTTCTTCAGTGGGTGAATGGTTAAACAAAAACACAAAAAAACAAAAAAAAAAAAAACCCTTTAATACCCACATATCACCAAGTACTACTGAGCAATACAAAGCAATGAACTCAGAGCAAGAAAATCATGAAGTTTCCCCTCAAAGGCCTTCAGTTCCCACAATATTAATACATCAGATCACCAAACAGATTACCCGTTATGAAACGGATCAAGACAGCTATGGGGAAGGACCCCTAGACACGACAGATACAAAAGAATGAGTATGTTGGCAAAAAGGCAAACACTATTAAGTCTGAATAATCAATACATCTTTTTTTTAATGTTTATTTATGTTTGAGAAAGAGAGAGAGAGAGAGAATATGAATGATCAAGGGAGGGGCAGAGAGAGAGGGACACAGACGATATGAAGCAGGCTCTAGGCTACTCCCTACTGAGAGCACAGAGCCCAATGCCAGGCTCAAACTCACAAATCCTGAGATCTTGACCCAGGTGGAAGTCAGCCACTCAACCAACTGAGCCACCTGGGTGCCCAATACATCTTTTAAAATTCACCTGTAGCATCAAGAGGATGGTCTGAAGCAAGGACAAGAGCATCAGATTCTAGATCTTGACATCCACCTCATATAAATACGCTCATCTTGTCATTCTTGTCATTACGGCTTCTGCCCTCTTCTCCACTTCCTACAAGCCTTTGACCCTCAGTGCTGCCTTCAGGAAGCGGACCCCTTCCTTGATTGAATAGCGCAAAGACATTCTTTGCTCATGAAGAAAGTGACTATAGATATTGACCTTCTGTGGAAAATACTAAAACAACAGGGTTTTTATGTATTCATATGTTGACAAGTAGACATGTTTTATTCATTACCTAGTGTTTCAGAATCGGGCTTCTTGCATTAAGGAGAAAGTGAAGAAAATGAAGAAAAATAAATGTATTATATAACACGCCCCTGTAAATTCTACCCCAACCTGAACTGACATTTGTTATCCATCAAACCCCACATATAATTTGAAAACGAGACACAAGTTTCAATCCTTTAACATAGTGAGACAGCAGACGACACTTTCTCATCATTCATCCATAACATCCATAGCTAGTAGAAAAGACGCTACAATATTCGTAGTTGCCAGGTCTGAACACATTTCCCAGCTTTCTTTATTCCACCCCAGCCCCGGTGACCCTCTAAAAGCCTTGATGGAAGCAAATAAATCTCAGGACGTTAGCACTTGCAAGAGTCTGGAAATCGTTAGCTCCACAATGACGGTAAAAGGCAATTAAGGTACAGTACCGGTCATTTAGGAATTTACCAAATGAAGGACACGAGACGCCCACGGGTAAAAAGGTTTCTATTATCTTAACGCACAGTATTTCAGAGTCCATTTGAAATAGAGACCAAAGTCATCAACTGTAAGCTTCACAATATGGACACAGAGGAATGATTACCAAGGTCAGTGCCAAGACAGGTCTAGGCACAGCCATGCCCCAACCGTCTCAAAGAAGGAACACAAAACTAGGATGTACAGTGAACCATTTCATCTTTTTCCTTAGCTTTGTGACCTTCCAGGTCACCTCCCTCTTCACTCCAGAGATCCCTGGAAATCACGTGTTCAGACCCTTTCCCGTTAACTTTTCGCCGGGAAAAGTGTCCACAACGCCTTTCCAAAAACACACGTCCCATCCGATGGGGCTGAGACACGTGGCAACAAGATGCCACTCATCCTCTATAACATTAGTAACCGGCTCCGTCTGAGGCACGTCCAAACCGCACTCCAATTTAGCCATTCTAGTTGAGCCCTGGGGGTCTCCGCAGTTCTGATCAGCATACTGGGACCCCACCTGGTTTAGGATTTTCACTTTTTTCCTTGTATTTCCAGCGACGGAATACACACCTAAGGGCCCTGAGGCCAGAGGGGCTCCTAAGGGCGCAAAAGTGGGGCTATGAGCGGGCACTTACTGCATCCTCCCACGCAGGGCATTCTGAAAGCCGGAATCCACGCCGAAGTCTCTTCTCCCGTGAACACATCTCGTGACGCAGATCCTCGGGCTTAAATGTGGCTTCCACCACTTACTACAGGTGTTCCTTGGAGCATGTCGGTAACCAGTCCGTGGCTCAATTTCTTATCTACCAAATAAAAGCAGGGACAATAATGAGTTCTACCTCCTTGGGTTATACCGACTGTTACACAATAAATGATGCAGGTAGAAGCATGTGGTCAAGGCTCTAGAGGTATTCAGTTGATGCCATTTTTACTGACACCGTCAGGAATTGTGTGTAACTTCCTACCCTCTGGAAGAAAAAGGAAAGCCTTTTAGGGACTGTCCTTCCTCCTCTCCTTTCCTTACTCAAACCTGCCCCCTCTGTTTTTCCCTCCCCCGTGATTTCTTCTCCACCAGGCCTTCAGGACCTCCACAGTGTCGGCTTCATATCCCGGCACTGGTTCCCACATAGCGTTCTGAACGACTGCCTTGTATGACGTGTCTGCTTTCTTCACCATCCGCGAAGCCCCGAGTAGGCAGAGGCCAGGGACACTTCTAACCCAACAATGACCAGCACAGACCTGGGCAGGAAGAAGGTACTTTGTAAGTTATTACCGATGGTGCCATTGCTTCCTAAGTTGTACACAGAGACTTTACTTCATGACCATGTCAGTTGTCACAAACTGTCTCACGTAAATTAGTGCTGTTTCCAAAGGTAGAATCAAGAGAAACCGAACGAGCGAGGCCTCAGTCCCTCTGGGCAAGTCCCCCAAGAAGCAGGACAAAGTGGTACAAAAGGCTCATCTGACGTTGCTGCTGTGGGATCTTAGGATTGACGGGTGAAATAAAGACTCATTATGGTTCATGTATCTCTCTAGTGACTATTTACTGGGCATCTACCACGTGCCAGATACTGTGCCCACTGCTGGAAATACGGTGATCCCGACAAAGCCACTGTCCTCGTGGCAGTTACGATCTTAGAGATACAGGTGAACATTAAGCCAGACATTACACGCTTATTTATGAACAGGGAGGACAAGTCTAGCTGGATCAGGGCAAGTGCCAACAGAAAAACGAGGCTGGGCGAGAAAGGGACTTTCCCAAGGTTCAGCAGGTGGACTCAGGTGGGAGCATCATCTCTGGAGTACGACATGACCCAGCTTCAAGCACTGGTTCTGCTCCATAAGAGGTGCAGAATTCAGGGGTTGGGAACACGCCACCCCACAATATGCCACTTTGCCATACTGATCATCTTGGCGCTCAAGGCGCGTCAGAATCAGCAGATCCAAGAAGGGTTCTCTGACTCAACCCCTTTGTATCTAAAAGCAGATCTTTTTTTTTTTTTTTTTTTTAATTTTTTTTTTTCAACTTTTATTTATTTTTGGGACAGAGAGAGACAGAGCATGAACGGGGGAGGGGCAGAGAGAGAGGGAGACACAGAATCGGAAACAGGCTCCAGGCTCTGAGCCATCAGCCCAGAGCCTGACGCGGGGCTCGAACTCACGGACCGCGAGATCGTGACCTGGCTGAAGTCGGACACTTAACCGACTGCGCCACCCAGGCGCCCCTAAAAGCAGATCTTAAGACTTCCCTTGAGAAAGGTGCCCCCGCCTGGACCAGGAAGAGAAGAAGGAACCTCCTTACCGCCAGAATGGGAACCAACACCAGGATAGATTTGTAGAAACTTACTAAAATCGTTTCTCTTCTGTGAGTTTCCCCCATCCATTTGCCAGTCACTGTCCCACAAGTCACTGCCCCAGCCCCTTTGTTCTGTCACATCCTCACAATTCATTGCCCTTTATGTACAAAGATTATAAGCTTTTATGCCTAACAGCTCCTTTGGGTCTTCATTTTCCTTCTGAAGGCTCCCGTGTACATGTGAAAATATTAAATAAATGTGTATGTTTTTCTCCTGTTAATCTCTCTTCTTAAGCCAGCCACAGAATCTAAGACGGGACAAGTGTTTCTCCTCTGTGCCTCTTCCAGGGTACCTGCGTGGGTAGGATGCAGACAACAGCCCCATACATCTGGACTTCGTAAGCATGTGATGAGCTGACGTACGCAGCGCACTTAACACTCAATGTGCGTGGTTATCTTATTATTTTATTTTCAGTGACAGAGTCAGGACTTTAGTCCAGATTTCTTGAGAGCAAATCAAGTGGTTTTTATCTCTGTACCCCACTGCCTCGGTATCATTTCATCCTGCCTTTCTGACCAAAAAAAGTTTCCTGGAAAGTAGGTCAGATTTTCATTCCACTACCGTAGCTTTTAAATGGACAAGGGGGTATATAGGAAGCTTTCTAGCAGCTCCAAGTACCCACAGAGGCTTCCCAACAAGATGACAAAATATTTCCCTGAGGGTTTATTTAATTTTGTCCCCAGGCTTGTTCACAATTCTGCCCATCTGGTCCTCGAGGCTTCTCTATTTTTAATATTTCTACTTTGAGTGTTTTGCTTTTTTAACCTATTCCAGGATTAGTCGCCCCCTTTCAACCACCCCCACTCTCTTCACCAACCCCTGATTTATTTCCCTTGAGCAGATTCCTCAGAACAAATTTACTGTAGCCTCTTACTTTGATACACTCAGACCCGAAAGACAGAGCCATCTCAAGCCACTCAAATAGATCATGATACAACTGATTTTGCACTTGACACTGGTACGGTATTTAGTTCCACAAGACCCCTCCAAAGGCACAAGTTACAAATGAACGGCATTTCAGGGAAGCAAGCTTTCCCTACCTATACATGACGTCACTCCCCTGAGGAAACAAACACAAAAACAAACCTTTTTCTTGGCAGTACTGGTCAGACAGTTCTCCTCAAGAGAAACTCCACTTGAGCTGTCCATTCAGCGTCCCTGTGGGCCATCTGTTGACCCAGCTAACTGATACATTGTCATCCAAGGACAGATCAGAAGATGCCGGCTCCACAACAGTCCCTCTGCCAGTTAGGGCTGCTGAAATCGGCATCATCATCATTTTTTAGCCCGAGGCATTGTCTCTAGAAAGTCTGTCTCCTGAAGAATAACAAGTCAACAGGCTCTATCAAACGAGGTTGGCTTTTCCTGGCTCATCCACTCACCCAGCTAGAAATAAGGCTCCCACACACAAACAGTAAGATTTAATGAGGGAGAGATGTAAAGAAACGAGCCCCTTCCCCTGGGATCCCCCAGCCCTCTGTGCTCACCTCCACTAACTCACAGCTCATTGCACAGCCAGTGTGTCTACTCAGCTGACTCTCTTGGGGGTCCATGAACTCTCTGTATCCACAGACAGGGTTTTAACAAACATTTGACTAACTGATACAAGGAAAACGGGTGTCCAAATATCAGATGACAGGAGGAGCAAAGGACCATATGGAGACTGGAAATCTTAATGACGAAGGATAAAATGGAATATACAAGGTCAGCTACCAACAACATATTTAAGGGTCAGTGTATCTTAACATCACCTCTGTCTTCCCAAGATATCCTTTTAGTAGACAGCTTCCTTTTTCTTTCTTTCTTTCTGAACATTTTTAGAGAACTTTAAGTCCTTTTTTTTTTAATGGATATCCTAACGGCAATATTGGCAATAAGCAGAGTAGGTATCATTCTCATTTTCCCAATAGTGAAACTAAGGATCTGGGAAGAAATAAGACTTGCTCAAGGTCAAGCAGGTGGCAAATTTATTGAAAACAATCTAGGTCTTCTGGGGCACCTGGGCAGCTCAGTCAATTAAAGTATCTGACTTCAGCTCCAGTCATGATCTCAAGGCTGGTGAGTTCGAGCCTCGCATTAGGCTGATGGTTCTGTCTCCCTCCCTCGGCCCCTCCCCTATGTGCACTCTCTCTCTCTCTCTCTCTCTCTAAAATATAAATAAACATTAAAAACAAAGAATCTAGGTCTTCTGCATTCTCATATGGTGCTCACCACCTTACTGTGCTCTTTTTACTAAGAGGTTGGGGGTCAGCAGACATCGGAAAAGCACATAGAATTTGGAGCCAGAGACCTACGCTCAAGTTCTGCCTTTACCAGTTTATGATGTTGGGCAAACCGTTTCATATTCCAAAATTAAACAGCTTATTATTTTTCTCTCTATGTATGTACGATTTACATTTCCAGGGCATATTTTTAAAGCTCACTTTGCAAAACACATAGTAAAGCTTAATAAAATAGGACTTCTTTTTTAAATACCAAGTTGAGCTCTTAGAAAAGGAAATTCTGAGGAGGAAAAAAAAGAAAAGAAAGACAGAAGGAAGGAAAGAGAAAAAAGCCAGAGACGAAACTAAAATCCAGAGAACAAAGCCAATTTGTGGGCTCACTCAGGAACTAAGCAAGTTGAGATTTAAAGTCCAAATGAAATGGTAATGAGTCCCTGGGCTCCAGCAAGGTAGAGAGTTAGGCCCTTGGGTGAATGGACAGAAGGTCAAGGTGAATAAGGTCATCGTGACAGGGAAACAGGCAGGGAGGAAGATGGAGAGATGTGGGTGAAGATAACAAAAGATCAAAGGCGAAACACAGGCTCAGAGGGGAGCGAAGAGAGGACAGAAGTGTAGGCGAGAGAACCGAACAGGAAGGAACCACCCGCTTGGGACGACCACACGAAGTGTGTGTGTTACTACGTGTGCTCTAACTGGGAAATTTCAAATCCCTGCTTAGACGCACACCACCTTCATGGGCAGGATGCTTCCAACTGAGAAAGAGGAGCCAGCGATACTCTTGGCTTAGAGTGGACAACTCCGCTGGAACAACCGTTCTAGGCAGCTTTATAAGGTCCCCTCAGATAAAGCCCAGGTAGGAAGAGCCCACGGAGCTATCAACCACCCAAGAAAACAGTCTACCACGAGGGAGCTAGCAGACTCAGAAGCAACAGGAATAAGACTTCCCAAACACCAGATGCTCTAAGATAATCCTTAAAAGAAGAATATCTAAAATAAATGAAGAGATCAAAACCCTAAGCATTAAAAAAAAAAAAAAAGATTTTTTTTTTTTTAATGCCCACACACATAAGATATAGAAAAGAAGAAAGAAGACAGTAAAATTAACCTGGATTCTTGCCACCAAGACATCTCATTTGTACCCAAAGGATTTTAATTTGTGGACTTTACTAGACGTGACATAGAGAGGTTGAATCATCGAAAGAACTCATCACTTACATTCCAAAGGGGCAGGCTCAGCCAAGCCGGACCTCAAGGAAGCATTGCTCGAGGGGAAAGCCCAGGCCTGAGCCTTTATTGGGATTTTTGTGGGAGACGCAAAGCAGGGCAGAGTAAAAATTTTAGGATTAGCCCATGTCAATAATGTCAGGAGGCTCTAGGCTTTAGGGGCTGTGTCTAGCTGTCTGGTACATGGCCCTGGGTTGATGTGGGACAGGGGAAATGTTGGCTTGGCATGTGTAAGTTTACTAAGTGTGTGTGTGGGAGGGGAGTTTGCTTGCAAATGAGACATGTGCTCCTAGGTTGTTTCTTGTCTTGAGGAGTTAGCTAGCTCTCCTGAAAAGGACAGTCTCTCCCTGGGGCTGTAAGGCCCCTCAAGATGTCAAAACATCCTAACACAGAGAACATGAAAAAACGATGAACATACCAAAGGACTTTTTTAACATACAGTTTGATGTATCCTTCCAGATACGTGAAAGCATACACATAAGCACGTGAGAAACTATACACGTTCATAAGCACAGAGACGTAAAGGTTTTTCAACCAAAACAACCATCACATTATACAGCCTATTTTGTAAATTGCCTCCCTGACTTAACAATATGTCATGAAAGTCTTTTCATAGTGATATTATCAAACTAGTCAAATTTAATTTCCGAATGGTATTCTAATACTTGGATACACTAACCAATAGATACATCAATTAACCAATCTTTGGTGGATTTCTAACTTACTTCTATTTTCTTTACCATAAATAATGTTTTAATAATCACACTTATAAATTCCTTGTGTAATTATTTTCTTAAAATAAATGTCTTCGCGCAGAATAGCAAGATCAGAAGTTTTTAAATTCTCAAGGTTTTTTACACGTTGACAAACTGCCTTCCAAAAAGGTTGTACTAATTTACGCTTATACTAAAAGTATAGAAGTTCCCATATTCCTACACTTTTGTCAACTCGTTGCTTTTTTCTAATTTTAACTAATACTTGGTGCATTTTTATTACTAATAAAAGTCAAATCATTTCAATAGGTTTATTTATTTTTATGCTTATTTGGTGAATTATTTTTTTCATATCAATTTAGACAAGTCATTTAATCTCCCTGAGGTTCAATTTTCAGTTATAAAATGTCATTAAGAGATTCCACATCTTAAGGTTCAGGTATAGATCAAGTAGACTAATGTCCATGAAAGCTTTTTAAAGCCAAAATAACAGAGAGGATTCATGCAACTAATATTTAATGAGCACCTATTAAGTACTGGGCTGTGTGCTGCAGTCACAAGAATACAAAAGAATATAGTCCATGGCCCATCATGGAGGCATGCTGGTGGTTCTGCCATTATTTTGGCATCCAATGGGTTCCTAAAAATTTTCAAAACACGAAGGGGTACCTAAAGGAGCAAGCTACCTTGACAACGTCTCTGGAATTTTCCCAGGATGACCTGTCAGGTACCTACGACTGCCGTGTCCAGTAGTTTCGGACACTGAATTTGGGGGAGGGGGTGGGGAATGAAATGCATCAGCAAAAACATTGTGTCTTGCCTTCCCCCTCATTTCAATTATGGAAGGCTGTTAAAAACAAGGATGTGTTTCAGAAACATTCTTCTTGTTACTGATCAGGCAGTAGGTATCAGAGAGAGCCCCCATCTCCTGGGAAATTATTATGCGAAAACAACAAAACAATACCAATAACCCTGTAGCCTGCAGGCAACTGTACTCAGTAAAGTCAAGAGAGCACAGCGGAGGCTGAGTTCAATGAGATTCCAAACACACCAGTGAGAATGGGGGCGGGCTTAAGGGTTTGGTAATTGTTCTCTTATGGTTTCCTAGTTCTTGGCGTATTGTTGTTACAAATTTATGACTGGATACACGTCTCTCTTGTGTGGCTGCATCTTATTCCACCCTGGGTTTTAAAAGACTATTTGGAAGAAATGCAAATAGCCATTATGTTAATCTCCTAGTGCACGGATATGTTCTCCTGCAATAGGAAACAAGGCTGGCATTTTCACAGCTTCAGATCGGATTACATTTTCTAAATAATAACTCCCCCTTGGTCCCTCTTCTTTTGTGCTTTTGAGGATAAACTCAAAAGTTGAAGCCATGCATCAGAGGAGCTGTGACTACTGTAAATTCGCCTCCACGTTATGAAGTATTCTCTTCCCTGTGGTAATGAAAACACCTTTGTAACTTCTGAGCAGTGATTCACGGCCATTCCTCTGCTAAATGGACCTTTACAACAATGCACGTGCTCCCCAAAAGCGCACGTCATCACCACAGTCTGCCTGGGCCAGTCGAGAAGGTGCACACCAGCAGAAGGGTGCCCACCGTGTCACAGGAAGCGTTTGTTTGGGGGCGGGGAAACGAGTTCAAGTCTCAGCTCCGTCACATACTAGCTGTGTGACCTCGGGAAACTCACTTTGAATTTCTGTTTTAAGTTCCGTTCTTTGATTCCTTGGGTTTTTCATCTGTGAAAGAGAATTCGCCACTTAAAAGATTTCTAAATTCCCTTCAGTGCCTGAGAACTCTGTACCCTCTGTATTAGAAGGCATGTTGAGGCACTATAGGGCTTAGCTTTCTCTCTCACAATGAAATATAAAGACACCCAAAACCTACTTCTAGAACTCCACCTGTGTGCCAGATACGGTATTCTGTGTGGGAAAAACCAAGAAGAATAAAACATAGCCCCTGCTCTCCAACAAGTCACAACTTAGATCTGCAGATAGGTCCAGAAGAAATTTCATCCTGAAACCATGACGGCTCTGGAGACACCCAGGTCACTTAACAGAGAATCAGAGTGCTGTGGACTTCTAACTTATAAAACCAGAATGGGCCGTTAGATTCTGGAAGGTTCAGAGAAGATGGTGCTGAAACTGAACTGGTCTTTATGCACAGAACGTATCGCATTTGAGATGATAAATAAAGGATAAAATATGACCACCCCCTACCACCTTCATGGTCACATCTGTGAATTGAACCCCATGGAGTCAGATGGAAATGTTAAAAAAGAAAGGGAGAGAGGATTAAAGCCCCTCCCATAAACGGGTAAGGATAGGAAAGCTGCTCTGTACAGGTTTGAAAATAGATCATACTGACTTCCTGTATGAGAGGGTTCTGATGTCATTAGTCAATACTGTTCTTTTAACACACAGTTTTTGAACACGGGCCAGATTCTGTGAGGAAAACCAAGCAGACCATGACAAGAGGAGGAGGACTGAACCAGGTAACGGCTTATGGCCCTTTCCCTGAGCACTATGGTACTTTCCAGAAAGGGCTGAAATAATGCAAGACTGATGGATCCTCCCCTCAAAATCAGTAAGTATACATACGATAAATGGAACAGCCCAAGCTGACCCAGGCACAAGTGCAAACACAGGAAATAATTACTCAAAGACAAAACGAGTCCTTCAGCTTGCCACAGGAGTACCGCACATGAAACTCAGCGTTTCCATTATGGCGCTTTGCTTTTCATCGCAATGCTTACGTCATCTTGCTCCAACAATTACCAGCTGGGTTTTCCTTGAGAAACTTCTCCTTTATAGCCCTTTGCACCCCTTGATTACATATGGGAGACCCAAACCCGTATCATTAGTGTGCTCTGACCTCCTTGCCTCCGCTCGTGTTTCCTAACCCGCTCAGTCAGGAGAGGCCTCTTCCCGCTGGGAAGACTGTGGAGAATGGTAGGTCTTCAACCGTCTGTTACTCAAGGTCTCTGGGGCACACGCTGTTTTGCTCCGCTTTCTCCACAGTTCTCCAATGCGTCTTCTCCCAACACTTTGAACCAGTTTCTCAAAATATATGAGGGGCTATTTTGGGTTTCTTCTTCACAGATCTTTCCCCACAGAATGCGGTAAAGAATACGAACAGAAGCAGAGGCAGGGGTGTGCAGGTTGAAAAAAAAAAATGTTTCTAGTGTTTGCCTTTTTCTTTGGTACTCACACCAATGCCTGTTTCAATCAACCAATGTGAGGTCACTGAAAGTAGAGATGGAAAGGGATATATGCAGTTGGCCCTTACCAACCAGGCCAGGAAGCTCCAAAACACACTGGCCAAACAAGCATGTGTATTGTACCCTCTCAAGCGCCAATATGGACAAGCACACACACACACCCACACACAATGTAAGTACTAACATTTATCAACCACTTACTATGCATCTGAGCACAGCGCTAACTACAGTACGTACATCATCTCATTTAACGTCTACCACTTGGAAGCAAGTGCTACTATACTCAAGTTTCACAGACCCAAAACATAATTAAGTAACTTGCTTGAATACGGCTGTTAACTAACTAGGGCAGCTGATATGCAAAGCCACTTCTGTCTCATGCTCACGTCTATGCTCTATTTTTAGCTCCTATGTTCTATGCCCCTCTTAGAAAACATGCTAGTTTGAGAGCATCAAAAGGGGTATTGAAAAGACTTGGGACCAGAGAATCAAAGCCTTTCAAAGTCTTTAAAAGGCAGTCAGAGCTGAAACCTTGAAAATTAATCAGCTCTCTGGTAGAGACTTCTATGTCTGTTTCCTATAGGGTACACGAATAGACTGGGCTCCCCATTTCCCTTATAATTTAGGACTAGTCTCATATATCCTTCAGTTCTGGTTCAGAGATTCTCCATTCCCCATATGCGCTGTATGAGGGCATCTCCAAGGACAGGAAGGGCAGGGTAGTCATGGAGACAGAAGGAGCCTAGGTTCCTGGATGGCCATGAAGAAGGCTTACCAGCTAGGAATGCAACCACTGGACTGTGAAGCAAATGAGAAACATACTCTCACTGTGTTGAACCTCTTAAGGACTTTGAATTTCTCTTTTTACTGCAGTCAGCAATACCATATCTATTGTAAAGAGTAAGCCAAACCAAAAAAAAAAAAAAAAAAAAAAAAAAAAGGCAGAGTGAAGAGAAGAACGGCATTCTAAGCAGGAGAAACAGAGTGACCCAGAGGTTAGAACCATGTTCTAGGAACTGATACAGAGTCCAACGTAAAAAGAACAGAAAAGTGAGACACAAAGTTTGAAAGGTAAACGGAGCCATATCATTCAAGTCTTGAAACCATTCTGGGGACTTCAATTTTATTTGAAGAGTATGAGAAAGCTATTAAAGGGGTTCACAAAATGAAACGCCAGGATCAAACGCATGCATGAGGAATCTCCCTCTGACTGCAACAGGAGGGTAGATGGCAGAGGGCCAAGACTGCACCCAGGGAGGTGGTGCCCAGACCGCTGAAGTAGCCCAGGGAAAGAACGATGGCAGTGGAGATGGAGAAAAGTCAACAGATAGGCGAGTTACTTAAAAATTGGAGCCTCAGGGACTTTAACATCACGGACACCAGCTTCATTGCCGAGACCTAAGCCACGGGTTCATCCTTGTCCCTTGGGCCATGACACACTATTTCCAGAGACAGAACCGACCATGTGAAGTGGCACCAGGCATAATGCAGATTCTATATCATCAGGATGTTCTTAGTTGGGAATCAAAACTATCTCTAGCTAGGTTATTAAAGGAAATTGAGTCATTCACCGAACATCCTGGAGGGCCAGAGAAGCGGAAAAAAGTCTCTGCAGCCCGGAATAACAGCAAAATCACTCCACAAGGCTGTTTCACTGGAAACATCCCTGCCCCCACTGCTGGCCTGAGGCCTCATGGCCGCACCTCCAGCGCGCAGGGCTGGCGACAGACGCGGCTGCATCCAAAAAGCAGATGTAACTGCCACCACCCTGGCCACAGTGATTTATTTGCTTCAAGGTGCCTTTTTTCTGTAGCACTAGCTTCCAATTTCAAGTTGGGTGAGGATACCCTGTATATAAGCACCCAAGCCACACACCTAAACCCTGACTACAAGGGAAGGTGGGAAAACGATTTCTTTCGCTTCTCCACTGAGAGGCAATGACTTATATAAGGCAGTAATTCCTTAAATGTAGAAGAGCGTTGGAAGATGCTGGATGGTCAAAAAGAATGACAAAGGATCACCCGGTGAGGTGATCTTCCAGGAAGAATTATGTCTGAAGTGTTAATTAGTCTACCTAAAAGCATTCACAGGGCCAGGAACCCAGAATGGTCAAACGTGAACTGAATTTGTATCAAAACAATCAAGAAACTAAGAAGAGATAACCAACATCAAGACACAAATCCACTCACAGTCTTCAAATGAGACAGCTTTCCTTGATCTAACAAATACATTCTTCAAACCGGTTTTAAAGTCAGTCAGTAGAGAATCTCACAGGATGGACTACCAAGTGCAACCCTGTGGAGAATCCGTACACCAAGCCAACAGTTACCCCCTAACATGTTTCATAAACCCTTGTTGGTTACATCGACGTACTCAAAGTAGGAATCAAGTACTCAACAAAGTAAACAGAAAGTGATAGTGGTTATTAATGATGCAAGGAACATCTGGTGAAGGATAATGTGTCTGTGGTTGAAACCTATGACTGGGTTATATAAGACGGAGTCATACAAGGCCCCTCTGGCCAAGTGCAAAGGGTCACACAAGCCCTTAGAAATGTAACTGGTGGAAAGGAGAACGGTCCTATTGAAATTGAGTAGCGGCGAATTAATTCCCAAGGTACTGAACTATTCAACATCTAGGACATTGAACTCTTTTGAGCCCCTTTTATATACAATATCCTGTGCTGGCAAGACACTAACAGGAAGAGAGACAATTAACTTAGTCCTGCCCTTAAGGAACCCACCCTCTAGCAGAGGAGTATTAACTATAGATAACTTAATACATAATCTAAGGACCCAATAGCTATGATAGAGATCAAAGAAGTATTCCGGTTCCAGAAAGATGAAGCATTAGGTCTGGAATAAAGAGAGTTGTCTAGAAGAAGACGGTGGCATCTGAGCTGGGTTTGAAAGACGAGACAGAGCGCAACAGGCAAAAAAGCCACTCCAGTGCAAAAGTGCAAAGTTGCACAGGTACAGGACCTGGCTGCGAATAACTGAGAGGGATGTGTCTACAGCACTGAGTACTATGGCAGAGACAAGTGGATGGACTATGGGTCTGGAAAGGTAGGTAGAGACCAGAGGATTCAAGACCAACAGTAGGGCACCTGGATGGCTTAGTTGGTTGAGCATCTGACTCTCAATTCTCTCGGGTCATGATCTCATGGTTCATGGATTCGAGCCCCACATCAGGCTCTTCACTGACAGTGTGGAGTCTGTTTAGGATTTTCTCTCTCTCTCTCTCTCTCTCTCTCTCTCTGCCCCTCCCCTGCTGGCTCGCTCTCTCACTGTCTCTCAAAATAAATAAACATTAAAAAACAAGAGAGTTGGGGCGCCTGGGTGGCGCAGTCGGTTAAGCGTCCGCCTTCAGCCAGGTCACGATCTCACGGTCCGTGAGTTCGAGCCCCGCATCAGGCTCTGGGCTGATGGCTCAGAGCCTGGAGCCTGTTTCCGATTCTGTGTCTCCCTCTCTCTCTGCCCCTCCCCCATTCATGCTCTGTCTCTCTCTGTCCCAAAAATAAATAAATGTTGAAAAAAAAAAAAAAACAAGAGAGTAGGGTGACATCTAAACCAGGGCATTTATGAGGTGATACAGGGAACACATGTGTAAAGTGTCCCATCTTCCGGGGAAACAGAGATGCATGGCCCTCAGTACCATGGGTATTTTCTTTTAACCAAGGCAGTCCTCCGATATTTTTGAAAGCAGGGGTGCTGGGGGTCATGGCTGTGAGTGACACTGGTCACCGTGCAGAAGTGTAGTGCAGAGACTGGAGGGGAGCTGTAGGAGGTCACTGTAATGGTTCAGTGGGAAAATGAGACCCTGCCGGGGTAGAAGCAGTGAGGATGGGATTAGAAGAAAAGACCCATAGGAGGTATTGCACAGCGATGGATTTGTCACCGACTGGCTGAGTGCACTCACGCATACGATCAAGTACAGGTAGGACACAGACAATTTCAGAGTAGGGTCTAAGGAATAAATGACTTCCACACTCTGAACCCTCTAATGGTGGACTTTTATTAATCTACTCACACGGGAGTCTATTCTTAGCCACATGCCTCTAAAACAGAAGCCTAAGTGTCAGATTGAACAACACAAAGGTTTCCATACTGTACAAATCAGGAGGTCGGCCAGCACGATTTCCTCCCCAAAAGTATCTTTCTCACCTGCCAGGTCATCAATACCTGAAATGCCCCGTTTATGATTTATTCCTTTGGATCTCGGAGATTGCTTTCAAGCTTCAGCTATTCTCAACTATAATTCAAATGCCCTCGGAAGGGAAGATTCCTTAAATTCTTAACAGCCATGCTCAAATTCTACCTCTCCTAGCAGTGTGTCTCTTACCATCCTTAGTTCCTTCCTTGGTATCCATACAGAAGCCTTTACTCCTCTTCGTTCTCCCTTCCTGGTTCCTAATTATCCTGAGGGCAGAGACCATTTTGCGTCTCAGCAACTAACCTTTTGCGTCTCAGCAACTAACACTGTACCTTGTATAATGCACAATGTTAAATGCCCTATTTTCCACTCAAGAGCTGTAAAATCTTAGACACACTCTCTAACCACCTACGAAACAAAAGCATTATAATCTACCTCCCAAGTTGTCGAGAGACTTGTATTACAACGTACTAGAAATACTTGGGGCACCTGGGTGGCTCAGTCAGTTAAGAATACGACTTCGGCTCAGGTCATGATCTCACGGTCCGTGAGTTCGAGCCCCGCGACGGGCTCTGTGCTGACGGCTCGGAGCCTGGAGCCTGCTTGGGATTCTGTGTCTGCATCTCTCTCTGCCCCTCCCCTGCTCATGCTCTGTCTCTCTGTGTCTCAAAAATAAACAAACGTTAAAAATTTTAAAAAATAACCATACTGGACACACTGGGACATACCGGAACATAATCTATAAATCACGGGCAAATGTGAGTCAGTATTTGCACGCGACTAGCATAGTTCCTGCCAAGTAAGCGTGTACTGACTGAAGGAGGAGCGTCCAGCTCTTTTGCGAAGCAAAGGCCTGGAGTTCAGTAGGGGACCCCAGAGGAGCAGGAACCAGGATGAAAAATGTGCTGTCATCAGCAGGTGGTATATTTACGTTCCTCTGATGCTGAGGCAGAGAGGGAGTGTCCCACTGTCCTGGCTCCAGAGCCATCCTCAAGCAGGGACACGGGGCCTCTGGAGATGGTAGACCTGGGCTTCCCAGAGCATCTCTGCTTCCCGGGGCCGCCTCATCTGCAACCTTCCCTTGTCAAGATTTACTATTCATGTGTCAGCTGTGTGGCCCAATTGCGATCTGTTATTTTCATTTGCTAGTTTTTAGTTGTTTATCCAGGTTTCTTCATCTGCTTCTCTTTTGAATTTGTTATCTAAATATATATCTGCTGAGCTTGAATTATTTTTACTTCTTTTCCTTCTAGCTCCCTGGCCAATTTTGAAAGCTGCCTCTCTAAACAGTCAATTTACAAGTGGGTGATCTGGAACTTCTTTAAGCAAAGCTCAGTCTCATTATTTTTATAAACCCCCTCCTTCCTTTCCGGTCTCCTCCCTGAGAAACACCAACTCCATAAAAATCATGCACAGGATAAGGGGCACTGAGACATAAGGAAACAAGCCATGGAAAATGTGGTTGGGAGAACTATTCACAGGAGCAGATGGCAGGTTGGAAGAAAAGAATGCTGGCACCAGGGATGTCTCTTGAGACGTTTGGGCCCACCTCTGAAAAAAAAAAAAAAAATTCAAGAGAACAGTGACTTCAGAAGCAAGGGCCTGTAGATAAACATTTGAAGTTTGGGGACAGTGAGGCTCTGCGGGAGAAAAATGTCAACAAAGACAAGATGCTCCAGTCATCATACTGTCTACACAGTGCCGTTCCCTGGAGCCAGCACCTTTGTTTAAGCGTATCTATACACTTAGAGGAGGCAGCAAGGGCGGCCACGCTGAGGCTTAAGTTAGCTCTCAGTCCATCTGTTAGCAGTTATCTGGGTCAGTGATACTTAAGAATTTAACAAGTTAGAAGGGAAATTGTCTAGCTTAATTTGGGATGTTTCCCACTTTTTCCTCTTAGCGAATCGTCTGTAACCCACTTAAACTACGTGTGCCCAAATCCTAGATAAGGGTCTCCGGGAATCTATTCAAGTTTAAGAATTAGCTTCCTTAAGGGCATAAAATAGCCTTTCTTTCTCTTTTTTTAAGCCTAATTGTCCAGAAATCCACACAAACTCCATTTGCTTCTGCACTGGGGAAACTAGACCACAATGAAATAGAATATTTCCAGAAGAAAACATTTGGATCTAAAATAAGGAATCAGGAAGAACAAACCAGTGAAGGGAAGAGAAAAATCTGTCTTTGAAAGAGCCACCCACACGGTGAGCACCGAATAGGGCCCGGATGTGTTTCTAGGGTTGATAGCTAGCAACTTGCGAGGACCTGCATCACAACACAGGCGGGTCTCCACAACAGTGAGGTTAATCTAGCCTTTCAACCTGAGTTTGACTGGGAAGGGGGTGTGCCTAAGGGGATGAAAACTGCCTGAACCATGCATATGTATTAACAAACCAAAGAAATTCACTTCCAGAAGTCAAAGAGGGGAATTTACAATCCTAGCTTTATTCTTTTATAATAATGGGGGTGAGGGGAGGGAGAGAGAGAAGGAGACAGGAAGGGACAGAGAGAGGAAGGAGGTGTCCTAGCATCAAATCCCAGCTCTGACACTCTAAGTTCTTAAACCTCCCTGAACCCCAGTTTCTTTATCTTTAAAAACAAGTAAGACCTTTGCTGTGAGGATTAAGTGTGAGACAGTATTTGTAAAGCACCTGGCACACAGAATAAGGACAATGATGGGGGGGTGGTTAAGGGTGACTGGTGACAGCAACAACATGGATGAAGGGTAACAGGGAAAGAGAGGAGGAGGAGAGGGAAGAAAAACAGATCTCTTTGGAAAGAGGGGGAGTAGCTATCTTGATAAAATTAAGTCAAAGTTAACTGAAGAGAAAAAACAAGATAGACCGAATTCAGTGTCAACAGAGGCTTGTTTTTAACTGCATTTTTTCTAGCTAACCGAAAACAATTTTTAAATGCCCAAATGAGATAGATGATTATGTTACACACGGGAAGACACAGGTTCTAGCTCTTGAGCATACCCCAAAGGTAGAATTCTTTCCTTTATTTTTTTTTTTTTCATTACAAGTTGCTCTATTTTAGGAGCCCTCAAATGACTCGAGTTCAATTCAACTCCAAAAATAGTTAATGAGGTCACACTATGTGACAGGCATTGTACTAGGCACTAGGCATCCACAAGTAAACAGAAAACAGGAGTCTATAATTTGGGTGGGGAAAACAGATTGATAGATCACTGAAAAGGAGGCCAAGTGGTGATGCCACAAAATTACTACCAGAAAAAATGCAATTGGAGCATGGATAGCATTTCACCGTCTGGGGGATAGGTGACCCTTCACTGAGAAAGTACCATCTGTACTGAGCCTGTAGTACTGGCCGATGGGTATGGGCAAAGCAGAGAGGGAAACCCACCAGGGAGAGGGAGCAGAAAGACTCAGATAACAAAGTGGATGTTGATCGGGTCTTTACTTTTGAATGACAACCCTGGAGGTCGTGTGGAGGATGAACTGTGCTGGGGGTTCCAGAAGGCAGCAGATCAACTAATAGCAGGTGCCATCTTTCAGGTGAGAGAGCAAAAGACCCAAGCTGTCAGTAGAAGATTCTGTATAAATCCAGACAAAATTGGTAAGAAGTGTATCACCCAAAGAATGCCATGACTCCCCAAATTACTGGCCATTTAGTCACCAAATCCATGAGCTTTGGATTTGAGCTAAGCTTTTTTGAGACTACGCTTTTTTAATAGTTTTGTCCATCTCTGCACCTGTGTTGGGGTCCCCCCTTCAAGACACTATTACTACAGGTACCCAGAGCCCATATGCTGTTTTACGGGTGCTTGGAAAGGTCCATACACAGGGAACACCCAGACTTTAGACTTTCCCACTCTCTAGTTCTTGAACAATTCTTGAAAAACTTTAAAGTGTCTGCCTAGGGACCCATACTCCTAATCCTTCTAAGGAAAATTGGCTGACTCAAATATTTCCATACTGAAATGTTCATGGGCACTTGTGATGTTTTAGCAATTGCCTTCTGGAAACGTGAACTGGCCTAAAACCAGACTCCAGGAGTGGAATTTTCAGCATGTGGGTATGTCACCGCCAGGGCAGGAGAAGGGAAAATGAATAATTTGAAGCAGAGAGCCACATTAGCAACCCTCACATTATCATGCTTCCCAGCACTTTCCTGATTCACAGCTATGTGTAAGCAGCTGCTACAGGAAAAAGAAAATCTATCATTGATTCTAAACACACACACACACACACACACACACACACAAAGGGATATAAAGGGTAAAGATTATTTTTTGTCTGTTTAAATGTATGTTCACAAGTCCCATATGGGGAAGGGAAGATTGGGTGTGCTTGATGTATTGCATGATTTACAAATGTGTTTTATTTTTTCTCCTGCTGTGACGACTAAGGTGTTACTACAGCCTGCCTAGTTTGGGGTGGGGGTACTGGGTGAAACTATGATCGCACATGCAGTGCTCACAAGAAGTCTGGCAACTTTCTAAGTACAGTGTCATCATGATGCCAAAGCCAATGCGGCAAAGTGGAGCGGCAGGGCTAAGCAGCACAGTGAAGTCTCGTCTCTCCATTCCGCACCCCTGCAAACATACACTGAGCGCCCAGAGTGCATAAGACGAGAAGACGCACCAAAAGGTACAATCCTTACTTCACCCCCTCAGAGGATTTCAAATCTATTCAAGAGCCCAGGAAATACAGAGATACAATAAAAGTTCACAAAGTAGGCATCTCGGCCTAGTGGGAAGAGCACAGGGGCAGTAATAAACGTGGATTCAGGTTTGCTATTTATTTGCTGTGTGACCTCTTGGATAACTCATTAAGTCTCTCTTCTCATCTGTAAGAGAGTTCAAATACGCCAAGGACGGAAAATAAATTTTAAGTGCCGACTCTAACCAATCAATAGTGACTTCCTACAGCAATGTGATGATATGGATTCCAAAATACACCTGGGCTCAGCGGGGAAAGTGCCATTTTTGATTAGCAATGTCTACCGCAGTTTGTAAAGGGAAAGGGTTAGAGAGAGAAAGCCATATCTATGTCATCTCCTTGAGTAGATCACCATAAGTGGGAAGGAGCTGGTTCATTTTCAATCTGCTCACACAAATTACTGAATACTTTCAATATGGTTGATACTGTGCTATGGACTGAGGCACCATTAAGCCTATGGTACAGACTTTGCATTCAAAGAGCTCATAATGTTATAAATGTAGACCCACGTCCATCTTTAATTCAACGTGATTAAGTTCTGTATTATATAGGTAAATACAAAGGATTATACAAACATAAAAGAGAGAGCATGCTGTTCAGGGGAGTGATAGGGCTGACCTTCAAGGATGATAAGGAGATTCTAAGCAGAAAATCCCACGTTCAAAGTGTTTTATCATATTCAGGAAACAACAGAGAGCTCAGTGTAGGTAGAATATCAGGTGTTTGGTCAAGAGTAGTAAGAAATAAGGAAGGTAAGTTAAATTGGGCCAGTTTGGTGTATGCTTTGTAGGCTAGAATAACAAGCTTGAATTTATCTTGGAAGCAACAAGGATTCATCAAAGATCATTGAAGTAAGAGAGTTAGCCGCATGAATTTGTGTTTTAGAATAATCCTTCTGGTGCCAGAGGGAAGGTGACACTGGAAGTGGGGTGGGGGCTCAAAGGTGCACATCAGAGGCAGGGGTCCCAGTCAGAATTCTGCAAAAGCCTGCATGAGAGAGGGTTAAGCCAGGGGGTGCGACAAGTCTGGGGGGAAAGACAAAGGCGAGATTAGTAACACAGCAAATGAAAGAGAATTTCAGAAATAGGAGAGACCACAATAGCCAAGGAGGATCAGGGAAGGCTTCATGAAGCTAAAAGTGAAATGAGCTGGTCCCTTCTACACCACAAAGATGCCTAGCAGTGAGTTGTGGTCAGAACTCAAGCCACATGGTGCTTAATTCTATCTAATATCTACTAAGCTTCATGTTTCTGTGTGCTGCAATATCAGGTAAAGCAGCATTTCCCAAAGTGTACATCACAGAATATCAGATCTATCAGATATTAGTAGGTTTAAGAGAATAAAGGACTTGAGAAGCAAAGACATTTCAGGACATTTTTTAAAAAATGTTAAAGAGAGCTGCCTGGGTGGCTCAGTCAGTTGAGCGTCCAACTTCGGCTCAAGTCATGATCTCATGGTTCGTGGGTTCGAGCCCCGCATTGGGCTCTATACTGACAGCTCAGAGCCTGGAGCCTGCTTCACATTCTGTGTCTCCCTCTCTCTCTGACCCTCCCTGCTCACACTCTGTCTCTGTCAAAAATGAATAAATGTTAAAAAAAAAAAATTAAAAGAAAAATGTTAAGTAGACTTTGTTCCTGGAGGACCTTCTTCTAACATGCTCATGTACATAAGACCCTCTGAGAGACGACAAAAATGGAATGTCTCCCAAACTTGATTAACTAAGGGACAGGGTTTCTCAGGGCCAACTCATGAGGTGAGGGTCACAAATAACATGTTTGGGCAGCATAGAACCAACAGCCTGAAAATACTAATGGAACTTTTTTAGAGAAGGTCTTTCAATGTGAGAGAACATCATACAATTTATTCTTATCAATCTCCTGAAAACAAACTGTTTTCCTTTGGAGTCTTAAAAGTAAAGTCATCAGATTTCGTAGGGCAAGAAACCACGTGCAGAGAGGAAATTCAAGTACCACAGCCCACAGAAATGGGTGAACATAAGGAATGTGTTGCTAGGGAGGTGCCTGAGACAAAGCACAAAATCAATGCAGTCGACAACACCTACAGAATTGCTATTTCTAGAGAGGTTTGGGGCTGGAGGAAAGTGGTAAGAGGAACAGGAAGCCGAGTGTAGGCTGAACCAAAAACACTAAGGAGGACCTTTCCTGTTCCTGAAATTCCTTTATAGGCTTTCAAAACTGGATTTGCCTCTTATCATCCATTATTTCTCTATACCTGCATGAGTTTTCAAAATGCTAATATCACTGGAATGTCCCTGAAAATGGTCAATTGGGAGAAGACTTTGGGACAGTTGCCTTCATAGCCAGCTTCTAATAAGTATTGAGAGCTATGTGTCCAAAGCAACAGCCAGCTCACAGCGAGCTTTGCAAGAATTAGAAATAGGCATGCCCTCAGGCTTGGTGAGTAATAGTGCCTTTGCAGAAATTAAAGGAAATCCTTTCTTCAAGCCAAAGATCCCTGCACAGAAGCACGTGGCTTTTGGGTGGAGCACCGAGTTCTAGCGCCTATTCGCCTTCACATTGGTCTCACCCCTGTGCAGGCACAAACAATAATTATGCTCTGTCTCCCTCTTCCCATGTGCTTTCCACAGTAAATCCTTTCAAAAGAGATGGTCTTCCTCCTCCTTCTAGTTCAAGAGGCCCTGACCAGAATAGCGTCATCTGGAAATTGCAAAGCTGAGACCAGCAAAATGTACTGAACTAAACCATATACCATTTCTTCCAGCTACAGCTTGGCCACTGACTGGGTGGACAAATTTGGGTAAACAGTTTCACCTCTTGGGATTTCACACGTTGCAAAAATGGCCATAATCCTTACGGTGCCTCCCATCAAGTCATGAAATCTGTTTCTTCACCTCCTGCACACGGGCCAGCCTTGAGACTTGTTTTGATCAACAGAATGCACTGGAAGCAATGTCAAGCAAGTTCTGAATCTAGAGCTCAAGAGGCCTGGCACACATTCATTCAGTCTCTTAGAACCCAGCAGAACCACCCTGTGACCAAGCCCAGGCTAGCCTGCTGGGAGAGGACACACCATGTGGAACAGCGCTGCGTAGTCCCAGCTGAGGCCCTCTGAAACCAGCCAGTCCCTGACCTGGTGGCTGACCACAGACTCCCAGGTGAACCGAGCCCAGTCCAGGAGAGCTGAAAAACTGGACGCAGCCTAGATATCCAACCAGCAGAATCCTGAGCTAAATAAATGACTACTGTTTGATGCTTCTAAATTGTGAGTAGCCTGTTACATGGCTATGAAAAATTGATACACGGGGCCATGGCTTCCTTACTAATCCCTAAGATTCAGCCCCGTCCCAAGTTCCGCTCAAGAGTTTCTTTCTCCATATGCCATTTGTCATATAAAACAACAACAACAACAACAACAACAACAACAAGTCTGGACTTAGAGACTTAATTTGAAAGGATTATTGCAAGAGGGAGTGAAGGGACTATCACATCAGAGAGACTATGGCAACAGAGAGGGGGTTCTGACTATGACATTCTTCAAGTGTCTCGAAAGCCAGGCAGACAAAGGCTTTCATTTTACAAAGGTGAGTGAACAAGGCTGGAAAGAACTGGATGTGGGGAACTGGGATGAAGGGCTGTATTAACGTGACTGTTGATCAGGGAATGTTTTCTCTGTGGTCGGTTAATACTCAGGACAGTAAGAAGGCTGGCTCAGACTGACAGTGGGTCAAAGTCCAAGGGCCTGGGGAAGGAGAAAAGTTTCATGGAGTTTGGCCAAGTCAAGGTAACAAGTTTTCTTTCCTTTTCTGAAGTAAATCCTGGCAAGATGGAGATTTCTTCTACGTATCCATCGGAGTTTACAAACACTGATGCCTTACTAGGAACAGAAACTACCATTTACTGAGCACCTACCATGTTGCAGCCACCGTGATGCATACATTCTGTCTTCTCTAAGCCTCATGAACACACAGTGAGGTAGTTACAGTTATGTCCACTGTCCAGGTGGATCAGCTTGATGACAAAGGGGTTAAATTATCTACCCAAGGCCAATAGCTATTAACACTTGAATCCAGATGCATCTAGGCCAAAAGACGCTCTTACTGCTGCACAACTGCACTTATCATTCATGGTAATTTGTGGAGGGTCTGTGTCTCAGTTTGTCATAGGTAATCGAGAGGCGCGTATGTGAGTCTTATCTAAGGAAGAGAAACTCTTTACAAAAATTACCTCCCTGGTCACAAAGGAATGGGGGAGGATCTCTTAGCCAGCACTGGTTTCTAAGAGCACAGGGCTCAGGTAAAAGTCAACGCTCTTAGGTTCGACTCACCCAAGCCTACTTATTTAGTCTATTCCTACATCTGTAGATAATTTCATAAGCTTGAGAAAATGAGAACCTCCCCTTTTCTTCAATCGTTTACGTGTCATTAAAAGTCCTCTCTCTGGGGCGCCTGGGTGGCTCAGTCGGTTAAGCATCCGACTTCAGCTCAGGTCACAATCTTGCGGTCCGTGAGTTCGAGCC
Source organism: Puma concolor (assembly GCF_028749965.1). NCBI lineage: Eukaryota > Metazoa > Chordata > Mammalia > Carnivora > Felidae > Puma > Puma concolor. The sequence goes on from NC_141676.1 coordinate 109,051,843, forward strand.
CCACGTCGGGCTCTGGGCTGATGGCTCAGAGCCTGAGCCTGCTTCCGATTCTGTGTCTCCCTCTCTCTCTCTGCCCCTCCCCCATTCATGCTCTGTCTCTCTCTGTCTCAAAAATAAATAAAAACATTAAAAAAAAAATTTTTTTAAATAAAAAAAAAAAATAGGGGCGCCTGGGTGGCGCAGTCGGTTAAGCGTCCGACTTCAGCCAGGTCACGATCTCGCGGTCCGTGAGTTCGAGCCCCGCGTCAGGCTCTGGGCTGATGGCTCAGAGCCTGGAGCCTGTCTCCGATTCTGTGTCTCCCTCTCTCTCTGCCCCTCCCCCGTTCATGCTCTGTCTCTCTCTGTCCCAAAAATAAATAAACGCTGAAAAAAAAAAAATTAAAAAAAAAAATATTACACCAGAGCAGCACTTGAATAAACAGAAAATGAGTTTTTAGCATTGTATGGCATACAGGTGCAGTTTATGGGCATTTTAGTGGGGAGGAGGTAAGGTGACAGAGTTTGATAGTCATTGGTCAATCGGTGAATTCACTAAGGAGTCAATGACCATTAGTTGAGTCAGCAGCCTTCCAAAGGAGGTAAACACAATCCTTAATCAAGGGCTGGCCTTAGTTCAGATGGATGCATAAAAGAAGAGTCTCTGGGTCCTTGGGTTGCAGCCTAGACACAAACAAAAGCTATGAAATAACTACGGGATTGAAATCCATTGATCAGTATGTATAAAGCAGATGGGATCATCTCCAACCTGAAAAATGGCTTGATTGATTCTGTGGCTTGAAAAGTCTGAGGCAAGTAGAGAATGTCAGAGTGAAGGCTCTCTGTTCCTTTGATTACTTTTTGGAAGACCTCCCCCAGGCCGCTACCAAGACCATTCTCCGGAATGAGTGTTTACAACGGTGGAAAGAAGAGGCAACAGCACTACAGAGCCTCAAATATGGATGGAAGACTACAGCTGAAAGGACATGTTTGCAAGTTGGTCCCACCTTCTAGGGAACATGACAGAGCACCTGACAGAAATTTGTATTTTGGCTTTTTTTTTTTCCTCCCACAGTGAAGCTTGGTACACTGATCCCAGCAACTTCAGAATACCTGTCCTTGGCCCAAAACTCCCCTGGAAAAAGAGTCAAAGCCACATATTAAGTGCTGGCTTTGTGATCATCTCGGTGGTTGACGTTCTGCAAGGGGAAAAAAAGGAGAAAGAAAATGAGGAAACAGTATTTCCACCCTAAATGAACATACGTTTTCTTCAGAAGCACAAAAGTAACACAGAGGGTACAAGTAACTACTAAATGGGATGGCACTTGTCACGAAAACACATCCACTGAGTACATCACTGAATGGCTGGAAGGATAAGATACATTTTTTTCTTGACGTTGAACGTCATACTTCAGGTTGGGGATGTAAGATACGCAGACAGTGGTTGTTGATTAAATAGGGGGCATCAAAACGCAAGCTTCCAGACTGGGATTTAGGGTTCCAAAATCAAAGTCCACTGTCAGGCAAAGGACACGTCCCACAAAAAACAAGAAAAAACAAATTACAATCATAATCCCGAAGACGTAAAACACACGGCCGAGAGAGATGAAGATAAATGCCTGGGTGATACAGAGTAAATACAGTGGAGAAAATGCCTTCTGCCGTAAAAACAGTAAGAAAAAATAGAAAAAAAAAGGGGAGGTGCACCTGCGTGGCTCAGTTGGTTAAGCCTGGGACTTCAGCTCAGGTCATGATCTCACGGTTCCGGAGTTTGAGCCCCGGGTCACGGCGGGGAGCCTAGCTCCTGCTTCCGGATTCTGTGACTCTCTTCCTCTCTGCCCCTCCCCCACCTATGCAGTCATGGGTGCTCTCTATCTCTCCCCCCCCCCCCCGCCTTTTTCTATCACGAATATACAAACTTTTAAAATTTTTTAAAAAATACTTAGTAAGGGCACTCTATGTAATCATCTCCTAGGGCTACTGGAACAAATAACCACAAAGTAGATAGATCTTCAACAGTAAGAATACACCCTTCTCACAGTTCTGAAGACTAATGGTCTGAAATCAAGGTGGCATTGGGGTTGGTTTCTACCAGAGGCACCGAGGGAGAATCTGTTCGCTGCTGCCCTCCTAGCTTCTGGTGGTTGTGGACAATCTTTGTGGACACATAATTCTAGTTTTTTGGGTTTTTTAACGTTTTATTTTTTGAGAGAGAGAGAGCATGAGCAGGGAAGGGGAAGACAGAGAGGGAGACAAAGAATCTGAAACAGGCTCCAGGCTCTGAGCTGTCAGCACAGAGCCCGATGGGAGGCTCCAAATAACGAACTGGGAGATCATGACCAAAGTCAGAGGCTCAACCTACTGAGCCATCCAGGCACCCCCTTAATTTCTGCCTCGGACTTCACAAGGCCACCTTCTCTGTCCATAGTCACTTGGCATTCCCCCTTGAGTGTTTCTGTGTGTCTAAATTTCCCTCTTCTTGTAAGGACACCTTAATACTGGATTTAGGGCCCATCCTGATCTAGTATAATCTTGGCTGAACTTGGTTACATCTGCAATGACTCTATTTCCAAATAAGGTCACAATTAACAGGTTCCAGATTTTAACAAGGGGGGGGGGGAGACACTATTCAACCCAGTGTAGGAGGTGACATAAGGATGTATTAAGTAAATGCACTGTTCTATTTACCACTGCATAGACTAACAGACTATATCTATCAAACATAGTTGATATTTTATATAAGACTAAAAATAGTTTAAGTATTCTCAAGATTTGACTGGATGGACGTCATGACTGGAATTAAATTCATAACTAGAATTCAGAAGAAGGGGATACATAAACAGATTTTAAAGATAGGTTAAAATGGAGGTCTCCTCTTTTTATAAATCTGTTTGTTTGTTTGTTTGTTTGTTTGTTTGTTTGTTTGTTTGTTTAGAGAGTGCATGCAAGTGAGGGAAGGGCAGAGAGACAGAGGGGAAGAGAGAAAACCTCAAGCAGGCTCGAGGCTGTCAGCACAGAGCCCAACATGAGGCTCAATCCCACGAACCGTGAAATCATGACCTGAGCTGAAACCAAGAGTCAGACCTTCCATCGAGTGAGCCACCCAGGTACCCAAAAAAGAGGTTTCTAAGTCGTGATGGCCAATTCTTTTAATAAAATCCAGGACGTGGCTGTGAAGTCACTTGGTGGAGACAACAAAAACATGCAGAGAAACTGAAGATTTTTGTAGCAATACTCCTCAAACCACTTGTGCACAGGAAACGCACGAGTATTTGCTCCCAAGACCATGTTCTGTCTACTCCACGGTTCTCCTGTGCACTTCACATCACAGGAAAAGAGAAAAATATGTTCATCAGTGGAAATGAGAAGTACTTGTAGAAGCGGGGCAGCCAATAACCAGGAACTGAAACATCAGGTAAACTCAGTCACACATCTTCCACACTTTATTATTATTTTTTACTTTTTTAATGTTTATTTATTCTTGAAAGACAGAGCATGAGCAGGGGAAGGGCAGAGACAGAGGGGGACACAGAATCGGAAGCAGGCTCTGAGCTGCAGGCACAGAGACGGACACAGGGTGCGAACCCACAAACTGCGACACCGTGACCTGAGCCAAAGCCGGACGCTTAACAGACATAACCACTCAGGTGCCCCTCTTCCACACTTTCGAATGGGAAATTATTCAAAGTTCAGAGAAATCACAGGACCTTCTTTGGCTATCCAGGAGAGGATTCGACAGACAAAAGCAACAGTCACTGCCTTTCACTGCGTGCCTGCCATGTTCTGGCACTTACTATGTCACTCTCCACATCGTCCCTACTACCACCATCCAGGTGAGAAAACAGAATAGTCAGAAACATACATCAGTCGCTATTTCAAACGAATCTTAATCCTTCTGGCTAGAAAAGCAGTCTCCCTGTGTTGGCAACAAGGGAGAGAGACCAAGAAAGGCAACACAGAGACAGACAGAGGCAGAGAGACAGAGTTGTGAGCACAAAGACAGGCAAAGAGACAAGACAGGAAGGAGTGAGAGAAACAGAGAGAGAGAGAGAACGAGACACCGAGTGAGAAGTTAACACAAAGGGAGAAGGGAGCAGGACCCCACTTATTTTGTGCTGGAAAGGCCAAAGCCACATCCAGGGTTTGGTTTTTGTTTGTTTGTTTGATTGTTTTGTTGTTTTATCAAACTTGGGATTTTGTGAAGAGGAACTGCTGATAGAAAGCTAAAAAAAAAAAAAAAAAACCAACACTTCAAACAGATCAGAATAGCCTGACTTTAATTAAGTGGTATTTAATAGGCATACAACATCCAGGATAATTATACTATATTATGCCTAAATTCCCAAATCAGCTATAAAGATACAGGACTCAAATAACATTTCATATAAAGAAGATCTAACAATTTTGATCATAACTCAGTAGGAGCATGTAGGTTACAATGATTTGAATTTCAGAGAAACCCAACCCAATGAGGCTTTAAGAAATATAAAGTTTCATTTGTTAATATAACCAGAAGTTGAGGAGTCGAGGGGGCTACTTCAGATGTGTTACGAGTGGACCTTATCCTTTATTTCCCTACAATTCTCTCAGGCATGCCCTCTGCCACGGTCATCATCATTCTCAAACGGAGTTTCTCACCGTCTTAAGAAAGGAGTTCCCCAGGAAAGCTCAGACTTAACTCCTGAACCAGTCACTGGCAAAGAGTTTAGGACTACCATGACTAGTTGGGACCAATCAGATTCCAAGCCGGGAAGGAGAACATACCTCTGCAGCCACATCACTGTGACACGGTGGGAAGGGGAGTGAACTGAAGGTTGCTCATCCATCTCCAATGCCCACTACAGTAAGCCAACAATGCAACAAGACTGTGAAAGGGGCACTGTGACAAACTATTATTATTATCTATGAGGTACTCTTTTTGTGCCTTATTTTCTTGATTCTTTACAATAACACCATGAGATGGCTCTTACCAACATTTTAGCAACAACGACACAAAGATACAGAGATTTAAAAACTTATCTATGGAAACAGTGATAGAACCAGCCCACTTTCCACCACCACTTAATTGGAGATGCTTAAACCTGCTGTAATTTAATGATGTGGCATGACCTTGATGCAACTCGGAAATAAAGATGGGGCCTTGATATCATCATCACATGATTTTAGCTGTTCTTTCCCTCGGAGAGTGACAACATTATGGACATTCTGTCTGTGCCCCATGGTCATCATTATTTCTCTACTTCACTCTTGCTATGGGGGAGAAGGAAAATTTCTTATGATTCCAGTATTAAAACCTTTAATATTAGAGTTCTTTTTTTTAGGTTTCATTGCCAATTCTTTTCACCTTTTGCTATTGTGAAATTTAACACACATACAGCAAAGTGCCAAAAACATAAATATACACCACGATGAATTACCACAGGCAACATTAGCACCCCAAATGTCTGCTTATGCCTCTTTCCTATAGCCCAGAGAGAACTATTACTTTCACTTCTAAACATATGCAGACATTTCTTTCGGGTATATATCTAAGAGTGGAATTGCTCATCATAGTGTATACATATAAACTTTAGTAGATAAGCCCAATCTGCTTTGTCAGTTTCCCAAGTGATGATACTAACTTTAGCAACCACAGCAATATAAGTTCCTACTGTTCCTTTTAAATATTACCCATTCAGGAAAAATCCCTACTACAAAATCTAACAGCACACCTAAGGGAAATAGAAGCAAAGCAGCAAAGACACCCCAAACCCAGCGGAAGAAGAGAAATAATAAAGATCAGAGCAGAAATAAACAATATAGAATCTAAAAAAACTGTAGAGCAGATCAATGAAACCAAGAGTTGGTTTTTTGAAAAAATAAACAAAATTGATAAACCTCTAGCCAGGCTTCTCAAAAAGAAAAGGGAGATGACCCAAATAGATAAAATCATGAATGAAAATGGAATTATTACAACCAATCCCTCAGAAATACAAGCAATTATCAGGGAATACTATGAAAAATGATATGTCAACCAACTGGACAACCTGGAAGAAATGGACAAATTCCTAAACACCCACATACTTCCAAAACTCAAACAGGAGGAAATAGAAAGCTTGAACAGACCCATAACCAGCGAAGAAATGGAATCAGTTATCAAAAATCTCCCAACAAATAAGAGTCCAGGACCAGATGGCTTCCCTGGGGAATTCTACCAGACATTTAAAGCAGAGATAATGCCTATCCTTCTCAAGCTATTCCAAAAAATAGAAAGGGAAGGAAAACTTCCAGACTCATTCTATGAAGCCAGGATTACTTTGATTCCTAAACCAGACAGAGACCCAGCAAAAAAAGAGAACTACAGGCCAATATCCCTGATGAATATGGATGCAAAAATTCTCAATAAGATACTAGCAAATCGAATTCAACAGCATATAAAAAGAATTATTCACCATGATCAAGTGGGATTCATTCCTGGGATGCAGGGCTGGTTCAACATTCGCAAATCAATCAATGTGATACATCACATTAATAAAAGAAAAGATAAGAACCATATGATCCTGTCAATCGATGCAGAAAAAGCATTTGACAAAACTCAGCATCGTTTCTTAATAAAAACCCTCGAGAAAGTTGGGGTAGAAGGAACATACTTAAACATCATAAAAGCCATTTATGAAAAGCCCACAGCTAACATCATCCTCAACGGGGAAAAACTGAGAGCTTTCCCCCTGAGATCAGGAACACGACAGGGATGTCCACTCTCACCGCTGTTGTTTAACACAGTGTTGGAAGTTCTAACATCAGCAATCAGACAACAAAAGGAAATCAAAGGCATCCAAATTGGCGAAGATGAAGTCAAACCTTCACTTTTTGCAGATGACATGATATTATACATGGAAAATCCGATAGACTCCACCAAAAGTCTGCTAGAACTGATACATGAATTCAGCAAAGTTACAGGATATAAAATCAATGTACAGAAATCAGTTGCATTCTTACACACTAATAATGAAGCAACAGAAAGACAAATAAAGAAATTGATCCCATTCACAATTGCACCAAGAAGCATAAAATACCTAGGAATAAATCTAACCAAAGATGTACAAGATCTGTATGCTGAAAACTATAGAAAGCTTATGAAGGAAATTGAAGAAGATATAAAGAAATGGAAAAACATTCCGTGCTCATGCGTTAGAAGAATAAATATTGTTAAAATGTCAATAATGCCCAAAGCTATCTACACATTCAATGCAAGCCCAATCAAAATTGCACCAGCATTCTTCTCGAAACTAGAACAAGCAATCCTAAAATTCATATGGAACCACAAAAGGCCCCGAATAGCCAAAGTCATTTTGAAGAAGACCACCAAAGCAGGAGGCATCACAATCCCAGACTTTAGCCTCTACTACAAAACTGTCATCATCAAGACAGCATGGTATTGGCATAAAAACAGACACACAGACCAATGGAATAGAATAGAAACCCCAGAACTAGACCCACAAAAGTATGGCCAACTCATCTTTGACAAAGCAGGAAAGAATATCCAATGGAACAACGACAGTCTCTTTAACAAATGGTGCTGGGAGAACTAGACAGCAACATGCAGAAGAATGAAACTAGACCACTTTCTTACACCATTCACAAAAATTAACTCAAAATGGATAAAGGACTTGAATTTGAGACAGGAAACCATCAAAACACTAGAGGAGAAAGCAGGAAAAGACCTCTGTGACCTCAGCCGCAGCAATTTCTTACTTGACACATCCCCAAAGGCAAGGGAATTAAAAGCAAAAATGAACTATTGGGACCTCATGAAGATAAAAAGCTTCTGCACAGCAAAGGAAACAATCAACAAAACTAAAAGGCAACCAACGGAATGGGAAAAGATATTTGCAAATGACATATCGGACAAAGGGCTAGTATCCAAAATCTATAAAGAGCTCACCAAACTCCACACCCGAAAAACAAATAATCCAGAGAAGAAATGGGCAGAAGACATGAATAGATACTTTTCTAAAGAAGACATCCAGAGGGCCAACAGGCACATGAAAAGATGCTCAACATCGCTCCTCATCAGGGAAATACAAATCAAAACCACACTCAGATATCACCTCACGCCAGTCAGAGTGGCCAAAATGAACAAATCAGGAGACTATAGATGCTGGAGAGGATGTGGAGAAACGGGAACCCTCTTGCACTGTTGGTGGGAATGCAAACTGGTGCAGCCACTCTGGAAAACAGTGTGGAGGTTCCTCAAAAAATTAAAAATAGACCTACCCTATGACCCAGCAATAGCACTGCTAGGAATTTACCCAAGGGATACAGGAGTCCTGATTCATAGGGGCACTTGTACCCCAATGTTTATAGCAGCACTCTCAACAATAGCCAAATTATGGAAAGCACCTAAATGTCCATCAACTGACAAATGGATAAAGAAATTGTGGTTTATATACACAATGGAGTACTACGTGGCAATGAGAAAGAATGAAATATGGCCCTTTGTAGCAACGTGGATGGAACTGGAGAGTCTTATCCTAAGTGAAAAAAGCCATACAGAGAAAGACAGATACCACATGTTTTCACTCTTATGTGGATCCTGAGAAACTTAACAGAAACCCATGGGGGACAGGAAGGAAAAAAAAAAAAAAAAAAGAGGTTAGAGTGGAAGAGAGCCAAAGCATAAGAGACTCTTAAAAACTGAGAACAAACTGAGGGTTGATGGGGAGTGGGAGGGAAGGGAGGTTAGGTGATGGGCATTGAAGAGGGCATCCTTTGGGATGAGCACTGGGTGTTGTATGGAAACTAATTTGACAATAAACTTCATATAATAAAAAATAAATAAATAAATAAATAAATAAATAAATAAATAAATATTACCCATTCTGATGGGTATGGAGCACTATTTCATTGTGTTTTTTTAATTTGTATTTCTCTGACTGGTAATAAGGTCAAATCTCTTCTCTCAGATTTATTTGTCATTTTGGATACCCTGTTTTATGCTTGGACTGTTCAAATCTATTGCTCATTTTTTATATTGGGTTCCTTAATGATTTTTAGAAGTTCTTTATAAATTTTGCTTATCCTCATCTCTTTCAAATTCTAGGAGTTCTTTTTTCTCTAACTCGTTTTCTATTTTCTGAAACAGCTTGGGGTTCTCAGACAGACTCAAAGTTAAGCATGCAGAATATATATTAAGGTGTCCCTTCATTAAGTGGTGCAATAACTATAGGAGGGAAAAAGCCAGAATCGGGGTTGGGCAGAGGAGTCGATCTGTAATAAAGGACCAACAAAAGGCTCAGGGGAGCCTACACAAAGTTTTAGAATGAGAACAGCCTTTTAGGGTTGTCACAAGTTTAGTGAAGACAGTCAGACCTTTATACACCGGCGTCCCTCACTCAATGGCTATGGGCCATCCCAGAAAGAGGTGTGTCTTGGGGAAGGCAGGTCTCCAGAGCAGAGGCAATTCCTGAAGGAGCTGTAAGCAGCTGTCTGGCTGCCAACACTCCCAGCAGGTGAGACGACGAGATCTTCATTGAAGAGGAATCTAAATGACACATTAAGATGTCCACCGTACTACTCTCTTAATGGTGTTGTTGAGAAACACAAGTTCTTCATATTAGTGAAGGCCAATTTAATGCCCATTTCCTAGATAGCTATATAGCTATGCACTACGTTTGGTGCATTTTATTTCCTCTTCAAAACTCGTTCCACACCTAAACCCAAGAAGATGTTCTCCCATGTTTGTTTTTCTTTCTCATATTGTGGCATGTGATCTACTTGGAAATTGGCTTTTTGTGCAGAGTGTGAATCAGGTTTCATTTCTCCATATTGTTGATTTCTAACTTTTCTCCGAATCAATATATCAGATCAACAGAACTGAATTGGTCACACCGTCAACCAGGAGAAATCCAGGGGACTTAGGAATACCTCAGTAAATACAGGAGAGAGTGGCAAGGAAGAAATATTAAGCAGAGCAGATTCTACCTGAGGCCCCTCCTCACGTTTAAGTGGGAAGCACTGATACTCTCCCACAAACCAAGTGGAGACGTTTACCTGTAAGGATTAAATTGAAAGAGATCAATGTAAAATGACTGGAATATTCTAGTAACTTAAAGGGTAGCTATCTGTTATTATTCTGGAGCTAGGGTCGGCCCTGACACATGCCTGTTCAGAATGCTTTCATTATCACATCCTCATCTCAGTAGAACATTTCTCACTCTTTCATTTTGCTATAGAGTAAAAGGTCATCATTTTCCTCTCCTATCTTACTTCTCCCACTCCCTGTAGAATCACATAAGACTTGACCAGTAGCCAGAGCAACATTCCTAACAGGATGTTACAACACCTGTTCAAAAGCAGATGAACTGTGTGCTACCATTTCCAGGAGCAGACAAATGGCAATTCACCGATTCCAGAATGGAACGCGGCCAGCATAATTTCTACCATCACATTTGCCAACCTTCAAACATTTTGCAGGATATATTCTAAGCAGGCCAGTAATGCAAATAATTTATGAAGAATCTGTGCTCCAAAAACACACAGGCACATGAGCAAAGAGCAGTCTCAGCTCCACTGCGTTTTTCTTCACTGGAGCAACACTTCATCAAGATGTCTGAAGCGTCAATTAGGACACCTCCCTGATCCAGAAGACCCAACTGTTCCTCCACTTCCAATAACAAGTTTTTTCTTCAGCCTCACAGCTGATGCTCTGTTTAGCACTGTTTTTCAAAAAACACACAAAAAAACAAAAACAACTATGCATGAGAGAGTATATGATGTTCAACAGCAAGTAACAACAACAACAAAAACAAACACTGGTTTGCACCATTTTGACGCTCGTTGTTTATTAACAAGAAGTGGGCTGGTTAGCCAGCTTCACGGAGTCATTAAAGACCCAGCTCCTTTCTTTATGGACATTAAGTGGCTCTTAATTCTCCAGACAGAATGTCTTTCAAAGTCAACATTCAAAACTCTCTGTTTGAATCTATTTTTAATCAGAGGTCAACATCTGTCCCCAGCCCCACACCCAGGAGACACCCTCATGCATTTCACTGTCCCAGGACACATGCCTGCCCTAAATTCAATCATTGGCAAAGTAGAAAAGAACTGTCAGAAGTGGCTTAAATCTATCACAATTATGATTTACCACTTAGGACCAAGCACAGTATTCCTCAAACAATCGTGGGGTTCTAAGACCAAGAATGAAAGGCTAATAGCTGTTGAGTGGGCAATAAAATGTCTGCCACAAACACCTGGTTAGAGAAAAAAATGTAAAAGCCTAGAAGGAAAAAAATCCAAAGTCAAAGTGTGACTGTCTTTAGTTAACAGGACTGTGTGTGTGTGTGTGTGTGTGTGTGTGTGTGTGTGTGAGAGAGAGAGAGAGAGAGAGAGAGAGAGAGAATAGGAGAAGGTGATTTATCTTTTTCTTTCAACTGTTGTATTGATAAATTTTTTGCAGTGATCATGTGTTGTTTTTATCGTTAAAGAAAACACTTCCTTGGGACAGAAAAATCACCTGTAATTTCTACAACCTACCACAGAAGCTGAAGGGCAAACATTTTCATCTCCAACCAACTCAGAATTACCCTGAAGCCCCTCCGGAGAGCACAGGCAGTGATCCAAATGAGAGAGGACTGTCTGTCCTCTACAACGCTCATCACTGTCGTCAACACACGCTTGGGAGATCGAGGCAGGCTGCTTCTAGGAACCCTTCACCAATATCCTTGGAGCCTGTGGAGGGCCTATAATCTTAACTGTTTAGGCTGTGGCCATATGCTCAGCAGCAGTATCTTTGGAGAACAATTCTGACTGTAATTTTTAGTAAAAACAATCAATTGCCATCTGCCCGCACAGCAGAGGCACAGATGGGTTTATTACTGGAATGGCATCCTATGTGGATGGACAGTGACAAACTAGTCAGAACTCTCTTCTGGCAGTTCCACCCCTGAAATCCTAAACTTAGCCTAAGGACGAGCTTGTGTTGTGTCAGTGTACCTATGTTATGGGGGAGAAAACGGGGGAGAAGAGCCGAGAGTAAATGGCAACAGGGCTGTAGTCTGGCTCTAACTTCACAGACAACACTGACTCTTGCCGTGGGGATTTTTCGGTGCCAAATGATATAGGGTCCTCTGAACACAGACTAGCTGGGTATCTGCTGCCTTGAACAAGTGACTCTAAAACTAAAAATATCTTCACAGGCTCTCACATGAAGGACAGAACCAAAACAAGGCAACAAGTGGGACTAAAGTATTTGTTGTACCATTATTTGGAATTTAGCAATACATCTTTGCTACCCCTAATAAGAAGAAGAATCTCAACTTATCTGGTTTGTAATAACATTCCAAACTTTGTGTTAAGAGCTTTACGTAAATTATTTCATTTAATCCTCATAGCAGTTCATATGCAGAACTTTTTCCCAAGGTGACAGAGTTAAAATGTGATTTAACTAAGTTTCAAAATCTTCCCCAACTCCTAACTCCAGGCAACAATTACAATTACTTCCCGTCCCACCATCTCCAAAAAGTGAGCAACCATCAGAGAGACAGAGCAATCTTCAGGTGGCGAGGCCAGAGCTAATGTTAGAAATGTGAGGGGACATGTGGGTGGCTCAGTGGATTCCGCGTCCGACTCTTGATCTCGGCTCAGGTCATGGTCTCAGGGTTTGTGAGTTCAAACCCCAAGTCAGCTGTGTGCTGACAGTGCGGAGCCTGCTTGGGATTCTCTCTCTGTGCCTCCCCCACCCGCCCGCCCGTCTTCTCTCACAATATATAAGTAAACTTAAAAAAAAAAGTAAAACAGACAGGCGGTAAGATCTCGCCAGGTACATTAATGGCAGAAAGGGAAGACCTATGGGAATCCAATGACAGGACTACTCTATATAAACATCCTTTAAAATTTTTTTAGGGGCGCCTGGGTGGCGCAGTCGGTTAAGCGTCCGACTTCAGCCAGGTCACGATCTCGCGGTCCGGGAGTTCGAGCCCCGCGTCAGGCTCTGGGCGGATGGCTCAGAGCCTGGAGCCTGTTTCCGATTCTGTGTCTCCCTCTCTCTCTGCCCCTCCCCCGTTCATGCTCTGTCTCTCTCTGTCCCAAAAATAAGTAAATGTTGAAAAAAAAAATTTAAAATTTTTTTAAACAACCACCACCATATTTCTCACAAGATAGGGCTTTGTGACATCCCCGGTAGTGATGAAAATGATTACACACATAAACACCCCCGGAATTTAATCAACGTCATGTTATCCAGAGGATGGTGATGGCAAACCCCAGATGCACTCCCGCCCTTCTTACATTCTATACTTAAGGTCCAGTTTCTGCAGGAAATAATGACGTCTCCTTCTCTTACATATTAGCTACAGCAGTGAAGCTGTAATTTTTCTACAGTGCCCCAAGGCAATTCACGAGTGAAGACATTAATGATGAGCAAGTCGAGAACGAATCACGATGCAAGAGCTACTGCAAAGAGGAAAAGCAGCAAACTGACTACAGAAGTGAGGTGGCTCGAGACAACTGGGCTGAAAATCTACCTCTTCTGCACTTGTGTTCTACACAAACAGGTCCCGATTGCTTAGAGGACTTTTTCAAAATATGTACTGACTGCTAACCGTATGTAAGTCTCTGTTCTGGGCTCGGTGGACAGGAAGGTCATTAAACTGCCACTACTCCATACGTAAAAGTCCTAATTTCAGAATTGTACATGTAATAAATCGTACCTTTTAATTTATATGTTTTTTTTTTAATTATGAGGAAGTTGAATATACGTTCAAAAGAGTAAAAGCCATTTGCAGATCTCTTCTAACTCCAACCATGACCAAGTACGCGGTGCTTAATCAGCCTTCCTATTGTATATAACTGGAAACCAAGAACATACATACATGTGAGGCACCTATTTTCTGAGAGTGGACAACAGATCATCAGTTAAGTAACGTAAACAATGAAAGACAAAGCAGAAACAGGTGAGCCTTGTATTTGTACCTGGAGCTATTCTCTGAACAATGGTTCAGGGAGGGGGAGCCCATGGTGGCCTGCCTGAGTTGAGGAGACAAAGACTAGAGTCTAGGGAGGTTGAGATGGCTGAAATTTGAAAGATTATTGGGAAAAAAATTTATGGAAAGAAGTATTTCTAGGAATCTGCACAGGATTTCTCTCCAATCTATTGCTGAATATTAAGGTGAGAATGTGTATAGAAAAATTCAAAAGACTGGGCACAGATCTACCAGAAATCCTAAATTGAACAATTTCCACGAATCACACTGAGATTACAGACACTCTACTTTCATCCAGTCAGACGGGAGCCATTTTTTTTAACACACGGGTACACAAGAAACACCCAAAATACTAACACCTTGGAAAAAATATCAAACAACTTGCCAAAACAAAACTTTAAAACCATCCTCAAGAAAAACGGTACAAATAAAATGGTGGACTAGGAAACCTCAAGCCTTCATTTTCCCACAGAAACATTTAAAAACAACTAGAAAATGGCTAAAATAACCTTACATGCAGCTCTGGGAAAACAGTCAAAGTTCTGCAAGAACTAACAAACACACAATCCAGAAAAAGCTACTTTCGAACCAGGAGGAAATTTTCTGCCATTTTTATTCATCCTTGTCCCACCTACACCCTGGCACAGTGTGGTCTTGGTCTGGAGGAGGTGGCATCCTAGTTCCTAATTCTCTCTCCCAAATCAGAGGGAGGGCAGGAGACTTCATTTGCAATAGTCTAACCTATCTGTGGGCTGCCTGAGACCACATTTCTATCTCACGTCATTTGGGAGATGTGGCGGGCTTGGTCATGAAAACTGCAGAGGGTCTACTAACCCACACATGCTTATTCTTGGTAGAGACATACAAGAGACCATCTAAAGCCCCAAAGAGGAGGTGGGGGGAGGCTCTTTGGGAAATTAAGAATTCAATAGTAGCCCCATATATTAGGCAATTGAAAAAGACATACATATACTAAGGTAAAACACATGCTCAGTAAAGAAAAGACCTGAAAAAACTTAAGCTTTTACCTTGGGCTGATCTCTAGGCTCAGAGCATATCTACTTAGTGAACGACTACCTGATACAGAGCCCGAGACAGGTGGCTGTTTTTTGCCTATTACAAAAAATCACAAGATATACAAAGAATCAGAAAATCGAAGCTTATTCAAATAAAGGAAATAAATTGGCAGAAATTGTCACTGAAGAAGCACAAGCATTGGACTTGCAAGAAAGAACTTCAAAAACTCTTTTCAATATGTTCACAAATCTAAAGGGAAAAAAATGAACGAAGAACTAAAGAAAATCAGTAAAATAACACGAATAAAATGAGAATATCAACAGAGAGAAAATATAAAAAGGAACCAAAAGAAATCCTGAAAAATATAAAAACTGAAGTGAAAGTTTGCTACAGGGGTTCAGCAGCAGATCTGAACAGAGAGAGGGGGGAAAAAATAGCAGGCTTGAAGGTAAAACATTTGAAATTGCGGAGTCTGAGGAACAGGGAAAAAAAAAGAAAAAAGAAAGCAAACAGAGCCTAAGAACACCATCAAATAGGCCAACATACACATTATGGGAGTCCCAGAAGGAGAAGAAAAAAGGGCAGAGATATTATTTAAGAAATAATGGCCAAAACAAAAATTTCTAAACCCATTCTTCCAATCTCTTTTGATTGTGGAGTTTAATCTATTCACATTTAGAGTAATTACTGATAGGGAAGGACTTTGATTTGCCATTTCGTTATTTGTTTTCCACGTACCTCATTGCTTTTTGTTTTGTTTCATTTCCACCATTAATGCCTTTATGTTAATGAATGAAATAATTTATTTAGGGATATATTTTGATTCTCTTATCATTTCCTTCTGTGTATTATATTCATATTTTCTTCATGGTTACCATGGGGACTACATATAACATCTGAAAGTTATAATAATAATCTGTTTTGAACTGAAACCAATTTAACTTCCATCATATACAAAATCTATGTAGCTCGATCCCCCTTTGTTATTAACTCCACAAAGTATGCCTATATACATTGCATACTCAGTAACATAGATTTTTATTTATGCTTTATCCATTTGTCTTTGAAATCCTGTAGAAAACAAAAAGCCGAATTACAAATCAAAATTACAGTTTTGTTTTTATATTTGCCCTTGTTTTACCTTTACCAGATATCTTTCTATCTTCCTATGGCTTCAATTTAACATCCAGTGTCTTCTAATTTCAACCTGAAGGACTCCCTTTAGCATTTCTAGTATGACAAATCTAGCAGTAATGAACTCCTTCATACGCTATCTATAGGGACAGTATTGGATTAAAAGTGTAAGGATCAAAAAAAAAAAATATTCTATGTAAATAGTAGCCAAAAGAAATCTGGCATGGCTATACCAATATCAGACAAAATAGACTTTAATTCAAAACTTATCACAAGAGACCAACAAGGACATTATATAATGATAAAAAGGATCAATTTACCAATGAGATAAAACAGCTATAAATATAGAAACACCAAATATCAAAGCTGAACGTCGAAATTGACAGCTCAACAATAATACTCTCAGACTTCAATTCTCTAGTTTCAATAATGGAAAAAACCACCAGAAAGAAAATCAGTAAGGAAAAAGAGTACTTGAACAACATTTTAAACCAGTTGGACATACCAACATATACAGAACACTCCATCCAACAAGAGCAGAATATGTTTTTCTCAAATGCACATGGGACATTCTTCAGGACAGATAACATGTTAGCTCACAAAACACGTTTTAATAAACCTAAAGAGACTGAAATCATACAAACTATCTTTTCTAATTACAATGTAATGAAACTAGAAATCAATATAAGGAAAATGAGAGAAATCCACAAATATGTTGAAATTAAACAACACACATTTAAACTATGAGTCAAAGAAGGAAACACAAGAAAAATTAGAAAATATCTTTACACATAAACATGAAAATATGTCATACAAAAACTTACGGGATGCAGAAGTAGTGCTAAAAGGGAAATATAACCCTGTGTGTTAACAACAATGGAATCTTAAATAAAAAGTAAATTTTAATAGAGGGCATATTATTTCAACCATCTGTATAGTTTGACATGGATAGAGACATTTAAGACAATAACCTATGATAAAAAATAAATAAGTAAATAAATAAAATGTATAGGTATTATTTAAAGAAGATCTCAAATCAAATAAACAGTCTAACTTTACATCATAAGGAACTAGAAAAACAAACTAAATGCAAAACTAGCAGAGGAAAAGAATGTTAGAACAGACATAAATAAAATGGAGAATAGGAAAATAGGAAAAAAAAATCAACAAAACCAAAAAGTTGTTCTTTGAAAAGATGAGTAAAATTGTCAAATCTTTAGCTAGATTGACTAGGAAAAAACAAAGAAAATTCAACTTAGTAAAATCAGAAATCAAAGTGGGGATATTACTACTGATATTACAGAAATAACAAGGATTATAAAAGATACTGTGAGCACATTTACACTAACAAATTGGATAACCTAAATAAAATGGACAAATTCCTAGAAACACACAAACTACCAAGACTGAATCATGAGAAATGAAAACTTGAAAAGATATATAATCAGAAGATTAAATCAATCACCAAAAAACTCCCAGCATAGAAAAAGGTCTGGACCAAATGGCTTCACTGGTGAATTCTACAAAATACTTTAAGAATTACACTGATATTTCTCTAACTTTTCACAAAAATTAAAAAAAAAAAAAAAAAGAAATACTTCCTAACTCATTCTATTTGGCTAGCATTACCCTGATACCAAAACAGATGCAGACATTATAGGAAAAGAAAACCACAGACCAATAGCCCTTAGGAATATTGACCAAAAAATCCTCAGCAAAATACTAAGAAACCAAAATCACCAGTATATTAAAAGGATTACACAAATTTGGATTTATTTCTGATACGCAAGGATGGTTCAACACACAGAAATTAATCAACATAATGTTAATTAATATTTAAATAAATAAATGAAAGCTACATAGATTGGAAAGAAAAAATAAAACTGTCCTTATTAACATAAAAAAAAGAAATTAACCAATGTAACATACCATATTAACAGATGAAGAAAACAAGTACACGACCACCTCAACTGATGCATAAAAGCATGTAAAAAAATTTGACACTTTTTCAAAAGACAAATTCAAAAAACACACACAACAAACTAGGAATAGAGGAAACTACCTCCACATAAAGGTCATATATGGAAACCCCACAGCACAGAAAAAGAAATGAACACATACTGGAAAGGAAGAAGTAAAACTATCTCTGTCCACAGACATGATCTTACATAGAAAAAATCCTAGAGATTCCACAAAATAACTGTTAGAATAGAGAAATTCATCATAGTTACAGGAGACAAAAATCAACATGCAAAAATTGGTTACGTTTCTATAGACAAACATACACTATGAAAAGGAAATTAAGATGATCCCATTTACAAACAAGAAGAATAATTATGAATAAACTTGACTAAAGAGGTGAAAAGACTTACACACTGAAAACTGTCAAATGCTACTGAAAGAAATTAAAGATGACATAAATGTCAAGAAAGACATCGTGTATTCATAGCTAAGAAGACTTAATATCAGTAAGATGTCAATACTGTCCAAAGTGATCTGCAGATTCAGTCTGTTCTCCATCAGAATCCCAGTGATATTATTAAAAAATAGGAAAAAAAAATTTTAAACTTCTGTGGAGGGCCGCCTGTTTGGCTCAGTAGGTTAAGCGTCTGACTTCAGCTCAGGTCATGATCTCACAGTTCCTGAGTCTGAGCCCCACGATAGGCTCTGTGCTGACAGCTCAGAGCCTGGAGCCGGATTCAGATTCTGTGTCTCCCTCTCTCTCTGCCCCTGCCCTGCTCGGCCTCTGTCTACTTCCCTCTCTCTCTCTCTCTCAAAAATAAACAAATATTAAAAAAAAAAACTTATTTGTAATCTCAAGGCACCCCAAATAGCCAAAATAGTCTTGGAAATGAAGAGCAAAGTTGAAAGTCTCACATTTCCTAGTTTCAAGACTTAACTTCAAAGCTACAATAAATCAGAATAGTGTGGTACTGGCATAAAGACAGCCCTATAGACCAAGGGAATAAAATCACAGCCCAGAAATAAATTCTTATATATACGGTCAAATTATTTTTGACAAAGTTTCCAAGACCATTAATGGGGGCAAAAGATGGTCTTTAACAATGCTGGAAAAATTGGATATCCATATCCAAGACAAGGAAGCTGGACTCTTATACCATATACAAAAACTAAATAAAAATTTATCAAAACCTAAATGTAAGAGATACAGCTACAAAACTTTTAGAAGAAAAGCTTCAAAGATGTTGGATTTGACACTGATTTCTTTGATATGACACTGAAAGTACAGACAACAAAAAAAGAAATAAACTTCATTTCACTGAAATTATAAGTTTTATATATCCAAAGACATTGAGGGACACCTAGATGGCTCAGTGGGTTAAGCATCTGACCCTCGATTTCAGCTCACGTCATGATCTTGCATTCATAGATTGAGCCCCACGACAGGCTCTATGCTGAGCATGGAGCCTGCTTAAGATTCTTTCTCTCCTTTACTCCTCTACACACACACACACACACACACACACACACACACACACACACACGCTCTCTCTAAAAAAAAAAAAACAAAGAATTTAAATACATTGAAAAGAAAGTGCAATGGGATAAAATGTTTGCAAATGATATATCTGATAACCCATTAATATCTAGAATATAGGAAGAACACCTACAATTCAAAACATAAAAATAAAAACAATTTAAAAATGGGCAAAAGGCTTGAACAGACATTTCTCCAAAGAATATACACAAATGGCCAATAAGCATATGAAAATATGCTCAACATCACTAATCATTAGGGAAATGCAAATCAAAACCACAATGAGATACCACTTCACACTCATTAATATAGCTATTAAAAAAACAGAAAATAAGTGTTGGCAAGGATGTGGAGAATTTGGAACACTTATGCACTGCGAGTACAGATGTAAATTGGTGCAGCCACGGTGGAAAACAGTTTGGTAGTTCCTCAAAAAGTTAAACCTGTGACCCAGCAATTACATTTCTAGCTACAAAGCCAAAATAATTAAGACCAGGGACTCGAACAGAGATTTGTGCACCAATGTTCATAGCACCATTATTCCCAATCACCAAAAGGTGGGAACATCCCTAAAGTCCATCTCAAGAGATGAAATGATTGACAAAACATGGATATACACATACAATGAAATATTATTAAGCCTTGTAAAGAAATGAAATTCTGATACATGCCATAATATGGTAAGTCATGAAGACATTACACTAGTGAACTAAGCCAGACACGCAAGAACAAATATAATACGGTTGCACTTAGGTGAGAGGCCTAGCATATTCAAATTCAGGGACATAGACAGCAGAAGAGAGGTTACCACGGGGAGGAAGTAGGGGATAATGGGAGGCTTACTGTTTAATAGTACAGAGTGTCAGTGTGGGATGGTGAAAAAGTTCTGTAGATGGATAGTTGTGATGGCTGTACAATATGAATCTACTTAATGTAACTGACTTGCTCATTTAAAGACAGGTTAGAATTATACATTTTATTTCTGCAGTAAAAATTAAAATTTCCTTTTAATTTAAAAGAAAATTACTTACCAAATCATGCCTTAAAACTCTTTAAAGGAAAGCAACAAAAAAGAGGCACTCAGTATTATATTGACAAGATTAAGTATCCAATCACAATTTACTAGACGTGCAGTGAAAGCAGGGAAGTATAACCCATAATCAGGAGAAGATACCAAGAAATATAAACCAATATATAATGAAGATTATGTAAATTAGCCAACTAGGGATCTAAAAGTACTATTACTATTCTGCTCAAGGATTTAAAAGAAAAATGTATAAAAGAATATATACACAGTAAAACTGGATTGCAAGTAACTTGTTCTGTGAGTGCTCTGCAAGATGAGAAAACATTTCTAATAAATTTTAACTTGATACATGACCCATGTCTTGTAATACAAACAGTACGTGATGCCAAATGTCACATGATCACAAGTTAAGTCAATGGTTCTTGAAACCTGGTTTGATATACAAGTGCTTTGGATTACAAGCATGTTTCTGGAACAAATTATGCTCATCAAACCAAGGCTGTACTATATATATATAAAATATATATTATATATATAGTACATATACATACACACACAGAGTGAGGAAAGAAATTAAATCAATTAAAAAAAATCAAGGGAGCATTTAGAGATAAATAGATCTATAATGTTTGAGATGAAAAAAAATTCACTGGAGTCCACAGCAGAATAAAAGATTGATAAACTTGAAGACATCCCAAGAGAAACTTTTCAAACTGAAGCACAGAGAGAAATAGCCTAAGGAAATAAAAGAAAAAAGAAAAAAGAAACAGAGTCTCAATGGTCCATGGGACAGTAAATATCAAGTGGTCTAATACATATTCAGTGGAGTACCAAAAGATAAAGAGCAGAAAGACTGACAAAAGATTGGCCAGAATTTTTCTAAAACTGATGAAGACTACAAAACCACAGACACAAAACCTAATAAACCACTGGAAAGATACACTTAAAAAAACCATACCATAACATATAATTGTTGAAAATCAAAGATAAGTAGACAATGTTAAAAGCAATCAGAAAAAAAAAAAAAAGGAAACATTCACTCGATAAAGGAGAACAGTAATGAAAGAAAACCAGCATTAGTGTCTCACCAAAAACAATATGAGCCAGAATATAGTGAAACACCATGTATAACATTCTGCAAGGAAAAAAAAAAAAAAAAAAAAAAAAGCTGATCCTAGAATCTTCTATCAGTGAAAAATTTACTTCAAAAATGAAGGGAAGGACCCCCAAGATGTTGGTTTCTAAATATTCTTTTCCAATAAAAATAGCCAGAGCTCCTCTGATAAGTGGTTGATTCTCCTTATGAAGCAGGGAAAATACATGATTATCTCCAAGCATCTTGTGCCAATACTAAGAAGGGACAGGAGGAAGCGAGGAAGGAAGGAAGGATCAGTGAGTTTTAAAAGGGCACATAAGCCAATCTACAAGAGTTTTCAATGGCCAAAGCAGTAACAAAATACATAACTATAGCATTAGATTATAACCCCAAAATAAAACAGCCATAAATCGATACTAATATAAATAAATGATGAAAAAATAAGAGAAAAGAAAAAGAGAAAGGGAAATTGTTCCTTACAAAAGAATGTGAATAGAATAGAAATGTCACCAGGAATAGAAATGTCACCGTTCGAATACCAGTGATGCAGGTGCAGGGAAGAGCCACAAAGAAATGCTCAACTAGTAACTGAACATTTAAAGAGAAAAAGGATACCTGCATAGAGTCAAGGGTCTCCTCCAAAATATTTCTTAAAGAGGGGAAAATATTAATATTACACTAGCAAAATCTGGAAGATCCCATCTTGGCCAGATGATAAAGGTTAACCTTTAAGACTACTGACATCACAACCTCCATGATATTATGCATATGTAAGACCACATCACCTCTGTGATACTGTTGCCAAAAACGTACAACCACAATCTAATCACAAAATATTAGATAAAGCCAAAGAGAGAAATATTTTTTTTAAGTATAATCAGTAATGGTCAAAAGTGCTATGGTTGGGGCGCCTGGGTGGCTCAGTCAGTTATGCATCCAACTTTTGATTTCCTTTCAGGTCATGATCTCATGGTTCGTGGATTGGAGCCCTGCATCAGGCTCTGCGCAGACAGCATAGAGCCTGCTTGGGATTCTCTCTCTCTCTCTCTCTCTCTCTCTCTCTCTCTCTCTCTCTCTGTCCCTCACCCCCTCACATGTGCATGCTCTCTCTTTCGCTCTTAAAATACATAAACATTTTTTTAAGTGTCAAAGTCACGAAACATCAGGAAAGACTGAAGAAAAGTTGCAGGTTGAAGTAGACTATGAAAACACCATAGCTCAAGGTAATGTCAGGTATTAGATGGGATCTTAAAACAGAGACAGGATGTCATTAAAAAAAGAGAGAGAGAGAGGAAATTCTAGAGGCTGTAGTTAATAGTATTATACCAATATTAATTTCTCAGGTTTGACAATTCTACTGTGGTTCTGTAAGATGTTAATGTTAGAGGAAGCTGGGGGAAGAATATACAAAATTTCAGCATAGGATTTCTGCAACTTTCTGTAAATCTCAAACTATTTCAAAATAAATATTTAAAATCAAACTGCAGGCCCTGGAAGCATACCAGCTGAGCTGAATTCTAACTCTCCTCCTTGTTATTTTGTAATGTTACAACATTTGCCTAATCTTTCTGGGCTTCTGTTGTGTTAACCTAGAATGAGGGTAACAATGGTACTGACCTCAGGCATCTCCTTACAAGAGCAAATGAGATGGTACTTTCTCAAGAATGCACACAGTATTCAAACCTTAGCTATTATTAAATACTATTATTTTTGTTCTGCAGAAATTTTAAATTTTAATGTACTGTTTTCATCTAAGGTTTCTGAGTTGTGTTTTGCATCGACACTCCCCACGCCAATACCATAAAAAGTTTGGCTATGTTTTTTTTTTACCCTGAGACTTTTATAGTTCGTTTTTTATGATTAAATCCCTGGTCCATGTGGAGTGTATTTATATGTAAGAAGTGAATTGAAAGCTCACTTTTTTTTTCTTTTTTACAGATGGCCAGCCATTTGTTGCAACATCACTTATGAAATAACCCATTGTTTTCTCATGGACCAATCTTCATGCTCAGCAGCACGCTAGGACACAGAAATCCTTCAGTCACTTCTGCTTGGCGTTTACTCCTACAACTTGAGTTTAGCAAAAATGGCATATGTTGAACAGTGTTGAAGAGCGCTCGTGAGGAGAGCAGAGAATCCCATAAGTGGTACCATAAATATCAACTGATCCATAAATACAGAGTTTCTATAGTAAATATGAAACTCTCAGGATACCTACTCAGGATACCAGTGAATTTCAGATTCCAGATCGGACAGCCTCTTTTCATCCCTCACCATGATCACTGCCAATCTTTTGACTTTGACATCCAAAAACAGGAGTTACTGGCACTCGTTACAACCCAGAGAGGCTGAGATCTGAAATATGTTCTCACCCTTTTCTACTACTTTCTCACTGATCTTTTCTGTAGTTAATAGTATTATATCAATACCTCTTTTTTACGATCTTCTGCACTAAATTATGTTTCTGGCCTGCCATCCAAACCGACTTTCTTCAACGTTGGTCTTTCCTCCTTTTCTCAGTTTAACTACTTACCCAGAGCATTTTCATCCATTCACATCATTAGCATTACTTATGAGCTTCTCATTCTGTATGTTTCTCTCCAAGCCACATCTCCTGACTCAAGTCAGGTTCCCAAGATGCAGTGCCTGAGACTTGCATTCTTGTTCACGTGATTTATTAGTAGCATGTTCTCATGAGAAAGGAAATAGCAAGACAGGAGAAAATGGTAAACAAAATACGTATTCTGCTGCAAACTAGTGGTAGTAACTTGACTCAAGGTGACAAGCCTCTTGGGCCCTTGTATGAGTCAATTATTGGCTGCTGGCTCCTCCTAGAGAGAGGCTGGAGATACATGTCCTGGGGGCAAAAAATGGCTCCTGTTCAGTGGAGGGTAGTTCTCTGGAGAAGGGGCAGTCAAGAGTCTTCAATAGCTAGAACTTATAGTAACTGTGGGACTGGTACACTGGGGAAGGGGATCTGTACAGGGCAAGGTAACTCAACAAACACTTGTACTCCTTAGATCCACTTCTCATACTTTTTCATACTAACCATGCACAGCTTCTCTGGGACTCTAGCTGGTCACAATTTCTAGAAAATTTCTAAGAGAAGAGCTGATGGCAGGTGTCACTACCCACCTACCACAGTTGGTCCTGAGACCGTAATGATACTCATTATTGCCCTCTTCATCCACTATACATATAAGATTCCCCTCCACCTTGGCCACTACTTCTGTTGGTCTAGGCTGTCTGCCTGATTGGATAAGCATTTTGAGCCAAGGGGACCTGATCCCTATTAGACAAAAATGTTTGTACTTTATCATTAACAGTAAAAGGTACTCTAGTAAAACATTTAAGTCCTAAGTATATTCCTCTATGCTCCCACTATGTAGCAGCAGTCTCCATTCTTCATGATAATCAGATTCAATCACCCTTGTTTAATTGTCTCCTAATACAAGGATCACAAAGTACCTAGGTGATGGTTGTGGCTCTAAGTTTTGTGGAACTCTCACAGTGTCCCCTGAGGAATATGCACCCTTCTGGAACCCAGGACCTCTAGGCACACAATCTTAAAGTCAATGAGGTAAGAAACACAAAATTTCTCAAATGGGTCACCGGGAATAATGGCAAATGGAAGTACTCCTATCTTCGTTCCTTGATTACTGGATCCATGAATTGGAGGCACATCACCATACAACTGTTTAAGATTTAAGGCGTATGCCACATCCTGAAGGATAACAATCCATTATCACAGGGTGTCACCCTATGCGATGTCTCAGCTGTGCCTTTAACAAGCCCTTCTAGACAGTGTGATAAGTGGAAGCACCAGCATTTCCCTTGGTCACATATCTACTGCCATAACTACCTTGCTGTAAAATGGTTCCTTGATAAAGAGGAAATGTTAAGTGGGATCTCATACCACTAAATCAGACATTTGTGAAGCCTCAGATAGTAATGTGGGCTGAAGCTGAGGAGGCAGGAAGGCAAATTTGTACCCCAAATGTGTTTCAATCCAAATCAGGATAAAATGTCTTCCTTTCTAAGGAAATGGGTTAGATCCTTGAAACTTTCCTCCAAGTAGCTAGATGGTCTCCTCAAGGTGTGTATGATATTATATCATGGGTTTTAACATCGGTCTCTGTTACTGGAAGGTCAAATATTTATCGGAAGAAGTTAGACCAGCCTTAGTGAGAAAAGGCCCATGCAAGACCTCTTTCTCTACCACCCTATCTACTTTATTCATGAGCCTAATGCACAAACACAGAGAAAACCAAGGACAGGCTGGTGACATCTACTATCTATGTCATCCTGTTCATTTGTTGGTCTTCTACAGGAGATGCTTTCTGATGGACGTTAATATACAATATGAAGATCCTCATATTTTGTGTCCACTCCTGTAGGTCGGTCCAGACTTTTCTTCCCCAGACCTTCTTGTCTTCAACATCCCTATCTTCCTCCTTCCAGAACGCTGATCCATCAATCAAGCCAACAGCCAAAGAAGTTACGTGTATTTCTATCCTAGACGACTTCTCTCTCTGCCAAAAGTTCATGCACAAGCACGGTGCCCAAAGTTCCATCCTCTGGGAGATTATTTCCTTGACCACTGTCTCTGTGGTTACCTGTGCACAAGACCGCGGTGACGCAACGGTCTGCCTTCAGCTGAGACCACTATACCTAAACCTACTCCTCTATCCTTTCCTCAATCTGGTCCTTTCTGTCTCTTTTTTTTTTTAATTTTTTTTTCAACGTTTATTTATTTTTGGGACAGAGAGAGACAGAGCATGAACGGGGGAGGGGCAGAGAGAGAGGGAGACACAGAATCGGAAACAGGCTCCAGGCTCTGAGCCATCAGCCCAGAGCCTGACGCGGGGCTCAAACCCACGGACCGCGAGATCGTGACCTGGCTGAAGTCGGACGCTTAACCGACTGCACCACCCAGGCGCCCCCTTTCTGTCTCTTAATAATCCCTTGATAGTAAGCTTCTTCTTACTCATAGCTATTTCTTTAGTTCATATTTATCACCTGAGCTACCAATAAGCTCCTCACATCTCCATCTTGATTATCTTTGCCTTCTAATTTTAACTCTAAAGAGCTTCTTCCAAAAACAGATATCTAATCCTATTAATTCATCTATTAATAATTCCCTATGATCTATAGAATAAAATCTAAGCCTGTGAGTACAATATACAACATCCTTCATGCTCTACGTAACATTCCCTTTCCTTATGTCAACTTCTACAATTATTCCCCTGCACATGATGTTACAGTCACAACCAGAAAGCTTGCTCTTACCCCATGAGGCCATGGACTTTAACACATTTATGCTTTTTCATGTGCCAAAAATGGCCTTTCTTGTCTGATTTCTTGGCAAACTTGTGCAATTTCAAGACATAATTCAGAAGTTACATGCTCTGTTGAAGGCTTCACTCTTTACCTGTGCTTACCTGTAGTGCACAGTCTTTACCTATACATACCTCTTGTATTATATGGTATATATATTTCATCGATCTATTTCCCTCATTTGTCTGTGAGTTCCTGGGGGCTAAGAACTATGTCTTAAATAGAACTATCCCCTGTCTTAAATAGAACTATCCCCTGCACCCAGCAGGGTCTAGCCTATAGTGAAATTACTCCGTTGTACAATTATACTGTCCTCTCTGTAGTGAAGCCTGCAATCCTCAGGCAACAGAAGTACTAAATCCCAAAGTAAAGTTATCATGGATTCTGAGGCCTTTCATTAAGAATTTAAATTCAATGCTTTTAGAGGTCAGGTATGTCACAAATGGTATAAATCGGCTGTAAGTAATGATCAGGTAGTGAGGAGGCCAGGGGTAAAGTTATGGGAACATCTGCCTTGCCCAACGGTAATCTCAACACCAGTTACAACAGAAGCAAACCACACTATTCAATGAAAGCACACTACAATCCTCGTGTGTCTTGAGATCCTCCGATGTGAGAGCCCTAGCCTACAACCTGTGAGGGCTATTTTGTCATGTGCAATCATAAGCAAATGCGTGACCTCGCGTACTCTGGAAAAATCCCAGTCAACATCAAATCAGATGATTCACATCCCATTTCTTTTACGTGTGAGAAGCAGAGAGCCACAGAACAGCACACTCACTGTATCTCAAGTGGTTGTTAATTTTAAGCTGGAAGGAACCTTGAGTTTCATGGGACTGGGCACATTGACAAGACTTGCTCCAGAGCAGCATAAAACAAATACGATCCTTGAAGTCAAATAACATGCCTTTTCATCCAGGAACCTGTCTTACAAGAGGGGGTTCTCAAGCTGCATAACTTGTCTGAGCCTCAATTCTCCTATCTGTAAGACGGTAATGTTAATTAATACCTATTTCCAGAAAGGTGCTAAGGAAATTACATAAAAGCTACAAGTGTCAAAACAGCACAGTGTCTGGCACGTGATAGGTGCCAGAAAAATCTCACTTAAGTCTGCACATGAACCTTATTTACTTGCATCCAAAATCTGGAAAAGAGCCCACAACACGTGTTTCTCCTGCCAAAGAGGTACAGTAATGGGATGGTATTTGCAAAATTCTTTGAGATCCCTAGACAACGTTTGAGAGTGAATGCTAAGCATGGTCCTAGAGAAAGTACTGCCGAATCCATCGTTAGGGGAGAGTGTTGAAATCCAAAGACTTCTCTACGTCTGGACGTTGTCCAGGATATCTTCGTTCTCCTCGCCAATATCAAAGGAATCAGTACATCCAATTCCATTTCTGACATCCACAACTGATTGATGGGGCTCGGGTGGGTAACTGGTATCTCACTGGCAGAAACTACAGTTCCCTCCCAGCCTTCTCTGAGAGCCAGCACAACCCTTTTTGAATCCTCAACTTTGAATCACTTCCAAAGCAATTTGCTTAGCAAAAAGTAGGCTATTTTCATACACTGGGCTTAGCTTAAGTTCAACTTTCTAACCTTCAAATATTAAGACTCACCCCCACAGAAAATGATTCCAGGGGCCTAATCAGAATGCCTGCTCTCTGTTCTAAGACAGGCTCATTCTCCTGATCATGCTTTTTCAGGAGACATTGATACCAAAAATAACTGGCTTCCAATGATA
The DNA here is from genome assembly GCF_028749965.1 of Puma concolor. Taxonomy (NCBI): domain Eukaryota; kingdom Metazoa; phylum Chordata; class Mammalia; order Carnivora; family Felidae; genus Puma; species Puma concolor. The sequence continues at coordinate 109,080,634 of NC_141676.1, forward strand.
CTTCCATTTCCTATTTCTCTTTAAAAAAGAAAACAAAGGGGATTTCAAAAGTGATTTCGAGAGAACAGTCCTACTAACACTTGCAAGTAGGGAGTAAACCCTTTTAGTCAAGGCATTTAAATATTTACTGCCATAGAATATTTTTCAAACATAACTTCAAAAAAGTGAAAGAACGACATAGATTTTTATGTTCATAGGAAGCTTTTACCTTTGTTTCTAAGAGTTTGAAAAAAAAGATGATAAGGTCTAAGCTGTAAAACAAGAGAGTCTGTAAAAGTATGAGGAAGAATTTCCTGGGGGTGAAAAAAACATGACTGTAAGAGTCCTTCTGCTTTCTCTAGCAGGTTTTCAAAACCTAGCCACATTTATTCATTTATTAAACATGTACTATGTGCCGATCATTCTGGTCAGTGTCATGGGGACTGCAGATGATACGTAAGATGAAGACCTTGCTTTCAATAAACTTTCATCAGGTTGGGAGCAGAGAACCTCGAGTGCACAAGATTAAAAAGAAATTAAGCAATTACGAAGAAATGCGCTATTGACTGAAAGTATTACTGGGAGATGAGCGAGGAGGGAGCTCCCGGCGGAGATTAGCTGAGCAAAGATTTACTGAGCTTGCCCTTACAGATGAAGACCGCAGCGGGTGGACGAGAGGAGGCAGAGTTGCAGACAAGATGCAGAGGAGGAGAGTGCAAAGTCAGCTGCAGAGGGCATATTTGGGTGGGGCCAGTCATGGGTCCCGAGAGAGACGTGTCACATTAGGAAGAGATATAAAAACTGGACTGAACTCCTACAACTGGATCTGGAACACTCCTCAATTTACTGCCAAATCTCTTCTCTACTTGCAAATCACCTATTGCATTCTGTTGGATTCCCGGTTGTCAAATCCCCACTAGCCAGGACCTTCCTGCTGGGACTTTCCCTTAACTATATGCCAGGCTTCATGTGAGAATATATTTGTGTTCAGTTTTCTAAAGGCTAAATATCTTTTATCCAATCAGTGTATTGACAATTGAGCTCTCGTTAAACTATACTGGCCACATCTTTGTAGAACAAAGTGATTACTGATGTTCAAGATACTACTGAAATACTGAACTACTACTAGAATCATAGATATATGAGAAATAGTATATTACACTAAATTTTCTTTATTTACCAGGTAAATAAATAAAATACTAGGAAGATTTTCAACATAAGGCATAACACAAGATATATCAAATTAATATTAATTTAACCAAGAATCCAACTAATTGTAAGATCTATTATACTCAAATTTTTATTGTCAGTTATCAGTTATAACACCATTCAAAACAAAGTGTATACATGTTTGCATGTATATAAACATACATATCACCACTGTTTTGGTCCCAAATGCAGTTGATAGTTGTGTTTTGTAGGGCACCTGGGTGGCTCAGTTGGTTGGGCATCTGACTTCAGCTCAGGTCATGATCTCAAGTTCATGATTTCAAGCCCTGTGTTGGGCTCTGTGCTGACAGCTCAGAGCCTGGAGGCTGCTTCCAATTCTGTGTCTTCCTCTCTCTCTCTCTCTCTGCCTCCCCCCACCCCCCACTGGGACTCTGTCTCTCTCTCTCTCTCTCTCTCTGTCTCTGTCTCTCTCTCAAAATTAAATAAACATTAAAAAAAATTAAAAAAGTAAAAAAAAAAAAAAAAACTGGAATGAAGGGGTGCCTGGGTGGCTCACTCGGTTGAGTGCCCGACTTTGGCTCAAGACATGATCTCACGGTTCAGGGGTTTGAGCCCTGTGTCGGGCTCTGAGCTGAGGGCTCAGAGGCTGGAGCTGCTTTGGATTCTGAGTCTCCCTCTCTCTCTGCCCCTCCCCCACTCACGCTCTGTCTCTCAAAAATAAATAAGTGTAAGAAAAAAATTTTGTAACAAGAACTGGACTGAAGAATCTAAACAAAGAAAAAATGCAGGGTCCATCTTTTGACTACTGAGTAGAGAGGCGAATAATAAAAAATGTTGTTTTAAAATCATGGGCAGTATCCTAGGAAAAGATCTCTGGGTTTATATGCACATTAGAAGGGCGGAGAGAGAAACCGGAGCCAGATCAGAGTGGCCAGACAAGAAGGCTGTTGGTGCAATTCAAGTTTGAAGCAGGAGGCTCAGTACCAATGAAAAGGGAAAATCTGGAGGATTTTGTTGGAGAAAAATAATCAGACTTGCACAGAGCATTAAGAAGAAAGAACAGAAAGTAAAGGGTCAAGGGTTTTTGAACTTTCAACGATGTCCACAAGTTTTGAGCTCGGAAAGAGAAAAACGGTGATAGGAGGGGAGGAAGATGTTAAGCATGACTTGCAGCTTTCTGGTTTGAGGCACTACATGAATTTATTACTAGAAATGGGCCAGGATTAAATTCTATTTTGACATGGTGAATTGGGGAGGTCTTTGAAACATCCAAGTGGAAATGCTGATTATTAGCTGGTTGGAAATGTAACCTAGTCTGCAGCTAGGGGGTCAGGATTAGATAGTGATTCTCAACTGGGGGTGAGTTTGCCCCCTGGAGACAGTTGGCAATGTTTGGAGAAAGTGTGGTCATCACAACTGAAGGTAGAAAGCTTGTTACCTGTATCTAATAAGCAATGGCCGGGGATGCTGCTAAGCTTCTCACGATGAGTGGGAGAGCCTCTCCAAACAAGGAATGACCCAGCATCCAATGTCAATAATGCCAAGGTTGAGAAACTCAGAGACAAAAGTGATCTGTTAGGGAGACAGCAGCATGTTCATGACAATTAAAGATGTGAGCATAATAAAACTACAGAGTGAGAGAAAAGTTAGGTTGGAGTCCTGAGTAATTTTCAATGGCCAGATGGGAGAGGATGGAGCCTGCAAAGAAGACCTAAAATAAGACCAGGGAAATAAAAGGAAAAACAGTAGGTGGAGGTCACAGTAACCATGTTAAAAAGTGTTTCTGAAGGAGGGAGATACTCAGTAGAACAGAACTAAAATATATCCATTGGATTTAGAAATAGGGATGTAGTTAGTGACCTTAGAATAGGCAGTTTCACTGGCATACAAGTGAGGAAAGCTAAGGGTAACTGAATGGAAAACAAAGAAAATGGCGAAACGGGGAGACGAGGGGAAAGTGGGTTCAAGGAAGGTTTGCTTGTTGTTGATACTGCTGCTTGGAGCAGTCAGGCTTAAATAAAAATGAAAGATCTAGGGCCATCTGGGTGGCTCAGTCAGTTAAGCACCCAACTTTAGCTCAGGTCATGATCTTGCGGTTCGTGAGTTCAAGCCCTGCATGGGGCTCTGTGCTGACATCTCAGAGCCTGGAGCCTGCTTCAGATTCTGTGTCTCCCTCTCTCTCTGCCCCTCCCTCACTCACACTCTGTGTCCATCTCTCACAAATATTTTCTTCCTAAAATGAAAGGTCTAGTTGAAAGTAAAGTCTGAATATATGGAAGAAATCAGTTTTTCAGAAATAGGTAATAAAACATAAGTGAGTTCTACTGGATATTTACCCAAAGAAAACAAAAGCACTAATCTGAAAATATACATGTACTCCCATGTTTAGAGCAGGACGATTTACAATAGCCATATTATGGAAGCAACCTGAGGGTCCATCAATAGATGAATGGATAAAGAAGATACACATACAATAGAGTATTACTCATCCATAAGAAGAATGAAACCTTGCTATTTGCAACATGGACAGAACTAGAGAGTATAATGCTAAGTGAAATAAGTCAGAGAACGGCAAATACCATATGATTTCATTCATACGTGGAATTTAAGAAACAAACGAACAGGGGCGCCTGGGTGGCACAGTCGGTTAAGCGTCCGACTTCAGCCAGGTCACGATCTCGCGGTCCGTGAGTTCGAGCCCTGCGTCGGGCTCTGGGCTGATGGCTCAGAGCCTGGAGCCTGTTTCCGATTCTGTGTCTCCCTCTCTCTCTGCCTCTCCCCTGTTCATGCTCTGTCTCTCTCTGTCCCAAAAATAAATAAACGTTGAAAAAAAAATTTAAAAACAAAGAAACAAACGAACAAAAAAAAGAGAGATAAAGTAAAAAACAAACTCTTGACTATCGAGAACAAACAATGGTTACCAGAGGGGAGGTGGGGGGGGGGATGGGTGAAATAGGTGAAGGGGATTAAGAGCCCACTTATCATCATGACCCCTGAGCGACATAGGCCATGGCAGAATCACTATACTGTGCACCTCAAACTAATCTAACATTGTAGGTTAATTATCTGGACTTTAAAAATAAAGTAATTAATTTTTAGAAAACGAACAAACGAAGCCGAAACAGGCCCATGTATACAGAGACCAAACCACTGGCTGCCAGAGAAGAGGGGAGGCAGGAGAAATGGGTGAAGACGACTGGGAGACACAGGCCTCCAGGAACGGAATGAGTAAGTCACAAGAGTGAAAGCGACAGCATGGGCCACACAGCCAATGGTGTTGCCATCATGTTGTATGGCGACAGATGGTAGCTACACTCGTGGTGAGCAGAGTCTAGAGATGTTGAACCACAACGTTGTACGCCTGCAACTAATGCAACATTGTGTACCAAGCACACTTCAGTCAAATGAGCAAGACATGAGTGGGTCATGAGATCCATTTAGTGGGTTTTAAGCCGCATTTTTTAAAACATGAAACAAAAGAGGATGAGATAAAAAAATAAGACCCACCGTCACACAAAGCGAAGTATTACTTCAGGAAACTATTGTTGGTTTCAGGTATGGTTTGCAAGTGTGTGTCCTTCATTTGCAGTTTGGATAACTGAATGAACATCGAGAATAAAGGTGACAAAATCATCCTTCATGGGTAGATCTAGGTGACACGGAGAATAAGGGTGCCATCACAGAAACATAATAATGAAGAAATTAAGTAAGGAAGCAGAAAGGAGAAAATGAGTCTGAGTTTCAGACAAAGGAGAACATTCAGGTAAAGATATACTATATGCACACAGCCCTCTATAAGGTTGGGTTAGATGATCCTCCTATGTGCTCCTATACCCTCACAGTGACTGTATTTGCAACGGCCCAAGTTTATGTTCATCTCCCATCTCAGACAGCGAGGACGATGAGGCAAGGAGCTACTGGTCAACCTCATTTCTAGCACAGTATCTGGCATATCGTAGATGTTCGTCAAATACTGACTTCGAGTTGTACGTTAACTATGCTGGAATTAAAATTTAAAAATAAATATTGATTTTGTGCCTAATTTAAAAAAGTAACATGGAGGGGCGCCTGGGTGGCGCAGTCGGTTAAGCGTCCGACTTCAGCCAGGTCACGATCTCGCGGTCCGTGAGTTCGAGCCCCGCGTCAGGCTCTGGGCTGATGGCTCAGAGCCTGGAGCCTGTTTCTGATTCTGTGTCTTCCTCTCTCTCTGCCCCTCCCCCGTTCATGCTCTGTCTCTCTCTGTCCCAAAAATAAATAAACGTTGGAAAAAAAAAAAAAAAAGTAACATGGAAACCATAGTTTAAAAGACTGTGATCCTAAGCCGTTTATAAAGTAGTCTTAGACCCTTTCAGAGACAAATCATATGTGAATGAACCAGAGGCCAAAAACCTTATTCCAGAAATCAATACCAGCAGAAACTTGGGTATCCACCATCCTGTATCAGCAGATTTATCGGTTGCAACAGAAACCGATTCTGGCTGACATAAGCAGAAAACAAGTTTGCTGAAAGGCTACAGGGTAGCTCACAGTCAAGGTAAAGCCTGGAAAACAATCAAGAGAGGGGGAAACTAATACATGGACCCGGACCACAGCCAAAATTCACGTATCACAAAACCAGACAACTCAGCACGTGATCGCCTCTGAACCCCAGACACCCCACTACAACCACGACCACCCTGGGCACTGGTCAGTGGATAGAGCCATTCCGCTATTACTGCTGCCCCTGAAAATTCATGTTTCTACCCCTCATGCTCCCCCATCCCAGCTGCTTAGCATTTCTAGTCCGTGACCCTTAGGATTCAAGGCAGCTACATCTGCCTGTTGGAGCCTAAGTTCCGTGCTTGTGCCCAAACTGTAATGGAAGCTGAACATCTTGCATTTTTTTAACCGATTTTTTTTAAGTTTATTTATTTATTTTGAGAGACAGAGAAAGAGAGCAGGGGAGGGCTAGAGAGAGAGGGAGAGAGAGATAATTCCCAAGCAGGCTCCACACTGTCAGTGCAGAGCCCCACAGAGCGCCCGATCTCACGAATCATAAGACCACCACCTGACCCGAGATCAAGAGTCAGATGCTTAATAGAATGAGCCATCCAGTCACCCTGAACATCTTGCATTTTAAGCTTGCATACAGGGAGACAGGCTTATGAGACGTTTCCAAATGTAAGATGTTGAACTGCCAAGATAAGTGACAAATATTCGCTATATAATGAATGACAAAACATCCAATAGGTTCTGGAGTTGCTGCCAGTCGCCAGCCCCAATGCCACCTGCGTTGAGGACAAGGGAACGTCTTTAGCTGCACACATGGAAGGCGCTCTACAATGCAGAGTTAGGGGTGCTATTTCTGACCGGATTTACTTGAGTGATGTACAGATGCCAGATCACCCTGAAATGATACCCAGTTGTCATCCTTTCATAGAAATCACTGACTCTGAGATTTAGGTCTTCTTGCCTCAAAAATGGAGCGGCCACCACTTCAGAAGAGGATTCTGACTCCCTAGTTTAAGCAGAACTAGCTAGTCACTTCAGTAACTGCACTGGAATCCATGTTGACCATCCAGCCATATGTACCTGTCACTTGTAGTGGCCTTCATAAAGATGGTCTGCCTCTTTGTGGCGTCCATTCGAGGTGTGCCGGCTACCTGGGAGCCTCGCCTTCATCTCTGCCGGCGTTCCTTCAACACACCTGTAAGCACGTTCTGGCCTGGACCCTCCACTGGGCATGTCTGTTTAAGGGTGAACTTCCACCACAAAGACATACATCCACTCACTTTTCCTAACCCATCCTCAGATAATCTACATGCAGGGGAAAGTATTTTGCAATGTCGACACCGATACAGAATAAGCCATTTTAGCTCACTCTTATTTTGTTTCTTGTAACTTTACCACTTCTCAGTAATCATCCCAGAAAAAAATGTGACATAAGATACAATTTTTGAGAGAATGTGAAGGGCTTCATCAAATGAACAGTCATTATTTGTGTCATTAAAAAAAAAAACTGTTATTCTGTGTTAACAAATCTCAGGTACAAAAAGACAAAAAAACAAATACACTAATAACTGTTATATCTATAAAATAATTTTTTGTTCTAATATGAAAATTACAGACTTGTTCCATACATTCAACTTAAGCTTCCATGCACTCAACTTAATGCATTTAGCAGATTTTTAGATACATAAAAGCTTTTATATATTAGAAACACATTTGATAAAGTGACCTATGCATCTATTAAAGGTTTATGGGATATTTACACATGCATTTTTAGGTGTTTAAACCCCCAAAACTGGATGTGCTAGAAGTTAAAAACCACATCTATTTGCTTCCTTAGAAAACTTTTCCAGCGGGGGTCAACCAAGACAGTGACATGGGCTCCTGAACTCCCCTCTTCCCATAAGCACATCAAATAAACAGTTACATACAAACCAATTACTTCTGAAAGAAATCCAGAAAACAGCTGAACTGTGAATGAGAAAATGCCCACATTTAAATAGGTAAGAAAGGCTGAAACACATCACATGCCCCACCCTGGGATAGCATCACACAATCAGGAACCGACTCCAAACTCCCACCTTCTCCCTGAGGAGTAGAGGGTTTCGATCCCACATTTAGCACTCCAACTTTTAAGACTCCCACCTGAGGGATGGGAACATCTAAGTTTGAAAGCCAATGAGGTCTGTATCCATGAGGCCAAACCATAGCAAACAAAAAAGCAGTTGTTAATGGGCATGTGAAGATTTGCTACAGCTATTCAGATACCCAGGGGCCCAGTAAAGAGGAAACAGGGAGACAAAATGCCCATCTCCCAGTATTTCTCTGAAAAAGGTTTATCTGAATACATTGGAAGCTATTGCCTGAAGATCGGGCTTCTGATTTATTAGTATCTAGGGGAAGGCTATGATTCTCCCCAGAGACCAGGGAAACCAGCATATCTGCTGTCTCTCTCTTGCCTAGTCTAAGTCACTGGTGTCTCCCTAGAAGCAGTGTACACACATCTACACCCCAGCTTTTTCACTACTGCCCAAGGAATGGATCCCCAGGTTTTGGCACACCCGCAACTACTGGGAGCCACAGAGAACAAAGGCGGCTCTGGGAAAATCACAATGGTTTGACAGATAACCAGCAGCTCAAGACAGGTTGACTGATGAGGTCCATCTCCTAGAAGAGGCCACTCTGTCAAGAATGGAAGGGGTGGCTATTTTTATCTATTGCACAGAAACCAACCCAGAGAGTCAGGGAAAATAAAGAAATAGAGAAAAATAATCCAAGCAAAAGAACAAGATAAAACTCCAGAAATAGATCTTAATGAAACAGAGATAAGTGGTTTACCTGATAAAGAGTTCAAAGTAATGGTCATAAAGATGCTCCTCAAGGTCAGGAGAACAACGTATGTACAAATAAGAATTTCAATAAAGAGAAAGAAAATATTAACAAGTACCAGATAGAAATCAGAGAACTAAAGAATTCAATAAATGAACTTGAAAAAAAATCAATATAGGAGTTAAACAGCAGACTAGATCGTGTGGAAGAAAGGATGAGTAACTAAAGAGAGGGCAGGGCAACTGGAATTCACCCAGTATAGAAACATAAGGAAAAGAGAATGAAAAACAGTGAAGATGGCTTGATAGACTTAGGGAGCACCATAAATACGATCAATATATGCATTATAGTGGTCCCAAAAGGAGAAGAAAGAGACAAAGGAGCAGAAAACTTTTCAAAGAAATAATGGCTAAAAACTTCTTTAACCGGGAAAAAAGAAACAGATACACAGGTCAGGAATCCCAGATAGTTCCAAATAAGACGACTCTAAAGAGACCTAACATAAGGTACATTATAAATAAATTACCAAAAATTTAAAGACAAGGAGAGAATCTATAATACATTAAAAAGGAAAACAATACTTAGGAATAAATTTAACCAAAGAGGAGATGAAAAATCTGTACACTGATAACCAGAAAATATTAGTGAAAGAAACTAAAGACACAAATAAATGGAAATATATTTTGTGCTCATTAACTGGAAGAATTAATATTGTTAAAATGTACATACTACCCAAGGCCATCTAAAGATGCAGGGAAATCCCTATCAAAATTTCAATGCCATTTTCACATAAGTAGAGAAAACCATCTAAAATTTCTATAGAACCACAAAGACTCCTAAATTACCAAAGCAATATCAAGAAAGAAGAACGAAGCTGAAGGCATCACACTTCCCCGATTTCAAAACTTTATTACAAAGCTAAAATAATCAAAACAATATTTAAAAAACAGACTCAATGAATCAATGAAACAGAGTAGAGAACCCAAATGTAAACCCATTCATAATAGGTAAATTAGTTTTTTATACAAAGGAGTCAAGAACCATGGGGAAAGGACAGTCTCTTCCATAAATATTGTTGGGCAACTAGACAGCTACATGCCAAAGAATGAAAATGGATGCCATCTTACACCATACTCAAGAATCACTTCAACATGGATTAAAGACTTAAATATTAGAACTGTAAAACTCCTAGAAGAAAACACAGTGGGTAAGCTCCTTGACAATGATTATTTTGGATTTGACACCAAAAGAAAAGGCAACAGAAACAAAAATAAACAAGTGGGGCCACATCAAACTAAAAAGCACCTGCTCAGCAATGAAAACCAACAACAAAATGAAAAGGCAACTCAATGAATGGAGTAAATATTTGCAATTATCCAATAAGGGGTTGACATCCAAAATATACAAGAAACTCCAAACAACTCAATAGGAATAAAATAAGCAACATAATTTAAAAAAGGGCAAGTATCCAAATAGACATTTTTCCAAAAGAAGATGCACAAATGGCCAACAGTTACATGAATTGGTGCTCAATATCACTAATGATGAGGGAAACGTAATCAAAACCACAGCTGTTAGGATGCCTATTACCAAAAACAAATTCGGACAAGAATGTGGAGAAAAGGGAACCCTCTGTATACTTACCGGTGGGAATATAAACTGGTAAAATCGCTATGGGAAATAGTAGGGAGGTTCCTCAAAAAATTAAAAATAGATCTACCATATGATCCAGCAATTCTACTTCTGGGCATATACCCAAAGAAAAGGAAAGAATTATCTCAAAAAAAATTATATATATTATATATATATACATACACACACACACAAACACACACACACACCCCAGTACTCCCATGTTACATCATTATGCACCATAGCCAAGATATGGAAACACTCTAAATATTCATCCATGGATAAACATCAAGACAATGTCACACACGTGATGTAATATTGTTCAACCTTTAAAAATAAGGAATTCCTGTCACTTGCAACAACATGGATGAATCCGAAGGGCATCACTAAGTGAAATAAGCCAGACAGAGAAAGACAAATACTGCACAGTATCACTTATACTTGGAATTTTTTAAAAAGTCAAACTCATAGAAACAAAGAGTCAAAAAGTGGTGTCCAGTTGAATTGATAGAAACAGGGAGAAGAAAACGGGACTGACAGATAAAAGAAATAGAGGCTGGTAGGAGGAAACAAATGTTCAGCTATCAGACAAACAAGGTTTGAGGAACTAATATATAACGTGACGACTACTGTTGATAGCACTGTATTGTCTAATTAAAATTCGCTGAGACAGTAGAATCTGTCTCAGATTCTACAGATCAGACACAGAGATACAAAGATGGGCGGTGAGGGATGTGTTCATTCACGCAGATGCAGACAGTCCTTTCACAGTGTGTACATGCAGCACACTGCACACTGTAGATACTTTACAGCTTTGTCAATTATATCTCACTAAAGCTGGGAAAAAAACCATTTTCTCATAAAAATACCTGAATAGCAGGGCACTTAGGTGGCTCAGTCGGTTAAGCATCTGACTCTCGATATTGGCTCAGGTCATCATCTCGCGGTTCGTGAGCTGGAGCCCCCCATCGGGCCCTGCTCTGACAGTCTGGAGCTGGCTTGGGATTCTCTCGCTCCCTCTCTCTCTGCCCCTCCCCCTGCATGCACTCTCTCTCTTTCTCTTCTTTTAAAAGAAACATTAAAAATAAAAAAATGTTTGAATAATGTCTAATCTCTTTTTTACCTGAACAGTGTTGCATAACAGACCTCATTCTCTTTACCTTTTACACTTTACATCTCATTTTTAAGGTTTACCCGTCCTGCTGCATGTGTTTCTTGCCTCTGTTACAGTACAGTCCACAGACAGCATCCACACAGGAAGTGTTCCAACTCCTCACTCCCGTAAGTCAGCCATGTCCTCACGTGGGCATGGGGATATTTCTGGGACATATCCCCAGGAATGAGATTGCTGGGTCATGGGGCCGAGGGGTACTTGACCTCACTGAGGACTCCCAGACGCTTCACACACTATCTGCATTAGTTGACAGATCTGCCAGTCGAATAAGGGTCCTTCTTCCCCACATCTTTGCTAACACTCAGCGGTATTCAATTTACACCCAAGGTTAGTACAACTGAAAAAAGTGATTGTTTTAATTTGCACATTTCTGATTATTAGTGAGCTAGAACCATCTCATCTATTAAAAAAATCCAGGGTTTTTTTTTGTTTGGTTTGGTTTTTGCCCATATTCACTACTGTGGTTCCTGCCTTTTCCGGTTGAACGGAGAAGTTCCTTGTATATTTTAGACATGAATTGCTTTTTGATTCTAGACATCAGAAACATTTCTTCCCAGTCCATCATGTCAGCTCACTCTGTTTAACCCTTCCTTGAAAAGAAGTCCTCAGTACTGATGTAATCAAACACATCAATCGCCTAACGGTGTGTATTTCACCAACCTAATATCAGGTTAGAGGCACGTCAAAATTTTTTAGTAGACTGAGGCAACCCAGCCTAATAGCATCCTCCACAAGTAAAGGGGTTCTGATGTCACATTCTCTCATTCACAGAATTAAGCAGGTAGATTATGTGGGCAGATTGAGGGAAGCAAGCTAAAACTAGTTTCAAATCTGGATCTCCTATTTATTACTTGTGTGAATTGGGGCAAATCACTTGTACTCTCTGCCTTGGTATTCACATCTGTAAAGTGAAGAGAAAAAAATACATAAAGATGGCTGGCACCGTACCAATCTGTAGTGCTTGCTCCATAACCATTATTTTCTTCCTTCCCTACTGCCTAATCACCCATAAATGTCACTTGGGGCAATCATTTCTGGAGCAATTAGAACTCAGTAACCTTTTCTTTTTTCATTTGTTTATTACTTTGCTTTGTTTTGCTTAGTGTAATTGGAAACCCTTCTCAACAGTTTCCTGCAATTTTCCTTAAACAAGTTTTCCTGTGCTTAATCTCACTGGAATTAGATTCAACAAACATAATCCTCCCTGGTCATTTATTTAAACATTGAAGAAGCATTTGCTTGGTGTCTCCTGTGTGCCTATGTCTGAGCTACCAAGAAAAAATAAGAAGACAGAAAGAAATAAAGAGGCAAAGACAACACGTTAGATTCCTATATAAGTTATACGCAACTCAGCCAAGGGAAGGTGGATCTTTCATGATGGCCAAGTGACTTCTCTTTGCTTTCAACATAAGCTCAGAGAGTACTTGATTTGAATAAATTTAGGGAAGGATGGGTTGTTACTTGTTCGACGAGACAGATAAGTACTATATCTAAGAATGAACTCACTCTACTAATGTAACTCTCAAGCTAACATATCAGAGGATGATGTCAAAGTCCAGTTGAGTAAAGCCAGGGGTCTCAGACACTCGTCCATCAGAGAGCTGCTGGGCATTATCCAAAGAACCAAAGTTGTAACCAGTATGTACCCAGAGAAAGATCTGAGCAATGGCTTCTCACCAACCAAACCAGGAGTGTGGAGAAAGAGAGAGAGCATGGGTCTTACAGTCAACAGGGAGCACTCAAATGACTACCTAAAGGCAAAGAGAAACACATCCTCCCAAAGTGTATTGTCAGTATCCACCTGACAAGCTGAGTCTTCTGGCCCTATGACTTACCTCAGTGACTTCCAACCTGTTTTTATATCTTAATACACACAGTCAAGGATGCTTCCATACAGGACACACTTTCATACACATACTTTCCTGGTACCTGGCTGTTAGTCCACACCTTTCTCTCCCACTTAAAGTGTATCAGAAGACAAGTAAATGAAAGCAATATTCTAAGAGTGATCCCAAATGTTGGTTCTTTGTTAGCAGAGAAAAATTATTTATGAGTCATCTTAAAATTAACGTGACACCAGACTATCACAACTAGTTGTGAAATTCCTAGTAAAAACTAGTAAAACTTAGATGAAAACCACTGATATCATTTGCATTCACTAAGCCTACTAGCTGTTAGGCATCTCCGGCTGAACCTTTTGCTGATCTGTAAGGGTAGTTGCCATCTGTCGATCTTGTACTATGAGCCAGACAGGCACATAAAATACTGCCTATCCTCGCTGACAAGTCATGTTATCCTTACTTTACAGATAAGGAAGATTTATGTATAGGGCTGTCTTGTTTCAGAATCCACGATCCCAGCATTCCCTCTGCAAAGTTGAATCATCCTCCAGTGATAAAGTTCAGATGAATGAGGTGTTTCAGTCCAGGCCAGCCCAGTCACATCTGCTAAACATCTCCTGGCTTGGAAAAAAACAAAAACAAAAACAAAACAAACAAACAAACAAAAAAAAAACCCTACTCTCAAATTAAGTCACTCGGAAATTCCCTGTTTTCATTTCCAGAAAATCTTTGATAAAATGGAACTACATCACATGGGAAGGGGGATGCATAAACACCCTACTATGATCATATCAGCATAGAATTGGGTCATCTGTTAAGGTCACCTTCATGAAAAGCTCTTAAAGAAATGGAACATCTTTCAAAGGAAGAGGCTGGGGAGAAAGGAGGTGGGGGGAGGAAGCATTTCATCTAGAATTTGGAACTCAGCCAGTACCACAGGGACAGACAAGAAATGAAAAGACCTCCTGCCGTCTATAGGAGGGTGGGAAGAAGGAAGCAGAAGAAACTATCATTTATGGAGCACTTATGTTTCAAGGCGCACTGAGCTGGGAACCTTCACTTTCTAACCCTATAAATGTCATTGTCTCCATTTTTCTAAAAGACGAAGATCTGTGAGGTTGAGTATTTTTTCTAAGCTCACATGCTAGAAAACAGCAAAGCAAGAATTTGAATCCCAGCAGTCTGATGTCCAAAGCCCACCTTCTTCCATCGCAACCACCTTTTCAACTAGTCTTTCCTGGAGTCCTTCTGCCTTCCCTGAGCATGAGGCCCACCAGCTCTCTGGCTTCCAGATATCTGAAAAAGTGTTTTGTTTGTCCACTGGACACAACCTGACATCCTTGTCGCATGTGTGTGTGTGTGTGTGTGTGTGTGTGTACGACATATATGTAAAAATTCGTGTCATGTTTGGGAGCAGATATTAATTGGAAAAGTGAATCCCTGTAGGAGACACTGGCATTCCCTTGCCAAAACACAATGGATTTAAGTATTGGCCAGTGTTGCCCCTTCCCTGGTGTGACACATTAATGTGACCGGCAGTAGCTTGTACTGTTGAGTCTGGTGTCTACAGGCTGAGGGAGGGATGGGGGGTGGGAATACAATTTGCTTTCTCCTCATCCATGTCTCAGGAGACCATTTGGTAACAAGTTGAAGAGCATGATGTGTCTGGGATCCTCCAAAATATCAAAGGCCTGTGTGACTGGCACCAAGTGTGGCTTTTCCCCTCCTCTTTCCTAGGCCTTCTTCTCATGCCTGGTTCCAGCAGCTTCAGTAAAAGATACAAAGGGCACCTACAGGAATATGGGTCAGGCCAGGGGAAAAGACTCCCAGAGCATCAGATTTTATAGAAAGTCTTCAGAAGACTGACTGATTCTAATATGATGAGCTCATGGCTGTCCATATCCTGCCAGCCCCACCCCACCCCACTACTCCACCAGTCTTCTTCTGAGTCAGGGCCTCTCCACAGGTGCTCCTGGACCATTACCTGTATTAAAAGCTCCTCAATCGGCAATTCTGGGGGTGTGGTCGCAATTTGGATTTAAACAGGATCCTCCAAGATCTTGAAGGAGCGAAAACTGTCTGCAAACCACTGGACTAAGAACTGGGAGCAGTCAGAGACAGAAGAGCAGTGGCCTAAGCGAGAATATTCTCTTAAAATCATATACTCAGTTCTCATTATTATTAGTTAGGTTCTATGAAGTTCCTGCAATACTGAACGCTCAGATACTAAACCTCTGCTCCTCTCAACACAGAACCTGTGGACCTAACATTGCTATCAACCAATAAAGACATAACTTTGTTTTTTGTGGGCTTCCATTTGAAGGCATCTAGTTTAATTATATATTGTTGGTATATTAACACTGAACTCACAGCCAACAGTTCTACAACCCATGCCGGAATGAAGCTTATCTCACACATGTATTTTCTCCATATGACAAATCACAGCCTTCTTGCATGTGGGAACACAAGACAGCATCTCAGCACTAGGCTTGGGGGCCATTTTAACATGTGAAATCGCCAGCAAAAAGCACAAAAATGCAGAAGGCATGGCACTTAAACAGACTGTGAAAAGAACACTCGTTTATAGCAGGAGAGCTGAAACAAGAAGGCAGGGCCTTGCCGTGTTCCACCCCAGCTGGAAACACGCATGTGGAATGAGTCACATTCTTCACAGCCCTGTGCATGGCCATAATCACCACGAAAGCACATTGAGTACGGATTCTGAGGTTATAAATAAGTTTTAGGGCAATTTGCAACTACAGAATCCGCAAATGATAAGGATCAACTGTGTTACAGATAGGTGTATTTGAAATTTACAAAGTACATTTCACATACAGTATCTTACTTTATCCTACAGGAATGCTGGAACTTAAATAGAGCATATGCTATTTTAACTCCCAACATTTGGATGGGAGAATGGGGACCCACGAGCTGTGACACAACCCCAGATCTTCTGACTCCAAGGCCCTTGCTTTTTCCACCATGCAGTAGGAAGAAGAAAATACTGCTAAGCCTCTGTCAGATGCCAGAAGTGTTTAGCCCAGGGGAGAGGTCTAGGAAAAATGGGGGTGCAGTAGGAAGCTGACAGCATGCTTTCACTGGAAGAAATGAGGGAGAGCCTAATTTCCTATGCACAGAGTGGGGCTTAGTAACTATTTCCACAAACCAGGCAAGTGTGCTGTCCACGTGCACTGAGGTTTATTTGGATGTATCTCGGTCAGAAGGCAAGCACTGACTGGGCCCACTGGCTGCACTTCATCAGGCAATGAAGTAGAGAAGAAAGAGAGGCAGATCCTGACCTAAAGATTCAAGACAAGCGTGGAAAACTTGATATAAAGCAGGCAAGCCAGTAAATAGTCTTATAAACTTGAGCTGAGAGAGAAGATAGGCAGGAGAGATCTTGAGATTCATCCCATAAAATAGGAGGATTTCAGACAACTTGGCCAAGAGTTCTAATATACTCACAGTCCTGAAATGTCCTAGCTTTGCCAATTTCTAGCCATGAGACCTGCAGAAATTAATTTAACCTTTCTCAGACTCGGTTTACTGATGAATGAAATGGGGATCGGTTCAGTTCGGGTTGATGTATTTTATTTAGCAGAATTCAGGAACGCTAAGACCTGGGGACTCAAAAGTTTCAAAGGAATGTGTGATATACTTTATACAGTGCAGGAAAATTCTAGTTTGGGAGAGAAGGCACCGAAGAGACCATTTCAATGCAAACTGGTAAGTGTGAGGGTGTGGATGGGCACACAAGGGAATGTGACCTGAGGGCAGAGAGGTGGGCAGAGACACTGGGACAGGGGGAGGCAGGGCGCAGAATTTGGAAGGACAATAGGAACCAGACAGGCTACGAAAGGGAAGGACAGGTGACACTCCAGAGAAGGAAAGAACAAAGCTCAGAGGTGTAAGATGTTGTGGTGGGTTCTGGGGACTGTGTTTAGGCAATATTGCTGAGTCCTGTGGTGAGGGGAGGACATGAGGGGTGGGGGAGGTTGGACGGAGGGGAGGGCTGGAAAGGCGAAAAGCAGCAAGATCCTATATGAGCATGAGAATCCACTGGAAGGGTATAAGCAAGGGAGTGATATGGACAGATTTATTCCTTCTCTAAGATTCGTCTGACAAGAAATTGGGTGAGCAAGTCTAGAGGTAGACAGACCAATCTGTGATTGTAATAATCCAGGTAGATGCCTCATGGGTTTACCTTGTGGAGCCCATAGGAAAATCAATGTGAAACAATGTGATATAGTGAGAACCAAACAAAAGCAAAAACGCAGTTTCCTTACGAAAACAGAGACCGTGCAAGGCAAAATAAAGTGGGAAAATAGGAAAATAAGAATGCAATGTTATTATAAGAAGGAATGTGCTAGAAAGCAACGATAACATACAGGGAACATCGATTCATACAGTTGGAAAGCTCTGAAGACAGCAAGAGGTTGACACTTGATCCCAAGTGTCAGTGGATGCTCCTGGAGGTTCAGGAAGAATGGCATGGTGTAGATGGTGGGCAGGTCCTGGCACTGGAGAGTCAAGAAAAGGTGGGAAGTCAGTAGAGAATCTAAAAATACAGATAAGACTTAGTACGCTTCTACTGGGAGGAGGAATACATAATCACCTCAAGTCCTGCACTCTAACAATTGTGTCCTCCATGATAAGAAAAAAGAAAAAAAGAAGAGAAAGGCCAGAGCCTTCAATAAATTGGAGAAGCCCGAAACTAGAAAGGAGTTCAAAGAGGCGGCATGATACGGTAGAGGGAGGCACAAGACCCAAAGCCCAGCTGTCTAAAAGTGAACCTTACCTCCATCACTGCTAGATGCATGCAAGTGTTAAACTCCCTGTGACTCAGTTTTTCCATCGATAAAACAGGGATAATAATATCAATACTTCTCAGAGCTGTCATAAGGATTAAATAACTTAATATAAAGTACTTCAATTAATGCCCAACATGTACTTAAGTGCCCAATAAACAGTAGAATCCTATTTCCCACTTAAGAAATATAAACACTGAGATCTAGAAAAGTTGACTCAGCCCACACCCTGGAATTTTTTTTTTTTTTTACAGCCTTCCTTGACCTGCCTATTAAAGCAAACTCATGGTAACGTTCCTCCATGGGAGGCCCAAACATGAGCAGCCTAAATTTCCTTGGTGGGATTGAAAAGGATCCGTGGAAGAAGACAACGGATTTTCATCGACAAGACTAAAGATGGGGGGAACCCCAAGGTGCCACGGTGACCTAATCTCTTGGAAGATGGCAGGCTCTAAGGTGCACAGACCAGGTCAGGCACTGCCAGAAGAGGAGAGGAGGAGGTGGGCACTGCCGGGCATCAGAACGGGCACCAGGAAACAGAAGGGCAGCAGGCGGGGAGGTGTGGCGAGTTTCCCTTAGGAAAGGAAAGCAAGAAAGGACCCCTGAGCTCTGCCGGGTTCCGGGGTCAACCTGGAGCAGCCGGTTCATCTCAGGTGTGGTGCCTCCTCTCTTCTCCTCCTCCTCCAGCACTGTTCTTGGCAATGCACTTCACCCTCTGGCAGATGGCTGCAGCTGTGGGGGCGGCACTGGCTGTGGCTCCCTCACCTTCCGGCTTTGGCAGGAGCAGGGGGCAAGATGAACCCTCGAGGTCTGTAGGAGCCCAGTAGTATCACGGTCTGTCCAACTTGCATATAAAAAGTCACAAAGCAGGAAGGGGTGCCGATGCCCCTGGCGGCAACCTGTGGGGCCTGCTTGATTTAACATTCTGCTTACACGTGGCTGCTCTCAGGCGACGAAAGGCCGGGAAGGAAGAGCGAGTCCATCTCACCTGTCACCCCTCCTCAGGAAGGAGGACCTTCCTGGTTGGCAAATAAAGAAGCCCATGTGCAAAGAGCAACACGTCTTAGAGACAGGAGTGACACTGAAAACCAGAGAAATAAGTGGAGGGAACAAAGGTTCCATGCTAATTCCCACCTTGTCCAGACTCTCTCTGCAGGATAAACCCCAGACTAGCTGGACTCAGTCCTCCCCAGCCTTGAGGGCACACGCGGAGGCCCTGGGAATGAAGTCTGCGTAAGTCTTAGGTAACTACTGGGTGTCATGGGCTGCAACCTTCTGCTGGGGTTGCCCAATCTTGGGGTTAAGATGGTTGCTGTGGTTTCTGTTGTGTATTTCCATACCCTATAAAAGCCGTATTTGTCCCCTGAACCCCAGACTACTTGGCCTGAGCTCACGATTGTTGTTCAGCCTTGTAAACAGACCCTTTCTCTGCAACCTGTCATCTGTACCAGAGAACAACCAGAATGAGGACCCATCCATCTCCCTGATGATGACTATCATCCCTGCACAGAGGCTTTTACTACCATGCCCCTATTAAATGTCAGACACAGTAGATACTGAATCAACCTTCAGTTCAGCCACGTTTTACCATGCCCTCTGAAAATTTGCGACTAGAATGAAGGACTTGTAGCTATATAATGATCCCTACTTTTTTAAAGTTTTTTTTATTTATTGTCAGAGAGAGAGACAAAGAGAGTGCAAGCGAGTGGGGGAGGGGCACAGAGGAAGACAGAGAATCTTGGGGCGCCTGGGTGGCTCAGTCGGTTAAGCATCCGACTTCGGCTCAGGTCACAATCTCGCGGTCCGTGAGTTCGAGCCCCGCGTCGGGCTCTGGGCCGATGGCTCAGAGCCTGGAGCCTGCTTCCAATTCTGTGTCTCCCTCTCTCTCTGCCCCTCCCCCGTTCATGCTCTGTCTCTCTCTGTCCCAAAAATAAATAAACGTTAAAAAAAAAATTTTTTTTTTTAAAAAGAACTTTAAGAGAGGAGAGAACTCTTTATTTTTTTTTTAAATTTTTAAAACGTTTATTTATTTTTGAGACAGAGAAAGACAGAGCATGAACAGGGGAGGGGCAGAGAGGGAGACACAGAATCGGAAACAGGCTCCAGGCCCTGAGCTGTCAGCACAGAGCCCGACGCGGGGCTCGAACTCACGGACTGTGAGTTCGGACCTGAGCCGAAGTCAGACGCTTAACTGACCGAGCCACCCAGGCGCCCCTTTACTTTCTTCCTTTAAAAGATAGTTTAGGGCCACCTGAGTGGCTCAGTTGGTTGGGCATCAAACTGTTGGTTTCTGCTCAAGTCATGATCTCACTGTTCACGAGATCAAGCCCCACAGAGGGTTCTGCACTCACAGCATGGAGCTTGCATGGGATATTCTCTCTCTCTCTCTCTCTCTCTCTCTCCCCCCTCCCTCCCCTGTGTTCTCTCTTTCAAAATAAATAAACTTTTTTTAAAAAGACAGTTTAAGGCCTCTACAGTAACAATGGCCTGAGAGAATAATGCTAACAATGCAGAGGAGGAGAGGAAAGGGAAAGAGGAGACAGATAGTTTAATGTATACGGAGATCTAACTATGTGCTGAGCCCTGTTCTAAGCATATGTATTAACTCTCTGGATCCTCCAGCAGACAGCAGTCACAATTAGTATCGCCACTGTCCAAAGAAGGGCACTGAGTCGCTAAAAGGAAAGGAGGCTTCCAAGATCACAAAATTGGAAACTGAAGACACCAGGATACAAACCAGAGCAACACCACTCATTCTTCCCAGGGAATCTTCCCATCTTCTAAAATCGTGCACACATGCAGACAGCGTGTCGGACTTGTTTCACTCACTGGTAGAAAGCTTCACAATGTTACAGGCAGGGGTTTTCATGACTATACAACATTCCATTGTATCAATATGTCACAGCGTATTAATCGTGCTACATGTGGGTGTCTGCACGCTACTATGATCATTCTTGA
The DNA here is from genome assembly GCF_028749965.1 of Puma concolor. NCBI lineage: Eukaryota > Metazoa > Chordata > Mammalia > Carnivora > Felidae > Puma > Puma concolor. The sequence continues at coordinate 109,101,513 of NC_141676.1, forward strand.
ACACGTCTCTTAGCACACATGGGCACACATTTTACTTGTGCATACACCCAAGAGAGGGAATGGCGTATGTTGTCAGCTTTAAACTCTTTTCCAGAATGTACCAATCCATAATCCCACCAATTTTCCAACTACTCCCTACTCTTTCCAACACCTGGTTTTAGCAGTCTTTTTCACGTTAGCATTACAAGTTTTTATTTCAGTTCATATTCATACTTTTAATGAGATTGAACCTATTTCCCTACTGGGTTAGGTCGTCTTTCTTTTTCTTGTAAATTTTTAAGATTTATGTACATGTACATACATATACACATTCCAGGTAAGAGCCTATACTTGCAAATAACTTCTGCTTGGTGATTTGCCTTCTCACTTCTCTTAATGATGCCTTTTGTTAGACCATTTAACTTTAATCCAAATATTTTATTTGATCATCTAGCAATATCTAGAAAGTTACATAGGAACTTACCTTTTAACCCAACAATACAACTATACGTGCAAAAGGAGGGGGGCCTGGGTGGCTCAGTTGGTTAAGCATCCAACTTTGGGCTGGGTCATGATCTCATGGTTCATGAGTCTGAGCCCCCCATTGGGCTCCCCTCTCTCAGCATGAAGCCCACTTCAGATCCTGTCTTCCTCTCTCTGTGCCCACCCCCCGACTCACGTGCATGCTCTGTCTCCCTCTCAAAATTAAATCAACATTAATAAAAAACCAAAAGTAAAAAAGATGTGCACACCTGACTATACAGTGCAGCACTATTTGTAATACTAAAACATTGGAAACAACCCAAAACCATCAAAAGGAATTAGCTGAAGAACTTATGCTGCAGCCACACAGTGGAGTACTACTCAGCTATAAAAAAAGCAGCTGTGGAATATTTCTATCTACTACTATACTGCTAAGTTGAAAAAAGGAAAGTGTGTATATGTTACTTTTTACAAGGGAACGAGTAAAACATATATGTGTGTATATATAGGTGTGTATTTATTTTTTTAATAAATGGCAGGATAAAATACAAACTAATAAATGATTAGAGGAACAAAACAAAGTGAGGGGTCAGGGAAGAAAACTAGACCTTATATTGTATATTTACCTTTGAATTCATGGTTGATAACTTTAGAACAAGTAAATACATTATACAAGTATGCAACCATAGAGAAATGAATTATTTCAAGTGATTTTAAAACAATGATATGACTGCAGATCTTCGGTGGAGACAGATCTTAAAAACAAAAAGAACTCAAAGAACATTAAACTATTTTAATAACATGTTATTAAGTAATGTGTAGAACTAATAGGTAGAAGAGCTTTTTTCTGAAAACACTGTCTATGTGTGTACGTGTATGTGTTAGTAGTAGCAGGGGAAAGCAAAAAAATTCAAACAATGCTCTCAGAATTCTACTTCTTGGTATTTCCAAAGAAATGAAAACACCAACTGGAAAAAGTACATGCACCCCTATGTTTATTGCAGCATTACTTACAACAGCCAAGATACAGAGGCAACTTACGTACCTAATGATAAATGAATGGATAAAGAAGACAGGGCATAGATACACGATGGGATAATATTCAGCCTTTAAAAAGGATCCAACTATTTTGGATGCAAATGTTGCCATTTGCAACAAAATAGACAGACCTAGAGGGTATTATTACGCTAAGAGGAGTCAGTCAGACTGAGAAAGAAAAATACCGTATGATTCCACCATTCATATGTGTAACCTAAAAAACAAATGAGTGAACAAACAGTAAGCAGAATCAGACCCATAAATACAGAGAACCGACCGGTGCCAGAGGACAGACAAAGTGAGCAGGCACGGGAGACACAAGCATCCAGTTACGGAGTCGGTCAGTCACTGGAATAAAAGGCACGGCACAGGGAATAGAGTTGATGGTAGTGTAATAGTGTCGTGTGCTGACACACAGCAGCTACACTAGCAGTGAGCACAGCAAAACATACAGAGAAGCTGGATCACTATGTTGTGCACCTGAAACTAACGTAACATGGTGGGTCAAGTCTACTCAAACACAACGATTTTAACTTAAAATAACAAAATGGGGCGCCTGGGTGGCTCAGATGGTTAAGCGTCCGATTTCAGCTCAGGTTATGATCTTGTGGTTCATGGGCTTCAGCTCCACGTCGGGCTCTGTGCAGACGGCTGAGAGCCCAGAGCCTGCTTCAGATTCTGTGTCTCCCTCTCTCTGCCCCTCCCCCGCTCACGCTCTGTCCCTCTCAAAAATAAACAAACATTAAAAAAATTAAAAAATAACAAAATGCCTATGTTAAGGTTATTAGGAACCGAGGTTTTTAGGTCAAAGGAAACGATATTTAAGAATGAAATCGAAGACGTTAAAAAGCTTTGTACCCCTAGATATTAATTGGAACTGAAATATATTTACATTTTTTTTAATATTTATTTTTGAGAGAGACAGAGACCAGAGACAGAGTGTGAGCAGGAGAGGGGCATAAAAGACGAAGACAGAGAATCTGAAGCAGGCTCCAGGATCTGAGATGTCAGCACAGAGCCTGACTCGGGGCTCAAATTCATGAACCGGGAGATCACGACCTGAGCTGAAGTCGAATGCTAAACCAAATGAGCCACTCAGGCACCCCAAATGTATTTCCTTTATAAAAGAATCACAGCAATTAGTCCTACCCACTGAAAGAGTGTAGAAACAATGACCAAAGTAATCAAAATGATCAGGTCTAACACAGGAAAAAAGACTGATCGTATATATGGGGAAAGAAAGAACCAGTTAAGAACCTGGTAGTACCTCCAGTCCCAGAGAAATCAAGTCGCCTTCCAAAGGATACAGACACACATCTCAAAAGGATTCAGGCATCAACTTGAAGGTATCCCTCTGGCCAATAGGATAATTTGGACACCAAAATAATAATAAATGTTATATGCTGAAACACATCAAAGATCTTGAAAATCCGTTAATAATACTAAAATCTCATCAGCCAATGGTGGGGACTGTTATAGAATCAACTTATTATTCTGAAAACTGGAACATAAAAGGACAGAATCAAGGACTAATCCTGCCTTTCCTAGATGAACTTTACTCAGATTAAGCAGTTGATAAGTGTTCTTTAGTGAAAAATTTATTTAACAAACGAAAAAGGGAAATTTAAATACACCCCATTTTGCAGCCTTTAATGAAAGGCAGGATCTAGGCAAATTATGCAATGCATCTAGGCTGCTAAGTCCATTATGTAAAAAGATGATGGGGAATTTTAAAATGAATGTAGCAGGCTGACCACTGAACTCAGTGATCAATATTAAAATCACAAAGAGAGACAAGCATGTATCATATTCCTTCTGCTAATAATAACACAACATCAACATTATTTACAAAATATTGAAACTGAATCTGATCAAGCCTCTATCTAAGTGCTAGTTTATAGGAAGTGCAGGTACAAAGGAACATGCCAAACCACACAACAGTGTAAAATTCAGAACACAGGGAGCTCTACAGGACAAAGAACCCAGTTACTTTCAGAAATAATGTGTAAAAACAAGGGAGAGAAAGATGTACAAATCAAAAAAATCTTAAAGACAACACCTTCAGGAGGGCCAGGGAGCACCCCCTCCCCTGCACAGACAAGCTACCTGGACCTCTTCCCTGGTAGCTCTTCTCCCCTCCCCAGACAATCACCTAAGGACACAGACCTGATGAGTCAGAAAGTCATCCTGCCTCCAGGACCAAGAAATGATAGTCTGGCAGCCCAAAGGGAGGGGTCACTGGATAACTGGTGCTTTGATCACAAGGGGAAGAGAAAATCTGCCAATGAGCAACTGTGGGAAAATGAAGACACAATGAAGAAAATTTGAACACTGCTTGGATATTTGAGTATACTAAGGAATTATGGTCATTTTTAGGTGTGATAATGGTATTGTGGCTATGTTTTTAAAAGATCCTACATCTCTTAGAAAAACTTATTGAAGTATTTATGGATGAAAGAGTAGATGGCTGAGATCTACTTCAAAAGAGCCCTGTAGGGGAGGGGTGGTGGTGGAGCCCGGTACAGATGAAACAAAACCGGTTACGTGCTAATAATGGCTGGAGCTAGCATCTACATGCAGGGGGGTAGTATGCTAGTCTCTCTACTTCTGCACTTGTCTGAAAACCAGCCTATTTTAAAGAAGGAAGATTTTGTGGCTAGAATTTTTTAGAATTGATGCCATGCATCTTTTCCGACCACAGCAGCATGAAACTCTCTCTCTCTCTCTCTCTCTCTCTCTCTCTCTCTCACACACACACACACACAAACACACACACAGCCCAACCCTAGAAAAAATAGAAACATGTGTAAACTAAACAACATGATACTAAACAACAACGGATCAACAAAGCAACCAAAGAAGAAATCAAAAAATATACCGAGACAAATGAAAATAAAAACACAACAGTCCAAAATCTTTGGGACACAGCAAAGGCTGTTCTAAAAATATATAAAGATATAGGTCTACCTCAAGAAACAAGAAAAAAGCACAAATAAACAGTCTTACCTTACACCTAAAGCTGCTAGGAAAGGAACAAACGAAACCCAAAATCAGTAGAAGGAAGGAGGTAATAAATATCAAAGCAGATATAAATGAAATAGATACAAACAAACAAACAAACAAAAATCACTGAAACCAAGAGCTGGTTCTTTGAAAAGACAAACTGATGAACCTTTTAGCCACACTCAGCAAGAAAAAGAGGAAAGACGCAAATAAATAAAATGGAAGAGGAGAGAAATGAAAGAGAATTAACAACCAACAACACGGAAATACAAAGAATTCTAAGAGACTATGAAAAACTGTATGCCAACAAATTAAACAACGAAAAATAAATGGAGAAATTCCTAGAAATACCATCTTCCAAAAGTGAATAAGGAATAAATAGAAAATCTGAACTAGTTACTAGCAGCAGAACTGATTCAGCAATCAAAAAACTACAAAAAAAAAAAAAAAAATTAAGGTCCAGCATCACATGGATACACAAGTGAATTCTACCAAACATTTCAAGAGTTAATACCTATCCTCCTTAAACTCTTCCAAAAAATAAAAGAGGAAGAAAAACTTCAAACATACTCTGTGAAGCCATGTGGCACCTGGCTGGTATAGTCAGTAGGACATGTGACTGTTTACTTTGAGGTTATAAGTTTGAGCCCCACAGTAGGTGTAGAGATTACTTAAAAATAAAATCTTTTATATATATATATTTTTCCCATGAATCCAGCATTATTCTGATACCAATACCAGAAAAAGATACCACACACACACACACACACACACACACACAAAAACTACAGGCCAATCTCCCTATTTTACATGGATGCAAAAATCCTCAAAATAAATCCTCAATGAACTATTAGGAAATTGCATTTAACAATATATTAAAAGGATCATTCACCACAGTCAAATGGATTTTATTTCAGGGATGCAAGAAAATTCAGTATTTGCAAATCAATCACTGTGATACATCACATCAACAAAGGATAAAAATCATACGATCATCTCAATATATGCAAACAAAATTCAAAATCTGTTCATGATAAAAATCCTCAACAAAGTGGGTATGGAGGAGATATACATCAACATAATAAAGGCCATATATGAAAAATCCACAACATAACTCAATGGTGAAAAACTGAGAACTTTTCTTCTAAGATTATGAGCAAGACAAGCATACCCACCCTTGCCATTTTTATTCAACACAGTACTGGAAGTCCTAAGTATAGCAATCATACAAGAAAAAAAAAAAAATCAGAGACATCCATGTTGGTAAAGAAGAAGTTACATTGTCACTATTTACAGATGACATAATACTATACATAAAATATTTGAAAAACTCCACACAAAAAAAACTATAAGTCAAAAATGAATTCAATAAAGTTGCAGGATACAAAATTAATACCCAGAAATTGGTACCATTTCGATACACTAATAACTAGGTAGCAGAAAGAGAACTTAAGAAAACAATTCCATTTATAATTGCCTCGAAATAATAAAATACTTAGAAATAAGCTTAACCAAAGAGGTAAAAGACCTGTACTCTGAATAGTATAAAACACTAATGAAAGAAATTCAGACACAAATGGAAAAATATTCCATGCTCATGGATTGGGAGAATTAATATTGTTAAAATGTCCGTACCACCCAAAGCAATCTACATATTCAATGCAATCCCTATTAAAATACCAACAGCATTTTTCACAGAACTAGAACAAAACATACTAAAATTTTATGGAACCACAAAAAGACCCTGAATAAGCAAAGCAACCTTGTAAAAGAAAAACAAAGCTTCAGATATCACACACTAGATTTCAAGATATACTACAAACCTGTAGTAATCAAAACAGCATGGTACTGGTACAAAAATAGATACATGGATCGATGGAACAGAACTAAGAGCCAGAAATAAACCCACACTTAAACTGTTAATTCATCTACGACAAAGGAGGCAAGAATATACAACAGATAGTCTCTTCAATCTGTAGTCCAGGGAAAACTGGACACCTATATGAAAAAGAATGAAATGGGACTACTTTCTAACAACATACACAAAAATAAACTCAAAATGGACTGAATACCTAAATGTGAGACCTGAAACCATAAATATCCTAGAAGAGAACACAGGCAGTAATTTCTCTGACATCAGCCAGGCAACATTTGTCTAGATCTATTTCCTAATGAAGGGCAACAAAAGAATAAATAAACTATTGGGACTTCATCAAAATAAAAAGCTTTTGCACATCCAAGGAAATCATCAACAAAATAAAAAGGCAGCCTACTGAATGGGAGAAGGTATTTGCAAAGGATGTATCTGATAAAGGGTTAAAATCCTAAATATATAAAGAACCTGTACAACTCAACACCTAAAAACCAATCTGATTTAAAAAATGGGCAGAGGACCTGAATAGACATTTTATAAGGAAGACGTACAGACATATGAAAAGATGCTCAATTTTACTCATCATCAGGGAAATGCAAATCAAAACCACAATGAGATATCACCTTATACCTGTCAGAATGACTATAATTTAAAAAAAAATAACAAGCGTCAATGCGGAAGCAAAGAAAAAGTTAACATCATACACTGCCGGTGGTAATGGAAACTAGTAGAGCAACTGTGAAAAACAGGATGGAGGTTCTCCAAAAGGTTAAAAATAGAATTACAAGTGATCCAGTAATTCCACTGCTGGGTATATACCCAAAGAAAATGTAGCAGTAAGTTGAAGAGATATATGCACCCCAATGTTTACTATAGCATTATTTACAATAGCCAAGATATGAAAGTGACCTAAGTATCCATCAATAGAAGAATGGACCCATATACACACAAAGAATATTATTCAGGCATAATTGAGATTGTGTCATCTGTGATACCATGGATGAACCTAAAGGGTATTATGCTAAGTGAAATAAGACAAAGACAAATATCATATGTAGAACCTAAAAGGACTGAATAAACAAAACTAACATCATAGTCAGACCTGTAAATATAGACAACAAACTCAGATTTGCCAGAGGGGAGGGTGGTGGAGGGTGGGCAAGATGGATGAAAGGCAGTAGGAGACAGAGGGTTCCATTCACAAAATAAGTAACTCATGGAATAGAAGGCACCGGCAGAGGGAATATAGTCAATGGTATTTCAATAGCGTTGTATGGTGACAGATGGCAGCTACACTTATTGTGAGCACAGCGTAAGGGACAGAGGTGTTGAATCACATCTCAACATTATGTTATATTAGTATAATATAGTATAATTATTTTAATTATATAAGTATGCATATAAGTATATAAGTATAATTATATTATAATTAGTATAACGTTGTATGTCAACTGTACACAAATAAAAGAATTCAAAAAAAAAAAAAAAAAAAAAAGAACCTGGGCACTCAAGGTAATTCTTTCCAAGTTAACTGAAGATTTAATATGTTCCCAAATCAACACCCCACTGTGTTTTTAAATATTTTGACAAAACGATTCCAAAGTTCATCTGGAATAGCTAAGAAATAAAAGTAAGAAAAAAGTAATGGCCTCACTGTGCAAATCAGTGCGGCTCTGGTATGAAAGTAGCTGGGCCAATCTGTGCACGACAGGCAACCAGGAAATGAGAGCTCGTAGGTATGAGAAAATTAACATACAATCGCAAATCAGGGAGAAAAGGGAGAGGCGCTCAATAAATAGTGCCGGGACCAGCTTTTTAGCTATTTGGGAAATACCGTAATATGTTCAATTCTTATGCCACGCTATTCAAATTCCAGAAGGGTCAAAAAGTTGGAGTTCAAACTGAAGCTATACAAGGAGAAGGAAATTAGTTGAAAATGTGTCTATTCTTTTAAGTAGGAAAGGGCATTCTAGACTTAAATCTCCCCAAATCTTAAAATGCTGACATATTTGACAACAGAAAAATATTAAATGTTTGCATTTTAGACATATTTGGGAAGTAGTCAAGACACTATATGTGAATATTAACATTAAATATGAGAAAATATTAACATAGCCTACCTCCCCAACTCCTTAAGGAAAAAGAATAAAGGATATAAACATAGGTGACAAGAGAAAAAGCTAGTATGTGAAAGGCATTTAAATGTGTTTTTAAGACAAACATGAAACTTTTAATGAAGTACCATTTTTTTACCTACTGAAAAAAAGTGGTAAGACATTTTAAAATTGAGAGTATCTTCAACAGGTGAAACTACAGTGAAATTAGCACCAAGTACAAAGCTTGGGGGAATGTTTAGTATTTTCAGAAAATAATTTTCTATTGCATTGTGTAGAAGGAACTTTAAGTTCTAACAATTTTTAACCCAGTGCTTTTCACACAGATAGAATTTACATTCAAGGAAACAATAAAATCCAAAGATTCACGCTGTAAACATTAACACCAATGTAATTATACATCGTTGTTGCTGGTGCCCTAGAAATTTCTCCCCGTGCCAGCATGGAGAATGGCAGGTAGTAGTTAACTACCTTTAAAGGAGCCACTGCACGAATCACTCCAGCAAGAGAGACAGGTCATGTGTTAGGTTTCTGGTCTTCTGGAAGTGGTTCCTTCTCTCTGGACTGACTGCTCAGTCTCCTTGTCTTCCTGGAAAATTCTACTACATGCTTGGATCACCCTCTGGCCTCTGCACATCCAACCAGGAAGTGTTCGACGTTCCTCCTACTCATCCCACAATGCAGCACATACCTTATTTGTGCCACATTCTCCCCAGTAATTAGGCTTTCTCAGAAAAGGGACAGGGTATTCTCTGCGCTTAGATTCTTGCCCACTACAGGAGCTCAAGAAATATGTTCCAAATGTGTGCAAACTTGGAGAGCTACAGGGTTCAAAGCCTAGATCTACTCTTCCAGAAATGTTCCAGAAATCCTATACATGCATTTATTAATTTAATAAACCAGTATTAATCCCCTATCACGAAGTGATTCACAGATTAAGAGAGGCCCATCCTTGTCCTAGAGGGGTCAGTCGTCTGAGAGAACCCTGATTTGTAAAGAACTAATTATATCAGGTATGTACAAGATTCTTCTAGTCTGCAAAATGCTCCCTTTTGGGACATCCGCTATCTTTTGCTAATGATCCCAGGAATAGTGTCTGAATAAAACACATGAAATACTCTAAAACCGCCTTCCTTTTCTGAACAGAATGTTTAAGGGCAGAGACATGAAAACAAAGGATATCACTTTTTTTTTTAATTCCCCCTGCTTAATCAAGAAAGACTCTGAAGCTAAAAAAGATTCAAATGCAGTGAATTTTTGGAATTCGTTTGGAAATTTTTACTTTTTTTTTTTTAATTTTTTTTAATGTTTATTTATTTTTGAGACAGAGAGAGACAGAGCACGAATGGGGGAGGGTCAGAGAGAGAGGGAGACACAGAACCCGAAGCAGGCTTCAGGCTCTGAGCTGTCAGCACAGAGCCTGATGCGGGGATCTCGAACCCACGGACCGTGAGATCATGACCTGAGCCGAAGTCGGACGCTTAACCGACTGAGCCATCCAGGCGCCCCGGAAATTCTTACTTTTAAGAAAGAAAACCGCAATGTGACCTATCCACTGAGAAGTACTTCTTCCGTCACTATTCCTAAAGCAACACTTTTTTCCTAAGCAAAGCAGGATCTATTAAACCAAGTTCATGGGTCAATGAAGCCAAGGATTAAGGAACCCGATGTGGGTAAGAGAAGTATTTTATCTGCCATCCCTGATCCTCTGCACAAGCCTATGAGCAAAGCAGACAGACAGGGTTAGAGGCCCATCCCGTTTGTGGATATGAAATCAGAGGTAAGTGCTTTGGCCAAGGCGACATGTGAGTCAGGCGGGGCAAGGGTAAGCCCAGCCTCTTCTCCACGTTGAGGTGCTGTCATTCCTTGAGGATGCTGCTGGCGTGGGGCAAGGGCAACCACAAAGGGCAAAACGAACCTAAGTTAGAGCACAAACCTTTAACTGTGACGGGGTGACCTCGGCAGAGTGGCATCATCTGAGCCAAGATTCCCAGACAGTCAGAAGCCTGTGAGAAAATCAAAGCAGGATAAAAAAAAAAAAAACAAAGAAATGGTGAAGGCAACCACAAGGAGGCTGGGTGTTTGTTAAGACCCTCGCTGTGTATGCTCCAGCCACACCGCCATTGTGAGCAAGGGTAATGGTCCCTGTTCCTCCCTCCCTGGCTCTCCTTGGTCTCCAGCTGCTCAGCTGGAGGCCACCACCCTGATCAGTGAGGACTCTTCCTGTGTGTCATACTTCGGGTGTCTCTTCGCATAGGTCACTAGTGGGCGTAAACTTAATTCTTTATCCAGAAGAGCTTCCCAGTCCCCTTCACTTCCAAGAGCATTGTCCCCCAGAACAAAGCAAGCATTTACAGCTAAATAACGGACGAGTTAATGTGTAAATATAAAGTAGCAAGGTAGTGAACGCTGAGCGTAAAGAGACATTTGAAATCCTAAATTAAGCCAGAATCAAAGCATTCCAAGTGTAAGAGTTAAGTCAAGAAGAGACCGCCTGTAACCCCATGGACAATCAAAGTATACATCAAAGGCCAGGAAGAGACAGGCTCATCAGCCCACTGCTGAAAAAGCTGCTTGGCTGCTTTCCTTTCAATATTCACTTGAAACCAGGTCTAGCCACGCTCATTTTCATCCTAATACCTTTATGCATCACACTATGGACATAAACTTTATGTAGTTCAAAAATGACCTCCATCATATTAATATTAACCAGCGCTGTATATCCCAGCACTGGCCTCAGGGCCCAGAACATGAAAGGAAGTTTTAAGATCCCCATACCTTTTCCCAAAAAGAGAACTAAGAGAGATGAATTTACAACCAGACCCACCTCTTCAGAGTGTCCCCGAGGTGGTCACTTCTACTTTCAAGTATTATTATTTACAGCAGATACTTTACAAAGCTCCCCCCACATTCAAGAACCAATCGCCAACAGAAAGGAAACTTTCTCTTTCAGCAATACCAACAACAGTCTTCCTGAAAACCCTGTGCTGTAGAACAACAAAAATGTCATAATAATCAATCATTAAAAACATGCTACAAATCTGGGGGCACCTGGGTGGCTCAGTGGGTTAAGCATCTGACTCTTGGGTTTCAGCTCAGGTCAGTCATCATCTCAGTTTGGGGCTTCAAGCCCCGCATCAGGCTCTGTGCTGGCAGCGTGAAGCCTGCTTGGGATCCTCTCTCTCTCTCCTTCTCTCTGCCCCACTCCTGCTCGCTCTCTCTCTCTCTCTCTCTCACAAAATAAATCAATAAATACTAAAAAAAAAAAATTTTTTTTTAATGTTTATTTATTTTTGAGAGAGACAGAGACAGAATGAGAGTGGGTTAGGGGCAGAGAGAGAGGGAGACACAGAATCCGAAGCAGGCTCCAGGCTCCGAGCTGTCAGCACACAGCCCGACGTGTGGCTCAAACTCACGGACTGTGAGATCGTGACCTGAGCCAAAGTCGGACGTTCAACCGACTGAGCCACCCAGGCGCCCCTAAAATTTTTTTTTAAAAACACGTTATAAATTTGTTGTTTCTGGTAATAGGTTATTCACATCAACACTTCTGCTGAAAGCAATGCTAGATAATATATTTCCGTATCAATAAAAGTGACGGTGGATTACACACACACACATTGCTGGCAAGTACTGGAAACTTCCAGGCCCTGCTGGGGAGAAAGGTGGAACCCCGGAAGGGAAAATGAGTATGTAAGAAGCGGTGAACTGCTTTTCACATGGACCACCGTCAAGAAATTTGACTTGGGATGGGACCTACCTAGACAAACATGACCGAGTCAAGGGCAGACCTGAACAGAGGTAAGGAATGTTACGAGACCATTCGCTTCTACTTGGGCCCCCTGAAGGCTGTAACTTCTGGGTAATTATGAAGCAGGATTAAATGCACAGCACCTTCCTCCATATCTCACCCCAGAGAGCTGCTCTGGAACCAATCAGAGTGAAGACAGAAAAAGAGAAGGAGGAAGGGAAAGAAAGAAAAGATGAAACAGATAGAGAAGGACAGGGAAGTGGCTGGAAGAGAGGAAAGAAGGGCGAAAAACTGAAAGACACAAGTGAAAAGAAGAAAGGGGGACAGCTGTGTGCCACAGAAATTGTACACACAGCTGAAGAAAAATTCTAAATAAAATGTTAGCAAAACAAAGCCCAAAAGATATGTGAATGAGGATGTATCATGATCCAATTGGATATAACATAGGAATGTTAGTTTAATGTCAGCTTAACATTTGAAAACTAGTGAACACAAATCACCATATTAACAGACAAAAGGAGAAAAATTTATATGATCCTCTCAATAAATGCAAAAAAAAAAAAAAAAAAAAAAAAAGAAAGAAAGAAATCCAAAAAGTTAACACCCATTCATTATAGAAACTTTTAACAGGAAAAAGAAATTTCCTCAATTTAATAATATTTATGTATAACAAATGCACCACAAGTGAATTAATAAGATAAAACCTTGAGAAGTTGTCTTTGAAACAGAAAGTAGAGTAAGATGCCCATTATCGCCAGTTCTATTCAATTTTGCATCTGGGAATTCTCAGCAACACGGTACTTAAAATGCAAGAAAAACAGAAGATATAAGGATTGTAAAGGATAAAAGATTACATTTTCAAAGGATATGATTATATATCTAGGAAATCCAAATGGATCTATATGTAAGGTATCAAAGTTAATAAAAGAGCTTAGCAATTTGCTGAATGCAAAGTGAAATGTAAAAATCAATTCCTTTTTTATGGTCTAGCAACAAAAATCTGGAAAAATGAATTTTTAAATGTACCATTTATAATACAATAAAAAATCTGGTGCATAGGAATATATATTTTTTAAAGAATGTGAAGGGGTGCCTGGGTACTTCAGTCAGTTAAGCGTCCGACTTCGGCTCAGGTCATGATCTCACAGTTCGTGGGTTGGAGCCCTGCGTTGGGCTCTGTGCTGACAGCTCGGAGCCCAGAGCCTGCTTCAGATTCTGTGTCTCCCTCTCTCTGCCTCTCCCCTGCTCACACTCTCTGTCTTTCAAAAATAAACAAACATTAAAAAAAATTTTTTTTAATGTGAACTATCTCTACACGGAAAATTTTATTATTAAAGTTTATTTAGGGGCGCCTGGGTGGCGCCGTCGGTTGAGCGTCCAACTTCAGCCAGGTCACGATCTCGCGGTCCGTGAGGTCGAGCCCCGCGTCGGGCTCTGGGCTGATGGCTCAGAGCCTGGAGCCTATTTCCGATTCTGTGTCTCCCTCTCTCTCTGCCCCTCCCCCATTCATGCTCTGTCTCTCTCTGTCCCAAAAATAAATAAACGTTGAAAAAAAAAAAAAGTTTATTTATTTATTTTGAGAGAGAGAAAGAAAGCATGTGCAAACGTGTGTGTGTGCCCACACAAGCTGGGGAGGGGCAGAGATAGAGGGAGAGAAAGGATCCCAAGCAGGCTCCACACTGTCAGCACAGACCCCTCAAAGCAGGGCTCAATTCCCCTAATCATGACCTGAGCCAAAATCGAGAGTCCAAAGCTTAACCAAGCCCCTAGATGGCAAATTCTGAAACCTAATATTGCGATATATTTTATAAGCCTTAAATGGAAAAATAAATCTGTTCATTAACCGGAAAAACTCAAAATTACAAATAGACCAATTTTCTCCAAATCGATTAATAAATTCCCTGTGATCACAGTTAAAATCCCACTCTACTATGAAAATCACTGTGAAAACACTGTTTCCCCCCACCCTCACACACACACACTCACACACACGTGCGTGTGCGCACACACACAAAGAGGTTTTTTAATTTTCTTTTATTTTTTTGTTAACGTTTATTCATTTTTGAGAGACAAAGAGAACACGAGCCAGGGAGGGGCAGTAGAGAAGGAGACACAGAAGACCCTGAAGCAGGGCTCGAACTCATGAACCACGAGATCATGACCTGAGCCAAAGTCAGTCCCATGACTGACTGAGCCACCCAGGTGTCCCTACAAAGTAAGAGTTTTAAGTCTGCTTTTTAGTTTCCTGCCATTAAGCCTTGTGGACAGACAAGGACTCCAAGACACCTCAAAACAGCCTGTAGCATCAGACAGTGACTGGAGGAAACACACTCAAAGATATATAATTGGAAGAAAACAGACTCTTGAAGAATAATTTTTTAATAATATACTATCATTAAATCATCAAAGTGATAAGATATCTATGAAACAAGAACAGCATGCTACATAAAATTAGAACATCGTAAGACAGGAAACCAGCCTTGGCTGTTAAGAACATAATGGTGTAAATGGAAAACTCAACAGAGAGGTTGGAAGATAAAGTTTTAGCACAAAGCAAATTGAAGCAGGGTAAGAAAACTGGAGAACAAGTTCAGATGGTCTCACATCTGATTAACAGGTTCTTCAGAGAGAGAATCATCATAGAATAACACAAGAAAACTTTTTGGAAATAATGAACATGATATTCCAAATCACAAGTGTCTCTTAAGCGTCCAGAGCAATGAATAAAAATAAACGCATACCAAGGCACCATCCATATTTCAGAAAATTGAGAATAAAAAGACTGTAAAGCCTTTCAGGGTGAGGGGAGGGGAGTAATATATTGATCAGGCACAGGATCAGAGATCAGATGCCTTCTGCCTTGTCAACAGCCCTAGGGGATACTAAGAAAATGGAACAATGCTTTCAAAGGATCTGACAGAAAATTGTTGACAACGTGGCACTGTATACCCAAAGTGTCATTTAACTACAAAAAAAGAGAGACCAAACTAATACACAACTACCAATTATCAAGACCATTAATACTGATGAAGAAAAAGACAAACTGATCAGAAGAAGATAATACAGATCCTACCAGTAAACAAGTGTCTGCATCTAGAATAATGCTTACCCCGTGTTAGGAATTCAATAAATATCTTTGAATGCTGACTCAAGATGTAAATCTGGTCAATGAAACAGTCAGTTCTGCAGATCCACAAAGGGTAGACTGTTCAACAAACAGGTGGGAAAAGGAGATGTCTGTACAGAAAACATAAATCCAGATCAATTATTTATACTAGACAAATATTTTTAAAAATCAAGGTGAAATAAAATGGATCTGAATGATAAAGCTTTTAGGAAAAAATACAGAATGAGAGCTTCTTTACTTTATATCCATAAAAATTTCTTAAAACACACAAAAAATTGTGGTCCATAAAGAAAAGACTGTTAACTCCAGCTGCATTAAAGTGATGAACTTCTGTTTATCAAATGGTATCTTAACGAAAGAAGAAAGGAAAGTCACAACTAGGGGCAAATGTCTGTACACGTAAAACCAACAAGGAATTAGTATCCAAGGGGGAAATACTCTTAAAAATAAGAACAAAGACAATCCAACAGAAGAATGAGCAAAAGATACAAGGACTTTAATAAAATAAATATGAATGACAAATATACATGTGAAAAGATTTTCAACCTCATAAATAATCAGAGGATTCAAATTTAAATCACAATGATCTTGGCAAATCAGTCTGATTCATTGCTGGCAGAAATGTGGAGGCAAGAAATTTTTATGTCTTGCCTGTAGGAGTGTATACTGAAATGAATATAGCCACTTGGGTAAATAATTTGGCATTTTCTAGTAGACCTGAACATTTATCTCATCTATGGAGCAGTAATTCTGCTCCTAGATTTATACTCCAGAAAAAAATTTATATAAACATGGACTCAGAAATATGCAAACAATATTCATTAAAGAAATATTTATAACAGCACAGGAGAAAATCCCACATGTCCATCAACAATAGAACAGATAAATGATGGTTCATTCGTCCAATTTTATACAACAGTGGAAAAGAATGAATTCCATCCACATATGAAAACAGGGATGGATCTTAATAACAATACCGGAAGCTGAAAACCAGTAACAGAAAAATTTATACTGTAAGATATTATTGACTTCATGTTCAAAAACATTCAAACTAAAAATTATATTGTGTAAGGATTCATACAGAGGGAAACCTACAAAACCAAAGTCGGAAAATACAAAACTAGAAATTCAGATTAGTAGATCCCTCTTGGGGTAAAGACGAAAGTTACAAGAAAACACAAGGGTCTTAAAAATTGGTAATATTCTATGTCAAAACTAATTCTATATCTTAAGCTAGTAGTGAAAATACTCTAAAAAAAAGGAAACACGTCTTAAACTGGAGGGTGCTTGTGACTCTGTGTCATCAAGTTTATATACTCGATAAATTCTTCTGGGTACGTGAAACATTTCATAGTTTCTAGTTGAGAGAGTCTGTACAGACAAAAGCCATGAAACTCATACCAAAATTAAGCACCTACGGAACTGAGCATTTTCTACCTTGTGCAAGTCAAAAACAGTGCTCTGGCAGCTGGTCCAGGCACTATGGGGAGAAGTTCAACCCAGCAAACGATGGAGGAGTTCTTCACCGACAGCGATAGACTGACGTTGTACGAACTGCATCCCTGGGAAAAGCCTGGGCTGTGGAGGCCCAGTCCCAGATTTACAGCATATCAAACAGTGTGAGGTTCAGTTTGCACAAACAGTGAGGATTAACAGCAGGGACTGTTTAATGATTAAAGACAGCATGGGTGACAAATACCAGACATACTTCAGGGCCCTTAAATATACTGGTTCCCTGTTCTTCCCACACAGTCTTGGCCACCCTTTCTTAATAAGCTCCCTAATACTCTGACTGTACCAAGGAGTCGTTTTCGGTAGAACTTCGAGATTGTACACCAGGCCAGTGATGTGAAAGTTCTTTTATAAATATTATTGTACCTGATCTTCAAATACCTACTTCAGAAGAAATAGGCCAAGTTGAAAACTCAGAAATGAAAGGAATCGCAATAATTAGTCCAAAATTCTGGACAAGTCCTGGTTGCAACTATGGTACCTATTATCCATCCCCCAAGATATTTTTTAAGTCTAGAGAAAATGTAGTAGTGTGACATCTAAATGACATCTCCCAGGGACAGCTAGGTTGGCTTGGTCAGTTGGGCATCTCCTGACTTCGGTTCAGGTCATGATCTCACAGTTTTGTGGGTTCGAGACCCCACATCAGGCTCTATGCTGACAAGACAGAGCCTACTTGGGATATTCTCTCCTTCTCTCTCTGTCCTTCCCGCATACATGCTCTCTTTCAAAATTAGTAACTAAAACTTTAAAAGAATACATAAAGGAAATCAATGACCTCTCTCAGACCACTACCTGACTCAGAAAGTAGATCCTTTCAAATATTCTCATTTGGGATCATATAGTCATTAAACTGCTAGCACCTTAAAATTACACATCAAAGACTATCCCCAAGATTTATGAAAATTCCAAAAAATATATATATTTAAGCAGGCTTCACATACATTCAAATCTTTAAGAAAAAACAAACCAACCAGCCTTGAGCTTTAATGTAATTTCAGCCGCGAGGCCCAGTTTAGATACATTCCCTTGGGAAAAGGTGCCACATAGTTACCAGTCCTGTAACTTACAAGGAGCGTCCAGTCAGGCATCACCCCCAGAGAGCCAGGCTCCCCTGAGTTGGAGGGCAACAATGACACATGGCAAGAAACGCTCTTGCAACACAGCCCACCTAGTCTATGGCTCTTTCTGACCCAGGACCTAATTAATTTTGTTCAACCTTGCTTAGGGGACTGTATCTACATTGAGAATAAGGCACCAACAACCGCAAATGCTGATCTTGCAACCCTGGGGACAGCCAGGAACGGTCAAGTGTGCGGATGAGGCGTTCTCTTCTTTTATCTTTGATGCTGAACACTGTTTCTGAGAGCAAATCCAATAAAAAGCTATGTGTCTCCAACGGCATCACTGCAAACAGCTCCATTCCTACAGGACTCAAAGCATTCCTTCAGAAACTTTTAGGGACCCCGGATGACCCTTTGGGGGAAAGTCCCTTTCCTAATTGGCAGTAAAAAGTGAGTGCCGTCAAAGCTCCACACTGAGACCATAACAGGGCTCAGGAAGAGCTGTGTGGTTAGCCACAAAGCCTAAGAAATAGCGGTGACCTGGAATGCCTGTAGTAGCCACTCACAAGCCATCCGCATCTGCTAACGGATCTCATCTATTCAGGCGGCTGTAAGAGGAGAGAAGAGGGAAGTTGTGTGCTATTCCTATGATTCTCATTTCTATTTTTGCCCCTCTTTGAGGCCCTGGTTGTTTCAAGAAAAGCTTTTACCTGGCTGTCAGACAAGATGTCCGGAGTTTTCATCAGCAGAAAAAGCCTCTTAAAAATGTCAGGACCTCCTATCAATTTATAAATGAGAATAAATCAACTTTCATTGAACTCTGAGTACCACCTGCTGAGCAAGGCACTTTTTACAGGTCTCCTTGTTGAATCTTCCCAAAGACCAGGGGAAGCTAGGTCAAAATTATACACAATTCCTTCTATGTGGAGAAAAAATAACATTCTTTATCTTATTTAAATGCTTTCCCCTTGCCCGGGGGCCCCCAGTTCCAATGATGGCAGGAACTTCGGGGGGGAAAAAAAGCTTTATGTGGACAATTCAGCGTAGGCCTGTTTTAAGTAATCGTCCTTGTGCATTTTCCCGTTCTCACTGTTCTCCCCAAGGCGCTAGGAAGGTTCTGAGGAAAGCCTGTCCATCCTACTGGCCTTCAGAGGGTACCTGTTCTTCAGGCAGTTACTGGTCGTTGATGGAGGCAAGAGGGTGAGATCAGAGGGGATTTCTGGGGTTGCCCACCGTGAGAACCAACAGGGCTGGCCCGTACAAGGAACTCAATGAAACCTGGAAGTTGAATCCTAAAAATGAAGGTTTTCCAGAGAAAGAAAAAAAATAGTTTAGCACTAAAGACAAAGGAAGAAATCCCAGGTTAGGCTGGGAGCACAGCAACATTTATAGTGGCTTAAAGGTGAGAAAGGATCAAGGACAAGAAAGAGTTCAGCATGTCTGCCTGATGACGCAGAAGGCTGGGCTCCACGGAGTGAGGACAATGAGAACCACACGGTAAGAAAGGTCTCTGATTAGAGGAGTATCTTGAAGTGCATTGTGGATTAAGCCAAAGAGTGGGCAACAAGGCAGGATGGTGAGAAGGTAAAGGATGTAGGTCAAGTGACATGTAAGGTAAATAAGTGGTTGCAGACGGGACTCAGCACTGTGTCCTAACAACCCTTCTAGGCAACACAAGCGATAGCTCAGGGCCTTTGCAAATCAAAGTCTGGAGAGAACAAGGTTTCTGGAGGTAGGGAGGCATTATCAAAGGAGAGACGTGAACAGGATGAGTGTAGAAACTGGCGTCTGCCCGCGGTAACCAAGGAGCCGACGGTGATGGAGAAAATCTGAGGAAGTCAAGTTCAGACCATGGTACCCTGTTTTCTTTCACAGCGTTTAATTCAATTTGAGAGAGAACGGACAGCTGAAACACTTTCCTGTACAGATGGTGAAGTGGGGAACACGGATACCCATCGTTGAAGCTAAGCTTTGACATTACCTAACACTGGAGGAAAAAACCACGCCTCTGCTCTGACGAGTCCAAGGAGACGAGCAAGGGCTTGAGGCGTCTGGGGTAGGACATCAGGCAACTCCTGAGGTTTCTTCCTCTGGGGAGAAGTCAGGGTGACTTTGGAACCAGCAGAAGAGAAAACTTGATCAAGAAATTAATGAGATGTATACTTTACACTGAGAGGGAGTTTACCAGGGCTTAGGTGTGTATTTGCTTTAACTAACACTTTTAACCTAACTATGGTTACGTACTGACAAAAATGTGTCTCCATGATTATCTGTATCTAGAAATATCTGTAGATCCAGAGTTCGGCGAGTTTATACGGAATTTGTGGGGAATTTCATTTTGTAGGAAAATAAAACAATAGAAGCTAGTGATTAAGAAATTGGTCTGTGCAGTTCAGGTTGTAATCGTGGCTCTCCATGGAGTGCCTGTATGATGAAGGTCATTTAAAAAATCACAACTTCAATTTCCATCACCTAGAAAATGGAATCACTTCCACATAGTATTCTATTATCTGTGATGAAAACGAATTCTTTGGTTTATTGTGTTTGCTGATTTCCCGTCATGGTCGTTTTCGTTCGCGCTTTGTAATCTCCAGCTTAGCGTGTCTTCGCACAAGTTATTTCCTGCGGGAGTCCCACACAGCCTAAACTGCAGAGGAGACCCCATGGGGCACTTTGGCGTCTGCCTCTTTTCACTAAACCAATTTTTTCTCAGAAAGTCCTTATCAGGATTAAATAAGTTAATATTTGTGCAGAACTTATAATAGTATATGGCTGTTCTTAACATAAATACTCAGCAAATGAGCATTTGTTGAAAACAATTCTCGGTTCAACTCTCACACCTCCAGAAAAGGCCCAAGTTTCCATTTCCTCCCAGATGACTTTTTCTACGTAGCTGTTACCCAAGTGACCTGCTGTGGTTGGCTGTGTCCCTGGACCAATGGAAACAGCTACCATGATGAAGTCTTTCCCAGCTCTAAGCACAGGCAGAAGACTCACTTCCAGGTACAACGACCCTTGGCCTTGCTTCCACTCACTCTCCCCACCATTGATTAAACTCTAGCCCCTCAGGCTCTGTCACGGTTCAATAGCTTCTAGGGCCTTTCAGATGTAACCTTCTCTCAAGCTTTGACTTTGTTTGCTCTTAGCTTCTATCTCCTTAGAATTTCTCTTTTTTGCTTCTGAGCTGGATTACAGGCTTTCTAACTTGATTACACTGTAGCAACTCCGAGCTGGAAATTTTCTCTCCACACTATCCTCATCGGTCCAGCCTACCATACTGCCTGGGAGTCAATGACCCTCCATATTTCATCATCACATCAGTGGTAAAAATACAGTAGCAGACTCCATAGAGACAGCTCATAAACCAGAAGATACCCCAAACCCTTTGAAGAGCAATTGTTTTTAACAGCTACATTCAAATGGCTGTCTTAACATTTACCAGTATTAACTCATTTCATGCAATGGTATCTGATCATGCCTGATTATCTCAAAACCAATTCGTTCATCTTTGTAACATATTTTGTTACTTTAAATTCTGGGGGTATAACTGTATACTCTCAGGGATGAAATCACATTCTTACACATTTTTTGGAATCCCAAAATTATCTCCATATAGGTTTTTTAGACTATTGGCTTCTTCATTAAGATTCCCTGCTGCTATAAGTGAATACATAATAAACATGTTGCAAGTCCTGTAAGAGCTCATCTACTCAATCTATTTTTATCTTTTCAAAATAGCCAGAGATAATATCTTAAACTGGTTTAATAATTCTAATGAGCATGCGATGAACTGAAACAGTTTTAAAGCAACATTACCAAACAGAAATTTTAATTGACTTATTTCCATAGTGTGGAAACTCTAGTTGATTCTAACTAACTGATAAAACACGCATCACCCTAAATATTACCTAAAGCCATAATACTACTCTGACAGGAAGAGACATAGTGAGGAAACAAATGACCCAGCAAGTATTTTACTTCTATTCCAAGGAAAAGCCATGGAGACAGAAATACTCCAGAACTCCTGGCCACAGCATTCTAGATAATTCGTCCCTTCTAGTAAGAGATCCACAGCATGAAATTGTTCAGTATCAAACACAAATAGAAAAAAGTCTTATTTAGTGTCAAAGTCTCAAAAGTGGTCATTTAATCAACACATTATGGTACAGGCATATGTCAAAAGACAATGCCCCATAAACATGATATTCAAGAGCATAGAAAGAAAGACACTGATATTATTTCAGAAGATAAAAACTTGTAGAAGTAGGACCCTATTTTTGATAGAGTGAAATTTACTTGTAAATAATCTGCAAATAGGGCTGGATCCTGGCTTTGTACAGCCTAATGTTTAGACAATATGGGGATAGACCATTTTAGGAAAAGAGTAGGAAATTACCTGAACTCCTGTCAGAAACCAGAGAGGGACCTAGGTAAGCTTCATTAGCTCCATATAAATCTGCCCTTGTCTGAAAATTTCTACTACAAAATGTTAACAGGTATATATCCAGGTAATAAGATTATCCAACATCCTTTTTTAGGCTCTGTCTACCACTTTCTTTAAAACTTTCTACAATTAACCAAATAATTACTCATTTAATAGCAAAAAAATACCAAAACAAAAAACAAAATACAAAAAAAACGTTGATAAATTCAGCTTCAGAGGAAGATTTAAACAACCTGAGCAAAAGAGTATTGAATTCAGATGTCAGACAGGGCCCATCTAGACCAAATATATACTTTAACTCTATCTGGAGAGATTGGCTAACTCAGTATGTTTTAAAAAAACAACAGTTAAGAATGACTGAATCCACACTCTGTAATGAGAACTACGTGGATTTTACTTTACGAGAACTGTACTAAATATGAAAATAATGAAAAGATACAATATTTTCTGATATAAAATGATCAGCTGCTCTTTCTTTCACCTTTTCACCATACCCTACATGTAATCACCAAGCCCAATTAGCTTGCTTGCTTGCTTGATTTATTTTTAAAGTTTATTTTGTTGAGAGAGACAGAGCGTGAGCAGGGGAGAGGCAGAAAGAGAGGGAGACAGAGAGTCCCAAGCAGGTTCCACGCTGTCACTACAGAGCCTCAAGCTGGGCTCAGACTCATGAACCGTGAGATCATGACCTGAGCCAAGATCAAGAGTCGGATGTGTAACGGACCAAGCCACCCAGGAGCCCTTATCTCTTATTTTTAAAAATTCCAGACTGTTTGCCCCTCTCCCACTAAGCCTGTCTGAGCCATCATCATCAGCTCTGGCTGGGACTACTCTAACAGCCTGTCAACGAGTCACTGCTTCACCTGGGTCCCACACTCCACCTCAGTCCATTCCCCACACAGCAGTCAGAGACAAGGTTCAAGCATAGACAGATCGTGTTGCTCTTGCTTTAAAAATCCTCCCAGGGGGTCTCCAACGCACTAGGAATGAAATGCAAATGTGGTCTGTTTGACCTCCAGGGCTGGGTATGCTGTGGGTGCAGCCAATTGTAAGTGACCAGCCTCACTTACATTTCTCCCCTCACTCACACATCCCAACCACACTCATTTTCTTCCTACTCAAGCAACAAGTTTCCTGCTTCTCAGCCTTTGTACTTACTATTCTCTCCATGGGGGAAGTTCATCACTCCACTTCCCCACTACCGGGCCAGTCTGCATTCTGCATGTTTCTGCTTACTTGCCGTTTCCTCTGCAAAGTTTTCCCGGATCACCCTCTTGAAATGGCAACCCCACCCACCAAGCCTCCTTACTTTACAATGCAGTACCCAGAACTAGAGATTATTTCTTTCTTTCCTTCTTTATGTTTTTTTTATTTACTCGATTTTCTAAAATGAACAAGTATTTCTTTTATAAAAGAAATTGATCTTAAAAAAAATCTTTGGGGGCACCTGGGTGGCTCAGTCGGTTGAGCATCTGACTTCGGCTCAGGTCATGATCTCGCGGTCCGTGAGGTCGAGCCCCGCGTCGGGCTCTGTGCTGACAGCTCGGAGCCTGGAGCCTGTTTCCGATTCTGTGTCTCCCTCTCTCTCTGCCCCTCCCCCGTTCATGCTCTGTCTCTCTCTGTCTCAAAAATAAATAAACGTTAAAAAAAAATTAAAAAAAAATCTCTGGACTTGTAAAGAGAATTAACTTACCTGCCCCTGTACACATTCACCTGAATCTACGGAGATGACACACCCAGTGTGGCCCAGAGCTTACAGACCTTCTGTGCTCCTGACAGGCTCCCATTCAGTGAAATGTCTCAGATGACGCCAGTGTCACTCCATTGTGGAGCCTTCCCTAGGTCATCCAGGAAAAGATATATGCCCTTCCCCTACATTCCCATGCCATCTCCTAAATACTCCTATGACTCTCCTCAAAATGTATTACCATAGTTTACGTTCATTTCCTGCAGGAGTCAAAACCATACATTCATCATTGTATCCTTAATGCCTGGCACAACAGAGTACTGAGGACATTTAAAGTCTCTGATTAAGGCTTGAATAAATGAATACAGAAGAAACCTCCCCTTTCTCCTCACAAGAAATAAGGACACGTAAGAAAATCTAGAATCTTGAGACTGTGGGGTATAAAAAACCCTAGAAACTATTTAGTTGCGTTTTATAGCTTCTACTTGAGCATTCCCAGGGACAGGAAACTCACTGTCTGGAAGACATCAATTGTACCTGGGACGGCTCTGGCCAACAGAATGTCCCATCATTTTCCTATTCCCTGAAAGCCTCCTGAGGCTTTTTATCTTTCTTTAATAAATTTAATCTATCATCTAAGATGCAGCTATCATGACCCCACTCCATGTGAAACGTCTCTAGTTACTTATATAGCCCGTGACTGATTGGTTTTCCAGATGCTTCAAAATCCTCACCCTTCTGCTTATTAATATGTCCCAACGTTTCCATATCTATGGACAGTTCAACCTAAGATTAAGGAAAACTATCACCTCTGTTATTCTGGAGTCTGTTTCTAATAATATATCCACATCAAAACTCAAGACTGCTTCAGCATTTGGGCGGCCACATCACCTTTGCCATACTGAAGCAAATGGCAACCAACATTTTTAACTTTTTGCTAATCTGCACGCTTCCCATCCTCTACTTGTATAGCTGATTTAAAGTCCATATGCATAAAATGCATTTTTCTTTAAGTTTTTTTTGATGTTTATTTTTGACAGAGGGGGAGAGACAGAACACAAGTGGGGAGGGGCAGAATCTGAAGCAGGCTCCAGGCTCTGAGCTGTCAGCACGGAGCCTGACACGGCGCTTGAACTCAAGAACTGCGAGATCATGACCTGAGCCAAAGTTGGACACTTAACTGACTGAGCCACCCAGGCACCCCATTTTTAATTTAGATTCAGTCTACTTTTCCTGCTTCTCAAGGCTTTCTTGAATATCAAGGCAATTGGCTTCTTGCCCAGTTTCATGTCATCTGCAAATGTTTTCTACGTGCTTTCTATACATTTGTCTGAATCACTGAGAAGAATGAGTCCAAAGAGAATCAGCATAAAACATCCACTGCTAGTTGGAGCTAAGGCTAACCATGTGCAAATGTCCAAAATAGGACACTATTACATGGTAAGTGATATATGAGAACTTCAGAGCAACCAAAAGGAGGAGGAAAAGAACACATTCAGCTGGGGAAATGAAGAAAGGAAACAAGGTAGGATGAAAAGGTAAAGATCAGGAAACAATTAATAAAGGGTAATATTTCAGTATGGAAGCACAGAAGGTATTATAATACGCAAAGTTGTACAAATAAGATATCCCAGGCATGAGAAATGCACTCACAACATTCTGTCGTTCAAAATCACATAATATATTCACTCGTTCCAAATTTACCTACTGTGTTATGAGCCAGGTTCAATGGTAAGAGGATAAAATTGTGATAAAAAACAGACACAGCACTTGCCTGCCCTTGGAAGTTATGGTCTAGCGAGTGAGACAGATAAAAACTCGAACAAATTAAAAATTGCGAGTTTGACACAAATTCCATTTGGATACAAGCCAAGTTTTCCAGTTCAATAGACACCAAGAAGTATTCAGGATAATCCCAGGGAGTAAGTCTGGAAGGTATAATGAATCTGAGACTCGTACATTGTGGAATTTGGCTAAGAAGTAATGGGAAGCCACCGAATACTCTTGGATAAAGAAGTGGGTTAATCAGGGATAAGGTTTAGGACAAATAATTTGGTAGCAATTTGCAGAATGGGCTGGGAAAAGGAGAGGCTGGTAGTTTGAAAGTCTGGTTTTTAAACTAGAACAAATGTTGAATGAGAGATAACGGGCATTCTGCACTATAGTTATCTAACTGGGAACAGAATGTAAGAAATATTAAAGAAGTAAAATGGGTAATGTATGAACAGGAGTTTGGGGAAAGAAGAAAACAACAGTCACAGAAGAGACCTATGTGTAAGCCTAACTGACTCAGGAAATGGTGGTAATTCTTTAACAACACTACAAATGACAAAGAACTGACCTGCTGGGTTAGGTTAGGGAAGAAGCAAGTAGGACATCCGGGAAGACACGGTCATTTAGAAGGGAACTGGAAATAAAGGCCAGAGCTTAGGAGAGAAAGGAAGGCTGCAGACAGATGGGAGGTAAAGTCTTGATAATGGATCCTAGCATCGAGAGAGAAATCACAGAGAAGTAGAAGACAACTTCATGACCTTGGACTTGGGGAAATCCTCAAGAAAGAAGACAGAAGGTTAAAGAAGGCAGCAAAGTGTACTGAAGGAAAGCCTCCAGAGAGGTACATCCACTCTTCCCTTTTCGAAGGGCAAACTGCCAACAAGGAAGAAAGGCAAGGTCAACATTAGGTTCTGTCTTCACTTTTCTTCTCTCCCGGCAGTATTTATGAAGCACTACCCTTACAACACAGCTTTATGTGGCATCTGGTCTCCATCGTCTTGACACAAGAAACGGTCATCGTTCTGTTGTCAGTCAACAGAGAGCCCCTGGCAGCACAGCCCATGTGCAGCAGTCTGGTTTGTTCAGAAGGCAAGACAGGCATTGTGGGCTTAATCTGGAGCGTGCTACAACTCTCTTATACCACAGTGTATTCGACATTGTTTCTACATACTCATAAGCTGAATGGCATCACTGTCTTCTGCTTTTCTGTTTTCCACTCAGACCCTGTTTCTGCTTCAAATATAAGCCCCTACTCATTGAGAGGAACATCTAATTTGGTAAGGCCAGAGAGCTGTAGGCATGATTCGCATCTCAGTATTCTGTAAGATGTAAGTGAAAGACGTTAGCAAATCCGATCCACAATGTATTTGCTCCCTTCAATCAAGAAAACGTAAAAAGAATTGTAATATTAAACACACCAAAAAAGGGGCGCCTGGGTGGCGCAGTCGGTTAAGCGTCCGACTTCAGCCAGGTCAAGATCTCGCCGTCCGTGAGTTCGAGCCCCGCGTCGGGCTCTGGGCTGATGGCTCAGAGCCTGGAGCCTGTTTCCGATTCTGTGTCTCCCTCTCTCTCTCTGTCCCTCCCCTGTTCATGCTCTGTCTCTCTCTGTCCCAAAAATAAATAAACGTTGAAAAAAAAAAAATTAAAAAAAAAAAAAAACACACCAAAAAATGTATTTCTTCATATAACTTGAGTCACATACATTATCAGTGGAGACAAGTAGTCTGACACACACACACACACACACACACACACACACACACACACACACACACACAATCAAGATCAACTATACAAGCAGTAGGCTTTCTAGAGAAAGATGCCCAAACCAAACATTTTACACCTTGGGAGGAAATCATGGCAGTTCCCACTTACATTCTTTCTTCAAGAGTCATACATGCACATTTACACGAGTGGGCAACAGCCACACTGGCCTGCTTTGATCAGAACTAATCCACACAGTACTTTCAGAAACAGATTCAGCTCAAAATAACTACTCCTTCAAGTGAAGAAGCACACAAAACACAAACACACACACACACACACACACACACACACACACACACACGTGTGAATGGAAAGAGATCACAAGAAATCACAGTATCAGCAAAGAGCCTCACCAAGAAACCCACAGACCAATGAGCATTTCTCAAGCAGCAGGGTTAGCCTAGATTTGGTTTCCATGGCAATAAATACAGAATGGAGGGCTGCTACTACCAATCATAAATAAAGGGTCAGAAATCAGTAAAATACTTCATTTAATGTTTAAAAAATAATTATCAAAACCAATTGCAATGGTACCACCACTGTCAAAAACAACTGTTGTATGAGACTGGGGCCTTTTTTTTTTTAATGTTTTTTTGTAAGAGACAGAGTGTGAGCAGGGGAGGAGCAGACAGAGAGAGACAGACACAGAATTCAAAGCAGGCTCCAGGGTCTGAGCTGTCAGCACAGACCCTGACGCGGGGCTCAAACCCACAAACCATGAGATCATGACCTGAGCTGAAGTCAGATGCTTAACCGACTGAGCCGCTCAGGCACCCCTCGTGGATATATTTTTTTAAGATGACATACTAGAAAAAGATACAGTAAATTTTATCACTACTATATGCAGCTGTAAAATATAATTTTTTTTAACATTTATTTATTTTGGAGAGAAAGAGAGAGACAAAGCATGAGCAGGTGAGGGGCAGAGAGAGAGAGGGAGACACAGCATCCGAAGCAGGCTCCAGGCTCTGAACTGTCAGCACAGAGCCCGACGCGGGGCTCGAACCCACAAACCATGAGATCATGACCTGAGCTGAAGTCGGATGCTTAACTGGCAGAGCTGCCCAGGTGCCCTGAGACTGTGGCTTTTTACCCAGATTAAACAACAACAACCAACAGGGAATTTACCGAGTCAGCAAGCAGTATGGTGATTTTATGCTGAACCCCAACAGACCAACAGAAATGACAAGGAGATGAGATGATATGCGGCTGACCCCAAGCCGGCGTGCCTGAATCTGGACACCTTGAACGGTGCTTTGTAAGCATCAGAAGTGGCTACAACAAGAGGGTCACCTATGGAAGTGGTCTTCAGGATGTCAACATTTCCCTGTCAAGAGTGACCCAAAGCAAGCAGGGCTTTGTCAATAAACACTTTAAACAAGCATCACTTCTGTTATCTAGACTGAAAATTAAGCTGCTGTAGGGAACACAAAAGAAAGCGTTCTCTCACGACTGGCAGACATTTTCCCAATGACCTAGGAACCAACTCTAACTTCCAGTACTTGTCTTTTAGGGACACAGTGAAAAAAAAAAAGATCCTATAAACATGTCTCTACAACATCTCAGAAATGCATCCTCCCTACTCTACAGAGATCACCGATCTCTAACTTAAGCACATGTGCAAAGTAAGCCTGCATTCTTTCAGACACCAGCCCGGAAAGTGATGGTAATTATTTCTCGTTAACTGTATCATTCGTTCAGCCTTCACTAGGTCACAATGCACTCGGTCTGTGACAGGCATGCCGTGGTGCACTCAGGGCACAAAGACAGAAAGATAAAGCCCTTCCCTAAAGGAGTGCAGAGTCTATCAGAGAGCACTATGAAACCAAGAGTGTGATATAGTGAGACAAGCGCTCCCCAAAAAAAAGTATGAATCCTTCACTGGCTTGTTGCTGCCTTAGGATCAAATCAGAGCTCCTTCAACTGGCCTTCAAGGGCCTCTAGAACCCCTGGAATCAAGGCTCTCTGCCTTGAGTCTCATCTCCAACTCCACTGACCGGCCATGTTCCAGCCACTACTGTTCTTGCTCAGCTCCCTCTCTTGCCTCCGGTTGTCCGCCCGTGATGTTCCCTCCGCTCAGAGTCATCCCTCCCTGCCCCTTCGTCCGGCTACTCCTCCACTTCAGCATCACTTCCCAGGACCGTTGGGTCCTCCTCACCCGTGTTTCATGGTTCCATATTCCTCCTCTATTGTAATCCCTCACTGAGTAGCTCGAGCTTTCAATTGTCTACCAAGCTCCGCAGCAGGTGCTCTCAGTTCCGCAAGTCACTTCATATCCCCATTATAAGCAATGCCTGTGGCACATAACAAATCTCAAATACTTATTGAATTTCTGCAGCTGCTGGGGGACAGGGGGGCAGGGAAGAGCTGATGGGCAAGACGCAGCCTGACCTCAGCGCAGTGAAGATGCTATGGCTAATACCCATGTTCACTGTGATGCAACAGGGTAACTAAACACGTAACAAATCAATCTGAAAGCCTTTATAGAACGCTGGAATTTCTATAGGGCTCGTTTTCTGCCTGGTTAACTCATTTTCTACCCAGCAAAAGAGTATCTGAAACTTCTCATGGCTTACTGAGAACTATTTACATGTTGGACTTCTGGAATGCAGAGTAATGCTCACAGCTGGCTGAAGTCTCCATGCTTTCTCTAATTATCCAGGCTTACGAAGCAGATGGTGGGTGTGTGTGGGGGGGGGGGTGTCAATGAGGTGAGAGAATTTAATACCTTATAACCTTATAACTTTAAGGTACAGTAAACAGAACACTTAACCAAGAGTCAGAAGAAAGCTGGTTCTTTTCCCAACTGTACCAACTGTACTAACTCACTCGCAAAGACTTCCCTGGGTCCCAAACTCCTTATCTGTA
Organism: Puma concolor; assembly: GCF_028749965.1. Taxonomy (NCBI): domain Eukaryota; kingdom Metazoa; phylum Chordata; class Mammalia; order Carnivora; family Felidae; genus Puma; species Puma concolor. The sequence continues at coordinate 109,131,996 of NC_141676.1, forward strand.
AGATGAATGGGTCTGACTCCACAGTTAAATCCAGCCCAATCCTTCCTGAAGTCTATGAAAAACACAGCTGACTGCATACCAATGATTAATGGGTTACTTGTTTTAACAAATTAAGTCTTCAAGGGGCTTTAACACAATGAATTTAACTGTTCTGAACTTATTTTTATAATACTACTTTTAAAAAATATAATTTTCAGGGGACCCTGGGCGGCTCAGTCAGTTAAGCGTCCAACTTCGGCTCAGGGCATGATCTCATGGTTTGTGGGTTCGAACCCCACATCAGGCTCTGTGCTGACAGCTCAGAGCCTGGAACCTGCTTCAGATTGATTGTCTCCCTCTCTCTCTGCCCCTCCCCTGCTGTCTCTCACTCTTAAAAATAAATATTATGGGGCGCCTGGGTGGCGCAGTCGGTTAAGCGTCCGACTTCAGCCAGGTCACGATCTCGCGGTCCGTGAGTTCGAGCCCCGCGTCAGGCTCTGGGCTGATGGCTCAGAGCCTGGAGCCTGTTTCCGATTCTGTGTCTCCCTCTCTCTCTGCCCCTCCCCCGTTCATGCTCTGTCTCTCTCTGTCCCAAAAATAAATAAAAATAAATAAATAAATAAATAAATAAATAAATAAATATTAAAAAAACAGTAAAATAAAATTTTCATTACATAAGTAGTCTCTAATATCCACTGTATTTTCTACACTACCTCAGATTAGGAAGTTTTGCTGAATTTGATAACTGGAATAAATCCACGTACCCTCTAATAGTGGGGCATGAGGCAAATGACTCATACTTAAGACTTACTTCATCTTATCTCTTCAGGTTCAGGGCCAACAGACAGAAATGGACATCATGGGATCAGTTCAAGAAATAACATCAGGGTGAAGGCTTCTACTATTCACTTCCTGACAATAAACTAAGTGTTCACCACCACAAAACAGCAAAACAGTCAATAACTTTTTATATCATTCAATAAAAACAAAGAAATGAATTTTAATAAAAACAAAGATACTCTTCAGCAAAACAGATACAAATATCAATTACGTCATCTCAAAAAATTGAACACTTGATGAAATATAACAATGCAATAAAACTGCCTCAAATTATGAACAAAAGAATAAATCAACCAGTCAGATAACTGAGATCATTAAATATTCATTGATGGGGTCCCTTTATGTTCTGATTTTTTTTTTTATATCACTGGTATAGACACACTTAATTCCCAGTGCTTTCTTCCCTAACTCTAATTACCCTCCAACATTCAGCTTCATTTGCAATCAACGTGTAAAGTATAAAATAGAAACACTCTTCAAGGAGACAATTGGCTTCCTTCCTTCCTTTCATTTACTTATAAGAACAGCATTATTTGGAATCCACTATATAACTAAAGCAATCTAAGATTCCAAGGGTGACCTCCTTTTTCAGGTAGAAAATGGCCAGACCTTGATGTTAAAACACTTACAATCTATTAAAGAGATACATCAAATATGTGAAACAATTGGAAATCACTTCTAAGTGTAAGCAACTATCATTCAGTATAATCTATATATCTATGTGCTAAAATACATACATACATACATACATAATTGACTAAGAGCATCTTTGGAATAGAATTAATCTTGCAGGTTGCCCTGGAAAAGATGACATTTGAATTAGATCTTAAATGACTGGATTTCTTATACCAGGAAAGTAAGAAAGTGCTCCAAAGGTGGAGGAGGGGCCACACATGACAAGAATATACAATGATACAGTAGCCAGCTTGAAGGGGTTTCCAATGGCCAAACCTATAACAATGTGAGCATCCAAAGAATTAAGTTCAGGGGCACCTGGGGGCTCAGTCAGTTAAGTGTCCTACTCTTGATTTGGGTTCAAGTCATGATATGGTTCATGGGATCAAGCCCCACGTCGGGCTCTGCACTGACACCATGATGGCATTCTCTCACTCTGACCCTCCCCCACACTCTCTCTCTTTTTCAAACTAAATAAATACACTTAAAAAATATTTAAAAGAATTAAGTTCAGCATTAAGTTCTAAACAATAGGAAAAAAAGGAATTTATGAGTCTGTACAGGTAATAATTACATAACTCAATCAATAAAAAGTTATACAGACATTAAGTAAATAACTGCTTACAATAAAATGGTGGGGGCCAACTGGTCAATGTGGAAGGAATCTGGGTGCAGGAGATCAAAAATAATCGTTTTGTAGTCATTATGCTAAAGCACGAATCAGGCAAAACTCATTAATGGATACTAATTCAAGGGGAACCTTAGTAACAAACAGAACATCTGTGTGAATCTACACAGGCTGCTTATTAGTGGCAAAGAAGACGACTAAACAGCAGCATGGAGTGGAGAAGTCAGGCAGCACTTGTCTGGGTGACTAAAATTAACATGACAGATGAGGGACAGATGGACATCATGTGCCTCCAGATGTGATACACTGAGAAGAACACAACATCACGTGTGCAGTATTCCAGCCAAGACTACATAATCTTATTCTAACCATGACTAGAAGAAACACTAAACACCAGGTGAGAAATGTTCTTTGTAAAGGCAGAAGGAGTACATGTAACAATGTTATAAAAGACAAAGAAAAGCTATGGAAATGTTTCAGGTTAAAAGAGCCTAAAGGGACATGGCGACTAAATGTAACCACTGACCCCACGCTAGGTCCGATGCTGGAGGGGAAAGTGCCATAAAGGACATGATCAGGTCAACTGATAAAATGAAATACGAACAGTAAATTAAAATGCTCCATCAATGCAAATTTACACACACATACACATGTGAGCAAATATACAGACATCAAGGAGGGGCATCTGGGCCAGGGCGGAGGGGATCTTCTACAATCTGGTAATGGTCTATATCTTGACCTTGATGGTGGTTATTAAGTATGTATGTTTTAGGGGCGCCTGGGTGACTCCATCAGTTCAGCGTCCAACTTTAGCTCAGGTCACGATCTCATGGCTCCTGGGCTAGCACCCTGTGTCGGGTTCTATACTGACAGCTCAGAGCCTGGAGCCTGCTTCAGATTCTGTGTCCCTCTCTCTCTCTGCCTCTCAAAAATGAATAAACATTAAAAAAAAATTTGTTTTAATAAAAGAATTTTTAAAACAACAAGCACATATGTTTTATACATTTTTCTCGTGTCCTCATTTTAAAACTTAAAAAAGGAAATGAAAATATATGCACACACACACATACAGAAAATGCCAGTGATGTATCTACACAAGGTGCTGATTGAGATTTGTCTGTGTTGTTGTCACTAGAAGTACAGAAATGAGGAGCCGGTGGTCTTCGGCGGGGGCTTCTGAATAAAGGAAAACTGCAGACTCTCCCCTCACCTCAAGGGCATTCGCCTTTGGATACTACGGCATCTGCAACTGACCTCGGTAGCACCATCACAAGGGGTTGTCCGCTCTCAGGGCAAAGTGGAGACATAGAAAAATTAAAATGGGATTTTGGCGGCATTCTAAGTATAATACAGGTCAGGGGTAGACAAAGATTGTGGTGAAAAGGATCCTGTGATCCTGTGGTGAAAATGATCTGGTGAAAATGATACCTAGAGGTAGAAGGTGAGTTACTAAAGCAATTTTATGTTGCTGTTTTAAGAATATTATGATTGAACCATAATGCAAATAAAGGGCATAAATCTAAGTACTCAGTTTTATGAGTTTATACAAACTTAACCCACTCGTTTATTTACGCCCAAATACAAAAGTAACCGTATCACCAGAAGTTCTCCTTCCTAATAACTACATCTATTCTCTAAGAGTAAAAATTATTCTGATTCCTAACAAGATAGTTTTGCCTATTTTTGAATTTGATAGGAACGGAGCTCAAAAGCACGTACTGTTTTGCATCTAACTTCCTTCCTTTGCCATTATTTATGAGATTCATGTAGGTTGTTGCAAATAACAATCATTTATTCCTTTGCATTGCTGTATGGTAGGTTTCCCGTTCTATCATGAAGGGACAACTTGGTTTTCAGGTGCAGTATATGATAGGTAAGAGTGCTATGAAATTCTTGCACACGCGTATGCTTCGTTGGAAGCCATGAAAATGAGAACACAACTGTTGGGCCATAGGGTATGCATCTGTCCAGCTCCCACATGTACAGCCAGAGAGCTTTCCTAAGCACTTGTGACAGGTTTCCATCCCACCAGAGTGCATGACCCTTCCAGGTGTCTGCCTCGGCTCCTTGTCCATCCTTCTCATTTCAGCCCTTTCCGTGCAAATTAGTAGGACTACTAACTTGAACCTCCTGGATGGCCCGTTGAGTACCTTTTCTCATACGTCTTGGCTGTTTGGATATCTTCTTCTGTGACGTGCCTGTTCACACATTTGTCCACTTTTCTTTGGGAATGACTCTTTCTCATGGATGCCTATGAGTATGGCTCATGGATTCCTATGAGTATATATTCAAATAAGTCCTTTGTTGGATATACGTATCACAAACATCTTCTCTAAGTCTGTGGCTTATCATTTCATTCTCCTGGTGGTATCTTTTCATGATTAGAAATAATTTTAAGGAAATCCAACCTGTCAATCTTTCCTTTACATTTTAGTGCTTTCTGGTTTTAAGAAGCATTTATTTATCAGAAAGACATGAAAATACACCATCGTGTTTTTTTTAAGTATTTATTTACACTCAGAACATGTGCATAAGCGCATGTGCAATTAAGGAGGGGCATAAAGACAGGGAGACAGAGAATCCCAAGCAGACTCTGTGCTCTTCACTGAGCCTAACGCCGGGCTCAGTGATGAGATCATGACCTGAGGTGAAATCAAGAGTGGAATTCTCAACCAAATGAGCCACCCAGCCACCCCCATCGTGTTTTCTTTTAGAAACTTTACTATTATGTCTTTTATATTTCTATCCATAATTCATCTCAAATTGATTTTTAGTTTGGTATGAAGTAGGAGGTTAAGATTTGTTTTTTTGTTTTTGTTTTCTATATGGCTTTCCAATTACTCAGGTACCCTCTGTGGATAAGTCTTCTTTGCACAGAAGACTGCAGTATAACTTTTGTCATTAATCCAGTGAACGTCTAAGTCTAGGTCTATTTTTGGACTTCTCCGTCTTACTGGTTTATCTCTCTGGGCTAATACCACACTGTCTTAATTACTATAAAATAAGTCTTGATAACTGATAGCATAAGCTTTTCAAATTTGTTGAACTTTTTCAAGATTGTCTTGTTATTCTGAGCCCTGCATTTCCATGCAGATTTTATAATCAACTTGTCAATTTCAAAAACAAAAACAAAAACATAATTTACTGGGATTTGCATCGAGTTGAACTTCTAGGTCAACTTAGGAAGATTAAAATCATTGTAACATGGAGTCAATTTAGGAAGATTAAAATTAATACAATATGGAAATTCTTAAATTTCTCTCAACCATGTTATGCATTTTCCTATGTAGAGGTTTTATAGATATTCTGATGGATTTAATCCTAGGTATTTGGTGTGACTGACTCTGTTTTAAATTTTATTACTTTTAAACTTCGTATTTTAAATGCTGGTTACAGATGCATAGAATAAAATTGATTTTTGCATATTGACCTTATGTTAAAATGATCTTCCTAAAGTTGCCTATTGATTCTATTCAGTTTGCCCATAGATTCTCAATTATATCATCTAAGGAAACAATTTTATCTTTTTCCAGCCCTTGTACCTTGCACTGTTATACATCATTCCCTTCTGCATTTTCATGTTTCCATCTAAGATCATTTTCCTCTGCATGAAAAACTCAATCTTTTTTTTTTAATATTTATTTTTGAGACAGAGAGAGAGAGAGAGAGAGAGAGAGAGCATGAGAAGGGGAGGGGCAGAGAGAGAGGGAGACACAGAATCTGACACAGGCTCCAGGCTCCGGGCTGTCAGCACAGAGCCCGACGCGGGGCTCGAACTCATGAACCGTGAGATCATGACCTGAGCCGAAGTCAGATGCTTAACTGACTGGGCCACCCAGGTGTCCCATGAAAAACTCATTTAAGGATTTCTTTTACTTTAGGCCTTCTGGCAAAAAATTATTGTTTTGCCTAGGAATATATTCGACCACCACCCCCCTTTATTTTGTAAACTTTTTTTTTTTTTTAATTTTTTTTTCAACGTTTATTTATTTATTTGGGACAGAGAGAGACAGAGCATGAACGGGGGAGGGGCAGAGAGAGGGAGACACAGAATCGGAAACAGGCTCCAGGCTCTGAGCCATCAGCCCAGAGCCTGACGCGGGGCTCGAACTCACGGACTGCGAGATCGTGACCTGGCTGAAGTCGGACGCTTAACCGACTGCGCCACCCAGGCGCCCCTGTAAACTTTTAAGTACATGGGCACCTGGGTGGCTCAGTCAGTTAAATGTCTGACTTCAGCTCAAGTCATGATCTCAGAGCTTGTGAGTTCGAGCCCCATGTCAGGCTCTGTGCTGACAGCTCAGAGCCTGGAGCCTGCTTCAGATTTTATGTCTCCCTCTCTCTCTGCCCCTCCCTGTTCGCTTGCTCTCCCTGTCCCAAAAATAAGCACTAGAAAAAAAATTTTTTTTTTTTTAAATTTTTTTTTTCAACGTTTATTTATTTTTGGGACAGAGAGAGACAGAGCATGAACGGGGGAGGGGCAGAGAGAGAGGGAGACACAGAATCGGAAACAGGCTCCAGGCTCTGAGCCATCAGCCCAGAGCCCGACGCGGGGCTCGAACTCACGGACCGCGAGATCGTGACCTGGCTGAAGTCGGACGCCAACCGACTGCGCCACCCAGGCGCCCCTAGAAAATTTTTTTTAAAAACTTTTAAGTATAATATGCATATTGAAAAGTGTACATATCATAATATTAGATGGGAATGAATTTTTACAAACTGAACTAACCACAACTTGTACTAACCAGTTCACTGCAACTCCTCCAAGATTAATTGTGCTCTTGATGTCTAACAGCACAGTTTTTCCTGCTTGAACTTGCATTAAAATAAAAAATAGAAGTATCCATTTGTGTTAGCTTCCTTCACCAAATATTGTTTGTGACACTGATCCATGCTACATATCATCACTTCATTCCCACTGTTACACAGTTTTCCTTTGTGGGACTTTATTTGTGTAATTTCCAGGTTTTGACTGTTCGAATAATGTTATTTGAACAATCATGTACATTTTGTAAACTTACTTCGTTTCCTTACTTTATTGCACTATCCAGAACATCTACAACAATGCTGAATGGAAGTGGTAAGAGCAAATTTTCTTGTTCCTTATCTTATGGGAAAGCATGCCATCTGTTTCCATTAAGTATCACATTACCTGTACATCGTCAGTACTGGAGCTTTGCCACCAATGGCAGGGGAAGATCTAGGATAGGACAATAGGAGGGGAATGGAGTGCTGCGAAGAACAGGGATGCTGCACTCCAGGAGGAGGACACATGGGGTCACTGTCACCTGAGCATTAATGATACTTCATGCTGCATCCTTTCCACAGACAAATTGAAGATATTCTGAGCACATCAAACAGATGATTGGGCAACTGAAATCCTCAATTTGAGTTCAGACAGAAAATTCACAAATGCAGCCTGGACAATGAGTACTGACTGGGATTCCTATTACCAAGTGATGGCAGCACAGGAGAGCGGGTGGGCAGGTTCAACTGGAGCCAACAATCTCCCACGAGAAGTAAATGCAGCCAGGATCTCTTACCCAACAAAAGTATATCCCAGATGATCAAGGGGATAAAAGCGAGTGTGGAGTACGTGTATTCATCCACAACCTAAACATCATCCTCCACTGAGCTTCAGGAGAAGTATGTGCTAATGCACGCGGTGTTTCGGGAGGAGCCCTTAAGTACCGACCACCTGCTTGTAACTTGCACTCTGGTGCCATCACCATGTGATGGGTAGCTGTAATGCCATGAAAGCCTATTTAGCATATGCAGCCTGAAGGACTTTTAGGATGACCTTTCCTACCTTGCCTCCCTATGAGCATCATTTTATTCTCCCTTACTTATTATAGAAAATTGCGGCTTAATTTTAAGTCACAGCATATTTTAATCTTGAACCGCTCAACATTATGATGTCGGTTAGGCAGTATTACTATCCCTCCTTTAGAAATGTGAGAATGGGCCAGGAAGGTTAAATACTTTGTTAAGGGTCACAGGCTAATAAATAGATGACCCAGGATGAAAACCCAGATAATCTGATTCTAAATCCAGTTTTCTTTTCACTACATTATACTCCTTAATCCTTGTCCAAAAAAAAAAAAAAAAAAAAAAAGGAGATAGAATTAAGAACAAATCCTATCCAAGCATTTTTCAAGAATATTCAAATATACTTTGCCTAAAATAGTATCTGGTACTTTCTTCTGTATACCTCACTAAGGGCCAGGAAATACGTTAAGCATTTTAAATACAGTATGTAATTTTTTTTTCCTTCAATAATTCCATAGGGTAGGTACTGCCCTCATCTTACACTGCAGCTTAGGAAAGCACAGAGACTTTTCCAAGATCACACAGTCAATACAATGAAAGCAGCAGGCCCCATTCACTAGACTTCCTAAATAAATACACTGACTTATGCTCTGGAATCATGTTGAAACATGTAGTACTTTTTACATTCTGTAGAGTTTACAATCTCATATTCAATTCTCAAATATCTCAAGAACTGTCGAGGAAAAAAGAAGTCAGGTGGATGGCATGTGCTCCAGAGGAGAGAAATAGGACTGGTATGAAGAAGTTCCAAATAGATGGTACTTTAACATACGAAATGATCTTCTAAGAATCCTATCTGTTCGGAAAATGAGGAGATAATGCTATTTTGCTTGCAGTGCTGCTTTCATGGGCACATACACCTATCAAAACTCATCTAAGTATCACTTCCTATCTGCACACTTCACTATATAGAAAGTTAACGTATTTTTTAAATAAAGAGGCTGCTTCAAGACACAACGAGGCCTAACTATCACCTGCTGGAGACAGTAAGAAGGATTCCCGAATCAAGTGTAAAGGCCATGCTGCACACTATCTTATTACTCTTTCGGACTTCACAGTATTTTCGCTGGCAAATATAAAAAAGAATATGAAGTCACTTCCAGGTCTACATCTTTTAGGTTTTTTTTTTTTTAATTGCCTACTTTTTGTACTCCTATTGTCTCATGAGTCAAGAAGGACCTTCTAGAAGAACCAGCGATGAGCTGTTATCACATGTCAAACTAACATGTCACCTCACTAGAGGCCTCCCAGAGAGGATGTCCCCCAAAGAACTGCACTGGTCAAGAGCCTAGTCCAGAAACCTAATTTTGTCCGCACATCGAGAGTGTAGCACAAAAACAAAGTTTGCAACACTAACTGCAATCTTAGTATTTTTAAATAGGAAATGAAATTTCCAAGGGGATCAGACTCATTTGATCCTCCAGCCAGTGCACTGTTCTTTTAGCATGCCATGGAGGAAAATAACTATCATCAGACCACTGATTCATAATCCTACAGTCAAAGGGTGTTTTGTGACTCTAAATTTTAATGACATCTTTGGGCAACTCAGCCTTAAATCAGGTTACGGTTCCTAGGAGAAATCTTGACTTTAATAAAGAATTACATATGTTTGTCCTGGTTCATTATGCATTCATATTTTACTTGCCTAACAGGGAAATCTTTTGTTCCTTCATTTCCAAGTTCCCAAAAAGCACTGTGGTCCTTATGCACCGCAAAAGATGAAAACAAATGGAAATGTTACCTATTAAACATCCAGTGGATACTTTCTATGGTCTAGGAAATGTCAAATTATAGATACGACGGAGACCTGGTCTTAAGGACACTTGAAATCTGATAACAAAACTGAATGGATACCACGTAATCAGCAGACACAGACAGTTCTGTGACTGTATCTATCGGAACTACTTTTGAATTCCATCGATTCTTCTTTGACAGGGATATGTGCCCACATTAACTTTCTTTACTCATTTCCCTTGCATGTCTATTCTCATCAGAAGTGTCTGAATATCCACTAATTGTTGTCAATGCCAGATTCTCTGAGTCCCACAGTACATTTGACCACGAGCGATGCCAAATTAGAACATGGACAAAGGAGATAAATGCTCTTGGAGATGCAGCGACCTCTTCATTTTCAGGCATCAAAAACAGGGTAGGAATTAAATAAATTAGTATTTATTAAGTGCCTAATTTATGACAGGCTCCATTGTAGACATTTCATTCTCATTCAGTCTTTCTGTAATGTAACACATTCAATAATTACCCCCATTTTATTTTTTCCACTTCTATTGAGAAATAATTGACATGCATCACTCCAGAAGTTTAAGGCATACAGCATGATGGTGTGATTTATAAATATTATGAAATGATTACCACAATAATTTTAGTTCACATCCATCCATCTTCTCATATAGATACAAAGAAAGGAGCAAAGAAAAAAGGAAAAATTAATTTCCCCTTGTGATGAGAACTCTTAGGATTTATTCTCTTAGCAGCTTGTCTATCTACCCTACGGCAGTGTTAGCTGTAGTCATCAGGCTGTGCCTCACACACTAGTACTTATTTATCTTGTAACTGGAAGTTTGTGCTTTCGACCACTTTTCTCCAATTCCCCTTTTCTCACCGTCCACCCCTGGCAACCGTTAAGTCTGAGGTCTTTTTTTTTTTTCTTTAGAAGTTTGGCTGCTGCTGTTGTTATTTTTATTAGATTCCACGGATAAGTGAGATCAAGCAGTATTTGTCTTTCTCTTACTTCGCTTAGCATAGTGTACTCAAGGGCCACCCATGCTCTCACAAATGGTAGGATTCCCTTATTTTTTATGGACGAATAATATTTCACTGTAAATATAGCACAACTTCATAATCCCTTCATCCACTGATGGACGCCCAGATTGTTTGTATGTCTTGGATGTTGCAGATGATGCTGCTACGAACGCAAAGATATAGGTATCTTTTCAAGTCAGTGTCTTCATTTCCCTTGGTCCTATTTCCAGAAGTGGAATTGCTGTATCATATAGTAGTTGTATTTTTAATTTTTGAGGATCCTCCATACTGTTTTCCATAGTGATTGCACCAATTTACATTCCCACCAACAGTTCACAAGGTTCCCTTTTCTCCACATCCTCACCAGCACTTTTTACCTCTTGTCTTTTTGATGATGGCCATTCTAACGGGTCTAAGGACATGGCTCATTGTGGTTTTAACTTGCATTTCCTTTTTTTTTTATTTTTTTATTTTTATTTTTTTTTAATGTTTATTTATTTTTGAGAAAGAGAGAGACAGAGCATGAACAGGGGAGGGGCAGAGAGAGAGGGAGACACAGAATCTGAAGCAGGCTCCAGGCTCTGAGCTGTCAGCACAGAGCCCGACGCGGGGCTCGAACTCACGGACCGTGAGATCATGACCTGAGCCGAGGTCAGACGCTTAACCGACTGAGCCACCCAGGCGCCCCTAACTTGCATTTCCTTAATGACTAGCAATGTTGAGCATCTTTTCATGTACCTGTGCAACTTTCACTTATCTTCTTTGGAGAAATGTCTACTCAGGTCCTTTGCTTATTTTTTAATTGGGTTGATGTTTTGCTCTTGAATTGTGTAAGTTCTTTACACACTGCAGTTATTACTCCCATATGGAATATATGGTTTACATTTTTTTTCCATTCTGTAGGCTGTCTTTTCACTTGGCTGGAGGTTTCTTTCAGGAGGCATCACACTTCCCGGTTTCAAGCTACACTATAAATCTATAGTTATCAAAACAGTACGGTACTGGCATAAAAACACACCGACCAATGCAACAGAAATAAAAGCCCAGAAATGAATCCAAGCATATACTATCAACTATTATTTGAGAAGGAAGCCAAGAACACTCAATGGAGAAAAGACAGTCTCTTCAATAAATAGTGCTGGGAGACCTGGATATTCACATGTACGAGAATGAAACTGGATCCCGATCTTATACCACAAACAAAAATTAAATCACAATGGATTAGAGACTTATATATAAGACCTGAATCCATGAAACTCCTAGAAGGAAGTTCTTCTAGGAATACAGCTCTTTGACATGGTCTGGGTAATGATTTTCTGGATAGAACACCTCAAAACACAAGCAGCAAAATCCTAACTGAGCAAGTGGGACTACATCCAACTAAAAAGCTTCTATCCCCAGTGTATGGAGACAGGAGGTGAACTAAAAAAGATGACCTAACTAACGGTCGCACAACTACAGCATAGCAGGGCTGGCATTTGAACCTCATCTGCCTGATTTGAGTGGCTGCTTTCTATCCACTGCCGATCGTCCGTGCCCTCCTGATATTCTTGCCCTTTTATAATGGTAAAATATTATGTCTTTTAGGATGGAAAAACACATTGCTCTTTAAACTCCCTGAAAGCTTTCTCCAGCCCACACTGAAAATTATAGACACCCAAAATTGACCAGAATCATCATCCATAACCTTTACTCCCAACCACCCAAACTGCTACATAATAAGATGGTGAAGCTCTAGAACATAATTGCACAATAGTGAACCAAATTCTAAAACGTAATTAGACAACACTGGGAAAAATTCTGTAAATATTCTCAGCTGTGCCATGAAAACTTTATAAAGCAAAGGAAGAGACAGATCTCAAGTGTCAGCTGCTGCCTTCAGGGAAGCCACCTGCCATGGCCATTCTCCAGAGAGCTTACCAAGCAAAGATACCAACTTTGTGGGGGCCAAATCAGATCTGGAATGCTTAGAGAAACAACATGTCTAATATGCCTCCAAGCATGTGGGAATAGATCATCCAGGAAAGGCATCTATTCATTCCAAACATGTCACTAAACACCTACTCAAGCTAGTATTTGTTCTAAGCACTAAATCCAACATGAATGAGAGAGATAGTCCCTCAAATGGAAATGTAGGTACGCCTTAATTCTTTTTGACTACAGTCAAGTATACTGGGTCCAATAAACTGCTGGCTGAGCATAAAGAAGTGAATGAAATAGACCCAAATGTGTGCCCTCAGAAAACTGACATTCTGAAGGGACAGAAGAACAAGTAAATAAATAAAGCAGCAAATTATGCCAGATGACGACTAGGAGTTTCAGGTCTCACTCTCAGAAAATAAGAGAACTGCTATATAGAAAATTAGGAAGGATACAGAACTGAAAAATACAATCAACCAATAGGATCTAATTGACATATAGAGAACCCTTCACCCAACAACAGCAGAATACGTATGTTTTTTCCAAGTAGTTATGGGACATTCACCAAGGTAGATTATGCCCTCATCCATAAGACAAACCTCAGATAATTTTAAAAAAATACTTAATTCATGTAAAGTTCTCTAACCACAATGGAATCAAACTAGAAATCAAGAGAAGGACAACATGAAGGCTATCTCTAAACTCTTGGAAATTAAAGAAAGCACTTCTAAATAATCCATGGATAAGAGAAGAAAGCCGGAAATACAATTTTGAAAATACATAAAATATATGAGATGCAGCTCAAGCTGTTCTGTAAGGGGTATTTATGTAAATGCTTTAATAGAGAACAAAGATCACTAACAAACTCCTACCTCAAGAAACTACAAAAAGAAGAGCAAAGTGAACACAAACCAAGCAAGACAAAAGAAAATGTGAAGAGTAGAAATCAATGAAATTAAAAAAAAAAAGTACAGAAAAGCAATGATACAAAAAGCAAGGAGACACAAATCACCAGCAACACCTATGTAAATGGCTGAAATAAAAAGTAGTAACGCCACCAAAGATTGACAAAATGCCGAAAAACGGGCGCACTCATACATGGCTGGTAAAGATGAAAAATGGTACAGTCACTCGGGCAAAGAGTTTTGCAGTTTCTTATAAAACTAAATATTCAATTACTATACAACCCAGCAATTGCACTCTTGGGCATTTATCACAGAGAAAATTATGCTGAAATAAAAACCTGTACACAAATGCTCTGAGAGGCTCTATTTGTAACAGCCCCAAATTGGAAAGAGCTGTTGTGTCTTTCAATGGATGAACGAACAATCTATGGTACATCTACCACTCAACAACAACAACAACAACAACAACAAAGGACTATTGACACATGCAACAATCTGGATGACTCTCCAGGAATTGGGACAAATGGGGGGGGGGGGTGTCAATTACATACAGTATGATTCCACTTATTTTGGAAATGACAAAATGTTACAAAATAGAAAAGAGGGAGGTATCATTATAAGAGGGAACACAAAGGATCTTTGTGGTGATAGAAATGGTCTGTATCTCAACAGTGGTGGGAGATAGAGAAACCTACCCGTGTTAGAATTTTATTTAACTAAAAACATACACCACACACAAAAGAGTACAGTGAAAATCAAGGAAATCTGAGTAAGATTCATGGGTAGTAGCCATGTCAATATCCTGGTTGTGATACTGTACTACAGGTTAGCAAGATGTTACCTCTGGAGGGAAAAGGGATTAAATGTAGTCAGGATCCTTCGGTATTATTTCTTACAACTGCACGTAAATCTATAATTATCTCAAAATAAAAAGTTTTTGGGGGCACCTGGGTGGCTCAATTGGTTAAGCGTCTGACTTCGGCTCAGGTCATGATCTCATGGTTCCTGAGTTCGAGCCCCACGTAGGGCTCTGTGCTGACAGCTCAGAGACTGGAGTCTGCTTCAGATTCTGTGTCTTCCTTTCTCTCTGTCCCTCCCCTGCTCACACTCTGTCTCTTTCTCAGAAGTTGAATAAACATTAAAACAATTTCAAAATAAAAAGTTTTTTTTAAAGTAATGCACCAAAACAAAACAAAACAAAACTGTAGGAATGACATTGACAGTAAGGAAAGGGAAATGTGTTTTAACGCTATTGCCTTGTATTAGATCAGCTTTTGATACCCCTAGCCTTGTAGTTTGGTTTGAATATCTTAGAACACACATTCTTTTTCTGGACTATGCCTCACTTCCCTACACATTCGGCTAAGAATGCTGGCAGTTTCAAAGAAAATAGAAGAATAGACAGATGGTGTTCTGGAAAAAAAAAATTCATAGACCTAAATATGAAAAACCCTGGCAAGGAAAGAATGTCACCAACCAAAATCAGAATCATGTTTTAGTGGAATGGAAGATTTATTTTGCCTAGCACACACGAAGGATTACCTAGGAATTATGGAACTATGCTATGAAAAGTAAACATTTAGTTTGAGGAATCCTCAAAAAAAAATAGCTACACTTATCAGAAAAAAAAAAAAGGCAAAGTGCTGGTCTCATACATAATACAGTAAATCTCCCAACTCAAGGACTATGAAGAGTTAAAAAAAAATACACAAAACTCTAAATGAAATTACAACTATTTGGGGGGCACCTAACTGGCTCAGGTGGTAAACCACGTGACTCTTCATCTCAGAGTCACGACTTCAAGCCCTACATTGGGGATGGAGTCTACTTAAAAAAAATTAAAAGTATCTTTCTAACTTCATGTAGTTCCAAAATAGGTGAAGCGCATACAGTTACATTTAAAAACAAACACTAACGGAAAACAACACTCTCCATATTTTATATGAGACTTATTTACAAACAAACAAAAAAGGCTTATTGCATCCAAGTGTCATGAATCAGAATTTTTACATTGGTGTAATTTTAGCACTGTGAATTGCTTTTAATATCTCAGTTACCACATTTTGGGTTAATTCTCAATGAATGTGAATTTTTAAAGATAACAAGAGAAGGTCATAAATACAAAGTACATTAGAAGCAATCTACTCTCCTCTTACCTTTGTATGTTTCTGAACCTGATGCTAACAATAAGGAAATAAGTATCTCTTATTACCATTCGACAAGTCAGATCTAGGGAGCCTTCACAGACAAGTTTCCCTATACCCTAAAAACCTGTGTCACCAAAAGTTACGAATATAAAATATCCTGCAGATATGTGTCCTAATTTACCTTTGACAGATACCTTTCTGAAACGCCAATTACTGTTACGCTGAGCTAGGAGACGTAAGATTCATAACATCCACTTCCTGTAAGAATGGTAACAGCCTGTAGTAAAAAGTGTGAAAAGACATTAATAGAAGACATACGACACTTTCTATTGGCAACTTTGACACCTTTTTTAAATTCTAAAGAAAGCTGTGAATAAACGATCCGCTTAGAAATCCTGCTTATTCAATTCTGCTTGAAGGTAAACAGAGCACCATTTGGGAACAGAAGCACCAAACCTCATCAAAGTAAGGTATAACAACATCTGGAAAATTTGTTCTTAATAAACAAAATGAACCTGTACCTTTTATTCCATTTTGCCTAACGGGCAAGAGACAAAAATACCAAGAATTCATACAAACTATTGATGGTGAAAAGCCCAACACCAACTAAAGAGGTCATCAAGAATTTCCCCCTAAATTTTAGATAAGCAACCATCTCACCGATGCAAATTCAAAGTTCTGAGCCAATTGTTCCTGAGCAAATTAACATGTTCTCGGTCCCGTGGAGCCGAACGTGCACGAAACCTGCCCTGTGTAAACCTGCCCAAGTCGTGGGCCCCTCCGTCCGCCCGCACCAAGAACCTGGCGCTCACTCTCGGCTCCTCCCTTCTCTCGTCCCTCACATCTGGTCAGCGACACGTTTACTGCCTCTATGCTGTTAGCAGGCCCTCCCCCTCAGCCGGCCCTCCTGCCCTCCTGCCCTCAGCATCTCTTGCCACAACACTTACTGCGCGGTCGCCTGGGTTCCTGGGAAGCACCAGTCCAGGCCGCTCTCTGGGTCGCCGAGAGCGTCAGGCAACCGACCTCACACACCTGAAAACACGGCTTTCTTGCCAACGCAACCCCTTCGCCCGGCCTTGCACCATCTGGTCGCCGCCCACCTCGCCGGCTCCTACTTGTCAACACCGCACCCCGTCACCTCTCACCATGTACGCTCCGGTCACGGAGCTACACGCTACGTGGGGCCAAAGTCCACACTCCCGGGCTTCAATAACACCATCTGCCCAGAGCTTCCTTCCCTTCACATCCTGCTCCCTCAAGCTCACTAGCAGCATCGAAGGGAACGAGGAGTTGGTCTTCCTGGACAGCCCCATCCCCAGTCCCCAGGGCGGTACGTGGCCCACAGTAAGCGCGTGCAGAGTTTTGCAAAGCTCAGCCTACGATCGGTACACATTGGTTCCATTCATATTCCTTTGTCCAGAAGCCAGATGCACGGCACATCAAACTCCAAGGCGGGCTGGGGAAGAAAGTATGTGCCCAAGGACAGGAAATAATAGACTTGGATGAGTCACCCGCACTCTGCCACATCAGAGAACTGTCACAGAAACACAACGTCGACAAGAAAAATAAAATCCAAACGTGCAAAACCAAAGGAGAAAAGCTACTTTGGCTTGAAGTAGAAATCTACTACAAGTTGAATTTAAACCAACAGGGAAGTAAATGAAAAAAATATTGATGGTGAACATTAAGTTACAGAAACATTAGGTGTCTAGATGTTTCAGAGGGGACGGTATCAATCTTTCATTTGTGTAATTAAACTACTTCAGGATCTTCTTTTTAAGAAGCTAGGATAATAATGATGGCAAAGATGGCACGCATAAAAATCTACTTACGAAATACCAATGCAATAATCGTAAATAAAATCAGTAAACGGAAGACACAGTCCACCGAAAGAATAAATCATACCTAAGTGTGGTTAACTCCAAGAATATAAGAATGTTCAGTATTAGAATTTTCATTTTTTTAAATAATTTTTCATGTTTATTTATTTTTGAGATGGAGAGACTGAGAAAGAGTGCAAGTGGGGGAGTGGCAGAGAGAGGAAGACACAGAACCCGGAGCAGGTTCCAGGCTCTGAGCTGTCATCAGAGAGTCCGACAAAGGGCTCAAACTCACACACCGTGGCATCATGACTTGAGCCATCATCAGACGCCTAACCGACTGAGCCACCCAGACAATTCTAGAAATTTCTTCATATAAATCGTATTAATAATTCTAATAAGTCAAATGAGAAAAATCATATCATTCTCTACATAGACAAAAAGATGGCATTTGATAGAATTCCAAACCCACTTTTTTTTTTAATTTTTTTTTTAACGTTTATTTATTTTTGAGACAGAGAGAGACAGAGCATGAACAGGGGAGGGGCAGAGAGAGAGGGAGACACAGAATCTGAAATGGGCTCCAGGCTCTGAGCTGTCAGCACAGAGTCTGACGCGGGGCTCGAACTCACGGACTGTGAGATCATGACCTGAGCTGAAGTCGGACGCTTAACCGACTGAGCCACCCAGGTGCCCCCCAAACCCACTCTTAATAAAAACAAAGTTTTCATAATACATAAAAACTAACTAAATATGTTAATCCCTAAATGTTATAAATCAATGGAAAAAATTATATAATAACTGGAAGCTTAGAAAAATCTGAAAATGTGTAACAAATAGTAGCATAATGTGTACAAAATGTGTACATAATGTGTACAAAATAATAACCAGTTAAAAAAAGATACTGTTTAAATAGTAGCTACAAGAATAAAGACCTACAGGGGCGCCTGGGTGGCTCAGTCGGTTGAGCGTCCAACTTCGGTTCATATCTCACAGTTCGTGGATTTGAGCCCCTCGTCGGGCTCTGTGCTGAGAGCGCACAGCCTGGAGCCTGTTTCGGATTCTCTGTCTCCCTCTCTCTCTGCCCGTCCCCTACTCACACTCTGTCTCTCTCTCCTTCAAGAATAAACAAACATTTTTAAAAACCTTTTAATAAAAAAAAGAATAAAGACCTAGAAATAAACTTAACAAGAAATGTACAAGATCGGTATCAGAAAGAAAATATAAGTAAATAAAAGAACTTAACTTGTTTCTGTCCTGGCAGATTCAGTATCGACATGAAATTAATTCACTACAAGTAATTCCAGATCTCAGGAAATTTCAATAAAATAACAGTAGATACATGTAATAACTAAACAATAGTGTTTCTAAAGTTCATCTGGAGAGCTGAACACACAGATATAAGAAAATTCTGGAAAAAGTAATGTAGTGAGTGAAGAATAGCTCTACCTGACAGTAAAGCACATAATCAAGTTACAGTAGTTAGAAGACTATGATAGTGGTGAAGAAGCAGATGGATAATACAACGGGATAATGAGTCCAGGAGACACAAGCAGAGCCCTATCTTGTGGTATCGCCATTCAAATGATAAGGGTTCAATTGATACAAAATTTCATCTAGTACTCCTGCTTTGGTTTAGAAGACCTCACCCGTATTTCAATCAATGAGAATTGCCTCCGAGCAACAGAGTGCTGTGGAACTGGAGCCGAAAGGCAGACTCTTCGCAACTGTGTACTTGGTGCGTATTCTACCGGGTTTTCCTCTAAAATACTCCAGAGTACAGGGGCACCTGGCGGGCTCAGATGGTTAAGCATCCAACTCTTGATTTCAGCTCCGGCCACGATCTCGAGGTTCCTGGGACCGAGCCCCGCCCTGGGCTCTGCGCTGACAGTGCTGAGCCTGCTTGGGATGCTCTCACTCTTTGCCCCTTCCCCACGCACGCGCACGCAGGCGCGCTGTCTGTCTGTCTCTCTCTCTCTCTCTCAACAAACACGAAAAGAGTTTTAAGTCAACACAACGTTCCAGTATGTATTTATAAGTTCTTCATTTACACAGAGTTCGTTGTTTTCTTTTTACCTAAAAAATGTATTACTTAAATATTCAGAATCATATGAATGCTTTGTATGTCAGGATTATTTTCAGATTACAACAGCAACCGACAGGTATAAAGGAGGATAATGAGTACAGGTACACTGCCATGTTACAGAGAAATTAACTAATGAAACCTGTTAGGTCATGTCATAATAGCTAAATACTAATTATTGAAGTTATTGTATTGATTGCAATAAGGTGTGAGATGGTTTTAACATAAAGTCTTGAGACTCGGGTCACCCCATAATTTTTTGCCACTGAAAAAGTAAGATTTTTCCACTTAGAGCAACATACCATCGGAACACAAGGGAATAGTTCTGCATAACAAAGGGGGCACTGTAAAAGGAGAGAAAGATATGGCTTACTCAAAAAAAAAAAACAATGTGCATCGGCCATAGCAACATCTTTCTAGACAGGTCTCCTGAGGCAAGGGAAACCAAAACAAAAAATAAACCATGGGGACTATATCAAAACAAAAATCTTCCGCAAAGCAAAGGAAACAATCATGATGACTAAAAGGCAACCTACTGAGTGGCAGAAGATATTTGCAAATGACCTGTTAAGGGTTAAAAAAAGAATTTATACAACTTGACACACACACACACACAAAACCCACAAATAACCCAATTTAACAACGGCAGAATACACAAGCTAACATTTCACCAAAAAAGACACCCAGATGGCCAACCGACCCTTGAAAAGATCAACATCACTCATCATTCAGGGGAAATGCAAATCAAAACCATAACCAGGCATCAGCTTACACCTGTCAGAAGGGCTAAAATCAAAAACACAAAAAACCACAAGTATGGCAAGGATGTGGAGAAAAAGGAATCCTCCTGTGCTCTTGGTGGGAATGTACATGGTGTAGCCACTCTGGGAACCAGGATGGAGGTGCCTCAAAAAATCAAAAATAGAACTACCATATACGATCCAGTAATTCCGCTACTGGATACTTACCCGAAGAATAATTAACACACTCATTCAAAAGGATACATGCAGCCTCTACGTCAACTGCAGCATTATTTACAATACCGAAATTTTGAGAGCAGCCCAAATGTCATCAAAAGAGGAATGGATAAAGACGACGTGGTGTATATACACACTGGAATATTAAAAGAGAAGGAAACCTTGCCATATGCAACAACATGGATGGAGCTAGAGAGTTGGACAAAGCAAGGTAAGTCAATCAGAGAAAGCCAAATACCGTATGATTTCACTCCTATGTCGAATTTAAAAACAAAACCAACAAACAAGGAACCAATCAAGAGACAAACCAAAAAACAAACTCTTAACTATAGGGAACAAACAGATGGGTTACCAGAGGGGAGGTAGGGGTGGGATGGGTGAAATAGGTCAAGGGGATTAAGAGCACACTTACCATGATGCACACTGAGTAATGTATGGAATTGCTGAATCACTATATTGTACACCTGAAACTAATACAACCCTGTAAGTTAACTAACTGGAATTAAAAGAATAAATAAACAGGGTCACCATCTAGGAAATGATAAAATCATATCCTTGTGTCATTCCCTATATTACAATTAATTCCAGGCGAATCAATGATGTAAATGTAAAAACATTTTAAAAGCTCCGGAAGAACACAAGAGAAATTTTCAGTATAATGTCATAGAACATATGCCACAACTATCTTCTTCACAGATATAGTCCCAGCAACCCAGTATCTTAACAAATACTTGTTGAATTAGAATGAACTGAATTGAATACCAGATCTTAAAGGAGTAGAGCCACATTCTAAAGTGTTCACTAAAGGTGCAAATAAGAACCTGATGTCAAAGAGTCTTGGGGAAAACATGTCACTGCATCTTGTAGCAAATGCTTAAACTGGAGACAAAGACACCCTCAAGACCCCCATCTGAGAAAAGCCAAGGGTTTCCTGACAGTGGAATGAGCCCTCAGCCGAATTCCACAGGACAGTGCCTTGCCCTCTCTTGCTCCTTGACTCGGCACATCTGTCATCCTCAGCAACTGCCCTGCTGACGTGCGGCCGATGTACTTCCCATTCTGGCTCCATGGCACACCTCCAAAAGGGCTACTTTTGGTGACTCCATCTGCCAATACATGTAGAGTGTGTCACACAGACAAGCTTGCCCATGACTCTGCGAGAGCCGGCGAATGCTTTAAGAATGATCTAGCGCAAAGCTTCAAGTGGCGTGGCAAAGCTATGGAACGCTGAGAAACAGCAGCTGCCGTCAGACCAGCTCAGCAGGAAGCTATTAGGACTGGGGCAGCTCATTCTGAGCAAAGGCATCTGTCCAACTGCAGCTGAGGCATCTTTAACAACAGCGGCAGGCTTTGTTCCAGAGCTGCTCTGCCCAATAAGCAAGCCTCCTGTGGTTTCAAGAGAGAAGCATCTCAAGTCCCAGATAGATCTTTTCCAACCCCCCTGAGCTAATGATCATCTTCAATCAGTGCTAACAACCTGAAAACAAAAAACTATACAAAATATCTGCAGCAGGATTTGGATTCACAGTCAAGGTCTTGGTCTTGGTCCGAAACTTGAAGCTTCTCCAAGAGGAGACTCAGCTGGAAGTTTTCCCACAATGCCACTGCCCTCACTCAACGTTCACCTTTTCTACTATTGGCATCATACGTTAATCAGCCTGCAAGGATTTTCTGAGGACCCATAATGAACCTGACACAGTACTAGTCCCTGATGAGGACTTCAAGATTTCCAAGGCACATACTTCAGTCTTCTAGGAGCTTAAAAAGTTTCCTCAGAAAAGTAAACTTTAGTCACATTAAATGCTGGGGGAAGGATTAAACACAAGAAGCGTGGTAATGATCTTCATTCCAGTGAACAGAAGCACAGAGAAAGGAGAAATGCAGACAGGGAAGTAGGATGTGATCTGGGTCTTGCAGGGAGGGGGGGTGGGGTGGGGAGGCAGAGGGAAAAGGAAGAACACTGTGGGTAGGAGGAACAGGATGAGTGGGGGCTCACAAGTGGGGGAGAGCTGGCATGAAATTCAGGTCATCGCATCTGGTGAGAACTCATGAATCTGCATCTACAGGGAAGCTATTTGATGCTCATGATTTTGTCTTGGGTTTCCTTTAAGTTGTCAGTCCACTGCACCAGGGTAGCTGCAAACTGTCCCATATTATTTGAAATGGCTTCTTGAAAATCACAAGCCGGACTCTTACTCAGAACCAAATGTGAGAGCCCTGAGGGATCACAGCACTCATGCAGGCCATGCCTTCCTTTCACGGATTCAGGAAGGTTGCCCCACGGGGTCACAACCAGTGGGGAAGAGCTACCTGCTCTCCAGATAAACTCATTCAGAGACTTTTTTGTTTTTTCCTCCAAGCCATGTTTCTTCGCATTTTAAGCTTGGCAGCTTTTCCCTCTGGTCCCACCACTTCACCAAAGACTGTGTTCCTTAAGAGCAGGGACATCCATCAGTTTTCTCTAGCACAGAATAATTATTAAGCGTGAACTGTGTGCAAGGCATTTGGGCTAATATGATCGATGATACTAAAAAAAATTTTTTTAATGAAACAATCACATTCTTGCTTGTAGCCAGAGAGCCAAATCCAAATGGATACTTTTGCTGTTGAGTCGCATATGTATTAAGGGATTTCTATGTGGGAACATGGGAATCCGAAGGAAGAGTTGGGGAAGGAGGCGAAGACACGTCAAATTCACTGCGATACAGTACGTTCGCTGCAACGACATCAGCAAGCTGAGGCTGCTGACAAAGGAGAAGTGACCCAGCTCCAGCCAGACGTCACGGAGTCTTCACGAAAGACCTCCTATCTGAACTGGGTCCTCAAGAATGAATAGAAGTCACCTGGGTGAACAAAGTGGGGGGGGGGGACAGCAAGACAACATGGCATGTTCAGAGAGCTGAAGCAGTTGATCAAACAGGTTGCTGCACTCCAGGAAGGATAAAAGCAAAAACCGTCGAGAAAGTCAAAGGTCAAACCATCAGGGTCCTGGCACATCAAGCCATAGAATGTGACGTTTATCACAAAGGCTACAGGGACCCACAGAAAATTTCAAGTATAGCAGTGACATGAGCAGACGGATCATGCTGGTAATTGGGGGAGACAAGGCTGCAAGCAAAAAGACCAGTTGGTGTCACGTCAGGCAAGAGATAATGATGGATTTTTACGGGGTTTGGTGTATAAATGAGTGGAGATGATTGAAAAAGAAAGATCATTAAAGATGATTCCTGGCTTTCTAATTTGTGTGACTGCAACCACCAAGATCAAGAATCCTAAAGAAGACAAGTTCATGCTAAAGTAGACTGACTGTAAGAAACGTTTGTGACATCTGTCTGGGGACGCCGAGCCCACAGAAAGATTAAGAAGTATTAAGTTCAGAGGAGAGAACTGGGCTTCAGGGGTGACCAGCCTAGGAGTAGTGAAGTTAGGAAAGTAGATGACAACACTAGTAAGAAAATATAGGTTGACAATTGACATCTGAGCTAAATGGAGCCCCAGAAAGCAGGAGCCCCAGAAAGCAGGAATCGTCAACCGTGGGTAAGGGGAGAAGAAAGAGTGACAAAATGGAGAAGGAATGGTCAGAGGGGATTTACAGGGACAACGGGGAAGAGAGGAGGCCATGATCACCAGTTTCGGTATGACAGTGGAGTCAAATAGATAAATCTAGAGGCATTCATTGGATTTGCAAGTAGGAACTCACTGGTGACTATACCAAGATCTATTTCCAAAAGAAGGGGGGGTGGGGTGAAAGAGAAGGCAGTTTGCAATGAGTTCTTACAGTAACTGGTAGTGAGGAAATGAAGAAAAATCATCGACATTTAGGTGAAAAGAGGAGGAAAGATCAGATGCTATCTTGAAGGAGATAGTGTCCAAGAAGGATTTGTGGGTTTGTTTTATACACACACACACACACACACACACACACACACACACACACAATTTATTGTCAAATTGGTTTCCATACAACACCCAGTGTTCATCCCAACAGGTGCCCTCCTCAATGCCCATCACCCACTTTCTCCTCTCCCCCACCTCCCATCAACTCTATTTGTTCTCAGTTTTTATGAGTCTCTTATGGATTGCCTCCTTCCCTCTCTGAAACTTTTTCCCCCCTTCCAATCCCCCTTGGTCTTCTGTTGAGTTTCTCAGGATTCACATATGAGTGAAAACATATGGTATCTTTCTCTGCCTGACTTATTTCACTTAGCATAACACTCTCCAGTTCCATCCACGTTGCTACAAATGGCCAGATTTCATTCTCTCTCATTGCCAAGTAGTATTCCATTATAAACCACATCTTCTTTATCCATTCCTCAGTTGATGGCACATTTAGGCTCTTTCCATAATTTGGTTATTGTTGAAAGTGCTGCTATAAACACTGGGGTGCACGGGCTCCTATGCATCAGCACTCCTGTATCCCTTGGGTAAACTCCTAGCAGTGCTGTTGCTGGGTCATAGGATAGGTCTATTTTTTAATTTTTTGAGGAACGTCCATACTCTTTTCCAGAGCAGCTGCATCAGTTTGTATTTCCACCAACAGTGCAAGAGGGTTCCCATTTCTCCACATCCTCTCCAGCATCTACAGTCTCCTGATTTGTTCATTTTAGCCACTCTGACTGGCATCAGGTGCTACCTCAGTGTGGTTTTGATTTGTATCTCCCTGATGAGGAGTGACATTGAGCATCTTTTCATGTGCCTGTTGGCCATCTGGATGTCTTCTTTAGAGAAGTGTCTATTCATGTCTTCTGCCCATTTCTTCACTGGATTATTTGTTTTTTGGGTGTGGTGTTTGGTGAGTTCTTTATAGATTTTGGATAAAATTTTGAATTTTTTAACATGTGTTTATGTGATCAGAAAAAGGAATCAGGAAAGAGAGAGGCTCAAGATAAAGGAGAGAGTGGGGGCTAAATGATGGAGTAAGTTCCCAGAAGCAGCAATGGGATAGAGAAACAAAGCAGCAGGTAGAGTTGACAAGTCTGCCCTTAGGTTGTATTTAGAACATTCTTGTGAGTCTGAAGATCAGATGGTAAGATAGATCTGGATACAGATACATTTGTACATGGGGCAAGCAGAGAGGAAATACTTCATGATTTAAACTTTTTCGTTAAAACAGGAATTTCATCTTAATAAGGGGCAGGGAGGACAACATAATCTGGTGACCACGGAGTTTCTGAGAGCCGTGGTAACACCCGTTGAAGAGATCGGCTGTGATATTGGCGGGGCACCAGGGGGAGGCCACAGGGGACAGCATCAACAACGCTTCCCAGGAGAGATTCCCCTGGACCCAAGGTGTGGGCAAGCGCCAGCAAGCCACAACCTTGGCCTGTGTAGGGTTTACAGCCGTATGGTCAGGGAGGAAGGAGATAAAAGGGGACCGGCAGGCAACCCTCCAGTTGTAGAAATTGAAACGCTGCCCCGAATACTGACCAGTGAAGGAGAAAACCTTACCCTGAGCACGCAGATCTGGGAATGATACACGAAACTCAGAAAGCCCCCAGCGGTTCGGTGATGCAGTCAGGACACAAATCTGCCCCCAGACACGGGAAGACAACGAGTAGTTCAGCTCATTTCTCAGTGATCCAAGAAACACTCTCAGAGGAGCTGACTCGTACCTGAGGGAAAGCCACCGGAAAAAAGAACCACGCTGAGGATTGCCGAAACACTGTGCGTACGAGAGAGATGGCCGACCTCATGGGACCCAGAGGAACCCAAACCCAAAAAGTGCTATACCAGCAAAGTTTAACTTCTACAGGTGAGGGCATCACCAGAGAACGCAAGGTCTAGAGAGAGTCCGAAATTTTCCTCAACTCAACGCAGCTCAGAGAGAGGCCAGACCTTGCAGTCTTCATGGTAACAGCATAGGAGGGAGCACTTTGATCCATGAGCCCAGAACACTATTACCACAAGTCAGTTCTTCCATGGACATTTTCTCCCAACTGCCTAATAACACAGTAAACAAGTAGAACAACAACAACAAAATACTAACTCCATACAAAATGAAGACATGAAAAAAAAAGTTGGAAAAGAACATTATAACACTTGGACAAATTAAAGAAAACACATCTTAAAATGTGGCCACAAAGCAGAAAACTTTATTCAATTGAATCAAAATTAAGTCATCTAAATTTCAAGAATTATTAAAGATTTGAAACAACAGCACAAGAAATAGCAAAGCTCAGATATTGTACAACTAGGAAGAAGAATATAAAAAGAAGCAACATTTCAGAAAATTCTTATCTAAGAAAATTCAGAATCTAAGAATGAATTAAAGAAACACCAGAATGAATTAAAATAAAAAATGTACCCTAGAGGAAATACAAAACAGAGGGGAAATAAATAAAATACTAATACTAATAATAATAATAATAAATCAGTCAGAAATTTTCAAATTGTTATATGGTTAAAGAAGAGTAAGTAAGTTGGGGGGCCTGGGTGGCTCAGTCGGTTGATCATCCGACTTCGGCTCAGGTCATGATCTCACGGTCTGTGAGTTCAAGCCCCGATTCGGGCTCTGTGCTGACAGCTAGGAGCCTGGAGCCTGCTTCGGATTCTGTGTCTCCCTCTCTCTCTGCCCCTCCCCCACTCATGTTCGGTCTCTCTCTCTCTCTCTCTCTGTCAAAAATAAACATTAAAAAATTAAAAAAAAAAGTAAACATGCAATTTGTACCCTTCCAAAAAAAGAAAAATAAAATAGAGATGTTTAAAATTATACGTCAAGAAAAATTTCCTGAAGTAACAGAAACCTTGCATCTATATATTGAAAAGTATAGTGTTGCCATGGAAACCTGATCCAGAAGTGTCAACACAAAAACATTTCTTAGTAAAAGCCACAGCCTTTAAATACAAGGAAAGGTCCCATGGGTATCTGTAAAAAAGTCTAAATCTTGTATTGGCAAAGAACATCAGCACAGATTTGACATCCAACTTCACTACAATTTCATACTGGTCAAGAATGTAGTACTCTTAACCTACTCAAAGAATGAAAGTATAAATGAGGGTTTAAAATCTATCCAAAATTTTCTTCAATCTAGAGGTCACAGACAACGTGGACCCTGGAGAATATGGTCTAACATGCAGCATAGGGGAGGGACAGTAGAGAAAAAAAGAAATGGTTAGTAGTTACCCTCAGTACTGGTCATACCAGAAAATCAATAGGTGCTACTAATTAAGAGGTGACCCAAAGTATCCGACAAAGAAATGTCTATTTTAACAAATACCCAAACTTTCAAATAACAAAAGAAACACCAATACAAAGCAAAGATGTGAGTTGAAAGTGAAAGCAAAGTAATTCAACACCAAACATACCCCCCATCATGTCACTAAGTGCATGAGGGCTTAACTCATACAAAAAGGAAGGAAGGAAGGCAGGAAGACAGGCAGGCAAAACTATTCTCCTATTGGTTTCTTTTAGACCCAGATAAATTAAGTCGACAAAAGCAGTTATTAAGGACATTGAAGATACAAAAAACCAACAAGATAGATCTCATTGACATATATTGAATGCCATTTTCTAGTAGAGAATGCACCTTCTTTTAACATTTACAAAAATTAATACGGTAGTCCACAAAGAAAGTGATAAATTTGTAAAGATAACAGTGTGTTCTGACCATAATGCAATAAAACTAGGAATTAGTAAGATCTTTGAAGAGTCTTTCCAACCAGGGGTGCCTGAGTGGCTCAGTCTGTTAAGCATCTGACTTCAGCTCAAGTCATGGTCTCACAGTTTGTGACTTCAAGCCCTGTGTCGGGCTCTGTGCTGATGGCTCAGAGCCTGGAGCCTGCTTGGGATTCTCTGTCTCCCTCTCTCTGCTCCTCCCCCACTCCAGCTGTCTCAAGTATAAATAAACATTAAAAAAATTTTTTTAAAGGCATTCCGCTTGGTGGTGTAAATAAACAAAAAACCTCATTTAAATATCATGTCAAGGAAAAAATATAAAAAGGAATTGCAGAACTTCTGGTGGGCAACAATAAATACAATGCAATATGTTATACCCAGGGGATACACCTAGAGTAAATTCTCAAATAAAACTTCATTACTTTATTATCTGTATCAATAAAAAAAAAATGGGTTAACCGCTCAACTACAAAAGGGAGGGAAAGAACTACAAAGAAAGTCAAAAGAAAGCAAAATGAAAGAATTATCTGTGCTGACAGCTCAGACCCTGGAGCCTGCTTAGGATTCTGTCTCCCTCTCTCTGTCCCTCCCATGTTCACACTCTCTTTCAAAACTAAATAAAACATTAAAAAAAATTTTTTAAAGATAAAGGCAGAAATAAATTAGAAAATGGAATATATAGCATCAATAAAGAAATAATCTTATCTTCTGAAAAACATGAATAAAATGGACACATTTACAGGTTTTTTACTAAGCAAGGGTAGGAAGTACAAAGATATAAACTAAATATGACAAGGGTTAAGTAACCATTAAAACAAGGCACTTTTTAAATTCATGTAATTATATTGGCACAATTCTATGCAAATATTTGAAAACCTTGATGAAAACGAGAAAAGGAGAACTCCAGTCAAAATAAAAAGTTGAGATAGAAAATCCAAACAGATCAATTATCATACAAGTAACTGAGAGGGTCTTCCACAAGCTACTCTTCAAAACGGCACCAGGACCAGATGGTTTTACGAACTATAGTGGAATACTACAAAACAGTTAAAAACCAGACAGTCTAATTCAACTGTTCCAGAGCGCAAAACAGGAAGGAAAATCAAATATTTTATGTTAAATATATTCAGTGATATAAAGGGCATATAGAGATAATATAAAATAGAAAGCTATGTATCATTCTCATGTATAAAAGCTGACATACAAATTCTAAGAATTAAAAACAGAATCTTATGTCAAAATATGTCATGATCAGAGAGTTTATATTGGGAATAGGAGATGATTCTGTATGAGGAAATCCATTAATGTAACTAATCACAGCAATAGGTCAAAGGAGAAATCATACTGTCATCTACAACACTACCAAAAAAGCATTTGAGAAAATTCAACATTTATTTCTGATCATACAAACACAGTCCCACATACACACTCATTCACTAAAATAAGAATCAATTAAAAATGCACCTTAATGAGGAAACACTTAAGAGCGTTCCCATTAAAATAAGACACAATGCAAAGTCGCCCACTACTGCCACAACTATCTATTATGATACTGGAAAAATCAGCTAATGGAATGAGACAAAATACAGCAATTGGGTACTAAGATTAAGCAATGGGTATGCATATTAAGAAAATTCAACAGAATCAATGAAAAACTACTACAAAAATCAGAGAATGCAATTAACAGGATTTAAAATTAATATATGGCCTCAATAGCTTCCATATAAACAACTACAATGTTATGCTATTTAAAAGAAGAAAAGGCTCTAGCTTTAAGAGACAAAGTACCTAGGCATAGGCTGAGCAAAGAACATGTAACATCCCCCCAGAAAAAATTTTAAACACTACAGAAAGATGAAAAGGCACATTTCAACAAATGGAAAGCATTCCATGCTCTTATGTGAAGACTGGACACCAATGGAGGGATCAAGCTTTCACAAAGAAACAAACAGGTAAATTAAAAAGAGAAGGCACTCCTAAGGATGACTGCTTTCTCTTCAGTAAGCCAACGGTATGGCAAAAAGAAAAAAAAAAAAAAAAAAGAGGAGGTGGGGTGGAACAGGGCAGCAAAGAGATTAATCCGGATTAAAGGAAATTTAAGACATACTGAACATAATTTGTGGGCCTTGTGTGGGTCCTAATTCAAGCAAGCCAACTTTATAAAAATTTTTGATAACTGACTGGGTAGTGAATGATACCGAAGATTTACTTTTTATGTTGCTAAACATGATAACAGCATGCTAGTTATATAAAAGAATGTCCATAATATTTAAAGAGGAGTTTATAAGCACAGAGCTGTGAAATAACATACTTGAAATTTGCTTTAAAATAATTCAAAGAGAAAAACCAAAAGGGACAGAAAGCAAATACAGCAAAAGCTTCAAAATTATTGAACATGAATACCAATTTGTAGAGCTTCATTATCCTCCCTTTGATGTATTTTTAAAATATTTATAACACAATTATTTTAAAAAAAATCCGAGTGCAAGTAGTGAGCTTCAGGGAAGTGATGCTTGTAGCTAATGAGGGAAACAGGAATCGGGGTGATCAGCAAAGAAAAGGTAAGAGGACTAGTGCAAAGGTCCAGCTCTGGGGGAGGGTCCCCGCTTGGGTGGGGCCGAGTCTGCATCGGTGTAGGAACAGAAATGACAAATCGGTCAGGAGTGGCATTTTTCTCCATGAGTGTGAGAAGAGAATCAAGGCATCGCACACCTTCCCAAAGCCAAACAACCCAATCCTGTAAGGACCAAGCCAAACTCTTAAGCCCAGAGAAGATGGCTCTTCGGTAACGGGGGAAAACGGGGAGTGCAGGGGTAGCATGGGGTTATGCGGCCAAAAATGGAACAAACCCCCCGTTCTCTGCACCAACCCTGTGGTTAGGCATTCCCTCTCAACCACAGGTGACAGTGCCTGCTCCCTTTTCCGATCTCTTAGAACAACAGCTGTGCACCCATCACTGCACACAATTAATGGCGACACTGGCTGACATTATGCAGCGGCTGCCTCGTGGCAAGGTAAGTGCGGCGGTACCGGGAAGATCTCCTTGAACCCTCAGAGAAAAAGGAACGATCTCAGCAATGTTAGGTCTCAGTGAGGGAACTGGGCCTTGAGTTCAGATGACCTGACGCCAGGGTGCAAGCTCTAGGCAGGGAGCAGTCCTGGGATCACAGCTTGCTAGCTTCAACCCCTTTGATTCCCTCTCCTTCAAGAAGGCACTTCAGCATGCAAACAAGTGGTGTGTTTAGGGACCGCGCTGAATCTACCTTAATTCACAGGGGGGGAAAGTTAATTTGCAAACTTTAAGACTTCACTTATTACTACTAACAAGTTACCTGCCACAAATCTTACAACTGACTGTGACACAGACACACGAGTGTGTAATAATAACACTTTGAGAACTGTGTTCCTAACACGCTTCTTCCCCAAAACCCTTTCTTCAAACTCCTCTACATTTAATTGGGCACTTTAGTTTTCTAATTTACTTCATTCATGAAGGCCAGGTACTTGTGCCAGGTATTTCCAGTAAATTACAATCTCCTTGAGCGCAACAATTAACTCTTGTGATTTTTTTTTTCAAACAATTCCCCAAGAAAACATCTAGAATGTGCCAGGCATACAAAAACTGCTTAACAAACATTCTCTGAATAGAACTGAATTACTAATGAAGTGACAGTAGGAAGAACAGGTAATCCCAGGGTGAGGTTTTCCTACACATAAAACCTTTGCATCAAGCCATCAGGCTTCTTCTGGAACAACACAGAAGAGAATCCAAGACCACAGTCTGCATCTATGGGAATACAGAGGCATCTACCTGCTGTGACAGAACTGGGTTTTTTTCCTCCCTCCCCTCGGAGAAGACATGGATGGAGAAGTTTTCTAGAACTGTGCCTGTGTAATCAGAATCCAACGACATACCTGGATCTTTTTTGTTTTAGGTCTGCACCCTGGTGCATTCTAATAGAGCATCACAAGCCTGTATTTGCCTAAATAAGACATTAGAACTCGTCACCCACACCTAACTCTATTAACATGTAATAAAATTGATTCTCTGCAATGAGAACATGAAGGCTTACCCGACAATAGAGCAGATGCAAATTTCTCAATATAGATTTCTAAGGTGAAAATAAAGTAGCTTATCTACCAAGCCGGGTAGTTTAAAAAGCTGAGAGCTGGAGAAAGAACACCTGAAGTATGATACGATTAAAAACACTCTGAAAGCTTAAATGGTAAGGCAAAAAGAAAACATTAGGATGTGCCTCATCTAGGGTAATTGTCACCGAGAAGATTCATGCTCTTGTCCTTGAGATCAGAGAGGCATCACCTTCTGCCTTCTTGGGACTTCCTAGCATTTAAGTTAAAGACATGAGATTGGGAGGGGCACCTGGGTGGCTCAGTCCATTAAACGTCCGACTTCCAATCAGGTCATGAGCTCATGGTTCCTGGGTTCGATCCCCGTGTCAGGCTCTGTGCTGACAGCTGGGAGCCTGAAGCCTGCTTCGGATTCTGTCTCCCTCCCTCTCTGCCCACCTACCCCACCCCCCAACTCGTGTTCTGTCTCTCAAAAATAAACAAACATTTTTTTTTTTTAATGAGATTTGGAGCCAGACAGTCCTGCCTATGGGCACTCAGCAAATGCTGGTTATCATTCCTACTGTCAAAGAGAGTAACTCTGAGCCCCTTCCCTTGCCCCTTGTCCTCCAGGGATGAAGTTGCTGCAGGGGATAGGTCAGTCCCTGTCATCCTAATGGGTAGGAATCCCTCTGGGCTGTGACCTCTCCTTCCTGGTATGCACCTTGTGAGGACAAAACACTGTCCACAGTGCTGAGCCTGCCATCTCTCTTCAGTGCTTTTCCACCGCCCCGATAGGTATACAGCTGGGGGTGGCCTGAGTCCAATCGTGTTCTGCAGACCAAGTAGCTATCTCTGCCATTTCTTCAACCACTTTATCCATGTAGCCAATGAGAGTGCTTCGGATCCCAAGACTTGGAAGGAAGGCAGTGCTCATTAAGCTTCAAGCTCAGGCCCCAAAGGGGGTGTGAGAGGGGAGAAAAATGTTAGCATTTGAGCACTGCTGAGTCAGTCATACCATTTAGCAGCTTCAAAGTCCTACCAAAGCCCAAATTGTTATTATTTTTACTGCTATTATTATTGCCTTTGAAGTGGAGATGGTCAAGGGTGTGGTCAACTGCCTTATAAAAGTTGCCCATTGTCCTAGGAGTCACCTGTGCTTCAGCCCTGTCTTACCCACACTCATCACTTTCTGGCTCATCTTTCCTACTATTCGAGGGTATCTTTTATTGAGTGCCAGCCACTGTACTAGTCATTTTTGTACTTGCCTCTTTTCATCTCAATATTCATTCATTATCCTTTACTAGCCATCCTGAGATTAATTCTCCCCACGTTACGTAAGAGGAACTGAACAATCAGAGAGGCTGAGTGACCTTTCTAAACCACACGGCTCCTGAGTAGGAGCCCCAGATAGGAAATCCAGACCTGTCTGACACCAGTAAGCATGCTTCACACTCAGGCCCTTGCTCTGCCACTCCCACCTTCAACACCTTGAGAACTTCAGTTGCATGGGTTTGGCTGGAATGGGACTCAAGGTCATGGGTTCCATCTCCATGGAAGCTCAGAGTTCCCTCATCTGCTGATTCAATTCCCTTTTTCAAATAAGCACAGGGTGCATCATGCCCTACCTCTAGCCCACTCAAGAGTTTTCTCTAGACAGTTTCTCCATGCCTCAACATAAATTAGGTGTCCTTGTCTAAAGATCAGGACCTACCTCTAAATTTTCAGAGCAGGCATCGATTAGGGCACACGAGTTACCCCCCTGTCACCTGTTGTTGGTGCTTACCACCAAATCTCACCCAAACACAAGTCCTGGGTTTAGGAGGAAAACAGCTCCCTCATCATGGCGATCCTGTGCTTGATAGGAGATTTGGCCTCGTTTTTTCTTTCCCACTTCAAGAAAGAGAGGGAAAAGGATCTAGACACTGTAGTGTGATATTGGAAAAGGTCTCTTTACCACCTTTGGCAATTTCTCTGACAGAAAGAGGATTGGCTGTGACGTGATACTTCAGCCTCTCAGGCATGTCGAGAAAGACAAAAACGAAAATGTGGGCTCTGGGCTGAGCTACGGGAAGAATGTTCTATTTGGGTAGCAAGATAAATGATAAAACACCGTGTGCTGTGAACCGCTGTTCGGCCTGAAAGGATCAAAGCTGGGCCTTCCTTTCAAAGAAGTTTGCCGGCCGATGGCTTCGACTGCATTTTGTGAGAACGCTTCTCTAACAATGCCCTTGCGACCACCTTCCTGAGTAGTCGCCTTCTGACCTCGGGTCTCGCTGTGGAAAAGTAGTCTTAACAGGAAATCCGCAAGACTATCCAGGCTTTTATCAGTTTGTAGAGATTATTTTAACCAGAATGATTTCATTATAAGCTTGTTGTGAATTCATTCAAAAGAAAAGCAGAATCTCCAGAAAGGTGTCTGTGCAGATAGCACACACATCTCAGTCGTCCCTGAAATCAGCTGAGCAGGGCCTCCCATGTTGGTTCCTGAGAACTGAACAATCACTACAGCAAACAAGACTCAGAGATGTCAGGTGAATTCAGTAAACATGCAAGAAACTTGACCCCACACAATACCAGTCCCTTTCCAGTCAGGCTGAAAACAGAGAAGGAATGTTTTGAAACAGCATCTACAGGCGGAGGGTGGGACACTGTCCCACTGCCCAGAAGGCCCTTCTCCTCCTTCTTCAGCAAGCTAATCCTTCCTCATCCTTTAAGCCTCATTTCCAAGACTGTGGAATCTTCTGACTCCCCATACAGCACAGTGCTCCCCATTAGCACAATAGCACTCAAAGCTTTAACCACCAGAGACACTGTGTCTCTCCTATTAGAACAGGCGGGAGGAAGCGTGTCTTTTTGCTTTTTGTCAAAAGAGTTCAACTCAAAGTCTAGCACACAGGGGTCGAACGAAGGGACAGGTAAATGGAGTGCATAAATGAATGAACAACTGAGCAAGTGAATGAACAAAGGTATAGGACAGCCCCAGGACGCAGGTTTGGAATTCGGCTCTGGTCCAGATCAGCCCAAATGACAGTGGGCCTATCTGCATCGGGAACAGCAGGCCAAGATGATGATTTCCAGTGACTAGTTTCACGATGTGAGGATATAAATCCCACCTTTATTCCCCAAACTCCAATACATCTACACATCATTCTTCCAAACCTCAGCCCATCTTCCCCCCTCTCTCAGCGACCCATGTTG
Organism: Puma concolor; assembly: GCF_028749965.1. Lineage (NCBI taxonomy): Eukaryota > Metazoa > Chordata > Mammalia > Carnivora > Felidae > Puma > Puma concolor. Next base: position 109,167,443 of record NC_141676.1, read on the forward strand.
AGACATAGGCTCTTCAGCAAACACAGCAGGTCTGCCCAAAGCACAGTGCCCCAGAGAATCCCACTTCCTTCTGGTTAGAACTCACCCAGCATCACAGCCTCCCCAGCTTTACCCAGCAGGGCAGAAAGACCAGACCATCCATAAAACCCTCAACTTCAGAAACCAGGAGGTAGAGGGTAGGTAGAATGAGGAATAGAAATCTCTCAACCAAAAGCCCAAGGGCACTTCTGATGCCCCTAGGGCAAAATGGACCACCGGACTGAAGCCACAAGTGGTGACAAGCCCCAAGTTGTTTCAAGACAAACCACAACCACTGCCAGCCTTTAGACCTCCAACCCAAAAGCTCATTGGCAACTATTTGCATACCTTTGTGTGCTATTTGCCTGATGAACTGAAAACCCCTGCTTTTCATTTCTCCCCAAATTCCCTATTTATATTTTCATCTCTGCCACCAAGAATTGCCCAACATGCAGGGGAGATACGGAGGGGAACAACAACAGCCACTGCCACTGACTGAGGGACTACGGAAGCACAATCTCTCTGTTGAAAGATGTGAAGATGTTGTTTTCTCAAATGCAGAGGCCACCGATAAACAATTTAAACCTACAATCTAAATCCTCCAACTAATAAGCCAGCTGTCAAATCACTTGTCTAAAGCCGGCCCCAAAGAGAAAGGATACATTAGAAGAAGGAGTACAAAATGAGCCTCACTAATCATCCAGCAGACAAGGGATTTTATATCATTACCGCCCTTGCCAATATGCTGGAAGCTCCTGGAATACTTTCAAGATAAGCTCAGTCTGGGTATTTTATCCACATATACCATCAAATGCCGAAATATACAATATGAAGCAAGAGGGCTTTTTCAATCTGACCAAATGAGGTTAAGAGGGTTGGTCTGACCCATACCCCCCAAAAGAGATTGCATTCATAAAACCTGCTTTGCTCGACAATCTATATATTCAGTTCCTCCGAGCGATTCTTACAGGTACATGCTTGGAAATAAAAGAAACCAAGGTTCAGACTGCATCGTTCCACTTTCGACTATTTACATTTTAGTGGAAGTTTTGTGTTGCTGTTTTTGCACTGTAGTACTTGAGGCAAGTCCATATGCAGCATAGTAATTTTCTCAAATCACACAGCAGAGATTCTAGAAAATGCCCCTTGCGCTCAAATTGAGCCATCACTGTACTCTAATGCAGTGTAACAACACACAATACAGTCATGCACATGATATTACACCAAACTGGGTCATTGCAATCATTCACCCAATGCTCAGATGCAAAGACCGTTATCATCAAGTAGCCAGGGAAAAGATGGAATCGATTTCCCAGGAGCCAGTCTGTGAGCAAAGTATATACTGAAGAGAGAAGCAACAGTCTAGGACCTGGAGAAATGGCTAATGCACACAACACCTTGCCTTCAGGCTGAAAGGTGGGATTCAACAGTCATCAACATTGGGGGACATGACCACGCACTGCGCCCAGAAACTCCCTGGATGCCTGCCTGTGATTTTGATTCCTGGTATGTGAGTGCTGCCTCTCCATCCCTGACTGCCCACAAAATGGTTACCTGTACCTTTATGGAGTGACCCATGATTTTAAAGGAGAACTTGGTTATTATGAAGCTCGGTTTAATCTGCTTTCCAGATATTAATGTGAAGAATAGCCCATGTCAAACTGGTAAGGAATTAATATCCAAAATATATTAGGAACTCATACATCTTAGTAGTAAAAACATAAACTAACCCTATTAAAAAATGAACAAAGTCTCTAAATAGACCCCCCCCCCCGAAGAAGATATACCAAAGGCCAACAGGTAGATGACAAGATGTTCTATTTCACTAATTATCAGAAAAATGCAATCAAAACCACAATGAGATATCACCCCATTATCTGTTATAAATACTATTAATAGAAAGATAAAAAGCACTGGTGAGGATGTGAAGAAGAGGAAATCCTTGCACACTGTGGGAATGTGAAATGACACAGGCATTATGGAAAATAGCATAGAGGTTCCTCAAAAAATTAAAAATGGAACTACCTTATGAAGCATCAATCTCATTTATTTTTAATTCTTTTAAATGTTTATTTTTGAGAGAGAAAGAGAGTGAGAGGAGAAGGGTAGAAAGAGGAGACAGAATCTGAAGCAGGTTCCAGGCTCTGAGCTGTTAACACAGAGCCCGATGCAGGGCTCAAACTCACCAAGGATGAGATCATGACCTGAGCCGAAGCCTGAGGCCCAACCAACTGAGCCACACAGGTGCCACACCAAACTCACTTGTTAATGCACATCCGAAGGATATGAAATGGGGATCTCAAAAAGATATCTGTTGTTTAATTCAGCATTATTCGCGACAAGATATGGAAACAACTTAAAAGTCCATCAATGGGTGAATAAAGAATATGTTTCCATATGTATAATGAAGTATTATTCACCTGTAAGAAAGGAAATCCTGTCATTTGTAACAAACTTGATTAACCTGGAAAACATAGTAAGTAAAATAAGTCAAACACAGACAAATACTGCATGATCTCACTCACTGGTGGAATCAAAAAGAGTCAAACTCACAGTAGTGGTTGCCAAGGGCTGTGGGCTGAAATGAGGATGTGTTTGGCAGGAGGGTACAAAGTTTCAGTTATGCTAGATGCATAAATTCCAGAAATCTAATGTACAACACCGAGATTATAGTCAACAATACTGTGTAGTATGCTTGAAATTTGCTAAGAAGGTAGATCTTAAGATCATGGTGCACACACACACTGTATACACGGTGATGGATGTGTTACTTAGTTTGATTGCGGTGGTTATTTCACAATAAGTATGTGTATCAAATCATCAGTGTATACCCCTTAAATATATACACTTTTTCATTGTTAATTGTACCTCAATAAAGCTGGGGGACAGAAGAATAGACTACATGTACTGCCTCTATTACTTTCATTTGGGTTCTCTGAAGAATGACAGAAGTCGGTAGAAATGGTAAAATTGGGGTTCAGATGGAACAGTCACAACCACTGATTTTTTAAACTCATTTTTATGCATAAAGAACTTTCTCATCAATAATTCCAGTTAATAAAGATATAAATCATCCCATTCTAACAGGTATGTTCTTGATCAAACCAGTAGATTGAATGATGTATCAATATTATATAGCACCAGGAGGGGTTGGGCAGAACCTCAAAAAACCCAACCACAATTGGGTCACCATATTCCAGGTTCTGCTTAGGCTAAGAACCGAACTCTCATTCGTGAAAACACAAATGAGACTGAACTGGATGCCTGAATGCCAGTTTATCAACTAACAGTTAGAAGTATCAGCCAACACAGACCAGAACATGCATGTTAGGCAGGACTATTTGGCAGCTACCTTACCACGTGCTCCTAGTGCTGAGCAGCTAGGAGCCTGGAGCCTGTTTCAGATTCTGTGTCTCCCTCTCTCTCTTCCTCTCTCCTGCTATCTCTCTCTCTCTCTCTCTCTCTCAAAAATAAACCAACATGAAAATCCAATGGTGGGGGCATTAAAAGCCACCGCTAACCACATAACAGTGCTGAATACCTGTTGCAAGAGTCTTTGTCCAATCAAAAAAGACTGGTTATCTTACTCACTAAATCTAGTACTTTTTTCTGACCAGAAAACAAAGGTTGTTGAGAAATGTTATTTTCATGACAGAATCACACCATATTAAAGGAGAAGAGATAGTATCAACAGTCTAGGTCATGGAACAGAATAGAAAACCCAGAAATGGACCCACAAACGTATGGCCAACTAATCTCCGACAAAGCAGGGAAGAATATCCAATGGAATAATGACAGTCTCTTCAGCAAGTGGTGCTGGGAAAACTCGACAACGACGTGCAGAAGAATGAACCTGGACCACTTTCTTACACCATACACAAAAATAAACTCAAAATGGATGAAAGACCTCAATGTAAGACAGGAAGCCATCAAAATCCTCAAGGAGAAAGCAGGCAAAAACCTCTCTGATCTTGTCCGCAGCAACTTCTTACTCAACACCTCTCCGGAGGCGAGGGAAACAAAAGCAAAAAATAAACTACTGGGACCTCTCAAAAATAAAAAGCTTCTGCACAGCGAAGGACACCATCAGGAAAACTAAAAGGCAACCGACAGAATGGGAGAAGATATTTGCCAGTGACATATCAGATAAAGGGTTAGTATCCAAAATCTATAAAGAACTTATCAAACTCAACACCAAAAACACAAATAATCCGGTGAAGAAATGGGCAGAAGACATGAATAGACACTTCTCCAAAGAAGACACCCAGATGGCCAACCCACACAGGAAAAAATGCTCCACATCACTCATCATCAGGCAAATACAAATCAAACCCACAATGAGATACCACCTCACACCTGTCAGTATGGCTAACATGAACAACTCAGGCAACAACAGATGTTGGCAAGGATGCAGAGAAAGCGGAACACTTTTGCACTGCTGGTGGGAATGCAAACTGGTACAGCCACTCTGGAAAACAGTATGGAGGTTCCTCAAAACACTAAAAATAGAACTACCCTACGACCCACCAATTGTACTACTAGGCATTTATCCACGGGATACAGGTGTGCTGTTTCAAAGGGACACATGCACCCCCATGTTTATAGCAGCACTATCAACAATACCCAAAGTATGGAAAGAGCCCAAATGTCCATTGATAGATGAATGGATAAAGAAGATATGTGTGTGTGTGTGTGTACACACACACACACACACAATGGAGTATTACTCAGCAATCAAAGAGAATGAAATCTTGCCATTTGCAACTACATGGATGGAACTGGAGGATATTATGCTAAGTGAAATTAGTCAGAGAAAGACAAAAATCATATGATTTCACTCATATGAGGGCTTTAGGAGACAAAACAGATGAACATAAGGGAAGGGAAACAAAAAGAATATAAAAACAGGGAGGGGGGCAAAACAGAAGAGACTCATAAATATGGAGAACAAACAGAGGGCTACTGGAGGGGTTGGGGGGGATGGGCTAAATGGGTAAGGGGCACTAAGGCATCTACTGAAATCATTGTTGCACTACATGCTAACCAATTTGGATGTAAATTTTCAAAAATAAAAAATAAAAATAAATTAAAAAAGAGAGTCTCGGTCAGCTCCCCTGGTCATTCATTCATTTATTCATTCATTCCGGAAATTTGTATTGAGCACCTACTATGAGCAAGGCAGGAGTTTAGGCACTTTGGATACAGTAGCAAAACAAAGTGACAAGAATCCCGATCCTAGTGGGACTTACTTTCAGTCAGGAAAAGACACAAAATAAACACAATCAAGAAGTGAACTTTATAGAACATTAAACATGCTTTGGGGGAAAAAAAGAAAAGAAAAGGTAGAACCAAGTAAGGAAGAGCAGCAAGCATTTAGAGCAGGGGCTAGGAACAACTTTGAAAGGTCAGGGAAGACTTCATTGAGACACAGCATGTGAACAAAGTTTGAAGGCTAGAAGTACCTTAATCCTGTGGACGACAGTGGAAGAGTATTTCAGGCATAAGGAACAGACAGTGCAGGACCCTCAGATAGGAGTCAGTCCAGAAAGTTCAAGGAATATGGCTGGAGCAAACAGGAGGAGGTGTTCAGAGAAAGGATGGAAAATCAGGTCAAGCAGAGGGGCCCTGTTGGCCATTAAGAGGAAACCGAACGTACATATACTATGAGGGAAACGAGGTTTTACGCAAAGAGGTACGTGACCTGTGTTCCTTCCACTTTATAATAGGATCGTTCTGGCTTCTCTACTGAGACCTTATGGTGTAAGTGGGAATGAAAGTTAGGCAGCTGTTGCCGAAATCCAGATAAAACAAAAAGGAGACTGACACCACAGTGATGGTCAGCGAAGTGTTGAGAGGTGGCAGAAATCTTAATCCAGACTGAGGACCGACATCACAAAACCAGGTGATGGACTAGATGTGAGATCAAGGAAGATTCCAGGGTTTGGGCACAAACAGCTATGAGAATACAGATGCCTCCAATACCCCCTTCCTCACAAGCTCCATCAGTCCTCGAATATGTGAGGCAACAGGGGTCTAGGCTGTCCTAACTGCGAATTGAGAATTTAGGCAATCGGGGGATGGTGGGTTAAGAAGACCAGGGTATACAGTTCCCATACTCTCTAGTATACTTTGCTTCTGGATCACGCCTTACACATCCCCTAAACTTGCCGTTTACGAAGACTCTAACAAATAGTCATCCTCCTCCATCAGTTTAAGCGTCTAACTCTTGTTTTCCGTTCAGGTCATGATCTTAGGGTCGTGAGATCAAGTGCTGCGTCAGGCTCTGTGATGAGTGTGGAACCTGCTTGGGATTCATATTCATTCATTCATTCATTCTCTCCCTCAGCCTCTCTCTCTCTCTCTCCACCCCCCTTCTCTGTTTCTAAAATGAAAACAAAAGCCAAGAAATTGCCATCCTCTGCACAACGGTAACAAAGCAGTGGATTTTTTTCTGCTTCAAGAAGTCCCTGGCTATTGTTTCACAAACACTCATGCTTCAGGGTTACAGGATGCTCCCTGCAGTCTGGGTGGCCTTGGCCATCCACCCGGACAACAATGAAACGTGAAGGTGCATACTGCATTATCTCCTCAACTCCGCAGGACCTTAGTGACCACTCCACATGGTTTGTGGTTCTTCGTCTTGTCTCCAAGCCCATGAGAGGCCCAGAGAATCAGAAGGTTATTCATGTTGTCAATGGAGCCTGAGCCTGCACCAAAGCCCCGCATTAAGGCTTTCCTAACAAGAGAGTTTTTAAGGCACTTCTAGCCACAGCCTCTATCACGATGGCCATGGCTAACCGAGGAGGGCTTTGTTTACACGAAGTCATAAGCACTGGTCCAATATTCAAAGCACAGGTAGGAGACAAGGAGTCCCATCCCCTTGGCGTTTCCTCACACCATGACCATTTTCCACTCTTGAGCTCCACTGGAGGGTCCCTAAGTAGGCACTAAGGAAAACTGAGGGTTCTGTGGAACACAGTTGGAAAACCAACAGACTATGGCTTTCTATAAGAACAATGGTACACACATAGGTAGAGAGTATTCATTCCTTCCAGGTGGTCAGGCTTAAGAAACTAAAACCTGCACAGTCCTACAGTTTTTCCTATTTCTGTTAAATATACCCAAGCTCCCCGTCAGACCAACGCACGCAATGTCTGCCAGAGCAGATGGACAGACTACAGTGAAAAGCCACTGCCAACTGTCAACATCCTTCCTTTTTGTCCTTCCAGAGCATGCCTCTCAGGAGGCATGTTTCAGCCAAAGTTCAGAGGATTTTAAGGCTGAAAGAGAATCTCCACGAAAGCCTTCATTTTCTGACCTCCTTCTTTTTACAAGAGGCGAATCAAATTTCCTCACCATTTTCTCCATTATAAAAATGTATTTCTCTGATGGCACGTCAAGGCTTGTGGCCGCAGGAGTGATAGAGCCAAGGAACCTGGCCAGGGCCGATACGGTCTAACCTTTTTCTCCAGAAAGGGCCATCTTTTGGATTCTCTGTGCCCAAGCATGAGGCTCAAGATCCCTTCCCAGCACTGCCTTTCCTGGTACCTCTACCTGAAAGAGCAGTCAACCTCATCAAACCCAAGAAGGCTTTACTTTTAGAATTCTGCCCCCTTTCGAATGGCTGCATGTGATTGATAGAAGAGAACATTCCTTATTCTACTCCTGAGCTGTACTGGGCCCACTGAGCCCTGAAGCAGCATTGCCTACGCAGAGAGATTCACCAAGACTCTCCCCAAAACTGTTTCTTCAGCTTCTGACTCTAACTCACCTTGCTCTAAGAGCTCAAAATCAATCCAAGTTATTTGTCCCTTCAGTCCCTTCATCTTCTGTTGTGTCATCACCCTTGTACCTTTACAGAAAGGTCCTTCGTTTCTCTCTCAACTGAGGAGGGCAAAGAGGTCCTCATGAATGTCATTTGATGACAACAGGCCCAGTGGAAAGCCGGCTGCCAGGACCCCCAGCCGAAGTGATGTTTGGGACACCCCAGCCACGGGACACCCCCGCAGCTACACACAGGTGAGGAAACTGACCCCCCACTCATCACAAGAGGTCATCAGTGACAAAGCTGACCCTTTGATCACCCTTAATCGATACCCTTAATTCCTTATCTAATGGACATAAACTCCCTGGGAAAAAATGACACATTTTTCAAAGGTCAAAATATTTCATTATTTCAACAAAATTTAAGTAAAATCCATTGACAAGGCATGGATATATCACAGGGGAGACCAAAAAAAAAAAAAAAAAAAGCTACTTGTTCTAGAGAGATTCTTTTTTCAGGCTGCTAGTGACTAATTTTCATCCTTAATTAGCCCAAAGATGTGTCCCTTCACCTAAAATGTAGTGGCCATAAAAGCAGGAGGGCAGCAGGCCGAGTGTGTGACAGACAGCGTCCCTCCCAAGCCCTGAAGTGCACAAGTAACGAGCTGGGTGGGCTGTGTGTGTCCGTGCAACAAAAAGGAACACAATGGAAAACAGCGTACTGACACAGCTTATGTAACAGCCTCTCAAAGGCTCTCTGAACTCACACAGTCAGCTGCTGTGGCCGTGGCTTTTACTCAGGGGGGTCCTCAAGAAAGGACTTGGTTATTATTCCCCGTACTTCAGAGCTCAATTATCTTCCAGTCCGTACAAGTCAGCAAGGCTGTTTTCCACCAAATTGCCAACAGTCACTTCCTACAGCGATCGTTCTCCGAACTCCCCTGTCCGCATAGACAATGGGTTCCAGCTTCTACTGTCAGACGCAAACACAGCAGTTACTGGTACGACACGCCAGCTCTCCGGGGGAAGTCAGGAAGGCAGTAATATTGAGGGCATTTTGCCGGCAAAATTCAGGAAAGAAAAGTGACAGCTTGACATTACAGGAGAATCTTGCGGGTACGTGCCTTTTAAGAGAGGGCATCTTACTGGTCTCTACCTTTTAATTTATTTCTAAGAGAAGGCATAGATGAGGAGGGGGCTGAAAGTGGAAGGAAAGTGGGATAGGACCAGGACAAGTGAACCCTGTTTTCTTTTCTTTTCCTTTCTGTGGTCTAATCCATGCACGAACACTATTTCTGCATACTGAGGATGAAAAAGAGGGGTGCCTGGGTGGCGCAGTCGGTTAAGCGTCCGACTTCAGCCAGGTCACGATCTCGCGGTCCGTGAGTTGGAGCCCCGCGTCGGGCTCTGGGCTGATGGCTCAGAGCCTGGAGCCTGTTTCTGATTCTGTGTCTCCCTCTCTCTCTGCCCCTCCCCCGTTCATGCTCTGTCTCTCTCTGTCCCAAAAATAAATGTTGAAAAAAAAAATTTTTTTTAAAAAATAAAAAAAAGAAAAAAAAGAAAAAGAGTATCTCCCTTCATATACTATGACCACTTGCTTACCTAGTGAGGTTTTCCTTGTGCGAAGCCTGCATCAAACTTGCTTTTAAAACAATGGCAATGAGGACAGTAAGGCAAGGCCGTATCACCGACCTATTGTCAGCCGCTGCCCGCGCTCTGATCTCTCGCCTTCATTCTGTCCAAAAGCATCAACCAGTGTCCCCGCATCTTTTTCTGTCTCTAAAAATGCAGGCTTTCAACCCTTCATTATCTAGACTTTAGAGAGGAGGCTCAGATATGCACAGAGCCCAGAAAAGTGTGTCCTCCTCTCTGGACCTTCGTCAGGATGTATCTGTTTCTGGTCACCAATGTACCCTGTGCACATGAGAGGTGCTCAACAAAAACCGACTGAACGAAAACACGAACCACACCCTCCCTCTCGGCCCACTCTGCCTGAGGGAAGGGTCAGTACCTTCCTGGATTCTGCTTCATCGGTTTCTGACCTTTTCTCCAACGCACCAAGGCCACTGTGAATCCCACACTTGTTCTTCACAATGTGGCAAACACGCTGTTCATCTCGGTGGGTTGTCCTAGTTGTCCGATTATCCTATGTGTCTTAGTTGTCCTAATATCCTAAGTTAACTTCATGTGCTGTCTCATTCACGAGGCCTCCGCTCCCACACCAGCTCGAAGTGACCTTCCTCCTCTGATCTGACCAGGCACAACACTCATTTGTCACCGACTCGATCCCATTTCATCATGCAGATCTCAGACATGTTTGCCAATTATGTTAGAAATGTGCCGTGGAAAAGGACCGCATCTTGTATCTCCCTTCCCTCCTACTCAATGCACACGCTGTAGCAGAAAGTCAGCAACTGACTTTCTGTGTGTTGAGGTGAATCAGTAAGAGCGCTTCCTATTTCAGTATTCTCATTAGGGTCTGTACATGCTGAATGGGTCTTTGACTGAGTTCTTAGTAACAGTATCTGACAGAGTCTTAAAGGAAGGAAAAAAACTGTCTTCCTGGTCATCCGAACAGCTGTATGCTTTAGTTAAAATGGTATTTGAGAAAAATATCAATAGTCGATACGTATCACCAACAACCCAGGGCCTAAAAGAAATCAGGCTGGAGGCAATAGAAATCATTCACAAATACTAAATATGTGGCCCTCAAAACTGATTTGTATTTCTACCCAACCCACTCATCAGATATTAAGCACTAATGTATAAAGGGAGAAGTGATGGGCTTTTGTTTTGTTTTTTACTCTTTATATTTTAGTGTCTGGTTATAATTGTATTGCCTGGGAGACACATTCATACGTCTTCAATCAAAAGCTCCTAAAACGATACCATCATCACCACCACCATCAAGCTTCTCATTGTTCCTGATGGGACGTGCAAAAAGAAAACAGGGCAGAACTGATCCCTGTCCCACGAGAGGTTACAACATTAGGCACACTGGCAGGAGCATTCCTTACAAAGATCAATATATAGCTGATTCTCAACCAAAACCTATCTTGTAACTGAAACGTGGCACAAAAGTCATGAGGTAATTAAAAGGAAATAGTACTGATAGGAAACGAGGTGGTCTCTGAGGAATCTCCAAGCTGTAAAATTTAAACTAAGGTAGGTTCTTTGCCGAGTGCCACTCTAGGACCACCCTTAACAAGTAACATAATGGGAGTCCATCCACAAACAGCATGGATGTAGACAGACCCGGGTTCAAATTTTGACTTTGCCACTCCCTAACTTTGGACACATCATTAGCCTCGTGAGGTTCACTCTGTAAAATGTACAATGACTCCCAAGATATTTTTATAGGGATGTTGTGAAAATTAAACACCTACTTGACACTTAACAAAGATAAGCATTATTGTGCGATTTTTTCCCCTTTCACGTTTAATGCATAAAGCAGGCTATCAGGATCCTTTAACAAGGAACACACAAAAATCTGTTAGACGAGATTTTAAAAACTGTCAGACTCCTGGAGGTCAGACCTTCCGTCAGAGGACCAAGAATCCACTATGATGGCAGCTCACGGGCATAAGTGCTGGGACAATCTGTCACTGCACCTGGCCCTCCCCATATGCAACACCAAGATCAAGACATGATTTGCCTTATATCAGCTTTTCATGTGATATGAACCAAGGAACACCAGAAAGTTCCCACTTCCCACATATTTCTCCAAGAGTCTCCATAGTGTTTGAAATTTCGCTTGCTTGGATAAAAAGACTTGCTTCTTGGATCAGAGTCTCAGAAACAGACCTTGCCAGATTCCTTTTTCTTTTTTTTTTTTTTTTTTAATTTCAATTCTTCAGAGAGTGATAATAAGCTAGCTGTTAGTGACTAAGCAGGCAAGCAGGGAGCATTACAGGAATAAGAAGGCTATCAAAAACAAAAGTGCTTTTATCTCTTTGGTTAGTTTTATTTCTAGGTATCTTATTGCTTTTGTTGAAATTTTAAGTGGGATTGACTCTTTGATACCTCTTTCTTCTGCTTTATTATTGGTGAGTAGAAATGCAACTTATTTTTATATATTGACTTTATATCTTGCAACTTTGCTGAATTCATGTATCAGCTCTAGTAGTTTTTTGGTGGAGTCTTTTGGGGTTTCCACGTGGAGTATCATGTCATCTGTTAAGAGTTAAAGTTTGACTTCTTCCCTAACAATCTGGATGTCTTTATTTCTTTTTGTTGTCTGATGGCTGAGCCCAGGACTTCCAACACTATGTTAAACAACAGTGGTAAGAGTGGACATCCCTCTCATGTTCCTGATCTCAGGGGGAAAGCCCTCAGTTTTTACCCAGGGCAGATGATAGTAGCTGTGGGCCTTTCACATAGGGCTTTTATGTTGAGGTCTGTTCCTTCTATCCCTACTGTCCTGAAGGTTTTCATCAAGAAAGGATGCTGTGTTTTCTCAAATGCTCTTACTACATCTTTTGAAAGGATCATATGCTTCTTATCCTTTATTAATGTGGTATATGTTAATTTGCAAATATGAAACCATCCCTGAAGCCCAGGAATAAATCCCACTTGATTGTGGTGAATAATTCTTTTAATATACTGTTGAATTCTATTTGCTAGTATCTTGTTGAGAATTTCTGCATCCAGGTTTATCAGGGATATTGACCTGTAATTCTCTTTTAGTGGGGTCTTTGTCTCATTTTGGAATACGGTGATGCTGACTCCATAGAATGAGTTTGTAAGCTTTCCTTCCATTTCTGTTTTTTGGAACAGTCTGAAGAGAATAGGTATTAATTCTTTAAATGTGTGGTAGCATTCTCCTGGGAAGCCATTTGGCCCAGGACTCTATGTTGGGAGAGTTTTGAGAACCAATTCAATTCCTTCACTGGTTATGGGCCTCTTCAAATTTTCTTTTTCTTCTCATTTGAATTTTGGTAGAGTGTGAATGTCTAGGAATTTGTCCATTTCTTCCAGATTGTCCACTTTGTTGCCATATAATTTTTCATAGTACTCACTTACAATTGTTTTTCCGTGGTGTTGGCTGTGTTCTCTCCTCTTTCATTCATGATTTTATCTATTGGGGTCCTCTTTGCTTTTTGACAAGTCTGGCTGGGGTGGGGGGGTATCAATTTTGTTCTGTTTTGTTTTAAATAAAAACCAGCTCTTAGTTTCATTGATCTATTTGACTGTATTTTTGGATTCTATATGATTAACTTCTGCTCTAGTCGTTATTATTTTCCTTCTTCTGCTGGCTTTGGGCTTTATTTGCTGCTCCTTTTCTAGCCCCTTTAGATGTGTATTTATTTTTCTAGCTCCTTTAAGTGTGTTAGGTTGTATATCTCGGACCTTTCTTGCTTCTTGAGATAGGCCTAAACTGCAATGTATTTTCCTATTAGGACGGCCTTTTATGCATCCAAAAGGGTTTGGACTATTGTGTTTTCATTTTCATTTGCCTCCTTTTATTTTCTATTTTCTTCTTTAATTTCCCAGTTAACCCATTCATTCTTTAGTAGCTGAAAACTGTAGAAAGCTTATGAAATGAAACGAAGAAGACACCAAGAAATGGAAAAACATCCCATGCTCATGCATTGGAAGAACAAATATTTTTAAAATGTTGATACTAACCAAAGGAATCTACACATTCAATGCCATCCCTATCAAAGTAACACCAGCATTCTTCACAGAACTAGAACCAACAATTTTAAAGTTTGTATCGAACCATAAAAAGACCCTGAATAGCAAAGTAGTGTTAAAAAATAAAACCAAAGCTGGAGGCATCACAATTCTGGACTTTAAGTTGTATTACAAATCATCAAGACAGTATGGTACTGGCACAAAAATACTTAGATCAATGGAACAGAGAACCCAGAAATGGACATACAAATGTATCGCCAACTAATCTTCCACAAATCAGGAAAGAGTATCCAATGGAAAAAAGGCAGTCTCTTCAGCAATGGTGCTGGGAAAAATGTACAGCAACATGAAGAAGAATGAAACTGGACCACTTTCTTACCCCACACACAAAAACAAACTCAAAATGGATAAAAGACCTAAATGTGAGACAGGAAATAATCAAAATCCTACCGGAGAAAACAGACAGCAACCTCTTTGACTTAGGCCACAGCAACTTCTTACATGATATGTCTCTGGAGGCAAGGGGAATACAAGCAAAAAGAACTATTGGGACCTCATCAAGATAAAAACTTTCTGCACAGCAAAGGAAACAATCGACAAAACTGAAAGGTAACAAACTGAATGGAAGAAGATATTTTCAAATAACCTATCAGATAAAGGGTTAATATCCAAAATCTATAAAGACAACACCCCAACTCAACACCCCAAAAACAAATAATCCAGTGAAGAAATAGGCACAAGACAGGAAGAGACCCTTCTCCAAAGAAGACATCCAGATGGCCAAGAGACACGTGAAAAGATGCTCAAAGTCATCATCAGGGAAATACAAATCAAAACCACACTGAGATAACACCTCACACCGGTCAGAGTGGCTAACATGAACAATGCAGGAAACAACAGATGTTGGTGAGGATGCAGAGAAAGAGGATCCCTTTTGCACTGCTGGTGGGAACACAAACTGGTACAGACACTCTGGAAAACAGTATGGAGGTTCCTCAAGAAGTTAAAAAGAGCACTGCCCTACAACCCAGTATGTGTACTACGAGGTATTTATTCAGAAGATACAAAAATGCTGATTCGAAGGGGCACATGCACTCCAATGTATATAGCAGTGCTATCAACAATAGTCAAAATATGGAAAGAGCCCAAATGTCCTCCGACTAATGAATGCCTAAAGCAGATGGGGTGTCTATACACAATAGAATGCTACCCAGCAATGAAAAACAAAGAAATCTTGCCATCTGCAGCAAAGTGGGTGGAACTAGAGGGTATTATGCTAAATGAAATTTGTCAGAGAAAAGACAAATATCCTATGATTTTACTCATATGAGCAATTTTAAGAAACACAACCGACCAACCATAAAAGGCTCTTGAATACAGAGAGCAAACAGGATTGTTGGAGGGAAGTGGCAGGGGATGGGCTAAAGGGGTGATGGGCATTGAGAAGGGCGCTTGCTGGGAGGAGCACTGGGTGCCACAAGTAAGAGATCAATCACTGGGTTCTACTCCTGAAACCAAGACAACACTGCATATACTCACTTAAATTTAAATAAAATTTTAAAAATGATCCCAATCCTTTTAGAGACAGGCGCTAATAAAACTTTACCTTTCAAAAACCAAACAAAACGAAAACGCTAGTGAGCTCTAAAGAAAAATGTTCAGTAACTTCAGGGCTCTGACCATATTTGCCCAGACAGAGGTGCTGCGTGTAAGAAGCGTCTCCCACTGTAGAGGCTTGTGTGGAAGGTGATTTTCGCCAAAGGGCGCTTCATGCACAACACCCTCTGCCTTCCATCTGACTGATGTGAAACACGCAGGCTACATACTCGTGGGCACCGGCATCCCTAACTGCCGTGGAAGGGCCTTGTGCTTCACGGAACTTACCCTGCTTTCTGTGTGCCTGGTCTGGGCTCCGTGCCATCTATGGACGTGGCAGACCCAGCATCATCTGCCCGGTCTCTCCTAAGAAAATGACTGAGGCCTAGGAGGACGTTGAAGACAGAAGGCTGGCGGTCCAGCAGAGATGGCCCAATACACATCACAGGATCGTGAATGCCACTGCTGATTAGAAGAGGCCAAAAGTTCTTCCACTGAAAGAGCATAGTTTACAACTCTAATAATTTATACATGGGCTCACTTTCCCTGAATAATTACAGATTATTATCCAGCTAATTACAGTACATGGTATTAAAAGATCTGGAATTCATTACCTCAATCTAGAAAATTACTTTGGCACGTGTTTTGAAAAGAAAATTGTGGCAAAGAAGCTCAGTTCCTGCCAGGGTGATACACTGCAGTGGTTTAGTGTTCTTTTCCCAGCACGAGACAGGCTCATACTGCTGTGCACCCTACAGATGTCCTAAAATGCAGATTTTAGCATCTCGGTCCCAAGTGATGTTTCTCTCTAAGTAAGGTTGCCATGTTTACCAAATAGAAACACAGGATACCCTGTCAAATTTGAATTTTAGACAGATAATACACAATTTAGTTCAAGTATGTCCCAAATATTGCATAGGACATACTTCCACTGAAAACCTGTTCGTTTATCTGAAATTCAAATGTAACTCAGCATTCTGTATTTTATCTAAGACAACACTTTCCCCGAGAGAAATTTGAAACATGAAGTAATACTCTGAGACAATAAAAGTGTAGGCTTAATGAACAGTATCCCAATGTCCAAAACTGGATGATCCAACTTCATACAAAAATGTGAATACCCAACAGAGGAATCTTCAACATCAGGAAGAACGTGTCCATGGGAATTCGCAAATATAATAAGCCTTCATTCCTAAAACAAAGTAAAAAAAAAAAAAAAAAGGCAAACCATTCCATTCCTGTGTGGATCTGATCTTTGTGGAGGGTTCATAACCACCTCCAGTTGCCAACAATCTCTTCCATCAACGGGGAACAAGAGGGAAATGCAAAGGAAGTAGAGACAGCGTTCTCCTGGTAAGATCTACCACCTACACCCACCCGATCCCACCAGCTGACACATAATTCTTTTCCAGATGAAACCCTTATCCACCTAAATAAATTACCATTTCCAATTCCCCCACTATCTTGGCACAAACAGAAACACGCATGCTGATGTTGATACAGAAGTCGAGAGGGGTAAAGGGATAGAGTTTAAAAAGGCATTTTCTGGGGCGCCTGGGTGGCGCAGTCAGTTAAGCGTCTGACTTCAGCCAGGTCACGATCTCGCGGTCCGTGAGTTCGAGCCCCGCGTCAGGCTCTGGGCTGATGGCTCGGAGCCTGGAGCCTGTTTCCGATTCTGTGTCTCCTTCTCTCTCTGCCCCTCCCCCGTTCATGCTCTGTCTCTCTCTCTGTCCCAAAAATAAATAAAAAACGTTGAAAAAAAAATTAAAAAAAAAAAAGGCATTTTCTAATAATCAGGATAAAAGTATCAATGCCTCAGTTTTTTACTCCAAAATGACTTTAAAAACTACTAGGTATAAGAAATAGTCACTGGCTAACACATTTGAAGAAAATATAGTCTAAATATAGGCAAAACTGGATAACATTGACCATGGCAGTGGTCAAAATTCAAATTTCTAAGTATAACATCAGAGTGAGCTGTATGTAACCCCCATAATTCAAAGATCCTTCATTCAACACATCCTTATCGAGCACCTACTATTGTATTAAATAACGTGTCCAGCACTAGGGTTACAGCAGGGAACCACCAGGGGAGATCATACGCTTGAGAGGCTTATATTCAAGGCCTGGGGTTGGGGAGGAGAGCAAAGACACAGAAAGCAAGAAAAAGACAAATGAATAAGATTATTTCAGGCAATATCAAGGGCTGAAAACACGATTATATGATACTAGAGATCCAGGTTAGACGGATTCACATGTCCAGTGGCTTCCCCAAAATATCTCTAAGTTCAAGGTTCGAGGTAGGGGTATCTCCAATTCTCTTGGTCACCTCTACCACAGTTTTGCAGAATTTGCCCCATTTATAGATTAATTCACCTAATTGCCTTGTCTCTTTTCAATCCTGGAGGTCATCACAGACATGGAATACAGTCCCTCTCCATCTCTGTCTATATGTGCACGCGTGCGCGCGCACACACACACACACACACACACACACACACAGCCTTGTGCATAGCAGAGTTTACTCAAGAGGAAGGTTTGAGGAAGGACAGAGATAGGTCTTTATTCTACCACAATACAAAAACTTAAAGCTGAGTATTAGACATTCTGTTCTGAACCATCCCAGGATACTGTGCCACCCTGCTACCTTCTTGGCTTCCTTATTACAGTCAAGTTCTATTCGTATCTAACGATAACCTTTTTTACACCTTTTCTTGTTTTGTCTTCTAGCTAAACTATCAGTTCAGGGTCTCACTCTGTTTTTCAAGCCTTTTTCCAAATACATAGTTTCCTCTTTAAGAGAAATTTTGGTGCCAGCTGCTAAGATGATAATTTGTTTCAAAGAGCTACATGTAATAGGCAAAAATCTGTATTTTTCTCTGTCATTCTTGGGTTTATGAATTGTTAAAATCCCCCAAATTTGTGTTAACAGAAAGTGCGAATGAAACCAACACTCCTCCTCCTTGCATTCAGTTTCCCAAATCCATGTGTATCTGATAGATATTTTCCTGGTGAATAACAAGCTCTCAATAAATGTTTGATGAATTTAATTTAATGCAATGCAATCTACGTATGCACCATGTAGAGCACAAGACATAGGACTGCCAACATTCAAAACGGGCAGCTAGTTTGTCACCAGCTGTACCTAAAAGTAGATTACTTTTCATGTTTTGTATTTTTTACCATGAAAACGTACTCATATGGTATCTTTTGAAGCAAACTGAAGCAGAACATGCCTCTGTCCTCTGAGATTTCACACATAAAAGACGTTCCACTCAGATTCAAAATTTAAAAAGGAACAATAAAACAAAACACAGGTGATCAAGCCAGCATCAATGTCTTATCAGTGTTATCAAAATCATCTCTAGCTCCACAAAAGTCGCCAACATCCCAACTGCCCTAGAATTTGCTGATTTCATTTATGATTCTCTCTTGCCTTTATGGGATTAGTTTGGCCTTTAAATCAATTTTTTTAATAACTTCTCACCCAGAAAATTGTTTTGCTGGTCTATATTAACTCTAGGAAACACTTCTGCTAGAGACCTGCTATGGGCTGAATATTTCTGTTCTCCCAAAATTTCTATGCTGAAATCCTAATTTCCAATGCAATGGTATTTGGAGGTGGGGCCTCTGGGAGCTGATTAGGTCATGAGGGTGGAAACCTTATAAAGGGATTAATGCCCTAATAAAGAGACCCCAGAGGGCTCTCTCACCCTTTCCTCCATGTGAGAAGCCAGAAGATTTTATCAGTTTGACCTAAAGACACTCAGGTGAATTTAAAGAAATACCCACATTCAAGAGAAAAAATGGTAGAAGGTGAGTGAAAATTCTTTTTTTTAATGTTTATTTATTTTGAGAGAGCGCATGCATGCAAAAACGAGCTGGGAAGAAGGAGAGAGAGAGAGAGAGAGAGAGAGAGACAGAGAGACAGAGAGAGAGAGAGAGACAGAGAGAGACAGAGAGAATCCCAAGCAGGCTCCATGCTGACAGCACAGAGCCTGACATGGGTCTCAGACTCACGAACCGTGAGATCATGACCTAAACCAAAACCAAGAGTCTGACGCTTAACCGACTGAGTCACCCAGGCACGACGTGAAGGCAGATGCTTTAAATCATCGAGGGACCATTAAGAAACTAGTCTACTTTCAACACGACTTCACCTCCACCTCTTTTTCCAACCAAATCCTATCCGCTCATCCAGTTCTAGTCCAAGTTTCACATCTTCCATCTGAACCCCTACAAAATCCATCTGATGTGATACAGAGATGATTAGGTTTTCATCTGGACAAGCCTGGGTTATTATCCCAGCTCCTCCATTTCACTTTAAAATTAGACATTCTGAATCTGTACACTTCAGTCAGCGTATAGGACACACTGAGATACGGTACCGTGGTCTTTTTTTCTAATTTAATGCGTGAACCTGATATTCTCAGAATACTCCCCTACCTACAAGTAAGACTTCTAAGTCTGTGTCTTTGGGCGACTTTCCTCTCCGAATCTTCATGTTCTCACCTGTACTTCAAAGTGTTTGCTTATGTTTCCATGGGCTAGCACGTGAAAAGTGCCTGATATATAGTAACTGCTCCATAAAAACTTGCTCATTTGGTAAAAATGATTGATTTATACATTTCTTGATTAGAAAACTTTGTTCCTCCTAGGAAGGACCTGTAAAACCTTCCATCTGTAAAACCTGGGTAATTCTGTTCTTTCCCAGATTCCTATGCCCGACAAAATTTATTAGTCAAAATATAATGTGACAATCTATTATCTCCCTGTCTCCGAGATCCCCCGACAGAATATTATGTAGGAGTACAATGATCAACACAAACCATCTCTGTCCTGTGCTCACAGCATTTATCAATTCCTCCAAGGAAGAATCAAAAAGCATTTACATTGCTGAAGGTATAGAACTGCTCCAATCTTCAGTGGCTACCCTTTGCCTTAACTGAAGAGTGAGACACCTAATAGGAAAGAGCTGCTTCAATACTACTGACTGATGGTCATACAAACCTGAGGCATTTCTAATTGGTTCCTCCAACTCCCCCACCTACCAGTATCCATGTCAGCCGTGTCTCCACCTCAATGAGCAAAGAGCAATTCCATAAGGACCAAGTACACAGTTGCCCCCAAAGGAACGAAACAAGCTTAACTACGGAGGTTCTAATTTTTTAACTCTTTACTTTGAAATAGTTTCAGGTTTACAAAAAAGTTGCAAAAATAGTAGGGAATTCCAATATACTCTCCTCTCTGCTTCCTCTTTTTTAACTTTTTTAAATTTTTTTTTTTTTTAAGAGACAGAGCACAAGCGGTGAGGGGAGAGAGACAGAGGGAGACACAGAATCTGAAACAGGCTCCAGGCTCTGATCTGTCAGCACAGAGTCCGATGCGGGGTTCAAACTCATGAACTGTGAGATCATGACCTGAGCCGAAGACAGATGCTCAACAGACTGAGCCACCCAGGCGCCCCTCCTCTAATGTTTTAATCTCATATAACCACAGTACAATTACCAAAACTAAGAAATCAACATTGCTACAATAATATTAACTAAACCATAGACTTCATTTTTTTTTGATATTGAAATCATTTATTGATGTTAGTACTAAAACTTTGGTTGCTACCACAAATTCTGCACTACATTTGCTCAGATATCCTTATGTCTAGGAGGGAAAGTGCCGGCTCCACAATGTAACTTTTTTTTTAATGAAATTTATTGTCAAATTGGTTTCCACACAACACCCAGTGCTCGTCCCAACAGGTGCCCTCCTCAGTGCCCATAACCCCCCTCTCCCTCCCACCCCCCATTCATTCAGAATTTCTAGATGTTCACTAGTAGCCCTTTACTATTGCAGGATACCATGCTGCTTTTAGTTGTCAGGTCTCCTTGACACTCCCCAGTCTGTGACTGTTCAGTCTTCCGTGACTTTGATGCTCTTGAAGAATAATAGTACCGGTCAGGTGTTGTCTCCCAGTTTGGGTTTGTCTGGTGGCTTCTCCTGACTAGAGTGAGGTTATCCATGTTTGGGAATAACAGACAAAATGGGCCTGCTCAGTGCATCCTAAAAGACGGTGCCTGATATCCCTAGGAGTTGTCACTGGTGACATCAACATGGATCACTTTGTTAAGATGGAGTGTGCCCCGATTTTCCACTTTGGTAGAAAATTTACTTTTGATTAGTAAATATTTTCCTTTTGTACTGAGTCAAGATTATGCAACAATCTTCTTCCTCCGCTGATTTTAACATTCACCAGTGGATCTTGTCTGCAGCAATTATTACTATGGGGTTCTAAAGGTGAATTTCCATGTCCCTCATTCTTTCTGTATCAATTAACTGACTTATTTTGTAAGGGAGAATTATTCCTTTATTTTTTACTCAATGATTTATATGCACTTATGAATATTTTATTGAGTTATAATCCAATACTATTGTTATTGATTTTGTTGCTCAAACCATTCCAGCTTTGGCCAATTTTGTTTTGTTTTGTTTTAAGGTTGGCCCCTGTGTCCTTTTAATATATCTTCTTCATCTTTTAAAAATTATTTTTAGCAGTTACTTTCTGGCACCACTAGGTGTTCCAGTCTCAACCACTTTTCCAACAACAGGAGCCCAGATTTTTTCCCAATTTAATGTAGTTGGTGCACTTAATGGTCCTTGATTAATGGTCCTCACCTACAAAAATGACTGCATTAGAGAAACCACTTACCCTTCCAAAGCTAGTTGATTCCTTCAGCTTCATCACATAGCACTTTGCATCCTTTTCTACTGAACACATCTCAATTTCTACCCTAAGAGTTCATTTACATTTCTGGGCTTCCCTCTAGATTCCTTGAGGACTGACACTTCACTTACTCCTTTCTCCCAAAGACAGTTACTGAGCATCTGTTATCCAATGGACATGCAGTGGTGAGTAAGACACTCAGTCTCAGCTTTAACCTTCCAGATACAATGCCTGAAACAGAATCAACTCACAGGATCCTCTTGAAATCAACGCTGAAAGAACTCTCAGTGAAGAGGACTACTTTGCTCATACTTCCTCAAGAAAGAAAATCACCACAGCATATGACTCAGGTCCCTCGTAACCACACTCAGAAAATAATACATTACCATCCATGGAAAACTACTGTCTCCATCCCTTTTTCTGTTATCAACTCTTAGGGATTTATTAGCCTTTGAGATAAGTGTTTGCTTGGCAAATAAATGCTAAATATACGAAGACTATAATTCAAATAGTGACTCCCTTGGCACAAAAACAGACACATAGACCAATGGAATAGAATAGAAACCCCAGAACTAGACCCACAAACGTATGGCCAACTAATCTTTGACAAAGCAGGAAAGAACATCCAATGGAAAAAAGACAGTCTCTTTAACAAATGGTGCTGGGAGAACTGGGCAGCAACATGCAGAAGGTTGAAACTAGACCACTTTCTCACACCATTCACAAAAATAAACTCAAAATGGATAAAGGACCTGAATGTGAGACAGGAAACCATCAAAACCTTAGAGGAGAAAGCAGGAAAAGACCTCTCTGACCTCAGCCGTAGCAATCTCTTACTCGACACATCCCCAAAGGCAAGGGAATTAAAAGCAAAAGTGAATTACTGGGACCTTATGAAGATAAAAAGCTTCTGCACAGCAAAGGAAACAACCAACAAAACTAAAAGGCAACCAACGGAATGGGAAAAGATATTTGCAAATGACATATCGGACAAAGGGCTAGTATCCAAAATCTATAAAGAGCTCACCAAACTCCACACCCGAAAAGCAAATAACCCAGTGAAGAAATGGGCAGAAAACATGAATAGACACTTCTCTAAAGAAGACATCCGGATGGCCAACAGGCACATGAAAAGATGTTCAGCGTCGCTCCTTATCAGGGAAATACAAATCAAAACCACACTCAGGTATCACCTCACGCCAGTCAGAGTGGCCAAAATGAACAAATCAGGAGACTATAGATGCTGGAGAGGATGTGGAGAAACGGGAACCCTCTTGCACTGTTGGTGGGAATGCAAATTGGTGCAGCCGCTCTGGAAAGCAGTGTGGAGGTTCCTCAGAAAATTAAAAATAGACCTACCCTATGACCCAGCAATAGCACTGTTAGGAATTTATCCAAGGGACACAGGAGTACTGATGCATAGGGGCACTTGTACCCCAATGTTCATAGCAGCACTCTCAACAATAGCCAAATGATGGAAAGAGCCTAAATGTCCATCAACTGATGAATGGATAAAGAAATTGTGGTTTATATACACAATGGAGTACTACGTGGCAATGAGAAAAAATGAAATATGGCCTTTTGTAGCAACGTGGATGGAACTGGAGAGTGTGATGCTAAGTGAAATAAGCCATACAGAGAAAGACAGATACCATATGGTTTCACTCTTATGTGGATCCTGAGAAACTTGACAGGAACCCATGGGGGAGGGGAAAGAAAAAAAAAGAGGTTAGAGTGGGAGAGAGCCAAAGCATAAGAGACTGTTGAGAACTGAGAGCAAACTAAGGGTTGATGGGGGGTGGGAGGGAGGAGAGGGTGGGTGATGGGTATTGAGGAGGGCACCTTTTGGGATGAGCACTGGGTGTTGTATGGAAACCAATTTGACAATAAATTTCATATATAAATAAAAAAAAAAAAAAACAAATAGTGACTCCCTAAGGACAGCATTATTTTATGAACTCTATTTAATGTTTCCCTGAGCTACACTGACTTTCATTATTCAACAGAGCCAGAAAATGTCTTAAGAAACAGTAAAAAAGGGCTATATGTGCTCATGTTTCTGTATAATTTCTATTCTGGATACATATAAACAGAGCTCAGTGTTTATACTTTTCAAACAGGACAGATTGAAAATTAAACAAGTAATGAGGAAGATTAACTTCCTTCCAAGAGTACAACAAAAATTCTTTACCTCCGAAAAGAAATGTGCCACAGAAGGAACACAAAAAGCAAACAATCAAACAACCTTATGGATTCCTTCTGTCAAACCCAATTACAGAGGATCACACCAGAGCCTAGGGCAAGACATTTCCTGTGGAGAGCAATATGTAAAGTTTAAATGTAGCAGACTTCCAAACCCTGAACATTTAGTCTTTATCACAAGAAACAAAATGGAAACGGATTTATAATGTGTCACCTTTAAATACTTCCAGGATTCCTAGATTTTAAAGTCAGTCTTAAATTACATGTAGTGAACCTGTGCCTATCAGAAGAAAATAACCTGCCAATTTATGAAATAAAAATCCTAATTACAGATCAGTTCTCTAGATTGATGAATGTCTGTAAAACAAAACAAAACAAAAATGCTGCACCACCATGGTAAGTGATTACATCCCTCTGAGGAGATAATCTATGTGAATTTCCATGACGTTTCTCTATCAATGTTACAGATTTCCTGAAGGTGAAACTTCACGAGGACAAACAAGCTATTATTATCCAATAGGACATAGAAGGGGTTTTCAAAAGTATGCAGCTAAGATCAAACATATCACAAATCTCCTTATATGCATGCTGAAAATGCATCATCTCAGGCTCCACGTCATGTCTAAACAGCCTGCATGTTTTTAAAGGCAATTCCTCTGCATACCAAAATTTGAGAACCACTGAAATACAAGCAAAACTCTAATGGCTTTAACCTTTATCTAAAATGTGTGTGTTTAAGTATAGAGACAAGAAAATGACGATGACAAATAGTTCAAAACACCAGAGAAATCATTTTTCACTTTTATGATATTGGAACAGTTGCTTCTGGACATAAGGGAACAACTAATGTAACGAGACGAGAATTCTCTTGCCACAAGTAAGCATAAAACTGGACGAAATGTATAAGATAACTGTTATCATACAATCGATAATAAGAAACACAGAACCACAGTCCTTGAGAGAAAGAAAACTCAGGTCAAACCCACATTTGCTTTGGATTTCTGCCTGGGGACATCTCCCCAGGTCGGGGAGGGGGTAACCATAGTGAGACAGGAAGTGGAGAGAAGCTGTCTCTCGGAGTTGAGGAATCCAGTATCAGAGCTGATGACTTCTGAAGTGACTAGATGTTGTGGGACAAGAGACTCCAATTTGAAAAGCTTTGCAAAGTAAATGCCTCAGAACATTATGGTGGAGGAGGTTTCCCTCAAGTCGTTGGCTAAATGGGGGGCTGTTGGTGTGCAGAATGAGATTCTACAACATTTAGCAGACAGAGCTTCCCAGGGGAGTGAGGGCTGAATGGAGACAAGACGTCACATAATCTAACTCCTGTCAGTACACTACCCATGATGTACAGCATATAATAAAAAAAATATATATAGACACATACAGTGGCCCAGAACCAAGAGAAGTAGAAGTCGAAAGAAAAAGACCCAAAGAAATCAAAGATATTGGAATTAACAGATAACAAGTTTAAAACAGCTGTTAGAAATATGTGTAGGGATTTAAAGAACAAGATGGAGAATCTCAACGAAGAAATAGAAACTATCACACGCACACACAGAATCAAATGGAAATTTTAAAATTGAAAATTATACTTAAAATGAAAAATTCACCAAATGAGCTTAAAGTAGATTGGACTATGCAGAATAAATGGTAAACTGACTTGAAGACAAATCAATAAAATTTATCCACACTGACAGAAAGGAAAAGATTTTAACAGAGCCTCAACTACATTTGGAAAACAGCAAGTAGTTTCACATACAAGTAGCTGGAATCTCTAAAGGGGAAAAGAAAGAGACTGGTGTGGTTATTTTCAACAAATAATGGCTGAATGTCTCACAAATTGGTAAAATAAATCAACGAACAGTTCCAAAAACTTTGGAAAACCTCAGAGCAAGATAAACAAGAAGAAAAACTACACCAAGTTACGTAATAGCTAAGCTGCTGAAAACGAAAAATAAAATCTTCAAATTAGTCACTGAAAAATGATACACACGGGAGCGAAAATT
The DNA here is from genome assembly GCF_028749965.1 of Puma concolor. Lineage (NCBI taxonomy): Eukaryota > Metazoa > Chordata > Mammalia > Carnivora > Felidae > Puma > Puma concolor. Next base: position 109,193,387 of record NC_141676.1, read on the forward strand.
AAAATAATGAAAGCTACCATTTACCAGAAACAATGGAGGGCAAAAAAAAAAAAAAAAAAAAAAAAAAAAACCGCAATGACTTCTTTAGAGTATTTTAAAAATGTTAATTTTGAGTTTCCTATCTGGAAAAATAACCCTAACAAAGAAGGGGTTAACAAACATTTTCAGGTAAATAAAAGCTCAAAGAATTTGTTGCCAGTGCAACTACACTGCAATAAATGCTAAAGTCTTCAAACTAAAGAAAAATAATACAAATGGAAACTCTGTTCAACAGAATAGTGCTAGAAACTGCAAATACATAGATCAATTTTTTAACTATATTTTCTTTTAATTTTTAAAGAACTTATTGGGTGCCTGGGTGGCTCAATTGGTTAAGCATCCATCCGGCTTTGGCTCACGTCATGATCTCGCAGTCCTTGAGTTCAAGCCCAGCATTGGGCTCTGTGCTGACAGCTCAGAGCCTGCAGCCTGCTTCAGATTCTGTGTCTCCCCTTTCCCTGCCCCATCCCTGCTTATACTCTCTCTTTCAAAAAATGAATAAACATTTTAAAAAATTTAAGAATTTATTGGTAAAGCAAAAATAAAAGCACTGTATCACGCAGAATTTATAGCACATACAAAAGCAAAATCTAGGGGCGCGTGGGTGGCGCAGTCGGTTAAGCGTCCGACTTCAGCCAGGTCACGATCTCGCGGTCCTTGAGTTCGAGCCCCGCGTCGGGCTCTGGGCTGATGGCTCAGAGCCTGGAGCCTGTTTCCGATTCTGTGTCTCCCTCTCTCTCTGCCCCTCCCCCATTCATGCTCTGTCTCTCTCTGTCCCAAAAATAAATAAACGTTGAAAAAAAAGAATTTTCAAAAGCAAAATCTATGCATGTTCACTGCAGCATCATTTATAATAGCCAAGAAATCTAAATAACCTGAATGTCCTTTGATGGATAAATGGATAAAGCAACTGTGATGTATGACCTTCAAGGCATTATCCTTAGTGAAATAAGTCAGATGGATCAAGACAAATTCTGAAATACTTATGATCTTATATTTAGAATATTTTTAAAAAAACTCATAGACACAGAATACATTAGTGGTTGTGGGGCATGGGGTAGGAGTAGTTACAATAGTTGAAGGTGGTCTAAAGTTACAAATTTGCAGTTATAAAATAATTAAGTCATGGGGATATAATTTACAGCAATGATGACTATAGGTAATAATACTGTATTATAATTTGAAACCTGCTAAGAGAGTAGATAGTAAAAGTTCTCATCACAAGAGAAAAGTTCGTGGGACACCTGGGTGGTTGAGTTGGTTAAACTTCAGCTTAGGTCAAGATCTCACACTTTGTGGGTTTAAGCCCCACATTGGGCTCTGTGGTGACAGCTCAGAGCCTACAGCCTGACTCAGATTCTGTGTGTCCCTCTCTCTCTCTCTCTGCCCCTCCCCTGCTTGTGCTTTCTCAAAAATTAATTAAGTTCATAAATAAAGAAAATTATTAAAAAGTTTGTAACTATGTATACTGATGGGTATTACTTAGAATTATTGTGATCATTTTTAAATTAAAACCTATGAGTGGGTATTGCTATGATTGAGAAAAGAAAAAGAGAAAACTGATTAAACAAATAGAGAAGAAAGAGAGAAGATGCTACAAATACAGAGAATACTATGATTAAAACAGTATTGTCAAAATACAGTAAAAAAGGGGGGAAAAAAGGGAAGAAACCTAAATGCCATCTGAAAGATTTCCACCATAAATAGAAAGACAGAGGAAAATTTTTAAATACCATGAACTGAATAAATTTGAAAATACGAAATTTGTGGGATGCACCTGAAGTGATGCTTAGAGAGAATATGTAGGTCGAAATTCTTGTATGAGAAAAGAAGAGAGGTTTCAAGTTGATGACCTAAAGTTAAACAGAAAGTACAAAGATAGAACAAGGTTAAGAACAAAAATCAATATAATAGAAAATAGGCAAAGTATAGAGATAATCAGCAAGACGAAAAATCACTTCTTAAAAAGACAAATAAAATTTGAAAACTTCCAGCAAGAATGATCAAGAAAAAAAGAAGAGAAAGCACAAATTGCCAACTGGAGAACAAAAGAGAAGCTAGTGCTATAGATGATACAAACCAGAGGTCAGCAAACTAGGGCCCATGGGCCTAATCAGCCACCACCATTTCGTAGAGCCTGAAAACTAAGAATGGCTTTTATACTTTAAAATGGTTGAAGGGGAAAGAGAGAGAGAGAGAGAGAGAGAGAGAGAGAGAGAGAGAGAGAGAGAGAAAGGAAGGAAGGAAGGAAGGAAGGAAGGAAGGAAGGAAGGAAGGAAGGAAGGAGAACAGTATTTTGTGACACATGAAAATTATAACACATTTATATTTTAGTGGCCACAAATAAAGTTTTATTCGAACACAGCCAGGCTACCATTTATATAGTATCTATTACTGCTTTCATACTTCAACAGCAGAGTTGAGGACTTTTGACAGAGACCAAATGGTTAATAAAGGCTAAAAGACTGAATAACGAGCCTTTTAGAAGACAACACTTGGGGGCGCCTGGGTGGCTCAGTCAGTTAAGTGTCCAACTCCGGCTCAGGTCATGATCTCACAGTTCGTGAGTTCGAGCCCCGCGTCGGGCTCTGTGCTGACAGCTCAGAGCCTGGAGCCTGTTTCAGATTCTGTGTCTCCCTGTCTCTCTGTCCCTCCCCTGTTCATGCTCTGTCTCTCTCTCTGCCTCAAGAAAATAAACAAACGTTAAAAAAAAATTTTTTTTAAAAAGAAGACGACACTTGCCAACCCCTTCTATAAACATTAAAACACAGGGGTGCCTGGGTGGCTCAGTCGGTTAAGCATCAGCTCAGACCATGATCTCACGGTTCATGACAGCTCAGAGCTGGAGCCTCCTTTGGATTCTGTGTCTCCCTCTTGTTCTGCCCCTCCTTGCTCGCGTGTGGGCTCTCTCTCTCTCTCTCCGTCTCAAAAATAAACAATAAACAAGTTTTAACATTAAAACATAGGGGCGCCTGGGTGGCGCAGTCGGTTAAGCGTCCGACTTCAGCCAGGTCACGATCTCGCGGTCCGTGAGTTTGAGCCCCGCGTCAGGCTCTGTGCTGATGGCTCAGAGCCTGGAGCCTGTTTCCAATTCTGTGTCTCCCTCTCTCTCTGCCCCTCCCCCGTTCATGCTCTGTCTCTCTCTGTCCCAAAATAAATAAACGTTGAAAAAAAAAAAAAAGATTTAAAACATAATAAGGAAATATTACCTAATACTTTATGTCAATAAATTCAACAATTCAGGTGAAATTAACACATTCCTGGAAAAACACAACTTACCAAAACTGACACAAGAAGAAATAAAATATGTGAATACCTATTAGGTACTGAATTTATAATTAAAAACTTTCCTCCAAAAGTTTCCTTTATTATTTATTTTACCCTCCACATTTAGGTCTGCAATCCATCTAGAATTAAATTTGTATATGAAACCACTTGGACCTGGAATTTACTTTTGGGGATTGGAAAAGAGTTTTTAAGCAAGACATAAAAAGTACCCATCAAAAGGACTAACAGTGAGATGTTTAACTTTATTCAAATTAAGAATTTCTGTTGATCAGTAGATTCCTTTAAGGCAAGCTTAAGGATGGGAGAGGATATTTGTAATTCGTATCACTGGCAAAATATTTGTGTTCTAACGGTAATACAAAAAGAACTCCTACAAATCAATTTTTTAAAAGGGCAAAATAATTTTTTAAATGAGCAAAATAACTGATCAGTCACTTCACAAGAGAAGAGAAGCCAACAGGCACAATGAAATTGCCGGCCATCATTATTTATGAGGGACATGCAAATGAAAACCACAGTAGTAGACTCCTGTTGTTTACAGTTAAACATCTCATCATCCTCCTGGGAGTATCACAAAACCTTCATAATCAAACTTTCTTTATAAAACAACCTCTTAATTCTCAGCTGTGTACTCTGGGTGAATTCCACTCAACCTGAACTCTGGGGACAGAATTTGACACAGCTCCCACAATTAACATATCCCGTTTTCTGGGCCAGGATATTTGGTATGACCATGAAACCTAATCAGAGCCAGTGAAACATAATGCTGCAACGTGAAGCTACTGTTTCAAGTGAACGCCATCTCTTCTTTCTTCAACTGCAAATACCAGAAGAGATTTTTTCTTTCTTATTGGATAGAAAGTGACAAACAGAGACTCTGACTACAGTAGAGCAGAGACTAGAGTATCATGTTGAGCGGCAGTTTGGTGGTCAAGGCAGCTGGGGGATGGGTGAGAGAAACAAGAATTTTCTATGGTGCTATTTTAATGGTTATTTATTTTTAAAAGAGAGAGAGAAAGAGAGAGCAGGGGAGGCAGAGAGAGTGAGGGGGAGGCAGAGAGAGTGAGGGGGAGGCAGAGGACCGGAAGCCGGCTCTGCGCTGACCGCGGAGAGCCTGATGAGGAGCCGCGAGATCATGACCTGGGCCGAAGGCGGACGCTTAACTGGCTGAACCACCCAGGCTCCCCTTTATTGGACCAAATCTCACATGAGTCTGCTCTTGCCCCTGATCCTTTCACACAAGTCAGCCTATGAATTTTGTCTACTACACAAGCCACTGTGATCTGGATTTTCCATGGACGCAACATGTGGTCCCAAGTCATGACATTGTCACAGGATATTTTAGTCCCAGGGAACGTGCTCAGTGCTTTACATAATTGATCTCTAAATTTCAAAATGCTGAAGTATTATGACCTCTGTTTTGCCAATGAGTAAACTGAGACAGAGAGTTGCTGAGTGGTCAGGAAGGAGGCACCTGAGCATGTAGCTGGCTCTTCCTGCATTAAGCCTTGGAGTCAGGAAAGCCTGGCCAAGCAAAGAACAGAAGCTACGTCAGCATTTTCACTGCCCGAGCAAGGGCTTGGAAGCTGAGGCACATCGTTTCCTCCAACGTAACGGCCAGGAAGAGCTGAAGAGCATTTTATTATTATTTCAAAGTAAACAGCAAAGAATTAAGTTTATCTTAAAAAAAAAAAAAAAAGAGGAAGAAGAAAAGCATTTGGTAGATATTCTGAGAGAGTCCTTTTTTCCCTTCCTTTTGAACTCTTTAAGATCAAGTTAAAAGAGCCCAGGGAAGCAGCAGACTGGAGTTGTTGTCCTGCTTTTGCGGCTCGAGAGAGGCACGATATACTCCGAGACCCACTTAATGTAAGAAATAAACAGCAGACACATAAATCCGTGGGCTTCCACGGACTGCCTAACGGCGGGACAGGGAGGTAAAAGACCCCTGTGGCTCCAGCAGGTGCTCCATTGGCCACGCCATTAATTTTTACTGTCATCTGTAGACCGCCCCCCCACCAGCCTGTCCTCAGCACTGCCTCTTTCCTGCTCACCAACCCCCCCACCCACACATTTCCCAAGCACACAAGTTCTGACTTGACCGAGGGGAAACTAGGCAAAGGCTATTCCTGTTATGAAGAGGCAGAAAAGAAAGAAAAAAAAAAAGAAGAGAAAGGTCAGCTTTCCTTCAAGATTCTGACAGAGGCAATGGAGTAGGATCTGCCTGGTTCATTGAAATAAGAAACCAAGCAATTTGGGGCCTCTGTGCTGGCAGTTTTCCCAAACAGCAAACTGGCATCACTGGGATTTCTTAAAAAAATATTTAATCACCTGTCCGACTCTTGGTTTCACCTCAGGTCATGATCTCACAGTTCGTGAGTTTGAGCCCCGAGTCAGACTCTGCACTGACAGCATGGAGCCTGCTTGGAATTCTCAGTCTCCCTCTCTGCCCTTTTCCTGCTCACACTCTCTCTCAAAATAAATATTTTTAAAAATATATTTGTGGGTTTTTTTTCAAATTATAAAAAAAAACCCTGAGAATAATATAGTTTTACAAGCTTTGCAGTGTTAGGCATCTTTCATATGGATATGGTCTTTTACAACATATCAATGGCTAGGCAGTTTGTTACATGTGTAATATGATAATCAGTTTAACCAATCCCATTCTATTGACATTCAGATCATTTCTAAATTTTGAACCTGGCCCAGACACCTGGCCATGCTGGGGCTGCCTTGCACTGAAGTACACCCTTTTTTTTTTTTATTTAATTTCAAACCTGCCATGTTGAGTATTTTATAGTATAATATCTCTACTCCTGTGATATTATTTCCAGTGGATAAATGCCTACAAGTCAAATCTCTGAGTCAAAGATAAATATTTTTTAAGGTATTTAGTGTGTATTACAATTCACTCTCCTGAAAAATGTAAAAATTCTCATTTATAGACTCAATCTTGAAGTCTCACCTAGTAGTTCACTTGAGGCTCTAAATACCTCTAAGTGTTTACATCAAGGGTCATCTGTGGTTTGTATTCTTTTTTTTTTTAAGTTTATTTGAGAGAGAGAGCAAGCCAGGGGGGAGGTGGAGGGGGTGGGAGAGGGAGAGAATATCCCAAGCAGGCTCCATGCCATCAGCTTGGAACCCTACCTGGGGCTTGAACCCACTCACCATGAGATCATGTCCTGAGCCAAGACCAAGAGTCAGACGCTTAAGCGACTGAGCCACTCAGGTGTCCCTGGTTTGTCTTCTTAATAGAAGGGGAGTTGGGGTCTATAAGCTCTTTCTTGAATGATGAACATGACTATCAGAACTTACACAGATACAATCTCTTTATTTCTTCTCTAGGAAGTGGAAACCCACATTTATTGAACTGTAAGTATAAAATATGGACGTATTAGACACAGTAGATTCTCAATAAATATCTGTGAATGAATGAATGAACGAGTGGAGAATAGCCGAGATTTACCCAAATCAGCCCGAGTCCACGTCCCCTGTTGACAGTGTATTACAGGACAAGATCAGAGCCAGCCTGACTCACACGGAGTCTCCCATGTGAGAAGCACCTTGGATACATACTAAGAACCCTACCTCTAAATGCACCAATCGGACTCTCTGCTCGGAAGGTAAGCTGTGAATGGGAGAGATCCCAGCCCTCCTTGGTGGGCAGCATTCATCTCAAGAGAGATCGGAGTCCTGCTGCTGAGACCTCCAGATCTGCCCCTATCCACCAACTTTTTAGTTCTTCCTTCAGTCACATGAAAGGCTTCAGGAATCTTCCACTGCTTTTCCTTTTTTTTTTTTTTTCTCCTTTTTTCTCTTTGGCATAAGCTAGCCAGCATCTGTTTCTACAGCTTGCAACCAACAAATGTGACGTTATGTAGGACCTGGACTGCCATGTACCTGCAGGTGACGGCAAGGCCTCCGAGGAAGAAGATGAATTCTTCACACAACAGTGAAAGCTCCTGATATGCAGACCTGCCTCACAAATAGGGACAGGTTGCTAGTGGCAGACTGCTGATAGCAAGCTTCCAGATGTCTCGTTACCAGAAATTCCAAGAGAACGTGGGCATAAAACTGCATAAATTTCAGACATCTCAGAGGACTGTGCTTTCATTGTTCTTTTCCCATATGTTACAAAAGAACAGTCTGTATAGCTCTGGATGTGTGGCAAGCCCTAACAGTGGCGAAGTCAATTTTCCTATCAAAAAGCCTACAGAAAGCTAAACTGTTTCTTTCAAAGGCTGTAAGGAGAACTCATACCTTCTGCAAACTAATTATGAGAACGAGGTGTCCTTAAATAAACCTGCCCAAAGTGAAAAGCCCTGGGCTATGACTTTTTAATGTTCTATGATTTTTTTTATTTTTTAATGGCCACAGTTATGGAGCATTATGGAGAATGCAGTTGAAAAATTTGAAAACTGGGAGTTAAATCATTTAGACGAAAGAAAGAAAGAAAAGGAAGGAAGGAAGGAAGGAAGGAAGGAAGGAAGGAAGGAAGGGAGGGAAAGAAAGAGAAAGGAAGGAAGAGGAAGGAAGGAAGGAAGGAAGGAAGGAAGGAAGGAAGGGAAAGAAAGAAAGAAAGAGAAAGGAAGGAAGAGGAAGGAAGGAAGAGGAAGGAAGGAAGGAAGGAAGGAAGGAAGGAAGGAAGAGAAAGAAAGAGAGAGAAAGGAAGGAAGAGGAAGGAAGGAAGGAAGGAAGGAAGGAAGGAAGGAAGGAAGGGAAAGAAAGAAAGAGAAAGGAAGAGGAAGGAAGGAAGGAAGGAAGGAAGGAAGGAAGGAAGGAAGGAAGGAAGGAAGGAAGGAAGAGAAAGAAAGAAAGAGAAAGGAAGGAAGAGGAAGGAAGGAAGGAAGGAAGGAAGGAAGGAAGGAAGGAAGGACGGAAGAAAGAGAAAGAAAGAAAGAGAAAGGAAGGAAGAGGAAGGAAGGAAGGAAGGAAGGAAGGAAGGAAGGAAGGAAGGAAGGAAGGACGGACGGACGAACCGGTCTTATCAGGTCCATTTTATACAGCTTATTCCTTTAAATCATTTCTTGGATGCATCTTTTCTCCCAAATCCACCCCTATCACCTGCTTCTCAAATTAAGGCTCCAGCTTCTACTCTCCAACCCCTCCCCTCTCCAATCCATTTTTCACAACTATGTAAGGCCAATCTTTCAAAAATGCTAATTTCCCAGGCTTTTCCACTGTTCCAAAACCTACTGAAGGAAGATTTTTTCCCACACAGTGGGAAATGCGTGGGCCGAAATCCCTGCTCCATCAACCATCAGCTGTTTGAATTTACATAAGGAATTTAACATCCCTGAGCCTCAGTGTACTCATTCCTAAAATGGGGATAATACATGCCTTAAAGGTTGTTATCAATAATTGGGCCACAATTAGCCAAGTGCCTGGCCCTCCAAAAGCTCTCAAGAAATGTCACCCTGCTTTCCCGTGAACTTCAGGTGACACGACCCTCATGATCTGACCCCACCCTCCACACGCAACCACGCGTCCCAATAACTTTTGCACGTGATTCTGTGCCCCAACTAGGTTCCCAGCCCTCCTCACCCTCTTTGCTCCCTCTACCCCTTCGCTGGCTGCCCATCATTCCCCTCCCATGCCACCCACTGTCCTCTCCAACCTGCAAATCCTGTAAAAGTCCAGCTCAAGTCCCTCCCTCTGCAGACTCCTCGGGCACAGAGATTTCCCCATTTTCACAATTATGCATCGGGTATCAATTTCCCAGGCCACAAACAGGTGTCCAGGAAGGTAATTCTCTTTTATTTTCCTGTGATTAAATGTAATTTCCATCTCAAGCCTCCATACCAACTAGAGGTATTAACTTAATCGTGGTGCTGGTAGGCTTTCCGTACTCAGATCAGAGATCTCTCACTCATGTGGGTTTCCAGCTTCCTCTTCTGCATGGAGATGCATCTAAATTCCAACAAGGTTTATACCTAATGCTTAGGCTGGGGTACAGATGAGGAGGATCTTAACACCTTGGCATTGTCCACTCTTGCTTCTGGCACCTGCTGAGAAGGTGACCCTGACTCACTGTCAGGGTCTTTCCCCACTTATATCTGGTTCAGGCTTGAATTCCCATGTGCTTCTGGTTCTACAGACTAACCCAGAATCCTCTGCAGCATCTTGCTTTCCATCCACAAAGCCCGGTCGGATCTGCTGGGTCATAACTCCTGGCCTCTCTGGGGTGTCTCTTCATCAATGCCCTCCTGTCCGGGAGGCAAGGGAACCCTGCTAAGACTTTGGATTCCCAAGACTCCAAATAGGGAAGCAGGACTCAGCTCCGCACGGCTCTCAGAGCCTCCACTCCATGTGGGGAGTCTACTACTCTCACCCAGGTCGGGCTCAGACCAACTACAGGGTACCTCACCCCTTATCAGATACCCACGCTAGTTTCCAACTCTATTTCTTTTCTAATCCATTCTCCTTTCTTCTCCTAGGAATAATCTCTCTCTTCTCATTTTAAAAAACTGGTTCTGACAGATTCTCAGTCGTAACAATTCAAAATTCTATGTCTTAGTTCTTTGGGGTTTTAACTTTTGAGCTGGAAAAAAACATTGGCCTTTTATCTACTGGCTCTACCATGAATTTTCAAAGCCTGTTATGGAACACTAAAGCTAAATATTGACCCATCCCTTCCCTGAAGCTGTAAGCCCAGGGTGCCCTAGCTGCCACCTGAAATAAATGGATGGGTTACGGTGCAGAGGAAAATATCAGGAACAAAAAACACAAAATAAATGAAAGATTTCAGTGCAGAAAAGAAATATACGGAACAAAAAGAACATTGGTGGGTATCAAACATCACCCCTACCACACCGGTCACCTGGTTAATTTCTATAAACCCTTCAGCTCTCTGCTGAGATAGCACTTCCTCTGAAAACCTTTTTCCTGCTTGACCTGCTCCCATTTCAATCCCCATATTAGGAGAAGCACTCATCCCATGTGTCCACAGGCAGAATCCCAAAATGACCCACAGTGACTCTCTCCTCCATATAATTCCCACCCCTGTAAATATGACAGGGTATCACTACTGTCATTATATTACATTACGCGGCAAAGAGATAGTGCAGATATAATTAAAGTTATAAATTAGTTGACTGTGAGTTAATTAGAAGAGACATTATTCAGCGGGCCTGACATAATCACATGAATCCTTTAAAAGCAGAGTTTCCTCTGGCTGGTTGCAGAAAACGAAGTGAGAAGTTTGAAGCATGAAGCTGTTTTCTGATGTTCCTTGGAAGATGGAAGAGGCCACATGGAAAAAACCTGGGAGAGACCCCTGGGAGATGAAAGAGCTGGCAGCCAGCAAGACAATAGGGACAAGTCCTATGCCCTCAAGGAAATGAGCCCTGCCAACAACCAGTAATCTTGGAAGAGAATCACCAGCTCCACATGAGACACAGCCTGACCAACATCTCTATTTGAGGCAAGTAAGACCATACCCAAATGACACAGTGATGCTGTGCCCAGACTTCTGAACTACAACAATGGTGAAATAATGTATTTGTGTGGTTTTAAGCCACTAACTTTGCGGAGATTTGCTCCACAGTAACATAAAACTAATACCATACCATATGTAATCCCCTAACACCAAGTGGTCAGGCCTGTTCCCAAACTGGATCATGACTGTCTTCAAGTCTGTGTCCCCCAACAAGACCACGAGACTACCTGGTTTACAGTTACACTGAAGTAATACTGTTTGAGCTACATTAGTTAAATGGATTAAACGAGCAATCATACGTAAAACACTTAGGATAGTACCTGACGTGTATGTTTTAACTATTATTACTGTTGCCCCCAAAGTACCTAAAACAGTAGCTAACACATAGTAATAAGCTCAATAAATACCGGCTGAGTTAAAAACCATTCACCTCAAGTGAATTCTCATTGTATTTATAGCTAACACCAGAGAATTTCTTAACATGCATTGGTTTCAGAAATCAGAAAATGAGTAGAAGGGATAGTTTGCTATTCTAAGCAAGGGGAACATGAAAAAAATGAAATACAGGTAAGAAAGTGCAAGCCATCAACAAAAGACAGTCAACAGATCAGTTTGGCTGGAAAGTTAGGTTCCTTTAAAGGATAAATAAAAGACTGAGCTGAGAAAATGTTGGTCACATAATGGTAGACATCCAATGCCATACCCTGAATTCTAGATGTTACCACTTAGGAACAGGAGAGGTCCAGGGATGGCTTTTACACAACAGATTGGCATGGAAAACATAATGTTCTAGGGCAGGTATTAGATAAGAAGCTTCAGGACAGATTGGAGAAGGCAGACGTTGGAGGAAGGGACATTAGTTAAGAAGCCCACACAGGGTGTGAGATATTAGAGCCTGCACTATCACGGGGATCAGAGTCAGCAAAAGAAAGGACTACTAGGAGACGTATTATTACAGAAAAAGTAGAGGCTGTTGTAACAAGAAATGGTCAAAAACTTACTACTAGCTCTGCAAACATGTACTGAACACCCCTTCTGAAGCAACCTGCAAGAGTTCAGCATTTGCTGAGAGACAATGACTTCTGGTCTCAGTTTGAATTAACTGTAACACCTCCAAAATTATGAGCTAAAGTCAATAGAATGTCCTCCTCTCAAGGCAGGGATTCTTAACAGAGATGACATTTTTCTAGCTCACACCCTTTTGAACTAAATTGGATTGAGTGTGAATGTAACTAGAGTTTCCCAGAAACTGTAACTTTTCAGGGGCGGGGGGGCACTTATTCCTCAAGTTTCAACTTTGACACATAACACATTTATGATCAGTGGCTGATGGCTGATGATGCAAGAGAGGAAGACCCTGGGAACAAACAAACGCCACTGTCTGCACACTTAGGCTGGACTCCCCCCTACAGCAAACTCACCCAGGCCTCAGTTGGCTCTTCCTAGAAACAGGAGTCCTCCAAAACAAGGTGGAGACTGTGCGAACAGAGCAATCCTCTCTCGGCCCATGTGGACACAGACATCTATGGAGGCACACTGGCACCTCTACCACATCCTATTTGGAACCTGAAATGAAGGCACATCTTCTGCATGGGCTCTGGGTCCCTGAGCACATCTGGGACCTCAGCACCTTCGGCAGGCAGAGAACCTCGGCGAGTACTTCATTTGGGCAACTGAGGCCAGCTCTGCATTCTTCATATCCTTGAGTCCTGCCCCAATTGCCAGCCATCCCATCCTTTATCCCATCTCACACGTTCATTCTCAGGTTGCTCTGTATTCTCTTCCCTCCCATTACAACCTTCAACCTGCCACAACCTCCCTCCTCTTATGCCTCCATTCTATGCCCTACAATATTTTCAAGCTCTTCACAGAACGCTGTCTTCTCCAACACGCCTTGACTAAAGCCTGGCTTGTCCATAGAAGTGCTGCTGCAGAGGGGCCAAGATGGCGGAAGAGCATGGAAGTGTTTTTGTGTCTCACGTACATGAAATGCAGCCAGATCAATGCTAAATCATCCTGCCCACCTAGAAAACTGACTTGAGGATTAACCTAACAATATGCACAACCTGACCCACAAAACTGATCAAGTACGTGGTGCAGAGAGATGAACTAGGGGACAGAGAAGCCACAGAGGGCAGGGACCTGTTTCTGTTTGGCAAGAGAGGATGGAGATGGGGGGGGGGGCGGTGTAGGAAGTATGCGAAAGCATCCCCCCCACCCAAAAGCAGCTGGAGAGAGAAGAAAGGGTACACAAGGGACTGAACATCAAAAAGGAGAAAGGAGAAAGGAAAGGGTTTAAATTCCATCAAGACTCTATAAACGGGGGAGCGCAGAGTCTGAAACTCCATAGCTCAATACCTGGAGGAGCTGTGGTGGGAGGGTGAATCCTGCAGGGGCAGACAGGAAGCTCTGAGAGGTCCTAGAGCCACAAGGGGAAAGGCAGTTCCCCCGCTGGGAGGACATTTTGTAGAGGCTGTGTGGCCGCCCCACAGGCAAAAGAGAACCAGAGAACAACCACATTCGCTGGTGCTAAAACAAGGATGAAGCTTGGTGCCAGATGTGTGTTGTGATTTTCCATAATCCCTGAAACACGGCTGCTGCACAATCACGTCAACATTTTCTGTGGGGGCTGGCACCCAGCTGCGGTCTCTGGGCATCAGCAGTAGCACAGCCCCACAGACATTCCTGTAGGCGGGCTGGCGCCTGGCCATTGCTCGATGAGACCCTCCCCCAGAAGGTCCGAGCGGCACAAAGCTGTTGTCCTTCAGAAGTGAGGGGTCAGGAAACACAGCCGCATCTGAGATACACCTCAGGAGAGAAGTGCCACCTAGCAACCTGGCTTCTACACGGTGTAGAAGCGGCAAGTGGACAGAAGCCAGAGACAAAGGAGAGGTGCTTGACTGTCAGTCAGGGAGAGCACAGAGTTCTGATACTCGAGACTGGGTAGCTGGGTGACACAATTTTCACGTCTCCCAGGTATGCACACACACACCTGCATGCGCCACAAAGATCTACCCCCGTAAGCTAAGCAGCACCACCTAGTGGAGGACGGAGCCGTTACACCAAGCCCCGCCCAACTGGGCCAACCTTGCTCTTCAGAAACACAAGTCTCTCTACCAGCTTAGTTTACAGACGATAAAATGCTTCATAGTTTGACTTCTGGGGAAACCGACATAATTTCAATCATGTTTCAGTCTGCTCGCTGGTCCAACTTTTCAATTTTTTTTCTTATTCTTGAATACAGAGAAAGAAAAAAATTATTTTTGTTTTAATTTTTTTATTAAAAATATTTTTAATTTTTTCTACCATATTTTTTACTTTTTTGTAAATTTTTCAAATTCTATTTAACTTCCATCATTTCATTTCATTGTGTTTCATTGTATTCATTTTTTCAAATTTTCAAACGCTTTCTTTTCTCTTTCTCATTTTTCCCATTTTTCACAAATCTATCAAGCTCCTTTCAACAACCAGACCAAAACACACATAGGATCTAGCATCATTTATTTGATTTTTGTGTTGTTTTTAGTTTTTTTAGTTTTTTTTATCTTATTCCTTTTCTTCCTTCAAAATGACGAAATGAAGGAATTCACCCCAATACAAAGAACAAGAAGTGACAGCCAGAGACTTAATCAACACAGATACAAGCAAGATGTCTGAAACATAATTTAGAATCACAATAATAAGAATACTAGCTGGGGTTGAAAATAGATTAGAATCCCTTTCTGCAGAGATAAAAGTAGTAAAACCTACTCAGGATGCAATAAAAAATGCTCTATCTTAGCTGCAATCTCAAATGGATGCCATGGCAGCAACGATGGATGAGGCAGAGAGCAAATCAGCAATAGAGCAGACAAACTTATGGAGAAAAATGAAGCAGAAAAGAAACAGGAAGACTAAGGCAAAAGAGCACGATTTAAGAATTAGAGAAGTCAGCAACTCATTTAAAAAGAATAACATCAGAATCATAGGGATCTCAGAAGATGAAACGAGAGAAAAAGGAGTAGAAGGGTTATGTGAGCAAATCATAGTAGATAACTTTCCTAACCTGGGGAAAGACACAGACATCAAAATCCAGGAAGCACAGAGGACACCCATTAGATTCTACAAAAATAAGCAATCAAGAAGGCATATCATAGTCAAATTCACAAAATACTCAGTCAAGGGAAGAATCATGAAAGCAGCAAGGGAAAAAAGTCAGTATCCTACAAGAGAAGACCGATCAGGTTTGCAGCAGACCTATCCACAGAAACTTGGCAGGCCAGAAATAAAGGAGTGGCCAGATATATTCAATGTGCTGAATCAGAAAAATATGCAGCCAAGAATTCTTTATCTAGGAAGGCTGTCATTCAAAATGGAAGGAGAGATTGAAGTTTCCCAAACAAAAATTAAAGGAGTTTGTGACCACTAAACCAGCCCTGCAAGACATTTTATGGGGGACTCTCTGAGGGGAGAAAAGACAGGGGGAAGAAAAGACCAAAAGCAACAAAGACTAGAAAGGACCAGAGAACACCACCAGAAACTCCAACTCTACAAGCAACATAATGGCAATAAACTCATATCTTTCAGTACTCACTCTAAACGTCAATGGACTAAATGCTCCAATCAAAAGACGTAGGGTAACAGAATGGATAAGAAAACAAGATCCATCTATATACTGTTTACAAGAGACCCACTTTAGACCTAAAGACACCTTCAGATTTAATGTAAGGAGATGGAGAACCATCTATCATGCTAAAGGTCAACAAAAGAAAACTGGAGTAGACATACTTATATTAGACAATCTAGACTTCAAAATAAAGACTATAACACGAGATGAAGAAGGGCATTATATCATAATTAATGGGTCTATCCACCAAGAAGACCTAACAATTGTAAACATTTATGGTCCAAATGTGAAAGCACCCAAATATAAATCAATTAATCACAAATAAAGAAACTTATTGATAATACCACTGTAACAGTAAGGGACTTCAACACATCACTTACAGCAATGCACAGATCATCTAAACAGAAAATCAACAAGGAAACAACAGCTTTGAGTGACACACTGGACTAGATGGACTTAACAGATATATTCAGAACATGTCATCCTAAAGCAGCGCAATACACATTCTTCTACAGTGCACATGGAATGTTCTCCAGAATAGATAACATACTGGGACACCAGTCAGCCCTCAACAAGTACAAAAAGATCGAGGTCATACCATGCATATGTTCAGACCACAACACGATGAAACTCAAAATCTACCACAAGAAAAAATCTGGAAAGATAACAAATACATGGAGACCAAAGAATATCCTACTAAAGAATGAATGGGCTAACCAAGAAGTTAAAGAGGAAATTTAAAAGGACATGGAAGCCAATGAAAATGATAACACCACAGCCCAAAACCTCTGAGATGCAGCAAAGGCGGTCCTAAGAGGGAAGTATATAGCAATCCAGACCTTCCTAAAGAAGGAAGAAAGATCTCAGATACACAACCTAACCGTACGCCTTAAGGAGCTGGAAAAAGAACAGAAAATAAAACCGAAAACCAGCAAAAGACAGCAAATAATCAAGATTAGAGCAGAAATCAATGCTATCAAAACCAAAAAAAAAAAAAAAAACAAACAGTAGAACAGATCAATGAAACCAGAAGCTGATTCTTTGAAAGAATTAATAGAATTGATAAACCCCTACCCAGTTGGATCAAAAAGAAAAAGGAGGGGCGCCTGGGTGGCGCAGTCGGTTAAGCGTCCGACTTCAGCCAGGTCACGATCTCGCGGTCCGTGAGTTCGAGCCCCGCGTCAGGCTCTGGGCTGATGGCTCAGAGCCTGGAGCCTGTTTCCGATTCTGTGTCTCCCTCTCTCTCTGCCCCTCCCCCGTTCATGCTCTTTCTCTCTCTGTCCCAAATAAATAAATAAACGTTGAAAAAAAAAATTTAAAAAAAAAAAAAAAAAGAAAAAGGAAAGGACCCAAATAAAATCAAGAATTAAAGGGGAGAGATCACCACCAACACAGCAGAAATAAAAACAATAAGAATATTGTGAGAAATTATATGCCAATTAAATGGGCAATCCGGAAGAAATGAACAAATTCCTAGAAACATATAAACTACCAAAATTGAAACAGAAAGAAATGGAAAATTTGAGCAGATCCATAACCAGTGAAGAAATAGAATTAATAATCAAAATCTCCCAAAAAACAAGAGTCCAGAGCCAGATGGCTTTCCAGGGGAATTCTACCAAACATTTAAGGAAGAGTTAACACCTATTCTTTTAAAGCTGTTCCAAAAAACAGAAATGGAAAGAAAACTTCCAAACTCTTTCTATGAAGCCATCGTTACCTTGATTCCAAAAACAAAGACCCCACTAAAAAGGGCAACTATAGACCAATTTCCCTGATGAACATGAATGCAAAAATCCTCAGTAAGATATTAGCCAACCAAATCCAACAATACATTAAAAAAATTATTCACCACAACCAAGCGGGATTTATACCTGGGATGCAGGGCTGGTTCAATATCTGTAAAACAATTAACGTGATTCATCACATCAATAAAAGAAAAGACAGGAACCACATGATCCTCTCAACAGATGCAGAGAAAGCATTTGACAAAATACAGCATCCTTTCTTGATAAAAACCTTCAAGCAAGCATGGATAGAAGGATCATACCTTGAGATGATAAAAGCCATTTATGAAAGACCCAACACTAATATCATCCTCAGTGGGGAAAACCTAAGAGCTTTTCCCCCTAAGGTCAGGAACAAGACAGGAATGTCCACTCTCTCCACTGTTATTCACAGTATTGGAAGTCTTAGCCTCAGCAATCAGAGAACACAGAAAAATAAAAGGCATCCAAATTGGCCAAGAGGAGGTCAAACTTTCACTCTTCGCAGATGACATGATAGTCTATATGGAAAACCCAAAAGATTTC
The DNA here is from genome assembly GCF_028749965.1 of Puma concolor. Classification (NCBI taxonomy): domain Eukaryota; kingdom Metazoa; phylum Chordata; class Mammalia; order Carnivora; family Felidae; genus Puma; species Puma concolor. The sequence goes on from NC_141676.1 coordinate 109,211,067, forward strand.
ACCAAAAAACTGCTAGAACTGACCCATGAATTCAGCAAAGTGGCAGGATATAAAATCAATGCACAGAAATGGGTTACATTCCTATTCACCAACAATGAAGAAACATAAAGAGAAATCAAGGGATCAATCCCATTTACAATTGCACCAAAAACCATAAAATACCTTGAATAAATCTAACTTAAGAGGTGAAAAAACTCTATACACTGATAACTATAGAAAGCTTATAAAAGAAACTGAAGACGACACACAAAAAAAATGGAAAAATATTCCATGCTCCTGGATAGGAAGAACAAATATTGTTACAATGTCAATGGTACCCAAAGCAATCTACATATTCAATGCAATACCCATCAAAATAAAAGCAACATTCTTCACAGAGCTACAACAAACAATCCTACAATGTGTATGGAACCAGAAAAGACCCCGAATAGCCACAGCAATCTTGAAAAAGAAAACCAGAGCAGGAGACATCACAATCCTGGACTTCAAGCTATACTACAAAGCTGTAACTATCAAGACAGTATGGTACTGACACAAAAACAGGCACAAAGATCAATGGAACAGAACAGAGAACCCAATAATGGACCCATAAATGTATGGCCAACTAATCTTTGACAAAGCAGGAAAGAATATCCAGTGGAATAAAAACAGTCTCTTCAGCAAGTGGTGCTGGGAACACTGGACAGCGACATGCAGAAGAATGAACCTGGACCACTTTCTTACACGATACACCAAAATAAACCCAAAATGGATGGAAGACCTAAACGGAAGACAGGAAGCCATCAAAATCCTCGAGGTGAAAGCAGGCAAAAACCTCTTTGACACTGGCTGCAGCCCCTTCTTACTCAACACATCTCCGGAGGCAAGGGAAACAAAAGCAATAATGAACTATTGGGACCTCACCAAAATAAAAAGCTTCTGCACAGCAAAGGAAACAATCAGCAAAACTAAAAGGCAACCGATGGAATGGGAGAAGGTATTTGCCAACACATATCAGATAAAGGGTTAGTAACCAAAATCTATGAAGAACTTATCTAACTCAACACCCAAATAACAAATAATCCAGTGAAGAAATGGGCAGAAAACATGAAAAGACACTTCTCCAAGGAAGACATCCAGATGGCCAAACGACACAGGAAAACATGCTCCACATCACTCATCATCAGGGAAATACAAATCAAACCCACAATGAGATACCACCTCACACCTGTCAGAATGACTAACATGAACAACTCAGGCAACAACAGATGTTGGTGAGGATGCGGAGAAAGAGGATCTCTTTTACATTGTTGGTGGGAATGCAAACTGGTACAGCCACTCTGGAAAACAGTATGGAGGTTCCTCAAAAAATTAAAAATAGAACTACCCTATGACCCAGAAACCTGGTATTTATCCAAGGAATAGAAGAATGCTGTTTCGAAGGGGCACATGCACCCCGACGTTTACAGCAGCACTATCAACAATAGCCTAAGTATGCCAAGAGCCCATAATGCCCATCAACGGATGAATGGATAAAGAAGATGTGGTATATATATACAATGGAGTATTACTCAGCAATCAAAAAGAATGAAATCTTGCCATTTGCAACTATGTGAAGGGAACTGGAGCGTATCATGCTAAGTGAAATTCATCAGAGAAAGACAAATATCATATGACTTCATTCATATGAGGACTTTAAAAGACAAAACAGATGAACCTAAGGGAAAAGAAGTAAAAATAATATAAAAAGAGGGAGGGGGACAAAACATAAGAGACTCATAAATATGGAGAACTGAGGGTTATTGGAGGGGGTGTGGGAGGGGGGATGGGCTAAATGGGTAAGGGACACTAAGGAATCTACTCCTGAAATCATTGTTGCACTATAGGGTAACTTGGATGTAAATTAATATATATATACACATATGTGTATATGTGTGTGTGTGTGTGTGTGTGTGTGTGTATTATTAAAATGGACCTCATCTATCCAACAGGGTCCCTCCCTGGACCATTTTTTCTCTCTCCTGAATCCCAACATCATCTCCTCTGCTCCTGAACTGTGACCTCATTAAGACATCCAGGGAACAGAACCTCCACTTTCTCCCAAAATGTCAGCTTTACATCCTTCTGTAACCAGCCTACACATTGTCACCCATCATGTAAACCACTCTTTGGCTAATACTTAAGATGTTCTGATCCCTTCATCCTGCCCCCACCCAGGAATACCCTGTCCTGGCTCACCCCGGGGTTGGCCTCTTCTGCTGCAAAATGGGGGGGGGTGGTCATTGCAACCATGGAAAAGTGGTTAGACTCTTGGCAATTCGTTTTCCTTCTACACAAGGCCCTCTCTTTCACCTACCACAACAGCTATATTCGAGTATATAGTCAGAACTTTGTCCTGGTCTGTTTCAATGAGCCTTTCAGTTCATCAGGAGGAGACATTGCATCCTCAGAGCTTCCCAACACCTAGGTCACAGCTGCCACTTAAAACATTCTGAATGAACGAATTAGGGAATTTCTAAAGCCTCTTTAGCTCTGAGATTGAGTCACTACGAAGCACTGTATTTAGGCAGTACTCTGCCCGAACTTGGAACTCTTTCTTCCAATCATGAACTCTGCATTTAGAAAAAGCCTGCCTACAGTGGCCATGCCAGCAAAAATGCTCAGAAATTTCAGGGATGCTCCTGCTATGGGCAGATTCTGTCCAGAGCAGTGCAAGGAGGAAATGAGACATGCTTGAATCAGAAGCATACTCCTGATAAAGAGTGTGCTATTTTCCACCTTAGACTTATTAATTCCCCACAAATTCCATAACCAAACTCTTTGTAGGTGACACTTCCCTTATTTGCTTCTGTCTCATAAAAGCATTAAAGTTTACACCAATTGATGTTGGGTATATATATTAAATAACCTTTTGAGAAATAAGCCATATAAAGTTTTAAATTTTTGTTTAGACAGAAAAACCTAAAATCTAGACTATTTCCAATCCTTTCACTGAGAGAGAGGGTAGTGTTGGTGAAACAAATAAGCAAATGAAAAATAACTCAGAGTCAAAAACCCTGGGTGTGAGTCCTCCCTAGGACTCTGGACAACCCTCTTCATCTCTTTAAACTTTGATTTCTCCGGGGCACCTGGGTGGGTCAGTCGGTTAAGCGTGCAACTCTTGATTTCGGCTCAGGATGTGGTCTCATGGGTTCGTAAGCTCAAGCCCATACGGGGCTCTGTGCTGACAGTGCAGAGACTGCCTGGGATCCTGTCTCTCCCTCTTTCTGTCCCCCTCTCTCTCTGTCCCTCCCCTGCTCACTCACTCTCAAAATAAATACCCTAAAATAGTTTTCAATAAAAAAAAATAAAAATTAAAAAAAGAAACTGATCTCCCCTCTATGCAGAGGTGATATTCAAATACTCACTGACCAGCATGGCAGAGGTACTGACCCATTAGAACCAGTACTGGCTGTCAAGCTGGGGCAGGGTCCTGGCTCCCCACTGTGCCAGGCACTGACCAGTTCGTTAGTCAATCATGGGAAGCGTTTGGCAGGAGGCGAGCAGAGGAGAGGAATAGGGGCATTTGAGAAGCCCCAGGCAGTGACTCTCAAAGATTTGGAAATATTTTGATGTTTTAACAAAAAAAAAAAAAAAAAAAAAAAGCATAGCTTCCTTGATGTGCACCTGCCGAGTATCAGCCCTGCTTTGAACCTTCCTAGTCTGGGGACCTTGGGTAAGCACTTGATCTTCCCGAGGAGGTCTCATGTGCGAAGGGGAAACTCTGAGAATGTCTTTTAAGGCATCTTCAGAATTAAATGGAGTAACACGTATGAAAGAAAAAACCTATTCCTGCTTGAGACACGGTGTATGTGGGAAATGACAGCTGGACGCATGAATGAATAAATGAAAAGAATAACATCTGTTCTGCCTTCCTCATAAAATTTTGTTTGTAGTTTCTTGGTAGGTGGCAGGTTTAAGAAGCAAGGGAACTGACATATGACACTTGTCTTGCACAATCCTAAACTGAGAGCGTGAGTGTCTGTCTCCACACCCACCTTCTCCTAGAAGTTTACACAGAGGACCTAGCTGGGTTCAGTCTCCTGGACTATCCAGATGTTCCCAACTACACACTGCTCCCGCAAGCCTGTGTCCTTGAAAATGGCTTGGCTACGGGAATGGTGGGTTGTCCATTCCAAGGACAGGAGAGGAGGTGAGGAGCCTCCAACGGCCCAGATTCATGGGCCTTGACGGGTCAACTGGTGGTCACATCCGCTCGACGACATCATCTCCCGCTTGGCCCCTCGGGACTAGCTCTTACAACCCCACCTGCCCCCTCTTCCACAAAGGGCCCTGAAAGGTCAGCAAGGGGCTGCACTCGCACGGAGGTGGCTTGTCTGAGGGCCATGTGGCTACGCTGGAGGCAGATACCACAGCAACAGCGGAAGTACGTGTAAGAGAAAACACAGATGAAGATAGTGGGGAAAAAAACTGTTACTCATTTTGGGAACCATTAAGAGCCCTATGGTACAAACCTCTGATCTATTAAGTCCTCTAGGCTAGGAATCGAATCACTTAAGGCATTTACTTGTGCCCTCGTGTGATTTAAAGGAGGATACATTAACAGACTCATCAGGTGTCAACACACAACATTCTGTTTAGATAGTGGCACAGGTGTCTCCCTGCAAGGCAGTGATAATGTCCAAAGCGAACCTCTTTTGGATGAAAGCCTTTCTCAGACATTTCAGTGTTTAGTAAAGACAGGCTTTGCAGGCTATCATTTAAGGCGTATCATCTCACAGAGTTTTTAGAAAGAATAACTGAAATACTGGATGGAAAAAAAAATGGGCCCCATCTATTATTTGCTATCCCTTGGAAACACACTGCTACCTCCAGGAGCTGTCCACAATTATTCACGGCGACTCTCACCATAGGGGCTCTAGAGCTGAAACTTTAGATGGTCAGACATACCCTCCAAGCCAGGCGTCTAAGCTTCCAAGTGCCACTGGATCCACAAAAAAACACTTACTGGGCAACGACTGAGAGCCATCCCTTAGAATTTGGACACTATGTTTCTTCTCCCAGCCTCTGTAGCCAATAACAGGATTCACGGCTCTCTCGAGAGCAAGTAACTATTGTCTGACTGCCAAAAGGAAAAGTGAATGAGTGATCATTAAAATTAATGTGTCTACCAGCAGAACGCCATCTAGGGAGCAAGTTCACTGTGCACTTCAGCGTCCCTTACCCTATCTTCCAGGTAAATTGGGGCAATTTAACACTACCACACGCACAATTTGTCCAGGAATTGGTAAACAGAATTAAGGACTTACATCAAGGAGGACTCATAGCCATTTTGCAGATGAGTAAACTGAGACCCACAGAAGCAGTATTTGCCTGAGGCCATATGGCTGTTGAGTGGTAGATGAGTTTGCCCTCCAAGAGCCCATACCCTTCCCAGAATGCCCAGACTGTTCCCTAGTAGACATCTCAGCAACCAGATGCAATAAACAGCTCATTAAACACAAGAGAGACTACCTGCTCCTAGGGCCAATACTCCATACAAATAAAAACCCATATTAACAACTGAAAGGTAATATTGCTGGGAAGTAAGATACTGGAGACTTCTGGGGCTGAGCCTTCAGCAGAGACAGGAACGTCATCAACATATTTAGAGACAAAAACTGGCCCCAGTGCTCCAAAGAACTCCAGTTAAGAGAATTAACCCCTTGCTGCAATGGTCTTGACATGCATGTGAGTCAAAGGATGAAAATGCCTAGAACCTAGGACTCATTTCTCGGTCTCTGTTCCAGGGTAGGCCGCTGGTACCTTCCTTTGGGAAGCTGAAGAGGACACAGCTGGCAAATGGCAACAGCAACAGAGAAGCTAGACCCACATCCTATCCCTGGAGCATCTCAGGCAATGGTCCCCTGGAGAGGATAAAAACGTATGCAGTACTTTTAGGGGTGTTTGTACCTATTCTCTTTGCCTGGAGTACTATTCCCCCAGATACAGTCATGGTTTGCTCACGAGTCCATTCAATTCTCTCCTCAAACATTTCCCCCTCAGAGAGACCATTTGAGGTCCCCCTAGTTAAAAGAACTACCCCCGTCACACTCTATATGCTTTCTCTATTTTTTCTTTGTAACAGAATTTCTATGTAACAATACTTTTTTCTAATACTAACATTACATTCACTTGTGTATTCATTTCCACCCACTGTTGTACAAGCTCTATGAGAACACAAACTGCTGGTTTTGTCATGGTTGTACCACCTGTGCCCAGGAAAGTGGCTGACCCATAGCGGACGGTCAGTAACTACTGGTCGAACAAGTGAAAGCGAGTTTGGCAGTCCTGCATCTGTGACTACACGGGTGACAAAGTAGAGAGGTCATCGAGACCAAAGAAAAGTAAGTGCCTATAATCAGGAACCAGACAGTACAAGTTAATTCATACGATCCCGGGACACCTGGGCAGCTCAGTCGATTAAGCATCCAGCTTCGGCTCAGGTCACGATCTCAGGGTTCATGGGTTCAAGCCCTGCATCAGGCTGTCTATCGACACAGGGCCCTCTTTGGATCTTCCCTCTCCCCCTCTCTCTCTGCCCCTCCCCTGCTCGTTCTCCCTCTCTCCCTCTAAAATAAACATTAAAAATTTTTTTTAATTAATACAATCCTATCTGCGAAGGAAATTTTTGCTACGTTCAGTGTCATGATGGAAAAACATTTGGGGACCCAAGCACGCCTCACCCTGTCATCGCACCCCTCAACACACAGGGCGTCAACACCATATTATGAGAAGAGCACGCGGAAGGGGCGAGCCTACTGTGGCCCACAAAGTGGCAGCTTCTGTAGGGCTAAGGGCTAAGAAACACCTGTTTGCAAACAAACGAGCAGCTGCGATGATGCACGAGGACCACTGGACTGAGATGACAGACTCCCCTGCAAGCGGCCTCTGCCGAACACTCACAGGCCTCTAAGCCTGCTTTGCACTCAAGCTTCATGTCACACTGGCTCCTGCTTCAGTGTCACCGCCTGCCCTTCTCTACAGGGTGCGGGTCGAGACACTGCCCGGTACCACCGTGCCCACACTTAACCTCCACAGATGGCACCCCACCTCAGGAGCTGCAGCAGGCATTTAGGGGACCTGAGTTTGGTCTGGGTTTAGTGTATCTATGGGGTTTACAGTCACTTTTGTATACAGTTCATCTATTAGCCTTCCTGCAGGAGGAATGGTTTCTAGGAATACACTGTGCACTGTGCCAACTCATCAGCCGCGGAGGCACAGAGACTCTGGGCCAGACCCGGCCTTGCAACATGACCATGTCCTTTGTGCCCAGCACCAGAAGTAGGTATGTGGCAGAGAAACGAGGTTTAAACATACTGGCCAGAAACTAGTCTGTCCACAAATCCAATGTGGAAAATTATAAGCAATTTGGTCCTCATCAACACCAAGAGAAGACAAAAATCCTTTTCTTTCCAAAATACATACAATAATGTAATTCATACAATTAAAAATGAACCATATATTTACTGGTTTTTTTAGAATGGAATCACGCAAAACTGTCATTGTCAAAAGCCCTGTGCTTGTAGGACACAAACCTGTAATCCTACTACAAACACCAAGTACGTCTATAGCTGCCCAGATGATCTCAAAGTAACAACTACAAAGGTGAAAGAAATTTTTCCAAACCTCCAATAAGAAAAAACAGTTTGTCAACCTTGAAACATTTAGAATTCTATTCTCCTAAAAATTATAAAATTATTAAAATAAATGAAATGATCAAAGAGTAGATGGCCAAAAATTATACGAAGACAAAGTGTGGCAACAGTGACAGGCATAAGAATTATGAATTTTTCTAAAATTTTTAATGTTTACATTGTCATATTTATAAATGTGTACTTTAAATGTGGTATATTACTCCAAACAAATAGCCATTCAGAACTAATTTTTGTTAATAAATCTGCCTGAGATGGGGACACAGGAGAGAAGCAAACAGGAAAAAAAATTATACATACATATACATATATATATATATATATACACACAATGTTATTATATATACATAACATGATAAATCTGTAACTATAACAAAAAATAAAGCTAAAATCTTATATACAAATACATTTTTATAGATAACATTTAAATATGATATAAATCATATATCTTATATAAATACATAAATGTTATATATACATATGTAACATTTATATATCTATGATATATATATATGATAGATATATATCATAGATAGATAGATCTTCCTCAACTGTAATGGAGAACAAACAATAAACAAAAGAAAAAATATTATATAGACTATTAGATGGTCCTGAGTGCTAAGTGCTTGTCCTCTGCACTAGATTAGGAGCTTCTTGAAAATAAGGATTGTTTCTTACTTACACAGGTACCTAGGACCTAAGCACAGTTCCTTGAACAAAGTAGATACCTAGTAAATATTGGGGAGGGAGGGAGGGATGGATGGATGGAGAGACAGACAAATGAATGCTTAAGGGCTTTTTCATACCTGTAATATGGTTACGTTATGTGATGATTTGACCCAAGTATCCTATCTAATAATCAATCTTGATAATAGCCATTTGTTCCTTATATTTAGAATATGTTTTACACCACTGTTCCGTTTTTAGCTCTATGTCTTATCTGTCCATCAAGATTTCAAATTTCTTACACTGGGGCTCTGTAAAGTTCATCTTTTAACTACTGATGTCTAGCAGAGCCCTCTAGAGTAGATGTGTCTACTGAAAACACGGATGATGAAAATGCTGGTTAGCAATGCTATATTCATCATTCTTCCTTATGTCAAGATAATCATCCAGAAAAGGAACATGAGAGGCAACATCATGTAATGGCTAAAGGCCTGGCCTGATCCCTTCTCTGACAAGTGTTAGTTTTTATCAACTGGTCAAGTTCTTTTTCTCTCTAGACCCCACTTTACTCATCTGTTAAACAGAGATAATAACAACATCCACCTTACAGGGTCGCTGTTAAAGACTTATACAAAATCTGACATACAACAATTAGTCAAATTACATCATCTCTTAACATCACGATGGGCTCGAGGATCCATTTACAAGTGTGCCTCTCCCACTTTTATTTGCTGCCATCAAGATCTGCCCTCTTAGGACCCCACTGAACAGTGGAATAATATTAGGACACACAGTCTTTTTAATTTCCTAACTTTTCTAAAAGACTCTCAGTGTGCGGTGATGTGATGGCAATGACTGCACAGCTCTGGACGCTCGCTTGGGGACTTACTTCCTTTGCAGGGCTGTTTTGTCAGGCCTGTTGAAAGCTCAGTTCCTCCTGCCTTCCGTCAGTCCTTCTAAAATTCAATAAGTACAGCATCACTGTGCAGCAATCAGATTCTTGATACTAAAGACACAAAAGTGGAAAAGCCAGTCTTTGCTCTTAAGGAGCTTGTAGACTTTCTGGGAAGACAGACGTGGAGGTAAGTCACTAGAGGAATGTGGTAAGAGATTAAAGGGGGAAGTAAAAGTGCTTTGGGAACAGGAAGGAAGAAGCCAAAAAGCTATCATTACAGACTTTCTTACTTTTTAAGTCTTCAGGATCACTTTAGGACCTCATCTATGCACAGTAACAGGACAAGGAAATATGCAACACCAAAATATGCTAAAAATACCAAGTCCTAGTTATGGCAAGTCAATGGCCTCAGTCCGTCTGGAGGTTTCTGGCCAAGAATTGGGGTGCCCACATGCAGGGTGAGACTCAATAAAGCCTGGCTGAGAACTACGGATTTACAAGTAGAATGAAGATACTAGAGGTTACACAATTCCTGGAGATGCTGGTGCTCTGGCCCAGACTCGTCAAAACCCCAGAAATTAACTAAGGTTCCAGAAAGGTCTAGAAGGAAGGACCATATGCAAGAATAAGATTTAATCTAGACCCACACTGGTCAGTATAGTAGTTACTAACCACATTTGGCAATTGAAGTTTAAATTTTAGCTAACTGAAATTCAATAAAATATAAAACTCACTTTGTCCGTCTCATTAGCCTCATTTCAAATACTCAGTAGCTAAATGTGACCAGTGCCAACCACATTGGAAAGCACAGATATGTAATAGTTTCATCATCACAGAAAGGTTTATTAGATAGCCTGACATAACAAAGCTGAAAATCAAGCCTGAAAAGATCAAGGAGAGACACCCAGACATTAGCTATTTCAACACTCTTTTAAGGAAGACAATGTAATCCAGACTCCTTATAATGTATCATCCACAATATATAGCATACAATAAATACATCTAGACACACAAAAAAGCAGGAGAATGTGGACTGTAATCAAGGAAAAAAAAAAAAACTAGGAATGGAAACAGACCTGCAGTGATACAGATGTTAGAATTTTCAGACAGTGGCTTTAAATTAGCAATTATGAACATCTTGGAGACAAAGAAAAATCGGTTGGGGTACGAGTGGCTCAGTCGGTGGAGCATCCAACTCTTGACCTTCAACTCAGGTCATGATCTCATGGTTCATGAGTTTGAGCCCCACGTCAGGGTCTGCAATGACAGGGTGGAGCCTGCTTGGGATTTTCTCTCTCCCCCACCTCCACTCACTCTCTCTCAAAATAAATAAAAATTAAAACTTAAAAAAAAAAGAAAATATAGTCTTAATCAGTCATGAGATGGAGATTCTTCACAGAAACACGGAAGCTACAAACAATAAAAATAAATTCTAAGGGCACCTGGCTAGCTCGGTTGGTTGAGTGACTAACTCTTGATTTCATCTCAGGTCATGATCCCAGGATCGTGGAATTGAGCCCCAAGTCAGGCTCTGTGCTGAGCATGGGGCCTGCTTAAGATTTTCCCTCCCTCTCTCCATTTCTCCCTCTCTCCCTCCCTCCTATCTCCCTCTCCCCTGCTAGCAGTCTCTAAAAAGAAAAGAAAAGCAAGTCTAGAACACTAAGTTACAACATCTGAAATGAAACATTCATTCAATGGTCTAAACAAGAGACTGGAACTGAATGGAGAATGGCTCAGTAAACTTGAAGACAGAGCCCTAGAAAGTGACCCCATCTGAAGAAGAGAGTTAAGAGGGAAAAACTAATCATAACAAATGTGAGTATTCCTGGTTCTTGTCTTTTCTTAAGATTTATCCTTAATTATTACTTGTAAAACTTGTCAGATTTTCCATGTGTAAACCAGATATGAAAAGACACTTGGCAGTTCCTGTGTCCAAATGCTCCATCACATTACTGCCAACTCTTAATGACTAGAAAGCTGATTTGCTGAACACAGTGAAATCTCAGCCAATTTCACCCCTCTTAGTTTTATATTATCAGTCTATACCACAGCCACACTCAGAAATGATGTCAGATATTCATCAAATTTGAACCCTTCTAAAGATTATGAAGATACCACTTATTTCATTCATGGCTCATTCTGCCATTTAAAACAAGATGGAGGCCGATACATTTTTAACAACCTTAATGTGCCTCAATAAAATACATTGGTGGGTCGAAGGACCGGAAATATGTTCCTTTATTCAACAAGCATTCGCTGAATATACCCTATGCTAAAAAATTATGCTGGGAATGCAGAGATCAAATAGACATGATCCTTAATTGTACCAAGTGAATTCCCTAATTTATGCAACTATTAGGTATAAAGTAGCGATATTTGGCCTCTGTCCACCTTCCAAGGTTGAAGAACAAGGTAAGTTGCACAAAGTACCACCAATGAATAGAGGGACACAAATTTTATGAGGAATAAAGGTCTAGACTGAGAAGGAGACTCCTGGTTAATTACTGGTGAAACAGGGCCCGACACAGGACATGAGCACCCCTCAGTTTTAATGTGCTTTCGGGTGACGTTTTGCACCTGATGAGAGATGGGGTAAAAGAGCAGTGATACATTTGAATACAAGGACCAAGAGATTCCAGGGTGGTTAACTCAGTTGGTTCCTAAGTGACCCAAATAACTCAGTATGTCTTCACTCAATTATCTTTGCAGATGGTAATTTCTGATTTTCTCAGGAGAAAGTTGACTTTAAAGGAGAGTATTGTTATCAATAAGCCAGTTACATATTAATGCCAAATTTCAGTAAGTTTAATCTAATACAAGTGATATAGTATCAACAGGGCTTACACATCAACAGTTTTCAGTTGTTTCCTTAAAGATTACTTACCGTCTTCAGTGCATCTCAGCAATGCAAAGTATTTGACTTTATTTTACTTCAACACCGCACTAATTTGCTCTGGGAATCCTAGCTACGTAGTATTTTAATTCCTGTCTTTGTGAAGTCAAAAATCATCACATTATGTCAACAGTTCATCACGAGAATCCTCCCCACATTTTTCTACCTGGTAAACCCTCTGGACCTTTCAGCAAAAGGTTTGCACATTGTGCTCTAGCCCACCGCTTCTAACCTAGCCACCCACCATCACGAGAACTTGTTCGTCGACTGAACGATCCAAGTGCCACTAACTTGAAGCCTGGCCTCTCTTTCGCCAGTCTCTCCTGTTGTATCCTGGTCAGTCCCTGAATCAGGGAGGAGCCAAAAAGGCAGGTGCCCAGGGTCATCAGTATATAAGGGACACTAATACCTCAGGAAACACACAGCAACTGCGCTATCAGTTTCCACACACGACTACATCACAGGCAAGATGTGATCCAGCTCCTATAGAATAAGGCAGTACACTCTGGAGTAAAAATTTCAGAAAGTGATCCTAGCTGGTGCTGAGCCCTCTGTGGTGACTATTTCCACAAGGTAAACATACACATTGCACAATGTGACTGCAGTAATCCGAAGCCACCAGTCCCAGCTGACAGTGCATAATGCCTTGTGCTGCAAATGAGCATTTTATTCCCATCTACATTAGAAACCTTTGAGAATTACTCTACAGAAGGTGTCCGGATCAGAAAATTCCGAAAGAAAAATGAAGTTAAAGCAGAAACAACCAACAAGTGTGAAATACTTTGCCTACATATAAGCCAGGGGGGAAAAAAAGCTTTCAAAATAGTTTGAAGAAGACTTAGCAAGTATTTCTATGTAAATTACTTCCGTCCTTAGTGAGTCTGAGTAACTAAACCTACCCAATCATGAGTGCTATAAAAATCTAGAAATGCAAGATCAACCAAGTAAGTTAAAAGGTTACATTACATTTGGCACAATGCATTTTCTTAGCAAAATATAAATTTTCCCCATCCCTTATGAAAATGTTGAACAAGTATTTTTTTTAATTTTTGTAACGTTTATTTATCTTTGAGAGAGAGAGTGAAGCAGAGAAGAGGCAGAGAAACAGGGAGACGCCGAATCTCAGGCAGGCTCCAGGCTCTGAGCTGTCAGCACAGAGCCCAACGAGGGGCTCAAACCCACAAACCATGAGATCATGACCTGAGCCAAAGTCAGGCACTTAACTGACTGAGCCACCCAGGCACCCCAAGTATCTCTAAAATGTTGACTTAAAGGGTTGTTAAACACTGATTCAAAAGACGTATTGCATCCCTGTGTTTATTTTTAAGTAATCTCTATACCCAGTGTGGGCCTTGAATTTACAACCCCAGGATCAAGAGTCACATGATCTACTGAATAAGCCAGTCTGGCACCCTCCACCTCTATGCTTATTGCAGCATAATTTGCAATAACCAAGATATGGAAGCAACCCAAGCATCCATCAAAGAAGATGTGGTGTGTGCCATCCATCAAAGAAGATGGCGCGCGTGCGCGCGCACACACACACACACACACACACACACACACACACACACTGGAATATTAGTCAGCCATAAAAAAGAATGAAATATTGCCATTTACAACAACAGGATAGACCGAGGGAGGCTATTACGCTAAGTGAAAAAAATCAGAGAAAGACAAATACCATATGGTTTCACTTATATGTAGAATTTAAAAACAAAATTAGGGGTGTCTGGGTGGCTCAGTCAGTTGAGCATCTGACTCTTGATTTCAGCTCAGGTCATGATCCCAATGTCATGGGATCAAGTCCCACATTGGGACCTGTGCTGAGCATGGAGCCTGCTTGGGATTCTCCGTTTATCCCTCTCAGTGTCTAAAATGAAAAAAAAAAAAAAAATAGCCATCCTCTGTCCACTGGTAACAAACTGGTGCAGCCACTGGAAGAGTAATTTTGCTACTGAATATTTACCTGAAGAACATAAAAATACTGATTTGAAAAGATATATGCACCCCTATGTTTACTGCAGTGTTATTTACAATAGCCAAGATATGGAAGCAGCCCAAGTGACCACTGATAGATGAATAGGTAAGTAAGATGTGGTGCATATATACAATGGACTATTACTAGGCCATAAGAAAGAATGAGATCTTGCCATTTGTGTCAAAAGGAATGGACCTATGGGGTATAATGTTAAGTGAAATAAATCAGTCAAAAGAAAAACAAATACCATATAATTTCACTCATATGTGGGATTTAAGAAACAAATGAAGGAAGAGAAAAAGAGACAACCCCACCTCCCAGATTTTTAAAAATTTTTTTTTCAACGTTTATTTATTTTTGGGACAGAGAGAGACAGAGCGTGAACAGGGGAGGGGCAGAGAGAGAGAGGGAGACACAGAATCGGAAACAGGCTCCAGGCTCTGAGCCATCAGCCCAGAGCCCGACGCGGGGCTCGAACCCACAGACCGCGAGATCGTGACCTGGCTGAAGTCGGACACTCAACCGACTGCGCCACCCAGGCGCCCCTCAGATTTTTAAATACAGAGGACAAACAAGAGTTTGCCAGAGGGGAGGCAGGTGGGAATACAGTGAAATAGATAAAGGGGATCAAGAGGTACAAACTTCCAGTTATAAAATAAGTTATGACGATGAGAAGTACAACATAGGGAGTACAGTCAATAATACGGTAATCATGTTGTTTGCCGACAGGTGGTATCCACACTTACCACAGTGAGCACTGAACAAAGCGTTGAATTATTGAATCCTTATGCTGTACACTCGAAATGAATATACCACTGTATTTAATTATACTGCAAAAAACAGAAAATACAAATTGCAACCTGAGAACTTAAAAAAAAACATTTCAGACTAAAGAATTTTGATGATGAAGTTTATTAGACACTGGACTGGTTATGCATGGAATTTCTTAATTCCCTTTGCTTCACGGTGTTTAAGAATATGGCAGAGAATCTTCTCTAAAAATATTCGGGGGGGGGGGGGGGAGTTCTGTGAAAGACGAAGATGTCCTAGAGTCTAGACACTCTTTTGTTTTTTAGTTTGATATTTTTAATTTATTTTTTTTAATTTACATCCAAATTAGTATATAGTGCAACAATGATTTCACGAGTAGATTCCTTAGTGCCCCTTACCCATTTAGCCCATCCCCCCTCCCACACCCCCTCCAGTAACCCTCTGTTTGTTCTCCATATTTAAGAGTCTCTTATGGCTTGTCCTCTTTCCTGTTTTTATATTAGTTTTGCTTCCCTTCCCTTAAGTTCATCTGTTTTGTATCTTAAAGTCCTCATATGAGTGAAGTCATATGATATCTGTCTTTCTCTAATTTCACTTAGCATAATACCCTCCAGTTCCATCCACGTAGTTGCAAACAGCAAGATTTCCTTCTTTCTGATTACCGAGTACACACACACATATCTTTATCCATTCATCCGTTGATGGAACATTTTGGGCTCTTTCCATACTTTGGCTATTGCTGATGGTGCTGCCATAAACTTTGGGTTGCATGTGCCCCTTCAAAACAGCGCACCTATATCCCTTGGATAAATACCTAGTGGTGCAATTGCTGGGTCATAGGGTAGTTCTGTTTTTAATTTTTTGAGGAACCTCCATCCTGTTTTCCAGAGTGGCTGCACCAGTTTGCATTCCCACCAGCAGTGCAGAGTCCAGCCTTTTAAAAGACATTCCTGTGTACGAATCCTGAATATCATTACTCATCTCCTCAGAGGTAATCCAAACAGATTACGAAACAAAATGTTTTCTTCTTTAAAAAAAAAAAAAGGCATTCAAGACATTCTTGCAAGAAATAACTATTAGTACAAAGGTCAGAGGTCTGCAGTGATAATAGCATCAGCCAACAGATCTCATCTGAAGGGACTTTCTTTGCTTACCTGCATAATTAAAAACGCCTAAATTTTCTTTGTTTCTTTGAGCACTATGAGGATCTGTGGGCAGCTGAAGGGAACCATGCATGGAAGCTGTTACCAACTTACACTGTAGAGGTAAGGAGAGGGAGCAGCAGCTTGTCAGGGAGGGAGCCAGGGGATTAGTACCTCAGCCTCTCTCCACTCCCGCTCTCTGATCCCTGCTGTGATGTCCACTGGCCAAACCCAACCAGATCTAGAGGGCAGAGCTTCAGTGATAGCAACTGGACCTCCAGAAGCAGAGAGCAGGAACTGCAAGGCTGGACAGTACAGACGGAGGAGTCAGTGGAGAACATCCAGCACCGTTTTTAAGTCCTATTTCCATCTGTTGTTCCCCTCTTCCTTTCAGGAAGGCTCATTTGAGTTTTAAACTGTTCAAGATGCTCTTTAAGGACATCCCTTTCCATTCTAACGCAGGTAGTGCTTAACTCTGCCTATCTTGTTTCCTTTTACTTTCCCTCCTGGCTCAGACATGGGATTTGAGAATATACTCCTTCAAATTTTGTCTTGCACATTCTCCTAGAGCAAGAAATAGGAGATCAGGACAATCCGCGTCTACTGTGATCACCCGCTGTTCAAACAAACCTTCCCACCTTCAAAACCTCATCGGGATGCTCAAATCCCCTTCACCAAGATCACACTCCGAAACCAAGTCTGGACTTCGTCTATTATTATCTGCCTGCTCTCACTTAATATTCCCATTTTTTGTCTGTGCCTTCTCTTACTGCACCAACTCTACCCATTTACTGGGTTATGTTCCCTCAAGGTGCAGGTGATTCCTGCACCGTTTTGAAGCTTTCCAAGCTATTCCTCTTCCTAGTATTCTCCTCTCAATTTTTCCACACCCCTGACAATAGCTGTCCCCATTTGCAAAGATGGTTGCCCATTGTTCCCACTACGGAGTATTTGCCGCTCTGAGAGCGTTTTTCAGTTGTGTTCTGAATTCCGGCATCTTCTGAGAAGTCATTCCGGTTTTCTCCCTAGGACATTGCTTCTCTTACGTTTACTGGCTGCCCGTCACTCTTTCTGATTTAGTAATATCTAAAATATTTCCCTCTTTTCTAAAGCCCTGCTCAAGAGCACTTACACCCAGCAACATCTCATTTTCCCTTCCACACCTGTCCATCCTGGCTTTCAAATGTCTAATTTCCAATTATCTTCATTTGTCCTCTCCACTGCAACACATCTCCCGAGGCAATCTCTCTTCCATCACAGTTTAATCATACTTTCTTCTGTTACTTTATTTTTTCCCTTGCTCCCGTTCTGATAATAAAACTGAAATATACTCTCAGACTCCTCTTGTTCCTCTTTGATTTCCTGAGCTAATTTGATTCTAGAAACTGAGGATTCTAGGCAAAAGCCTTTCTAGCCTCTGGATTCGAGGTTACTTTATCGAGATCATTTTTACTTTAGTTCCTTTTGACGGTGTGTTCTCTGCAATAATGAGGACTTTAAGCATTTGTTTATTCTGAAAATGGGTTGCTATTTTATGGATCTCGGAAATCACGGTCAGAGTTTATATACCTAACAGGTTGTCGCAGAAGCTATGCCCCATCCACACTCCCTGCCCCACCAAGACTTTCTGGTCTGAACATAGCTGAGGTGGACAGTTCTGGCCTGTCCCCCGTATCCTCTCTCAGGCACTTCCCAGGGCTGCTGGGCTTCAGGACTCTCTACAAAGGTTCAGAAAGTCACTGCGTCCTTGTGACGGCACAGTGCGGAGGAAAGAGACGGGTGCTCACGATCCGTGAGAACAGGGGTCAGTGGAGAAGCGGTCCAGCTTCTCAGGCTGCAGAGAAGCAATCTTAGCACTTTCCACTCAGGGACCAGAGCTGCCTACGAGGGAAAGCAGTTCCCTAACATACCCTACGTAGCTCCCTCCTGTTTCTCAATAGCCCCGTTCCCTCTCCTCAGCTTCCTGGGCTCATCTCAAAAACACCTACAGGTACCCAGCCCAGCCCATGCCTCGACTCAGTTCCGAGAGACATAAAACCAAGCCTACGGGGGACCCTGAGGCGGAGCAGCGCCGGAGGAGCAACTCTTCAGACAGAGAATTCCAGAGGCTTCCCCACATTCCCAAGTCTCCCGTGTCCCTGAGCATAAATAATGGAATCTGAGGCACCAAGTCCCAACAAATTCCCTCGGTCTGGCACTCACGATGCATAGCGGGAGGGCCACTCACACAACAGTGAGCCCACTTGGCATGTAGCTACCCTTGTGGACTTTGACGAGGAGCACATTAAGACAGGCAAGAAGTTGTTACCGGGACTCCTCCCGCTTCAGGCAATGTCTTCAATGGGACTCAAGGCTCTCTTTCGAAGCTTAAATCCCTCTGAGCCTTCCCTGCCACCTGACACAAGCTCTGGTCTTGTTGTTCGACTTGATACAAATCTGCTATGGTAGACAGCAACCCACTAGCATCAGGCGCCCGTACGACTGACTTATTAAACCCAGGGCCTGAAGCCACTTACAAAGCCGGGCCTATCAGAAGCAATGACCCAACTCGTCGAGCTACCACACAGCAATACACCGGTCACCGCCGACACCCACTAACGCTTCGTGACCACAGCTGCCGGCCCAGGAGGTACCACTTACTTGGATCCCCACATTCTACATCTTATCTCCTGCACAAGGTCTCCAGATCATGAGCGATCAAGAAATCATCACCTATCTCTCTGTCAAATTCAGAAACAATTCAGAGAGAGAGACACAGGCGCCAAGCAGATAGAGATTAAAATACCATCTTTTTTCCTGACGACGCTGTTTGCAGAAGGTAGCTGGGGTCAGGCCCAACAGGGGAAGCTCTTGGTTCCCTAATAGTTCACCCTTGAGTTAAACCTAGCTACCAGTCACGGCAGAGACCCCTGCGGAGGCAGACCCAGCAAGCTCACCTACGACTGCATCCGAGGCAAGGGGAGGTTCCAGGCGGTCAACAACTTCCCCTTCTCTCCAAGCGAGAGGGTGAGGGGTCAGAAAGATGCCAGGAGTGTCCTTAGATGTAATCTGGCTGCGTGGAAATAAGAAGAACGTTCTGTTCTCTCTCAGCAGCTTCTGGTGCCTGCATTTCTGTGTCCAGACAAACCTGGCTCCTCATCACCATCCTACAGTTCCTGTAAGAGACCCACCAGAAGGAGGACCCGGTTCTCCTCCCACTGACCAGCTCATCTCTGCACAGGGTCTCACGCCCGCACATGTCCAAAGCCACTTGTCAGACTGCAGAGCACCATCCTTGGCTCAGGTGTGCACTCCTGAGCCAATAAGCTGTGGCAGAAGGGGGAGGAAGCCAAGGGCTGAGGTTTGTGGTACCCAGGCCTGCCACCGTGAGCAAGGGCTGTGGGAGGTGTGCCATCAGACTAACTTAGGCAGGGTGTGTGGCCCTGCGCCCCTTGCTCCCGACTCCACTCTTAGCCAACAGCTTCCCCTGAAATACATCACCAGCCCCCTCTCTGGTGCCTCCCACCAGGGTCTTCGGTCACAGTCCTCAGGTGAGGCCTTCTCCTGCAGCTCCCAGGCTTGATGGATTGCTCCTGCAGAGTCAGGTCTGGTCCCCATCCTCCACCAAAGACCCCAACAACCAACGCACTCATCTTCCCCCTGCCCCCTACAAAGCCCTGTCATAGACCACATTCTATTTTATCCCATTCAGAATCTGTCAGAGAACCCAAGAATCTTTCAGATTTCTGGCACAGGATTGGTCTCCACTTGAATCTACCTAAGAACCAGTGACCTAAGTATTTGGTCAAAAATTATTTGGGATTCCAGCTATGTGGCAGCAAATTTTTCAAGGGCAAGTGTATTTTAAAGACTGGCCCTTTTAAACTGGAAAACCAGCATCTTGGTTCCTGGGAGATCCAGTAAGACCGGGAGCCACAGGGGCACCCAGGTTCCTAAATGATAGTATGGTTAAAACCATTATCACGGGGCACCTGGGTGGCGCAGTCGGTTAAGCGTCCGACTTCAGCCAGGTCACGATCTCGCGGTCCGGGAGTTCGAGCCCCACGTCAGGCTCTGGGCTGATGGCTCAGAGCCTGGAGCCTGTTTCCGATTCTGTGTCTTCCTCTCTCTCTGCCCCTCCCCCGTTCATGCTCTGTCTCTCTCTGTCCCAAAAATAAATAAACATTGAAAAAAAAATTTTTTTTTAAAAATAAAAATAAAACCATTATAACACAGCAGTTCGTCTCATCACAGAGGGCTACCCAAGCTATACCAAACTTTTCCAACCACAGTCAGGTAATAAGCCTGGAAGAACAGACTCCCGGGGGGGGGGGGGGGGGGGGGGAGAACATAATCAACACAGTTTGTCTCTAACTGTTGAAAAACAGTCAAGTCCGTCAATGTCGAACCTGAATATCAAGAGTAATTACTTAATGATTACAACACAGATTCCACCTTTTTTTTTTGTCACTTCGGCGCATTCTGGAACTCTCATACTAGCATTGCTTTCCTGCCCCTAGAACTGGAGGGAAGTTGTTCTCTCATAACGAGAAACCAGGCCAGGAGAGAAAACAGGAAGTATAACATGAACAATCTGTGTCCCTCCCTAGGGCTGCAGCAATGCTCGGTAAGCGGAGACCCCAGAAGCCCCAAGTGCAGAAGGGCTGGCACAGTGGGGTCGCAGGGCACACAGAAAGCCCTGGGTCTGAGTCAAGTCACATAAGTGCTCCAAGCGGACAGGGGAAAGGGGCAAGTGGCTGTTACGTCTTTCGATGCGGACACCTCTGGGTCACCCTAAGCCAACGCCAGGTTGACAACAGGTCTCTGAGAGCCAGACACTTGGCTTGGTCTGCAGCCAAGCTTGCGGCCTCCCCAAGACTCTGCCAACCCCACAGAGGCTCAGAGCCTGGGTCTGAGGACCTCACAGTGTGGTCCTCACAGGAGTGACAGCACCACCACCAGGGGTCTTCAGGTGGCACCCAAGGCCCAGTGATTCAGAATCTGCAGTCTGACAAGATCCCTTGGTGATCAGCTCCCACCATCAAGTTTGAAAAGCACGGCTCTGCCTCTCAGAGGTTGAGAAATGTGGGTGCAGGACAGGGAAGGACAAAGAAAAGGGCAGAAAGAGAAGCAGAGATGTAAGTGCCTAGCAAGTCAGACTGCTTTTCAGAGTTCAAGTCAAGCCTGCAAAGGGCCATGAGAACATAAAACCGAATTTCCATCAGATGCTCTATCTCAAAAATCTAGTTTTGATCAGTGTGTTTTGGAGTCTTTGAGTGAATTAGAGAAGCTCAGATTCCCAGGCAGTGACCAAAATATTCCACTACATTCCATGAAGCCAAACAGGATCAAGTAAAGAAATGGAGACTGTAAGAAATTGGGGAGAACAAATGAGAAATCAGATTATCCATCCTAGGGAGCTGCACAGGCCTCGGGCCACCCTCACCTCACCTCCTCAGCCTGCAATCCTACCACCTCCGTTGCCTCGTTGACCCTGGGTGGGTCCCCACCCCTGATTCCTTCACCTCTCAGCTGAGGATGCATAAGTCACTGCCCTCCAGTAAAACGATCAGTTAATGACCATCAAGACCTTATCACTGTCCATTTGGTGCATCACAATCTAATTTCATTATAAAGACACTTTTTGCCTCAGTGAGACAACTTTTGGAAGACATTTTTTTTTAATGTTTTTTTAATTTTGAGAGAGAGAGACAGAATATGAGCAGGGGAGGGGTAGAGACAGAGGGAGACACAGAATCCAAAGCAGGCTCCAGGCTCTAAGCCATCAGCACAGAGCCTGATTCGGGGCTCAAACTCACACAGTGTGAGATCATGACCTGAGCCGAAGTCGGACGCTCAACCGATTGAGCCACCCAGGTGCCCCAAAGACATTCTTAACCATTCTCTCAAGTTTTAAGGAAGGTGAATTTTTTTTTTTAAAGTTTATACTTATTTTTGAGACAGAGAGAGACAGAGCACGAGCAGGGGAGGGGCAGAGAGAGAGGCAGACAAAGATTCCAAAGCAGGCTCCGGACTCAGAGCTGTCAGCACAGAACCCGACACAGTGCTCACGAACGGCAAGATCATGACCTGAGCGAAAGTTGGACACTCAACCGACTGAGCCACCCAGGCACCCCAGGGAAGTACACGCTTTTAAAGGAAGTCAACCCTTTGTTTCTTTGAGCTCTTCTACTGGAGGAAACTCCCGACATCTTCAAATGAGCATAAACCACCTAAGTCTTGGTTAGCTGCCAAGCTGGCAAAGTGTCATGGCAGTCACCAGTCCCGAGCAGTGGGTAGAACCTGGTCTTCAGAGACAAGAGCGAACGCTGGTGAAGTTATCAGGACACAGGATCAAACCTGTGACGAGGCCATGAGGATCACACAGGGGTAAGGTAGGTAATTCATAGTCACCCTCCTCAGCGCACCCAGGTCCTGGCTGGGCATGGTAATGTCCCAGAGTACATGGGGTCACCCCCACACAGAAACCGCAAAATCTGTCTGTCCTGCTGACACAGGCAGATGGGAGAACACAGGATCTTTGGAAGTCAGATTTATGTGTGATTCTTATTTTATTCCTTGTGGGGGTTTTTCTTCCATAAGAAATACAAGTTATTTTTGCAATCAGATTTAAAATGAGGATTACTTTAAAATTCATAGACATTTGGGGGTGCCTGGGTGGTTCAGTCAGTTGAGCGTCTGACTTTGGCTCAGGTCAAGACCACTCGGTTCACAGGTTCGAGCCCCACATCGGGCTCTGTGCCAACAGCTCAGAGCCTGGACCCTACTTCAGATTTTGTGTTTGCCTCTCTCTCTCTCTGCCCCTCCCCCCTCTCATGCATGCACTCTCTCTCTCTCAAAAATAAACATAAAATAATAATAATACAATTCACAGGCAGTTGATCCTGAGAGCCTAAAGAAACCTTATTCTCTATGGCCTGTTAGCTTTCTAACTTTGGGGACATCAATCAAAATTACTAAGGACAAAAAAAAAAAAAAAAAAAAAAAAGACGACATGGCTTTGGATAACCTGTTTGGGAAGCCTCTCCGAAGGAGTGCTCTCCATTGACTATAGAAGGAAAGGGAAAAGGGAAACCTCATGGAGTGCAAAGGACACAGGCTTAGAGGCCAGAAAAATCTGAGCATAACATGTAGCCCTGGGACCTTACTATCAGCATGACTTGGGCAATTTACATCACCTCTCTGAGCCTCAGTATCCTCATCTGTAACACAAGCACCGTGGTTGTGGTTCTTAGAATTGATCCCTTGTTGTGATAATTAGAATCAATGCCTATCACTGGCCTCACCCTTGGGAGGAAACTATTATTCCCTCCTGGAGGCAGGATCCCAAGTGGGACTACAACCATATACTCTTGCGTCGAAAGAGTACATAACTAAAATTTGCCCTATGTCCTCCTGTGTTCAACTATGTTTTCTTCATCAAGTATGGGTTGGTTGAGGGAAAGGGGCAATGTTGCCCTTCACTTCTGCCAGGACAGTTAGCTCTGAAAGCAAAGCCAAGTTCAGGGGCAAGTAGGATAGCTATGTCATGAGACCCTGTTTTTTTGGCTCCAAGGACCTAAAAAATGGGACAAACCCAAGAGATACAAGTTGTGCAAAGAAATCAGTTGTTGAGTTGCCCACATACCACAGGTGATCTAAGAGGCACAAAATGGCAGTCATGGCGGTTACAATGGAGACTAAAGTGCAATCACTGGCCCCAAAATTAGCGATGACCACAGTGACCAAGGCTACAGAAAGATGCAGGACACAGTCCAGTGGAGGGTCCAGTGAGAGAATGGTCTCAGTGGCAGAGGTTCTGGAACCATGATCCAAGGAAGCCGGCAGGAGGCACCCATCCAGTCAGTGACTGTATGAAGCTCTGCCCTTGATCATGAAGGTTCTCAAATCTGAGCCCCCAGGGGCAGAAGCCAAGATAGCAAGAAGCCAACGCCACCATCAGGGGGGTTGACTGCAGAATCTCAGGCTTTTCCAGGAAGGACTTCTCCTTGTGATGGCACTGGAGCACAGGGTGGTGGGGAGAGCCAAGAAAGCTCCAGTTCGTAATTACGAAGCCCTGTCCTGAGGATTATTTAAGCGGAGCCTGAATCAGACTCCAGAGACAAAGCTTCAGCCGATTGTTAAAGGATGGAAACAGTCAATCTTCCTTTGAAAACCTCCTCTTTCCACCTGCCCTGCCCCCAAAAGAAGTCCCTTCTGTAATCTGAATTACATGCGTCAAAGCATGGTCCACCTGCAGAGTGCCAGGCAGGTGTCAGGTGGTGTTTCTGCCGTTACTGGGAACTAAGGGTACCCCCCAGTTTCTATGCCCACGTACCAAGGACAAAGCATTCTCAGACGCACAGGATACTTGGGTATCCGTCCTAATGAATAAAATGTCATTTACCACCGTGGCTTTTGTCTGATCTTCAGAGACTTCATTATCTTTTTTGTCATTTCTGGAAAGCCAAGAAACTGCTCTCTTTTTAAGCTAATTGCCTGGAAAAAGCATTCCCGCCTCTCTCATATGCAGAAGAGAAGTTCTTTCCTGTCTGGCCAAGGCAAAGAGTCCCGAATATGAGCCACTGCAGACAGGATAAAGATGAATCCATCTCCATCATCATTTCTTTTTTTTTTTTTAATTTATTTAAATTTAAGTTCGTTAACATACAGTGTAGTACTGAGTTCAGGAACAGAACCCAGTGATACACCAGTTACATAAGACACCCGTCCAAGCTCATCCCAGCACATGCCCTCCTTAATGCCCGTCGCCCATTTCACCCATCCCCCCAGCCACCTCCCCTCCATCATCATTTCTGCCCTGATTTTCCAGCCTGAGGTCCCTGTGCACAAGGTTCCTGCACGTACTTCAGTTGGACCCTCTCCATTCTGCGTGCCGCCTACAAGTCACACACACAATCACGGTCATCTGACTACAGGCTCTTGAATCCTACGGTGTCCTTCTGACTATGCAGATAAGTTGAACTTCCATAAAACTGGTTTGGGTACCACTGTTCTCTGTCCTTTGAAGAGACAGAATAAAAGACACTGAATACATAGGATGCCTATTACCTGGACCATCCATTTGTCTATTCTCTCAACCAAGACAGAGTGACCCCCTCTTATGCATAAGGCAGCTGGGAATAAAGATATGGAGAAAACACAAACCCAACTGTAAATGTCCTGTCAACCTAAACAGAGGGCACGGGCATCTTGTTTCTGAGGAAATGTCTTTGATGTTTTAGTGGTTGTGAATTCACCACAGGCTGTTAGTATCAAGAGGACAGTAATGAACCTAAAATCAAGGGGTGGGCTAAGACAGTCACGATCATTCAGGCAGGGATATACAAAATTTTGGTCCATGCAGAGAAACCTACATGGCATCAGGGCCAACGGTGAACACACATCTCGAAACGGAAAACACATAAGCAACAAATAGGAGACTCACGGCCCAAGAGCAAAATTTGCAAATGAGGTCGACCGGAAGGGACACAGAAGCCTCTGCTCATGGCTGCCTCCTCTGCCCACGACAGCCCACCTCTGTCACCCCAAATCCACCTTGCTCACACCTGCTCGTCCTATGAAACCCGTCTCCACAGCAATTCCGCCAGGAAGCTCATCCTCATCACCACCCCTTCAAGATAGAGCGTGATGTCCTCACTCACTGTAATACCCGGTGCTTTTTAATGCTGATACATAATTATCCATCTGCCTACCTCTCCTCCCCACCACACTGTGAGCTACTTGAGGGCATGGATTTTTGTCTTTTTAGCCCAGTGCCTATTACATTTAGCACTCACTTATCTGTGGAATGAGTGAATGAATGAATGAAGACGGCTAGAATGTTCTTCAGAAGCCTGGGTGCTTCTCCTTACTGGAGACTTAGTGACTTAGGCTTCACTTCCACAGGGACTCTGCAAATGAGCACCTGCAGCAAATCTCTCTTTCCTTTAGGTCAAGGGCAGGAAGTCGGCCATGTCAATTAAGGTCTTTCTGTGCCTCCCTCTCAGCTAGAAAGACAAGCCATCCACAGTTTGCAAGCTTTCCTTGTCTTGTGTGCTTCAGAGGGATTTGGCTATGGGGCTCTTAACGAGATCAAGCCGAATCACACAGTTTCATCCTGTCAAAACGCATTGGAAATCTTTCTAGGGTGATTTATCATGGAAATACACATGGCAGGGAAGGGGACTTAGAGGAAGCAAAGAAAGCCACTCTGCGTCTGCAGTGCTCGGCTGGCGGGATGCCCGTGGCAGCCGCAGCAGCTGGTGGACAAGGCTGACCTGACACGGGGACGGATGGGCTCCTGTGAGAAGGCCACCTCCCGAAAATAAATAACTATCGCCAGGACCGTCGCACTCCAAGGAGCGCGTTAACGCATAACAGCAGCAGCCAGTAAATCCTGGCGGCAAGTACCTTAGGTAAGGGGGTGGGGGGGGGGGGGGGCTAGATTAATTTGCAGCTGCTGGCAACACCTGACAGATCAGTTAAAATATGGAGTAGTTCAGATTTGCTCCCCGAAGTCAACAGCAGAACCACCACTAATTTAAAGGCAGGGCATCCACAGCTAACTAAAGTCACTGCTAGGGAGAGACTTGGGGGGAGAACATAAATAACCAGAAAATTGAAGAGCTCTCCTGTATCCTCAACATACCTGTAAATTTTTTGACTCCCCTCTCCTGCAGCTCCCTCCCTGGACACAGGGGCTTATCACAGGATAACCCCTGTTTTCGTGGAGATGACTTTGTATTGTTTTTATGGTGGAATAGGTGCCAGGATAACATGCTGGCACCTTTTGTTAAAAGCAGCATTAACAAATGTGAGCTCGAATGGAAAGCCATTGCCATTTGTCAATGTTGCTTTGAAAAAGTGTGCCAGATTGCACTACGGGGCCCTTGAGGGCAGAGACTCTGTTGTTCCAAGGCTGAGAGCCTGCTCTTTGCCAGGCAGGATGCTGAAAACAAAGAACTCAAAGACGGAATGCAAATGGAACCCTGCCCCCAGGCCCTTAGACTCTAGTGGCAGGGAGAGAGAGAGGGAGAGACAGCGCGCGAGGGAGACCAGAGACAGATAGAAAAATAGCTAAATAAAAAAACTACACACAAAAATAAACTCAAAATGGGTTAAAGACCTAAACATGAGACTGAAACCCTAAAAATCCTAGCACACAGACAGTAACTTCTTTGACACCAGCCATAGCAACTTTTTTCTAGCTATGTCTCCTGAAGCAAGGAAAATAAAAAGAAAAATAAACTATTGGAACTACATCAAAATAAAACGTTCCGCACAGTGAAGGAAACAATCAGCAGAACTAAAGGGCAACCGAGAGAAGGGAAGATATTTGCAAATGACATACATGATAAAGGGTTAGTATCCAAAATTTAGAAAGAATTTGTAAAACTCAACACCCCCCCCAAAAAAATAATCCAATTAAAAACTGGGGAGAAGACATGAGTATACATTTTTACAAAGAAGGCATCCAGATGGCCAACAGACACACGAAAAATGCTCAACATCACTCATCATCAGGGTAATACAAACCGAAACCACAATGAGCTATCACCTCACACCTGTCAGAATGGCTAAAATCAACAGCACAAGAAACAACAGGTGTTGGTGAGGAGGTGGCGAAAGAGGAACCCTCTTGCACCGTTGGTGGGAATGCAAACTGGTGCAGCCACTGTGGAAAATAAGGAGGTTCCTCAAGAAGTTAAAAATAGAACCACACTACAATCCAGCAATTGCACTATTAGGTATTTACCCAAAGAATACAAAAATACTAAGTCAAAGGGATACTTACACCTCTACATTTATAGCACCTTTGTCTACAGTAGCCAAATTATGGAAACAGCCCAAGAGTCCATCAACTGATGAATGGATAAAGATGTACTTTGTATGTATGTATATGTACGTATGTTTGTGTATATATATATATATATATAATGTGTATGCATGTGTGTGTGTATGTATACATATATAACGGAATATTACTCAGCCATAAAAAAAGAATGAAATCTTGCCATTTGCAACAACATGGATGGAGCTAGAGAGTATTACGCTAAGTGAAATAAGTCAGAGAAAAACAAATACCCTATTATTTCAATCATATGTGGAATCTAAGAAATAAACAAACAAAGGTGGAAAAAAAAGAGAAAAACCAAGAAACAGATTCTTGACTACAGAGAACACACTGATGGTTACCAGAGGGGAGACGGGTGGGGAGATGGGGGAAACAGATGATGGGGATTAAGGATTCACTTGTAATGACGAGCACTGGGTGACGTAGGCAAGTGTTGAATCACTATATTGTACACCTGTGATGAGGGAGCACGGGGCAAGCCGAGGGCAAAATCCAGGCTGGCACACCCCCCACCACCACCAGGTGGAATATGTGTGGTATTGCTCAGACATTCCTGGCTACCCAAGAACAAAGGAAAGGGGTTTAAGTGCTTGCATGGTAATGTGGGAAACTAAGGCAAATGAAAAATTAAATTCCCTTACTGCCTGCAGACCATTGACAAGTCCTTGAGACCAGCAGAGTGACCTCCCTCTAGGAGCTCAGCTGCCTTGATGATGATACTTTGCTAGAGGCCAAAGACAATCTCAGCTTAACATGATCCCAACCTCGAGGATCCTGTAAGTCTACTTCCTGTATCTCAACCGTTGCAAGATACGGGCAATCATACTCCAAGCTTATGGCCCCCTGATATGTATCTGAAGGGTCTCATAATGAGGTTTAATTAAATGGTAATAAAGGGCATTTCCCTAGCAACAGCTAGTCCCTCAAGGTCCTGGAAACCTTGCTTCCAGAATACTTTAGAGACTTCCTCTATCCCTGACCCCCTCCCAAACTGAGGGTATATAATAAGTTACCCATCATGACCCCAGTGCCGTTCTTCCTGTCCATGGGTCCTGTCCCGTGCTTTAATAAAATCACCTTTTTGCACCAAAGAGATCCTTTTAAAGAATTGTTTCTTGGCCGTCAGCTGCAAACCTTTTCACAACCCATCAACCCAAAACTTGTATTTTGGGTTGAAACTACTATTGCACTGTTTGTTAACTGGAATTTAAATAAAATCTTAAAAAAAAAAAAAAAAAAAAAAAAAAAACACCACTGCACTGAAGTGTGGTGCTCTCAAAGAGGTAAAGCCCAGAGTATCCTGGCACCGAGATAGGGAGACCAGGCGGTGCCTGGCCTGGAAACAGCTGGTAGGGAGGAAACAATGCCTTAGCCCACACGCCAATGCACAGATTACCCCAAAGGCCTCAGAAATTCATAGAAATAACCCATTATTTTTATTTAACAACATGTGAAATGATGCTTTTCTTTTTCTCTTATTCTCCCTCTTCTGGTAACAACACCAGTCACTGAACTAGGGTCTGCTCTAATCTAGTATGACCTTGCTTTACTTGATTACATTTTTAAAGACTTGCTCATAACCAAGGTCATATTCGCAGGTGCTGGAAGTTAGGACTCCAACATGTTTTTTAGGGGCACACAATTCAACCTGCAACAAATTCCACAACTCCTGCTCATTTTTCAACCGTTCACCATTTACTAAAGATCAGTTATTCATCTCCCAAAACTCAATCCAAGGAAATGTTGCCAGCTTTTCCCTTTATTTATTTTTTTTTTAATCTTGAATGTTGCTTGTATAACTCCCCCAACAGTAGAGGAAACTATGTATCTGGCAATAAACAAAGAGAAAAAGGTTCTTTTCTGATCTTTTAGCTGAAGGATGTGTGAGTTCTCCACCGTTCCCCACTCTAAAAAGATGCGTATGTGCGTGTCCAAATGTGTTATGCTTGAACATAATAAATCTGAAATGGTTCTGTTGTGGTTTCCCTATTTCTGGGCCCATTTTTCTTCTGTCTGTAGAGACTTGGCATTTGAGAACACTGCACATTTGGAACAAAATGTCCTTTTTCTTAATCAGCGCCACATTTTTGTAGATAAAAGGTGAGTGAAATGCTAAAGGTAATATATAATTTGCTCTTAACAAATGGCAGGGGAGTGCCGCAGCAAGGCTGTTTTCTAAAGCAAAGACTAATCACAGTAGGAACCAAACATAGCAAGCACTTGGTTTTAAGCTTTCTTTCACAACAGAAAATGTCACTAACACATCCGGATGCTTTTGCTTATTCTTAAAAAGTAGCTTGAGAGAATGACAGTTGGGGAAATGGTTACGTTGGTTCTAAAGCTGTCCTCAAGTTTGATTTATAGCCCATCGTCTTGGATGCGGCAGCCGAAGAGAATGAAGCAGCAGGAGCAAGACGTCTGGCCAATCCTGCCCTTGAGGTTAAGATATTAAACAAAAATGAAAACTAATCTATCTTCAGACAGAAGTGTGGTACTTAAAGTGGAGTGTTTCAGAGACAGTCTTGTAAAACGTTTCGCTTTAAAAATGATTTTATTAGAGCAATTAGACACGTAGGAAATGTTACCATCTTGCTAAAGTTGTGTAAGAGCTTTGTTCTAATCTCCCTCGCTCTCTGGAGTGAGATAAATCTATATATAGCCGTGCCTGGTATATGCTTCACTCATTATCTCTATATATAGATCTGTAGCTAGAATATTCTCTGTGAACATAGGTCACATAGTATTCACAGGAGGATTGCATCTTAAAACCTTGAAACTATAAAATTCCTTTAACAGTTCAGAGTTAGCTCTGGAAAATGAGAAATCACAAGTAATCTTTGAGTCCCACACTCATGGATTGACTTACCCGTTCAACAAATATTTACGGAGTATCTATCACATGTAGACACTTTGTCCACTGTGCAGGTTTAACAACACAACAAAAAGTGAAGTCTCTAGCCTCTACCATCTTATCAGGGCAGAAGCCTAGGATTCTCTTTTCCGCATCGCGGAAACCACGTATCTACCACATTTAGATAATGAAGAGCCCTGAAATACGCAAGCAGCTCCCACAAAAAAAGAACAAAAGCAAACATTGAAACATACTGTTCAACTCCGAGAAACTAACAGAATTCTGAAAGAGGAGGAAAAAGGAAGGCGGGATCGAATCCAGAGTATGACCTGTAAGGCAGAAGGCAGCAGTAACTGGGAGAAAGTGCCAAGCCCAGGAGCCTAAGGTTTTGAACAAAAAAGGAACTGGAGGCTAGTCCTTTCCAGGGATCTAAACCTGTGGGCTCCCAAGGTATTAATGAGGGAATTCAGAGAATCCATGCACTTGGATGGGGGGAGAATTACATCTTTATTTTCATATCTAACTAAAATATCCTTTAATTGAATGTAAGCAACAAATCACAGTAGTTTGACCGATAAACATGTCTTTGCCTCTAATAAAAATCACAGATTCCGACTGTTGCAGATAACTTGAAATAATGTGTATACTTGTTATAACTGTCTTTGCAATTATGGTAGCTACTACACAGATCACCCAATCTTATTATTTGGTGTATGAATAAAGCAGCACATATATTAATCTATCACACATTTGTTTTTTAGGGTTTTGTTAACTGCTGTCTCTGTCCGCTTGGGCTGCTGTAACAAAATACCGTAGACTTATATACAATGACTTATTTACATAATAAATACCATGACTTATAAACAATACAAATTTATTTCTCACGTTCCTGGAGGCTGGCAAGTCCAAGATCAAGGCACCAGCAGATCTGGTGTCCGGTGAGAACCTGCTTGCAGGTCAAAAGAAGTCCATCATCTGGCTATGTCCTCACACAGCAGAAGAAAACAAGGGGCCCTCAGTGGGATGTCTTTAATAAAGGTACTAATGCCGTTGATCTCATGACCTAGTCACCAAAGGTATCACCTCCAAAATATCACATCCGGGCTATTTTTCAACATGTAAATTTGGAGGGGACACATTTAGCCTATAGCAACTGTATTTCAATATAACTATTGAATAGGATTCACTGGCTTGCCAAAACGAGTCCAGACTTCCCCATTAACGAGAGGGTGATAGAAAAATGCTGTCTCCCACGACAGTGAGCCCACAAGGAAACCTATCTCCCTCTGTTACAGCTGTAGCAGCACACAATAAAGTAAGATTACCATGGATGATAGCTACCCCTTAAGAATTTATAAGCCAGCATCACAGGTGTGCTTGCTGATGGGTACAATCAGAGAAACCCGTAATCCAGAGACTAAATCGAACTGTATCCTAATTGTTAATGCTTTCAGTTATATTGCAGAAATAAATGTCATTCTTCCCAGGTAAAGACACCAAAACTGAACCCCAGATTTCTCCATAGACTAAGTGTTTGGGTTTTTTTAAAAATAGACTCAAAATAAAGATTGTTAAGCAAGTGAAGAAATAAGATACTAAGAGCAAAAGTCAGAAAGGAAGAAAAGAAAGTATCAACTTCCTACCAAGGACTTCAGATATTCAGAATTACGTGATTCAGAATATAAAATACTCCATATAATATGCTCAAAAAAATCTTTTTAATGGAGTCAAAAATTACACAAGAGACTACCTAAAATAGCCAAATTAATTGTAAACAGAACCAAATAAAATACTGGAAATAAAATATGTAACCATCCAAGTCTTAAATTTCCCAAGTGTGATATACATACATATTAATACTCATTTATTTTTCAGAGAGAGTGAGAGACAGAGTGCAAGCGGGGCAGGGGCAGAGAAAAAAGGAGACAGACTCCAGACTTCAGCACAGATCCTGACACGGAGCTTGAACTCACGAACCAGGAGATCAGAACCTGAGCGGAAGTCGGACGCTTAACCAGCTCAGCCACCCAGGTGCCCCTAATACGTCTTAGACTCAAAGTCTAAAATTAGACATAGATGAAAAAATAATTAACATATGGAAAGGAGAACTGAAGAATTTATTCATGATTAAAAATAAATGATAGGGATATTTCAAAAAATTCAAAAATTAAGACACAGAGGATAAAGTGACAGAGTCTAACCGCCATTATTGATATTGTAGAAATAAAGCTGAAGCACGAAATGGAGATCCAATATTTGAAGACAGAAGGGGTAAGAATTTTTCAGAAGTTGCCAAACACAATCTTCAGGTTCAGTAATCCCAATGAATTAAAATCAGAATAAAGACCGAAATATTAAAATGAAATCTAAACACGAAAGATCATTTAAAAATCTTAAAAAGAAGATCTTAAAAACAGTCACACACACAAGTAATATTTAAATAAGTGAAAAGCAGACTGACATCAAACCCAGAGTAGTAAGAGGAGCCAGAATCTTATGTCATGATCAAATATTGAAGGAAAATACCTGTAACTCTAGAGTCACATACATAAGAATACTCTGAAGAACAACGGCAAAATAAAGACTTTTCAGATAACCATCAACTATGATATCATACTTGTCTCAAAAAAAAAAAAAGGCCTTCTAAATGACAAACTTCAAAAACAACGAAAATGATTCAAAAATTAAGATTTGAGATACAACAAAGAATGGTGAACAAAGCAATTAGTAAGGATTTAGACAAATTTTAAAAATCTTTGTGGGGGCGCCTGGGTGGCTCAGTCGGTTAAGCTTCCGACTTCAGCTCAGGTCACGATCTCACGGTCCGGGAGTTCGAGCCCCGCGTCAGGCTCTGGGCGGACAGCTCAGAGCCTGGAGCCTGCTTCCGATTCTGTGTCTCCCTCTCTCTCTGCCCCTCCCCCGTTCATGCTCTGTCTCTCTCTCTCTGTCTCTGTCTCAAAAATAAATAAACGCTAAAAAAAAATTTTTTTTAAATCTTTGTGTATAAAACATTAATACTTAAGTTGTGAAACTTTTTTTTAAGCTAGAAATAAATTCTTGAATAACAACAGCCCTAGGCCCAGACAAGGATAATCAGAGATTTAAAACAAAAACAAAACAAAAAACAAACCATAAGACCCTTACATTATTCAAAAGTTCAGCAACTAATTTTCAACTTTGAGTTTATAAGGAAAACCAGGAAACGGGGGTAAATGGTATATCTAATCCTAAAAAGCACAGGGCAGGACAATGGGATGGGGGGAGTTGAACAAGAAAAAAGTAATCTAAAGTCAAGTCAGAAAGGAGACATAAAGAAGTGTGTAACACCAGAAACAAATAGAAAACACAACATGAGGAGTAAAAATGAGTTCAAATATATCAGTAATAATAACAAATTCGTAGTTAAAAGACAGATTGTCATGTTTTTTATTTATTTTGAGAGAGAGTGGGGGGGAAGGTCGGAGACAGAGCGAGTGTCTAACACTTAACCATTCAGCCCACCCAGGCTCCCCTGTCAGATTTCTTTTTTAATCAGCTATGTTATTTCTAAGAACCAAGTGTAAAATGTACAAACATGAAAAATTTTTAAACAATGAAGCTGCATTAGACATGTACTAATCAAAACAGGATCCAAAAATTCAATTTTGAGACAAAAAGCATTTATAAAGAGACACATTGCTTAGTGATAAAAATTTTCCATCGATAGAGATCATATATGCACCCAATAAAATAACCTCAAATGACATAAAATGAAAGTTAACAGAACCTCAAAAATGTATAAATATCATACCAAGAGTTTTCAACATTCTTCCATAGATAATTAGTACTCAAGCTGACAAAAATTACATTCAAAGCTCCATTTGGTAGATATTTATAGGGCCATGCATCCAACCGTAAGAAATACAAGTTATCCTCAAGATCCATTGAACATTTTTAACAATTGTCTCACGTTAAGCCATAAAATACGTCTCGACACATTTCAAATTATTCCTATCGCACACAGAATATTCTCTGACCACAATTAAATTAGAAGTCGGTTACAAGATAATTTAAGCCCCTTATGACTGGAAATTAAAGTATTTCTAGATAATGTAGGAGTCAAAGAAAATATAATGGAAATTAAAATATATTTAGAATTAAATAGTAATGATATACATCAAAATTCGTGGAAGGCTAAAATAATAATTTGAGGAAATTTATACTTTTTCATGCTTGTAAAAGGTTGAGAGTTTTAAAGCTGAATGTCTAGCTTAGAAAAAAATTTACAACAGCACAATTTTTCTAGATGAGACTTCCTATTATCAAATAAGTACATGTCGTGGTGATTTCTGAACTATCTGATTAGTGTGTGATGGAAATAGGCCCCTCCAAAAAAGGGGGGATCCCCGAAAGAGAAAGAAATAATACCTATAAAAGCAGAAATAAACAGAAAAAGAAAAACAATAGACAGTACTCAAATATCCTTCAGATATTTCTTTGAGAATACTAATAAAACTGTTAAGCTTCTGGTTAGACTAATCAAGTAAAATAGAGTGAAGGCAGAAACATACAATAGCAAAACTGAAAGGGGACCATAGTACAGATAGAGCAAAAAACTAAAAAGATAATGACTTCAGCCAATAAGCTTTAGAATATATAAAACTGACAAATCCTGAGAAAAAAGCAAAAGTGTTAAGTGATTCATGAAGAAACAGAAAGCCTGAATAGTCCCATAATCATTAAAGAAACTGAATTAGGAGTTAATGATCTTTCCACAAAGAAAAATAAATGGAATCCTTTAAAAACTCATCTAGGAAATAAAACA
Organism: Puma concolor; assembly: GCF_028749965.1. Lineage (NCBI taxonomy): Eukaryota > Metazoa > Chordata > Mammalia > Carnivora > Felidae > Puma > Puma concolor. Next base: position 109,246,579 of record NC_141676.1, read on the forward strand.
GAGGAATATTCACAATTCATATTTAAAAATATATCATCTTCCTATGAAAATCAGAAAAGTATGAGAAGTCAATCTCTCTCCAAAACACATACCTATGTTTCTATATGAGTGCATGCATATATATATATATACAACATATATCCTATACATACATAAATCCTACATATGTGTGTGTGTATATATATATTTTATCTTATATATTGTATATATACTACAAATTGAATATAATAATACATAGGAGATATATATTGTGATGGTTAATTTTATGTGTCAACATGACTGGGTTAAGGGATGCCCAAACAGCCAGTAAATTATTTCTGGGTGTGTCCATAAGGATGCTGCTTGAAGAGATTAGCAATTCCTTCAGTGGGCTAAGAAACCCACCCTCATCAACGCGGGCAGGCACCATCCAATCCACTGAGGGCCAAAATGAGCAAAAAGGTGAAAGAAGATAAATTAACTCTCTCTTTTTGAGTTGAGACACCCCTCTTCTCCTGCCCTCTGAATTCGGAGTTCCTGGTTCTTGGGCCCTTGGAGTCTCCTGCTTCTCAGGCTTTCGTACTTGGACTGAATTACACTGGTGACTTTTATGGTTCTCCAGCTGGCAGAACATGGAACTTCTCGGCTTCCATAACAACATGAGCCAATTCTTCTAATAAATCATATATATATGTATCTCCTATGGGAGTCTCCTATGAGTTCTGTTTCTCTGGACAACCCTGATGGTACCTGCATCATGACCAGTCTGAGACTGGAGTACCAGTTTGTTTTAACATCTAGTAATAACAATTCATCCCACTAACAGATTAAAAGAGAAAAATTCATCATCTTAGTAGATAGAGAAAAATCATTCAAAACAAACCAATAGCCATTCATGAGTATAAAAAGAAAGAAAAAAAAATAGAAGGGAATTTCCTTGACCTGCTAAAAATATCTACCAAAAACATACAGAGAACATTCTAAATCCAGGCACATTAGACATATTCTATATAAAATCAGAAGCAACATGGACAGCCACTAGTATCATCCTACTTCACTACAGTGAGAAAATGAAGGCTGTGTGAGTCAAAGTCAAGTCAAACCACAACACTCAGACATCTTACCTAACATCAAACTTTATTAATAACTCAAAGAACAAAGGTAGCCACAAAAAGCAGGTCAATTACAGAGAATTCAAGAGCTACCATCACAGCCTCCAGTTCTCTCCATGCTGTGTTGTGACAGAAAGCTCCCTGGTCCAGAGTTAAGCTGGGTTCTGTAATGATGCATGCTGGAAGTATGCGTGCTGGAAATCACTTCCACAAAAGAGGAGTAATTTCTACCACGAAACATGTCCATTTTGTACACCAGAAATTACATGGCTGATACTGACATTTTCCAGGGAGCATGCCCCATAAATCTACAAACAACTGGTTTACCATAAACAACCGACATAGATCAGACATAATAAAAGCACTCCACATACAAGGACTCTCCATTATATTTACAAAGAGATTTGATCAGGTCGTTTAATTCTTTTGAGTTTTTTTTTTTTTCCTTTCTTCCCTGAATAGGATGGGTTACAGACCAGCTGCTTCCCAGTCATAAAAGGTACAAGGAATGGGGGAAAAACTGTATAAGCTGGTTAAAGGCAAGGAGTTTTGTTTGTTTTGTTAACTTCCTAGAGTATTACCTAGAACAGAGCCTAGCACATTGTAGATACTCAATATAGGTCTATTAAATGAAAGTATTAATTATTCATAAAGTAACGCATGCTACAGAGAAAAGCTAAAGTAACTATAAACAAATTAGAATTGATAATACAGTTTAGTTAAGAGAATTAATATAAAATCAATATGCAGAATTCCATTTCTATATTCTTGCAACAAAAAGCAATTTTAAAATCATCTTTACAGGGGCGCCTGGGTGGCACAGTCGGTTAAGCGTCCGACTTCAGCCAGGTCACGATCTCGCGGTCCCTGAGTTCGAGCCCCGCGTCGGGCTCTGGGCTGATGGCTCAGAGCCTGGAGCCTGTTTCCGATTCTGTGTCTCCCTCTCTCTCTGCCCCTCCCCCGTTCATTGTCTGTCTCTCTCTGTCCCAAAAAAAATAATAAATAAACGTTGAAAAATAAAAAATAAAAAAATAAAATCATCTTTACTGTATCAACAGGAAGCAAAGTTACCTAGGAACAAATCTAACAAAAAAAAAATGTGTATCACCTTTATGGCAAAAATTATAGAACTTTCTTGAAAGGCTTTGAAAAATGCCCAAACAGATGGCAAGATGTTCACAGATAAGAAAATTCAGTATCATAAAATATCAGTTTTCCTAAATTGATCTATACAGCTTCAATGTAATTCTAATTAAGAGGTTAATGTTTGTTTTATTTTTCTTTTGTTTTATTGATGATAATAATCTCAATCTAAAACTGTATATGAAACCAAGGTCCACAACAGTGCTGAACATGGAGGAGGAGAACTCACCATTTCAAATACCAAAACCCATTATGAAATTATAGTAATAGAGTCAGTGTGGCATTGGTACAAGAACAAAGAGACCAATGGACCAAGCAGAAAGAGAGCCATGTGCATATAGCAAGTTAATATATGAAAGAGGTGGTCCTGTATGTGAGTGGAAAAAGAACAACTATTTAAAAGCTGGCATTATTGGGGCGCCTGGGTGGCGCAGTCGGTTAAGCGTCCAACTTCAGCCAGGTCACGATCTCGCGGTCCGTGAGTTTGAGCCCCGCGTCGGGCTCTGGGCTGATGGCTCAGAGCCTGGAGCCTGTTTCCGATTCTGTGTCTCCTTCTCTCTCTCTGCCCCTCCCCTGTTCATGCTCTGTCTCTCCCTGTCCCAAAAATAAATAAACGTTGAAAAAAAATTTAAAAAAAAAAAAATAAAAGCTGGCATTATTAAAACTGGTTATCTCTATAGAAGAAAATTAAATCTGAACTTCTTCCCTTACGCAAAACTCCATTTCCAGTAGATTATAAACCCAACTGTGAAATGCCCAACTTCAAAACTTTGAGCAGCAACCAGAGAATATCTCCATAAACTTAGGCAAGACATAAATAATGACATACAAACACAAAAAATGATAGCTGTATTTCAGTATGACAAATGTGACACTTTTGTTAAGCAAAACATACTATTTAAAAAACTAAAAAAAAAAAAAAGCAACAAGCTAGGAAAAAGAGAGTTGCAACACATATAGCTGACAGAGAATTTGTACCCAGAACCTATAATAAATTCATGGGTATCAATAAGAAAGTCACAACCTAACTGAAGACCCGCCAAAAGTCTGTCCAGTCCTGTTACAGAGAAAAAGTTGATCATGGACATATGGAACAGTTGTCAACTTTGTTAGTAATCAGTGAAATACAAGCTCTAACTGCAATGAAAGGCAAATGTGTATCATCAGAAACGCAAAAATTAAACTGACGGTATCAATTTTTGGTATGAATGCAAGACAATGGGAACGCTCGTATATTCGGTTGGCAGGACAATAACTGAACCCAATCCATTTGCAAAATACATTAACATTACCCTTAAATCTGAAAGGACCGTAGGAACCACAATTCTGCTTTTAGTTCTACATTCTAGGAACACTTGCACACGTGCACTAGAAAACAGAGCAGTAATGTGTGTAAAGAGTAACCACGTGAAAATGACCCAAATGCTAATCGCCAAGGAGATCGATAAATTGTCGCAAATTAAAAGTGCTGAATATTCTACAGCAGTGAAGCAAATGAACAGCTGCCCACATCGATGTGGATCAATGTCAAAAACAAAATACCAAGGGAAAGCAAGTCACAGAAAAACACATACCCTTCGATACCGTCTATCTAAATGGCAAGATGTGATACAAAGAATCATGGAGTTTCTGAGAAAGGTCTTTTTCCATCTACGGGAATCAGAGAGGACAGCAGAGGCAAGTAACATGTGAACTGGACTTTGGACACTGGAGATAATGCCTAGAAAGAGGCAGAGGGTCAAGTGCATGTAAATGCAGCCCAGGTTGAAAAAACAGTGTAAGCAATAGTGTGTAGCCTCCCCCATTCTTCAGAGAATAATGTAACCAAAAACTAAGACATGTAATGAGAAGTCCTAAGAGCAGAGATTAGGCTAGAGACAGGCTGGGTCGAGGGAACCAAGAGGGCCTTGCCTGCTACCTTCGAACACAGAAGAGAGAAGCCCCATCGCCGATATCCTAAAGGGAAGCCTATTCCTTTTTTCCTCGTCAAACGGTGCCCTGCTCCATGAGCCACCCCCTCACACCTTCTGCCCAGTGCCGCCTCTGCTCTCTTCCTCAACACCACTCCCATTGTCAAGACTTGAAAACAACAGCAAGAGGGTTTAATCCTCTTGGACCGCTGGTGGGAATGCATCCACCGTGAACAGTATGGGGTTTCCTCAAGAAGTTTAACACAGAACCACCTTAGGATCCGGCAAGTCCATTACTAGGTACTTATCCAAAAGATATAAAAATACTAATTTGAAGGGGCACATGCATCCCTATGTTTATAGCAGCACTATCTACTACAGCCAAATTATGGAGAGAGCCCAAATGTCCACCGACTGATGAATGGATAAAGATGTGTTATATATATAGAACGGGGTATTACTGGGCCATCAAAAAAAAAGAAATCTTGCCATTTGCAATGATGCGGATGGAGCTAGAATTTATTATGCTAAGCAAAGTAAGTCAATCAGAGACAGACACATAGTATTTCACTCACATGTGGAATTTAAGAAACAAAACAGATCAACATATGGGATGGGGGGATGGGTAGAGAAGGAAACACAACACAAGAGACCCTTAATGACACAGAACAAACGGAGGGTTGACAGAGGGAGGGAGGGAGGAGATGGGCTACATGGGTGATGGGGACTAAGGAGGGCACTTGATGTGCTGAGCACTGGGTGTTGTATGTAAGGGATGAATCACTGAATTCTACTCCTGAAACCACTATTGCCCTGTGTGCTAAAATTTAAATTAAAAAGGGGGAACAAAAAAGACAGTAACAGTAACTGATAATACATTATGATGAACAGCAACACTTCAACGTGAGCATGACATCACACCAATAATCTGGGTAGAAAAGGCCTGCGTTGGCCCAGAGCATTCAGCAAACCCCTGGAAACTTGAATCCAGAAGGCCCTGCGGTGCCTGGGGGCACGTCCCTTGAGCAGGACTCTCACATGCATACCCAATTTGGGATACAGCTCAATAAACCAACACTGTGCTTTCTATATATACTCATTCTGCACGTATTTACCGAGCATTTAAAGCCAACAGGGGTTGGGTCTTCATGGAACTGTACGGCCAGTCTCATTACACTACCCCCCCCCAAAGGTAGTTTTCAATGGTAATAGCCAAGTGCTGTTAGACATGATCCAGAAGTGATCAGCTACTTATTTTCATTTTGCAGAATAGCCATCCAGTGTTCAGTCAAGCATCAATGCTTTTTAAAACCAAACGGGAACTGTATGGAGTAAAATACTCGTAACTGCATTGGAAATAGTTTGTCGTCCAAAGTGATGCTCGAGATGCACACGATAAAATCACTGGTAGACTATCAACTGGTTTAAAAAAAAAAAAAGTTACTTTCTCTTTTTACTTCAAATGTACACTAATATGCTTAAAAATCAGAACAGAGAAAACATGTTGTGTATAATGTGACTTGAAAAAGGAGCTCTGTTTGCTCCCAGGAACCTGAAGGGGAAAGAAGGCGCTTATCTTTTCTTGCTATCTCTGCTTTTCATCTAGACTTTAGAGCAAGTTGAACTCACCTGAATATGAATATGGGGTCTGCTTTTTATTTTTAAAAAATGACATCTGACCTGTGATCAAAACTAGTAATCATGAGTTTTAACTGATCTAATCACTTACTTTTTCTTTAATGTTTTTTTATTTTTGAGAGACAGAGTGCAAGCGAGGGAGGGGCAGAGAGACAGGGAGACACAGAATCCCAAGCAGGCTCCAGCCTCCAAGCTGTCAGCACAGAGTCTAATGGAGGGCTCCAACCCAGGAACCGTGTGATCACAGCCCGAGCCGAAGTCGGAGGCTTAACCAACGGAGTCACCCAGGTTCCCCTAACCAACACTTGTAAATGCTTTTTCTTCTTGCCAAAGGTCATAGCTAAGACCTAACTCACACAAGGCTCCAATTGACCCAGGTCCCCCAAAAGGAAAAAGAAAACTGATCATCTAGTAAGTGGAACTTAGGGTACCAGATAGTACTTAGGGTACCAACGTATGACAATCACAGCACAGATGCAGCTGGTTAAAAGCCACAGTCAGACCCAAGCACAGAGGTCAGAAAACAAACACAGCCAGTTAGAGCACCAAACTGAAAGCGGGAGAGCAAGAGGCAAGCATTTTGTTATCAGTCCAGAACGTTTCTGTCATCGGTCCAGAGATTTACCAAGCACGCTTTTCTTTTATGGCTTGAGGGTTTGGACTTAGAGTCCTGCAGCATCCTCCCTCCCCCCCCCCTTTTTTTTTTTTTTTAATTTTTTTCCCAACGTTCATTTACTTTTGGGACAGAGAGAGACAGAGCATGAATGGGGGAGGGGCAGAGAGAGAGAGGGAGACACAGAATCGGAAACAGGCTCCAGGCTCTGAGCCATCAGCCCAGAGCCCGACGCGGGGCTCGAACTCAGGGACCGCGAGATCGTGACCTGGCTGAAGTCGGACGCTTAACCGACTGCGCCACCCAGGCGCCCCCCTCCCCCCTTTTTAAAGAGACGGGCCCAAAGTTCAACTTTATTACCAAAACAAGCCCAACAACCTACAGAACAGCCGAGACGCAGCGAATTGGCCGCTGTGGCACGGCGCATCTCAATACACTGCAAATCCTTGGTTTCACTAGCCGAGCGAGCGTTCTCCACACGTGAATCACCAGCCTTCTGTGGAACCAGTTCATCAACATTAGGTTGACTGAAAAAAACAGTTACCAAGTGAGAATGTGAAAGCTAATAGCATGCAGGTGATGGAAACACAACCAGAAATACTTTCGAAGCAGTATACTAAGGTGTCTCATGGAACCCACACCAGGAATCTTCCGGCCGCAGCAGCAACACGAAGCAAGAACACGAGCGCCAACAGAGGGCTTCCCGTGCACTCGTCACTGCTTCCCTCTATTCATTCTATTCCTCCTTCTATTCCCTCTTCACTCTCTCTCTCCATGCGGACCAGGGTGGAAGAACCATGGTCAACAGCCCCAGAGTTGTAGGTCTCAAGAGTCTGGAACTCAGAGACCGACTTCTTGCTTTCTCTGATCCCAATTAAAAACCTATAAAGAAGGAGGCCTGGGGCCCAGATCCGGACAAATTCCCAAACGCGGGCCAGTCAACAGTGGCCAAGACAGCAGGCTACTTGCACTGGCCCCACTCGGATCAGGTGTCCGTCCTTGTACTGGTCAATGGTAGTCGCAAGGATGAGGTCATGAAAACATACAGCCACTCTGGCAACAACCACAGAGATACATTTGGGGACTGCCATTCCCAACAGCAGCAGCTGCAGAGCGTCCAAACAGTGAGTATCGACACAACAAAGTCAACTAGCTACCTGTTACAATGATCGGGTTAACAGCACGATATCTTACTGCACCCGGAATAGAACCTCAGCTGTCCTCGACTGTAAGCATCGTGCCCTTCACATAACTGTATTCAAGAATGATCACATGTCCAGGATGCCTGGGTGGTTCAGTCAGTTAAGCATCTGCCTTTGGCTCAAGTCACGATCTCATGGTTCGTGAGTTCAAGCCCCGAATCAGGCGAGCTTAGCCCTGCTTCTGGTGAGCTCCACTTCTTTCTCTCCCCCTCTCCCCCTCTCCCCCCCCTCCCGTCCACCCCCCTTCACTGCCCCTCATGGGATTCTCTCTCTCCCTGCTCCTCACTCACTTGCGACCTCTCTCTCAAAAAAAAAAAAAAAAAGAAAGAAAAGAAAAAAATCATTGCACATGCATCTCCCAGACGAAGACAGAGACATTCCTTTTTCCAAGATGGTCCTAGAACTCTCAGGCAGTTGAGTCCACACAGTGCATGTCACACACACACTGGGGTTACTCTAGCGGTGGGGCAGAGGAACCAAGAAGGAGGAACCGGCTTTCCCGCCAGGTTTAGTTCACACTCCACCTCCTGTGCACTACCTTTGTGACTATGGGCATAACGCTGAACCTCTCTGAGCCCACAGCATGCTCACACGCAAAATGGGGGAAATAATACATACCTTGCAAGCTTGTATAAAGGTTAGAGAAAATGCATCGGGGTCACCATACCTGATACAAGGCAGCTATTGTATTATTAATATACTGAACGGCTTCCTCATTACCTCTGAGAGCTAAAGCACGCTGGCCCCGGGAATGTCTTCAGGCCACGTTCCATTTCACACTAACCTACTTCCTTGTGAAAAGATCTTTTCCACCCTGTATACCCAAAAGACGTGGTAAATATAGATTCCAATTAGGTTGTACTATAAAAAAAGAAGGATCGGGGGGCAGTTTCCATTTCAGCTTTCTCCATTGGTTTACTTACTTTATATCCAAAATCCAAAGAGGACTTTAAAATGTGAGCTAAGAAGAACAATACAGCTGCACTAATACCCTGAATTGTGTATGTATATGTGGATATATTATACACATGTGACATACCTAAATATATGTTACATACGTGTATCACTATATTTGTATATACAACTCTGTATGTATAATTGGATTTTTTGTAATGTTCCAGGGTGTGTTTTTTTAATAAAAGAAAACCACAATTCAGGAAAACCATAGCTGGCACCATCTTTGAAGCTAGGGGGATTCAGAGCAGAGCAAAGCTCCCCACCAGGATTTTGGACTATTAATCCTTTCACTTTATAATGGGAGAAACTGAAGTTCAGAAGGTGAACTGACTAGTCTGAGATCAGCCAGTGCAGGCGGCCAGAGGGAGGAAGGTGAGACTCTAAGACTGCCCCAGGGGACCAGTGAGACACAGCTGCACAGAGACAAGGACAAAGGAAATGCTGTAAGCAGATCCCACATCCCTCAAATGGATCTTCTGATAAAAAGAGGAGAAACCAGGCCTTACTCCCACGCTCTCTCCTGCCCATTTTCTCTGGCCAGATTTAAGTGACTTGAGAATTAACCATCATTTTGTAACGTCTAAAGCTCCATTAACATATAATTAAAAAAAAGAAAACAGCTTTCATTAAGGTGACTTCAAATAACAACAGTGATAGAACCAATAGTGTGACCAACTCATGATTAAGAATGATTCCCGTATTCCAGTCTCAGCCTCCCACTTCGATGCACTTCATAAACTAGCAAATTCCAAACGCTTGTGACGTTCTGTAACCCCACTGTTTCATGCCCCCATGCTTTCTGGGCTCACATATGTAAGATACAGCTCAGGGAGCACCTCCTCCAGGAAGCTTTCCATCATTCACCTACGTGTCCTGGCCCGTCACAGGCCTCAGTGAAGGTATGCTGAGCACTGAACGCTGAATGAAAGAGGTTTCTTACTCCAAGTCTTTCCCAGTCTTAACTTGCGGCAGCCACTCCAGCAGCATCTCCTCCAACAAGACAGTCAAGCCGTGTCTGCCACAGGGTGCTGAAGCTACGAAAATGTCGCCTATAAAGGGCGGCCTTTCTGGACAGAGAAGAAAGTAAATAGAAGCAAGAAAGCTTAGCAGCAGGGGGACAAGATAATGTGAGCAGAGAAGCAACACCATGGTACTTAGGGCAGGAAGCAGCCCAGACGACGGGAACACACATCTGAACGTGTCTAAAACCACCCCCGCTTCTGTCATGGGATTCCTGGGTTTGCAGTCATTTCCAGCAATAAATGGAGGGCCAAGGAAGTGAACTGGGCCCAGAGCACATTCCTATCTGAGACCATCACCCCTTTAAGTGAACTCCACCCCAAGTTACTACACCTGTGCCTACACCTTGCTCTGCTCTATCTGCAAGACAGAGAGCCAAGGGGAGGTCCTAACAAGGATGAGGTTTTCCCTAAGACAGAACTCAAGGGGGCATTACACCATTTAAAGGAGAGACAGCATGCAACACAAGTCTGGCCCAGCCAGGTTAGGCGCCCCCGGGCACAGCCCCATTTGTCAGCCTCCGAGGAAGCCAGCCCCTCGTAGCCCGCACCAAACCTGGTAGAGACGGCTCCAGGGCAACATACCAGGCCAAATCTCAAATGTGAATTTCTCTGACTCGGATTCTTATCTACACAGCTTAACAAATCACGTTTGTTCAAGCTCATTCACTTACAGACTCTGGCTGGCGTCCAATGCCACCAGCGTGAGACCACGGGTCCCACGGAGCTCATTACAACTGTGGTCCGTGGTCTTCTATGGCCAACAATTAGCTCCAGGATGCAATCCAAACAGCCATTTCCATTCTGGTCATGGTTGCCATGGGGATCACCTCATGCTTCTTTGTGGGAATCAAATGTAATGCTTTTGCTAATGGCCCACAGTCTTTTGACTCTTGGGAGACTAGAAGCATTAAGCAATCAGAGTACTTGTGTTTGAAATTTCTCTGCTGCCTTAGGACCTTAAGTGTTGATGAAAAAGGGCAGGGGATATGGGAAAGGAGTGTGCACCATTCCATCAGAAAAGAGGTCTCTACTGGTCCTTTTCTTTGCCAGTGGAGTTTAGATGTTTTTATAAATTTAAGAAAAACAGGAGACACCATAGTTACACAGTGGGGGAACAAAACACGTGAGCTCTGCACTGGACTCATCCATCAACTCTCTTTGAGCCAAGACAATTCACTCAACTTCTTTGGGCCAGTTTCCTCATCGTAAATTGAACAGTTTGACAAAAATTACTTCAAAGTTCTACCAGTTGGTATTTCAATCATTTGTCCTGATCTCAACTTACAAAATAACTTCTCCTCTACATGGAAATGATCAGAGTGGTCAGGTGAAAGCCTTTTTACAAATAGCAAGATGGGGGTGCCTGGGCGGCTCAGATGCTTAAGCGTCCAACTTTGGCTCAGGTCATGATTCGTGGTTTGTGAGTTCGAGCCCCGCATCGGGCTCTGTGCTGACAGCTCAGAGCCTGGAGCCCGCTTCAGATTCTGTGTGACTCTGGCTCTCTACCCCTCTCCCACTCACACTCTCTCTCCCCCAAAAATAAACATTAAGAAAAAATTTCTTAATAGCAAAGCTGAAATTAAGACACGTTTCAAGTCAAAGGGCAGAGGCTAGCAGAAACCAGACCCCAAAGAGCATACCCAGATATTCCGTGAGAGGACACCACTGCCAAGGCACGAGGGCATCAGGAAAATCCAGAGCAAGAAATCCTAGCTGAGCAACATGGTGGACTTCCGAGTCAGAAAATCGTGGGTGAAATGCCAGTGGGAGGCTACAAAGGTGGGAGACATCAGGCCATGCGTGTCCTAGGCCACCTGGGAAGTGTGTTCCAGAATCTAAATGAAAGATGGAAGAGAAAAAAATCCCTGGAAGGGTGCGTTTGAAACCTTGTGTGGCTGAGATGCAGGCACTGTGGGGTTCACTGCACACCACAACTTTTCTGCCACTGAGGTCCTTTTCACAGCCCTTGGCTGCACCTGCATGGGTGTGCCAGCTCATCTCTCTACACCCGGCACTTAATTCAGCGCTCTGTTTTCTCAGATCTTAGGGCTTGGAGATGAGAATTTATTATTTGAATCAAAATGGACTGAGTGCCTACTGTGGGCCAAATACCATCCTAGGAACTGAATATAAAGGCAAATTTATTGCTACTTAAAAATCCAGATCTCTTAGGACTAATTTTCTGATCCCGTTGCTATCATACAACCTAAGAAACTTTACATAAACTCCTAGGGAACATTTCCCCAGGCCTTGGTCTTCTAAATACATTGGTAAAGAAATCAGGTTCTTGGGGTGCCTGGGTGGCTTGGTTGAGTGTCCGACTTCAGCTCAGGTCATGATCTCACGGTTTGTGGGTTCAAGCCCCGCGTCGGGCTCTGTGCTGACAGCTCAGAGCCTGGAGCCCGCTTCGGATTCTGTGTCTCCCCCTCCCTCTGTCCCTCCCCTGCTCATGCTCTGTCTCTCTCTGTCTCAAAAATAAATAGAAACATTAAAAAAAATTAAAGAAAAACAAATCAGGTTCTTATCCCCTCTCTGCCACTAACCTGCTTTGGGCTAAGGCTAAGCCACAAAAACATTCAAGCTCTCAACGTCCGTTCCTGCCAAGTGGACTTTATCTTTCCTCCTCTGTCTCTTCGAAAAAATGCTGGGAGGAGTCAATGAACTAATGCCTGTGAAATCATTGTAAAATATGGTCTCACCGGTGACAAGCCAGCACTCAGCAAAGATGGGGGTTTCATCAGATGCAGGGTTTCTGATGCAGTCTGGATTCCTTAGCCATTTCTGTATCAATCAGCTGTCACTGCTCCTTCTCCTCAAACCATGCAAATTTTAAAAGCCTGCACAAGCTCATCTGGAATTCACATACCCAAGCTTCAAACAGACAAGGACAATCTGAAATTGGAAATTCAGGAAGATGTCAGGTGGTGCTGCTCCCCGTGAAAAATGAGCATTGTAGACACAGCCTCACTTCTCCCAAAGATGCCTGATGTTTGTGGATGATCTGTAATGCTTTTACTGAAAAGCCCTCATCCCCATGAACACATTTTGAAGACAGAAATCAATCTTATGCTGTAACGGGGAGAGAAAACCTGTTAGCAAAAAAATCAAGAGGAGAAAAAGCACCTAATTCTGGAATCCTCTCTACTGAATAAATGGATTCCCGAGAAGTAGGCCCACATCCCTATTCTCCCCTTACTCTTGCAATTTACTAAGCAGCTTCAAGAGGGAAGATTAAAGAGAGAGACTGTATAGCCAGCCCCACAAGCATTTCCATCTCAGTAATTCAGGCCAGATGTCATCACAGAGACAATTTCCTGTCATCTCACCTCGGGGACCTACTCACCCCATCCCTGGCAAATGTACTAGGTCAGTGTTTGCTTATATATAAGACAAACGACTAAGACCCTCACAGAACCAGGCATAATCACATACTATGAGGCAATGAGCATTATTTCTATAAGGACAGGCTAGACCATACCCTTGGGGTATTTGCGATCTTTAAAATAACTCAATAACACACAGAAGTTTAGTTTAACCCCCAAACTGAGATGAATTCTACTTAGGCCATCAGACTCTAGAGAATAATATTACAAGCCAATAAGAACCGTAAGGCACTCTGGAACCCAGAGCCGAAAACCATCTCAGAAGAACATTGCAGGGAGAGTCCAACTAGTTCCAAGGGAGAGGTAAGTTACGTCAAATAAGGCAGAAATCAGGAAGGGGTGGAAGATAAAGCTAGCAAAGTGGAGGCAGGAAGACCTAAGGTATGGGGGGAGGGTTAGAAAGACACTTCCACGAAGACAAGTCCCAAGTTGACATCCACTAATGCACGCTTACACACCGAAAATCCGCTTTACTTGCTCAGAGGCCCACAGCCTCTTAGAGCGTTCCGTGATCAGGAGGGTTCCAAAGAGTTGCAAAAGCTTCCCAAAGAACAGGTCTCGCCTGAAAAGAGGGCAGAGCTAGAGCCATCGTCTTCCCACATCTCATCCCCCAGCCAACCGCAGAGGGATCTCATGGGCAAACGAGCTGCACTCTTTCCCCAGTGCCCTTCTGGCTCCTGACGTCTTAGGAGCTGAAAAATCAGTCCACAGCAGGTCTGGGAGAAAAAGATAACGTGAGAGCTCACAATGGATCAGGAATGCAGAAAAAAACCAAAGAACTGTTGGCTGCAGGATGTCAGAGGCATCCGCGCACAAGCCAGGAAAGAAGCACACTCCGCACCCGCAGGACATCCTCCTCGAGATGGAGCCCGGCCCTGGGGAGTTGCCGGGCCCCATGCCGTGTGTGCCTGGAAGGAGAGGGGCTGAGATTTGGGATGTCCTCAAAATTCTGTCACGAAAGTTAAAGGCAGCGGAGCCTGGATGTGAAGGAGTATGTTTAAGAAATGCGCGATGACTTGAGGAAAATCATAAACCTTGTGGTGTCTTATGAGAACATTCTGGCACACCACAGTCAAGCATATCAAACTCAAAATGCACAGAGGCCCAACACATGATACAAATAACTTGAATCTAAGACAACAAATAGTGTCAGAACCCCATCCTGACCCCCTTAAACTTTACATTCCAATTCTCCACCTTTCAACAGTCAAAAGACATTTAGAGATACCCCATCCTGACCATCTTTACTATAATGACCTGCATCCTAAGGGTCCTCCATGCATAGAGGAATTGAACACAAGGCTACAAAATTCCAGATAAGCTGTGATTAATTCAGAAACTGGAGAGAGAACTTTCACATATAAAGAGCAACCACAATCTCAGTCATACCCACCTTTTCCGAGTGCCTCTGCTAGTAAACAAGGAGTCTGCATGGCAATTAAGTGGATGACCTACGAGAGGTCTTTTCAGCCAAACATTATGAAAGGCTACTAGAAAGAATTCCAGATCCATCTCGGTCATCAGTAAGTTTGCATTTCAAAGTTACTCCTCCCATAGTCAGCAAATGTTCTTTAATCCAAAAGCTAAGAATAAATCTGGGAAGAATCAAGAAGGCTGAAAAAAATACATACTCCCCAGAAGTCAGGTAGGCAAGACTCTGAACTCAGTCAGGATTATGGCAAGGTTGTCTTAGGGGAGGGACTAAGCCCCAAAGGCCTCAATGTAGAGGGCAGCCATGAAAATGTAGAGCTGGACCCTGGTTCGAACTTCTGTGTAGTGTTAATAACACAAGACAGTCACTCCTGAGCCCGTCCAAAGCCTTTCAGTTCTAAATCTCAAGTGTGGCAGGTTGAGGTCAAATTGCCTGGAAGACAGAAGGTGGGGTTTGGACCTTGTTCGCAACCCCAGCTCTATCTGTGGATAATAACATGGCTCCCTCTCAGGGTCTGTTCCCTTCCTTTGCCCACACCCTACTTGAAGGTTTGGAACAGCGACTCAATCAGGTGCGTATGTGTAAGTCCCTTAGCACACATGCCAGTTCTCTCGCACTTCTCCAGCCAGTGCTTGGACTGTACATAGGAAAGTCAGATAAAGTTGTTGGTGTTTAGTGGAAAGAATATTGGGCTATAATTAGTGACCTGCTTCTCACAACAGCTCACTGTGACTCTGGACAGATCTGTGCTCTCCCCGATGCATGGGCTTCATCACATGCAAAATGAACTAGATCATCTCTAAGACGCCCTCTGGCAACAGGGGACCTAGGGTTCAAAGATGGAAACAGATCAAAGTGGGGTTACTGAGAGACATCAGCCTTGGGGGCCACCAGAATTGCTAACCAGGGTCAGAATTACTGGCCACCTCAGGATCTGAAACCTCTGGATCAAACACAACTACTTTATATTATACTCAAAGGCAGTTGGGTTCTGGGGTGTGAAGGCAGGAGGGAGAACAAGATAAAAGGGACAATTCCTCCTCCTCTGAAATCAGGGCTCCAAGTTTGGGATGGAAGAGCCTCCTACCTGACCAGGACGGACCACCATGACGCCAGCTGGCTAATCCAGGTCAGACTCCACAATGAAGCACCTAGATGCTCCCCGTACGCAACAGACAGGCAGGGTAGGCACATTAGAAAAGGAAGATGCAAAGTGCCAGCCAGCTTCAGAGTTATGTTGGCCTGCCACACGCTTTCAAAACACACACTTCTAGGCAAACCATAAGGGAGGGTTGACGGGGGGGTGGGAGGGAGGGGAAAGTGGGTGATGGGCATTGAGGAGGGCACCTGTTGGGATGAGCACTGGGTGTTGTATGGAAACCAACTTGGTAATAAATTTCATATTACAAAAATATATAAACAAACAAACAAACAAACAAATAAATAAATAAAACACACTTCTGTGCCCCTCATGTCTGGTCAGGGATCCATGGACATGTCCTGCCTCTCCATCAGCCAGCCTAAATCCTGTCTAATGTAGCCATGTCTCATTTAAAGTCAATCAGAGCTTTATGAGCGACGCGAGTGGGGATGGGTAGCTGGGGCTAACTGGGGTGAAGGTGTCACTGCCTGTTCTTCCAACTGTGTGGGCCTCAAGAATGAACCCCTACAAAGAAAACACATTTAACATCATGCCATAAAACTTGAGAGAAGTGACTCTCGCCTGCACCTTGCACCTCTCCACTCATAAATGCACACGCAAACACCTACCCACTAACCAACAAGAATATCACACTGGGACGATTTCAGAATACCATCTAAAAAGTAATAAAGTTATCTTTTAAAATACTCCACAAAAGAACAATTCTCATCAGTCATCCTCCATGACCCTCTGTCTCTCTAAAACACATGCAGGCCTCATAACCTCTCAGGAGCTTCTAGGCAGACAGTACCAAGATTGGCTCAATTTCCCCCAAGGCCCAGGCCATTCCACGCTGCATAGATATGGCTGCATCCACCTCCACCATCCTTCACACCCACTCTGCCCCTGCCATGCTTCTGCCTGGCCAATTCTGACTCATCCCTAGATCCTAATATAAATATGCCCTTCTTCAGGAAGCCCTAATGACTCCCCAAGGTTGGCTTAGGTGCCCTTTCTAACCTTCCCCAAGGTGTGTCCTCACCTATCTTAGCATCAGCTGGTTCTACTCTACTTGTACATTGACTAGTCTAACTCTCCACTAAACTGTGGGCCACCTTACAGACAAGGAAACCAATGCTCAGAGAAGCAAAAAAAAAAAAAAAAATGCATCCAGTAAATGGTGAAGTTGGTGCAGGAAGTTGGATCAGCTGATGCTAGAATCCAGGCTTTATTCGCTCTGCCTCATTGCTTCTCAACTCCAATAGGGTTGGATGTTTATTTTCACATTCTGATTGTCAGCATGCTAGCTGGGAAGCTAGACACCCCTGAAGTTGTGGCAGGTGACATGAAGTGGTTGCAGTGAATCATTAAGCACACGAACAGGCCTTCAGACCTGTTACGTGTGGCTGGCAAAGGGCTTCTGTTGCCAAAGATCTTGTCTTTGTAAACAGATTCAGAGAAAAGAAGGAGGTGCAGAGAAGGGAATGCAGAGGAGAAAGAAGAACAGAGAAATGTCAAGAAATGCCCCTGTAGATGGATGACTGATGAAACAAAATTATGTAAAAACATCACAGTGCACACCCAACCACTCACTGAAAATGTATCCCATAACTCAGGGTTATCCCTAACTGTCATTATCAACAGGGATATTACTCATAGCTACAGGGCTCCACCCAACTATCAGCACAGTCTCCTGCCTCCAAAGACAAAGGTACTAAGAGTCAAGAGAAAAGCTTAGAGAAAATGAAAATGCAGCCAACTCCCAGTCAAATGAAAATGCTACGGGCCCAAGGCCAAAGTATATTCTTGGCCTGATGGTGTTCACCACCCTAAATTTAGCCAACTGGTGAGCTTTTTAAAGAAGCATCTTACTCAACCTTTTGCGAGCCAGAGATTTACCTCCTATTGCACAGCTTGCTTCCCCCCTGAAGCTGGAACACACTGTCCTTGGCTTTATCATCTGTAGAAGAAGCAAAGCCAACAAAAGCTCTGCTGTTATCACCTAGCTCGGCTTGTCCAAGCAGCGCCTGGATGAGGTCTTTTAAGGGCACTGCCAGAAGGCCCCCCTTCCCCAAATACTCAGCCCGCCCACCCCTCTCACCTTCCCCCTATCTGCCAGCGCACCTTCATTCTTATCGTCAGAGACTCGTTCCTTTGTGTTAAACACTCCAACTCCAGAAATCACCTTTCAAGACAAGAAAACTCCAGGGAGAACTTGCATGCCCATTACCTTAACCAATGTCTGTGCAAATTCTAACCCTGCTTGCCTCATCTGACCCTTAGGACCACACTGGGACGTCTGAGAGACAGCGTGGAAGGTTGACAATCATGAAGCCCCGGAATGAGACCTGGATTGGAAGCCTCCTTCAATCATCCAGGCAAGCTTCAGGTGCCTCACGTGAAAGACAGAGATTGTGCAATCTATCCTTAGTTCAATAAACGGAAACAAACACCAGTTCAGGTGGTTATTAATTTGGGGAATTTTTAGGGCTAGAAGAACCAAATGGTTAAACGCACGACTCCAGACCAAGACGGAGAAATCAGGGACTGTGCTTCAGACGGTTTGGGGGAATGGGGGACTAACGGTGGCATCAAGACACAACTCAAAGTGCTATCCCATCTGTGGGAATCAGAGTCAAGAGCCCACAGAGGCCAACAAAAGAAAACGTAGACACGAGGAGGGGACGCGGGACCATTCAACCGACCTTAAGCAGTGACGAGCGTACAGCCCGTCATGTTTCAGTGCATCTTGTAGTCGCTCCCACTAACTAATTTCACTATGACAATATATAAATACTTATTAAGCACAGCTGTTATGTCAAATGATGATCAAAAGAATAGGTTTGCACCACTTGGGACTGTAGTAAGTAAGCTCATCCTGGACATCAGCAGAGGACAAGAAAATATCCTGAGGCCAGAACTAATAAAACTCGACACATGAGCAGAAATGGCTGATGTCAGAAAAACATTTGGTAAAATGCTCTCCTAGAAAGGGAGACTAGAAGGACAAAGAGAAATGACACACACACATGAGTTTATAAATTAAAAGGGCCCACTGAGTGTCCAGCACAATGAAAGAAAAGTGATCCATCCTTAGGCATATTTTCATGCCATGTCAGAGCACTGGGGTTGGAGAGAAATACCCTAAATATCATTAAAGCTTCCAAAGGGAAAACAGAGGAGTGCCTTCAAAATTCTGAGGAAAAATTATTTCCAATCAAGAATTCTATACCTATTCAAACTAAGATCAAAACACAAGATAAAGTAAAAACGCATTTTCAGGGAAGGATGGCATGAGATTGCAGGGGCAGGGTGAGGGGTGAGAGGTAAGATTATTGCTGGTTTGAACATCTGAATTTTATTCTCAAAAATGTGAGGCCACTAGAGGTTTTGAGCCAGAGAAGAGGCAAAATCTGATTTGTGTTCAGTCTTATAGTCTATTTATCTGGTATTTTATCAGTCTATATTCTTATGGCTACTGTTTACACGGCTCATCTTTTTCTATTCTTTTACTTTCAACCTATTCGTATCTTTGAATCCAAAGGGTGTCTCCTATAGACAACATGTAGTCATTTTTTTTTTCTATCCAGTCTGACAATTTCTTTTGATTGGATGACTTAGTATAATCACGTTTAACATTATTATTGATACGGTTGGATTGCTAATTACCATTCTGCTTTAGATTTTCCATATGTCTCATAACCATGTTTTTCATATATTCTTCCTTTACCACCTCCTTTGACTTAAGTGGATAGCTCCTAGCGTATTATTTAAATTCCTTTAAGGACTTTAGGGGCACCTGGGTGGCTCAGGTCTTCATCTCCCAGTTGGTAAGTTCGAGCCCCACATCACGCTCTGCTCTGACAGCTCAGAGCAAGCCTGCTTCAGATTCTGTGTCTCCCTCTCTCCTGACCCTCCCCCATTCATGCTCTGTCTCTGTCTCTCAAAAATGAATGAACATTTTAAAAAATGCAAATTCCTTTAAGGATTTTAAGCTATATATTTTTTTAACTTATCTTTTTAGTGGTTGTTCTCGGGCTTACAATATATACTTCAACTTATTAAATCTCTTTTAGATTTACACTAACTTACTTCTAGTAACCCTTCTATTGCTGCATTCTCTTTCCCTTTTAATTTCTTTTTAATGTTTATTTTTGAAAGAGAGAGAGAGACAGAGAGACAGCAGGGGAAGGTCAGAGAGAGAGGGAAACACAGAATCCAAAGCAGACTCCAGGCTCTGAGCTGTCAGCACAGAGCCCGACACAGGGCTTGAACTCACGAACCCCAAGATCATGACCTGAGCCAAGTCCAAAGCTTAATCGACTGAACCACCCAGGAACCCCCTTCCCCTTTTTTAGGTTGTTACTGTTATACATATGAATGCCTATATGAGTTGCAAACCCAACAATGCAGTGTTGGAATTACTGCTTTTTATAATACTTTTATGTAAGCTAAGAGAAGAAATGAGAGCACAACTATGTTTGTAGGAGTTTCTTAAAAAACATTAATTTTCTTATTTATCAGTTGGGGTTATCTTCAGTTCTTCCTATGGATGGGATTAACTTCTGGTGTCATTTCCTCAAGCCAGTCTGGTTCCATCCCCACTCTAACCTTTCTGAGGTTATTATCAAATGCATTTCTTTGTGTTATAGGTCCAATAAGGCAGTTTTACAGAAATTGTTTTAAATTACAAGAAAAAATATTTAATGACACTGTCTTTGTATCATTATCTAGATTTTTACCAGAGCTCTTTTTCACGCAGATTCAAATTACTGTCTGATGTCACTTCCTTTCAACCTGAAGAACTTTCCTTTGATATTCCTTATAAGGCAGTTTCTGCCAACAATAAATTCTTTCACTTTTTATTTTTCTGAGATTGCCTTCATTTCACCTTCATTTTTGAAAACCAGCTTTACTGGATATAGGATCCTTGGTTGAGAGTTTTTCTTTCTTTGCATATACTGTCACACTGCCTGCTGGCCTCCATTGTTTCTGACAGGAAGTCAGCTGTTAATCTTCTAGTGGGGAGTCATTTTTCTCTTGCTGCTTTCAAGAGCTTCTCTGTATCTTCAGCTTTAAATGTTTTGACTACAACGTTTCTCAGTATGAATCTCTTCCGGTGGATCCTGCTAGGAGTTGCTCAACTACTTAAGATGTGTTTATCAGTGTTTTTTCACTGTATTTGGAAAGTTTTCAGCCATGATTTCTTTGAACATTTTTTTCTGCACCTTTCCCCCCTCTCCTTCTGGTACTACCATTACATGTATGTTGATGCATTAAAGGGTGTTTCACATTTCTGAGACTGTTCTTTTTTCTTTATTCTTACTTTTTCTTCTTTAAATTGTGTAATCTCTATTGATCCGTTTTCAAGTTCTGATTTTTCTTCTGCCCACTCAAATCTGCTGTTGAGTCCCTCTCGTGAATAGTTCCTTTCAGTTATTGTACTTTTCAACTCCAGAATTTACACCCAGTTCTTTTTACAATTTCTGTCTTTTGATACTATTTCATGAGTCACGGTGACCATCCTGCCTCTAAATCTTTAAGCATGCCTTCCTGTAGTTCTGTGAACATATTTATAATAGCTGCCTTAAAATCTATGTTGGCTGGGGTGCCTGGGTGTCTCAGTTGGTTAAGAGTCTAACTCTTTATTTTTTTTAATGTTTATTTATTTTAGAGAGAGGGAGGGAGAGAGGGAGGGGCAGAGAGTAGGAAACACAGAATCTAAGGCAGGCTCCAGGCTCTGAATTGTCAGCATAGAGCCCAACTAGGGTTTGAACTCACAAACCAGGAGATCATGACCTGAGCCAAAGATGACAGCTTAACTGACTAGGCCACCCAGGCACCCCAAGTCCAACTCTGATTTCAGCTCAGGTCATCATCTCACAGTTAGTGGGTTCAAACCCCACATCGGGCTCTGCACTGACAGTGCCCTGAGCCTTCTTGGAATTCTCTCCCTCTCTCTCACTGCCCTTCCCCCATTGATGTTCGTTCGTTCTCTCTCTCTCTCTCTCTCTCCCTCCCCCCCCCATGAAAATAAACCTTTTAAAAAAATGTCTGTTAGCTAAGTCCATCATCTGGGACCCCTCACAAGGTATTTTCTATTGTCTGCTTTTTTCCCTATGTATCACAGTTTCCTGTTTCTTTGTAGGTCTCCTCTTTTGTTGGAAAATATCCATTTTAGATAATATATTGTAGAAACTTAACACTGACCCCTCTCCCTCTTTGGGAAGTGTTAGGGAACTCAATTTGTTTCCTTTGTTTTTTTTGTTTTCTGCAACCTCTGATGTCTGTATCTGCATTTCTGTCTTTTTTTCCTCCTGCTCCTTGGGGGTTACCTGTAGGTCTGTATGAACCACCTTTTGGTCAAAGACTGCATCAGCCCCCTCAGCAACTTAGATATATATGCTTACCATTAGATCTCTGTGCAGCTTAGAGACTGCTTGTGTAGTTCAGAGAGTTTACAACTTTGTCTGGGAGCTACTAGCTCAGTTTCCCTCATCATTCACTCCTGAGAGGGCACGACCTTGTATATGCCAGACAACTTCCAGACAACTAGGGAAGAGTATCATCATATGTTGAAGCTTCACTTCTTAAGAGTCACTCCTGGATCAGAGTAGCCTATTGTTCGGCCAGAGGTTGTGCTTCCTTCCCGAGGTAGCAATGCTTCCACGTTTTGCTGATCAATCTATGTATGGGTGTTGGGGAATGTCATCGAACACGTATGACCACCGACTGAACCTTGAGCTGGTCCCGAGCACTTGGAAGCTCTTCACCCCGTCTCCCGCCCTTGGGATGTGGGTTCCACTCACCTCTCCCACTCCCAGAGTCTTCCCCAAGGACGCAGCCTTGAGATGCCGATGTGCCATTGAGAACACTTACATAGTGTATGTGAATGAGCCCAGTCAGGGCCTCTCTATAAACTTTTAAATTTGGAGGGCAGGTATCGTGATCCATTCATGTTGCTGCTGGCTAAGACAAGCCTTGTGTATAAGTTTCCTTTGCTTATTAAAACTACCACCTACCAATCTGGGGGAGGAGGGTCCTACTTCTTTCTTCACTTTCTCTCAGCCCACTATATTCAGGAGCTGGTTTTAGATTGTACCTAGGAAGATCCCAAGAGAGTTGCAAACCAAGAGTGGCTTAATTCATGCTTTCAAGTCTGCCCCACATTCTGCTTAGATTGCTCCTGAGTGGGTACGAGCACAGATGCACAGCCTTCTGGATCCCAGACATAAGAGTGACCCCAGGAGGATCCTTTTGCTTAGCTCTTTACTACTAGAATCACGGAACTACCAGCCCTCTCAATGGCACACCACCAAGATATATACTGTTTTCAGTAAAATCCTGGGCGTGAACTTCTCCATCTTCTGTTCCAAGTAACTTCAGTCCTCTGAGGCAGAGTTGTGGAGTGCTCCGTCCCTTAGGCCTTGCTCTCTTTCTGGGAAGAATTTCTGCACCACGTCACTGCAGTTGGGGGCAGCAACAGCCTTTGACACACACATGGGAGCTGGACGAGGGAAGGAAGTACCCATCCCGTCAGGTGCGCCTGCCTGGAAAAGCGCCTTCGTGATACAGGCTGCAGGGGGGCAGCCAAGTAAGAGACAATGGGCCACCCCAACTGAAATGAAACAGCGGCCCTAGCAGCTGGGAGTCAAAAAAGTCCCCTTCTTCTGGGCTGCACCTGCTCAAAGCAGCGTGTGTCTGTTAGAGCTTTGGTTACACGGAGTTGGGCCAAGACGAGATGGGCGTCGGTTCGGCTCCAAATGCCACAAGCTCATTGTTCTCACTGAGATTTGGCAGATTTTCTCAAAGAAACGTATCTCCTTTTATTTTATGTTCTAAGGACAGTTTCCAGAGGCTTTCGATCGTGTGTGTGTCTAATCTGCAAAGTACTATTTTGCCACACAAAGAATCCACCAAACTCCTCGTGTCACTATTGCAGAAGCTGCAACCCTGACTCCTATTTTAAAACAACCCTTTTCCCTGCCGTGTGGAGAGCAGGAACAGAGTAGAAACAGTAAGCTCAGTATTCAAAATGTCCATCGTTATTTATATGCACAGTATCTTTAACACAGCCTGATGCATAGCACTGCTCACAAATGTTAGCTTTCTTTCTGGGTCCTTTTCAAGGAAGGCTGGCCCTCAATGAAGGGACCCCATAAGCTCTGAGACGCCCCCTCAAAAACACTGCTCTCACTTGCCAGCCTCCTCGTTTCAACCACGATTTTTTGACCCCAGGACAGTCACTCTGCCAGCCCTCTTTGAAGTAGCCTACACCTTCTGTTAAGAGACCCCTGAACTTCCTGACCACGTTGGGACCCAGATTCCCACCTTCCTTGCCACCTCACCAGTTTTTGTCTTCGCTTCACATTTCTCAGTGTTAACACTCATACTGCTTCCGTCGGCACGTGCCAGTTCCAGCTGACGTTTTCTCGTCTCCCCGTCTGTATTTGTGACTGGTCCTAGAAGCCCTGTCCACCCTATCTGGTCCCCACCCCCAAATACAGTCCACTCAGTCCAGCTCCCCTGGCCCTTCCAAGCCTCTACTCTTCTCTTTCGGTTCCCACTCATCTCTGATCTTGCCCCGGGCCCTACTTCTTGCTTCTACCTGCTGACACCCACACCTGAGTTTTACCCATTATTGATGCCGATCTTCCAACCTCCCTACTGTGTTTTGGCTCAGCGGCTTTTTTTTTTTTTTTTTTTAGTATTGTTGACACCCAACTTTACATTACTTTCAGGTATACAACGCAGCCTTCCATAAACTGTATGTTATGCTATGCTCACCAGAAGTGTTGCTCCCACCGATCATCACACAACACTATTACAGTATCACTGACCGTGTTCCTTAAGTATATTCCTTATGTTCTACCTTTGGTTCCCATGACTTATCCATTCCATAAGCGAAAACCTGTATCCCCCCACACCATTCAACTCTGTCAACCATCAGTTTGTTCTCTGTATTTTTGACTCTGATCCTGCTTTTTGTTTATTTATTCATTTGCTTTGTTTTTTAGATTCCACATGACTGAAACCATATTGTATTCTTCCTTCTCAGTCTGACTTGTTTCCCTTAGCACAATTCACACTAGACTGACTCAGGGACTTGCCTCTTTTTTTAAGTTTAGTTTATTTATTTATTTATTTATTTATTTATTTATTTATTGTGAGAAAGCGTACATATCTTTCTTCCCCAACTCTTAAGATATTAAAATTTTATGTTGCATTCTGGGTAAAGCTACTCCAACGCTGATCGTAAGTTCTCCGCTTACACCATCGTGACTTTGCCTATTGAAATTAAAGGCAGGATGGGAGGGGTTCTGATGTGGGCTATGTCCCTTTGTAAATGTGTCCTAACGAAGAGGGAGAGAGAGAATCCCAAGCAGGCTCCGCATTGGCAGTGCAGAGCCCGACACGGGACTTCAACTCACGAGTCACGAGATGATGACCTGAGCACAAATCAAGAGTCGGACACTCAACTGCCTGCCTCCCAGGTGCCCCAGCTCAGGAACTTCTTAGTGGGTCTTCACTACCAAGCCTCCTCCCAACCCAACTCTAGATTTCTCACTTGCTTTCACCTACCAGTTCATGGCACCCACCCGTATCACTACTATCCTATTATCTTGTGCTTTTTATATGATCTTTCTGTCCCTATCTCTTTGTGCGGTTGCTTGCCTTGCTGCCTACATTCCAAAACCAAAAATGTACCTCTGTATTTCCATTTGTACTAGAATGGACAGACTTGCACTTTATATACTGTACCTAGCATTAAGTACAGCATATAGAATAACCCAAAGCAAAGAGATCTTTAGAAGCTTTAAGATAAAACAAAGTCTCTGAAAAAGTATGGAATCAACACAATAAAGGGAACTATTATCTAAAAGAGTGCAAGACTCATGAGGGCAAAAATTTGATTTTATTTATCATTGTATCCTCAGCGCCTAAAATAGCACTTGACAAGTAATGGTCTCAATAAATATTTGTAGAATGAATAAGTAAATTCAGTGGAGTCCAGATGACTACAACACTAAGAAATATTTTTGCATTTATACCCCAATTAGTCAAGAGTCCTCGATATACTAACTACATCCATATGGTATCATGGATTATTTCTAAGCAATCATGTCTGTGATCTTAGCACCTTGTGACAGGCATTCATTTTTTCTTCAGTGTCTAACTCCCATCTTAAAGATTTTTTTGCTTCAAACTCTACCCAGATCTTAATATCTTTTTTCCCCAAATCTCAGTATCTTAAAATTTTATGTTGCATTCTGGGTAAAGCTACTCCAACGTTGATTGTAAGTTCTCCGCTTACACCATCGTGACTTTGCCTATTGAAATTAAAGGCAGGATGGGAGGGGTTCTGATGTGGGCTATGTCCCTTCGTAAATGTGTCCTAAATAAGAGGCTGGCTTGGGTTTTGGTCAGACCTGAATTTTCCTGAAAAGTATTTGTCTAGTTCTAATTAGCAGCTCTAACAGCTAATTTTATGTAAACTTTCCGTACAGCATAAGCACCTGTGTCAAGTTGTCTGTTTCTCCTGTTGAGGGCAAGGAATCTGCTTGGCATTTCTCTGAATTTGTGATGCTTTTCAAAATTTGCATCCACGTGTAGAGCTTAAAGAAGGGCAGAAAGCCTGAGAAAACAGCACCCGTGATAACTCCCTGTGTAAACACCACTAGAGAGAAAGGTAATAAATTGTAGCGACTCTCACTTGTTTTTAATTTCTGGCCACTGGGGTGAGTAACTTCTATCTTCTTCCCAAAAGATTCACAAGAATTGATTTATTTTAGCCTAGTCTGGTGGGAGACCAGAGTACATCTCCTTAATAGGTCATATTATCATAATTTAAATTAATGTTCTTCCATGGCTTTTAATATGACCATTTTTATCCCTTATGATCTTTGCAGTAACTTTTAAAAAGGCTAAGATTTAGGGTTTAGGAATCCCTGAGGAAAAGAGGTGCTAAGTTTGATTAATTTTGTGTCATGCTTTTGGGTATCTGACATTCTTCAGTTTTATTTTAACCAAGAGAGGCACCGAGATTACAGATGCTACCACCACTCATCAGACGCACTTGGTCCTGAAGTCTCTTCGGGGCTTTCAAGAAACTTTCCTTTACAAAAGTATCTAAGGGAAGAGGACAACAGTAGGAGCAAGCACTTTCCACCAACAATACTTTTTCTCACCATTGCACATCCAAATAGCTAAGACATCACAGCAATGTAAGTAATGCCACACACCAGCACAGGGGAGGGGGAGTAACCTGGCAGCCTCTCCCCCTCCCAACTCCCCACATCCTCCCCTCACCTGTCTCTAACCTGCAACCGTATTTTGTACCTTTGAATACCCTAAACTCTGTGTGTAAGCGTGCCTTAAGGTATCGCCTATGAATCGAAGGGTACCAAGGGTGGTCCTCCAACTTCACTTGAAACGCATGGTCCCAAACAGCTGTGTAGATGGAGAGAGTGGCAAAATAAATGAACCGATCAAAAGACCTAGGAGATCTCATAACACGATCTTCTTCCTGAGATTTGTACCCACAAATTTGGACAACTCCCCAACATTAAGGGGACTTGGGTACCCAACTCCTCCAGTGAAACACATCGAATTCATCAGGGGCATTAATTAACTTAACAAAGCGCCAAAACAATACCAAATCAGAAAGGCTTCCCAAAGGCCACAGTTAAAAGACATGTTACTGAAGAACAGACCACTTGGAAATTACGGAATTACCAGGATGACCAAAGCTAGGAACCTCTGCGTCTTCACTGAAGCCCAAGTGTTAACCACCATGACTGGGGAAATGAGTCTGGCTTGGGTCCAGACCCCAGACAGGAAAGAGAAATGAAGTCAAAATCCCCAGAAGCGCAGGAGGTTTACATCAGGGAGGGGAAAGTGCCGAAGCCAGGGCAGAGCTGCAGGTTCAGGCAGACTACTTCGGACTGGCAGGAAACAAGAGGGTGTGTAAGTGAAGGTAAATCGAATAGGAAAGAAGCCACCAAGCCAGATGGCAGAGATCTAAGCCAGACAGTCTGCAGCTCCAGGATAGGTTATCTGAGACAAAAGGGATTTCATGATGAATCAAATTCCCCACTAATTTTACTGAGATGCTTAAGGAACCTGCCCTTTGAAAACTCTTCTCCTCAGTCTGTATTCCTTTTCTTTGTTTCACTTTTATCTAAGTTCCCGGGATCCATCAGTCTCTTGAATATCCCTCAATAGCCTATGCCAGCTCTCCCCTAAAAAAAACCACGACCTCCTAAACCTGGTATCTGAGACAAGGCACAGGCAAGCTTGGAGGGAGTGTTCTCTTATACCCACCCCACTCTACTTCCTGAAACTCAAAGACAGCTAGGGAAGCCAGTGCAGTCTTTGGTTTGCTAAGCAGGAACTACCGACGACAGACACGAGCTAAATGAGCTAGCTCCAGGCGTCATTCAAATGCTCCTTCAGTGTCGTCATGGAACTCACAAGAAATGGGGAGGAGAGGGAGAAAATGTCCCTTTCTAGTAGTTGCCAACATGTTCCAACCATATGCACGTGAGTTTTCTGCAGAAACCCCATTTATAAAGTAGAGAAAGGCATACAAGCCCTGGTTCAAGGGGCCCTCAGGGATCCCCATTTCACAGAGTTGGTCTCCCCCTCATCACCTGCTCCCCCTGTTTCTTCCTTTGCAGCTGCTGCTGAGGCATAGCTAGAATTCCAGAGCTATATAAAACATGATGTGAAAAATACTAGCTGGTGGTTAAACATACAGGCTTCAGAATTTAAAAATCTTTGTTCTAATTCCCAATTCTCCCGTTTATGGCCCATGTGAATTTGAGCAAATTAACCTAAGCTTCTACTCCTCATCTATAAAACGCAGATAATAATAGCAACCTCAAAGGCTGTTTTGGAGGTTACATAAGATAATGCATTTACAATACTTAGAATTGCCTGCCCTGTAATAAGAATTCAATAAATGTCAGATATTATTAAAATGACGCATTCTGTAAGAATCAGAGTCTTTTAATAGTGGAGGCGAGAATTGGTACCTCTTGCCCTTAAATTCTTCTAGAATACTGTTTCCCAAATTGTGTTCGGCAGAACAGTATCCCCGTGAAATATTTCATGAATAAAAGCCTCGTGGTCAATTCTATTAGCAAAATGTGTCCAATAAAGCCTCCGAGAGATTTACAGTGCATACTGAAGGTGAAGTCTCTGGATAGGTCAGTGAATCACATGATGAAATTCGGCCTTAGATCACTCTTGCTGGATTGTGGACCATGAAATGGAAGGGGCAGCTAGGATGGAGGGGACACTAACTGGGAATCATCACAACAACCCAGGGGACAGAATACAGTGGCCTGAACCAGGGCAAAGAAAAGTGATCATATTCCTAAGAGGAGGAGGAGAAGGGAAGTAAGATCAAAGAGTCAATGCTGAAACCCAGGTATCTGGCCTAGGTTATGGGGTCGACGGTGGTGCCGTTAAGGAAATGGAGTACCGAACGGGACCAGAATAGGCGAAGAGGAGTTTCACTTTCCACCAGTGAGTCTGAGATGCAGATTTTCCAGAAACCTTCCACGGCAAGTGACAGAAACTAACGAGTACAAAGGGAATGTAGTAACTCAAGTAACATGGAAAGAGAGGGGAGACTTGGTCTTGGACTCTGGAGCAATGTCCCTTGTCCACCAGTAGCTGGTGTCATTTCTTTCAGCTCGACAAGACCGCTGTACCAACCTGGTTAAGGTTTCTGATTCTAAAGACCTTCTCAGATAAGACTGTTCCTCCAATTGTACTGACCTGGAAAACCCACCCACCATCTTTGCTCAAAACCACCTGGGGCGCCTGGGTGGCGCAGTCGGTTAAGCGTCCGACTTCAGCCAGGTCACGATCTCGCAGTCCGTGAGTTCGAGCCCCGCGTCGGGCTCTGGGCTGATGGCTCGGAGCCTGGAGCCTGTTTCCGATTCTGTGTCTCCCTCTCTCTCTGCCCCTCCCCCGTTCATGCTCTGTCTCTCTCTGTCCCAAAAATAAATAAAAAACGTTGAAAAAAAATTTAAAAAAAAAAAAAAAAAACCACTTGATTCCCGCCCCCGCCCCGCCGCCCCCGAGAGCCACTCCTGTGGACAAACACGGGACTTGTTGGGACTCTCAGCTGAGTCTGAGAACTACCTGTGACACGGGGGTCTTGTGGAAGGCTGGGAAAAACTGAACCTACAAAGCCTCTCGGCCTAACCACAGAGCGATACCAAATTCTGTGTTAGATGACCTCAGTCGGTGTCAGCCAACCTAAAAGATGGCCACTGCAGATTTCCAAATAAGGGTCATGGGTGAGAGAACTCTGCTCCTTGTGATCTTTCACATCTTTAAAACTCCTCCCCCGGGGCGCCTGGGTGGCACAGTCGGTTAAGCGTCCGACTTCAGCCAGGTCACGATCTCGCGGTCCGTGAGTTCGAGCCCCGAGTCAGGCTCTGGGCTGATGGCTCAGAGCCTGGAGCCTGTTTCTGATTCTGTGTCTCCCTCTCTCTCTGCCCCTCCCCCATTCATGCTCTGTCTCTCTCTGTCCCAAAAAAAATAAACGTTGAAAAAAAAAATTTAAAAAAAAAAAAAACTCCTCCCTTTCTGGATCGAAGCTTGGAAAAAGAGAAAAATAGGAATATCCATCTCTCATGACTCTTTCCTCCACCCTCCCAAACGCTCTGGATTGGAAGGAGTGAAGTTTTCTCTACATCAGTATTTCTCATATTTTAGTGTGCATCAGAATCGCCTAGAGGGCTTGTTAAAGAACAGATTCCTGACCTCTATCCCTGGAGTTTCTGTTCCCGCAAGTCTGAGGTGGGACGAGGCAATCTGCATTTCTAACAAGTTTCCAAGTGATGCTGATACTGCCGGCCTGGGGACCACACTTTGAGATCCAAACTGGTGTTCCCTACACAATGAAACAACTCTCTGATCTGAATCCTCTCTTAAATAAGGGCACTTTCTCTCTATACCAGAACTCTGTGATATGAATCCTGTAACCTCAGACCTCGATTTGTTAGGACCTACACTACTCCAGCAGATCCATTATTGCTCTAACATGCCTGGTTCTCAAGCCTATTTTCTTACTGCTTTCTATTTTGCATGCCGGAAGCTGAAACCCTGGCACATTCTTTCTGTATTCCTTCTGTAACATCCCCAACATACCTGCAGGCAGATGGATATAGTTAGCTGAGTGAGGAGAGAGTCATGAACTCAGAAAGGGGGGGAGGGGGGACCACACGACAATATTTTCAAAAATAGACCCCATTAGAGATGTGTTTTGCCACCGGAATTACAGGAAAAATTGTTCTCTTCAAACAAATGAATTTTCTCCCCTCAATTATAGCCACATAGTCATGGTGCCTCCTCTGTGAAGCTGACATAGGAAACTCAATATTTAATTGGAGGCTCCATTTTGGTTGTTTCTTTTAGCTGTTATTTTCTAGATAATCTTTCCTCCTTAACCTTCCTTATTAGTCCATTTCAATCCTGGATTCTTCCTCTCTTGCCCATTTATAAAAATTTTAGAAAAAAAAAATGTTTAAGTAGGGATCCTTCGGTCTCTTACTGAAGGTTCACCAACATAAACACCTCAAAAGTTCTTTTTAGAAGAGCATTCCTTTCTCAGCTGTCCTGAAGAGTGGGTAGGGGAGAAGTCTGTGTCCAAGCTCAGTTTTATGGGAAACAGTAGAGCCCTAACTCAGTTGGGTAGTGTTGGGGATAATTAATGGAGAGGCTGTGCCCTCAGGTGGGAGGACGCAAAAACAGAAAAGGTATTTGGGCACTAATTGGACAACTATCCCTCTCTTCGGTGAAGGAGGCCTGGGGCGGGGGAACAGAGAGGTAATCATAATCGGGATAGTTTGCGGGATTCCTCCAAAACTCCCTCTACTTCCAAAATGCTCCTATTCCCCACACCATCAATAATTTTTCATTCAGGTTATTATTTTGTCTCCAGATGTATCCTTATAAGTGCCAACAGTCCGGAAAGGTATGCCACATCTGGAAAAACAACACTTTGAGAGGACAAGATGTTCTTTCTGATAGAGTGGAAGAGAATGCAGTTCATGACGGCTACCCAGAATAGATCAACTCCTGGGTTGGGGTTCCCTTCCAGAAGACAGCATGAGCCCAGAAGAGAACAGGGCACAGCTAAAGCTAAAACACCAAAAAAAAAAAAAAACAGAAACATGTAGGGTAGCTCAGTCATTAGTGAACTGCAGAGGCTTCTGAAAACAAAGCACTTCAGTGACACGCAAGCCCAGAATCCTAGGACTACGCACTGCGGTTCCATTCACATCTTAGAATTGTGACCCTAGAGTTGGGCAGTGCACAGCCTAGGCGGCCATAGGTAGCAGCCTAAGTCCTATGGAAGCCCAAATAAATCACCACAAGGAGAAGACGTAGAACGCTCTCTTAGGCCTCAATCTCTCCCATTCTACACTGGATGAAGCATCCCTGTGAAAATGCTCCATCTCCGGACTTGCCAGGTTGGACAAAAACAAGCATGTTCTTCAAAAGCCTGAATTTACGAGGTTAACTGCCAGAACTGCACACAGCCTGCAGGCTAAACAAGGAGAAAAACACGCAGCCTTCAACCGCCGCTCTTGCCTACCTCGAGTTTTCAAGGGCAATCAGAAGAGCCAAAGACCAGGAGGGAAAAAAGGGCGGGGGGAGGTTTCACCAAATCCTAGAAAGGGCCATGATAGGACAAGACCGGAATCAGAGACAACTGTGACCCATCTCAATCTGTACCTGCAGGAGCCTCCTTCCAAACAGCTTCCACGGTTTTTCTGTCTTTCCAAGGAGGCTAATGAGCTCCACTGGGCGCCCTGCCGCACCCCACCCCCCCATTGGCTATTCTCCACGTGTCCTTGGAAGACCACCTGTCATCTATTTCGTGCAAACACAACGTCAGCAATACTGTCATGAAAAGCCTAGACAAACACAGCGGTGGGGGCGCTGGGTGGGCCAGTCGGTTAAGCGTCTGACCCTTGGCTTCAGCTTAGGTCTCACGGTTCAGGAGTTTGAGCCCTGTGCCGGGCTCTGCGCTGACAAAGTTGAACCTGCTTAGGATTCTCTCTCCCGCCCCCCCCCCCCCTTTCTGCCCCTTCCCTGCTTGCTCTCCAATCAATCAGCTGTGCCAACAGGCAGGTGGTTTCCCCAATAGTGTTGTAAATTAGGGTCCTTAGGCAAGTGGCTCCTCTCTAGGCCCCAAGCCCTTTGCCAGAAGCCTGGGAGATTAGACCCGGTGCTGCCCAAGGGTCCATCCGGCTCCCACACTGCTTTCTATGTATGACCCTCGACGGTTCTTTCAGAGTCCTTCTCGTTATTAGCTACACAAAGCCCATCACTGCCCTTCTTTGATGAAAGCGAGGCCCTACCAGGTTTCTTAAGTAGCCGGGCAAAGGCGGCCATGCACCTGCCTCTTAGACGGTCTCGTTTGCAATGCCTTTGCAAAGACTGTCTTCCAAACCCCCTGCTAAAGCATCAGGCCCCAAACTGCAAGGAGAGATTCAAGTGTACTGTCCATCAGTCCCGGCGAATCTTCGAAGCCCAAGCAGTCGGCTCTCCCCCTGGCCGGGCGCAACGACACGCTGCCTTGTGAGGCTCCCGAACGGAGAGGGAAGCAGAGGTGTTCGCCCGTGCCTCACCGCGGCCACCCCCCCTCTCCCACCAGCCCTCCTGTTGCACAGCAGTTAACAAGGCTCTGGGCTCCTCCACAAGCACGACAAGCTGGGGGCAGGGCCCACTGTGGCTGCCCCAAGAGACAACAAAGTCACCCAGGGGACAACGGGCACACTCCCCCAGGAGACCAGGGACAAATTCGCCGGGGGGACCAAGAACAAACTTGCCCAGGTGACAACTCTCCTAGGAGACAAGGGACAGATTCGCCCAAGAGACCAGGGACACACTCGCCCAGGGACGAAGCCACGGCAGGAAGCAGTGCCGCCACCACGCGAGAGGAAATGACGCGCAACGGGAAGCTCTTTTCGGCGCCTCGGGCCCTACCTTGTCACGTTTCCGCTGGTCGCGGGATGAAACGGGGCTGCTCCGGGGCGACGGCCGCTCTTCCCGGGTGCCGCTCCGGGGTTTCTGGAAGCCGCCGAGGCTGAAGCTTCTGGATTTCCCGCCTCTTCCGGCCTTGACAGCGAGAGCGCCGCCCCAGACCCCCGCCCGAGCTCTCGGCTGACCCCACGGCCGCAGTGACACGTGATCACACGTGGCCGTCACTTCCCGTGGTTGAGGCGCTGGCCCGGCGCGCCCGGCTGCACGAGGTCCTCCAGGGGCGACCGTCGGCGGAGCCGTGCGCAGGTGCAGTCACCCGGAAGCTCGTCCCCCACCCTGCTCCCTGACCCTGCAGCTTCCGCCCGCCACGCCCACAGCGGAGCCCTTTCCTGGGAAACGCGTGCCCGAGGCTCCACGCACCGCACCTGACGCGACCCGGGTAAGACCTCTCCGGAAACTCTCCAGGTTCTGGCGGGCAGGTGCAGCGACTTGCTCATCTTGTTGCGGCCCCAGGCGAGCCACGAAGGGGAGCTTCACCGTTCGTCCAACTTGCCACCTCACCGTGTGGAGTGGCCACCGCTTTCTTGGGTCTCTCCTTACCCACCCCCATCCTCCGTGTACGGGGGGACGGTTTCAGGTGTCTCCCAGGGGGGACTCCTGAGGTCTCCGGAGCACAACCCCCCATGCGGTCAGAACCGCGCTCGACCCCGCTGTGTAAACATGATGAACCGTCCGAGAAGCGAATTAGCCTGATGTCACACAGCTGGGGTGAGAACCCAGGCGGTTTGGGGACCGAGCCTGCGCTGGCCGCTCCTCTGCTACACTGTAAGCCAGACCCCTCCACCCCCCAGCTTCCACGGCCTTCTCCCCGTACAGCTTTCACCTGCAGGCTCCAGAGAATCTACACCCAATCCTGATCTCCGGCAGAAGGCAGAAAAGCGATGTAAGCGGCTTTGTATATCTACTCAGAACTGAGACACCCTTCTGGCTCTACCCTGACTGTGTACCCCAGATGTACAGCGAAGCTCCGGATATGTTCCCCCCGGTCTGAGCACCTTGTAAGTTACCTACTATTTACACAGCCTTTGACTCATTCATTGCACAAGTATATTTGATTGTCCACTACATACCCACCCTAAAAAAGAGACTGCAACCAATTAACCGATATGTTATGTCCATTTTACAGGTGGGAAAACTGCTGCCCTCCACCAAATGGCTCTTCATCCTGAGACCTCCGGAGACCACCTGTGATCTATTTCATTCAACTACAACATTAGCAAAATTGTCATTAAAAGCCTGTATAAAGCCAGGCTTTCTTAAGCCTGGTTGATCAAAAAAGTTCAATCACTTGTCTGCCATCCCACATCTAGTAAATAAATGAAATTAGCATTTGATTCTGAGTCTTCCTCTTTCTGAGATTTGAGCCCCAGCTTGCTCCTGCCAGTCCCCTCCTCCACTTGATCCCCGACATCCTAGTTCTCTAATTCTTTGACTGGGTGTCCTACAATCCACTTCTTACCCTAAGTATCAGAGTTAGCACAGACCCCACACGTAAAGGACTCAGTCTCACAAAAATGCCAACTATAAATGGTGTACCAGAATACCTGCGTTTTCGCCCAGTTGGTTAAAAATTTGGGAGCTCCCATGGGTCACGCTCACATTTCATAACTCACTAAAACTACTCACAGGACTCAGGAAAACTCTATGTTGAGGATTGCAGTTTTATTATAGAGGATACAACTCAGGAATGGCCAGATGGAAAGGATGCCTAGGGCAGGGCATGGGAAGGGGGGATGGGGTGCAGAGCTTCTGGGACCTTCTCTGGGTGCCCCGCCCTCCCAGCACGTCAACACAATCATAAACCTGGAAGTTCCAAAACCTTGTGGTTCAAATGTTTTTGTGGAGGCTCCTTTCACTGGCCTGATTCATTGGCTGTTGGTGATTGAACTTAATCTCCAGCTTTCATCCCTTCCCCAGAGGTTAAGAAGTGGGCTGAGGGGCGCCTGGGTGGCTCAGTCGAGTGAGCGTCTGATTTCGGTTCAGGGCATGATCTCATGGTTCATGAGGTCCAGCCCCACGTCGGGCTCTGTGCTGACAGCTCAGGGCCTGGAGCCTGCTTGGGATTCTGTGTCTCCCTCTCTCTCTACTCCTCCCCTGCTCATACTCTGTTTCTCTCTCTCAGAAAGAAATAAAGATTTAAAAAAAAAAAGTGGTTTGAAAGTTCCAACCCTAATCACCATATGTAGCCAGACCCTCCTGTGAAACTATCTGACTGAGGGGACACCTGGCTGGCTCAGTCAGAAAAGCCTGTGACTCGGGGTGCCAGGGTGGCTCAGTGGGTGAGGCGTCCGACTTTGGCCCGGGGTCATGATCTCACAGTTTGTGGGTTCGAGCCCCATGTCGGGCTCTGTGCTGACAACTGGGAGCCTGGAGCCTGCTGTGTCTCCCTCTGTGTCTGACCCTCCCCTGCTCATTCTCTCTCTCTCTCTCTCTCTCTCTCTCAAAAATAAACATTTAAAAAAAAAAGAGGAGCCTGGATGGCTCAGTCAGTTTGGCGTCTGACTCTGGATTTCAGCTCAGGTCATGATTTTGTAGTTCGTGCATTCAAGTGCGTCATCGGGCCTGTTGGTGCAGAGCCCCCTTGGGATGCTCTCTCTCCCTCTCTCTTCTCCTCCCCTACTCACACTCTACTTCTCTTTCTCTCTCAAAATAAATAAACATTAAAAATAAATAAATAAAAGAAACTATTTGAGAGGCTACCTTGAGTCATCTCATTAGCATATAATCAGGCTCTTTGTGAATAACGAGTCCTATCAATCAAGAAATTCCAAGGGTTTCTGAAGCCTGTCCCGGAAACTGGCGGCAAAGATCATACATATTTTTTAATTATACCCCAATACTCCAGGAACCACAGCCGGGACTGAAACTGAGTCACCTGCCATCAGACTTCCCTTAAGGAAGCCACCTGCCTGGGTCTTAGGCGTCCTTCCTGGCTCCCCCATCACTATATTCCACACACCTGTCAGGGCAGCCTGTCTGCCTAACTGGAAACTCTCCGTCCCACAAGGTTCTGCCTACTGGCTCAGCAGCCACAGTCAGCTGGGCCCGCCCCCGTCACCCCAAGTCTGCCTAACTCCAGGGATCTGGTCTCCTTCCAGCACTCGCCCTCCCCCAAGTCTGTACCTGTGGGAATTGTATCACGTCCTGCCAGATACCCATGTGACCCAGACACGCCCAAGGGGCATTTGACTTTGCCAGCCATAGGCATCGGAGGCCACAGGCTTTGGCACTGAGGAAGCTGGGGAAAGAATTGGGTCAGTATGAATCACAGCAAGAAAAATCTATAGGGTATTAGATTTAGAGAATATTACTCTGCAGCATTATTAGAACACCTCTCTGTCTGCGCTCGCTAGGCCTGTATCAGCGTTTCCATTATAAATCCTATTTCCAAAGGTTTATGGCTTGCTGTAAAAATTCAGGCAAGGCTGAAAAACAACGTCTTGAGTTTGCAATCCAGGAAGCAATCTGATTCAAAGAAAGGATAAAAAGTTGAGAAGAAACAAACAAATAGAAATGAGAAAAAAGAAACAGATTGTTAAAAACACAAAACAAAAAACAAAGACAGCTAGAGCATTTGCCCTGCTTCTCCGCCCTCGTGTGACTTACTAATTTTGTTTTCAAATTTGAGCTTTCACAGATTACTAACTCCCATATGCAAAGAGGCCTGTGAGGACTGGAAGCATTAGGTCCACGATGTGCTTTCCTATTGGAAAAGCGGGTAGCAGCATGTGTTCAACCCTGCCCGGCGAGGGTCCTCTGGGGAAACAGTGCCCCACCTCACCCCTGCATTCAGGAAAACTCTTGGGGAACGTATATGTAATCTTTGCTGGCCCAGTAAAAGGCAGGGGAGCTACAGTAAGTTTATACTCTCTAACGAGCAAACACAAGTTATAGTCCAACAATTTCCTGACGACAAAGCAACTATCTATAGCATTCTTTGGTACCCTCCAGAGACTATTTTAAGGCAGGTCCCCAAGACTTCCATATATCTGTGACAATTTATCCAGTTATAATTTCATCAAGACGTGGCCCGAGAGATAGTGGGCACTTTGGCCAGCATTACCCATAATTCACTTCCCGAAGAGAGGATGCTTCTGTTAGTTCAGAAATACCACCTCCCAACCCTCGGAAGTGTGTACTTGGAACGCACCACAATTCACCCAGGTCCAGCCTGCCGAGTTTGAAGGTGGGTCTTTGCCCCAGTTTTCAATAAAGACGCCTTAGGGCAGTTTAGGGGAGCCGGGAAGAGACAACTACCAGTCTTTGGGTCCAGACTTTCTCAGAGGAGGACGAAGCAATCTGATTGGAAGGATGGCAATCCGGTTAGAAGGAGAGAAGAGGGAACTTGTCTTGTCTGTAATTACATATTCAGCAACACTATTCTACTGCTACTACTTAAATCATTGGGTTATTTGGGGGAGATTTAAGAAAGGAGTGATGGGAATTATGTGGGGGACACTCATGCCTGTCCAGGTCCTGGTGCTGCAAAAGTGAGAATCTGCCTTCAGGGAGGTGATCTGTCTGAAACTCACGTCTGACCTCAAGTAGCACGGTTGAATAACAGAACAAGGAATGGAATTAGTTTTTATTACGTATCATTGCTGTGTTAGACAGCATGCCAGTTTTTTATATATTATTTCATGGAAACCTTACAAAAATCCTATGATATTGATATGTGTTATTTGTGCTCCCGTAAAAGACGAGGAAATTAACTCATCAGGGGTTAAACCACAAGCAAAATGGCCGAGATGAGATTGACTGAATTCCAAAGCCCCGGATCTTTCCATATCAGCTCTGAGCAATACTTTAACGGGCAAATTACAGAATGGAAATAAAGCTGAGGGGCGCCTGGGTGGCTTAGTGGGTTAAGCATCTGATTCTTGATCTCAGCTCAGGTCTTGATCTCAGGGTTATGAGTTCAAACCCCACCGTGGGCTCCACATTGGGCTCTGCATTGGGCGTGAAGCCTATTTAAATATTTAAAAAAAAAAAAAGGAAATGAATGTGGGTCTGAAAGTTTCATGATGTTATCTGGGGTAGAACTAGGGAGAGGCCCAGTAAGCATCTGCACAAAGGAAGGCAAACTTTAATTATGTTAATTCCTCAAATCTAGAAAAGTAAGCTTAATTTCAGAAAATAAAAAGTTTCTGGGATTATTTTTTTTTTAAAGTGTGATTTTATATGTGAGCAGTCTTAAAGCGAACTCTGAAAACTAAAAGCTTCCCACCTTTAAAGGCAGTGTGGATAATTAAACTATTGTCTGTCTCCTCCTACCCTGCCCTGCTGAGCCCCAAGATTCTGGAGCCCACGGCCCACAAACTTTATTTCTGTTTTACTAGCGGATGATCTACTAGGGTCTGCCTACAGGGGGCGCTAACAGGAAGATTGGAAGGCAGAAGGAAGGAGAAGATTCTGCTTCCTTTTTTTGCTTTCTGTACTTACAGTAATAGGTTTCAAATGCTCTCCACACTTCCAGAAGCAGCTGTAGATACCAGTACCAGCCAGTTGTCTGACACCCCTTCTCCGAGATTCTAGAGTCTAATAACCCCAACCTCATGGCTCTGTTCCCACAGCTGTAGAGGAAGTAGCTTTTTCCCGAAGCTGCTATACCTGTTACCTCAGCATTCCCTTTTGCCTTTAAATACCTAAATACCCTTTTAACAAATTCCTTTTATGAAATCCTCTATTAAAATAAC
The DNA here is from genome assembly GCF_028749965.1 of Puma concolor. Taxonomy (NCBI): domain Eukaryota; kingdom Metazoa; phylum Chordata; class Mammalia; order Carnivora; family Felidae; genus Puma; species Puma concolor. Next base: position 109,285,882 of record NC_141676.1, read on the forward strand.
ATGTGGCTCATTTTTCCTGAATGGGCCCTGACCGACATAAAGTCCTCTGAAGGAAGCTTCTTTAACTGCCTTGAAGTTCAATTCTCTTTGCTGCCTGGAAATTTTTTTTACACTGTGCCATATTACAAATTAACCTAAATCGTTTTTCCATATATATATGATATATCATATCCATATATATATCATATATATATATGGAAAAATAATTACATTATATATATGATGTATATATCATCACATTATATATGGAAAAATTACATCATATATATATCATTACTTTATATATGGAAAAATCATCATGCTTATATATATATATATATATATATCATTACTTTGCACACCTACAACTAATACAATGTCATATGTCAATTATATCTCACTTAAAAATATATTAACCTATTCTGTCTCCAGCATTTACTTACTATGTGATGTTGAGCATGGTAAGTTAACTTTTCTAAGGCTCAATTTTGTCACATCTAACATTAATATCTACCAAGTATTGATGTTAATCATTAATTAATATCTACCAAGGGATATTACTGTCTACTCAGTAGGGTTACTATGAGCACTGGATGAAATAACTCCATGAGTAAGCATCAAGCATGACAGTTAGTGTATACAGATGCCTCTGATGAACACTTATGTGTCTGCAGAGCGTCGTGACCTTTGAAAAATCACCTCCCCAATTCCATAGTCATCCTACTCCATCCCTACTTTTGAAAAGCTAGGCTTTCAATTCGAGGTGAACACATGCTTCAACATGTCAAAGTAATTCATCTCTCTGGCCACAGAGAGTCCAGGGATGGATCTGTATTCCAAGTCAGGGTGATTAAAATGGCCAAACGGTCACCACGACTGTTCCCGGGATTAAGGGATAATCATCTTATTTCTTGCTCTGATGCCTAATATGCAAAATCATATAAGCTCAAGATTCCAGGAACCATCTTTCCCGCCTCTTTGGTGACCAACTTGCCTGGTTTGTTTGAGACTTTCTTGGTTGTACAATGGAAAGCTCTGCATTCTGGGAAACCCCTCAGTCTCAAACGAAAGATGAGAGCTCCCCACTTTTAAAGGAATTGTTGGTATTTAAGCTATTGTCTCTCCGCTCCAAACGGAGATGGTTGGCCACACTACCTGGTGAAAGCCTGCAAGAGGGAGCAGCCCCTATCAAAGAAAGCAGGCATTTCTCCAAAGAAATACAAATGGCCAACAAGCACATGAAAACGTATTCAACGTCATTAGTCATTAGGAAAATTGCCAACCTAAGCCACAATAAGGTGCCACTTGCCACCCAGCAAGAAGTAGGGACAGCTAACAAATGTTGGTGAGGATGTGGAGAAATTTGGACCTGTAGATATTCAGGAATGGAAGATGGAAAACAGCCACTGTGGAAAACAGCGCAGTGCTTTCTCAAAAAGCGAACATAGAATCGCCATATTATCTTGCAATGTCATTCCTAGGTATGCACCCAAAAGAATTAAAAACAGGTAATCACACAAGGTACACGTACACATGTATTCATAGCAGCACTACCGACAACAGCGAGAAGGTGGAAACAGCCCAATTGTCCAACAGTAAATTAGTAAACAAATTGTGATCCATCTATGCAATGGAATGTTATTCAGCCACAAAACAGAACGAAGTACTGATATATACTACAATATGGATGAATCGCCCAAACGTGATGCTAAGCGAAAGAAGCCAGGCATAAAAGGGCATATGTTAATTGATTCTGTTTATATGAAACATCCAGAATAGATATCCATAGAAGTGGAATACAGATTGGTGGTTGCCAGGGACTGGTGGAGTGGGGTGTGAATAGGGAGAAACAGCTTAGTGGGTAAAGGCTTTTCCTTTGGAGTGATGACAATGTTTTGGAACAAGACAGAAATGATGGTTCCACACCATTATGAATGTGGCACCACTGTTCACTTGAAAATGGTCGGTGTGTGTCATGTTAATTTCATCTCAATAAACTATTTTGAAAGAAACTAAGAAGAGGTAGAAGGAAGGAAGGCAGGCAGGCAGGCAGGCAAACCAGCCAGGAGATGAAGAGAGAAGAAACTGGATCCTGATGACATGACTGAGAACTCCTACCAAGCCTTCTCTGAAGTGGAGAGCCCGTGATCTTGTCAGTTAAAAAACCCAATAAGTCATTTTTTCGCTTGAGTAAGTCTGAGTTGGGTTTCTCTCCTTTATAACCAAGAATTCTGAATAATATTACCCTGAATTAACAGTAATTAATTTTTACCCCAGAACCCACTAAAATTTAATCTAGTTTCTGTGTGCGCTGGCTTCAGTAGAAACGAAGAAGAACGTGTCGCCCTTCCCAGAAGCACTACCAATGTACGTGGCAGAAAACTCTCGAGGACCTTCAGCTATCTCTTCATGTCATTTCACCCACGTCAAGCATTGTTTGAGAAGTCTTTTTGCCTGGTATCTGAACCAGAATAGGACATAAAGTTTTAGAACATTCCTTGCCAGAAGTCAAAGATACAGGATTCAGAACTCCCTATTCTTATCAACAATTAAAAATGGCAGATGTATGTTGCCAAAGAAATTCCGCCATCTGGTCCAGTGGTGTGGTGATGGGATGCCGAGCAAATAATCTGAAGCTCAATCCTCTTGTACTTCAGACCTTCTCACTCCTCCCTCATAATCACCTTGATGTTTCTTATGGATTATTAATGAAGAGCTAATCACATTTTAATGTTGTAGGCTGGGGTTTAATTGTTAGTTTATAATTGAATGGTTCCAACTGGAGGGAACTAATTGCCTCCATGAAAATCTGCTGTGATTCTTTCAGGTGTCCATCTGGATCTCAGGATACCCCTATGGCCAGTGAGTTCATCAGTTTGCTAATTTCCTACAAGAGGATTGAATTTTATTGTCTTTCCTTGACCTCCATGGCTAGCCTAATCGATTAACATGGAGATTGCCATGAGGCTTAGGGTAGCTTAAATTCCACCAAATGAGTTGAGTCTTCAGACATGCTACTACGATTAGAGAAAACCCAATACAATGCTGACAATGGCAAACAGTAACATCGACAGTCACCAGTACAGAGCGAAATGGAAACAACCCTCACGGTATGACAGATAACCCTAGGCAAGTCTTTTAACTTCTGGCCTCAGGGTTTTCACCTGTAAAAGTGGCTGGAAGAGATTTCAGGTCTGTCAGCACCAAAATTTTGCATTCCATATGTTGGAATGAGATTAGTTATAAACTGATTTCGCCCATTTCAAAGAAACATGGTAGAAATCAGCCTTCCCATTTTACAGTTGTGTAAATCTGAGCAGTAGCTTATGGTATAAAAGCTCAAAATAAAAGCAAGATCTTTCCTCAGCCAGAGAGCATTCTATTCATGTATTTATTCAGTCAGCCGGACCACACTTACCAGGGCTATTCTGGTGGGGAATGCTCTAGAATGCTATTCCGTAACCTCCTTTTCAAAGACATAAAACCTGCAGGAGCATTTCGGAACCTCACAATTAACCGATTGCTGTAATAACAAAACACTATTCCATCCCCAAAAAAAACTGAAGTGATCAAACTTAATGACAGATTATATCAAGATATATACATTTATAAGATACTTTTCTTGGGCCAGGGTTCGATTACCTCCCAAGCTAGAGGGTTTGCTATAAGGCCAGCTCATTCCACAATCAACATCCTAGGGGAATACCAGAAAGATAGGAAAAGCAGTGAATTTTGCCTTCGTTTGTGACACAGTGGAGCTAAATGTGAAACATCAAGGTGACATCAGCTAGAGCGTCAATCAGTAATGGATGCTAAGACACCATTGGAAATTTAATGAGGTGGAAAAATGTATCTTACAAAAACTCTTTCCAGGGCGCTTGTCTCTGTGATCGGAAGAAATATTTTCAAAAACCACCTGGGCTTGGATGAGCCCTTCATGACCCAGGAACACTTTCAAGCAACATGAATGGCCCATTCAGAGCTGCCTTCTAAAAGGGGTGATTGGATCAATGCAGACATTTCTCCTGCCCAAATTGGGTGCACAGTTTTGGGGCTGATATGAATTGCTCAGAGCTATCATCTACACTTTTCCCCCCTCTGCAATCTGCATCCTTTCCCCATGAGACGGGTCCTCGGCCTCCGATGAACAAATGCTTAAGAATATCAGACTGATAGGCCATCACATTATTAGCATATTCCTCGGACACTGCATGTTTTAGCCCTGCTGTTCCAATACACACCCTCTTCCATTAAAAAAAAAATTTTTTTTTCAACATTTATTTATTTTTGCGACAGAGAGAGACAGAGCATGAACGGGGGAGGGGCAGAGAGAGAGGGAGACACAGAATCGGAAACAGGCTCCAGGCTCTGAGCCATCAGCCCAGAGCCTGATGCGGGGCTCGAACTCCCGGACCGCGAGATCGTGACCTGGCTGAAGTCGGACACTTAACCGACTGCGCCACCCAGGCGCCCCTACATTAAAAAAAAATTTAATAAAAAAAAAGTTTTTAATTAGGGGCACCTGGGTGGCTCAGTTGGTTAAGCATCCGACTTTGGCTCAGGTCATGATGTCGTGGTCCATGAGTTCAAGCCCCAAGTCGCGTTCTGTGCTGACGGCTCTGAGCCTGGAGTCTGCTTCAGATTCTGTAATTTCCTTTCTCTTTGCTTCTCTCTCTCTCTCTCTCTCTCTCTCTCTCTCTCTCTCTCTTTCTCTCAAAGATAAATAAACACTTAAAAAATTTTTTAAAAGACACACCCACCTCTTGGGTCTAGGGAAACAGATCCTACAGGAAAGGAATCTCACACAATTAGATCCCAGGCAGCCAAGCCTTTCTCCTTCCTTCTTGTTAAGCTATGACTGTTTGTTCAAACAATGGAAAGAGAACCAGAGAGACAAAGTACAGGGATAACTTGGTGAAAACGCAGAGGCTCTTAGACTTAATCCTCTTGTGCCTTTGAGTAGGGGACTTGGGATAAATAGTTCACACGCTTAAAACTTCATTCATTAACATTAAAGGTTAATGATTAAAACAAATAATTTACTAAGTTTTTAAAAATTAAACATGAGCTGCTAACCAATAAAATGAATGTGAGAAGTCTATTGTTAGCGGGGACCCTAAGCATCTCTCTGACCACCGTGGTGCTGGGCTCTAGGGACCCACAAATGAGCGAGCACAGCCCCTCCCGGCCCGACCCTGCCCCTCCCTGCCCTGCTCTGCAAAGTGCTTGCAATGTACCGAATAGTTTTCAGCAATGGCTCTGAACCTTCATTTTAATCCCTCCCCAGATCTTTTTCTCTACATGCAGCATTTTTTTTTTTCTTAGAATGTGCCAGAATCCCCACAAGCCAAGAGATTCAATTGTTCGGCAAACATGTATCGCGCATCACTCTGCACTAGCTGCTGCAGCAGGTGCCAGAGATACAAGGATGGATAAGGAGAAGCCTGTACCCTTGAGGAGATGGAAGCCAGGAGCAAGCTCAGATAACTCTGCTAACGTTTCGGAACGGAGCGGGTCACACAGATCCAGAGAGAGGAGACAAAAACTACGTAATCAGCTTCCATTTAGTGCCGGTGGTGATAAAGTACAGGGCGCTAAAGCCTCTGTGTTCACCATTTCCTTTTATCCTCCAGCAACCCGGTGAAGTATTCATAGCCCCCATTTTATGAGTAATGATATGCAAAAAGGTTTGTCTTTTTGTTAATAGCAGCTGGTCAGAGAATGCTTCTGCAAGGAGAAAGCTAGCTTTGTTGAAAAGGGGATAAACCCATTCATCCAAATCCAGAAGCATCAGCCTCCCAGGCAAGGGTACTGGGTTGGGCATAGATTTCCTTCAGGGGGGCAGAGACAGCTACTTTACATAATAAAGAGAGGAAACAGTGGGTGCCTAGAAAATTAGGAAACGGAACTCTGTGGGGGGCTAAGTACCCACAGAAAAGCAGAACCCCTGGAGAAGGTGCAGAAGGAAAGCAGAAGACAAAAGGAAAGAAAAAAACTAACAGATTTCCTGAGAGAAATTATCTGTGCTTTGTGAAGAGCTCCCCCCACCCCAGCCCGTGACCCCACAGATACTCAGTAAACCTACTTGAATTTCTTGTCGAAACCAGGGAAGGAGTTGAATTTTGCCTCAACATTGACCAATTGCTGGATACACTGCATACCATAATAAGAGAAGGGTGGGCTTCCATTTTATGGGGCAAAAATGGGGAACCTGGGACATACAGAGATTGAACTAAAAGCCCAGGCTCTGCCCCCTCCCCTTTTGAGGTTCAAAAATTTTGAGAGCCCAGAGAATTATCTGCTTCTCAGGGAGATGAGAACATGGTCTCGAGTCATGGGCTGAAAAGGCCACCCTTACCAGAGGGTATGCCCCTAAAAGGAAAGATTTTGGAGTCTGAAAGGTAAGGTCACAGGAACAGATCATAAGAGCAAAAAGTTAAAAGGGAGGTATTTCAGGGACCTTGTAACAAGGAAAAAGAAGGAAAGAAAGAAAGAAAGAAAGAAAGAAAGAAAGAAAGAAAGAAAGAAAGAAAGAAAGAAAGAAAGAAAGAAAGAAAAGAAAGGGAGGAAGGAAGAAAGAAACAAAGAGAAAGAAAGGGAGAAAGAAAGAGACCGAGGGAGGGAGAGAGAGAAGAAGGAAGAAACAAACAAAGAGAAAGAAAGAAAGAGAAAGAGAAAAAGAAAGGGAGAGAAAGGGAGAGAGAAAGAAAGAGGAAGAAAGAAAGAAAGAAAGAAAGAAAGAAAGAAAGAAAGAAAGAAAGAAAGGGAGAGGAAGAAAGAAAGAGACAAAGGGAGAAAGAAAAGAAAGAAAGAGACAGAAAGAAGAAAAAAGAAAGAAAGGGAGGGAGAGAGAGAGGAAGGAAGGAGGAAAGAGAGAAAGCAAGAGAAAGAGAGAGAAAGAAATGGAGAGAAAGAAACAAAGAGTCCGTGAAGCAGAAATGCTGGAACCAATCACCACGGAAACGCGGGAAAGCCACGGAGGGAGAGAAAAGAAGAAGGAAAATGTGAAGTTGCTGTGGGCCAAGAACCTGGGATGAGCTGAAACGTAGAGGTCACTTAGTGGAAAGAGAATTATAAGGATGTATTTTACGTATCCAACTTGAATAATGCCTTCTGTAAGATCTGCAGGAGTTTGCAGAAGTGAGTTCGCCGCTGCAAGAAGGGACCGATCGATCGAGGGACTGAGGGGTGGAGCAGGGAGCCCCAGTCCTTCTCCACAGCCTCCGCTTTCCCACGCTGCGTTTGTGCTGAGAAGTGGGGTTAGCAGAATTTGCATCCTTCTCACTAAGAGAAGCTCCTGTGTCTGTCACCTCCGGGTGTGGAGGAAAGATCGGGGACAAATGTGGCACACGGTCTCTCCCCCACATTTCTGCCAGACGCTCGCTCACCTCGAGCCTCTACCATGGCTAACCTTGTCCTGGGTGCCCAGACCACTCCTGCTTTTATTCCGAATTATCGGGGCTGCATTAGGGTAGAATTCTGCCTGTGCAACTCTGGACGCCTTCCCGGATTTTTGTGTGGTCTCCTTAAGTTCTCCAGCGTCTGAATATGACCTTTCCACTTCAGAAGGATTTTATTAATTTGCAACTCAGCGATGGTCTCCAGGCCCTATGCTGCAGTTAAGAGCATCAACTGTGTAATTTCAGAACTGCTTTTTGGCGTTCCTAAAACTTCAATATTGAAACGGAAGTTCATTTAAGTTAAAGGAAACAAAGGCTCCTGCACCCACAATGTCAACAAATATTGAGTAATGGCCCTGGCTCACCAGGGAACTAAAGCCCGATGTGTGATTTCTTTTTTTGGAAAGCAGTAACTGACAGTCGTGAAACAGTTAAATTATTTTATACTAAAAAATGAAGAGTCTGGGCGCCTGGGTAGCTCAGTGGGTTAAGTGTCCGACTTCGGCTCAGGTCATGATCTCACGGTCCGTGGGTTCGAGCCCCCATATCGGGCTCTGCTGACAGCTCAGAGCCTGGAAACTGCTTCGGATTCTGTGTCTCCCTCTCTCTCTGCCCGACCCCCACTCACACTGCCTCCTTCTCTCAAAAATAAACAATCATTAAAAAAATAAATAAAATAAATAATAAAATTAAAATAGTCTACCGGTGAATTTAAAGGGAAGGGGGGAGGCACAGGGATTATCAGTAATGCGTTATGTAGATTCATTTTGGAATACGAATAGCAGAAATTGTTACAATGGCACGTACTCCAAAGTTTTTGCCATTGAATAAAGTTAATTATCATTCATTAATCTTTGCAAGGATTATGAAAATGTGTTTATGATCAGGCTCCCAAGTACTTGCAGCTATGATTATAAGAGCAAATTTGTCATCCCAAATAAGCAGATAATCTTCTTGTTTAATGAGCCTCTCTTCTTGGAGATCAAAATGCATTGTGGGAACCTCAAAAAAAAATGATGCTCCAAACACCATGTGTTACTTCCAGGTTCACCCAATGTGATTAAACTTAAAAAAAAAAAAAAAAAAAAAAAAAGCAGAGATCTCACAGTTGATTCTTCTTCCGCGTCGCCTTTGACACAATTTGCAACGGCACTCGGCCTGCCGCGGGATGCCACGGAGGAAGACACGATGGCCGGGCAGCAGAAAGAAGGAAATACTCTGCGCCAAGCAGTTGATGGATTTGAATCCCTGCTCTATCGGTTATTACGAGAGAGTTTATTTCATCTCTCAGCCACAGCCTCACCTGTAAAATGGAGGTCGGGCGGTTTCAATGACACAGCGGATGTCAAATGTGGGTGCTCGAAAGCAGGGACTCCACCTGCCCACGTCTTCTAGTCCCTCTGTCTCCTGGAGGGTCACTAGGATCAGCGGGCATGGAATGAACCTGTCCCCCGTCCAGCTTGTGCCACCTTGACGGGTGCTACACTAGGGCTCCTGGCTGGAAGTGTACTGCCAGTGACTTAGCAAAGGATGTAGAAGGACTTGAGTCGGTACCTGATTTGTTTGAATGGCGCTCAGAGTCTACACACTTTTACTTTGTATCATGGGCTGATTGCATCGTATTCCCAGAGGGACTAAAGTTTCTGGTCAGCGTGGATTAGGTCTTACACTGTGTAATTCTCTGAAAGACTACTATCCCCTCAGCAAACTCAGCCATAAATACATTTTTTATATAAACAACATTTCCTTTCTTTTGTCAAATTGTGAATTAGTTGTATTATTTAAGGTAGTAATACCGTACCTTATAATAATGCCTGCAATGACACTGCAGGCCAAATAACATTGCAGACCGAATAACAGTGTGTTCATTGAGACCGACATTTGATTCTTTCCCCGTAAGGGTGCAGACTGATAGGCGATCCGAGGGCATAAGCAAGTCTACTCCTACCTAGTCGTTCCCAGCTGTCCCCAGAGTGATGACCCCACCCCGTAGTTGACACAGGCTCACCACCCATACGAAGAGAAAGACAAGAAGGGGAGTTCACGGAGCTTCTTTTTCAGGACAGGACCACACACTTGTACCTCACTCATCTTCACGCTCCATCGAACGGAACGGGATCGGTGGCCACACTTGGCCACAAGGGAAGCTGGAAGAGAAACTACATAGAACCATGCCAGAGAAAGACAGGAAAAGTGGAGCGTGGAGGCAATCAGTAATCTCGGCCACACTCGCCGTATTTGAAAACAAAGGGTTTCATAGAAAATTCTAGATTACTGACTTCTTAAAAAAACACAAAGATCTGACAACACAGGGATCAAATTCCAACGTAACAACAATTAGATGGCTCTACTGAGTATGCGCAGCTTCTGTGAGAGAGCACACGCGCCCTCTCTTTTGCCCGTAGTCCCGCGGACATATCTGATGCTTAGTTTCCAGTTATGCAACCACATCACTTGCCTCCTCTCTGTAGGCATCTGAGTTTGAACCTAAGGCGTCCAATGAACCACCTGCTGTGTGCCGGCTACTCACCAAGCATTTCCCTCCACTTTCTCCTTTCATCCTCGTGGCAATTTTGCAAGGCAGCTTTCTTTCCTCTGTGGTAGAACTGAGTAAATTAAGGCTCAGGGTGGTGGAATCGACTTGCTCAGCTTATCTAGAAAGTGTCAGGTTTTTAAAAACGTCAGCCCAAACCTTTTTGTGTCCGACTGAAACGGCCGTGCCGGGAAGCGGGTGACGAGGGAGGTCCAGAGAGAGATTCAGCACGTTTCAGTGCACCCTTTGCTTTGTTCAAGCAACGTTCTTCTCTCTCTCCCATGGCATCTTTAATACTGACTCCTCTGACAGAAGAACAACTCTGTTGGGTGAATAAAGGCCTTAGAGGGCTACATCTCAAGCCAGTATAGAGTGGCCATGAGCCAGCCTGGAGTAGAAGACATGAGGGAAGTTATCATCCGCCCGCAAGGTCCTGTGCTTTCCAGCAAGAATCTGGTAGAACATGTTCCCCGGTAGTCCCCACACAGAGCTTGCACTGTCCACTCTGGTGCCTCCCTCTCCTCGGGTCCCCTCTGCTATTCGGGCCCTCTAGGCGCCCCCCTTTGGACCCAGAACAAATCCAGCACTTTCCATGAGGTCACCCCCTCTCCTGCCTCTGTCTCTCTAAGGCCTTCACTTCTCACTGCGGACTCTGGGCAAGCCGTCCCCACCCATCCCTCCTTCCTCCCAAACTAGCTAGCAAGCCTGCATCACTGAGCTCAGCGCCCTACTCAGAGCAAATCCTCAATGAATCTATGGCGAATGATTAATGTTGTCAAATTGGAAGGCTTTTTTTTTTTTTTTAATGACCCATCTTAAAAAACAAATCAAATATAAAAAAAGTCTATGGTCCTGGTTTAGTACTTTCTGTTTCTAGCTTTATAAGTTACCATTTCTCCTTTTCCTCTGATAACTTCACGGCCACTGTGGGGTGGGAAGCAGCACAAAGGGAGTCAACAAGCGTTTGCCTAAGTATCACTGGATCCGATGTGTGCCCCTGGCTCTCTTGGTGCATTCACGCATCCGTTCATTCTGCAGCATTATTGAGCACACACACTGCGCGCGACGCCTTGACACAGACACAGAGAACAAGCCAGGGTTCTACCCTTGGGAAGATCCCATTCTGGGGGGGAGAAGGATGCAAGAAAAAGGCAATTACATTACGGAGCAGAGAGGGAGGGCTCCGTCGGAGGGCTGGGGCACGCGGAAGGAATCGCAAGTCCAAGCTGTGTGAAAGAGACAATTCCTCCGTGCCTCGGTTTTCCTACGCATGAAAACAGAACCAACCGTTCTACCTTTGACAGGCTTCATGCAAGGAAATGAAGCAAAATAGTGCATCCGTAAGATACCATTATGGAAAATTTCAGTTTTGTCCTTCCACCAGTCTTGACGACCTTCATTAACCTTTGTCGTTCTTACCCTTGTTTACCAAAAACAAAACAGAACAAAAAAGCAGTGACTCAGAGTTACCTAACAATTAGAGATAAACTTACTTCGAATCCAGATTTCTTAGCTGTTCTTTTTCAGCAATTGCTCACCGTTTAACTTAAAAGACCCCTTTAAGTGAACGATAAGTGGAATCGAAAACGCATTGTCAGTAGGTTAAAAACACGTACGTCCAGGGGCTTTCCGTTTACTTTTAGAGATTAAATTTGGGAGACGAGCCCTTTTTGTCTGGAAGATGGGAGACGGACCGCAGCTATGTCCCCGGCCCAGTGATGATGTCTTCTCAGGATTCTGAGTGCCCACTGAGGGCGGTGGCACAAGAGACCAGGCAAGGGCAGAAGGATGAATCCTGATTCGTTTGCTTGTCTCTGCATCAAGGGACCAGTGAGCATCTAGAAAGCCTTAGAAAAATTATCAATGGCTAATATTTCCTGAGCACTCACCAAGTGCTATGCAGCATTTTAAGGGCTTGCATGGATTCCTTTATTTACTTTCTTTTTTATTTCTCACGACAACCTCATGTAGTCCCTTCTGCTACTTTACAGAGGAGGGAACCAAAGGCATCTTGAAGAGAGAAAACTCTCTGCTAACTTACGCAGTCGTCGTTTGAACCAGCCCCTTGCCCAAAACAAGGTGGGGAGAAGGAGAAGGAGAAGGGACTTATTTTCTCTGATTTTCTCCCCAAAATGTGGCATAGAAAGAAGGCGCAAAGGAAAAGAATGAGCAAACGCAATAGAAACTTCCCCTCCCAACACCTCCAGCACCTCCAGAGTATAATCCAGCGAGGACAGTGAAGAATGAGCAACCAGCAGAACATGAGACTCGCCCAGAGAAAAGAAGCACAGACCTGTGAGAAATGCGCCTGCCTCCCACACACTCACAACTGACTCTTGGGAAAAGGGGGAAAGGTGAAGCTCTTGGGTGCCAATTACATATTGTTGAAAACTGAAAGCGAACAATCGCATTCACTCCAAAATTCAAAAGGACCATGAGTCAGTTCTGTGAGCATAACAAGCACTGGCTAAATCCTTCGAAAATTTTCTAATTAAAAAAAAATAATTATCGTTTCAATCAAACCTGGGTACTGCTAATTGTTGGGTGACTCACTCCAAGTAGGCTTTGGGCAAACTATTTTACTTAATTTCCCTTCAATAAACTGAGAATCTTGATTGCATCGGCTGGAGCCTATCATGGAGAAGGGGCTTGATGGGGAAAGGAAATGATGGCTAATGGAGGAGTCCGAAGGGGGAGACCTCGGTTCTAAGCCTCCCTTTTAGGAAGGAAAACTCCAAGATTCGACAAAGTCATCAAATGAACGGTCTGACCTGCATTTTGTGTAATAAAAACAAGCTGGGAAGCATTTCCCGCAGGGACTATTGAGGGCTATCAATTACCGCTCTTGTGGAAAGCAGGTCCCGTTAGACTCAACAGTCGGTGCTTTCGTGGTAGTTCCGTCTTCCCAAGAGATGCCAGGTCACCGCCCCGATGATACATGTAGCTATCAGAGACCCCTCCTCAGCCTTATGTCGCAGGGGAAATAGAGGCCTCCGGGCTCGCTCTTTCCTAAAGAGGAGCAGTTCCATCCTTCTTTTTTTTTTTTTTTTTAATTAATTTTTTATTTGAGTGGAGTTGACGCACTGTGTTACATTAATTTCAGGTGTACAACAGAGAGAATCGATGTCTAAACGTTATGCTACGCTCACCGGAAAGGTAGCTACCATCCGTCCGCCTACGGCACCGTCACAGTATCATTGACTATATTCCTTCTGCTGTGACTTTTATTCTCACAACTTTTTCATCCCATACGTGGAAGCCTGCATCTCCCACTGGCCTTGGTCCATTTTGCCCATCCCCCCCCCCCTTCCCTCTGGCAACCACCAGCTTATTTTCTGTGTTTTTTGGTCTGATTCTGCTTTTTGTTTGTCTGTTTATTTACTTGTGTGATTGACTGATTTGCTTGTTTGTTTATTTATTTTTTTTAGATTCCATGTGTGGAGAGTAGTTCTTTCAATCAACAGACACTCATTAAACATGGATCTTGGGCCAATTAGTCTGAACTCAAAGGCCATTTCTTTTCTCCAGCAACGTACAGACTACTGAGACAGAATCATGGAAATAAACTTGTAATGAAACAGGATTCCTACAAGAGTGGTAGGTACACAGGGTCACAGGGAATAGAGAATGAGAGTGACACAGACCATGCTGTGAGAAATGGGGCGGGGAGAGCATCAGAAAAGACTTCTCCAACCAACGTGAGTCATACTTGACCTGCGTTGTAAAAGCTAAGCAAGAACTTTCTTAACCTGTGTTCTCTGCTCATCTAGAGGGCCTCTGAAGTAGGGACCCGGTTTTGTTCAGAGCTGTATTTATAGCAACCGGCATTCTACCTGAGACACTTACTGTATGAAGGAAAGAAGGGAGTGGGGGAGGGAAAAGTGACTATTTATCTCACAGGCATGGAAGAGGGAAAGCACAGACATCCTTTGACTTGCCTACCCCTGTTCTCTGAAAGCTGTCCGTGCATCCCACAGGCACTGTCCTAACAGCAGTATATTACTTTGCTGCTGCTTGGTCCTGGCCCCTAGATGCAGCTGACTGGTCCAGGAATGGGTGATTGACACAAAATGGACCAATCAGAGTATCTTCCTTGGCATTTGGAAAGAGAACTTTAGCCTTTCTGTATAGACAAGTACATGGCTTGTAAACTTGGGAGCTGGAAGGAGGCCATGTCTCCTACCACCTAAATGGGGAGCAAAGGGAGCCCGTCAGCAGAAAGCAAAGAACGAAGTTGATGCCCCCAAAAAAAGCAGACATGAGAAACAAGGAGAGACAGAGAATGTCTACACCCTCTCAGTTCCTGGTTCCCGAGGCTCTGTTACATCACCACCCTTGAGGTCTTTAAGTGACCCCCCCATTTGTCTTTACAGTGAATTTCTCTCTCTCTCTCTCTTCTCTCTCTCTCTTTTAGTTTAAGCCAGCTTTGCTTGGTTTCTAAACTTTGGAACCAAAGGCATGTATCCAATGACAGTCAGTTGGGGTGGGCAGATTCCAGAGAGGCTTAGGGTGAGCAAAACCCCGAGGTCCAAAAGGCCTGGTTGTTTGAAGATGAGGAGAAGGTGTCTGGTCCTGCCTTAGCTGAGAAAGGAATAGGGTCTTGAGATGCTAGAAAATCCCCAGAAAAAAAAAAAAAGGACCAGATATCATGGAAACAGACCCATCTTCCTCTGGAAATTCCTATGTTTGGAATATGCCCAAGAAACACGTTCAGAGCAACAGAGAGGGGAGCTCAAGTTCCATCTGGTGAAGGGTGTAAATGAAAATCTTCCAGGAACCTGCACTGTATAGGGTTTGGGACTCACAAAATTTAAAAATTTGGAAAGGGGCAGTAGGAACAGAGAGAATGCATATCAACACCGAAGAGAGACTGATACACCAAACTAGGACAACTTTTTATTCATTTACAATGAGAGGTAGTGATCACAGGCCCACAAATAGGTGTCTGTCTTGCAGGACATCCATGTTATCTGACCACAGGACCATAGTGTCCTTATGCATACCAAATGCCTCCCTGCATTCTCCACACAAACCTTAATTTTCCACCATCCTATTCCAGACCTTCTCAATCACACTAGTAGTGTTACAGTAGCTCCTGGTACATTTTCAGCCCTTCTACTTTAGGCAGAATCTCATGGCTCAAGGTGTAGGAAAACAAATATTTCAGGATCTATCTTTTCCTGCTATGGCAACACAGTGTGGCCCCATCTCCTAGAAACTCCCACTCAGTATATCACACACCAAGTAGATATGTAGGGTGGGGTTTATTGGCATTACAAATAGCATTACAAAAAATGAGCCTTCTCTTTGCAAAGGATTGGGCTTCAAGATTTCTTTAACTTGCTTGCTTCTCCAGTGCTTGCAATAAAGTGCTATGTGATTTTCCCAAACAGCACTTACACATACCCTCCTAGGAATACACACTTATTGTATGTGATGGGTTTGACCTATATGGAACTCAAGATCTTTGGCAAAAGCAATTCCAAATCACAGCTCTGGGAAGTTTTTCAAGGAAGTCAAGAGAGAAGAAGTTGCTTTTTGGAGCATCAGCACAAAAGTAGATGTGAACCAAGCTAGTCTCTCTTGGTTTTAATAATTCACGGCTTGGTGTTATGTCCGTCCATGTGATCAAAGGCCTGGGTATTGAGCATACACTCAACAACATCCCAGGCACATAAATAAACCATCTTCGGCTCTCAGTCCAGGAAGCAGTTATTGATCTGGGCTATGGTCTTTTCCTACCTGACTTTGTGAGGATTTCTAAAATAGCTCACCTTAGGGGAATTAGAGACTCAAGTACTTTTCTTTTGTCCTTTGACCAATAAAAAAAAAATTACCAACACCTTGCAAAAGATGAATTCTGACAGAAGAAACATCAGCATTTTTTGTGATTGCCAGACAACCAACCAGGTGTCCTTGCCCACAAGCTAAGAGACAAAAGGAAAATTGATAGTCCCTTGGCCACCAAGGCTAGCTCACTCTACCAAGAATCAGGCTCCAAATGACAGTTCTGGGATCTTGATCAACCAAAAGTTAGGACATGTCATCTCCATGGATCAGGACAGAAGAAGAGATGACCTGGTACACGAATTGCTCTCTACACACCCAGTTGCCCATTTTGGATACCTAACTGAAAATGTAGATTTTAGGCCTAGCTCCCACTGGCTATGTAACTTCAGAGAAGTCCCAGTGTTTCTCCAGATGACAGGATCTCCATTAGTTAGGTACCAGTGATTGGCCACTCAGTAGGCATTTCAGACCCCCTTCTCTCTGATTGCTTCCTACTACAGAGACTAAAAATGATGAATTCATATTGTCCTAACCTTCCTTGCAGTCAAGGTTGTATGAGATATATGGGGAAATTGGCTGAGGGGATTTCGGATAAGAGTTTCATCCTTGAAAAACAGAGATGATCGGATATAGGACTGTTATTCAAAATATATAAAGAACTCTTAAAACCCAACGATAAGAAAAACAACAACCTAATTTAAAAATGGGCCAAAGACCTCAAGAGACACCTCACCAAAGGAGATGTACAGATGGCAGATACCCTATGGAAACATGCCCCACATCATATGTCTTCAGGGAAATGCAAGTCAAGGCAACGAGAGACCACTACATGCCGATCAGAATGGCCAAAATCTGAACACTGACAATGCAAAGTGTTGATGAGCATGTGAAGCAACAGGAACTCTCATTCATTGCTGGTGGGAATGCAAAATGGTGCTTTGGAAGACGGTTTGGTGGTTTCTTCTAAACAAAACATACTAAACATGCCATCTAGCAATCACACTCCTTGGTATTTACCCAAAGGAATTGAAAGGTTATGTCCACAGAAAATCCTGAACATGGGTGTTTATAAGAATCTTTGTAAAAACTTGGAAGGAACCAAGATGACGTTCAGTAGGTGAATACATAAATAAACTGTGGTGCAATCAGACAATGGAATATTATTTGGCACTAAAAAGAGCTGTCAAACCATGAAAAGACAGAGGAACTTGAAAGAGGAACTTCACTTACTAAGTGAAAGATGCCAACCTAAAAAGTCTAAAAACTGTATGATTCCAACTGTATACATTCTAGAAAAGGCAAAACTATGGAGAAAATAAAAAGATCACTAGTTGGAAGGGGTTGGGGGACGGGAGAGGGAAAAATAGGAAGAACACAGAGGATTTTTTAGGGCGGTGAAAATACTCCGTATAATACCATAATGATGGATACATGTCTTTACACATTTGTCTAAATCCATAGAATGTACAACATTCTAAGAGTGAACTGTAAGTTAAACTATGGTCTTTGGGTGATAGTGATATGATGATATATGCTTATCTATTGGTTTTTTTTTTAATGTTTATTTATTTTTGAGAGTGAGAGACAGAGTGCAAGGTGGGGAGGGGAGAGAGAGAGGGAGACACAGAATCCAAAGCAGGCTCCAGGATGTCAAGCACAGAGCCCAACGCAGGGCTCAAACCAATAAACCGTGAAATCGTGACCTGAGCCGAAGTTGGTCACCTAACCAACCGAGCCACCCAGGAGCCCCAATAAGTTTATCTATGTAGTGAATGTTCCACTCTGGTGAGTGACATTGAGGCCATGCATGTGTGGGTCAGATGATAAAACTGCTCTTCAAAAAATGAAGTTTTGGGGTGCCTGGGTGGCTCAGGTGGTTAAGCGTCCGACTTCGGCTCAGGTCATGATCTCCCAGTTCGTGGGTTTAAGCCCTGCATCAGGATCTGTGCTGACACCTCAGAGCCTGGAGCCTGCTTCAGAGTCTGTGTCTCCCTCTCTCTCTGCCCCTCCCCCACTCACACTCTATCTCTGTCTCAAAAATAAATAAATATTTAAAAAAACAATAAAGTCTTAACTTAAAACAGAGACAGAAGAGGAAAACACTCTCTCACCACTACCCAAGCACTTTCTTGATTCCTCTTTAGACTTTCTATAAGAGATGCGATGCTTAGAACTGAAGGAGATATCTTGCAAGTGTAAGGGATACACTTTCACGTACAGATACGACAGAGGGGTAAGACTGGAGGAACCCGCATCTTTGGGGCCAATGAAATAACCTAGACTACAACTTCCTCCACACTTCTTAAATAAATGGCATGTGTCCTTCTGATGAAAGACCCAGCTGGTAGGTTCTCTGCTACTTGCAGCCAGAAGTATCCCAGGGGATACAAACATCTATAAAAGAAGAGGATCAGACAGATATCTCTATGGTTCATTCTACCTGTAAAATTTAGAACATAATTTTTACGCCCCATCTTTATACCCTCAGTGTCTTGCCTTGGCCGGCTCACCCATGAAGAGTAACTACAGCCATGCAGTTGCCAAAAGTAGTTCTTCAAATTGATAAACTGATAACGATTGCAGTGCTTCTCCTATTAGAAGGTGGAGCCTCTGACCCACCAATGGTGGAGTATGACGTTTGCAGAGCAGTGAGGGTACATTTGCACTGATGAGCAACCATGTGTCCTGGGATGTGATAGGTCCATTGGTAAAACCATGGGACTTCTGGAAATTGGACCACGCAAGGACAAAGTGAGGATACACCTACTGATCAGGGACTGAAGGGCATTCATAAACGGTTTCCAGGGCCAAGTAACTCACCTTCCCCAGGTGTTCCCACCAAATTTTAAGCATTTGACCATTTTCGTCATTGGAATCTTCTTAAAACATAGCAGTAGAAGTAATACATAAGCTTGAGAACTTTGAAGCCCTGAGGAGATGGGAAGCAGAGTGGGTGGGTTCCTGGAAACCATTAAAGGCAGTAAAAAGACGATAGACTTTAGAGCTATGGGGTTATGTTTGAGTCCTTGTCCTATCACTTAACACCTATATATCTTGAAAAAGTCATTTGAGGGGCGCCTGGGTGGCTCAGTCGGTTAAGCATCCCATTTTGACTCAGGTCATGATTTCATAGTTTGTAGGTTCGAGCCCCACATCAGGATCAGTGCTGACAGCTCGGAGTCTGGATCCTGCTTTGGATTCTGTGTCTCCCTCTCTCTCTCTGCCAGTCCTCTGCTTGCACTCTGTCTGTCTGTCTGTCTGTCTCTCTCAAACATAAACATTAAAAAAGAAAGAAAGAAAAAGTCATCTGAGCCCTCTAGTAATGATTTATAAGATGTCTTTCCTGGCTATCTTCATGGCTACTATGGGAAGTCAAGAAGATCATGTGTGCAAAAATCATGTTTGCACACTTTGTCAAGTGCAGAGTGCTGCCCAAGTATGAGAGGCTATTATTGGTAATGAGGAAGAAGAAGAGTGCAGAGGGAGAGCCAAAGGGCACCAAGAACCTTGGGCGACTGAGGGGTACATCAGAAGGCAAACAAGCCAGTCTCAGGTGAGCGTTTCTTGGATCAGCTTCTCTCTGGGACCAGCCATACGGTCTATGCAGGGGTTAATCCCAGACCCCGACCTCAGCAGCCCTGTCTTTCAAATTCAATGACTGGCCACCTGAGAATTACCTTAACAACTGTAGGTACTGGAAGCACACCCCCAGCTCGGTGCTGCTTCCTCCTCCCGTGTGGTTTGAGCCGTCTCCAAAGGCGCTCAAGCTCCTCCAAAGACATTGTACCCTCTCATCTTTCTTGTAGTCCTGTGAGGGAGACTGAACCATGCAGCCAGACTGGAATAGACAGAGAGGAGTGGGATACAAATCAGCAAACACTGGTTAGAGGCTCAGCTAAAAACCAGCCATGCACTACCGGGCTAGTCACCTAGCCTCAGTCTCCACATCTGTGGTATGGGCCAGTAAGATCTGTTCTGCTTGCTTCCCAGGAGTACTCTGAAGTTAAGGTGAGTTAATGGAGGGAACAGTGACTGGAACAGTGGACAGCCAAGCACAGATGTAAAATGTCTCTGGGGCAGTGGGCAGTCGTGGTGAAGAGCGTGGGCTTTGAGTTAGCACAGAGCCCGCGAAATCATGACCTGAGCCGAAGTCGGCCGCTTAACCGACTGAGCCACCCAGGCGCCCCATTGGGTGGTTGTCTTTAAAATGGACTCCCTAACGTCTACTTTATAGCCTGTTGTAGCGATTACACAGCAAATCCGTGTCACTCATTAAGCAAGAAGTTAATAAATGTCGGTGGTTGTCGTAATAGTGTTTGTTGCTACGATCATTATTATCATTACCATTAATCCATTCCCTCATCAGATGGCAAGAATGAAACCCACGGAATGTGGCCTCGGAATGTGCTGCCTCCCAGCCTTACCTGAGCGTCCATTCCAAAAAGTCACATAGCCTCTGAAGGCTCTATTCGGATGTGAGCTGGGGGGATGAGTCCAAAGCTTTACAGTTGAGAAGACCAGTCCAGAAGCCCCTTCCTGACAACACCGCCCTGACAGATCCCTTGCCGAGCGAGGGTTTGCAGCAAACCCCCGAGCTCGGATGAAGAACGCAATCTGCCAAAGCTCAACACTGCTCCTGCTGGGCTCTCTGCCACGGAAAATCCACGCTGCGGTGCTCAGGCGGCCAGGCTGAGCTTCACCCCTGCTGGTTCCGCAGCTCCCTGAGGGAACCTGGCATCCCCCTGCTCACAGCTTGGCCCCAACATCCAGACAGGAAACCAGAACTCCAGCTGGGCCCAGACCTGCTGCCCTCCAGGGCCTCCCTTCCGACCAGAGAGGCAAAACTCAGCGTTCTTCTGCCTATACCTCTTCCAGTGCAGTGGGGAAATGACTGAACCAGCATCCAGCCTTCCCCGGGAACCCACAACACCAGGTAAAGGTCTTTATCTTTGGACCTAACACATTATAATTTCTTCAGAGGATTACTTACCTGTCTCTCCCACTATACTATAAGCTTCTGGAACAAAGAAGTTCCTTAATATTCATTTTAATATTTTCAGACACTGGCAGTGGCCCACAAAAAATTCTCAGTTAGTATTGATTTACCTAAACTGTTAAACTGCCAAGTCCTGAAAGATATAAGCAGCATTTCGGGAGTGCTTCACCATAAGGAAAGTCCAGTCAACTTTCCCGAGATGTTTTCAGACATGCGTTAGTCTCTTACCAGCCTCTCTTCACTCACCCAGCCGGCAAGGTTACCCTAAAACAATCCAATGTCCACCTTGTCACGCCTCTGCCTGAGCTTTGAGGGCTATGAGAGACCACGGCCACAACCAGTCATGGTCTCCAGCCCCAAGTGGGCTCCAAAAAGCCAGCCAGCCTGCAGTATTTCCAGGGTGAGGAGGCCCTTCCCCAGAACTGTTCTTCCAAGCTTCCACCATGCCTCTGAAACCCTCAAGACATTACCTCTAATTTCACCAGGAAAATAGAAGCTACTGAGGAGAACGCTCTCAACTTTATGCCAACTCACTGGCCTTTCTTCCTACCTCGACTCCTCTCCCTTCCTCTTTCCCTTCAACTACAACCAACAAAGAATCATTCCTCCTGTCTAAGAATGATCACTGCACTAAGCCCTGGGGTCCTTGCTCAGGAGCTTAGTATCTCTATTATCCATGCCATCCTTGACTTTCAGCATCTTATTTTCTCCTGGGTCCTTCCCAATAGCCTGGAACTTCATCAAGTCTCTTTCATCACTGAAAAATAATAATGGCAACAATTCACCTTGGTATTCACCCAAACACACTGAAAACGTGTCCACACAAGTATCTGCACGTGGATGTTTACAGCAGCTTTTTTTTAAAGTTTATTTATTTATTTTGAGAGAGAGAGAGAGAAACAGAGCACATGAGCAGGGGAGGGGCAGAGAGAGAGAGAGAGAGAGAGAGGGAGAGAGAGAGAGAATCCCAAGCAGACTCCACACTGTCAGGGCAGAGCCCGACGCAGGTTCGATCTCATGAACCCTGAGATCCTGACCTGAGCAGAAATCAAGAGTCGGCCACCCGGGCACCCCATATGTTTACAACAGCTTTATTCATAACAGCCAAAACCTCAGGCCACCAAGACATCTTTCAGTAGGCGAAAGGGTAAATAAAGACTGGGACATCCAGACAATGGAATATTGCTCAGTGCTGACAAGAAATGAACTACCCAGCCCTGAAAAGACATGGAGGAAACTTAAATGCATATGACGAAGTGAAAGAAGCCAATCTGAAAAGGCTGCACACTGTGTGATTCCAACCGTAGGACATTCTGGAAAAGGCAAAACTACGGAGAAAGTAAAAAGATGAGTGGTTGCCAGGGGCTAAAGGGGAAGGAGAGAGGAACCAGTGAAACACAGACGATGTTTTGTAGGACACTACGATGGTAGATACATGTCATTATACATATTTGTCCAAACACATGGAACGTATAACACCAATGGTGAAGCGTAATGCAAACCATGCACTTTGGGTGAAAGTATAGGTTCATCGGTTGTAGCCAATGTACCTCTCTGGCGGGGAATGTTAATAATGGGTGAGGCCGAGGGCGCCTGCATCCCTTAGTGGTTAAGTGTCCGACTTCGGCTCAGGTCATGATCTCATGGTTCCTGAGTTCAAGCCCTGCATCGAGCTCTCTGCTGAAAGCTCAGAGCCTGGAGCCTCCTTCGGATTTTGTGTCTCCCTCTCTCTCTCTCTCTCTCTCTGCCCCTCCTCCTCCCCCACACTCTGTCTCTTTCTCTCTCAAAAGCAAATCAAGATTAAAAAAAAAAAAAAAAGAGGGTCGCCTGGGTGGCTCAGTCAGTTGAGCGTCGGACTTCGGCTCAGGTCATGATCTCACAGCTCGTGAATTCGGGCCCCGCGTCAGGCTCTATGCTGACAGCTCGGAGCCTGGAGCCTGCTTTGCATTCCGTGACCCCCTCTCTCTCTGCCCCTAACCCATTCGCATTCTATCTCTGTCTCTCTCAAAAATAAATAAACATTAGAAAAAAAAAAAAAAAGACAGCTCAATTAAAAAAAATAAAAATAAAAAAATAATGGGTGAAGCTGTGCATGTGGTGGCAGGGGGTATATGGGAAATCTCAGGACCTTCCCTTCAATTTTGCTGTGATCCTAAAATTGTTGTAAAAATTCAAGCCTATTAAAACTAGTTTAAAAACCCTCATTCAACCCTCAGTTGCAATTGCCAGAGAAGCAGGCACTAAAATAAATAATTACAAATCTCGACAGGTTATGTTACGCAGGAATAAAAAACATAAGAACAGCTGGGATAACATAGAATACACTCACCGTGCAGACTGGAAGGAACCACTAATACACAGCCACGGACCTCAGGCCTCTGTGAATTCATTAGTCTGAGCCCGTATCTTAAGTCTCCTTCCCGTCTGCTCCTACCAGTAGTGAGTTTCTGAGCATCCAAAGTGGAAGACCCAATTCTGGAACTGGTCATATAATGTGGATTCACAGATATCTTCTTAGCCAAGCCCTACCGGCTGAGCCGACAGGATCTGCTCCAGGACTTCCTAGAGCATGCAGATGGGTGGCCACAGCACCCTGAACACGGTGGTGAAGCCAGGAGCAAGGTCTCATCCATGCATACTTCTCCCAGCTGTGCGGGGACACACCTTGTGTTAGCACACTTTGTTTTAGCACGCTTCGCACATACTGCGTTTTTTTACAAAGTGAAAGTCCGCGGCAAGTAACTCTCTTGGAGCTCTTTCTCCAAGAGCATCGGCTCCCCTCCAAGCCTCTGGGTCACAATATTTCAAACTTCTTTGTTAGGATTGTATTTGTCATGATGATTTGGTGATCAGCGATTATGACCCAGTGAAACCTCAGGTGACAGCATTTTTAGCAATGAAATATTTTTTTAATTAAAGTGTATAATTTTTTAGACATCATGCTATTGCACAATTAATGGACTATAGTATAGTGTAAACATAACTTTTATACACACTCGGAAACAAAAAAAATTTGACTTGCTTTATTGCAGTATTGGCTTCATTGCAGTGGTCCGGAATCAAACCTGTAAATCTCCGAGGTCTGCCTGTATGTAATTTAACTAAGCATTATTTTATACATTTAAATAGTATATGAGCGTATGTATAGATACCTATATACTTTTATATACTTATATATTATAAACTGATTAAATATGAACATGAAAAGAAAGAGATTAGTTTCCTTTTTTTAATGTTCATTTTTGAGAGAGAGCACGTGCACGTGTTGGGCGAGGAGGCAGAGAAAGAGGGACAAAGAGAATCCTAGGCAGGCTCCGTGTTGTCAGCACAGAGCCTGACAGGTCTCGAACTCATAGACTGTGAGTTCAAAGTCAGATACTTAAACAAACGGAGCCATCCAGCCCCCTGAAGTCGTTAGTTTCCAAAACGAAGTCAGATGCTTTTGAAAGCCTGAGTCATGAAAAATTGCTGGTGAATTGGGGGCAGATGAGAAATTTTGAAAAGGCCGGAGGAGGGGGAGACTATAAAAATATAGAGGGGCTCTATGCGCAGATTCCCTCCAAGTGTTAACCCCCCACCCCATTTTACAGAAACTGAACCCGGCAGTATCCGATGGTGCACTGGGGTTTGGCTGTGCAAAAAAAAAAAAACAAAACAAAAACAAAAAAAAAAACCCCAAACTCTGTAGAGTGAAGATCCCACAGTCTGAGGCTTTGGTTTTGTGTCAAAACATCAACGAATCAATGCACATTGATGCATTTTAAGTTAGAATAGCATGTCGAGGGAACCCATGAGTTACATTTTCTGCTTCTTCACTTCAAATCAGTTTTTTCAATGAACAAATCAACAGCCAGTCCTGATCATGTGGGATCATTACGTGCAAAATGGCGCTAGACCCTGCCCAGCTGCAGCAAACCTCCCCCGGATAATACCTCCACCTGCCCCGAATTCCTACACGCAGGTCGGGAGGGTTCTTATATTAGACCCGGGCCTTCAATGATGCCGTAGCAATGAGGCCATGTCAATTATAAATATCTACGAAGTAGGCAGTCAGTAAATCATTGCTGGAAAAATGGATTAATGAATAACAACAGATGAAAGGTTTGGAGGTGCTTGCACAGTGTGTGTCATCTAGTTCCTGCTCCCCAGCCTACACTTAGCTCATCTAAATGTTAGCGCTTTGGGGGCGCCTGGGTGGCTCAGTCAGTTAAGCGTCCCGCTCCTGGTTTCAGCTCAGGTCATGATCCCATGGTTCCCGAGATCGAGCCCTATGTCGGGCTCTGTGCTGACAGCATGGAGCCTGCTTGGGATTCTCTCTCCTCACTCTCTCCCTCTCTCTCTCTCAAAAATAAATAAACATTAAAAAAAAAAAAAAAGAATTTAAATGTCAGTGCTTTCTTTGTAAGACCCCCAGTGGAAGAGAAGAGTTGGAACTGATCCTGGCTCCGGAGGTACGACGACCCGTCTCTCATCTATTCTGTTCTGAAATGGAAGTGTGCTCTAACAGACACGGACACTGCTCACTGCTGAATCTACTCTGGTTTCCCCAGATCTTACTAAATTCTTCATTCAGCAAAACTCTTTATGTGCCAACAGTACGCCAGACGCTGCGCTAGGTCTTGGGGACAGGGCACAGAAGAAGACGGACACAATTCCATCTCTCAAAGCCTCCTAGTCACGGGGCATACAAATTCTAAGAAGGTTGTTTCGGTTCTGAAATAAGGCCTTCATAGGTAAGGCCAAGGCCAAGGCCAAGGCCAGTAGGGCATGTGGGGTGCCAAATGCAAGGAAGGGTCTCGCCCAGGTTGTCACACGCGGCCTTCTTTAATTTCGAGCCCTAGGCACCTTGCTTGCCGTCGATAGGTTCCCCTCCCTGCGGATAGGCTCCCCATTCCTCCTCCTGACCGTGTTTAGCCATGCTTCCAGAATCTCACTTCCTCGATTCACTCATAGCCCAGAGCTAATCTCCAGGCCTTGTTTTACCACACATACATTTGGTATATTTTGACATAGTTCGCACCTGAGAATATATCTTAAAAGTTTTGTTGAACCACGTACATTTGTCAACCTTCCCACTCTTCTGGAAGAAAGAAATCACCGCGTGTTTTATTTTTCAACTACGAAATGAGCAAGCAAAGCCCTCACTCTGAGGTGTAGACAGGGTTGCAGCCAAGCAGAGCGTGCCACACTTGCACGAGTTTAAAGACGCTGGGGAAAACGTGCCGAGAAACATCTGCTAGGAGGCAGGGTAAGGCTGTCGTAAAGAGCTTAAGCAGAGACCCAGAGACCTGGGTTCAGTTTCAAGTTCTGACATTTGTTAGTTGGATTTAAAAACGAGTAAGATCTAATCCCTGCCATCGAGTGGCAGGGATCTCATGAGGATGATACATAGACGATCACAACACGGGAGCCCAGCAAGGTGATGGAGACACACGGTCTCAGGAGCCTGGAAGATGAGGTGGGGAGGGGCAGGGAGAAGACAGAAGGAGGAGGGGGAACCTCACCGGGGTTTCACAGCCAGAAGAGAAGTTGGCTCGGGGCGCCTGGGTGGCTCGGTCGGTTCAGTGTCCGACTTCTGCTCAGGTCATGATCTCTCAGCGTGATCTCAGAGATCTCTCATGAGCTCTCCACTTCAGATCCTCTGTCTCCGCCTCCTTTTCTGCCCCTCCCCCACCTATCAAAAATAAACAAACATTAAAAAGAAGAGGGCTAGAAGTCAGCTGTGAGTAGAAGTAGGGAGAAGAACAATCTAGGCAGACAGGACCTGGGTTCAAGTTTTCCAGACTGCATGATGAAAGGTGGCTTCAGTTCATGGGAACTTACTACAAAGATACACAGACACAGACGGACCTCACGTGGAACATTCAAGAATCACCACAATTCTTAGCACTCGATTATCCCCAGTTCTCTTAGAAGTGGATCCATCGCCCCTTATTCTAGTGACTCAACACCCTGGTAATTATGCCTCTCTCCCCCTCTGTCTGCCTCTCTCGTGTCCTTCCATATGTCCAGCCACTGTCACCACCTTCTCCTCGTGTGCCTTGGCTTCTTCCCGTCTGCTGAGTTTGCACACCGGCCAGCCCCCCTCCAGTCCAGCGCAGCCCTGCCGAGTGGTGTTCTCGGGCACCCGGATGCGTGTCCATGTGTCAGATGCCTGTTCCTGGTTGAGTTACCTGCACACAGAGCGGTGTACTTAATTGGCTTTGTTCAGAAGCTTCTCCTCGGTGCTTTGCTCGGTGCCCTGAGCAAAGGCAGTGAGGTGGAAAAGCATTTCTGTTTGCAACTGCAAGTGCTTGGCCATGTTGCAAAGGCAAGCTGAAGAGGGAGTGTTTAAGGAGAAACTGGCCCAGGTCCTCGAGTGTTTTGTGCCCAGGATTAGGATACACCAGAGATGAGCCTCTGCCTACAAACTCAGGTATGCAAGAAAATCCCATCTCTGCGGGTGTTTTAAGCCAGCTTCAATCCTTTGCTGAGGCCCCTTCAAAATGGTGGCCAAAGAGCCAGTCTCCATCAACTGAGGAGCTTGTCCTCGGGGTTGTGCAAAGATGCTGGGGTCTTCTGCAGAACCAGAGCATCAAGGAGGCTCCTCTTGGACTTTGGTCATTG
Source organism: Puma concolor (assembly GCF_028749965.1). Classification (NCBI taxonomy): domain Eukaryota; kingdom Metazoa; phylum Chordata; class Mammalia; order Carnivora; family Felidae; genus Puma; species Puma concolor. The sequence continues at coordinate 109,313,186 of NC_141676.1, forward strand.
GTCCCCACAGGGAACCACTAAAATACCTAGTGTTTGCCACCGCAAATCTCTGCTTTCTTTGTGCTAAAGGCAAGCCCTGATCCCTCATCACCCAGGGGGTGATAGAGTCCAAAAAAGAGTCTAGCCCCAAGTCCATGCGCACTGCTGTCTCACACACAGCAGGCCCGTAACAGGGATGCCCTCCTCCCAGAACACCAGCTCGGACTCTCCCACCCCCATTTCCCTGCCCCCTCTGTCGACCCTGCGTTTTCCACAATGAAGCTGGGGTTTTATAGGACGTGTCTGTCCCATTAGAGAAGTCATGTATTAAACAGCCTGGCTAAACGTCATGAATCACAGGATACACATCCAAAAGTGGGAAAATGAAAGCAATGACAGGACAAAGAACATCACCATCCCGGGGACGGCTGCGTGCTGGGGCTCAGATGAGAATCCATCACTGACAGGGAGGGGGACCAGTGGAGAGTGGCTGGCCCCGGGGGAGGCATGCGGAGATCACACAGGCAGGAGTGTCTTTCAGGACTGATTTGGCAGAAGAGGAGACAGCAGTATTCCAACAGGAGCTTTAGAGCAAACAGAAAAATCAGCTCCATGGCCGAAACAAATGCAGAAGAAAAACTGCATATTTGGAGTATGTTTTTCTCTCAAGTGAGGGAGACTCATGCAGGGCCACAGAGAAAAGCCTTCCCAGACAGGACAGCACCGAGTCACCGTCATAGGAGCCCTCTCCCCCCATTCCACACCGGGAAGACCCAACTGTAGGAAGGGGATCCGAAGATCTGGGATCACCCCTCCCCTGCCGCGGCCTTACGCTAGATGAGGCTCAGCGTCCTGGCTACAAAATGGGGACAACAATACCTGCCTCACAAGTTGCCATAGTTAGGACTCTCTTCTGCGAGCTCTAAAACCAAGACCCCCATCGACGGTCTGAGTCCAACCGTACAACATTCTGGAAAAGGCAAAACTGTGGAGGCGGTAAAAAAGATCAGGGGTAGCCAGGGGGTGGGGAGGGAGGGATGAATAGGAACACAGAGGAATTTTAAGGCAGTGAACCTACCCTGTATGATGCTGTAATGATGGATACATGTCATTACTGGTTCGCCCAAACCCAAAGAAGGTACAGCACCAAGGCTGAACTGTAACGTAAACCATGAATCTTGAGAGATAACGATGAGCCAACATAGGTTCATTGATTATAACACATGGACCATTCTGGTGGGCGATACTGATGATGGGGGGCTGTGCACGAGTGGAGGCAGGAGGGCTGCAAGAAATCTCTGTGCCTTCCTATTTCGCTGTGACCCTGAAACGGGTCTGAAACTAAAATGTGTTAGTAAATAAGATCTATCTTTTTATTTTTTTTTTAATTTTTTTTCAACATTTATTTGTTTTTGGGACAGAGAGAGACAGAGCATGAACGGGGGAGGGGCAGAGAGAGAGGGAGACACAGAATCGGAAGCAGTCTCCAGACTCTGAGCCATCAGCTCAGAGCCTGACGCGGGGCTCAAACTCACAGACCGCGAGATCGTGACCCGGCTGAAGTCGGACGCTCAACCGACTGCGCCACCCAGGCGCCCCAAGGTCTATCTTTTTAAAAAAAGAGGTCAAACTTAGGGTCGCCAAACTCATTAGCATGTCAGCATGTGACGCTCCCCCCACGTGCACACGTTCACGTCTGACACGGCCCTGGGGCTCTTCCCCACATCCCCCATTCCAACAGGGCACAGCGCTCAACAGGCGACCGAGCGCTTGAACTGCCTCATCTTGTGGCTTTCTCCAGGTCACACCGATCTTTGTCTGGTTGAGGTGGAAGGAACAGGTCTCAGCCAGCCCCGGGGGCTTCTGAACGCCGGCACCTGTTTGCGGACGGCTCAAGAGATGGCTTCTCTCCACACCGACCTGGCGCCCGCCCCCATGGCTCCCTTCCCAGGATTTCAACAGCAGCCGGGAGGTGCCGGCCCTTCTTTTGTTGCTGTCTCCCCATTCTGTACCCACCCCCCCCAATCCCTGCAACTAACCATTGCCACGGAGACCCCATCCCTCGCAGCCACTTTTATGTATCTCCTCCCAGAATTCGCACTATAGCTTTGGACTTAAGCTGTCAGTCAAACACCGGTAGCCCCGTTCTCAGATGAGAGAAGTGAGGAGGTTGAATTGCCAGGGAGTGCTTACAGGAGTCAGGATTCAAAGCAGGCCCGTCTGACCCCAGAGGCCATGTTCCGGTCTGTCCCCAAAGCTCTCATAATGGAAACGCTGTTCTCACTCTACTTTCCTCCCAGCCCTGTTTGGCGAAAGCGCTTCTCCTCCTGCCCAGACATAGGAGACAGGCACTCGAGTGTCCCATTCCCCACTCTGGGCCAACAGTTCGTCTCCTCCTAACAGCAGGTGATGGGCCATCAGCCTACGCCTCTCCTCAGGATGTCATCACAGCCACCTCCCTCCATGCCCCCTGTCATCATCCCCAAGGCTCCAACACCACTATTGACTATCCATTTCATTCCTTAGCCCCTAAGTTTCTCTACAGAGCTAGGGACCTCGATCTCTGCTCCACAGGGACTGGTAGGGACGTAGGAGCTCCACAGACGTCATCATTGCTCCAAATAGCTGCAAAGCGTCAGGGCACATCTCATAGTCTTACTGGCCCGATTCCTGGGCCTTTACTCTGCCTCGCAGGTGGATCGCTTTGTGATCTCTATTTCCTCGCCTATATTCGCTTCCCAGTCCACCCCCCGCCGGGGCTCATTCACCCGCATCCCATAGAGAACAGACTTCACCAAGGCAATAGCTTCCACTCTAGAATCTCATTTGCCATCGAAATGTAGCCCCTCCACAGCTAAGCGACACCCTCTCCCCCAAGACTTTCTCCGGAAAATACCAGCAATCTGAAAAGTGGGGGGAGAGTCATAAAAACAACCCCGAGCCTTGGTCGGTGTAAAATCAGACACATGCTACCAATCCCAGCAGGGGCCCCTCCTTCTGCTGAGAACCTTCCATGCTGTTCTCAGATCCCTCTCCCTGTGAGCAACTCTCCTCATGGCCACCTCTCCCCCCTGTTGTCCTTACCCTCAACCTCCAATGTGCCACCTTACTTTCTACAGGTCATTTCACATGTACTGGGAAGATTATATCAATTTTATGTGATGTGTTCTCTCAGCTTTCCTCGCCTCGTCTTAAATATCTCCAGAACTTCCCTCGCTCTCGTGTCGGAGAAGCGTCCTGCTTCTTTGTCAAGACTAACATTTCCACCCCTCTCATCTCCTCCAGCACCCATTTTTTTTTTTCTGTAGTCCAATGTCTCCCTCCGGTCTCCCATCCTTTCTCCATCCCTCTCTCCACTGGCCCCTTGCCCTCTGTCCACACACAATATGCTCTCCCCGTCCTAGGTCAGTGCTTCCGGCAGAAGCATTACTGCGTGACTCAACAGCCATCACAGGACAGTGCAAAGCAGGCACTGTGCTCGATGCCAGAGGGGCAAAGAGAAACGGAGTACACGTTCCACTCTCAGAGAGCTCAGATTCCAGGGTGAGAAACTGATAATGAAGAACAGGATAAACTCTAGGCGAGGGGTAAGTCCGGGATTATGTAGGCTAACAGATGAAAGACATCCACAGACAGGGATGTTCCCGGAAGGGGTGATACCCGAGCGCGGTCTGTGTCCATTAGGCACGCATTCCGAAGCAGTCAAAGGAGACTGATCAATAACCGCCCCAGATAGGGTTTCTCTCTCAAGCTCAATCAGAAGCCCAGGAGAGGCAAGTCCAGGATGGCACCATAGCCCAGCCACGTCATCAAAGACCCAGGTTCTTTCCATCTTTCCGCCTCATCGTCCTCAACATGTTGTCTTCCACATCTATGCTCTCCCTTCGCGGTTGCAAGATGGCTACTGTGCTTCCAGATCGTCTGTCTGCTCTCCAGACAGGAGAAATAGATCAAAGTGAAGGGACAAAGGCCTCCGTAGACAAACTCGCCTTTTTTCTTGGGGAATGGGTGCCCTCTGCCAGGAACTCCTATTTCCAGAACAGTATTCCATGGCTGCCCCAGCCGCAAGGAAGATGAGGAAGCTAAATGGTTTAGTAGACAGGAGGGGGAGAAAAGGGAAATTGGCAAAGAGTAGGGAAGAGGAGAAGGGGGGCGAGGAATCGCATGTCTGTGGTGAGAGAGGGCATGGTTTGCTGGGACCGTCAAGCCGTCTGGAAGGGGTGGAGCTGAGGGAATGGGGGGGGGGGTGTGGGACAGGCGCCTGGCCAGAGGCACGCAGGGTGGGGCCACCGCCTGATGTGGGGCCATGGATTCAGACTTTATCCTGAAGACTCTCGCGGTGCTGATGATTAGATTTACACTCAGATCAGCTGTGATGCAGATGGGGAATGAATTTTAGGAATGCAAGATTGGGGGGGGAAGAGAAACCTTCAAAATGGCTGTTTCAAAGATGACAGTAAAGAATCATGGCTTCGAAGGTAAGCATCGTTTCCTGACAAACACATCAATGGCACATATTGCTGACCAACTTAAGATACAAAAATAGCTCATTTGAACTGCTTAACAGCGGAACAGGCTACCTGCGAAGTTGACGTTCATTACCATTATCATCAAAACCATTTATTTAGTATTTATTCTGTTGCCTTTCATTACCTGCTGTATTTCCATCCGTACGTGACTCATTTTCTGTACTAAACTATTTATTTCCGTAAGAGAAGTGCTGGGATGGACGGATTCTTTATCATTTTTATTGAGTCATGCCATGTCTCGGTTCCTTAGCAGGCTAGGAAAATAAAAGGCGAGAGACAAATCAAGAAATATTTGAAGCATGTATGACAGATACAGGTCCTATATGCATTACACATAAAGCCTTCTAAATCCAAAATAAAATAAACTTCCTGGTAGAAAAATGATCAATGTACATGAACAGGCATTTTGCAAAAATAAATACATAAAAGTGGGTAATATACATCAATTTAAAACCTGTTTCGCCTTACTAGTAATGGAATCAACGTAAATAAAATTAAACATTTAGCAATATATAAACTGGGGGGCATGTGCGTGGCACAGTTGGTTAAGCATCAGACTCTTGGTTTTGGCTCAGGTCACGATCTCCCGGTTTGTGGGTTTGAGCCCCGCATGGGGCTCTGTGCTGACTGCGTGGAGCCTGCTTGGGATTCTCTCCTCTGCCTCGCTCTCTGCCCCTCCTCCGCTCATGCTGTGTCTGTCTCTCTCAAAATAAATAAATAAAAACTTAAAAGTGTATATATACATATATACATATATATATATATACATATATATATATATACATATATATATATATATGTTGGGCAAAATGAAGCAAAAAAAATAGTTAATATTTATTGAGTAATTGCTCTGATCCAGGTTCTCTTTGAAGTACTTTACATGAATTCATGAATTTAATCTTTGCAGCACACACACCTGCAAGGAAGTTACTATTATTATCCCGTACATTTTACAGTTAAGAGAATAAGGCACAGGAGGGAACTTATTCAGACTCATGCAGCTAGACAGTGCTGAAGAGAGAATTTCCATTCAGATATTTGGGCTCCAAAATCATGTTCCTGATTATTTTACCCTTCCGCCTTCTCTGGAGGACTAAACATTTATCAGATATTTTCTATTTGTCAAGTACGGTGCTAGGTGGTATGCCCAGATGATCTTCCGTGACCCTTACAAAGCTCTAGATAGGATTTTTTTTCTTTTTTCCACTTTACAGACTAACGAAACTAGTCTCATATGCTGAGACTATGAGAAACTAAGATATGTAGCTAAATCAACAACCAGTAAATAATAGAACTAAGCTTGTTTGCACAACAGTCTATACCTGGTGTTGGAAAGAGTTTGGGAAAAAGGCACTCTCGTATGCCAGTGGGAAGGTTACATGGTACAACCTCTGTGTGAGGCACGATGGCAAAATGCATTGGCTTTTGCAGTTTCTCCTTGGCTAATACAGTTTTTCAAGCATATTATCTCCTCTAGGAATCACTATGTACAAAGATTCTTCTATAAAGATCTTTGATAAACATTATTTATAATTTGGACTGGAGAAGTAGCCAATGGTGTATCCTTATAAAGGGATATCAAGCAGCCATTGAAAATGAAGGGGATCGGGGTGACTGGGCAGCTCGGTTGGTTAAGCGCCCAACTTTGGCTCAGGTTACGATCTCACTGTTCGTGAGTTTGAGGCCCGCGTCGGGCTCTGTGCTGACCGCAGAGCCTGGCGCCTGCTTCGGATTCTGTCTTCCTCTCTCTGCCCCTCTGCTGCTTGCACTCTGTCTATCCTTCTCTCAAATATAAATAAACATTTAGAAAAAACTTTAAAACAAATGAAAGGAATTAAGAGCACATACACTTATCTTGATGAGCATTGAGTAACATAGGAATTGCTGAATCACTCTATTATACACCTGAAACCACTATATCACTGTATGTCAACTACACTGGAATTAAAATTTCTTTCAATGATGCTATAGCAGAAAACTTTTATGACATGACAAAAATGTAAATGATACATTTCATAGGGAGAAAAGATAGATCACCAAACAGGAAGTACCGTGTGATCTCATTTTTAAGAAAATGTCAGTTTTAAATTGACTACACAGCTAGATTGAAGGTAGATGGCTGTCTAGATTGTTAAATATAGCTAGACACTTAAACCCATAGAGTTATCTAGACAGCCACAGCTACGTTTTTTTATTATTAAAAAAATGTTGAAAGCAGTTACCTCCCATACAGTAGGAACTGAGGTGATTTTTTTCTTCTTTGTACTTTTCTGTATATTTCCAATTTTCTGTCTTCCCACTTTTCAGTAGCAAAACAGAACCAATTCTTGCAAAAAGTTTTTAAAGACTTATTTTTTTAAATAATCTCTACAGCCAACGTGGGGCTCGAACCCACAACCCCAAGATCAAGAGTTGCATGCTGTAGTGACTGAACCAGCCAAGCGCAGCAACAATGCCAATTTTTTATACGATTCTACAGAATATACTAAAAAGCTGTCTCAGCCTTTTCTAAAAGTAATATTTCTACCTAAAGTTTACAGACAAGGGCAGGGATCATGGTGCCAGGGCAGACAGAAGCCAAGAATAACGGTTAATATTCCCCATAGACCAGACAGAAAAGATCAGTCCTTCCTCACAAACCCAGTAAGAAAATTCTCCAGACTCTAGATCCCTTCCCATCAGGAGAATCTAGACGATCCCCTCTTGCCTTAAAATACTGGGTTTTCATTTGGTGGTGTTTCCCATAAACTCCTCCACCCCAATGGCAGCCCGAATGTGCTTTCTTGTCTGATGAACCAGGTGTCCTGGTTAGAACCATTTATCTGCCAATTACAGAACTGAAATGGAGGAACGTAAGTCAAAGTGAGTTCACTGAAAAGATAAAGGCGTCTGTCCCACGTGTAGGACTGAGACTGGCCACCAACAGCTTCTACTCAAATACCTGCTTCATTCTTCTGTGTCTCCACAGGCAGGCTCTCTGTGTTTCTCTACCCCACAGTAGAAGCTGGCCCCAAGCTCACAGCCTCAAGATGGCCCCAAGTCCACAGTCTCAGGATCGGCCCCACAGACTGGCTGGAGAAAATCCAACTGGCTCAGTTTGGCTCAGGTGTCCATCCTTGTGTTCACGGGTAAGGCCAGCATGTGGGTTCCAGGGTACACCTGTGGAACCACGCTGTGACCCTGTGGATGGAAGGTGTGGTTCCCAGAGACGGGAAGGCCACTGAGAGCCGAGCAGACCCTCCCAAGAGGTCCACGCTGTGGCTTCCCGTGGCTGCACTATCTTATCTGCAGTTAGGATTTCCCCCTCCCCCCCTTTCAGGCTGGAGCATCCTGTCAGCAGATCCAAGGTTAAGGGCAGGGACCAGCCTTACCTCTCCCCTCTTCTACATCTTCCTCAGCACAGCACAGTGGAGGCTTTGAACACATATTGTTGCCTTGCCCGAGAGAAGTGTCAGCCTTTAACGCAAGCTAATAACGTGGTATAAACACCCTAAAACTAGCTTCCAAGTGATAAAGCCAAACAATTCTGCTCCAGAATCCGAATCAAGGAGGAGGGGTGGGTTTTAAACTCCGTGTGGTTTAAAGAGATACTGAAGTGGAACTCGAATTACTCGTGTGTGTGTGTGTGTGTGTGTGTGTGTGTGTGTGTGTGCGCGCGCGCGCGCGCACACCCACGTGTGTGGGTATTTTCTCCTCATTGGCCAAGGTGAACAGACGAGACACTAGAAATCACCTCCATTTAGCAGCACACCGTTTTCCAGGCTGGAGGCCTACTCAAAAGATATTTTGGTCCACGAAATCAAGGAGCAGTGTTTGCATAAGAAAGCAAACAGAATAGAATTTAGATCCCATCTCCTCAGGCCTACCTGATACCAAGCTCAGGCACATTAAGAGGGTGCCATGTGGGATCTTGTTTTAATTGGATTTCCTAATCTTCCATATACTGTAATGAGTTGAGGGGAGAAAACATTCAGTGTTTAGGAGGCAGCCTCTATCAGAGGATCTAAGAACTTTCCTCTCTTTGGGCTGCTCTGTGTTGGGCAGTCAAGGCAAGGAGCCATTTAGTGTGAATTCCCATCACCTGAGGGACTTTCCCAGCCATCAGCCTTCAGGAAGTGCGTGCTCCAGCCTGTTCAAGCCTGTTTCAGTCTCCAGGGAGCCCTGTGCTATGAAAGAAAGACCCCAAAGGCCCTCACAAACCCTCTCAGCCCCCTGCAGTTCAACTCTTGCCCTTGATTATGATTTAAGGAGGACCCACAAGTCCAGTAGCGACCGGAGGTGAGTGGGCCAAGACCGCAAGGACAGAGGGCTCTGCTGACCCAACAAAGGGCATCACCACAGGAATCCCTGACTCTCCGCCCAGACCAGATGGACAGGGACACCCAGCTCCTTAGCAACACAGTTTCGGAGAACACGGGTGGGCACGACCCCTGAGCACCTGTGATCATATAAATTAGTTTGCCAGGCTGCCGTACAAAGTACCACACACTGGGGGTTCAGCAATACAAATGTATTTTCTCTCAGTCCTGGAGGCTGGATGCCCGAGATGAAGGGGTCTACAGGCCTGGTTTCTTCTGAGGCCTCTCTCGTTGGCTTGGAGATGATTCTCTTCTCCCTCACATGGTCTTCCCTCTGTACCTGCCTGTGTCTAAATTTCTTCCTTTCGGGGGCACCTGGGTGGCTCAATCGGTTAAACCTCTGACTTCCGCTCAGGTCTTGATCTCACGGTTCATGAGTTCGAGCCCCGCATCGGGCTCTGTGCTGACAGCTCGGAGCCTGGAGCCTGCTTCGGATTCTGTGTCTCCCTCTCCCTCCCCTGCTCATGTTTCCTCTCTCTCTCACCCTCTCTCTCTCTCTCAGAAATAAACAAACATTAAAAAAAAAGAAATGTCTTCTTTTTATAAGGACACAAGTCGTATTGAATTAGGACCCATCCTCATGACCTCATTTTAACTTAACTAACCTCTTCTCTAAATGCAGTCACATTCTGAGGTACCTGGGGTTAGGACTTCCACATAGGAGTTTGAGGAAGGCACAATTATCCCATTACTCCATCCAGAGGAACAAGCTGGGAATGTGCACACTTCCTCCAACCCTCTGTGACCCCGCTGGGGAGTCAGACCAGCACTGTCCTCAACATGTGCCAACTCCAGACAGACAACCTAGATTCTAACAACTGCACAGCCAGACACAAGCTGTGAGACCTTAGGTAAGTTACTTGTCCTCTTGGGGTCAGTTTCTCAGATGCAAAATGGGGATCATCACAGTCCTAGGACATAGGATTTCTATGACAATTAAGGGGGTTTACACATAGAAAGAGCTTGGGTCAGCCCTCGGCACAAAGTAAATGCTTTGTAAATATTAGTGATTAGTATTATTAATTGAGCCACCAGCCACCCCAGCTAATTACTGGCCCAGCCTGAATGGGGATCTGTTGGATCCAGCCAATGCATCATTGAAGGTGTCCTCAAAGGACAGAACCAATGGTACCCTTGAACCCATAGTGAGACTGACCACAAGCTGTCAGCCACAAATTTGGGAACAAATACCCATCTACCTTCCAGGACCGTCAGCCATCTCACTCTTTAACTTGGGCCCCTGAGTCCTTCAGGCTTCTGTTTAAATCGAATGAATTCACACGGACTTGTAAGTCCCACCGTACAAGCTGAATTGGCAGGCAATGAATTTTTCCCTTTGTTTTTCTTGTTCTCACTGCAGACCACAAAGAAAGGCTTAAACTAATCTTGGGGAGATCAAAGCCTTCAACTCACTCTTCTTTCCCGAGCCTATTTAGTCTTGCCTATAGCTAATCAGCTTGCTTGTCAAGGCAGATTCTAGATCTGCTGGAAATACAGAACAGGGAGGAATATATAAAGGCAAGTGACATTTTGCTCTGATATGTTGGGTGTTTGACATTTGAGGGTGCTGGGTCTCCAGGAACTGCAGCAGACTCCATGGAACCCTGCACCACGAGTGCGTGTGTCCTCACCGACATCAACAGATCTTTCTTTTGAGAACCCGCTACGTGCCTATCACCGCCCGGTGGCGGGCAACAAAGAAGATGCGGCGACGAACAAGCGAGTCCGTCAAGGGGACCGAGAGCATATTGGGACGACCTCCCTCACAATCGTCCACAAGATGTGATAAATGCTGGGGGAATCATAAGCACACCGCCTGGGATCTCAGAGGAGGTGACGGTTGTTGCTGGTTGCTCGGGAATAGAAGAGGTGGGAAGCAAAGGCTGAGCAGATGACACGATGGGGGTAAAGACCTTGACAAGAGAGGCAACGGCAGAGGCAAAAGGAACGGAGGTGCGAGAATGTTGAGGGCAGCCCAGGGCGTGGTGGGGAAGGAGGCAGGTGCCCATCGACGCCGGGCTCCGCGAAGCGTTTCGCCTACAGGGACAGACTTGCCTGCGACGTACACGGACACCGAGTTCGTCTGCCTTCCTCGTTGAAAACCGGCCCCCATTTTCATCCCCATTTACCGCTGCTTTTCCTAGACCTCACCTGTAAGCTGCTTGTGGAAGAGCCGCCCAGCATATTGCCGTCACCGCAGACAGTCCTGTCTCAGAGGGCGCTATTCCAGACAGCCGGTGGCTTTGGGACAGCAAAACAGCTTTGTTTGGAACGAAGCAATCCCGTGACCACCGCGCACGGGAGTCAGAACTCAGAAGCGTGACGGTTCGTTTAACGTACGACGATGTTTGCCTTTGCCAGCCAAGCGCCTAAACGTCCGGAAGGGGGACCTGACTTGGATCAGGTGGCCGTGAACGTCCTCAGCCTCGATCATGTCTTCGCGGTTTCACGTGGCCCTTGGTAACCAGACTATGAGTTAGAACCTGGCCGTCTCTGCACTGTTGGCGTCGCTTCTGTGCTCTGTGTGTGTGTGTGTGCAAACCCACACCTATGTTCCGTCTCCCGAGATGGTTTTAAGTTCCTCAAACGCGAGGATTTGTTCTTTTAACTCTTTATATTCCCAGGGCCAAGCCCAGTGCTTTGCACATAGAAGGTGCTCAAAAAGCATATGCTGGTTAATAACGGCTCCCTCGGACTTAGTCCAGCCTTCCTTTTGAGCCGTCCGCGTCCTCCACCAGATCAGGAGTTCTGCGAGGGCCCCAAATGCGCGGCTTGTCCGTGGTTCCATACCCGGAACTGAGTGTAACGCCTGGCACATAGAAAGCACACGCACGTTGACAAAATAAAGGAATGGATGAACGAGCCATAGAAATAATTGCGTAGAAGTTCAGTTGAAGACTTACAGAAACGATGTGGACCCATAGCATCCACATGCCGACATGGCTTCTCTCTATCAATTCAAACTCAAATAGGAGCAACGAACCCCAGACTCAAGAGAACACTTGCCTCGGTGGTGGAAACAGGGGCTTGAGAAAGAGAAAGGACAGAGAAATGAAAAAATATTCTTAATATGCTAGTTTTTAAGCTGAGTGGTGAATTCCTGGTGTTTAACTTATTCACATGTCTTAAAACATGCACGTGTCACATATTTTATGCATCGAATATTGCAGGATGCAAAATAATTAACATTTTTTCAGAGTTCCACAGGTCTTTAGCAACAAGTCCATTTGAATGGTTCTATCGACTTTCTTTTACAGAATTTTACTTCTTTTGCTGCATTTCATAAATGTTTCAACGATCATTTTTATTCCTTCAAACAGAGAACAAAAGGTGCTACCTGGAGGTGTGATGGTGATGTGCCTCAGCCTCTCTCCACGGATGAGAAAATGGATGTCGTTCTCCAGATCAGACCCTTGAGACATCTTTAAAAGGTTGTTTTTGCACTCGAGCCCAGACAGTCACCGTGACCCTAAAGACAGCCCAGCACAACTCCTAACTGTCCCCATTGCTGCAATGGGACATTTCCTTACAAGGAGGCAATGAAAGATAGCCCGGCTGAGCCGAGGAGCAGGCTTGCTATTCTCCGCAGTTTGATGCCACCTCGTAGGTGCCTCCTGCATGCCCAGCGTTCTGAGGGCCACTGAGGACCCAGGGACAACTGGGACAAGAAGACTCGGCGGCTATCTCCAGGAACCCTCTTCCTCGCGGCGAGAGGCCGGCAAGGAAACAGCAGTGCAACCACGTCAAAGAAACCCAGTAACTCGGGAGCAAGAAAAGGGACCTTGAACTTGCAGCCAGGGAGGTGGATGGTGCATTAGAAAAAGCTGCTAAAGGTGGGGAAAAGGCACTTCAGAGAGAGACAGAATGCACAAAGATGGGGACACAAATGTGGTAGTGCGGGGCGTGCTTGGGTGGCTCAGTTGATTGAGTGCTGGCTTTGACCCTGATCATGATCTCGCAGTTCGTGGGTTCAAGCCCCACGTAGGGCTCTGTGCTGACAGCTCAGAGCCTGGAGCCTGCTTCTGATTCTGTGTCTCCCTCTCTCTGCCCCTCCCCCACTCGTGCTCTGCCTCTTTCCGTCTCAAAAATAAATAAACATTAAAACTTTTTTTTTTTAATGAATGCAGTGGTGCCAAATGGCATGCTAGGTAGATTGCCTTTCATTTCTAAACCCGAAATCCCATGAAAATGAGAAAATTCCACGGCCTGGGAGCAAGAAGGATGCCATCAGCACAGCAGACAGTTTGACAATTTCATGACTACGTCCACCCACCCTTAACTGTGGTTCCCTCAGCTTCCAGAACTGGGGATACACAGGTTATATCGCCAATTATTTCAAGTTTGTTCTGCAAGACTTAATACCTAATTATATTTGACTTGTATATTAAAACTTATTTTATATCTCCTGAGCATTCTGCGAACTAATAACCTAAAGCGGGGGGTTGGCGGAGGGGGGACCGGCTCAGAACCACTGGAGGATAAAAGCAAACTCATCCAGAGGTTGGAAATTTTTAAAATAAAGAGATAACAGAAACCCAGGTCATCGGACATTCTCTGGAGTTCAATCATCCACTTCCTCCGTGGAAGGAGGCGGTTCTACAAGACCTTGACTGTGGCCTTCCTTGCCCCAGGAAACAAGCATTCTAGACACAAGCATTCTCCATTGCCATGAATCTTTTCAAAGAACTCGAGAGCTATTCCTGCCAGACAGAGGCACATGGTATGACTTCCACAAGCCAGTCTCAGTAAGGTTTTTGGAATTACTCACTAGGCTGTGGGTGGGTTAAGAACTGATAGCCTGGGCTCTTGGTCTTTCTCACGGAAGACAGCCAACGGCAAGAGCTTGATTCCCCTTTCAGATGGCTGAGTCCCCTCTGGTCTCTTTCGGGCCTCTCCCATTTCCATTCTGGGTAGCAAACCCTGCCGGCAGGAATCGTAATTAGGTGTGATTTAAGTGCACAATTTGCACAATGCTGTGAAACGCCAATGCAAAATCAAGGGAGTTTGGTCAAGAGGAAAATTTATTTTGGAAAAGGAGAGGAGACGGGGAGCAGGTGGCACCGGGCCATCTGCTTCAGAAGGGATAATTAGGATCCTGGTTCTGCTGAGAACATTTTTAGCAAAAGCATTTGCGAGGGTTGCTGAAAAACGAAGCGTCAATTCTGAGAAGGAAGTAGGAAGGGAGAGCAAAGGCTGAGCGGGCCGAGCTCTCCAGATGAAATCAGGCCGGGTCGGCCCTGAAAATGAAAACTTCCCCAAAAAAGACCCGGCCAGAAGGATCTGCTGCAAGTAGAACGTAGCCTCAAAGCGGGCAAGACGACCCCGGCTCTGTTATACGGGCTCTTTGATCCACTGATACCTTCCGATGTCTTTCATCTCCAGGAAGATCAGCAGTATGGGAAGCGTGTGCACAGACACGTTTTGAAAATGCTAAGACTGGGGGCGCCTGGGTGGCGCAGTCGGTTAAGCGTCCGGCTTCAGCCAGGTCACGATCTCACGGTCCGTGAGTTCCAGCCCCGCGTCAGGCTCTGGGCTGATGGCTCGGAGCCTGGAGCCTGTTTCCGATTCTGTGTCTCCCTCTCTCTCTGCCCCTCCCCCGTTCATGCTCTGTCTCTCTCTGTCCCAAAAATAAATTAAAAAACAAAAAACAAAAACAAAAAAAAACGTTGAAAATGCTAAGACTGTTTTCCTTCTCAATCTCTAGCCTGTGACCGTGTGGCTGCTTTTTTTTTTTTTTTTTTTAAAGTTCGTTTATTTATTTTTGGGACAGCGAGAGACAGAGCATGAGCAGGGGAGGGACAGAGAGAGAGGGAGAAGCAGAACCCGAAGCGGGCTCCAGGCTCTGAGCTGTCAGCACAGAGTCCGAAGTGGGGCTCGAACTCAGATCACGACCTGAGCCGAAGTCGGGCGCTTCATGGACCGAGCCCCACCAGGCGCGTGGCCACTTCTTGAAGCCTCTACCCCAGTCAAGGCCTGAGGCTTTAGGCATGGAACTCCTGGCATGAATACTCAGGGAGAAAGAGACAAGGTACTGAAGGCCTCAGGGAAAGAAAAAGGAAGAAAAGGAGGGACGGAGGGAGGGAGGAGAGAGAGAGAGAGAGAGAGAACAGAAAAGAGCACAGAGTATGTATGCTGTTGGGCTTTAACTTCTAGAAGGTATCGAGTTACGAACAAGCATCAAGAATTTGGGTCAGTGAAGATGTGAGATGGTTTCTATAAAATTACCAATTCAAAGGTATTTGTGCTGTGTGATTAATAAATATTGTACACTTAGAATGTAATGCCACGGGGGCGCCTGGGTGGCTCAGTCGGTTGGGCGTCCGACTTCGGCTCAGGTCATGATCTCACAGTTCGTGGGTTCGAGCCCCGCGTCGGGCTCTGTACTGACAGCTCAGAGCCTGGAGCCTGCTTCGGATTCTGGGTCTCCCTCTCTCTCTCTGTCCCTCCCCTGCTCATGCTCTGTCTCTCAGAAAAAAAAAAAAAAATGTTTAAAAAAAAGAATCTAATGCCGTTTTAGTAGTTTCCGTAACGTGAACTAAATTAGTCAATGTATTGCAATATTTGCCAGCATCTATTATAATCACTGTAATTACCTTCATCTGTCTATTAAAAGACAATTTCTACTTCATATCATTATCCTTACACTAAAATAGCACAACACAAATTAGAAATTAGAGATAGATGAATTAGTTTCCTACCAGAATGGGGGTTTCTTGTGCAAAAACTTCGGGGACCGAGCCCGAGTCTGGTTACAAGAGTTTAAAGTTAACTCGCAATCTGGCACGAAATAAAGTTAAGCGGACAACTTTGAGTGGCGAGAACCCTCGTGAATTCAGACTTCATTAATGTGAACTTTTGCCACGTTTATGTTTGCTATACCCATAAACACGCAGTTTCCCAGCAAATTGTTGTTATAAATTCAATTGCTTTTCAAACAAAAGCTTCCTAATGCTGACTTTGAGACTCTTGAGGGTTTTAAAAGCAAGAACTTAAAAATGTTTTATATGCTACTGTAGATTATAACCTGTCACAAGGGCCCTGCTTACCCTTTTTTTCAGAATTAAAAATAATATAAGATCTACCCCCATCTAATAGATCTGGAAAAAACATCCCATACTAAAAGGTAATGTCTTTTCCCCTTCCCTTACTTGAAAACAGTCTTATTAAAAGGTTACAGAGAAAGGGTTTATTGAAAGAACAAAATTGAGTAGTATCTTCATGCGCGTAATAAACATACAGCCTGCTTTCTTTTTAAGTGTATGTATTTTGAGAGAGAGCATGAGTGGGGGAGGGGCAGAGAGAGGGAGAGAGAGAATCCCAAGCAGGCTCCACGCTGCCAGCACAGATCCTGATGTGGGGCTCGATCTCACAAACTGTGAGATCGTGACGTGGTTGAAATCAAGAGTTGGATGCTTAACTGACTAAGCCACCCAAGAGCCCTCAGTCTCCTTTTTTTACATGCCGTATGAAGACAGAGTCTTGCCAGGGGCGCCTGGGTGGCTCAGTCGATTGAGCATCCGACTTCAGCTCAGGTCATGATCTCACAGTTTTTGAGTTGGAGCCTCGCGTCGGGTTCTGTGCTGACAACTCAGAGCCTGGAGCCTCTTTTGGATTGTGTCTCCCTCTCTCTGTGACCCTCCCTTGCTCACACTCTGTCTCTCTCTCTCAAAAATAAATAACCATTAAAAAAAAAAAAAAAGTCTTGCCAGACTCAATATATGTGCAGTGTCCTATAGACTATCTCCTCTTAGGGGACAAATGTGAAAGCCCCCCACCCTCCCAGCTTGGAATTCTTTGTGTCACTGGCTGACTTGAAATCCACCCAGGGCCCAACCCACTGATCTCTGGATAATTGCTGAAATGTTCTTCTGAATCCCCTTGACTTTGAAGCAGAAATGCCCCTCATCTCTTCCCAAGGCCACCTTAGCCCACGTCCCTCCTGAGGAGTCCCCTACGTGTCCCTGTGACCCTTTATACACAAAAGCAGTCAGTGTGAGCACTTTCCTGGAACAGTTGTAACACAGCATATAGTGAATCTTCCGGAACGCACCCTGGCTTGTGCAGGTGTAAGTGATTCCAAGTCATGGGGTCATAACATCTTCACATCAGAAAGGGTAGCATCCAATTCAAAACTTTCATGTTACACCTGAGGGAAATGAATCCTAGGGAGGTGAAGTGACTCACCCAAGGTCACGCTTCTCTTCTTGATGGCATTGTGAACAAATGCAGAAACTCAGTAAGCAAACTCATGCCTATTACCTAACAGCTCTTGTCATATTAGAAAATGATAGAAAGGCACAAATTTTTTTTCTAGCGTAGGCTTCACATGAACTCATATGAGCTCTATCCTTAATAATCTGTAAGCCCATAAGCCTTTATTTTATGAATGGTAAGGTTTTGTTAAGAAAGGAAATTCTCCCCACTTTGGGCTCTGTGCTAACAGCACGGAGCCTGCCTGGGAGTCTCTCTCTCTTCTCTCTCTGCCCCCTCCCCCCCCCCCCGACTTGTGCTCTCTCTCTCTCTCTCTCTCTCTCTCTCTCTCTCAAAATAAATAAACATTTTTAAAAAAAGAGTTTTTAACGTTTATTTGTTTTTGAGACAGAGAGGGACAGAGCATGAACGAGGGAGGGTCAGAGAGAGGGAGACACAGAATCTGAAACGGGCTCCAGGCTCCAAGCTGTCAGCACAGAGCCCGACGCAGGGCTCGAACTCACGGACCGTGAGATCATGACCTGAGCCGAAGTCGGCCGTTTAACCGACTGAGCCACCCAGGCGCCCCAAAAAAGAGTGTTTAAAAACAGAAAGGAAATTCTCAGTTTCCCCACATTTTTGGCCCACATCGGCCCACAGTACCGAAAAGAGTCTTTGCATTCATATTCTGGCCTCCCTCCACTTCCTAGCCCTCTCCACGAGAAGCTGCTGTCTCCCTGATTGCTCAGAGCCTGATGGTCATGAGACCGCGCGGCGCCAGGGGCTGTGTGACTGTGCCTCCAACAGGAAAGATACTACGCTTTCTTTTTCTACCTCCTGCACTGACAACAGGCTCAGCTCCGGCCTTCTGCACTCCCCGGCACTCAACAGTTAGAAAGCAATGGCCTCATCTGCCACCCGAGAAAACGCCCATCCATCTCCTCCTCTCTTCTCCCACTGGGCGGCCTGACTTGGGCCACCAACTTGGCCTTCAGCATAACCCCCCTCTGGGCAACACTGACAATAAATGTGTCCCTGGCTAACGTCTAGCTCCTTTTCTCCTGGTGTGCTTTGCGTCGGCCTGTCTTTGGTCCACAATTCAAAGATCCTTCTTTAGGCTGGGGTCTGCGGGCTGAGAATAAGTAGAGATGCAGCGAGAAGGAGGCAGAAGGGGGACACTTCAGCTCAAGTTGAAGGCATGTGGCCTGCCCAGCTGGGTTCCAAGAGAGAAGCCCGGCACAGAGGGTGATGGGGGAACACCGGCTGGTCCTGGGGCTTTGCCAAGCTGTATTCCTACTGCTGATGCCGGTGTTGTGTTTCCCACGTGGTCCTTGTTCTTTTTATGTACGGATTCCCTAGAAGGAACCCCAAAAGGAAGGGGAGTGAGTGGGAGGGTTCAAGGACCAGCTTCTACTCCAAACCCACTGAACAAGTGCTTAAGTCCATAACATCACAGAATAAGAAAGATCCGGGTCTTTATCTAGCAAGAAACATAACCTGGCTCCTGAAGGAAGCTTCCTGAAGGAAGGCCATCAGCAGGATGCCCCTGCCCCAAGATGTCTCTGCTCTTTGTTTCCGGGAGCCATTGAAGAAAGTTATGGAGATGGATGCCCTTGTTCCCATGCGGTTCACTTCTGGTCCTTTCCTCCAACAGAAATTCTCAATGGCTCAAGCTCACCGGTCATTTTACCAGAAGGACAAAGTGCCTGGTCATGCCTGCCTCGGGCCTCGGGCAAGTCTGCCTCCAAAGGGAAAGAGAAGAACCATCATTGAGAGGCAACACTGAGCAGCTCACCTGGATGAGGTCCTACCACATCCTACCCCCGGTGATCCTACCCCCGGTGGTAGGTCCTACTCCCGGTGATCAAATCTTCTAGTCCCAGTTCATGATGGGACTAGTCCCAGTTCTAGTCCCAAGTGCATGATGATGTTTTTCTAGACAGAGAACCATGAATAGAAGTGATAGTTGTAAAGATAAAAAACGGGGAGTCCTTGGAAGACTTCTCCAATGGACCAGAGCCACGGCACTGAACTGAACTGAACTGACTAGCTCGCTCTTTCAGCGAAGGGACCGGATGGCCAGTGCGATCTTCAGAGCAATAGACTGAAGTGGGAAGAGGGCCAGACTGTCAGGAAACCCAGGTGCTAGTCTTGTTGACCTGTGACCTGGTTGTGAAACCTGGGGGCACCACAGCCCCTCTGATACATGTGATACATGCTTTTTTTTCTCATCTAGAAAAACATGCTTTTTTTTCATCTAGAAAACAAAAGAGACGAATAACGTGACTGATGGGTCTCTTCCAGCTCTAGGAAATGCCCCCTCATCCGAGAGCTTAAGAGGAGAACGCCTATTTCTCTAACCGTGAAACATAAACCAAGAAGTGGCACAATTTACACTTGGTTTTTAAAACAACCAAACTCAATAAAAATAGTTTGTCAGAAAAGATTGAAATTCAATCCGTTAAAATAATTGCTTCCCGTATCCCAAATTCAAAATAGATTGTTTCAGTCCATTATGAGTGATTTTAAGAACTCTCACATTAACGACAATTTGGCCCTTTTCCCTGAAAAAAGTCCTGGTGGCTCATATTTCTGGTTCTGTAAAAGCAATTAACATTTCTCTCAGTGGGAACATGAGCAACAACTCGGAGCCATAAGTAACCAAGGAGTCCGTTTCCATTTCCAAGAGTGCAAAGAACAGAAACCCAAGGGTTTAGGCAGAAGCCGGAAAACAGCAGAGCTGTTGATGGTGTTTTGGAAATTCCAATTTCATTTTCAAGTGCAGGATGTGCCCAGAAGCAGGACTCAACGCAACAACCTACAACAGATGTCCTTAATTATTTCCTTCCCAGGCTCCTTCAACTGTTAGCACCCTGGAGACTTGGTCCATAAAACTGGCCGGAAATCTCTCCAAATCACTTTCTAATCATACACTTTAAACGTAGGCAGAAGTTACACCGTGATGTGACTCCCGTAAATCATGAGTCAACAGAGTGAGGCTCTGACCTCCGAAATCCTCAAGAACCAATGGGATTTCTGCAGGCAGCAGTGAAACCAAAATTTTGTTGCCCTTGAAATCGAAATGTCAAGGTTCTCTCTGCTCCCCTTGTTCTTTGTCCCGAGATGGAATACTCACTGCCTTCTAAGCTCTGGGACAGCCCAAACGTAAAACGGTGGGCCTTATCGCTGCCCCTATGGCAGACGTACTCGCCAGACTCTGTGTCCCAGTTTCCAGTCTGGAAAACTGGATATCCTGACGACTGGACCTCCTCGCGTGCCCTCCGTGCCTTTGCCATGCTCTTTCTTTCTCTTACTCCTTTATCCAGGCTGGTACCAATCAAAGGGCCTTGGCCTTTCTTCCAATAAAATTTACAACGCCCAGCCCCCCACACTGGTTTTGGCGAAGAGATCCCCTGAATACTAATCAGTAACACTCAACAACAGTAAGAATTTATTTTGTCTCCAGGAGCCATTCTGAGATGTCTGTCACCGGTATAGCAGCAAACACCTCACAGAGACGTACAGAAGTGCCTTGCATAGCACCGTCCACCACTGCAGGGTAGGGAGAGGGGCAGGAGGCTGGGACACGGGGCTGCAAGATGAAGAAGGGTCAAAGAGAACAGAGTGTGCACTTTATGTTGGACAAAAGGAATTTTTAAGACCTTTTTAAGTTTTTATAAAACATCACCTTACGAACAAGATCGCCAGCGGGAGAGAAAATTTGGCCACGGTCGGTGCTGGGGCTGTACTTGCCCAAGCCGAACAAGAAATTCACCTGGAGGGAACCCAGGGCCCCCCTCAGGCAGGTGGGGAGTGCCGGACCCCTGCAGGCAGCCGTCTGAGCGAGCATCACTACGACCTCGTCCTCAGAAGCCAAAGAGGCAGCTGTGCAGGTGCAATTTTCCCACCCCGAACGCGGCGCAAACGGTCCCTTGACCTCCGCTTCAGGACTTCCCTCCTTCCCTGCAGCCCCCAGCAGACCGGCTCTTCCTGCAAGTGCTCAGGGCAAGGCCGGAGGTAATTACTGGAAGGGCAGACGCGTCTCCCTTCCTGACTAACCCCGGCAACATTCTCCCACTGCTGAGCAGCAGTCAGCGGCGGGCGTAACAGAGACACCGAGACGGATTCTCTTTCTATAAATAAACCCAGAAATCTGTTCTGGGACTCCAAAGTCATAAAGGTGCGATCCACACACCAGGCTCCCTTTTATTCACCAAGAAAACCTCGGCATTATGAAAGAATTATTCCGCACTCGAACAGAAGATTTTTCCCCTTGGAGGCCCTTGTAAATGTAAGTTAATGTTAAGACTGGAACAGCGCAGGAAGGTGTACCCTAGTCTAGGGCCATGGAACAAGAGGAACTTTCTAGGCCTTTTTAATTTTCCCAAACAAAGTGTTTGGTCCTTGATTATTAGCATATTAGCACCTTGATTATTTTAAAACTTGATGTAGAGTCCTCTGGTATCTGCCCTACTTACATCTGATACATCTAACTCCATCTGTAGTTTTAAATCTGAAACTAACGCAGCTTACGGTTTTGGTGACGTCACAACTGTCAGGTAGGTGGCTTATCTCATACGATGGACAAAACTACCCGATGGTAGTGGTGGTCGAGTGGGTGCCACGGAGTCTCCATCCTGATCAACATCAGCTTGGGCTTTGTTCTTGACAGTGAATGCTAGATCCTGAGAGCCTTTTGTAGCCCCACCCACCTTTTTTTTTTTTAATTCTTTCTTCTTCCTTTTTTTTTTTTTTTACATTTTATTTTTAAAATACAAATTTTGGGAGGGCGCCTGAGTGGCTCAGTTGGTCGAGAGTCCAGCTTCGGCTCAGGCCGTGATCTCACGCCGTGAGTTCAAGCCCCACATCAGGCTCTGTGCTGACAGCTGGGAGCCTGGAACCTGCTTCAGATTCTGGGTCTCCCTCTCTCTCTGCTCCTCACCCATTCACGCTCTGTCTCTCTCTCTCTCAAAAATAAATAAACATCAAAAAATACTTTAAAAAATAAATAAAATAAAATACAAATTTTTTAATCTTTAAAAATGTTTATTTTTCCTTATACATAGAAGAGACATTTATGATTAAATGCACAAGTGTGTCCTATCAGGCACGTTAGGTTTTTCATTTTGTTTTGCAACCCTGTTCCCGTTCTCCCTATGGCTTCACTCACATCATGGCCTCTTTCCCCCCGCCCCCACCGAACAGGAATCTCTTGGTAACTACCCAACACGTGTGCTTCCCTCAGCTCATATAATAATATACAGACACCCACATATATGTATATAACCATATACCTAGAGAAGGGCTATGGAATCGTTTGTTTTACAGAAATAATTCTATTGTTTTTTAAAAACAAAATTTTTTTAACGTTTATTTATTTTTGAGACAGAGAGAGACAGAGCATGAACGGGGGAGGGTCAGAGAGAGAGGAAGACACAGAATCCGAAACAGGCTCCAGGCTCTGAGCCATCAGCCCAGAGCCCGACACGGGGCTTGAACTCACGCACCGCGAGATCATGACCTGAGCCGAAGTCCGACGCTTAACCGACTGAGCCACCCGGCGCCCAGAAATAATTCTATTGTAAACACGTGTTTTCATCTTGCTTTTCTCCTTATTGGAAATCCCTCCGAGCCAGGCAATGAGGTTATAGGTTTATTTGTTTTGTTTTCACTTTTAGTTTCGTAATGCCTGCATAAGATATGGTATGGATGAAGACACAGTAATTGATAAAACCACTCCCCTCCCTATAAACAGTCACTTTGTTTTCCATGTGTAAACCTGCACTAGTCAGGGTTCTCCAAAGAAACAGTGTCAATAGCCTGCATACACAGAGCGAGGAAGAGATTTATTACAGACGCAGGCTTATGTGTTACAGAGGCTAAGAAGTCCCAAGTTCTGCAGTCAGAAAGTTGAAGGCCCAGGAGAGCCAACAGCATAGTTCCAGTTCAAGTCTGAGGGCCTGAGAATCAGGAGAGCTTTGGTATAAGTTTTGTCCAAAAGCCAGCAGGATGGAGATTCAGGAAGAGATCATGTTTCAATTCAAGTCTGAAGGCAGGAAAAGGCCAATGTCTCAGTTCAAGGCAGTCAGGCAGGAGGAGTTGCCTCTTAACTCTCAAGAAGGTCAGCTTTTTCCTGCTGTTTAAGTCTTCAACTGATTAGATGCAGCCCACTCACATAGAAGACAGCAGTCAGCTTTACTCTCTCTACTGATTCAAATGTTAATCTCAGACAAAAATATTCTCACAGATAAACCCAGAAAAATGTTTGACCAAATATTTGGGCATCCTGTGGCCCACTAAAGCTGATAAACCAAATTAACCATCATAAGCACTTTACATAGTAGTGTTTTCTTTTTTGAATAGGATTAGTCCCAGTACCAGGATTGCTGAACAGAAAGGAATGTGTAGGATTAATTTTAATGGTTTTAACAGTTTTCTTTCCACAAACGCTATAAAAATTTACATTTTGCCAGCACTGTATTAGAGGACTCATTCCCCTCTGGCAATGTATGTTATTGCTTTTTAAAATGTGGCCATTTTATATCTAACCGTTACTTAAAATTAGATTCCCTGAACACCAGTGACTCTTAATATCTTCTCGTGAAGTTTTGGCCATTTGAAGTTGCTCTTCTGCCGATAGTTTCTGCAAATCATTTGCCCGTTTTCTACTGGGTACTTTGTCCCTCCTTCACCATTTGCAAGAACTGTTTGCATATTATTAGATGTATGACTCTTAATCCTGTTTTTTAATTGAAATTTTTTCTATAACTATCGTGTTATAGAAAGCGACATACAGTGATCCAATTTTCTTTCCTCCAGATGGGGAACCAGGAATCCTAAGACTGTATGATTAAATTCAGCCTTTTCCCGTTTTTCCTTGTTTGTTTGTATGTGTAGGAAACTCTGATAGCCATTTTTATTATAATGTTCCTTGTTTCCATTTTATTAAGATGTAATCGACATACGACACTGCATAAGTTTAAGGCAAGCCACCCAGTGATCTGACTTCCATGTCAGTAAGTTTGGCAAACATCGATCATCTCATATAGATATAAAAAAATTTTTCTTCTTATGATGAGAACTCTTAGGATTTACTCTCTTAACAATTTTCATAGATACCATATAGCAGCACTAAGTGTAGTCAGTAAAAAAGGTAAAAAGGGAAAGAAAGAAAGAAAGAAAGAAAGAAAGAAAGAAAGAAAGAAAGAAAGAAAGAAAGAAAGAAAGAAAAGAAAGAAAGAAAGAAAGAAAGAAAGAAAGAAAGAAAGAAAGAAAGAAAGAAAGAAAAAAACAGAAAAAGAAAAAGGTAAAAATTTTGCTGTTTAAGTAAAATGCCTCTTCTGGAATGGACCAACTTCTCAAATAAATCAAGCTTATTTCTGGATTATCTATTCTGTTCCACTAATCTTTTTATCTACACTATTCCAGTAATAAATTGATAAAACTTCATTTTCTTAAAAATGGGTGACAATATCTGCTGAGGGAAAACTTTCCTTCATTTTTCTCTCACATATTTTTCTTAGCTAGTCTAAAAAATGTTCTTCTTTCATATAAACTATAAGATTATTTTCCCTAATTCCCAAGACAAAAACTCCCTATTGGGATACTGAAAGGAACTCCTAAAATATTTAAATTACCCTTTCTCTATTAAATTTTTTCCTCTGAAAAAAGGAAGGCTTCCTGAATGTGCTGAGATTATGTGTTCCTCAATAAGTTTTTGGAGTTTTCTTGACATAGGTTCTGAGTCTTTCTTAACATAATTACTTATAAATATGTCATAGTATTTAAAGCTATTAAAGATTCATTTTTCCATCTCCATTCTGACTCCTTACTTGCAGGAAAAAGTCAAGTTTGGGTATCTGAGAACAGATGTTATTCTAGCTACCTTACACATTCTCATTAACCTGACTCATTTTTAAATTTTATTTATTTAATATTTATTTTTGAGAGAGAGGGAGAGAGACACACAGAACACAAGTGGGGAAGGGGCAAAGACACACACACACACACACACACACACACACACACACAATCTGAAGCAGGCTCCAGACTCTGAGCTGTCAGCACAGATCCCGACGTGGGGCTCAAACCCACGAACCATGAGATCATGACGTGAGCCAAAGTCAGACGATTAACAGACTAAACCACCCAGGCACCCCACTGAGTCGTTTTTTTTTAATACCTGAAAGTGAAGTTTGAGACTCTGAAGGGCTTTAAACAACCATGTCACCAGTAAAAAGAAATTGTTTGGGTAGCAGTTATTTCTTTTCTTGGCTTATCTCCTTCACCAGAAACTGCAACACAATATGGCAGAACGATCGTTGAAATATTCTGTTTTAGCTCCAGATCCTAACAGAAGTAAATTAAGTGTTTTGCCGCTTAGGATAAATATTTGCTGGTGGCTTTTGGTGAGTGGTCTTTATCGTATTTAGGTTATTTACTTTTATTATGTATTACTTGGCTTTCTTTCATAAGAATTTTATAAGATGCATTTTCAAGATCCATTCCTGTAATCCTATGATTTTTCTCTTTGAACTCTCTGATGGAATCAATGCTGGTGATAAACATACCCTATTTCCATCTATTCTGGCATTCCTTGAAGAAATCTTACTAGGTCACAGTATAATACGACTTTAAAACTTCACTCGGTTCTTCTTGCTGTTTATTTTCTATTTTGGATCAATACTCACAAGTTAGATTGGTTGGTACTTTTAAATTTCCAGCTATACCTTCTTTATTAGAGTTCAGGATTAGAATTAGGTTGGCTTTATTAAGTGAATTCGACTTTTTCATTTTTTTTTTTTTCCGGAAGAGTTTCAACAACGCTGCAACCATCTTTCTTTGGCTATTGGATAAATCGGAGGCCTCAGCCCATCTAGTCTTGGGGCCTGTTTTCATGGGGAATTTTCCCTGAGTCGTGCTGTCTTCCCTGCAGTCAGAATGCTCCTTACAGAAGCTACTGGTCCCCGGGCCGGAGACTGCTGTGTCTTTCAGGATCTACGGGCAGAAAGAGCAAGGTTCTTTCCTTGGCCTTTCTTTCCGCTTCATCTTCCGGGTGGATCCGTGTGCTGTTTGCTTGGGTCCTTTTCAAGTGTTTTGCTGAGACAGTGAAGGTGAGTGAAACACTCAAGTATTAACCACCTTCTTCAGATCAATTTTTTTTTTTTTTTTTTTTTTTTCTGCCTTAACAGGCGAACGAGATCTTGGCTGGGAAGAGGATTCTTGGGTCGTACATGTTCTGCAGACTTTGCTCCAGGATCCTCTAGCGTCTGGGTGGGAAACCTGAGGCCAATCTCGCTCTTTTTCCCTCATAAGTGACATTCTCTTCCTGTCTAAAACTTACAAGATTTTCTCTTTATTCTCAGAGCTCAGGAATTTTTACCAGAATACATTGGGTCTCACTTTTCTCATTAATCTGACCCGGAACTTGGCTCGTCCCTTCAATACAAAGAGTCAGGTCTTTCCAGAAAATTCTCTTCTATTGTATGTCTAATTATTGCCTCTTCTTCAGCTGTTCCTTACATTCGTCTGCAAACCCTTTTACTGGCAGGTTAAACCTTCTGCTTCTCTCCTCCCAGTTGGCTTTCTTTCTTTCCCTTTTGATTTTCCCGTTGACATTTTGCTCCTTTTGCTTCGGGCTTCCGAGTCATCAATGTGGGTCTTGATGGTGACCATTAACTCTTTGAGCTACAGCTACCGGAGTGACAAGCGAGGATGTTTTCCACTAGAAATTCTTTGGGCATAGCACTGAAATCTCTAGGTTCTGTTATTACATTCCCACCTACCCCCTCCAGCGCCTCTGTTTTGCTGAGGCTGTGTTCTGCTCATTGTGACCCCCCATTTCCTCTCGAGCTGCTGGGATGTCTTGTCTGCATGTTCTTTTTCTCTGCTGAGTCAGTGGGGTCGGGTCTGGCTGTGGACAGGAAGGGGTCCTTCCTCCGAGACCAGCCGTACAAATGCAGGTCCTGCGGAGACCACAGGAGAAGAGTGCCCAGCACCCTGTCAACCTCCGAAGACAGAGGCCCTAGGCCGCCTCTCTGTCTCTTTTTCACTTTTTGAGGCACCAAGAGAAGCATCCACCAGGCTGATGTCACCCATCTTCCTTAAGGTACTGAGATCTTTCGGGGCCAAGGAACCTGGCGAGATCGACTACTTTCCACGCTCTGCAGAATTCTCCTGGTTGTTCCAGAACTCTTGGCAAAACCTGCGTCTAATTCTGAGGTAAAATTCCTGCCAGGGCTCTCTTCCACACAGCCTCCTGCCCCACCTGAGCCCAGTGCTAAAGTCTCCAGCCCCACCGAACCCAGCACTCGTTCACTCCATTCAGTCCCAGACGTGCAGATAAATTGGAATTTGGAGTTTCATAGAAGTAACCAACTCAGGTTAATAAAACACAAAATCCTAAAAAAAAAAAAAAAAAAAAAAAAAAAAAAAAAAAGAGTACTTCATCCGTCTCTCTCCCTCACCTCAGCCTCAGCCTGGGTCCAGAAAGAAAATCACATGAGTACCTGCAACACGGGCCTGCTGGGGAAAAGAGGAGCGATCCGACTTCAGAAACACTTCAACTGGTATCTTGCGCTATCTTCCTTCATTTCTGCAAGGCCGAGCCCTGACTCTGTGGAGGCCCACAGCACGCGGGTCACTTCCTGGGCTCGCCACTGCGTTCATTAAATATCGGAAACCGGGCGCAGAGGTAGATTCCAAGGAGAGGAATCTTTCCTCCCCTTCCCTCCCGCCTAGGTCCCATTTAACTGAGCTATGAAGCCAAGAAAACTAAATATGACAAAACAATGATCCTTGGGGGAGCACCAACGGAGGAAATGAAGAAAAATATCTGGGCTCACGTCCTAATAAGGCGGAGCGACTGAGAAGGTTGAGAATTAATGCAAACCCCCTCTCTGAGGAGCCTAAAGACCATTCAACTTCTCCGTTCCCTTTTTACCAACAACCGCAGTGTGTTTGCGGGGCTTGAAGTGGCTCCTGAGTCAGCCGGGCTCCCTGCTCGTTGAGCACACGGGAAAACCACACGGGGTTCAAGGGTCCACGGGGATCTCTGGCGGGGAGCGGGCTGCGAAAGGGGAGCCCATGTGTCCATCAGGACCGGGAGCTGGGCTGCGGGAGGAGGAGAACTCTGGACTAAGGAGGCTGCCGGAGCGTCCTCACCCGAAGGTGGAGGCCGAAATGCCTGCCTCGCAGGGCTGTGTGCAAGGTAAAGCGAGGTAAAGAGCCCTGCAGAAGCGAGGTGAGAGAGTGGCATCCCAGAGGCTTTGATGGCCTCACTTTCCGGGTCCACACTGTGCTCATCCAAGCCTGGCAAGTTTCAGAAAACACATTTCTTCACACCTCCATCTATTTTTATAGTCCCCATTAGCAAAAAAGAGGCATCAGAGTGAGTAAGCCAGTGTTACTATTAACAGTCTCTCATTGATTTATGACAGCACCAACAGAGGCAGCATCTTAGGGGGGTAGTTAGCTGGATACATTAATACGTAAGTAATAAATCAATCCCAACTCTTAAAAAAAAAAAAAGACAAGAATAAGAGATCTGAAGTTAGTTCCAGTATTTAGGAAAGCATAGCTTTTGGTTATTTGTTTTTCCTGACAAGGGCCTTCTCTCTGGTTCTTTTAGCGTAGACGAGATTTTTCTTCACCAGAGCACTTGCCGACCGTGGGAGGTGTCGGCTTTGACTTTTTGCCCTCCCACTGATAACAGAGGAAAAGAGTCTCATCTCCAAAAGACAAAAGGCAGCTGAGCAATTTTGGAATCATCACTAATCCCATACAATAGCACCCGAGGGTGGTGGTTCAGAGACAGGCTTCTTTCTAGAACCAGAGACACTTGGGTTCTGACCACATTCCTCCACTTGGTCACTCAAACTAGCTCCTCAAATAGTCTCTTCAATCGCTTCTAGCTTCAGATTCCTTGGCTTTAGAACATGAGGATATTCTACAAGTCATCAATGACGACCAAGCTGAGTTAAGTAAGATAATTCTTAAAAATTATTGTGCCTGGCAACAGCAAATCATCGGTAATGTAACATTAGGTTTTGTTAATAAAACACCATTTACTCTATACTAAAATGCCTACCTTGGGGCGCCTGGGTGGCTCAGTGGGTTAAGCCTCCGATTCTTGATTTCTGCTCAGGTCATCAAACCCCATGTTGGGATTCTCTCTCTCCTTCTCTCTCTGCCCCTCCTCTGCTCTCTCTCTCTCTCTCTCTCTCAAAATAAATAAATAACATCTAAAAATAAATAAAATAAAATGCCTACCTTTTCTTCAAAAATTTTAAAACATGAAATGCTAAAGCAACCAAAGCGGGGGTTGGGACTCAGGTGAGGGATGGCCATATCTGACTGCTGGTCAGAATTTTGCAATGAGTCTAAAATGTAGATGCCTCAGCCCCGGTGAATCAGAACCTCACTGGGAGGTGGAGGAGGTCCTGGCCGGAAGCTTTATCTGTTAAAAGTATTGCAGTTCATCTTGATGAGCCGTTGTGCACGGGAACGACTAGCTCAGATAATTAGGACCTCGGAAAAACTACTCCCATTATATCAAAAGTAAAAGCTAAAATAAATTCATCTTAATTTCATTTCAAATTGTGTCTCTGGGTTTCCTTTAAAAAGAAACTGTTGGAGAGGGGCACCTGGGTGGCTCAGTCGGTTAATCGTGCGACTTCAGCTCAGGTCATGATCTCACAGTTCGTGGGTTCGAGCCCCACGTCGGGCTCTGTGCTGACAGCTCAGAGCCTGGAGCCTGCTTCAGATTCTGTGTCTCCCTCTCTCTCTCCCTCTGCCTCTTCCCTGCTCATGCTCTGTCTCTCTCTCAAAAATAAATAAACATTTAAAAAAAGAACTATTGTAGAGAATGCCTCGTATGTGTGCATAAATGTGATAAAATAAATATAGACATGTAAGGAAACAATCTTCACAGAAGGAAAACACCCATGGAAGCCAGCAAAGTTACACACTGCCATAAAGCAGCTTCATAAAACAGACACATTGTGTGATGGAGAAATGAACCAAATCATCCTTTAGTTCTTATGTTGTACTTGGTTAAAATGCAGTAAAGAGTCCTGGGAGCTGTTGCAAATTGTCCTCTGATGATGTGGCCCAGTGAAGCCTTCATTAGCTTGTGTGACGTCTAAAGGATGGGTGGTATAGGGGCGCCTGGGTGGCTCAGTCCGTTACCTGGCCTGACTTCGGCTCAGGTCACGATCTCGCAGTCCGTGAGTTCGAGCCCCGCGTCGGGCTCTGTGCTGACAGCTCAGAGCCTGGAGCCTGCTTCGGATTCTGTGTCTCCCTCTCTCTCAGCCCCTCCCCTCCTCATGCTCTCTTTC
Organism: Puma concolor; assembly: GCF_028749965.1. Lineage (NCBI taxonomy): Eukaryota > Metazoa > Chordata > Mammalia > Carnivora > Felidae > Puma > Puma concolor. Next base: position 109,343,579 of record NC_141676.1, read on the forward strand.
TCTCTCCCACAAAAAAGAAATAAACATTAAAAAAGGAGAAGAATGAGTGGTATATATGGGCAGGTGCATATGGACCCAGACTTCCTTCATAATGTTCCCTTAACGCTGGTCCTCTCCAGCACATACTGCCCACCAGCGGCCCAACGCAAAAACCTGGGAACACCATTTACTCCTTTTTTCTCCTCACCTGCCTCAGCCAAACAGTGATTAGAGTGCACTGTCTAGCCTACCTTCTAGCCATCTTTCCTGTGGTCCTCCCGCATGATCGCTGACCTAAGAGAGAGCCTTACATTTTTCCATCCCAGTTATCCCGCAGCCCTTGTCACACAGGGCTCCACTCAGGGCCAGGGCCCTGACAGGGAAAGACACGAAAGTGCGTGAATACCAAGGCTGGACAAGGCATAGATGGGACAGATGGGGACAGAGGCCTTGGGGCCTGATTTGACACCCCACAGAGAAGTCTAACATAGAGCATACCAGTCTCTCTGTACCTTTTTAGTGGACAAGTCATGAAAAGGGAGGGTCACCATCCTTAGGGTCAAGGCTTTGAACCAGAGGCCCCCCAAATTATTTCTCCCAGAAGAGAGAAAATGTGCTATAGGTTAGTATAGTACAGTAGGCGAGATCTAGGTAAGAGTAGGCGTAGGTTTGAACCCCACTGCTGCTGTGTCATCTACTTTTTATTATTTTTTGAAAGTTTTTTTAATTTTTGAGCAAGAGAGAGAGGAGAGAGAGTGCATGCACGCACACGCAGGAGAGGTGTACAGAGAGAGGATCCCAAGCAGGCTCCACACCGAACTCACAGGGCCCGATGTGGAGCTGGACCTCACGAACACGAGATCATGACCTGAGCCAAAGTCGGCTGCTTCACCGACTGAGCCACCCAGGTGCCCCACTGCTATGTCGTCTTAAGTAAGTTATTTAATCTCCCTGGGGCGCCTGGCTGACACAGTGGTAGAGCGTGCGACTTGGAGCTCAGGGTTGTGGGTTCGGGCCCCATGTTGGGTGTAGAGATTACTTTAAAAAATAAGTTATATAATCTCTCTGAACCCCGGTTTCTATATCTTAAAATGGAAAGAATAATGCTCATTCCAAAGGCTACTCTGAGAATTAGAGATATCTAAAATTACCTCACTCATGGTAATCTCTCTGCAAATTCTGGCTGATACTCTGCTCACTAACTGGGCGAGTACGCATACATGTCTGTGTATTAGAAGGAAGCTGGAAAGGTATATTCCAAAGAGAACTATTCTTTAGGTTTATATCATCAGTTTTGATTTTCGATATTTTATCAATTTCACCTCAGCTTAAAAATCTCAGATTCTCCATGTGTTCCTTTTGACACATGTCAGGTGTGTCTGAATCCAGTGCCATTTTGGTGGCAGTGGGGCATGGGAAGGGAGTGGAAAATAGAAGAGATGAGTGGGGAAATATGTTAAAAAAAATGAAAGATGTTTGAAGCCTCATTACAACCAAACAGATAAACATCAGTGACTTTGGCCAAAGGAAAATGAGTGTGCACGTTCAAACACAAGATGCCATCATGTTCACCTACACAGTCTACCCAGAATCAGGACGGCCAGCCAGCAGCATGGGAGTGGAGTACCATCTTAACTAATCTGTATTCCAATAAATAAAGCTAGCTGCTATACCACCAACCCAAAATCCCAGTGGCATAATACAACGATCGTTTGTTTCTTCCTTACATCGTAATTTCATGAGACAGGGACCACGTGGTCATGCAGGGACCCAGACTCCTTCCATCTGGTGACTCTGCCCTCATTTAAATCCTCAGAGTCGCCCCCAGTCCACTGTGAACAGGGAGAGAGAACAAGGATCAAAAGTGGTAGGTTTTTATGGCCCACATCACTTCCACTCACATTCCATTGGCTTGAACTCAGTTATGGGTCCCCCACCCCAACCAACCTACCCACCTACCTAACAGCAATAAAGGTTGGGATATATAGTCCATCCAAGGTCCAGAAAGAAGAGAGAACACACAAACAAACTGAACAACCTACAAGAAATGGAAAAATTCTTAGAAGCAACTTACTAAGACTGACTCAGGAAGGAATAGAAAAGTCTGAATACAGCAATCATTAGTAAGGATATTGAGTCAGTAATCAAAAATCTCCCAATGAAGAAATCCCAGGACCAGAGAGCTTCACTGGTAAATTTTACCAAACATTTGAAGAACAACTAATATCAATACCTCTCAAACTCTTATAAAAATCAAAGAGGAAACACTCCCAAACTCATTTTACAAGGTCAGCATTACCCTGATACCGAAGCCAGAAAAGAACACTAATAAAAAGAAAACTATAGGACAATGTCCCTGATAAATATAGATATAAAAATTCTCAGTAAAATACTAGCAAACTGAATTCAGCAGCACATTAAAAGGATCATTCACTATGATCAACTGGGATTTATCCCTGGGATGCAAGGATGGTTTGAGATACACAAATTAATGCAATATATCACATCAATAGAATGAAGAAAATCATGTGATCATCTCAATAGACGCAGAAAAAAATATGTGACAAAACTGATCGTCCACTCATGATAGAAAAAAAACTCTCGCAAATTAGGCATAGAAAGAACATATCTCAACATAATAAAGGCTATTTACAAGCCCGTAGCTAATATAATACTCAATGGTGAAAAACTGAAAGCTTATCTCTAAGATGAGGACTAAAACAAGGGTGCCCACTTACTACTTCTTTTCACGTAGTACTTGAAGTCTTAGCTAGAGCAATGGGGCAAGAAAAAGAAATAAAAGGTACCAGAACGGGAAAGAAAGAAGCAAGCGTGTCTCTATTTGCAGATGACATCATTTTATATATAGAAAATGTGGAAGACTCAGCCAAATTGTTGGATCTAATTAATGAATTCAGTAAAATTACAGGACGCAAAATTAACATATGAAAAATCAGTAGTATTTCCACACACTAACGATACACTTTCTGCAAAAGAAATTTAAAAAAATTGATCTTGGGGTGCCTGGGTGGCTCAGTCGGTTAGGTGTCCAACTTCGGCTCAGGTCATGATCTTGCAGTTTGTGACTTTGAGCCCCGCATTGCGCTCTGTGCTGACAGCTCAGGGCCTGGGCCCTGCTTCGGATTCTGTGTCTGCCCCTCCCAAGCCCATGCTCTGTCTCTCTCTCTCAATAATAAATTAACGTTAAGAAAAAAAAAAATTTTAATTGATCTTATTTACAACAGCATCAAAAACAATGAAATATTTAGGAATAAGTTTAACCAAACCAGTGAAAGAAAGATCTCTACTCTGAAAACTAAAATTAATTAGAGAAAATTAATGAAGAAGACACAAATAAATGGCAAAGTATTCCATGTTCATGGATTGTTATTGTTGAAATGTCAATACTACCAAAAGCCATCCATAGATTCAATGGCATGCTTATCAAGATTCCACTAGTATTTTTTAAAGAAGTAGCAAAATGCTCCTAAAATTTGTATGGAACTACAAAAAACCCTAAATACCCAAAGAAATGTTGAGAAAGAAAAATAAAACAGGAGGCATCACACCCTCTAATTTCAAGCTACAGTAATCAAAACAATATTGTACTGACATAAAAACAGACAGACCAATGCAACAGAATCAAGAGCCCAGAAATAAACCCAAGCGTGTGTAGTTAACTAATATTTGACAAGGGAACCAAGAATTCTTAATGGAGAAAAGACAGTATCTTCAGTAAATGGTGCTGGGATCACTGAATGTGTGTATACGTAAAAGAATGAAACTGAAGCCATATCTTACACCACCCACAAAAATTTACTCAAAATGGATTGAAGACTTAAATGTAAGACCTGAGACCATAAAACTCCTAGAAGAAATCGTAAGAATAAAGTTCCAGGGCACCTGGGTGGCTCAGTCATTAAGCCTCTGACATCGGCTCAGGTCATGATCTTCAAATTCATTGGTTTGAGCCCTGCATCAGGCTCTGTGCTGACAGAGCTTGGAGCCTGCTTCAGATTCTGTGTCTCCATCTCCCTCTGCCCGTTCCCCGCTTACACTCTGTCTCTGTCTCTCTCTCAAAAATAAATAAACATTTAAAAAAATAAAAAAGAATAAAGTTCCTTGACATGGGCCTTGGGGATGATTTTTTTTGATAAGACACCAAAAGTGTAAGCAACAATATAAGAAATAAAAAAAGCAAAAGAAACCACAAAAGAAACTATCAACAAAGTAAAAAGACAACCTACAGAATGGAAAAAAAAAATTTGCAAACCATGTATTTGATAAAGGGCTAATATCTAAAATATATGAGGAACTCATAACAACTCAACAGCAAAAAACAAAAACCAATTTAAAAACTGAGCCAAGTACTTGAATAGACATTTTTCCAGAGAAGATGTACAAAAAGCCAACATGTACATGAAAAGATGCTCAACATCACTAGTCATTAGGGAAATGCAAATCAAAACAAGGAGATACCACTGCACGCCTTGTAAAATGTCCATCATGAGAAAGACAAGAGGTAACAAATACTGGCAAGGATGTCAAGAAGAAGCGACTCTTGTGCACTGTTGGTGGGGTTGAGCATTGGTACAACCACTCTGGAAAACAGTATGGAGGATCCTCAGAAAATTAAAAATCAAACTACTTACTATATGATCCAGAAGTTCCATTTCTGGCAATATATGCAAAGGTAATAAAGACACTAACTCAGAAAGACATCTCCACAACCATGTGGACAGCAGCATTATTCAAGACAGCCAACACATGGAAACAACCTAAGTGTCCATTAATGGGTGAATGGATAAGATGTGGTGTATATATGTATGCCACACATATACATACAATGGAATATTGTTCATCCTAAAAAATGAGGAAGTCCTACCATTCGCGACAACATGAATGGACCCTGAGGGAAATAAGTGAGACAGAGAAAGAGAACTATTCTATGATCTCACTTATATGTGGAATCTTAAAAACAACAGCAACAACCCTAGAAAAAGAGATCAGAACAGAAGTGGAGGGTGGGGGGAGGCAGGGGAGGGGAGCTGAAGGAAGAGGGTCAAAGGGTACAGACTTCCGGTTATAAGAGAAGTTAAGTACTGTGGACGTGATGTGTGACGTGATGGGGCAGCTAACTAATACTGCTGTTGTAGACGGGAAAGCTGTTGAGGGAGTAAATCCCAAAGTTCTCATCACAAGGGCAGAGGTGTTTTCTCTGTTTTCCTTCTACCTTTTCTTTATATTGTATCACTATGACATGATGGGTGTGAGCTGAACCTATTGCAATAATCAGTTCATGATACATAAATCAAACCACCATGCTGTATCCATTAATTTTTTTAAAAAAGTTATTATTTAACTTCCAGTATGTTAACATGCAGTGTAATATCAGTTTTAGGCATACAATATGGTGGTTCAACACTTCCATACAATGCCTGGTGCTCATCACAAGGGCTCTCCTTCATCCCCATCACCTGTTTCTCCCAACCCTAAACCCACCTCCCCTCTGTTGACCATAGGTATGTTCTCTGTAGTTCAGAGTTTATGTCTTGATTGGCTCCCCTTAAACTTCTACAGTGATGTATGTCCATTTTTTTCTCAATAAAATTGGAAAAAAAATTTATTTCCTTAATAAATCTGAAAGTATGATGTGAATAAAATATGTACATTAAGAAGAAAAAAGAAGCGTGCTTTGGGTGGCTCAGTTGGTTTAGCAGCTGACTTCAGCTCAGGTCATGATCTCGCAGTCCGTGAGTTCGAGCCCCACATTAGGCTCTGTCCTGACAGCTCAGAGCCTGGAGCCTGCTTTGGATTCTGTGTCTCTCTCCCTGCCCCTCCCCGCTCATTCTCTCTCTCTTTCTCTCTCTCTCTCTCTCTCTCTCTCTCTCCCTCAAAAATAAATAAAAATTTAAGAAAAAGAAGAGAAACCCCAAACACAGGTGAGGCTCATCAGTCTCTGGAATTTTTCTGAAGCAAATATCATAGAGAATTTACTCAACGTGTATTTTTCCCAAAGATGCGGAAGTCTATTTGTTTTTGAAGATCTCTTTTACTGCTTTCCAGATCCACTGATGAGTCCGGTCCTGGGCTCCCGGCCCTTCCTAAACTGCTCTGGCCCCACCCTGCCCGTCAGAAGTCACCCAGGCCTTCCTGCTCGGGGCCCCGCGGACAACCAGGTCAGGACATGCCTGAATTAGCAACAAGCTAGATTTCTGAGAAGGCATGTTTCCAGGCGGGGTCAGGGCCTGGCGGTTAGGCCCTGAGGGGAAAGGGGCAGCTCTGGAGAGGCCTCCACACCTCCCTCCTGGAGACCACCAGGCTCTCCTCCCCGATGGGACGCCACGTCCTCAGCATGGCCGCCGGCGCACCTGCTTCCCAGGCCCGTCCCGAAACGGCACTGTCTTAGCTAATCACCAAGGCAAGAGGGTAGGGAGGGCCAAGAGAGATGCCCCCTGAGAACTCCCCATGTCAAAAACAAGAACGGATTATTAAAATCTGGTTTTCTTCTCAGGTCCTGTGATAAGCAGCTTAACAGGGATTTGGTTTGCTTTTGTTAAATGTAATTCCCACAGCAACCTTCTGAAGCAGGTTCTGCTATAATTCCCGTCTTACAGAGGAGGAAACTGAGGCTCGGCAACGTCCAGTGGCTTGAGCAAGGTCTTCCAGCTAATAGCTGGGATTCGGGCAGGTCTATCTGTCTCCAAGCCCGACGACAGAGCCACTACAATATGCCCCTTGATGAACCTCTGATGGGCTTTGGTTCCCGTTTGCACTGAGCAGTGGGACAACCTGGGCCTGAGGGGCAACTCTCCTTAAGTAGGACACTGTCACCCACTACACCTGGGATGGCCTTCGTCGAGGTGGAGGAGGGGGTCAGGGAGGGGCTTCATGCAGTGACAGTCATTTGCTGCCACATCCTTCCAACTCCCTCCTTGCAGATCCACAGATGACGCTCTGCCTTCACATTTTGGTGATTCTCACCCTCTGCTGCCTAAACATGTAGGGGGCGGAGTAAACCTGATGACTGGCCCAACAATACACAGCCATCTCCCCTGCGCGGGCCACATCCCCCTTACACTCCCACTGTGGCCACACAGGTTTACACCTGCAAAGCATCCTCGGCCTGGGAGACCGAGGGGGCCAGGGCGTGGAGAACCTTCTCTGGCCCACTGTAACTCCGTGCAGTGGGATATGCCCTGATTTTACAGTGATGAGGAGGGAAGGGAGTCACACAAGTCCTGGAACAGCCCATTCAGCCCCAGGCTGCACGGATTATCCCTGAGACAACCAGAAGGTGGAGGAAGGGGGGTGGGGATTCGAGTCTGGTCCTCAGGGAGCCTGGGACCAAGCCCCCAGTGAGCAAATGCCTGGCCCGTGTTGCAAGTGCAGAAGCCTGACAAGTGCTTTGAGGTCAGAACAGAAACAGTTCTTTTCCTGGAGGCAGGTCATGGTGTCCCCATCTACCCAGTCTGAGCCGAGTGGGTAAGTGCTTCGGCATGACCTGGTTAGGACTCGAGATGAACACGCTCCATACACTTAGTACCCAATGCAGCGCTCAGTGCGGACAGATGCTTAGAAATTAGTTCTAAATGAGCATTTTACACATGACCTCTCTTCTCTCCCTGCAAGCCCGTGTTGAAGTAAAGGAGACAGTGATGATGGTAATACGCAGTGACCTTGCTATAGCACTATTTGTTCCATTGAGGAACAATGGATCCTGTCCAAAAAGACTTGGTCATGAAAATAGCTAAAAGGCACATTATGAGGTGGTCTCATCAAAAAGACAGTTGAGGGGCACCTGGGTGGCTCAGCTGGTTAAGCATTTGACTCTTGATTTCAGCTCAGGACACGATCTCAGGTTGTGAGATCAAGCCCTGCGTCTGGCTCTGCACTGACAGCGTGGAGCCTGCTTGGGATTCTCTCTCTCCCTCCCCCCACTCTCTCTCTCTTTCTGAAAAAATAAAGGGGGGGCATCTGGGTGGCCCAGTAGGTTAAATGTCCAACTTTGGCTCAGGTCATGATCTCACGGTTTGTGAGCTCGAGCCCCACATTGGGCTCTGTGCTGACAGCTCAGAGCCTGGAGCCTGCTTCGTTCTGTGTCTCCCTCTCGCTCTGCCCCTCCCCTGCTCACACTCTGTCTCTCTCTCTCAAAAATAAAAAATAAATAAAAATAAAAAAATAAAAATAAAAACATTAAAAAAAAAGATAGTTGACATACATGAATCTAAACAAGACAAGGAAACAAACAAAATGACTTGCTATACCTCCATCCCTCAGCAGTTAGAAGAGGCAGGCGATGCTGTGTAACCTTCCCATTGGTTTGTGCATTGGAAGAGGGACAAGAGAGAGAATCCTGTTTCCCTGGTTCACTTACGTAGCTAACTTTGGCCTCCAAAACATCCAGCGTGGCGGAGATATGGGGACCAGATGCACATCCCTACCTCCCGTGTAATGCTGTCATATACCAGGCACTCAGCTGTGCAACAAGAATGGCATCGTGAGAAAGACCAGCATGAACTTGCCCTCCTGAAGCTCCGATCATAGGAACGTCTCCCCCACTACATCACATACCTCTTGGCTTTACCTTACATGCTGCAAGGCCAGCTGTTACCCCGGCACCTTCCCGCAGCTGTGCCCTGACTGCTGCTCAACATGTGTCTCACTCTCTGTCCTGGAAATTCTCTGCAGCTGCTGCATGGGACGCCAGCAGCAGCCACAAGACACTCACGCGAGTGTCACCCGGGAGAGCGGGAAAGCTTACACCTCATGGGACGCTGACAGTAGAGGTCAGGAGCCGAGGCTTCCCTCTTCAGTGCCTCAGGCTGACATTTCTGAGGTAGAGTCTATATGGCTTGCTTTGGGTTGAATTATGTCCTCCAAAAAGACGTTGAAGCCCTAACCCCAGTACCCGTGAACGTGACCTGATTTGGAAACAGGGTCTTTGCCAATGACTGTGTTAGGAGCAGGTCGCTGGGGTGGGTCCTAATCCAGTGTGACTGGCATCCTTACAGAAAGGGGGCATTTGGACACGGAGACAGACACACAGAGGACCCCAGGTGAACATATAGGCAGAGATCAGCGATGCTTCTTCTACAAGCCAACGGGCTCCAAAGATTGCCAGCAAACCAGGAAGCGCTGGGGGTCAGGCCGCGAAGAGCCTCAGTCTCAACCCCCCCCCCCGCCCCCGAAGGAAGCGGCCCAGCTAACAGCCTGGTCTCAGACGTCCAGCCTCCAGAACCGCAGGACGATACATTTCTGTTGTTGACATCACCCGTTTGCGGCACTTTGTAAAGTCAGCCCTAGAACACTAGGACACAGCTTTCCAGAACATCCCAGTGAAAGGGTGCCTCAGTTTCCCACATTGAAGACCGACTTGATCGTCTACCCCGACACTGGCTTCACCCCAGTCCCTGTGTCCGTTTTCCCTGCAACCTTCTCACGGTCCCCCTGGGACCCACGATTCACCTGCAAACAAAGCCCCTGCACCCGCTCTTGCCTTGGACTCTGCTTTCTGAGGGGAAAGCCCCGAGCAAGACACCGCTCTTGGCAAGTCGGCCGTCGGGTGAGGTCCCTGGATGAATGCGCGGGAGGGAGTGACCTTGAACTACCGCACAAGCGAGAAATAGAGGGCGAGTGTGGTGGTCACCCACGTGGTGGAGGGGATTTGTTCGTAGGCAGCTTAGCCACCCTAGGCCCTACAGGGTAAGCCTCCTGGAGCCTGACCCCGTGTTACACGCTGACAGACACGTCCCGGCCGGCACAGGGATGTCATCAAGCCCATGGTGGCATGTTCGGGAGAAATGAAAATGTACTGGGGCAAAATGTCTCCAGTAAACCCACAGCGCTGGCTGGCTTCCAGGTGTCCCTAATGCATATGTACTTGGATGGAGCACGGGAGTCGAGTTGTTCTTTCAGGGCCCGCTTCGTTGCTTCCAGCAAAATCCAACCGCCCCTAGCTCGCTTCCTTCCCTAATGCCACCTGCGAATCGTTCCTGCCAGAACAGGGGCTGCTGGGTTAGTTGGGGACATTTACCTAAGTGCTCCAGTTATCTCCTAAGAGCACTATCCCAGAAGGAAGAAGAGAAAGTCCTCCATATGCTAAAAAGTTGTTCGTATAGAGTGTTTATTACATTATCATAACTTTTCTGTTTATACGTTGACTCCTGGATGTCACCAGAAGAACTCATTAGGAGCTGGTTCCAGGGCTGGGTAGCCGGGGAACCCTTCTTGCTTTGTTCAGAGTAGCAACGGAACAAGTACTTAAGAGCTGATTCTCCTGTATGTACCTCTACTATTCCCCATCCTCCTTTTTTTCCAAGTACTTTCCCAAGTATGGCCAGAAAAGAGCAACAGTCAGCAGTTTTCTAAGATAATTTTTTTCACCACATCCGGTGCTGTTTTGCAGTTTGAGATGATGGGTCCAGGAGAGCAGGGAAGCCTGTGCTGGCCCTGCCCCTGACCGTGGGCACCAGGGGACTGTGGCTCCCACCCCCCTTCCCCGCCAGTCCACCATGCACACACGTAATCAAACAGCAGCCGTCCATCTGGCACTCAAGGACTTCGGAAGGGACGGAAAAAAACAAAGACGATCTCTTTTCACAAAGCTTCCCACCTGCACAAGAGCCGTGATGGCACTCCTACTTTTAGCACGGAATAATCACATCAGGTGCTCGGTGAGGAGGGGACCTGGGGAGGGCTGGAACGGACCAGAAGTTCTACACACACACACACACACACACACACACACACACACACACACGCTCGCTCTGCTTCTCTGCTCTGGGCAACTTCCCAAACGTGCCTGCCGCTGGGTGCACTTAGAACTCTGACAGCGTGTGAGGGAAGCTAGCCGCACAGAATGCTACATGCTACCAACAGTTTAACTCTGTGGGCAATTATTTGCTCAGGATAGGTGTGCAGGATAGGCGCGCAGGTGGCCTGCAAATATTTGGGCAAGGTTTGAATGGCATCGCCATGGAGGGCTGGGATGGAGGTTGAGGTAAGCCAGCCCTACATTCCACTACTGGGGCACGGGGACTGTCAGCACTGTTTGGAGACAGGCCTCCAGGGGAAATGGGTCTGCCCTAGTTTCCAGCATCCTAGAAAGCTCCAGGTCTCCCTGATGACACGGGGGGAGGCAAATTATGCCGGCAAAGTGGTGACTCAGTGGCTGGGAGAAGGCAGCTCCTTATGCACAGGAAACCGGGACCAGAGAGTGACTCACTATAACTCAACTACAGTAAGCCAATCAGAGTTATAACTTATAATCGCCTCGGATTTGCTGGGCCTTTTCTCATCCGCGTATGGAGATGCTCATTCCCATGTGAACTGCATGGACCAGCGCTGGTCAGGGGATGCCTCTTTGGGATCCAAAGGTTCAAGGGGTTTTCCTGTTGCTCTCACACGCTCGGTTTGAATCACTTTTGGGAAACAGCACACACATTCTCCTCTGAAGCTCTTAATAAAAAATACATTGCTATCCCCAGAAGCAATCCTGTGGCTTATAATAAAATTAGGGAATATATCAATTAGGGGGTTAACACGCTATCCAACGAAGAATGCTCTCAGTTCATCAAGTGCAATAAAATCGAACCAATGGCATGATGTGAGCACCTGATCAATGTATTTCCCTGACAAAGGGATCAATGTGCCTTTTTTTTTTTATGGCACTAATCATTGGGTGAATCTTACGGGTTCTGCAAAAATCTTTATACATTTTGTAACAGGGTTTTCTCTCTCAAAATTGTCACTCAGAGCCTTCTTTCTCTGCAGAGTTGACATTTCAACATCCAGGCCCACCTGTGGTATGCAGGCAGGAGGTGGGTGACTGGGAAGCAGTCCCAGCCTCCGGCGACAGGCACAATGGCTGGAGCCTTTATTCTTCCTGAGCAGGTGATCTCAGGCCTTGCTGGAAAAGCTCTGGGAAGCTGGAGGCAATGCAAGCATTCACCGTCCAGCCTGGGGTCAGAAGGAAAACCTGTGGCTTCCTGTCATCACCCCCACTTTCCCTAACACTGCCGTCCTGCGAGGCTTCCAGTCTAAAGGCCACAGAGCTCCCTCTGAGCTCAGACTGTGGCTGAGTGACAGGAGCCCCCTGGGAGGCAGCCGGCAGGACACAGAGGAACAGAGCTCCCACCTGAGAGCCACAGGCCCTGCTCCAGCAGGCAGGGAAATGTCACGGCACCGGCGTCCTCCCAGGAGCACACTTGTGTGAAGGAAAAATACACAGGTGAAATAAGGTCTAAGCCCCACCGTTTTAAAAAAAAGCCACCAGAATCAGCCCTTTGGAAGTTGCTCAGGGGAAAATACTAACAGCGTGGTCAGAGGCAGTCACCACTGGGAACTGACGTTCCTCGAGGCACCTGCTCCAGTGACGTCAGCAGGCCTCCAGCATCCGCTGTGCAGTCAAGGCAAGGACTCTCGACTATCTTTCTGATGTCTGTCCAGAGACTCTTCCCCAAAGGGCCCATTTCGCCCACGGAGAAGCCCTCTAGAGCCATCCTGATGTGTGTTTGTCATGGGCACTTGGCCGGAGACGGAGCATGGGGCTCCAGGATAGCAACGCAGGCCTTTCCTATCCTCCGCTCAGGCCAGCGTGACTTAAATTCAGTTCTCTTAAAGGGGAGAGGGGTTCAGAGTCATGGGGGGAAATTCAGGCCCAGCAGAAGCAGACCCAAAAGGAAGTGTCGGGGATTGTAATCTGGAAGGATCACGGTCTATAACTGGAAGTCACTTAGCTTTGTCCTGGAACTTAAAATCTCCCCTTCCCTCTGTCTCCCTCCCTCCCTCCCTCTCTGCCGAAGCTCCTGGTTCAGCTGCTCAGACACTGGCAGACAAGGCAAGGAGCCTGCTCCTTCGACAGTAGGTAGGTGCTGGTCCACATTCCACAACCGCTCTCTGGGGGACAAAAACATACGCACGTGTGTGTGCATACGCTGATTACAAATTGTATGGATCCCAAAGGTGCATAACATATGAGTGACAACCTATAATAACACGATACTCTCTATAATCGATGCTTCTGGAATGCTTTTGCTTTCGTCAAAGTGTTAGAACTGATGAACTATCTGAGCACCATCACCCCGTAGGTACGATAATCCGCAAACAAGGGAGCAGAGAGGCAGAAACGTCAGGGTCACGAGAGATTGACTGGCCAAGGGTCACTTCGAATCCAAGATGGTGTTCACAAGCGGCTTCCAGCCGAGCAGCCCCACTCCCGTAGGTGTGCGTGTACCTGTGCTCACACACACGTTCACGAGTGCGTGCCTGCCATTCGGAACGGCCTCACTTGTCAGTTCCCAAAGCTCTAAGTCCCTTCTCTGTGATGTTAAATGTGGCGTTACATGATGACCCGGCAGATCCACTCCTAGAGGGATCGTCAAGAGAAATGAAAACATATACGCTCACCAAAGCTTGTAGGTGAATGTTCATAGCGCCGTGACTCGTAACAGCCGAGAGGTGAAAACAACCCTAATGTCCATCAACTGACAAATGAATAAACAAAATGTGGCATATGCATGGAATGGAATATTGTTGGGTGATAAAAAGGAATGAGGGAAAACAGGGACAAGCCCTGAAAACGTCGTGCTAAGTGAAAGAAGCCAGGCACAAAAGGCCACAGAGTGTACCGTGACACGAATATGAAATGTACAAACAGGCTGATTTATACACAGGAAGTAGATGAGTGGTTGCCTCAGGCCGGGGAGGTCCGAGGGCATACGGGAGCGATACTAACAGGTACGAGATTTCTTTGGGGAGAGGCGAGAGTGTTTAAAAACGGGTCACGGTGGTGGTTATACCACTCTGTGAACATACTAAAAATCACTAAGCTGTACGCTTTAAAATGGCGAATTACGTGACACGTGAATCGTATGTCAATAAAGCCGTTTGGGTTTTGTGTTTTTTTTTTTTTTTAAACCTAGAGCCACAGAGAAAGTTTGCATAATCTTAGTGGCTTGAAGGACAGCTTGGCAAAACGTCTTAGCCTCCTTTTCGGATAGGCTCCCACAACTACCGTGCGAGGCTGGCGGAGCAGAGCAGAGGAGGGGTATGTACCGAAGGCTGGGGTTCAGCCTGTTAGGTGACTTGCTTAGGGTCCCACGGCCGGCTTGGCGGGACAAGGTGGTGACAGGGACATGTGCCTCCTGGCGCTCGCAGTTTTCTCCTCCTCACGCTGACGCAGTTCAACGCTGAGGCAATGACAACGAAGGCCCTTACAAGGGGCCACAGGGGACAAGGCCAGGAGCGGGAGCCCCCTTCCGAGAGGCCTCCGTGGAGAGGCTGGGGGACAGGAGCGCTGAGCTGCTGGCTCAGGGGGAGGCGTGGAGAGCAGGTGAGGTCAGGGCTCCACAAGGGGAACATTGGGGATGCCCTGTTCATTCGCTTGGCCATTCAGGAGGTACTTCCGGGGCATCGGTGACGAGCAAGGCCCCCGAGATTCGTGGGAAGAACCGCTCCCCACATGGAGCTGTCGGGTGGGGAGGCGCAGATGTCAAACCCGGAATCCAATGAATCATTAACTGCAAGAGTGGAAAGAGCTCCAAGGGAGAAATAAAAAGGGCCGAGAGCGCGTCTAACGGGCCCCGGCCTGCTCTGGGTTACCAGCGAACCGGGGAGGGAAAAATCCCCTGGTTTGCCAGCTTCTCTCTTGCCACTTCCAAGAATGTCTTTCCCTTGCAAAGTCAAAGCAGACAAGCTGTTTCCGGTTCGTTGTTTGGTTTGTCCAGTTGGCATATGACAGTTATTCTTCTACCTTCAAGTTTTCACAGAAGGAACCCTTGCTGTCACTTGCATTCTCTCAAGAAGGCCTCCAGGGGGGGAGGGGGGTTGTCTGATTAGTGACATGGCGAGGAGCTGACATGCGCTGGGCCCCTTTGCGGGGGCAGGTCCATGGGCTCCCTGCTTGCTCAGGGGACCCCTGGGCTGTCCTCAGGCCTCCAGCCTCGTTTCCCTCAGCGCAGACAGGAAGTGCCTGCCTGTTTGCCCAGCCCACATCTGCTCTCAGTGTCCCGGCTTCTCCACCCGGGACTGGGTCAATGTCCCATTTGTCTATTTCTGAGAACACATGCCAATTTCTACCCCGAAGCTGGGTGTCTTAAAACAGCAGCCGTGTTATGATAATGTATCATGGTTTTGTAGATGGGGAACTGGGGCGATTCCTCTGCCCTGCGTGGCACTGACGGGATTTGCTCTGCCGTATTCAGCTGGTGGCTGAGCTGGCTGGGGGGTCCCGGACGGCTTCGCCCATATGCCTGGCACCATAGCAGGGCCGGCTGGAAGGCTGGGCTCGGCTGGCACGTCTTCCTCCCCAGGGGGTCTCCAGCAGGGTGGGTGGTGGTCCTCATAGGCTGCTCAGGGCTCTATAAGTGAGTCCTCCATAACCGGGGACTCGGCACAGGGTCACTCTGCCTTTACTGTACTGACCAAGCCTGTGAGAGTCCGCCCAGACCCAAGAATACGGACCGTACATCCCACTGGCAATGGCCAGGTCTCAACTCTTTTTTGCTGCCAGCAGAAAACTCAGGACGGGGACGCTCAGTGGTTTCCGTCCTGTGACGGGTGGGATAGGCCGGGTCTGGGAAAGAGAGGCTCCAGAGGAGACTTCTGGAGCTCTTCCCGGGCCCTTGCATTTGAAACGGGCCTCGCGAGACCAGGAGGTGCGATTCCTGGGACCCGCCAGCTGCGGCCCGTCTGTCTGCTTGGCAACTCCCACTGCCTCTTCTGGAGCAAAGGGCCTCACAGCAGGCTTGGTGCGCAGGCCCCGGGGACGCCACACCGTCCAGGTCACAGATGGCTCTTGGGTAGAAGGACCCCAGGCTGGCACTCACAGGCCTGAATCTTAGATGCACGCGAGCGCGTGATCAACCCCGCGCCCGGTCTGTGCACAAGCGCCCACAGCCCTCATCAGAAGAGCCGGTGTGGGGCAGCGTGGATACGGAGCACGGAGGGCGCCGTGCACACGGGCAGGGGGTGCCTGGGCAGGGCGAGGGGGACAGGTCCCGAAGGGCCGGGGCTCTGGTTCCCCAGCACAGAGCGAATGAAGGAGGCCATCGCGAGTAGTAGGTAACAGCAACCAGCGCTCTACATGCTAAGGTGTTATTGACTCGCTTCATTCTCAGAACAGCCCCAGGAGGGAGGGACTAGCGGTGGCCGCTCTCCCAAGGAAGAAACCCAAGGCGGCCGGCACCGGAGCACCTTGTGTAAGGTCGCCCAGCAGTACCTGGAGGAGAGGGACTGGAAACGCAGAGTCCGTGCCCTTCTCACGCCCTCTGAGGCTGGTCAACCTCCACAACCCGCCGTGGATGCCACAGCCATAAAACGAGGGGTGTGGAGAGGATCTGGGCTTCTGGTTTCTCAGCTCCCTTGGCGTGCTGGTTTCCTAGAGCCGCCACAAGCTGGGTGGCTGATTCTCTCACGGTTCGAGAAGCCGGAAGTCCAAAATCAAGGTGTTAGCGGGGGCCACGCTCCCTCTGCGGGCAGTCGGGGAGGCTCCCGCAGCTTCTGGTGATGGTCTTCAATCTCTGCCTCCGCCCTCGCACGCCTTCCTACCGGTGGGCGGGTCTCTGTGCCTGTCGCTCTTCCTCCTGGGCCTGCTTCACTGCAGAATGACCTCACCTTTTTTTTTTATGTTTATTTATTTTGCAGGGGGGAGGGGCAGAATGAGGGAGACACAGAATCCCAAGCAGGCTCCAGGCTCTGAGCTGTCAGCACAGAGCCCGACGTGAGGCATGAACCCACAAACTGCAAGATCGTGACCTGAGCCGAAGTCATATGTTTCACCGACTGAGGCACCCAGGTGCCCCCAGAATGACCTCATCTCTGTAATTACATCTGCAAGACCCTGTTTCCAAATAAGGTCACGCTATGAGGTTCAGGATAAGCACGGATTGGCGGTGGGGGCACAAAGCGGTATAGTTGGTAGCAAAAATGGGGTGATTCCACCACCAAGAGGCAAAGAAACTCCCGATGAGGAAGCATCGAGCTAAAATGGATGCGTTCCCTTCAACCAGGTCAACCCTCTCCCTCTAAGCTCTTTTAGAACTCGCTAGTTTTTTTTCCTCCCGTGGCAACAGTTTTCGCATTTCATTGGCTCACTTGTGAGTTTTGCTTGTTAAGGAGGCTGTTGGTTTCCTGAGGGCAGGGCTGCCTCCCTCCTTTCCTGCCTCTCCCGAGGGGTTGCACCTCTGAGCTGCATGCAGCTCCCCGGGGGCTCTTTCTAAAGCACGGTCTGAATGGGCCATTTTCCAAGTGGTAAAACCTTTCCCAAACCTCAGCCCCTCCCCGGGGCGTCCAGGCACAGCACTCGGTTTCCCTGACAACCCAGCTGACGAGGGTGGCTCTGGAGTTAGACGGCTTTGGCCTAGAACCCTATGGCTTCGCCCAACAAGCTGGGATCATATGGGAAAGCACTTAAGTGGGGTCTGGCACACGGGGACGTGTCTGCTAAGTGTCGGCTGTTACCACGATCATCGTCGCTTCGCAGCCCGGGTTCCTGACGCAGGTTCCACGCTAGGTTCTCACCGGTGCCCCAACGCTCCGCGATTTTTCAGACCCTTCCCTGGAATGCTCTTTTGCTTCTTTTTCCACTGGAAAATTCCAAGTTGTCCGTAAGGCTCGGCTCAAATTCACCCCCTCGGTGACACCTTCTCCCACCTGACATGTGCAGACATCACCTTTTCTGTGTTTCCACCGACCTTGAGCCTTCAATCCTGTAGTGTCTCTGTAGCACCTGCCCCTCCCACCTCCAAAAGTGCCCCTCACGGAGCCAGGCACACCGGTAAGTCTCCAGAAACGATTTGTTTTTTTCTTTATTTTATTTTTTTTTTTTTTATTTTTTTTTTCAACATTTATTTATCTTTTGGGACAGAGAGAGACAGAGCATGAACAGGGGAGGGGCAGAGAGAGAGAGAGACACAGAATCGGAAACAAGCTCCAGGCTCTGAGCCATCAGCCCAGAGCCCGACGCGGGGCTCGAACTCCCGGACCGCGAGATCGTGACCTGGCTGAAGTCGGACGCTTAACCGACTGCGCCACCCAGGCGCCCCTCTCCAGAAACGATTTGTAAATGAAGGTGTGAAATACTGAAGAGAAGACACTTCCCTGCCTTCTTCCCCTCCTCTCTCTCACCCACGTCGACTCACCAACATCCTTCAGTCCACCTACCTACCCACAGCCCCTCCAGGCTAATTTATAAATAGGAAAGGACAGCTGCATACAAACATATCCTGGAGGCCACGGATGCTCTGAAAATGAGGTCAGACCATTTATTTTTTACGCCTTAGGCAATACCTGATTTCTACCTGTTTAAGCTTCTTCAGTATCTAAAATTCACGTTTCCTCTTCAAGGTCAGTGAATGCTTTGCTTACCTTTGAACATTCCTCACGGAAAGCCTCTCTCCTGAGGCTGTCAGCCCTTCCCCAAGACAGCTCCCACCTGGTTCTAAAGCCCTTCATTTGGGCCCACCACGCCCAAAGCATCCAAATGCTTTATTGATTCACCCATGTGACACAGAGTCTAACAAGACAGATGGATCTGGACCCTGTCCTTTGGACCCTGGACCCTGTCCAGTGTGGAAGACGTTATTACACAAGCAGTTACAGGTTTTATAAGGGCTCCAAAAGTGCAAGGCGGGATAGATGTGGACAGCACGGGTGGGGAGACAGGCAAGTTCCTGTGGGGAAGTGGCATTTACTCAAAGATCTTGAAGGATGGGGGAGGGGGTTGCCCAGGAGAAAAGCAAGAAGAGGAGTGCTCTGGAAGTGGTGGTGGTGGGGAGAACAGCATGTGCAAAGGCCCTGAGGTGGGAGAGAATGATTCTTTTACTCAAGAGTTGCTACAACCAGTGTGGGTGGAGAAGGGCAAAGCGGTGGAGGTGAGGACGGAGGGGGCAGGGGCCATGCTGCAGAGGACGCTGGGAACCAAGGTAGAGGTTTTCCACCTTACTCTAGGAACACTGGAGAGTCTCTGCAGGGCTGAATGCGGGTCAAGGAGGTGCTTCTACTGGTTTTAGGGGGTCACTGCGGCTGTGGAGAGCATAAAGCAAGGGGGGCGGAAGGCAGATGAGTTAGGAGGGCCGTGACAGGAGTCCGCGGAGGCCCCTTCGTACTGATGTCAAATTAACCCAAAATCTAATATGCTTTCCCAAGCAGGAGGGAAAGGGCTGACGTGGGCACACGGGGGGTTGTGAGCAGAAGCGCTTGGCCCACCTGCACACGTCCACCTGCGCGCTGAGAGCAGTCATCTAATATGCCAACAGGAAGCAGACAGTGGCCTGCCTTCCACTTCCTGCACCTCCTCTCTCCGTTCCTCCGGACTGCACCCGGCTCCCAGGCCACCAGTGGTGCATTGCTGGTGCCTGTTATGCCCAGAATTCGTGATCCCCAAAGACCACTAGGGAGCCGAGTCCGATGTAAAAGCAAAAGAGCCTTTATTCGAGCTGGCTCGAGCTCAATCCCCTACCTGCACCAACGCAGCGGTGAGATGCGGGGAGAGAGAGCAAGTTTCAAAAGGACAAAGGTTTTATTGGGGCCTAGGGGCAGTTGGTGAGGTAATGGCTGTGGCCTCAGCCGATTGGCTGGGGAAGGGTCGGAGTCCAGTTAGGCAGGTGAGCAGGAGTTTACTCAAGGGGAGGAAGGGTGGTCAAGGTGAAGGACACAGAACAAGATGGAGTCGGCCGGCGTAGTCCCGCCCTTTCAAAAGAATCCCATGCAGGCTCCACGCTGTCAGCGCAGAGCCCGACGCAGGGTTCCAACTCACAAATTATGTGATCGTGACCTGAGCCAAAACCGAGTTAGATGATTAACCAACTGAACCACCCAGCAGCCCCAAAACATGCAAGTTATTTAATGGTTCATTCTGCATCATTCTCTCTGATTTTTTTAAGGTAACACTGTTGTAAATATCTTTCCCTATCAAGGAATATATTTTTACAACAGAATTTTTTTAAGTTTATTTATTAATTTTGAGAGAGAAAGTGAGCAGGGGAGGGGCAGAGAGAGGGGGAGAGAGAGAATCCCAAGCAGGCTCCACACCTGTCAGCATGAAGCCTGATGTGGGGCTCGAACTCAAGAACCGCGAGATCATGACCTGAGCTGAAACCAAAAGTTGGATGCTTAACCGACTGAGTCACCCAGACGCCCCTACAACATACATTTTTTAACGGATGCATGGTACTCTACGAAGACTAGCTGAATCTGCCATAACTTAGGCATCTACTCTCAATTGTTGGGAATTTATGTTGTTTTCAGACATATTATGATTATAAACAAGGCCAAAATGAAGACCCTTCCATATCCTTTATTATTTCCTTGGCATACATTGATGAAAATGGAATTTCTGGGAATAAGAAACATGGTTCACAGCTTTCGATGGATATTGCCAAGTTGTCCTTGAGAAACAGTCAAAAAGAATTTAAGGCAGGGTGGGTTTCTAATTATTGCTATCGTATGCTGCACTGTGTCTATGACATGAAGACTGAGCCCAGATGCCCCTGAGGGTACTTGAGGTCATCACACCTTCTCAGACAGGTGCTCAGCCAGCTTCCCTACTCTCGGTGCCCGGGCAGCAATCCACAAACGCAGCCGGCTGTCCCTGATACAGAATAAAGATTAGTAAGGCAGAAAAAACCATAATTTCTGTTATCTTTTTAAAGGCTGCTTCTTGAGAGTCTCTGAGCAGGGCTAATGTCTGTTTTTTTGAGAAGTCATTGACCTTCTCCAACACAGAGAAGAAAATCCAACCGAAATAAAAACTCCTTGGCCGGGGCGGGGCGGGGGGGGAGGGGTGGTCTCTTCTCAGATCTCTGCAAAGAGTTAATGGTGGGGCAGGAGTGAGGACTGAAGCTGCTTCAGGAGCTTCCCCGAGTAGTGTCTGTGTGCATTTGCCTCGAATAAAGCTGTGGGGCGAAGGTGTCTGTCCCCATAAGCACGGGGCTCCCCTTGTTGGTCCCATTTGTTGGCTTTTCTTTTTTCCCAAGTTGCCCAATTAGTCACAAAGTTGGAAAAAACCAACTCTGTCCAGCACCCTATAAACGCCCACGGGTCTCCTCATTTGAGAAACAATAAGGATGATTTTCTGTGTTTGTGTTTGTTCTGGAAACAGTCTGAGCTGCAATCATGTCGAAGCCCCACGACCGCGGTTTCCAGTATTGCGTTTTGCTCTTGAAGCTGATGCTTCTTTTCCTAACCCTCTTTTACAGTGGACCATGGTTTCCCAATATTTCCTCCAAGCTCCTTGGCCTCCCTAGAAGGTGACCTTAAGGCCTGCGGTGGCTGCTGTTTGGCGGTGCTCGGAGCAGGGGCCGCGGGACCCTGGGAGAGCTCACCTGGCCTTCCCGGCCTCCCTTCCTTGCTTGCGAAAAGAAGGTGCCCAGACCTGTCTCTGACTCGTGTGCCCTTGGGCGTCCCACGAAAGCAAGCTTTGTGGTGACTCTCCAGCAAGGCAGTCGGTTCCAGAAGATCTTCAGACTTGCCCGGATAATGTGGCAAAGTGTTTACTCTATTCGGCTGGGGGCACAGCCTATTGAAAAGAGACGGGCTCGGGGCGCCTGGGTGGCGCAGTCGGTTAAACGTCCGACTTCAGCCGGGTCACAATCTCGCGGTCCGTGAGTTCGAGCCCCGCGTCAGGCTCTGGGCTGATGGCTCGGAGCCTGGAGCCTGTTTCCGATTCTGTGTCTCCCTCTCTCTCTGCCCCTCCCCCGTTCATGCTGTGTCTCTCTCTGTCCCAAAAATAAATAAAAAAAGTTGAAAAAAAAATTTTTAAAAAAAGAAAAGAGACGGGCTTGCAGATAAGCCCCACCAACTGTCGTGGGCCTCAGAGGAACACGGAGGCTGTGCTGAGGGCAGTGATTTGAGCATTTTTAGATCAGAAGAAAACAAAAGGGGAAACGTGGTTCTTCTCGTGTGGGACTGTGCACGAGATGCAAACTGTAGGAAAAGGCACCCAAGCTGTTACTTGTCTCTACCAGTCGAGCTGTGCCTGCCCGTGGCTCCTCCCGGTCCCGGATCAGACAAGGTCCGTGGCACCTGTTCGGGGCCCCACACCACCAACTCTGGCTTTGACCACCACAAGCCCCCAAGGCCATGGTTCAGTGGCTCCTGATTTAAACTCCCTTTCGAGGAACTTGTTGACCCAGCTCATTTATTTTCTCTCTTCTATCAGCCAAGTCAGAGTTTGCTGGCCTCAGCCTGGGCCTCAGCCCTGTTCTGGTCAGCAGCAGTCATGACGCATGAAGGAGCAGAGGTCCCTAAGGGGCCCAGCCTCCCACACAGGTGGGAGGAAGGACAGCGGTGTCTACTTAGAAGGTTCTGCCAGGATCATGCTCTTGAGGCCAGAGACACCTCCATATATGGACTGATACTCTAACAGAGAGCAAAGAAAAGGAAATTTGAATAATCCAGACAGCCCGTGCTGAGACCTGAACCACCCCACACACGTTCCGCTTGTCAGGTGTAGGAGGCACAGAAAGAAGAGGTTAGGACACAGCAGGATTTCAAGGCGAGGAGAGCCTTCTCCAGAAGAGGTTCCCATCTGGGGTCTTTGAAACCCTAAAAGTATCCGTACCATTTCCACGGTGAATTACCTACTTCTCTGAAAAGCCAGGAAGCAAGAGCAGGCTTCCCCCCGGGAGGCTCCAGACACAAAGGGGTCTCTCCTGTCCCCCTGCGGCTATCTTCCAGAACCTCCGGAGATGTGTCTGAGAGGGGGACGGCTCAGAGGATGACTCTGCTGAAGAGCCGGGGGCAAAACTTGTGTGCAGGCGGCCGAGGCTGGGGCTTCTGTCCCCACGGGAGTGCTCACTCCTGAAAACCAGTCCTCCTGTCCCTTGTCGAGGTGGGGCCTTCGTGGCAGGGGAGGAAACTCTCCTCCCCCTGTGGAAGGTCAGGGCTCGGCTGGCCGGCTCGGCCCTTACCAGGACCTCTGAGAGACTGAACTGACTGCCTGCAAAGCCCAAGAGGTCAGTCAGAAAGTGTGGCTCACGGTGCTTCTCCAGCAGTCGGACTGTCTGCTGTGTGCTGAGCGAGCGAGGCCGAGCTGCAGGCAGCTCCGGGTTGCAGGCACGGGCCCAGGTGGCCGTCTGCTGCCTGTGGACGTCCCAGGCCATCCTCCCAAGCAACAGTGCAAACTGGGAACAGTCCATACCCCCTGGCGGGGAGAGCACACCCTCTTCCCGGGGCCGGGCGCACTGCCTCCCCGCCACTGAGGCCCTGGCAGGAAGGCGCCTGGCGTCTCAGCCAGCGTCCCCGTCTGTGGAACAGAAAACATAATCCCCTCCTCTCGGAACTGCTCCCTGGATGAAAGGAGACAGTGGATGCTGACGGCTTAGCCCAGCGCGCGGCACAAAGTTCGACTGGATGAGCAGCACCTTTCAGCACCCACCCATTCAGACAGGCCCGTCTCGGGCACCCACTACGGATCGGGTGCTGGCTCAGTGCCAGAATACGGGGACATCGGACACGTCAACAATTGCACTACAGCACGTAGAAACACTAGATGTTGTGCAAATACAGGCGGAAGACTTCGGACGGGGGTCGGGTGGGGGGCGGTGGGAATGAAGGAAAGCTTCTGAGAGGCGGTGACACCAACGAGTCAGGAGAAGAAGTCAGAAGGCACAGAGGGGAAGGGGCGTTCTCTGCAGAGGGAGCCGCGGATTGTACAGCCAGGGCCACGAGAGTCGGCTGTGCCGGGACCCACAGGGCCTGGAGCTCCAGCAGCCGCATAAGCAACTGCTTTCTCCGAGAGGCTGAAGGCAATCGATGTATCTGTGCATAGGATTTCGGATACAAGCATACCTATAACGCTATTAGGTTCAAGTGCATCCAAGCAGGTGCCTCACAGAGGAAATATTCGCTGACAGTGAACATCTGTGGCCTAGAGGAATCCAAATCCGGTGATGGGGATGCGGTTTCAAATTTAATAACATTTTTACTTACTCGTGGACGGGCTTCTGTGAAGCCTTGGGGCCTCCCGAGCCAGGCTAATTTGCACACAGCAGAGCCGCACAGGTTTGTTTTTACTCAGAGCAGGAGATAATAAATAGATGAGGATGAAAATTCTAATTGGATAAAGGCAGTTGGACTGAAGGAGAAAATAAAAATAAGAACCCTCACGAGTTCTCCAGCTTGGTGGGTTGTCGGGAGATGCTGGCAGCTGGAGTATCCAGCCAATCACTCAGGATAACTGACAGGCTGATGTTTCAATGACTCATCTTTGCCACGGCAGGGTCAAGACTAGAGGTTGGGAGACGCTCTTTAATTTAATAAACCATCTGGAAGAACTGCAAGGTTTTCGTTTGCGCGTCTTTGGCCTCCCTCTATAAATACCTCCACGTTAAGGTGCGGCACATCTCTAATTAAAATCTAAATTGCATTCAAGACATTTGCATCCGAAGAAAGTCATTCTGTTCAGCAGAGACCTACACCTCTGAATTGCAAGTTAATATGTGAAAGCCCTTTACCTCTTCCTTCCCTGCTGCACCATTTTCCATGGTCACTGGGGGGGCCGGTAACCTTGCTATGAATATAGCTAGCCTCATTTCTCCTCCCGGCATATACAACTGATGCTTCGTATAAAACGCAGCCAGGGATCTTCCAGTGATTCAGCCCAGCAGCCTAACCCCAGCCTGGCATTACCCTGGATTTTCAGATATGGCTCCCACATGTCAGAGAAGGGGTGGGGAAGTGCATCGGAGAGCCAATTAAGTCCGCGTGCAGAACACTAACCGTGGGCTCCACTGTCTACCCCAACAGTTCTCACCCTGGATGTACTGTAAAAATCACCTGGGAAGGGGTGCCTGGGTGGCTCAGTCAGTCGAGCGCCCAACTGCAGCTCAGGTCATGATCTCATGGCTCGTGAGTTCAAGACCCGCCTCAGGCTCTAGGCTGACAGCTCAGAGCCTGGATTCTCCTTCGGATTCTGTGTCTCCCTCTCCCTCTACCCTTCCCCTGCTGTGTGCTCTGTCTCTCTCTCAAAATGAATGAACTTAAAAAAAAAAATCACTCGAAAGGATTACAGGGCCCTGAGGAGATGGGACAACTACAATGATCCAGAATTGCATTTGATGACATGTGAGTGAGGTATGTAGATGAGCGAAAGGCACTGTATCAATGTTACTATTGGACTCTGATGGCTATGTGGTGGTTATGTGAGATGGTAACGTTTAGGAAAGCTGGGAGGACGGATACAGGACTTCATTTGCTGTTTGGCATCTATTGTGTAAGTCTCAAATTATTTCAAAAGGAAGAGTTAAAAAAAAAAACAGAAAAGATAAAAGAAGAAAGTCACTAGGGAGAAAAAAATCTCCCGGGAGGCCTTAAAAAATACCAACGCTTGGGTCTCATCTCAGTCCAATTAAATCAGGTCTCTGGGTATGCAGCCTGAATATCGGTATTTTCAAAAAGCCCCTCCAGTGATGGTGACGTGTAGCGAGGACTGAGAGGCACCGTGGGAGGGAAGTCGGGGGGACGGAAACTGAGCTGACCCCCTCTTTATTACATCCCGCTCGGTGACTTCGGGCAGGGCCTGAATTCTCACGATGCCTCAGTGGCCCCCTCTGTCAAACGGAGACACCTGGCTGTACCTGAGGACACTGACAGTGTGCAGAGGTAAGCAGAGAGAGACACTTTACGAACCTCAGGAACTCAAGGGGCCAGTAAAGCATTCCTTCTGAAGAGAAGCTTCACTACTTAAGAGCCCCAATGACTTTCAGGTCACAGTGATACACTGGTAAATTAGTGGGGGCTGGCCTCGTGGTCAAAAAGTGAGCAAGTCCAGTGTGGCCATGGCTTCCTTTCCTTCCTTCCACAGCGACAGAGACATCATTTGGTGGGCCTCACACCCACAGATCCCGCTGCCTTGGTTCTACAAGGGATTTTATTTTTGAGAGAGAGAATAATAAAAATACGTGAATAACTAAAAACCACAGAATTTTGTACTCTGTTTTTATTTATTTATTTATTTATTTATTTATTTATTTGGACCGTGAGTGGGGGAGCGGCAGAGAGCAAGAGGGAGGGAGAGAATCCCAAGCAGGCTCTGTACCTGTCAGCGCAGAGCCTGAGGTGGGGGCTCAATCCCACAAACCATGAGATCATGACCTGAGCTGAAATCAAGAGTCAGATGCTCAATGGACCGAGACACCCTGGTGCCCCAAATTTTGTACTTTAAATGGGTGAAGTGTATGGCATGTGAATTATATCTTATACAGCTATTTAAATGTTTAATAGCATATACTTCTCGAAAAAAAACAACAACCCATATTTCTGGGTCCCAGCCCCAGAGTTTCAGATTCAGTAGATCTAGGTTCAGACCTTAAGAATTTGCATTTCTCTCCAAACCCCCCACACCATGGAGTCAGAAACCTTGAGGTATGAGAGGTACAGAGTGGTGGGGGCCGAACAGAGGTACAGAATCACGTAGCCTCAAGTAGCCCGAAAATTCACTGATAACACTGGAGAAGGATGCCATTGTGACCTGAATCAGCAATAAAGGTGAAATTCTTTTTATTTTATTCTGTTTAAGAGGGAAGGTACTATAAGACTCTTAGAACATTGTCATCAGTATAATTGAAGAAAGAAAATGTGATTATGTGGAAAGCTCCAGCATGGGTCCAAACACATTAGAAATTCCCCCTTTTCTCTGGCATTTTCAGCTAGCCATGGAATTCCTGGGGCATAAATCTTGGCTTTTTCATTTTGAATGTTTCCTCTTTTGCCTTTCCCCGTTGTGCATATATGACTCTCCTCTTATTTTTTGCCTTAAGGGAATTTAAAATAAACATTTAGATAGTAAAGACAAAAAAGAATTTGCATTTCTAACACACTTCCAGGTTATGTTGATGGAGCTGGTTCTAGGCACCACACTTTGAGAACCACTGATCTATAGTATTGGTCTTTGTTTCATTGACTGATAAAATTCAGGAAGGCTTTGTCACATCCTCTGGATATCTGGAGAGCTGCACCTTTATTTTTCCTGCTTTCATTGTTGTTTTTGTTTTGTTTTGTTTTGTTTTTTTACACTGAATTGGCCCAACTCAGCATGGGGAAGTGAAATCTTCTGACAGAGACCTGTGCCTTAACAGGCTCATTAATCTGTCACACGCACAGACACCCAAGGCAGGGCACACCTCTGAACACAGGCCTCTTGAGTTCAGACCCTGGCAAGTGACTTTCTCAGGGAGTTGACAGAACTACTGTGTGCATTTGATGCGACTGGCTTGGACAGGCCCAATATCACAGCTCTTTCCCAAACAGGTCATCTCTCATTACTTGGAGTTAACATTCTTCCGTTGAAAGTGCCTCATTAGGTATATTGCATCAAAATCCTTAATACTGTTACAACATGCACACCTGTTAGCCTACAACCTCGCTTCTACAAACTTCTTCTGAAGGAAACATTAACAGATGTGTGCAGGGATTTAATCGTAAGGAAGCTTCTCATCAATGTGTTATAAAGAGCAAAAATTTAGAAACTACTTAAGTGTCCAATCATAAGAGATTGGATTAAATAAAATAGGCGGCATCTGCTGGGTGTCATTTTTAAAATAAACTTCTCATTTAAAACTTCTTCAGTATTAGACAGACTTGTAGAGTTTGTAGAAAGCCAGGATAGAGTTTCCATATTCCCCCATTTTTAACATCGTACATTTCTCACAATAAAGAACCAATACTGACAAATTACTATTAACTCAACTCCATGCCTTATTCAGATCTCCTTAGTCTCCATCTAATGTCGTATTTCTGTTCAGGGTCCCATGGATGACACCACATCCTGTTTTGGTAGCATGTGTCCATACGCTCCTTTTGGCCGTGAGTGAGTCTCAGACTTCCCTCATTTGACGACCTTGTGAGTTGTGAGAAGTACTGGTCAGCTGTGTCGTAGAATGTTTCTCAACTTGGATTTGTCTGACGTCTCTTCTCATGATTAGAATGAGGTTCTGCATTTCAGAGAGGAAGACCACAGATGGAGCACACCCTTCTTATCCCATGATACGACGGAGTACGCGCTATTGCCTTGATCACTGGCTGAGGGGGGTTGTCAGGTTTTCTGCTGTGAAGCTACTCCTTTTTCTCATCTTTGGAGGAATCGCCATGCGCAGCCCACTTCCTGGAGGGCAGAGTATCTGCGTGAGTTATTTGGGATTCTTTTGCATGGGAGATTTGTCCCTTGTCCCACATTTATTTTTTCAGTCCTTGAGTTATATCAGCACGGACTCAGGGACCCTTATATATATGGGGTTATAATTCAATCCTACTTTAATTTTGTTGCTCGAACTTTCTCAGCTCTGGCCATTGAGAATGCTTTCAGTAGGCTCCCATACCCCTTTGGCATACCACCACGTTGTAAGTTTTTTCTTTTTGAGCATTTTCTTCCTTTCTGGCATGACAAAATGCACAGGCAGTTCGGTGGAGGGGAAAAAAAAAACAGACTTTTTGACAAATGCTGTGGTATCAACTGCATATCCGAATGCAAAAAAATTGAAGTTCAATCCACATTTTGCACCACATACAAGGATTAATTCAAAATGCAGCATGAATCTGAATGGAAAGCCTAAAACTATAAATCTTTTAAAGGAAAATATAGGAGAAAATCTTTGTGACCTTGGGATAAGCTAAGAGTTCTTAGATATGACACCAATCACAGGATCGATAAAAGAAAGAATAATTTAAACATCATTAAAATTAAAGGTCTACTCCTCAAAAGACAATCAGAAAATGAAAGAGAATGAATGAGAAGACAATCCACAGAACGGGAGCAAATATTTGCAAATCATGTATCTGATAAAGGACTTGTGTCCAGCAGAGTATCAGATAAATTTATAAATTTCAGTAAGAAAACAAGCAAGCAAATTCTTAAAAAGGGGCAAAATATTTGAACACCCATTTCACAAAGAAGACATACAGATGGCAAATAAGGACATGAAAAGTTGCTCAGTGTGTTTGGCCATTAGGGAAATGTGAATTAAAGTCCCAATGGGATAGTACTACACACTCATCAAAATGGTTAAAATTAAAAAGACTGATAATATCAAGTGTTGGTGAGGGTGTGCAGAAGCAGGGACTCTCATACACTACTGGGTGTAATGTGAAATGGTCCAGCCCCTTGGAAAGACCACCTGGCAGTTTCCTGAAAAGTTAAACATAGGCCTACCACGTGAAACAGCCGTTTGCTCTCCCAGGTGTTTACCCAAGAAAAGTGAAAACATAGGACCACTCACACAGACTTGTACACTTCCTACCAATGTTATCTGTAATTGCCAAAAATGGAAGTCTTGCCCCCGTTGGTAAATGGTGAAGGGATAAACAGGTATGGTCCGCACAACGGATTACCACCCAGCAATAAAAGGAACGAACGCTTGATATGCACCGCAAATTGGATGAATTTCAAGATGATGCTGAGTGCCAGAAGCCAGACAAAAATGAACGCACGCTGCGTGACCCCATTGACAGAAAATTCTAGCAAACGTAAACCGATCTATAGTGACTCAGGGGCTGTCTGGGAAACGTGGGGGGGGGGAGAGGACAACAGGAGGAAACTTTTAGGGGCTACGGATGTGTATGTCCATTGTCTGTCGTGCATGTGTAGGGATGTGTGCACATGCCAGTGTTTATCAAACCGTGTACTTGAACATGAGCAGTTTATTCAATATCACTTGCACGTAAGACTGGGAAGGAAGGAGGTATAGACAGGGATCAGAGTTATCTATACCACAAAGGGAGAGAGAGAGAGAGAGAGCAACAGAGCTGTGGCTGCCAAGGGATGGTGGGCGGGGTGCCAGTTGTGGTCGCGATTTAAGTTCTGCTGTGTACGTGGGAGACCCTGCCGCCCAGCAGGGAGGGAAGGCTGAGGATGCCGTGGAGAGGGAACAATTGTGGAAGGGCGGGGCAGGGGGCACCCAGCCCGGGCAAGGGGTTGGCCCAGGGCGGGAGGGTAGACAGTGCCCCCCATCCCTCCCCAGCGGCCGGAGGGGAGGCCAGGCAGGTGTGCAGTTCAGGGAAGGTGTCCTGACTATTTCTATTTTCTCAGTAAAATCGACATTAAAATCGACTATTTCTATTTTCTCAGTAAAATCACGGGCCAAGAGCGAAGAAGGGCAAGCTCTGGAGGTCTGAGAGGGAAGCGGGAGGAATGGTGGTCTCGGAGAGCAGGAGGCACTGAGGCCACTACATGACAGTGGTCAGAAATGCTCTGGGGGTGGGGGTGGGGGGCTGTCCAGGCGGCACCTGCCGCCAGGGTGCCCCCAACACTTTTGGGAAGTGGGCCCTGCTCCTCGGACTTCACCCCCGCCAGATCTGCGGGCCTTCCCCGCGACGGTCACTCCCCTGGCCATCGAGCTACCCTCTTCCCCTGGCTCACCCCCCAGTGGCGCCGTGCAGGCTGGCTGGCTGGCTGGCTGGCTGCCCGTCCTCGACGGCCCGCAGCGCAGGCCAGAGGGGCAGAGGCCCGGGGCCGCTCCTCTCCTCCCACCCATTTACGCCCTACATCTCTGTGCCCGTTTCTTCTGTCGCCCTAGGTTTCTCCACCTTGCTCCGCGTCTCGGGAGACTGCACAGCTCACCTCTCAAGGCAGCGTGCTTTCTGGCTACAGGGGCAATCGCCAGGTCCCGGGATTCATTCTCTGGGCCGGTGCCCCGTGGTCACCTCCGGCTGGCTGCACAGAAAGGTCAAAGCCCAGCAGTCTCTCCTTCCCGGCCCCGCCCCCGCCCCCCCACTTCCTTCAGGGGGAGGAGTGGGAACACTCCAGCGACCAGCCTCAGGTAGACTCTCCGTCATGATTTCCTCACACCCTGCCCTGGCCTGTGTAAATAATCCTTTTATTGAATCCCCTTAGAATAATGCTAATTTGTGTGTGCCATCTGTTTCCTGCTGGGACTCTGACAGAACCCTATCTGTGAATAATGATTTTAATAACTCTCTGAATTCCATTAGTGCCTCGCTACTCAAATGTGACCGGGGGCCAGTGGCACAGCATCACCTGAAAGCGTGAAAGAAACGCAGACTCTCAGACCCCACCTCAGACCTCCTGATCCGGGATTAGCCCTCTGGAAAGACGCCCCTGGTGCTTCCCTTGCACACTCACATCTAGGCAGCACGGCATTAGAGTATTCTGCGTTTACTGAAGCTCTTCTGGGTACAAAAACCCCAAAGACTCACTCAGACTGGTTGAGGCAAGGGGGTCTTCTACCCGAGGCAGTGAAGGAGACAGACTTACGCAGAACTCTGACAGGACCATGGAGAAGGTAAAGCCTTATGAAGACCCTAAAGGGCCGTGTGGACCCCAGAGACCTCAGCAAGAGGGGTCTGCAGGCCTTCACTGTTCCAGCCTGGATTCTCCATGGATTTGCCTCATGTTCCATGACCAACGGGGACCCCTCACCACTTACTCTTTTTTCCAGAGTTCTTGTTCACTCACAGCTGTGCCCACCTAACTCCCAACGTGAGCTCACTTTCTGCCCATCGTGCTCCGTGGTCTGTCTCCTAACCCTATTTTGTGGACTACCTAAACTTTCGGTCTCAGCCTCTCTAACAGGCTCATGGCTAGCTGCCAATTCCTGACCAATTCCAGCAGGTACCAGGTATACAGACGGTCTGATCAGCAGGGCCTGGGGAAGAAAATCACACTGTGATCACACTTCCGGTTAAAATGGTCTTAGGGGTGTCTGGGTGGCTCAGTCGGTTGAGCATCCGACTCTTGGTTTCATCTCAGGTCCTGATCTCATGGTTGTGAGATGGAGTTCTGCATCGGGCTCCGATACTGGGCATGGCCAAGCAGGCCTGGGATCCTCTCTTCTCCCTCTTTCTCTGCCCTTCCCCCAATCGCTCTCGCTCACTCTCTCAAACTAAATGAGTAAAATAGTCTTCAAAGAGCTGAAACAAGGTTTCTAAATATTGGTTGCAGGCTCTTTCCCCTCTACCTACATCACCACCTCCCATCCCTGCTCCCCCCACACCCCCCACACCTCTCAGGAACATCTGAATCCTCTGGCACACTCTGACACGCACCGAGATGACTCTTCATGTTCAGGGTATTTCAAATGTTGTATAACAAAATTAATTACATTTAATTAAACTTACCCATTTTTTATAGCTCCCAACAAATCTAAAATGCCACGTTAAGCTTATAAGACGGCAGCCTTCCAAAGGATTGGGCTGTTGGGTGTATCTGCTCTAACAGGCTCATGTAATTTCAGGGATCATTTTACACGAGTGGGTAATAGCCTCTTGGCCTCAGTTAAGCATCAAGCAAGAATTAGCCTCTGGGTCCTCGGCCAAGTCACTATCTATGTCCCCCCTTCCTGCACGCCAGCAACAATGCTCACACAGAGTTTCCACCTCCTTTCATAATGCATGAAAACTATGAGCCTGCTTCTCCTTCCCCCCACTATATGGGAGCAGGGGAGGGAACATTTTGTATTTCTCACAAGCAAAGAGCCTGGCATATGGTAGTTGCTGAATTTATTAACATTTATTGAATGGATGAATGCTCTTGCTCATTGGCTATTAAGTTTCTCTTATCTTTTTTCTCTGAAAAAAAGTCTTTCTCCCCAAGTCTTAGAGGATTTCTTGCTCCCCAAGATTTAGAGGGGATGTGGTGGCCACAGGTCTAACATGTCTTCTCACTTGGACCCAGACTGAAGCAGTACCCTCTCTCTGGTCCTAGTATCAAGGGAGAGGGCTGACGGAACATCAATACACCCTAAAGGCTCTACTTATAACTGGCCCACAGTCACTTCCACACATTCCATGGGCTAGAGTAAGCCATGTGGCAGGCCCAACAGGAGGGGAGGAGAAAATTATGCTTTGCAAAGGAAGGAAGGGGGGGGGTAGTGAATATCTGCTAAAAAGTAATACTATACAGTAAACACCTAACAAAATCTACCCTGTGTTGTTTACCTGAGTTTTCTATCAACTCTGTTCTGAGGTTTTAACTAGTTTTCAAAACCAGCAAACTAAAATCACCTACAATGTATAGATTAGTCAGGATCTATTCACTTCAAGGGACAGAATACAACTCAAACTACTTTATGAACTAAAGGCGTGGCAATATATCTATTGAATGTTCACAAACACGGAATAAAACTGCCTTAATCCTTCTTTTGGGTTAGAACAAACAAAATCCAAAATTGCACAAAGTGAATTCAATGGTGAACCCTCAGTGTATATACATACACTCTTGACAAACTGAAATAGGTAAACCTTCAGTTTACATATTTCTGTCCTTTGGAAATATTCAAGGCCAAGAAATCCTGTACCATATCATTTAATTTCAAAATCTTCCCTGGCTGTTGTACCCTAAATTCCTTTCCCATCAATTTTCCCCAATAGAGCCATTTCATCCAGGTGTCAAATTTCTTAACACCCTATATCCTTCCTACCAGAGGGGACAATGCACACAACATACCTTAAATCATTTTGGTCTCTTGCTATTCGTTCATTAATTCCATAAGCCTTACCGAGAACCTGTTAAAGGGCAGGTGCTGTATTTAGCTCTGGGAGTGCACAGGATGGGTAAGCACAGACAGTCTAGAAATTTGTCACATAACAGGGGCAAGAGGCTTATAAACAACATCTGGAACACTGCATGATAAGCACGGTAACAGAAGCAAGAAACAGCTCAGCTCAGCGCTACGCAGACAACTGTGGCCACAGTGGAACGCTCAGCTACAGAAATGGGAGGCTGGTGGCACCAGCTGGCGGTCACTGGAGTAATGTCTCAAGGAGAATCTGAACTCTGACTGAAGACAGAAGCTGGGAAGATAAAGGAAAAACAGTGGATAGAAGAGTCACATGCAGAGGAATCAACGGAACCAGCCAAGTGAAGGGTGGTCGAGTTTCTCTGTGCTGCCCTTGAGGGACACCGATCTCACCAAGCAGAGACATTACGGAGTCAGGCTGAGTTGGAAGTGTCTGTGGGATATGCCAGAGGGATACTTCCTTGGATTCGTGAGTGATCTGCACCCAGGGCAAAGAACAACGAGGGGGTGACAAATCTATGGTAGAACCAGCATGCCAAAGCCAGATTTCTTTCCCCACAAAGAATAACCAAAAACAGGTTCTGTCTTGTTCTGCTCCTTACTCATTACCAGGAGCTGGCTCGGTGGGGGGCTCTGTGGTGCCTGCCGAACAAGGCACTTAAGAGAAGACTAGGGGCGCCTGGGTGGCTCGGTCAGTTAGGTGTCCCAACTTTGGCTCAGGTCATGGTCTCACGGTTCACAGGTTCACGCCCCACGTCGAGCTCTGGGCTAACACCTTGGAGTCTGGAGCCTGCTTCAGATTCTGTCTCCCTTTCTCTCTGCCTCTCCCCCATTTGCACTCTGTCTGTTTCTCTCTCAAAAGTGACATAAAGATTAAACAAAAATTTAAAAAAAGAGAGACCTACAGCCTACTGGGGGCTCGTTACAGGGCTGGATGTGGAGCACAGACTCCAAGTGTAGGAATGCTACAGGTTTCAAAAGCGGCCACGCAATCTGCCAGTACAAGCTAAGCGATGGTCTTCAGGAAAGCTAATTTAAGAACATGAGAAATTCACTGTCCGGAACTGGCTAAGCATTGTACTCAGGGATCTTGCCCTGAGAGTGCTCTTATATTACTGGACACAATGAAAACATTAGTATTTTATAGGAAATATGTTTATTATTGATCGTTGCAATTCAAAAATACTCTTTTCTCGGGACTGGTCCATCTTACTCTGTCTCTTTAGAGATATTAAATACATCAAAAATGTGAGCAATTTTGCTTAATAATACACAGAAATTTCTGTATGCAAGAAAATTCTGTAAGCAAGATAGGAATTTCTAACAATGAAACAAGGTCTCCAGAAATTGTCGGTAAAACAAAGGAAGCATTTCGAGTGACAAGATGTAGGAATCCACGGATAAGATCTAACAGAGCACATGCTGGAAAATGGGATCAAGAAACTTTGTAATCCACCCTCACTCTGAGTTTGCTCTGGGATGGCACAAACATGTCCCGTGAAAGGGGCTTAGAAACAGAACTGCTTTGGTCCGAGGAAAGATCCTTTGGGCATGGGACTCATGTTACCTAAGTGCCCCAAAGCCAACTGTTTTTTGCAACTTCTTGTCCACATAATCATGACCAGAGGTCTCAAGGAGAAGAGCACGGAGCATCTAGCTTTGACTTTTGAGCAGATGTAACACCAGCTCTTCATCCTCTGCTAAAGACAGGCCTGTGTCCAAAGGCTCTAAGGTCTCCCACTTGGCCTTCTTTCTGTTACGACTCGTGGGTCCCACGTCTTCCACTTCGCTGTTGTTCCTTTTCCTCATTCCCTGCTTCTTCTTGGTATCACTGGTGGGAACAAATCCAACGATTTACTTGATAAACAACTAAATCCATTATGAAATCAAACACTTAAAATAGGACAAAATCACCAATAACAGAGAGTTGGTAAAGTGGTATTATTACTCAAGAGAGAAAGAAACTGTAACAACATCAGGATATCTGTATGTCATAAGTACCTTCCTATTAACAGACGGGGGCAGAAGGCCTACCATGCACCAGGCACTGCACAGGCACTGTCTCATCCAATCCTCACAATTCTAGGGAGCTACAGTTATATCATCCACAACCTGGGGACACTGATGGCCTGCACTCTGACTCCTATCTGTGCTTGTCCTGCCACAGCAAACTGCCTGTATTAAAGTTAGATTACTGTTTTGGTAGCAATCTGTAAGCTAACAGATACCAGGATACCAGATACTAACATCTGCTGTATGAAGTTGTGATATACAGGTTAAGAGTAAAAGAGAACCTCAAATGTCAAATTATTTAAGACATCAAATAAACTTTCTCCATTTAATGGGGTGCCTGGGTGGCTCAGTCGGTTGAGCGTCCGACTTCGGCTCAGGTCACGATCTCACAGTCCATGAGTTCGAGCCCCGTGTCAGGCTCTATGCTGACAGCTCAGAGCCTGAAGCCTGCTTCGGATTCTGTGTCTCCCTCTCTCTCTGCCCCTCTCATGCTCTGTCTCTCTGTCTCAAAAATAAATAAATAAATAAATAAATAAATAAAAATTAAAGTCTATGTCTAAGACCCAAACATAGTCTTAAAAAAACAAACATTATTACAGTATTCCACTCCTACCACTTTTATTCAACATAGTACTGGAAATCCTAGCTGCTGTAATCAGACAAGAAAAAGAAATAAAAGGCATTCAGATTGATAAGGAAGAAGTAAAACTGTCACTACTTCCAAATGACATGACATTAAATATAGAAAATCCTAAAGACTCAACCAAAAAAAAAAAAAAAAAAAAAAAACTATCAGAAATAAATTCAGTAAAGTTGCAGAACACAAAATCAGTATACAGAAATGTGTTGCATTTCTATACACTAATAATGGAGAAGCAGAAAAAGAAATTAAGAAAACAATCCCACTTACAAGTGCACCAAAAGAGGCACCTGGGTGGCTCAGTCAGTTGAGCATCTGACTCTTGATCTCGGCTCAGGTCATGATCTCACAGTTTGTGAATTCAAGTCCCCCTTTAGGCTCTGCACTGGTGGCATGGACCCTGCTTGGGATTCTGTGTCTCCTTCTCTCTGCCCCTCCCCCACTTTTGCTCTCTCTCTTTCTCTCTCAAAATAAATAAACTTAAAAAACATTTTTTAAACTTGCACCAAAAAATAAAATAAAACAAAACAAAACAAAATAAAATTCCTAGGAATAAATTTAACCAAGGAGGAGACAGATCTATACTCTAAAAACTATAAGACATTGATGAAAGAAATCTGAAGAGGGCACAAATAAATGGAAAGATATACTATGCTTACGGACTGGAAGAGTTACTGTTAAAAACTCCTACTATCCAAAGCAATCTATAGACTCAATGCAATCCCTATTAAAATTCCAATGGCGTTTTTCACAGAACTAGAAAAAGTACTCCTAAAATTTGTATAGAACCACAAAAGACCCCAAATGGCCAAAGCAGTCTTGAGAAAGAAGAACAAAGCTGGAGATATCATAACCCCAAATTTCAAAATAAACTACAAAACTATAGGACTCAAAACAGTATGGTACTGTAGAGAGTCCCCAAATAAACCCAAGCTTATATAGTTAATTAATCCATGACAAAGGAAGTATGGATATACAATGGGTAAAAGACAATCTCTTCAATAAATGGTGCTGGGAAAACTGGACAGCTACAGGTAAAAGAATGAAACTGGACCACTTTCTTATACCATACACAAAAATAATCTCAAAATGGATTAAAGACCCAAATATGCGACCTGAACAATAAAACTTCTTAAAGAAAATACAGGCAGTGATCTTTTGGACATCATCCTTGGGAACGTTTTTCCAAGTATGTCTCTCTTCACACAAGGGAAAAGCAAAAAATAAACCACTGGGGCTACATCAACCTAAAAAGCTTTTGCAGTTGAACGAAACCACCAACAAAACAAGGCAACCTGCTGAAAAGAAGATATTTGAAATGACATATCTGACAAGGGGTTAAAATCCAAAATATACAAAGAAATTATACAATTAAACACCAAAGAAGCCAAACAATCCAATTTAAAAATGGGCACAGGAACCAAATACACATTTTTCCGAAGAAGACATACAGATGGCCAACAGGCACATGAAAAGATGCTCAACATTGCTAATTATCAGGGAAATGCAATTCAACACTACAATGAGGTATTAGAATGGCTAGTATAAAAAAAATAAGTAATAACAAATGTTGGCAAGATATGGAGATAAAGGGACCCTGGTGCACTGTTGGTGGGAATGTCAATTGGTACAGCCACCATAAAAAACAGTATGGAGGTTCCTCAAAAAATTAAAATAGAAATATCATAGGATTCCACTACTGAGTATTTACCCAAAGAAAATGAAAGCACTAATTCAAAAAGATACATGTACCTCTATGTTCACTGCAGCATTTACAATGACCAAAATATGGAAGCAACCTAAGTGTCCATCGACAGATGAATGGACAAAGATGTGGCATACACACACACACACACACACACACACACACACACACACACACACACATAGGAATATTATTCAGCCATAAAAAAGAACAAAGCTTTTGCCATTTGCAACAACATGGATGGATCTAAAGGATACTATGCTAAATGAAGTCAGAATGAGAAAGACAAAAACCATATGATTTTGCTTATATGTGGAATCTGAAAAACAAAACAAACAAAAAGCAGAAACAGACCCATAAACATAGAGAACTGGTTGTTGCCAGAGGGAGGGCAGGGGGACAGGTGAAATGAGGGAGTAGGAGGTAGAGACTGCCACTAATGGAATGAATAAATCACAGCCGCAACATAGGAAATATAATCAATGTTATTGTAATAGTGTTCTATGGTGACAGATGGTGTCTACACTTGTGGTGAGCATTGCATAAGGTACAGAGTTGTGGAATCACTAGGTTGTACCCCTGAAACTAATGTAAAATTGTGTGTCAACCATACTTCAATTTAAAAAAACCAAACCACCATTGTTACTGCAGGGTTCTGCATACACTTGAGGCACAGACCATAAACATAAAGCTAGTTTCTGAAGGTACAGGAAATCACTTTATACATTAAAAATAAAAGAAAAAGCAAAACAGCAAAACATTCTCAAAGTATTGTGAGATACCATCATCATGTTCAAAGATGACCCAATTACTGGATGCAGGATTAAAGCAAAACTAAAAGCCCATCTAATAGCCTTCATAGTAGCAACCCTTCATCAAAGGCTTGCTAACGGTCTGGCACTGTGCTACATGCTTTATACAGACTACATCATTTATCTTCAGGAAAATCCTTGGTTGGGGAGCATTAGCTTCATTCTACGATTAAATGACTGTACACAGATTATAAACATAGGATTCGAACCCAAGGACTCTAAATTTAGCTCCAAAGCCAGGTTACTGAAAGCAATAAGCTGACTAGCTTCAGTTAGCATTTGAAAGACAAGAAAGAAAAGAATTATCTGTGGAAAGAACACTGATTTGGCACTAACACAGTCAAACCTTAGCCAATCAACTAACATTTCTAAGCATTAGTCTCAATCTGTAAAGGTTAAGATTATATAATTTACTTAGCAGAATTGCTGTAAGAATTACTTAAAATTATATAAAGTCAAGAACATAGTAATACTCAATACATGTTAATTTCCTTTCTGCTTATAAACTACTTCCTTTCAAATAAATTCTTACACTGATGTTATATAATAGAAAAGCAGAAAAAAAATCCAAGGAAATATCATATTCCAAGCATATGATGTATTCCAAAAAAGAACAAAGTGCTCAAATTTCAATGGAGAATATTACTTCTTAAGAAGCATGCCTGGCTATGAGTGAATTTGCCTAATCAGCATATCTACTTATGCCCAGCTTGAAGCAAAGCAGTAAATAATTTCCCATTTCACCTCCCAGAAACGCTCAATGCTCTGACTCAGCAGCCATTCTCTCCCACCATCGGAGGAAAGACAAATGAGACAGCACTATGAGATTACTTCAAGCCTCAAACAACTACATTTTCAAAGGGTACTTGAAGAGATAAACGTGAAAAGAATTCCCCATAATGGGAAATTCAGTTAGCAAAGATAGTTAATTCTTAGTGGAAAGGGCCTTAAAAAAGAAAATATATTGAGTCTTAATCTGATTGTGTATTGCCCATCCTGTTTAAGCTCCACTGGGCTAGAGTACCAGGATTTATTTGGTACAAGGTAATACTGATTTCTGCCCTGCCTGTATTTCAAGAGCACCTCAGAGCAGCTCATCAGAAACAGCCTAATTAGTAGGCTTTACTAATGCATCCTTTGTTAATGTGCTCTTGAACATTATATTCCCTGCAGGAAATAGCTGGTTCAGATAATAAAAGGAAGATGGGAAATTTATGTAACACAAATATTTTCATAATTAGCAGCTTTGCTGCTTTGTGGACCAGTTCAAATTCTAGAAAGGTATTTTATCCTACTTGCCATAGCAAATAAGTAGCAATTTGTATAACAAATTAATTATTAAACAACAATATGGATATTCAATAGGTAAGTCACCTAAAGGGGGGAAAATGTACTGAGTCTAGAAAATAATACGGTAAGCAAGGAAGCAAAATATGGTCACAATGTGGTCTCTTCAGAAAAGGCCCCTTCCAAATGGTGCAGTACTAGAGGGTGAGGTCAGCAACATGGCTGAAGAAGACATCCCCGGTTCGTGTCCCCTCCCAACAACATGTGGCATCCTTCCACGGACAGAAGTGTTTTTGTGGGAGCTGTGGGATCCAGCACTAGACACCAAGAGACCTGAAAGGAGTCTCACCCAACCCTGCTTTGGGTAATAGGTATACAGACTACATCCCAAGTTGTGAACTGGCTCCAGCCCCTCTCGGCAGTGGGAGAACACCATCTTAAACAAACACCCATGGACAGGAACACTTGTGGAAATCCAGGTTTCCAAGGGGGAAATTCCAGCACGCTGGGGAGGGGAGGAGGAATAGTATGATTTCACTCCTATCACCCCTCCCCCTAGATGGCACAACCGAGGGCTGAGAGATCTTGTCCACAATTTTTCCCATGGTGCAAAGAGAGCAGGTGAGCGAGTGCCCAGCTTTCCCCACTGTGCGGAATGCTGCCCAAAAAGGCCCATGTCTCCCTCACTCTATCCAGAATACTAAATCATGAGCTGCATGGCTAGAGGCAGGAGGCAGGAAAAAGCTGGGAGAGTGGCAGACAGGACTCTCAGAATAAGGAATGTGAATCTTCCTGTGTCATGGATTCCATCAAGAACCCTGCCCATGAACCAGTGGAGATGCCCTGCACACAGATCCCTCCAAGTGGCCCATGGGCACTCCCTAACACTTGTGTGCCTTACCTATACCCCCCTACACCTGCGTCCGGCTCCCTGTGCATTCTCCTGATGACGGTGGTGGGAGTAAGCTCTGGTAGGTATCTGCTGAGCATCACCCAAATCTGCAGGTCAGGGAAAGACCACCTCAGCATTAGTGCCATTCTTGGAAAGGCAAAAGGGAGGCTGGAAGCATTTGGCCTGATGTGTTGCAGGATCAAGAGAAGACATACAAGTTAAAAAATTCTGCACATGAGGGAGCCATGAAGTGTGGAGCAGGTGAGAAAACCTCAAAATCCCTGTCTGACCCAGGGATGACAGAAGACATTTCTCTCTTGAAGGCAGTTAGTAAAGACTAAGGGAGGTGACTGCTACCACAAATGTGAAGACAGCAAGGAACTGACTGATCTAGGAAACATGACACCACCGAAAGGTCACAGAATTTTCCAGTAGCTGATCCCAAAGACATGAAGATCTACAATTTACTGGATAAAGAAATAAAATAGCTATTTTAAGGAAGTTCAACAAGGTACCAAAAAAAAAAAAAAAAAAAAAAACAGAAAGAAAGAAAAAAAAAGAAAAGTCAACTAAACCAGGAAAACAATGTATGAACAAAATGGGAAGTTTAACAAAAAGATATAAGTCATTTACCAAAAAGCCCCAGAAACTCTGCAGCTGAAGAATACAATGAATAAAATAAAACTTTAGAAGGGAGGATCAAAGTTAGAAGCAATCAAGCAGAAGAAAGAATCTGCAAGTTAGAAGACAGAAACTTTGAAATTAGTCAGAGAAGAACAAAGGAAAAGAATGAAAGAGAGTGAAAAAAGCCTACATTACCTATGACATACATTCAAAAAACAAAAAAACAAAAAAAACCCACGACACTCTGTAAATCACTGGAATCCTGGAAGGAGACAAGAGGAAGAAAGGAGCAGATAGCCTATTTAAAGAAATCATAGCTGAGAACTTCCCACATCTGGGGGAGAGACGTGGATATCCAAGTGGATGAAGGTTATAGGTCCCCAAACAAATTCAATTCAAAGAAATCTCCTTCAAGACACATAATAAAACTGTCAAAAATCAAAGACAAAGACAGAATTTTAAACACAGCAAGAGAAAAGAAACTTGCAACTGACAAGGGAATTCCAATAAGGCTATCAGCAGATTACTCAGCAGAAACTTTACAGGTTTAGAGAGAATAGGAGGATATGAAAAGAAAAAACCTCCAACCAAGAATACTGTATCCAACAAAGCTGTCTTTCAGAAATGAAGGAGAGATAATAACTATCCTGGACAAACAAAAGCTGAAAGAATCCAAGTTGAAATGAAAGAATCCAAGTTGACATGAAAGGATTCATAGTACAAGAAAACATAGGAAACTATCCAATAAACTGGAAAATTCAAGTATATAGTTAAATTCAAAATATGCTAGGGCTGTAATATGGTGGTGTGTTCACCACATAACTCCAGGTTACGGAAGGTTAAAGGTTAACGGGCAAGAGTATTAAAAATAACAATAAGCTACAGGGGGTGCCTGGGTGGTTGTTGGCTAAGCGTCCAACTTCAGCTCAGGTCATCATCTCACCGTTCGTGAGTTTGAGCCCTACATCGGGCTCTCTGCTGACAGCTCTGAGCCTGGAGCCTGCTTGGGATTCTGTGTCTCCCTCTCTCTCTGCCCCTCTCCCACTCACACTGTGTCTGTCTCTCTCTCAAAAATAAACATAAAAAAATAACAATAGCTATAATATTGGTTAATGAACACACAATATAAAAATAGGTAAATTGTGACACCAAAACCCTAAGAACAAAGTAAAAGGATAGAATTTTTGTACGCAATTGAAATAAGCCATTATTAGCATAAAACAGACTATTATATCTATAAGATGTTTTATGTAAGCTTCATGGTAACCACAAAGTAAAAACTTAAAGTAGATTCACAAAACATAAAGAGACAGGAATCAGAGCACATCTCTATAGGAAATCAATTCAAAAAGGAAGACAGCAAGAGAGGAAGAAAAAAAATCAAGGGAATGACAAAACAGAAAAGAGATAACATTAGTAACTCCTTACCTTTCAATAATTATCCTAAATTAAAATGAATTAAATTCTCCAATCAAAAGGCATAGAGTGGCTGGATGCATAAGACCCAACTATATACTGTCTACAAGAAACTCATTTCACTTTTAAGGACATAAAGTCTCAACATGAAAGGCTGGAAAAAGATATTCCATCCAAGTAGAAACCAAAAGAGAGCAGGGATGGCTATACTTCTATGAGACAAAATATGCTATAAGCCAAAAATAATTAGCAAAAGATGAAAAAGATCATAACATGATGATAAAGAAGTCAATTCATTAAAAGAATATAACAATCATAAATATATATACACCCAACATCGGAGCAATACAATATACTTAGCAAATACTAACAAATCTGAAGGCAGAAATAAACAGTAATACAACAAGAAAAGAGAACTTCAGTAATCCACTTTCAACAATGGCTAGATTATCCAGCCATTTCAATAAGGAAATGTGGAAAATGAACTATACTTCAGACAAATGGACCTGACATATAGAGAGAGAACATTCCATATAGAAGCAACAGAATACATGTTCTTCTCAAGCACATATGTAACAATCTGCAGGACAGATCATGTGACAGGTCACAAAACAACTCTCAGCAAATTTTAAGAAGACCAAAATCTTATCAAGTATCTTTAACACCACAATGGTATGAAACTACAAATCAGTTATAAGAGGAAAACTGAAAAATTCACAAACATGTAAAATTAAACAACATGACCCGCAACAACCACTGGGTGAAGGAAGAAATTTTAAAAAACATTTTTTTAAATCTCTAAAAATGGAAACACAAGATACCAAAACTTGTGAGATGTAGCAAAAGCATCTTCCCAAAGTGGGAAGTTTACAGTGTTAAAAGCTGACCTTAAGAAACGAGAAAGATCTCAAACAACCTAACTTTTCACCTCCAGCGAACTAAAAAATGAACAAATGAAGTCCAAAGTTAGCAGAAGTAATGAAATACAAAGATCAGGAAAAAAATAAATAAGAGACCAGAAAAACAAAATAAAAAAAGGATTAAAAAAAACAGTAATTTTTTTAAAAGATAAGCAAAACTGACCAACATATGGCTAGTCTAACTCAAGAAAAAAGAAAGATTAAAAATCAGAAACTAGAAAGGAGACTTAACAACCAATACCACAAAAATATAAAAGGTCATGAGACCCCTGCAGATTAATTATACACCAACCATTTGGATAACCTAGAAGAAATGAATGAATGAACTAGAAACATCAACCTAACAACACTGAGTCATGAAAAAATAGCAAGTTTGAAAAGACCAGTAGGGAATAAGGAGATTGAATCGGTAATCAAAATTCTGCCAACAAAGTCAAGTCCAGAACCAGAAGGTTTCCCTAGTGAATTTTACCAAACATTTAAAAAGGAATTAACGGCAATCCTTCTCAAGCTCTTCTAAAACACTAAAGAGAATATTCCAAACATGTTTCACAAGGACTGCACTAACCTAATGCGAACGCCAGATAAAAATAGTAACAAGAAAAGAAAACTGCAGGTCAATATTCCTGATGAATGCAGATGCAAAAATTATTAGCAAGATATTAGCAAACTTAATTCAACAGCATAGTAAAAGGATCCCACACGATGATTCAGTTGGGATTCATCCCTGGGATGCAAGTATGGTTCAACATACCCAAATCAATAAATGTGATATATCAAATTAATAAAATGAAAAATAAAAATCATATAATCATCTCAATAGATGCAGGAAAAGTATTTGACAAAATTCAGCAACCTTTTCTTGACAAAAAATCAACAGATTGGGTAGAGAACGAATATGCCTCAACATAATAAAAACCATATATGACAAATCACAGGTAACATTATACTCAGTAAAGGTTGAAAACTTTTTCTCTAAGATCAGGAACAATTCAAGGATGCCCATTCTCATTGTTTCTATTCAACATAGTACTAGAAGTCCTAATGAAAGCATCACACAAGGGGAAAAAAAGGCGTTCAAATCAGAAAGGAATTAAGATGGTAATT
This sequence comes from Puma concolor, assembly GCF_028749965.1. Taxonomy (NCBI): domain Eukaryota; kingdom Metazoa; phylum Chordata; class Mammalia; order Carnivora; family Felidae; genus Puma; species Puma concolor. The sequence goes on from NC_141676.1 coordinate 109,388,447, forward strand.
GTTTGTAGATATGATCTTATATCTAGAAAATCTTAAAGACTTCACGAAAGACTGTTAGAACTAATAAATAAATTAGGTAAAGTCGCAAGATACAAAAATCAACATACAAAATTCAGTAACATTTCTTTACATTAAAAGCAAGTTATCTGAAAAAGAAATTTTAAAAAATTACCCCCTACAAACATAACAACATCAAAATCATACTTGGGAATAACTTTAATCAAGGAAGTGAATTATCAATACACTCTAAACTGTAAGATTTTGATGAAAGAAATGTGAAAAAGACAAATAAATGGAAAGATATCCCATATTCATGGATCAGTAAAATTAATACATTAAAATGCCCATACTACCCCAAACTATCTATAGATTCAATGAAATCTCTATAAAAATTCCAATGGCATTTTTCACAGAAATAGAAAAAATAATCCTAAATTCATAAACTCACTAAAGATTCCAACAAGCCAAGGCAATTCTAAGAAAGAACAAATCCAGAGGTATCACAACCCTGATTTCAAACTATACTACAAAGCTAAAGTAATCAAACCAGTAGTATGGTACTGACACAGAAACAGTCACTCAGACCAACACAACAGAGAACAAATAAACCCTTGCACATATGGTCAATTCATACTTGACAAGGGAGCAGAAAATGCTCAATGGAGAAAGGATGGTCTCTTTCATAAAAGGTGGCATGAAAACTGGATAACCACAAAATGAATTAAAGACTTAAAAAGAAGACTCCAAACCATAAAACTCCAGGAAGAAAACACAGGGCTAAATCGCTGTGACACTGGTCTAGGCAACAGTTTTCTGGATATGATGCCAGAAACACAATAAAGAAAAGCAAAAGTCAGTAAGACTACATCACAGTAGAAAGCTTCTGCGCAGCAAAACAAAAATGAAAAGGCAACCTACAAAATGGAGAAAATATTACAGGCCATATTTATGATAAAAGTTTAATATCCAAAATATATAAGGAAGTCCTATAACTCAATAGCAAAAAAAAAAAAAAAAAATCCCTTCAAATAGTCTGATTAAAAAACAGGCAGAGGAACTGAATAGACACATACACATGATCAACGAGTACAAGAACAGGTACTCAATTATCACTAATTAAGAGGGAAATGTAAATCAAAGCCGTATCAATGAGATATGACCTCATACCTGGTAAAATGGCTGCCATCAAAAAGACAAGAGATAACAAGGTGTTGGTGAGAGCGTGGAAAGGGAATCTTTGTGCACTGTCGGTGGGAATGCAATCAGTACAGCCTCTATGGAAACCAGCATGGAGGTTCCTAAAAACAGAACTACCAAATGATCCACAAATCCCTGTTCTGGGTATATTACCCAAAGGAAATGAAAACAGGATCTTCAAGGGTTCTCTACATCCTCGTGTTCATTTCAACATTATTCACAGCTGGCAGGAAATGGACACAACCTAAGTGTCATGGATAGATGATATAGCATATTATATATACACAATGGGATATTATTCAACCATGAGAAAAAAGGATATCCTGCCATCTGCAATAAAATGGATGGACCTTGAGGGCATCACGTTAAGTGAAATAAAAGTAAGACAGAGAAAGATGAAATCTGTATGATACCACTTCTACGTGGAATCTAAAAAAAGACACTAGAATGGTAGTTACCAGAGGCCGAGGGGTAGGGGAAATGGGGAGATGCTGGTCAAAGATACAAAGTTCCAGTTTTAAGGTAAGTTCTGGGGATCTAATGTACAACATGGTGATTATAGTTAGCAATATTTTATCAGATACTTGAAAGTTGCTAAGATAGTAAATGGTTAATGTTATCATCTCTCTCTCTCTCTCTCTCTCTCTCTCTCTCACACACACACACACACACACACACACACAAACATACCTATGTAATGCTATAGAGGGTTTGCTAATAATACTAGGGTGAAAATCATTTCACAACATATAAGTATATCAAATAACATGCTGTATACCTTACACTTACATAATGTTCTATGTCAACTATATCTCAATAAAGCTGGGGGAAATTGCGTGGCACTAGAAACCTCTATTTTATTTACATCCTGATAAATCAAGTGGAAGGGTTCTGACCTTGTATAGTTAATGTTCCCCGGGGAGTTATTGAATCTAATTAAGACCTCGGATGTCCTTAGGATTGGTCGACAGCCTAATACTGCATGTAACAGTGAGTTAGTTCTAGTTTCTTGGTTCTTTAACTATTATCTGCAATTGCTGGATGGGGCTCTTGTGCCTCCCAACCAAGAGTTCTGTTAGCTGACCTGTGGTAGCACATCATTGATACAGTTTACCAATCACATGGTGGGACATTATGAAAACAGGTCTGCTGGAAGGAAGAACCACAATACAGGTGAGAGACAGCAGTAACACCTGTGAATCTTCTTCTCGGAGTAAGTTTACTCCACTGGACTGAAGGAGGTAAGGAAGCTCACAGTATGAACTGACAACTAGGAGGTGGCCTACAAAACAGGGCCAAGAGTCTGGGCCTGAGCTCTGCATTTTATTTTTATTTCAGTATTTCTATGGGACATAAAGTGTCAAACTATCTCCACATACTTCAAGTCTTTGAACTCAGTGTCAAAAAGGGCCATCTCACTGCTCAACATTGTAACAGTACAATATATTGGCTGATATAACACAGCTTAAAAAGCAAAAGTATGGCTCAGGGCACTAAAAGCCCCACTATAGTTCTCAACACAAAACCACCAAAGCAAAATAATTCATAACTATTTATCTTTCAATAATCCAATTAATAGAGAGGCTTAATTAGTAATGTCTGATGTGTCATTTAAAGAACTAATCATACAACAAAACACAAAGAAAAATATCATGTTGTAATATGTAATCTGAACCAACAATAACAGGGAAATGTTACTTCAATGGCTTTGAAATTTAAGTGAAAATGATTACATGGAAGCACATCACAATACCCAATGTAAACATGCAAACCAATTTATTCACTGATAATAAGAAAAAAGGATTTAACACTGAAATGTGAACTCAACTTTAACATGTTAATAAATACATTACTGAGTTTTAAATGGAATATAACTTTCTTACTTTCTAAGTTTTCTAAACCCAAAACTCAATTCTCCCAGAAAATGAACAGATTTTACAGTAGGTTTGGTTTCCTGGTTTCCACATTTTAACTTTTTCAGGCACTTGTAGCTGCCTAGTCACCCAGAATGAGTATAGCCTGTATTAAGTACATTCATGAGAAACAAAAGAGGGAGGAACACCTGGAGTTAACCTGATGAGGTCAACCTTCCTCCTGGCCCCTCTTCCTGGACTCTTCAAATGTAGCCCTTGTTTAGATCAGAGAGCCCTCTTGTATGTCCCGCCTGTGCCCTTCTTGTCAATGGGGTACCTCCCTCCTGTTCATCCCTCCCTTGCTTCAAGAACCATCTTCAACTTCTAGGGGCTCCCGGATGGCTCAGTCAATTGAGTGCCGACTTTGATTCAGGTCATGATCTCACAGTTTGGGGGTTCAAACCGCACGTTGGGCTCCGTACTGACAGCTCAGAGCCTGGAGCCTGCTTTGGAGTCTGTGTCTCCCTCTCTCTCTGTCCCGCCCCTGCTTGTGCTCTCTCTCTCTCAAAAATAAAACGAACAAAAAACAAAACAAAACAAAAAAACCATCTTCAATTTCTCATCTTCCATGAAAGGTACCCAAACTCCCTTATTAAAAATGATCTCTTTCCTCTGAATGCCTACAACTCTAATTGTTGATTAGTAATTTTGCACTTAGCATTACTACTTTCTAACACTAAAATGATTTTTTTTTCACCTGTATGCATCATAACTCCTAATTAGAATGTAAAAACTCCTGGGTGGGAATACAGATTACTACTAAGCTTTCTGGAGGGCAATCTGGTGGCACCTTTCAAAAGTCTTTCAAGTATGCCTACCCAGCAATTTCTCTTCTGAGAATTTATCCCAAAGAAATAATTAAGGATGTGTATAAAGATTTAGTTACAGAACACTGAAGGCAAAACTATATGTAATCTCAGAAAGTTGAAAACCCAAACATCCAATCATAAGGGACTCATTTGTGAAATAAGTTATAAAATTAAAAATGAAAACACTATGCAGCAATTAAAAACAATGTTGCAGGAATTTCTTTATTGACACTGAAAACAGTTACAAAACCAATACAGAACAAGAGTCCATCTTTAACAAAGGCTTGTATGCATGTTTGCAGAGAAAAAGAGCCGGAAGATTTTTTTAGATTATTTTTTTTTTCTGGTATATGTATCTTCTCATTTTTCTGTAACAAGCTTGTATTACTGTATGCAATAAAAAAGAAAGTTATATTTGAAGGGAAAAGTAGTTCTGGGCAAAGAATAATTACAATTATTCTCTGTAATTCCACAAAGCTCAGAAGCATGAGGGTAAGTGTGCCATATACGCTTCAACGTGGGCCCCTGGATCCACCGAGGTATGGGGAAAGGGGAGATTTCTCTTGTCAGGACAGATGGGGGACGAGTCACTTTCAGCATTTCAAAATACCCACAACTACATGCCCGAGACCAAGTTCTAGCTCCAATTTTAATAACTGAGCTTTGCAAACACTTGACTGAACTGGAAATTGTCTTTGTCAAAAAAACAAATGTGAAACATTAACTTTTTATTAACACTCTTAAAAGACAAAAATCTTTCACAACATAGGAGCCATTAACATTGAAAGCAAAAGTTCTCTGTGATGATGAAAATGTTGCAAGCCACTGTTCTAGACTCAACAGAACTATTGACTCAACAGACTCAACAGACTACTGACAATAGTCAAAGTATGGAAAGCGCCCAAATGTCCATCAACTGATGAATGGATAAAGATGTGGTGTATACACACACGCACGCACACACACAATATGGAATATTCATGAAAATGAAATCTTGCCATTTGCAACAACGTGGATGGAACTAGAGTGTATTATGCTAAGCGAAATAAGTCAGAGAAAGACAAATATATGATTTCACTCATGTGGAGTTTGAAAAACAACAGATGAAAATAGGAGAAGGGAAGGAAAAATGAGATAAAAACAGAGAGGGAGGCAAACCCATAGAAGGTACAACACAAAGACTGAATCCTAATGTAAACTATAAACTTTGGATGACAATGATGTGTCAGCACAAGTTCGTGGATGGTCACAAACACTAATAAAAGGTAATAGAAAAGGCTGCGGGGGGAGAGGGGACATATGGAAACTACTTTTCATTAAATTTTTACTGTAAAAAGTAAAATTGCTACAAAAATAAAGCCTACTCATAAAAAGATTTGCATAGTGCAAAAGAGTTGCTACACCATCAACGTAACTTCAAGTATTAGTTTTCTCCTCTCATCCCCAAAGAACAGCAAGCTGCTGTAATGCATAACCTGAATGACTGGCCAGTGTTCAGTCGGAATACTTGGACTATCTCACATCCACTCTCCTGTTCTCATAGACGTCATGCTGCCATATACCTTTCCAGGGAGCTGCGATGCTCTGGGCTACAATAGCAGCTGTTTCTTATCTTCATCACTCGCCTGAAACCAACTAGCATCTCGGTCACGACACACACGTGGTTGGAAGACACGGGATGAGAAGGAGCCCAGGAATCTCCTCTGGCAGGAGTACGTGTGAGGGTAGAGCCACGACTGGGCTGTTAGAGAAAATATTTAAATTCTGTTAACTGTCCCAGCAATTAAGGGTTAGAATGTCGGAATGATTACTCCTTCTTTACTTAAAGGTTTCCAATAATTTTTCAGGTTTCCCCTCACAGAGGTTTTTCCCAACCATCTCATACAAAGTCAGCGCTTCCAGATCCTCTGTGCTTATCCTCACTCATGGCTTTCAGGGTCCTAAGCAACCACTCTTTTTGTCTTTTTGTTTACTTCTTTAAGTCTGTCACCCCGCCCCCAACCTCCCCCAGAGGCGAAGCTCTGTGAAGACTGGGATCAAGTCTGTCCTCTTTACAGCTCTACACCAGGCACAGAGTCAGGGCACTTCCCACACTCCCATACGGCAATACGGACTCTCTATCCATATGATCAACAGAATACATGACACTGACATTTTCGTCACCGTATCATTTATTATGTCAGTCAAGTCTATGGGATATTTTTGCAGACTGTTTTTTTTTTTACATTAAATATAATTTATTGTCAAATTGGTTTCTATACAACACCCAGTGCTCATCCCAACAGGTGCCCTCCTCAATGCCCATCACCCACCCTCCCCTCCCTCCCACCTCCCATCAACCCTCAGTTTGTTTTCAGTTTTTAAGAGTCTCTTATGGTTTGCTGCCCTCCCTCTCTGTAACTTTTTTTTCCCCCTTCTCCTCCCCCATGGTCTTCTGTTAAGTTTCTCAGGACCCACATATGAGTGAAAACACGTGGTATCTGTCTTTTTCTGCCTGACTTATTTCACTTAGCATAATACCCTCCATTTCCATCCACGTTGCTCTTGCAGACTGTTTTAAACAAAGGCCTGCCACATCGTAATGAATGATTTTCATGAGGGAGAAAATGGAAAGCAGGTATCCCAGAGGACATTAAATTTTATTCTTGTAAAAACATACACATTTAAAAATTCCTATCACAGTTCTGCTTTTAATAATTAAAAGGATTATCATATATTAATGGCCCTATGATGTATCATACTCTTTCTTTTTACCGTCAATAGATTTTCACAATAACCATGCAAGGTAAGAATTATATTCATCTGACCAGTGAAGAAAACTGAGGGTCACAGAGATTAAGTACCTTGTCCATTGTTCAAAATTTTAAAAAGGACGTAAGGTTCAAACTCAGATCGGATTCCAAAAACCAGTTTTCCCACAGGGCCAATTAGCCTGCTGTTCTCATATAAACTTAATTTGACAAAATACTTCTTCCATGTTGCAAAGTTCATGATAATACGGCACAAAGATCAAGGTTCCCAAATTAAAGGCAGTGGTGTATGTGAATAAGGCATTCAGTCTCTTGATCCACAGAAGTTCAGGTAATTCCTATTTTACACCTGCTAGAGCAACTATTTTTGAGATACAGATGCCTCTGAGACCATCCTTCCAGGAGCAGACCCAGTTTAAATTCCTACGGATTAAAACAGAAAGGCAAAAGGAGAGAGACTAATTCACTGATATACTACTTTTTCATGTAAAGGAAAGTACTAGGTCTTACACCACTTGATTTTTTTTTTTTTTTTTTTTTTTTTTTTTTGTTTAATTCTCTCTCTGCCCCTTATGTCGCTTTAGCCAGACTTACACAAGTGGAAAGGGACAGGACAAATAATACATTACCAAAAAAAGAAAAATAAATTTAAAAAAAGACAGAACATAATCAGTAGTATTTGCCGCGAACAAGAAGACCGCTCGTTGTTAAACAGCATACTTTAAATAAATGATGTGTGAATTACCTCCAATAAAAAGAGATCAGAACGTCCTCTGTAACCTGGAAACCATACTCCCTGGGCTGCACAGAATGCTGCAGTCAGAACCACTACTCCAAGTCTCAAGAATGTTCCAAGCGCTGTCTGTTATGGCTGTGGCCAAGGCACCAGAGAAGAAAAAGATTTACTGGGAAATCCTGTCAACTTCTTCCCTGGAGTAGGCAGGCTTTGCAGAAACACAGTGTGGTAGAGTGAGCACTAAACTTCCAAAGACACTGGGGCAAGCAGTTCCAATTATTAAGTGATAAAATGGCAGCCAGAATCACTGGGGCTTCTGTAAGCCTGACACTAGAAAAGAGCCTGCAGCCGGAAAGCACCATGATGGCTTGCTCATGTCAGAGCGCTTAACTTCTGTAGCAGCTGCATTTATTCATGTACAATTAGGGGTCTGTTACATCATAAAACAGAGGATCACCATCACCGCACAAGCCTATTCAGACATCTAACAAAAACCAGGACGAGGTGTAAACTGAAGAAAGCACATTCCCTTTGCTATAGAGTCTGTGCATCTTTTCAAATTCTTGCTTTACTCTTTTTCTGGAATGCAAAGGAAAGAAATCAGGTGAAACTGCTAACTAATATAACTATGAGGAAGCTGAGGACTGAGATGGGGAGCAGTGAATGTTCACTTCCACAGAAACCCTGGAGTTTCTTTTTACAACATGCTGCTGAATTATGGTGGAAAGCCAAGAGTCAGCACCTGAGTGTCCACTTTGTGTCCCTTTTGTATAAAGCTCTCCTTCTGCATTCATATCAATTAATGTAACCTGGACTCTGCCCTAAAGTATGTTAAGCTAATAATAAATAAGCTTGGGACCATCAAAAAAATCTCAGAAATCTTTGTACCTCTCCCTAAGTATAGGCACTCTGGCATTCAAACATATTGTCCCGGAGACTTTCCCCCTTATCATAAATTTTAATTCACAGGGCCATGGCAACAGTCCTAATGAAGATTAATTACTGCAGTACATTCCAAAAAATCTGTCCAGCTTCCTTGTGATAGTGAAGTCTTCCGCATATAGAAATGGAACTAAAATGCATCATGTCCTTAATGTTTCTTTCCTAGCTGCTCAGCACTAAAAACAGATTTGTAGGAAAAGAAAATTGTCCAAGAAAAGACTGATTGGCTCGGCATTCAGCATTCACTGAACAAACACAAGTAAAAGAGCAAAGGATGTTTGATCCTTAGATCAAAATTCTAATAACAAGAAAAGGCTGGGGGTGGTGAAAAGGAAAGAGAAGGCAGAGACTGCAATCACACTAACAATCCATTTGCATGTTTCCTTCTGAAAAACGCACACATGTCATTTGGGATTGGCAAAAAGTTCTGGCCCCTCATCTCTATTTTTCTGGTTCATAAATCCACTGAGAATTCAACGAAAATAAATGGCCCCCTTTTCCAAATAAGTGCACGAGTGTCTACGTGGCATGCATCCACACCATAATTTTGCATATAATTTCAAGACGTTCAAGAATCCTCTAAAGCTCATCTATAGAGTCCAGATTAAGAATCCCTGTTCTGCAGTAATTTAGAAGACATAACGTAATTATTTCTCTTCTCTCAGATTAAAAAAAAAAAATTAAACACCCATATCAGTTGGGTTTGTATTATGTATTCCTCTCACTGCCAATGTGTATGTAGAACATTTTGTGCTTCCCAGAAGCACAGTCAGCTTTTCTCCTCAAACTACTTTTCACTCCTTAGTTTTCAATATTGAAGATCAACCCCTACCCAAACATGTCCCCAGTGTTCCAGGTATTTGGAAAAGATTTACAGTTTAGTCTTACTCTTCACTAGTCTTTCAAATGATTTCAAGAGAGAGAAAATCCAATCTTCAACAAAGCCGTCCATTGAAGAACTACTTACAGGAGCGAAGGGTTCGATATGGTGGCAAAGGAAGATTCCACACTCACCTCTTCCCATTGTCACAACGAATTTTCAAGTACATATGAAATAATACCCTCTAAAAAAGACCTGATAACCAGATGAACAGAGAGCCTCCACAACAAAGGATAAAAGAGTAGCAATGAAACAAGTAGAGAAAGAGACACAGTCTTGCCACAACAATATAAAACAAAACAGTAACTAAGCCCAGGTGTGGTGATACGTGATCAGGAAGAATCTCAAAGATACAAAATTTTTCCCAAAGAAGTGAGGGGTCGGGTTGCCACATCAGGCACCTAACCCCTAGATCCTGCAAAGGAGAGGTGAGCCCCCAAAATGCCATTAAAAACCAATGGGCATTACATGTAGGAAATCTGCAGGGAACAGAGAACCTGCTCATAAAGGGCTTGATGACGGACTCCCTCACTCCGGGACCCGGTTCAAAGTCACCCGTTTGAAAAGTGCCTGAGCCATATGTGACGACCACCAACTTAGTCATCTTGAAGAGTCTGCCACAGAGGCAGGAACTTGGTTCGGACCCTCCAGGGATACAGACATGCGTAGGAGTCACTTTTGAAGTCTTATTCTAACTTGTTGGTGGGCACCATCTAGAAACTCCTCCTCCAGCCTGTTGGCACTGGAGGGTGCCCACTGCTGAGTGCCCTGCCCACCTCCATACCACAGCCAGGCCAGGTCTTACCTGCCCACCCCAGCGCCACAGCAGCACAATGCAGCTGGGCGGGGCAACATCCCCACATACTCCTGTGCCACAGTTGTGGCCGCCCACTGCAGGCAGGCACATGCAACTCATACGGGGAAACATCCCCCACCCCAGGTTCCTGGTGCAAGTGGCCAGGAGGGATATTGTTTCTGAGCCCCATGGGACATCTTCTATACAAGGGCACTCCTTCCAGACTGGGAGAGGTAGGTAATTTACCTACCTTCTAATACAAAGAAACACACACAGAGTCAGGAAAATGAGGAGACAGAGGAATAGAGGAATATGCTCCAAATGAAAGAACAAGAAAAAGCCTCAGTAAAAGACCTTCATAAAAGAAAGATAACTGATCCACCTGATAAGAAGTTCAAAGTAATGTTCACAAAGATGCTCACTGAACTCAGAAGAAGAATGGATGAATGCAGTGAGAACATCAAAGGAGACAGAAAATATAACAAAGTATCAGGCAGAAGTTACAGAGCTGAAGAATAATACCTAAACTGAAATGCACGCTAGAGGGGTTCAACAGCAGACTGGATAAAGCAGAAGGACAGATCAGCAAGCTGAAATAGCAAACAATGGAATTCACCTAAATAGTGTAGCAAAAAGAAATTTTTATAAGAGAAGGTATCTTAAAGGACCTTTGTGACAATATCAAGTGGAATAACATTTGCATTATAGGGGATCCAGGAGAAGAAAAGAGAGAAAGGGCCAGAAAACTATCTGAAAAAATAATGGCTGAAAACCTCCCTAATCTGAGGAAGGGAACAAAAATTCAGATCAAGGAAGCTGAGAGAGTTCCATAAGAGATGAATCCAAAGAGATCCACGTCAAGACACATTATAGTTAAAATGGTAAAAGTAAGAGACTCTCTTCAACGAAGTGGCCAAGTGGCTCAGGGTTAGTGGCCTTGTGGACACAGAGATGCACACCTTGACAGGCAAGACCAGTGGCCTTGAGAATGAGCCCAGTGACACCAACTGAGAATGTCAAGGCCCAAATCAAAGACAAGGAGGGTATCCTGCCTGACCAACAGCATCTGACTTTTGATTAGCAAATAGCTGGAGAATAACCACATTTGCTCAGACTACAATATCCAGAAAGAATCTACTCTGAGCTTGGTGCTTCATCTGAGGGGTGGCATCATTAATCCTTCCCTTTTCCAGCTAACCCAGAAAAGCAACTGCAACAAGATGATTTGTTTTCAATGCTATGCTTACCTGCAGCCCTGTGCTGTGAATTGTCGCAAGAAGTGTGGACACACCAACAAACTGCACCCCCAAAAGAAGGTAAAACAAGGCCCCTCCACTGGCTCTTCCTTTGCCCACAGGGTAGTCTCCTGCCTGAGGCCCAAGGCCCTGGCGCCTCAATAAAGTTGCCCTTTCACCCTTTCGTTGACTGGGGGTAGGGGTGCGAGAGTGTTAAAGATAGAGAAAATCTCAAAAGCATCAAGAATAAACACCTGTTAAGTACAAGGGAAACCCCATAAGGCTTTCAGCAGAAATTCTGCTGGGGTAAGGAAGTGACATGACATATCCAAAGTGCTTTTGAAAGGAAAACATTTCCAACTAAGAAATTCTCTACTCAACACAGCATTCAGAATTAAAGGGGAGATTAAGAGTTTTCTAGATAAACAAAAACTAAAAGTTCACCACCACTAAAATGGACCTACAAGATACGTTAAAGGAATTTCTAGGCTGAAAAGAAAGGACACTAATTAATAATAAGAAAATATATGAAAGTAAAAATTTCACAGGAAAAGGCGAATATATAGAAAAGACAGTGGATAGGAGTGCCTGGTGGCTCAGTCGGTTGAGCATCCGACTTCAGCTCAGGTCATGATTTGACACTCTGTGAGTTCGAGCCCCGCGTCGGGCTCTGTGCTGACAGCTCAGAGCCTGGAGCCTACTTCAGATTCAGTGTCTCCCCCTCTCTCTGCCCCTCCCCTGCTCATGCTCTGTCTCTCTCTGTCTCAAAAATAAATAGAAACATTAAAAAAAATTAAAAAAGAAAAAAAGAAAGACAAGCCCGTGGATCAATCATTTATAAAGCAAGTAGGAAGGTTAAAAGATAATAGTGGTAAAAGTAACAAAAACTACAATAATTAGTTAAGGACACATAAAATAAAAAGATGTATAATGTGATATCAAAATATAAAATGCAGGGGTGCCTGGGTGGTTCAGTTGGTTGAGCGACCAACTCTAGATTTTGGCTCAGGTCATGGTCTCACGGTTCCTGAGTTCAAGCCCCACACTGGGCTCTGTGCTGGCAGTGTGGAGCCTGCTTGGGATTCTCTCTCAGCCCCTCCCCAGCTTGCTCTCTCTCTCTAAGTAAATAAATAAAATTAAAAAAATTATATATATTATATAATACACACACACACAATGCACACGGGGGGATTAAAAACATACACTTTTTGGGGTACCTGAGTGACTCAGTTGGTTAAGTGTCCGACTCTAGGTCATGATCTTGCAGATCAAGCCCCACGTCAGGCTCTGCACTGGGAATGGAGCCTGCTTAAGATTCTCTTTCACTCTTCCTCTACCCCTCCCCTGCTTGTGCTCACTCTTTCTCTCTCTCCAAATAAAAACTTTTTTTGAATGTGTTCAAATTTAGGCCATCAACTCAAAAATCAACCATTCTATACAAAGGGTATTATATGTGAACTTCATGGAAGCAAAAATTTATGTAAATACACACAAAAAATGAGAAAAAAACTAAACACTACAGAAAGCCTTCAAACCACAGGAAAAGAGAGAAAAATAAAGGAATAGAGGAACTAAAGAACAGTCAGAAAACAAAGAGAAAGGAATCCAAACCTAACACTAAAAAAATTCATCAACAACAAGGGAAGAGAGTAAGAAAAGAATGAACAAAGAAGAACTACAAAAATAACCTGAAAACAATAAACAAAATGGCAGTAAGTATATATCTATCAATAATTAATTACTTTAAATGTAAAAAGACTAGATATTCCAATCAAAAGACAGAGTGGCTGAATGGATTAAAAACAAAATCAAAAACAAGATTCATCTACATGCTACCTAAAAATTAACTAAGGAAGTAAAGACCACACAGACTGAAAGTGAAGGGATGGAGAAAGATATTCTAGGCAAATGGAAACGAAAGCTGGTGTAGTTAAACTCCTATCAGAAAAACAGACTTAGGGGCACCTGGGTGGCTCAGCTGGTTAAGCGTCCAACTTCGGCTCAGGTCATGATCTCACAGTTTGTGAGTTCAAATCTGGAGCCTGTTCCAGATTCTGTGTCTCCCTCTCTCTTTGCCTCTCCCCTGCTCATGCTCTGTCTCTCTCTCAAAAATAAACAAACATTAAAAAATTTAAAAAAAAAAAGAAAAAAGAGAAACAAATTTAAAACAAATACTGTAATAAAAGACAAAGACCCACATAATGATAAAGGGGTCAATCTATCAAGAATATATAACATTTATAAATATATATGCATCCAACACATAAGCACCAATATATATAAAACAAGTATTAACAGACCTAATGGAAGAAAATGATAGCAATACAATAATAGGAACACAGGACTATGACACCTCACTTCTATCAATGGTTAGATCATCCAGACAGGAAATCAATACAGAAACACTAAGCTTAAATGATACATTAAACTAGATGAGCTTAGTAAATATACATAGAACATTCCATCCAAAAGCAACAGAATACACAAGCTTCCCAAGTACATATGGAAGAGTCTTTAGGAGCGCTCAGATGTTAGACCACAAACAAGTCTCAATACATTCAAAAATTTAAATCATCAAGCACCTTTTCCAATCACAATGGTATAAAGAAGAAAATGAGCAAAACCACAAAAACATAGAGAGGTTATAACAACATGCTAGTAAACAACCAATGAGTCACTGAAAAAAAAAAAAATCAGAGGAGAAATAAAAAATTACCCAAAGACAAATGTAAACAGTAATATGATATACCAAAATCTATGGGATACAGCCAAAGTAGTACTGACAGGGAAGTTCACAGCTATACAGGCCTAACTCAAGAAATGGAAAAAATCTCAAATAAACAATCTAATGTCACACCTAAAGCAACTATAAAAAGAACAACAAATAAAGTTTATAGTTAATAGAAAGAAGGAAATAATAAAGATAAGAGCAGAAATAAATGAAATAGAGACTAAAACAACAGAAAAGATCAATGAAACTAAGAGCTGGTTCTTTGAAAAGATCAACAAATTGATAAACCTTTAGCCAGCCTCATCAAGAAAAAAAGAGAGGGGCTCAAAAAATAAAATCAGAAATGAAAGAGTAGTTAACAACTGATACCAGAGAAATACAAAGGACCCCAAGAAACTAATTATATGCCAACAAAGTAGACAATCTAGAAGTAATGGATAAATTCCTAGAAACACACAATCTTCAAGGAATGAATCACAAAGATACAGAAAATCTGAATTGACCAATTTCTAGTAAGGAAACGGAATCATTAAGCAAAACCTCCCAACAGACAAAGGCTCAGGACCAGATGGCTTCATTGGTGAGTTTTACCAAACATTTAAAGATTTAATGCCCACCCTTCTCAAATTCTTCCAAAAAACTGAAGAGGAGAGAATGTTCCAGAACTCATTTTATAAGGCCACCATTACCCTGATTCAAAAACCAAAGGCACCACACAAAAAAGAAACTCACAGGCCAATATTCTTGATGAACATAGATGCAAAAATCCCCAACAAAATTTAGCAAGCCAAATTCAGCAATACATTAAAACGATCACACACCATGCATGATCAAGTGAGATTTATTCTAGGGATACAAGAATGATTCAACATCTGCAACTCTATCAACAAGATACAACACTTTAATGAAATGAAAAATAAAAAATCATATGATCATTGCAATCAATGCATAAAAAGCATTTGACAAAATTCAACATCCATTTATGATAAAAACTCTCATTCCAAGTGGGTATAAAGAGAATGTGCCTCAACACAATAAAGGGCATATTGACAAACCCAAAGCTAGTATCATTCTCAACGGCAAAAAACCAAAAGCTATTCCTTTAAGATCAAGAACAAGACAACAATGCCCACTCTCACCACTTTTATTCAATATAGCACTTTTAGTGATATAGGCAAGAGAAATTAGGCAAGAAAAAGAAATAAAAGTCAGAAGTAGAAAGAACCAAAAAGGAAAAAGGAAAAATGTTACTCTTTGCAGATGACATACTATAGAAAATCCTAAAGGATTTTCATCAAGAAGCTGTTAGAACTAATAAATACATTCAGCAAAGTGGTAGAACACAAAATCACTGTATAGAAATGTGTGGCATTTCTACACACTAATGATGGACTGCTAGAAAGAGAAATTAAGAAAGCAATTTCATCTACAATTCCATCAAAAAGAATAAGATATGTACCTAGAAAAAACTTTTAACCAAGGAGGTGAAAGACCTGAATACTAGAAACTGTAAGATACCAATGAAAGAATTTGAAGAACACAAATAGATGGAACGATATTCCATGTTCATGGATGGAAGAATTAGTATTGTTAAAATGTCCATATAACCAAAGCAATCTATAGATTCAATGCAATCCCTATCAAAATTTTGATGGCATTTTTAACAGAAATAGAACAAATAATTCTCAAATTTGTATGGAACCATAAAGGATCCCAAAGAGACAAAGCAATCTTGAGAAAGAAGAACAAACCTGGAGGTATCATGGTCCCTAATTTCAATTACACTAAAAGTAATAGTAATAGTATTACACTAAAAGTAATAGTAATCAAAACAATACCATTCTAACACAAAAATAAACACATCGGCCAATGGAATGGAACTAACACCCCCAAAGTAAACCCACATATATACAATTAGTTTGGGACAAAAGAATCAAGAACATACAATGGAGAAAGGACAGTCTCCCCAATAAATGGTGCTGAAAAACTTGTCAGCCACAAGCAAAAGAATAAAACTAGACTGTTATCTTACACTATACACAAAAATTAACTCAAAATGTATTACATATGTGAATAGAAGACTTGAAACCATAAAATTCCTACAGAGAAACTTATGCAGTAAGCTCCTTGACATCAATCTCTATGATGTGCTTGTAGATCTGACTCCAAAGGCAATTGAAACAAAAGAAAATGGTCTACATCAAACTAAAAAGCTTCTGCACAGCAAGGAAAACCACCAACAAAATGAAAAGGCAATCTACTGAATGGGAGAAGATAATCCCAGTAAGGGGCTACCATCCAAAATAGAGAACATTTACAACTTGACAATAAAAAAAAAATTAAAAATAGCAGATCTGAATAGATCTTTTGTTCAAAGAAGAGAGATGCCCAAGAGACACATGAAAGGATAGGCAACAACAGTAATCACTGCAATCAAATCACACCTCACCCCTGTAAAAATGGCTATTATCAAAAGAACAAGAAATAGCAAGTGTTGACGAAGATGTGGAGAAAAGGGAACCCCTGTACGCAGATGGTGGGAATGTATACTGGTGCAGCCACTATGGAAAACAGTACAGAGATTCCTCAAAAATCAAAAACAGATCTACCATATGATGCAGCTTTTCCACTTTGGGTATTTATCCAAAGAAAACAAAAACACTAATTTGAAAAGGTATGTGCACCGCTATAGGTTCAGTGCAGCATTATTTACAATAAGATACAGAAAAAACCTAAATGACCATCAAGAGATAAACAGATAAAGAAGATGTAGTATAAATACACAATGGATTACTATTAGCCAAAAATAAGAACAAAATCTTGCCATTTGTGACAACATGGATGGACCCCGAGTGTATGAGGCTAAGTGAAATAAGTCAGAGAAAGACAAGTAGTATATGATTTCACTCATATGTGCAAACAAACAAACAAATAAACAAACAAAAGAATACTAAAGCAAGCTCAAAAGATTCAGAGAACAGACTGATGGTTACCAGAGGGGAAGGGAGTTAGAAGATAGGGGAAATGTGTAAAGGGGGTCAACTGTATGTTGACAGATGGTGACTAGACTTTGGTGGTAATTATTTTGTATCCCATATGAATGTTAAATAATAGTGTTGTACACCTGAAAGTAATATAATGTTACATGCCAATTTTACTTCAATTTAAAAAAATACTTACAATGGCAGAAACAGAAGTAAACAAAACCAAACAACACAAACGAAAAAACCTAAGCATGGGTATAATCTAGAATTCTAAAAGGGGAGTGGATAAAGAAATTACAGTGTATAAATAATGGAATGCTATACAGTCATTAGTTATGAATCCATTCTACATGAAGTCATGTGAAATGAAGAAAAGGATCACCCTAAGAATATGTCCTTCTCAACAGTCTTCAGTGAAAACGAAGTTGCCATGTACCACACTCTGGGCAGCAGCCAAGAGAGCCCTCCTAGATGGTTCATTACCCTTGCTACATGGTTCTTGGCTTCTTGACATCCAGGCCATTCATCCACCTTCTTAGAGATCTTAATACTCCTGAAACATGACAAAGTCCCAACTTTCAGTGAGTCACAGTTATTCAGTGGGTGGGTAAATGACAGAGAAACAGAAAGCATAGAGCAAAAACTGGGACTGTACGTAAGGTCAAGCTGGGAGCCTCCTAAACCTCCTTAGCCTAAACCTAAACCTCCTAAATTTCCAAATACATCTTCCCCATCCTAAGCCCCACCCCAGAAAATAACACCTTCATTCCTCAATGGGTAGCACCCTTTCCCCTGTAAGTCCCAAGATAAAGGATACTGCTTTCCCCCACACCCAACCCAACAATCTGCCTTACAAGTTTCTCCATTCATGCTACACACCGCTCAGGATATTCTGTTGGGTTTTGTTTTTAGGGCAATGTCAAAAAGGAGAAAGATAAAATGAACACAACTTAAAGAGAGTAAAACTAAATTAAATTAACTTCTTGTCAACCGCAATTCATGTTGAGTTCTAGTCAAAGCCCTATGAAATTCAGTAGTTCATAGAACTTTGTACTTCACAAATAAGAAGAGATGATGGAGATTTTCCCTTGAAAGTTGCTAGGCATACTACAATCAGGGATAAATCTCTTGAAGTTAAAAAGAGTAAAAGAAAAGAATGGCAGGCACACAATAAAGTCCATATATATCATGAAGCTGAGCTGAATTCTTTCCCCATCTGCCACCCACAACTGGATCCACCAACGAACAGGGATTCAAGTAAATGGAAACTGCAGTCAATAGTATTTTTCTTTTCATAATCACCTAGACCCTGAGGGGGAAAAAGTTTTTTTTAAATAACCCTCCCCTAGATTCAACACCAACAATTCTTCTAAAATTCATATAAAATATGTAATGTGCCATACCCAGTCCCAACCAAAAACAGTTAAAAAGAAATGAAAATGCTTTCCAGGCACTTTCCTTGCCCAGAAATTCATTTCTGAGTCACATACATTTCTACTGCAGGTGGAGAGCATTTCACATATTACAAAGCCGACTGTTAAGTCTTAACAGAAAAGTTGCAAAGCAATATTTACTAAAGAAATATCATAAAACAACATGAGAAGAAACCATACAGATTAACGTGGATCACCTCCTTCATGCGGGACAGAACTCTTTTTTTTTTTTTTAATTTTTTTTTTTCAACGTTTTTTATTTATTTTTGGGACAGAGAGAGACAGAGCATGAACGGGGGAGGGGCAGAGAGAGGGAGACACAGAATCGGAAACAGGCTCCAGGCTCTGAGCCATCAGCCCAGGGCCCGACGTGGGGCTCGAACTCACGGACCGCGAGATCGTGACCTGGCTGAAGTCGGACGCTTAACCGACTGCGCCACCCAGGCGCCCCTTGAACTCTTAAAGAAATGCAAGTTCACTCAAAAACAGAAAACTAACATGGAACACAGTTTAAATTTTTTTTTTAATTTTATTTATTTTTGAGAAAGAAAGAGCGCTTACCGGGGGATGGGCAGAGAGAGAGGGAGACAGAATCTGAAGCAGGTTCCAGGCTCTGAGCTGTCAGCACAGAGCCCGATGCAGGGCCGAACCCACGAACCGCAAGATCATGACCTGAGCCGAAGTCGGCTGCTCAACCAACGAAGCCACTCAGGAGCCCCAAAATGGAACACAGTTTAAAAATAAAACAAAACCTCAAACAAATTAAAAAACAGATAAAAATACTTCATCAATCTTTTGATGCAGAGCTGTATCACACAAGCCAAAAAGAACAGCTCCTGAGAGTAGATGTAAAACCGTTTACTCTGCATAGGAAAAGGCATCAATTCATATAGAAGTTATCATGTCTAAATTATGCCAATAGTCTCCGTACAAATTAAAGATGTAATGGGTCTTATGTCACCCGGAATAATCTAACAAACACTCCATTGATATAACAATTCTTTATAAAGCAACCTGCCATGGCCAGGGACGGTGGTCTGTGAAGAAAACACTGAAATATTAGGCAGTAAAAGTCTAACCACAACCTTTTTCTCTTTCCTTTTTTTTTTTTTTTGAAAAAGGTCAAGATTATAAATATTAAAAACTTAATTTGACTGGATAATGAATATCTTGAACACCCCAGTTGCTTCATTTTCATCGTATTCACTACTTTGCAGATTTTCATCATTAGCAATTCACATGAAGATGGCCATAAACCAAACATGATGAATGCTACCAGATACACAAAAATTAATCTTATATTACATGCTCAGAACCAAATCTCTCAGCTTGTTAGGCACAGCTAAAAGGAACAATGTTATTGAAAGAAGAGTTCAACTGGAATACAGTTAAAGATACTCTTGCCTCACTCTTTAGAAGGGCAAGCTACCTTCTCTGGCTCGGGTAAGACTTCAAGCTTCCTTCAGGTTTAGCTTAGATGTCACTCCCTTCAGGAAGCTCTTCTAGATTCACCAAGCCCAGGTTAGACACCACTTGCTCTCTCTCTGTGCTCATCCCCTACTTACCCTGCTCCCTACTGCCTCCTCCAGGGCACAGATCACAGCAGGTATCCACCACATTTTTTGTAATTATATGCAGAGCTGTCTGTAACCTCTGCCGAACTAAAAACTGTGACAGCAGGAAAGGGATTTTTCTTTATGCTTTATCCTCTGTACCTGCACTCACTACGCCTGGCACATGATAACTTACTAAAAAATTCTTAGGTGAAAGAATAGATGGAAGAAATATTACAACAAGCTGGAGATTAACAGGTAAGTGGACATTTTTAATTCTTAAATAAGTAGAATGTGATTGAAATAATACAGAAGGTTTATACTCCAGTTCTTGGCACCACATATAGAACATGGCCAAATATTTTTATTGTGAAAACAGTATAAATACATTGTATATACAGCCTGTTGGGGAGATAAATTTAAAAAATCACTTAGTAGCACAAAAACAATTATAATATTTGAGGTCTTTCTTCCTCTGCAATCTTTACCTTTCTTCCTCTGTATCAAAACTCACTAGAGGCAAGAACATGGTTCTGTGCAGTTCCTAGAAGACCACTGCATTCTATGACGTCACAAAAGTCCCCTGCAGCAAAGAGCTAGGTCTCCTACCAAACTGTTCTATTATAGCAACAACAACAACAACAACAACAACAACAACAACAACATTGACGACCATGACAGATGCTAACACGCTGCAGTAACTCTACCTATGCTAATTCCACGGTTAGGAGGAACCAGAAGGAAAGCTACAGGGTAAAACACAGCTTGGGCCAATGTGTAAGAAGGAAAGAGGAGGAAAGAAAACACACCGCGTCAAAGCAAGCTTTCTCTTCTCCGTTTTCAAAAGGAGCACACAAAAGCTTAGAGCCTCTGATGGAGTTCTGGCTGCTGCTGCTGAGCCAGTTGACATTCGTCTGTACCATGAGGTACAGTACTGTTCCTCCTATTTCACAACTCTCTTTCTGAGGCTAAATGAGCTACTAATGAGAGCATTCTTAGAGCTCCTTCAAAGGAACTCAAGGTCACGTTATTTTCATTGTCCCTGGGATCATATTTATTAAGAGGTCTCTCTTTGTCATTCTAATTTAAAGGAGCCAAATCTCGTACATCAGAATGCCTTGGGAATCAGTGGTAGAGCTGACAATTTTGATAATTCTACAGAGGGTTAAGGATGGTTT
Organism: Puma concolor; assembly: GCF_028749965.1. Taxonomy (NCBI): domain Eukaryota; kingdom Metazoa; phylum Chordata; class Mammalia; order Carnivora; family Felidae; genus Puma; species Puma concolor. Next base: position 109,409,584 of record NC_141676.1, read on the forward strand.
AGATTCTGCACGGTGCACTGTGCTGACAAGACAGGGGTACACTATTTAAAACACTATCACGCCTCCCTGAGGAAGAATTATTGACCCCAGATTCAGTCATTCCCCACTACACTGGGCTCTCTTTTGCCTATTTCCTACTGACTTAAGTGTCTTTCCATGTAGAGAGACAAAAGTGTTACTCATGCTGAATATTTATGGGTGTCAGTGAAGTGAAGGAAAAAGAAATACCCAGAGGAAACTTTCAAAGAAACTAGCTCATGCTATTTACTTTGAGACTAATAGCCATTTTCTAATTGGTGCTATCTGGTCCCATAAAAGTAAATTCGTATTGGAAAATGCAAAGTTAATAACCAAGGAATAACCTACTGGGAGAGAGAAGATGACCAAGAAGCTGAAACACTCACTGTTCCTGCAATTATTGAGCTGAGGTTAGAAGAGCGCAGCAAATAAAACCTGGGAACATGCCAGGAGAGCCCTCTAAAGCTGACATCACAAAATCCTAGCATCTATTCTTGTTTATGAGAGGCAAAGTAAAAAAGACGCAGCCGAACTGGAGCAAGACAGTAAAAGTGCATTAGTGCTAATATTATAAATAGCAGTAGCAACGGCAATTACTACTGTCAAAACTGTAGTGTATATGGATTTACTTGCGAATACTTTTATTTATCTAAAAACAATCCTGGTTTTACTTTACACTACCTTTATTCATTTTCACGGAGGTCATTTTAACAGAGAAGGGAAGAGGGAGAAAAACAGAAGTAGAGCATAAATAGGAATTTCACGCATAGGCTGTTACTTGTAACTACCCCACATCCTGTCTTTGTTCAAGAATGGCAAATTGGTTTTTCCTTGGGTAGGAATCCCAGCAGACTGATACAGGCCATACTGAGAATGACTGCTTGGGCTAAATGGAAAGGAATATATCCTAGATGGGGCATGGAGAGATCAACCACCAGTAATATGGACCTGTCATCCTGGGTCTAGTCCAGTGGGAGATGTTGCTCCTTGAGGGATATGCGGCAATGTCTGAAAATATTTCTGGTTGTCCCAACTGGAGAAGCACTGGGGCAGTACTGGTGGTAGAGGCCAGGGAAGATGCTTAACAGTCCACAATCACTCCCAACCCACCAAAACAAAGAACTATCTGGGCCAGAATGTCAGTAATGTTGGAAGTTGGGAAACCACAATTTAGTCAAACCTACCGTACAGTGAGTTCATGGATCAAGTCTTTACCCAAATGACATAAAACTGGAAGGAACCTACCCATCCTAATGCTGGAATAATTCTATACAATTTCACTGGAGTATTAGATCTACAGAGTCGATGTGATTTACATAGGTTATGCTGATCTGCCCCTAACTTAGTATTGTGATCACAGATTATTTTATCCCTTAAAGCCTTGGTTTCTTCATCTACAAGAAGAGAGCATTAGACTAGATAATCACTGTTATCATAAACAAAAACAAAACTGCTGATAAGTTCCTTAGTCCTTGTTAATACTCTTTAACAAAAGACGATTTTTCTTCAGTTTAAGACAAGTTTACCAATTCCTTTCAATCCCTGTTAAAGCAGACTTACTAGCTGTGCCCAAAATTAAAACTATTTTAATTTTCATTGAATGCTTAATTATTTTCCATATGAACATTCTTCTTTGAGATGCTTTGGCATCTCAAGGTATTCTGACCTTCTTTTCCCTCACTATTACACTATCTGAACTTGGCTGCTCCAACCCTCTATTCTATCATCTCCTGTATCATTTAAACTATTAGGGCCAATCATATAGCTGCTTATAATTATACTGCTCTTTTTTCACTCTATAAATCTCCTTTATCAGTCAATTAATTGATTCAAATACTTCAGGGCCTTCGTTGTGCCTACGACCATAACACTGGACACAGGAGTAGAGGCAAGAGCTGCATGTGTTGGTACAAAAGACAGTTTCTACCTCTGAGGCATTTACAGGCTAAGAGGATGAAACACGTGAAGCTATTAGAGAACAAGTCATATTAACGAGGTGGTAGCAGGGCAATGTCACTCCGAGGGTAAGAAATGCCAGAAAAATGAAATGAAATTTCTACTGCACACAGATTAAGGATGACCCAGAAGCTATCATAAAAAATGTTAGGAAAAAAACTTCAAAGGTTGGTTCTGTGTTTTAAAGGTATGTTAGACAGATATGCAAAATATGTTGAACAACAAACTGTAAGAACCAATGAATGTTCTCTCCAGAAAGTAAAATTATTCAGAAACAGTTCCAAGTTAAAGACGAGACAACATGCCCAAAATGAGGTGACTTGAGCCAAGCCTCATATCAGCAAACCAAGATATTTAACCTACTTGCAGCTTCAGTCTCTCCTAGGAATGTGACCGACAGCCAGTCAATATGGAATCACCTGGTCAGCACTAGTGAGGTCATCTGCCCAAAAGACCATTTCCATCCCCAACAGGAAGGTGACCTTGTCTGAAATAATCCACTCTTTAATTAAAAAAAAAAAAAAAATTCCTTTCCCTGCTCTCCTCTACCTATACCTTTCATTTTTTAAAGCTCTTTGGAGGATCTCTGTATCTGCTAATGGGATGCTGCCTGATTCATGAATTGTTGAGTAAATCCATTAAAATCTTTCAATTTTACTCAACTGAATTCTCTCTTTTAAAAGAAATTAATCATGTCAAACCATACATGTTGAGTTAGATCACATCTATCAAAATGGAGATCCCACAAACCAACTCTGAAAAAGGGACATTTATTTTAGAACTAAGGGACAGCACACTTAACCATACTGATAGTTCATCAAGGTCTCAACATGTATACCAAGGAACTTCCTGAAGCAAAGTATGCATATTCACCCTCAAAGCTCAATATCAGCACTATGCCCTAAAATGAAGTTATTTAACCCTTATGACACATGTTTAAATATTTTTTTAAATCATAATCAAATTATTTTCACCTCTGGTGCCTCTTGTGGTATTGAAACTGCTATGTCCACTACCTAGTCTGCTATTATGTCCACTACCCAGTTGTCCAAAGGCTGATATCTCAAGTTTCTGGTATCACTTGGGAAGACTGCACTTTAGATGTCATTTCAGTATTATAAAAATAATTCTATGTTTAAACGAACACAAGATCAAAATAAAGATTAACTCTGAAATGCCCCCTGTCAGCACCGTCTCCTTAGAGGATACTCTTTTTTTGAGATTTTTTCTTTTTTTTTTTTTTTTTAATTTTTTTTTTTCAACGTTTATTTATTTTTGGGACAGAGAGAGACAGAGCATGAACGGGGGAGGGTCAGAGAGAGAGGGAGACACAGAATCGGAAACAGGCTCCAGGCTCCGAGCCATCAGCCCAGAGCCTGACGCGGGGCTCGAACTCACGGACCGTGAGATCGTGACCTGGCTGAAGTCGGACGCTTAACCGACTGCGCCACCCAGGTGCCCCTGAGATTTTTTCATAATGGTCTTACTCAAAACCAGATTCTAGCTCTTTGTGGCCTCTCTCTCCAACTCCAAAATCTCCAGCTAGTGGTCAAGCTTTCCTTCAATCTGTCATGACTTCATCTGTCATTAGTATCTCCCTTCTGCCTAAGGAGGCTCATTGCCTTAGAATGCCCATGAAGTGTAGTGCCCTCAACTTTTAAATCAATGCAATCTCAATTTAATCTAATACACAGTACTACGAAAACAAATGCTGAGCAAATCACACTATTATTCAATTGATCACATTCCATCTGTTTTTGGCATGGTCGCCAATAAGTCCACATTGCAAATGAACAGATTTTAAATTGAGAGGACTGGTCAAGCACTGTTTATGTATAAGTTTTCCATTGTTCTATGTATTTGTTACTTAATTTTATATCAAAGAATATGAAAGTATAACTGCTCTTTTTCAAAATTCAGAGAGAATTTTTATTAACACTCTCAAGAGTCCTTTGACAGTGAATCAAAAAAATATTCTGCCTCTGTTTGCATTAAATATACCCTAGTGCATCCAGTACTTATGCATAAAGGATCCAGAAGGAGAAAGACGGGAAGAATAGAGAAAGAAAAAAACAACTCTTATTAAAACACTCTTAAAACTAACAGTGATTACAGAAATAATAAGAGAGCCCCTAAAATAATGAGAAGACTACACGACGTTGGACTCTACACACCCTTTGGATTCAAAGGAGAAGAGTCATACATTTAGTGCTACCAGAAGTAAAAACATACCTAATTTTATTCTCCGTATCGTCACTGTCCGATTCTGCAGAGCTTCTGTACTTATCTGGATCTGGAAGTGTGCTTGGATCAAATCCATCATCATCATCATCATCATCACTCCAATCCAGAAAAGCTTCCTCTTCATCTCTGGCCTAAGAAAACACAAGGGAAATCGTGGTTTAAGAAAACAGCTGATGAATAATCAAGTCTTATTTCTAGATCCAAATAAATACTTCTCTAATTAAGAGCATCAAATTGAAGCCTTCTATTGTGGTGAAAGCCTCTATGTGACTTTCCGAACGATAATCATTTGCAAAGAGAGAAATCCCAAGTCATTTCAAAATTACAATGAAAATATGGTTCAGAAAGTAAATCACCATTAAGTCCCTTAAGCACAACATGAGAAAAATTTTATTTTTCACAGAACTTAACTGTCAAATAAAGTATAAATAAAGTTGTCTTAGTGCTCCTGTTCACACACAAGTGAATTTCAAACTTCCCAAAAATATTATGTGAAAATATAAAAGGCCAGAAGAGAAGGTACAGGAATTCCTTTGTTGTCTGATGGCCTTATGACCACAGTAATCTAAGTGTTAAAATTAACAATCAGGTCTATATAAGCTCATTAATAACGAGTGTTCTAAATTCCAGTATAAGTATGAAGTCACTAAAAACAATGGAAAAGGAGAGAAATACCAAGAGACAGGAAATGCAGTAATACATGGAAGAGGTTGGGAATAATTCAGTTTCATGCAAGCAGGTACGTAGGTGGGCTTTTTTTGCTTTTATTTTATAGTGGGTTATTTCTGTCAAAGAACAAAGTAATATAATGTTAAAATAAACTTACTACACGTTTATGTAATGACCACCCTTATAGAAAATTTATTTCTGGCACACTGTGCTTCTTGTCTACTCGGTTACAAAACCAAGCATCGCCACATGCGTTTAACACATTATAAGTAGGACTAAAAAAAAATTCTGGATGAAATTCTCTCCGTTACCATCTTTATAATTCTTCTTCACACCATGTGAGACAAACGTCAATGATTCTGTTTTCAAATGTTTAATGTTCTTTCCCAGAAAGTGAATAATAACTCAGAATAGCACAGCAAGTGAGGGTGCAGGCCGCCATAGAGGCCCTCTAACACTTTCTGAACATCTCTCCCTTAATAACCTCTAAACATAACAAAAGGAAGAAGAAGAAAAGAAAAGAAGGATTAGTCACCACTGCAAAAGGCCCCTACTGCTTTCCTGGTAACTCTCCCTGCTGACAATAACAGGCCTGAAAAAAATATATCAAAATTGGGGAGGGCTGTCATCAGAAGCAGTAAGCAGCATCCTCCACAGCAGACTATATGGTTTACTTGAAAATAATCAAGGATATCAACAAAAAGTGAGTATCATCATATGTTCAAAAACACTAATCTCCTGGGCTACAAGATCTTTCGAATTTTCCAGTCAGATGCTCTCAAAGGAATTTGAAGACAGAGCAGACTCAAAACGACTCTCAACTTTTCGGGCTTAGGACACCTTTACACTTAAAAAGTATGAAAGACTCCACAGATCTTCTGTGAACGTGTATTATTTACTGTATTAGAAATTAAGATTAAAAAAAACGAATTTAAAAGTAACAATAAAATTCACTAATATTAACATAAGCGGCATATTTTATGAAAAACAGCCATAATTTCCCACAATAAAAGAACACTGTTTTATATTTTTGCAAGTTTCTTTAATAGCCAGTTTAAAAGAAGACACCAGGAGGCCCAAATGTACTCTGCCTTCACAGCGTATTGTTCCAGGTCAAGTATATGAAGAAAATCCAGTCTCTCTGAGATAGGAAAGGGAGGAGTCATTTAATAGCCTTTCCAGGTAACTGCACTTGACTTTTCTTTGATAACATAAACCCTGGTGAGTACTTTTTTTTTTTTTTTGAGAGAGAAAGAGAGAGAGAGAGAGAGAGAGAGCATGGGCAGGGAAGAGGGGCAGAGGGAAAGAAAGATAGGAAAGGGCCAGAGAGAGAGAGAGACAGAGGGAGGGAGAGAGAGAGAGAATGATTATGAACCTTAAGCAGTCTCCATACTCATGGTGAAGCCTGAGGCATGGCTCAATTCCACAACCCTGGGATCATGACCTGAGTTGAAATCAAGAGAATGGTCAAGCACATGAGTGGTCCAGGCACTCCGGTTCTTAACAAATAGTTGTAACGCAGAATCTGAAGCCATTCTGTACTATTACATTAAAATCCATTGGTCTACTTTTCACTTTGAACATATCCTTTACCAGTGAATGATTGCGTAACATCATGCATCAGCTATTTGGAAAATACTGGTTCACTGAAGTACGCAGATCTTCCTTACATGGATCTTGAAATGTTGACACGTTTTATTATACAATATTTTTTTAGGTCACATTTGTTAATATCACACTGATATCATAAGAAGTGCCTTGCAAAAAAAGTATGGGGAAGCTACTGGTGGATACAAGCTTTCCAAAATATTTTCTTCATATTTTATGGTTAACAGCAAATATTTTTGATTTTTCCCTTGAAATGCAAGCAAGAAGTATCATTTTCCTCGGGTTGCTTTCAAACATTTCTCTTCATCACAGAGTTTTACCATATTATGTCTGGGGCAAGGTGTTCTTTGTGTTCGTCTTTCTTGGGGCTCTGCAAGCTTCTTGGATCTATCATTTCATGTTTTTCACTAAATTTGGGAAAATTTTGGCCATTATTTCTTCAAATATTTGTATGCCTCTATGTCATCTCTCCTTCCACGATTGCAAGGACATGTATATTGGCCTACTTCACAGTTCTCTGAGCTTTTGTTCACTTTTCTTCAATTTTTTTGTGTGTTTTTGTTTTGTTTTTAAGATTTTATTTTTAAGAAATTTCTACACCAAATGTGGGGCTCGAACCCACAACCTGGAGATCAAGAATCACACACTCTACCAACTGAGCTAGCCAGGCACCTATCTTACTGCTCTTTGGACAGGGTCATTTCTACCCTGTCTTCAGGTTTGCTATTCCTTTCTTCCGATATTTCCAAAGTACTTTTGAAGCCATCCAGCAATTTTTTTTTTAAAGTAATTCAGTTCTAGAACTTCCAAGTTTTTTTGTTGTTGTTGTTGCTGTTGTTGTTTTTTAATTTTATTTTTGAGAGAGAGACAGGGTGCAAGCTGGGGAGTAGCAGAGAGAGAGAGAGAGAGACAGAATCTGAAGCAGGCTCCAGGCTCTGAGCTATCAGCGCAGAGCCCAATGTGTGGCTTGAACTCAAAGACTGTGAGATCATGACCCGAACCAAAGTCAGACACCCAACTGACCTAAGACACCCAGGTGCCCCAAGTTTGTTTTGTTTTAAACATAGTTTCCATTGCTCTGAGATCATCTCTCTGCTTATTCATTCATATTATACTTTCCTTTAATTCTCTGAACATACCTTAATTCCTGAACATATTTAAAATAGCTGCTTTGAAATCTTTGCTTAATTCAAATCTGGCCTAATCATTTCTTTGAATGCCTTTCTCTTCAGTATGGATCACATTTTCCTGCCTAACTCCATCTCTAGTATTTTTGTAGAAAAATAGACATGGCTGATATGGAAATTGAATTCTGTCCCATTTTTCTGAGGACTACTGGATTTATATTCTATTAGGCAGTTATCTTACTTGGATTCAAACCACAAACTCCAACTCAGGGTGCTCGGCTGCTTATATCTCTGTATTGTCCTTATGGCTTCCAATTGCTACTTTTTTAGCCTGGCTTCCTATGAGCCTATAAAATGTGACACTCAGCCAAGGATTTAAGCAGAGTTAGGCTCACTCTCTCTATGGTTTCCTTGTGGGTGGGAATAACTCTAATTTCCACCTGCTCTGTGGGCATGAGACCTATGCTCTGACACTTCAAGCAGAATATTTCATTTAATTGCATTTTAACACCTAATACCATTTAATATGCTCTTTTAGCATTTATTATAAAGCACGTGGCCATAAGATATCTATAACAGGAGAAAGAAATTAGACAGTGAGACTCAGTATAAATATCTCATTCAATACTCCAGTGTACAGACTTAACTATTTGAAGGAAAATACTCAGAACGATGAAAGTTTGTGTTAATATAACTCTTCCAATTAACAACATTTGGGTTCTGCTGCTTCCTGATTTATAAGACAATCACAGCATTGATGCCTATACCATACTGTCTGTACTGCAATGACACCTTAATTCATGACAATGACAGATGAATTTAAATTCACAATCACTCCTTTCAGAAAACACAATTTCAAACTACTAGAAATGTAGGGATGATGGAAAAAAAGGCATTTTTATATTGATCTTTCTTATTTGGCTCATTCTTTGTACAGTCAGAAATACAGAACTATAAATCTGCAATATGAAAATATAATGTGCTTCTTTGATGCCTTCAATTTATTAAAAACTAAACAAAAACATTATCATTTACAACAAATACAAAGCAGAAATAAAAGTCACTAGGAGTAGTGCCATAATGAAAACATTCTGGAGAAAAGTACTTTCTCATGTCTTTCTCGCAAGGTCTAGTTTAGAAGTATGCTCCTTCTAGCCATAGAAGGTAGCAAAAAAAAAAAAAAAAAAAAAAAAAAAGATGTAGCTGATTTTGTCTTTCTTTGTGGTTCCACAAATCATTTAAAAGAATATTTATAAAAAAGGCACTATACTCATTTTTACCTCCTTTTGGGTTCACCTTTGTGAGAACACAAATACTCTGATGTACCCCTGTGTGTTAGGACCCCATGGCTAGAAACTTATGGCAAAGGGAATGTTTAAGCATTTTAGTAGGAAAGTAATTAAATCTTTTCCTTAGAAATGCTACACCTTGACAGCAATGGGAAGGGTGGTTGGAAGGTAGGATATCAATTTAAAAACTATAATAATCCAAGTGGAACGAGGGATTCAAGGAAGAAAGTAGCCATGGAAGTGGAGGTGGGGACAGGCCTGAGAGATGTTAAGGAGAGAAAACCAATCAGGTTCTGTGGACTAAATGGGTACATAATAATAATTCCTGGGAATCAATGTGCACAGAAGCATAACGGTATATGTCAAATACAGTTTAAGAAAGCAACTTGGTAAATACTGTGAAGATGCCTTACAAAAACACTTTTATTCAAGTCCACATGACTAGGTTCTGGGGATGCAGAGTGAATGAGACACTTGGCCATACCCTACCTTGACCATAAAACGAACTGTTCTAGGATAGTTACCCGTGGAGAAGCGTTAGCATGAAAGTCAGGTTCTGCTATTTCTGGGGAATAGCCAAGCAACAGTGAATGGACTCCACTGGCCCTGCTAAATGCCTAATAGCTTACAGAACGAAGTCTTCAAGTTATGGGACCTTGAACATGTAGCTGATTGATTATGGATCCTAACTGTCAACATGCTTCTCTTGAGTTACTTCTAGGCTGAAAGATGAAAGCTCTCCTGCACCTAACTAATCACTCTCTCACCTCTTCTCCCCAACCCCAGCTCAAAACAAAACCAGAACCCCTACTGTCACACCTGCACTCCTGTCTTCTCTCTTAAGGCCCGACAAGTAAGGCCTCACACACACAGAGATCAGGGTCACCTCTATGAACCGGCTGTTCCTGAAATACAATTTCAGAACCTCTGAGGAAAATATTTCACCTAAAGTAAGAATGGCTTTTCCTAAAATAGTTACTTGGAAGACTCAATCATAAGTAGGACAGAAGAAAATATCTGAAAAAGAAATGTAACTCAACTGACTTCTATTTTGTTTTTGGTTTTGAGGATGGCAAGAAACACAGATGCGAAGTATCGCACTCCAACAACAGATCACAAAGGGCTCTGACGTACTTCATCTTATGTGATTCGCAAGCCCTATGAAGTAAGAAGGTAACCATTGTCTCATTTTCAAATTGAAAAAACTGCGATTTAGAGGACAAAATAACTTAACCAAGGTCACATGAACCTGGATGTACAGGTCTTCTCCTGTATCACCCTGAATCTCAATTTTCCCCCATAAAAATCTCTGGATTTGCTGCTGGTACAAACATTTCTTCAGAAGCGGGCATATTTTATAAGCTTCCTAAAACATGGAGCACTGCTTTCCATGCAACTTGCGTGCACCCACCTCCGCTCTGAATGCCCTGGTCTCCCAAGTACATCTCCAGTGTCTCCTGCGTGCAACCCCACACTAGCTTCCTCATGAGACTCCCCAGAACCATTCTTCCCCTCTCTCTGGTCACATCAATTCTCTATGTTGTAATTAGAATGTTGTGGTTGCTTTTTCTTAAGTTTCAAATCTGATCGTGTCTATCACCTGCTTACAACCTATAGGACACAGCTTCTTTCAGGTCCTAGACCAAGTCAAGCCCCTTCTCACCTCAATGTCCTCCCACCGGGTATTTTTCCACGGACTCCTCTTCCACTTCCCCTTGCCTGGTGTATGGTGGTTTTTGACACCAAACGTGGTATCCTTTCGACACCAATTTCCCAGTGCCAAACGAGTGTCCTAGTAATTCAACTCTGACACCATGCAGCGTTAGCAGAGAACCGACAGGTAAAGGGCTCAGTGCCACAAGATTGCCAACACATCAGATGCCAGCTGCAGATGGGGCCCCCAAGTTACCTGTGCTTCCCCGCGGCCAACTACAAATTCAGGGAGTCTTACGACCCCCTCCTCACACATTCCATAATTCTGTATAACGATTCAGAACTCAGGGAACTGCCCTGCTTATGACTGCCAGTTTATTTAAAGGTTGCAACTCAGAAACAACCAAAGGGAAGAGAGGCGTAGAGCAAGGTATGGAGTGAGGATGGGGTGCAGAGCTTCCAGGCCCTCTCCAGGTGGGCCACCTTCCTAGCATGTCGACATAGTCACCAACCTGGAAGTTCTCAGAATCTTGCTGTTCGAGAATTTTTGTTGTTGTTTTGTTTTTTAATGTTTATTTATTTTGAGAGAGAGAGCACAAGCAGGAAAGTGGCAGAGAGAGAGAGAGAGAGAGAGAGAGAGAGAGAGCAAGCAAGGGAGGGGCAGAAAAGAGAGGAGAGAGAGAACATCCCAAGCAGGCTCTGTGACAGCAGCACAGAACCTGAGGAGGGGCCCAATCCCACAAACCGTGAGACGGTGGGCTGAGCCAAAACCAACGGTCAGCCACCTAACTGGCTGAGCCACCAGGTGCCCCATGTTCATGAGTTCTTATAACTCAATTTCTAGGCCCAATTTCCTCCCAAGAGGTGGGGGGTGGGGCTAAAAGTTCCCACCCTCTAATCATGTGTTCTTTCTGGTGACCAGTCAGTCCCCTTCTGAAGCTATCTAGAGACTCCTCCTTGAAGTTATCTCATGAACATAAACTCAAGTGTGCTGGACAGGGGCTCCTTATGAGTAATAAAATACTCCTATCACTCAGGAAATTCCAAGGATTTTAGAAGTTCAATGTCCAGAACGAAGAACAAAACCAAATAGATTTTTTATTATATCACACGTGGTTAATTCCAAGTCATCAAGTCTCAGATTAAACATTTCTAAACATCATCCTTAGTAAAATTTCTTGTGGATTTCTCTTCAGTGCTACACCTAGAGTGAATTCATTATTTAATGTCCGTATTCCTTCCTAGGGGCGCCTGGGTGGCTCAGTCAGTTGAGCGTCCAACTTCAGCTCAGGCCATGATCTCACAGCTCATGAGTTCGAGCCCTGCGTCGGGCTCTGTGCTGACAGCTGGAGCCTAGAGCCTGCTTCGGATTCTGTGTCTCCTCCTCTCTCTGACTCTAACCCACTTGTATTCTGTCTCTCTCTCTCTCAAAAATAAATAAACATTAAAAAAATATTTTAAAAAAGCAGAATGTCAGCTTTGACACATCAAAATTTCCTAAGGGGAAAATTCCAAAATTTATAATAAACTACTTCTGATCCTGTAAAAGAATGTAAAAGTGGTGAAGAAAACAAAATTTTAGAGAAAAATGATGTATTCAAAACACATTTTGTTCTCACTAATAAAACTTCAAAATAACTTTCTAAGAAAGCATTAATACTTCATAGTTTTGAAATTTAAAATAAAGATTCTGATTGATGAAGACAGCCAACCATCTTCAGTAGTTAGGGATGGACTGATTTTCTGAGATTTACCCAAGCTATAAATCCCAGGTACGAACTTCCTGAGTGAAGAAATTATGGAAATGGTTTTTCTGAACTAGAAGCACAAAAAGGTTAATGATATTAAAGGCTGAAAGTCAGCATCTATCTACTGAGACACACGTACAGCATGGTAAACACAGGAGCAGCTGACAGTGCTGACAGGTCCCTGCTCCTGAACCACAATTCCAAATTTTAATAGCCTGACTCCTTCACTTTTTAATGACAATGGTGTACTAATTAAAATATTTCAGAATATTTTCAGTTTCTAGCTGCTGGAAATTTATTTCATAATGCTAACGTTGGGCTTTGGCCTAAGGCTGATGTGTCTACTCGGTTCTTTGGTTATCTGGCCAAAGTGGGTATTTTCTGCACTTCTAATATGTACACTGGCTGAACTGCACTCGAATCCCCAACTCTGATCAAGGGTTCTGGACTCTACAATTGAGGAGTTCTTGCTCAGAAATATATCTATCTGTCCTAATTTCCAGCATTTATGAGACAAACCTAGCAAATCAGAGGAAGGCAACACCTTTCAGCCCTGGCCACCCGATCACATAGGAACCTGAGAAGGGAACACGGGATGTTGAGGATGATAAAACAAGGACATCAGGGGGAACAAGCAGGAGAATTCAGGCAAAGGCCATCTGTTCAGATAATTTCTTTCTTAAATCCAGTTGGGCTTACCCGAATTCCAGCCAGTACCTTCTTAATTTTTTTCAAGCATTCCAAAACAAAAGAAATATTTGACTGAAAGACTATAAGGAGGCAATATACTTAATACATGAAGTGAACATAGTTCAGAATGACAGGCAAAGGGCTCGCACATGAAGATTCAAAGCCTCAAGAGCAAGTCCCAAATTTTAAAGAATCTTCAGAATTTGGAATATTCAATCAACAACTATTTACCACACACTTGCTGTTGAGCACTGCTATAGAATGTAATCTGAAACACGGCATTGACAGAAGAGACTATGATTCAGCATTTTAACCTTAATAAGACTTTCAACAAAATGAAATTCCGTCTAAAACTGCCTTGCACAAAATTCATTATTCTTCCTAAATTACTTATTTACTTGCTTACTTAATATATGACTCTCTCACAGAGCTCTGAAAGATAGGGAGGATGCTACAATTTCATAACATCCTATTAAATAATAGTGCTTTCCATTATGGATCATCTTTCTCGCTCTCTTCTTTCCAGAGGAAAGTTACACCAAATAAGATATTAAAGAAAATACAAATTCGTTTGCCACTATTGTCATAACGAATGCTTTAATATAAAATAAGTCACAAGACCCTGATTTGACTGCCCCCGCCACTGGCTGGCTGTGTGTCCTGAGGCAATTTACTAACTCTGGGAGGTTGTTTCCTCATCTGTATAATCTAAACGCTGCCATCTACCATTCAATGTTGCTGTGAGCGTCCAGTGAGAAAAGCACAATAAGAAGTCTGCAATAATGTTTATCATCAATAGTAGAACTGTACAAACAGCAAAAAAACATTCCAGCAGTTTGGTGATCTTATCCTTTTTAAGTATCCTCTGCTTTCTCCAAATATAATTCTAACATGGGCAGAAATGTGCAATAGATTTAATCTCTTTAGGAAATGATGTTATTCATAACAAAAAAATAAAGAGGAGATTATACACAAAAGAGAATAGAACTGAAACCATACAACTGATTAAGGTCACAAAGAGTTCACAGTATCAATGTTAGAATGTTAGCAAAAGTAGTTCAAGAATAAATAAAAATACTATTTTGTAAACCAAGTAGTAAATAGTCTGATCAATGGACTATTAGTCAACAGTGACAAGGACTGATAGATGTAACAACATGGGTGAATTTCAAACGCACCTTGCTAAGTGAAAGAGAATGGACCTCAGAGGCTATATACTCTCAGTGATTCAACTTATATTAAAATCTGGTAGGGGCGCCTGGGTGGCGTAGTCGGTTGAGCGTCCGACTTCAGCCAGGTCACGATCTCGCAGTCCGTGAGTTCGAGCCCCGCGTCAGGCTCTGGGCTGATGGCTCAGAGCCTGGAGCCTGTTTCCGATTCTGTGTCTCCCTCTCTCTCTGCCCCTCCCCCGTTCATGCTCTGTCTCTCTCTGTCCGAAAAATAAATAAATGTTGAAAAAAAAATTAAAAAAAAAAAATCTGGTAAAAACAACAACAAACCAGGGACAGAAAACAGATCAGGGATTGCCAGGAGTTGGGGGGCGGGGTCAGCAAGGAAGAATTTTTTGAGATGATGAGGAACCTATTGTGTATCTTTGATGGTGGCAGGCGAACACACCTATGCACTTGTCAAAATCCCTGAGTGAACACCACAGTGAATTTTACATGTATACTAATAAAGGACCCCCAAGAGAATACTTTAATGGTGTCTAAAGGTGTTCACAATGAAACAGTAGATTATAAAGACTATCTAGTAAAAAAAAAAAAAAAAGTATTGGGGAAGCTTTGGGTGGTGGACATGGATTACAGAATTTTCCTTCTTTAAATCAAGAAGTGTCTTACAATGAGTAAGTAATGTTTTTGAAGTCAAAGAGATGAAATATTGTTTTTGCAAGACTCTACAAGAAGTTTGTATGGCCTCTCCAATATGGTAACAGGGTGGGCTGTGGATTAGAAGTTCTTAACATAGGGTTCCTGGAAGCCACAAAACTAATGAAACAGTATCAAAAAATTATTAGTATAGACATATACACATTTTGGAGGGAAGAAGAGCCATAACTTTTAACAGTCCATGAGCCACCAACCATCCCTCCTGCCTCCTGTCTCTGGTCAAGAACTAATGCTTGGTACAACTGTATTTCTTGGGACTGAACTGATTCTACGAACATAAGCCTCAAATTAGACAGTTCTGAATCTTGAAGGATCATTCATCCCTGAAAGCCCTGAACATGATTTAGGTTTCAATTACCTAATGACATATGCCAGTCTTAAGAACTGTTTCAGGCTGCTGACAAGCAGAAAAACAGAGAAGTCATAAACTCAACATTTTTAAGGGCAAGAATTCCTAACAGCAATTCATAAAGCAGCCAAAGAATGAGTGGGATTGTGTACCCCTCTGCCACATGGCTATATCTGCAATCTTTGACCAAAATTTTCATTTCTCTAACAGAGCCAAGTTAGGCTCTAGCTTTAAAGCAACATAACAGTGACGAGATGGGTTTTTAGTCATGTGAATGATTAGCTTTATTACATTCCTTGTGGTTTGTTCTATCCATTCATCATTTCTCCAAGGGGAAATCCAAGGACAACCTCAACTTCTCTCAGTGAGCTAGTGGAAAACTACTCCCTGCAGGGTCTAAAACTGGCACATGTTTGGTGAAAATTATATAGCAATTTAAAATCATCATTAAATTGAATGAATTCAGGTTGTGACAAATGCATATGAATGAACCCAACAGAACGTGAAAATTCACTAACCGTGAGCATTCAAAAAGGTAAAAATGCTTAATTGTGTGTGAAGCATCCCCTACAGATGTAAAAGTTACAAATCACGATGGTGTATTTCCCAAGGAAACAGGTGATTCTGACATCACTGAATGAGATGTCAGCGAATGAACATTCCCAAACGAAACCAACTTCTCCTTTTAGCATTTTATAGAGAGGGGCTTCGGTCACTTCTGCTAAGACTGCCGTGTTCTGAGAGTCTGCTTCCTAATAAAATTAGATCATTTCCAATATGGGCTGATCTTACATAAATTGTCTGTTAGAAAAAAAATCACAGTAATAAAAATTTTTTCTTCTTTGTTTTCCCTCCCTCCCACTCCCAATATTATCACATCAATGACTCCAGGGGAGAGGAGAAGAGATCAAACAAGGACTTTGAGATTACAGGGTACTTTGCTTTGGGAAACAAGTGGTTCTTAAAAAAGTTAATAAGAGAGTTACCAAACAAGCAATTCCAATCCTAGGTATTCACCCAAGAGAAATGGAATTATATGTCCAGACAAAAACTTACACATAAATAAAACTTGCACACAGCAGTATTATTCATGATAGCCAAAAAGTTTAAACAACCCAAATGCCCTAACAAATGATAAATGGGTAAGTAAAATGTAGGATATGCATACAATGAAATGTCACTCATCAGTGAAAGAAAGGAAGTACAGGAGTCTTCATCCATGGTTTCGGTTCTCTGCAGCAAACCACGGGCTGGAAGCAGATGATCTTGTGACATACTGTCAGAAAGTCAACAAAGCCCAGCGCCACATCACAGTGCCTATGTCATTTCCTTCACTTCACCTCATCACGTAGGCATTTTATCATCTTACATCATCACAAAAATAAGAGTACAGTATAATAAGGTATTTTGAGAGAGACACCATATTCGCATACCTTGCATCATAATACAGTGTTATAAATGTTCTACTTTATTGTTATAAATCTCTTATTGTGACTAAATTATAAATTAAACTTTATCATAGGTATGTACAGGGAAAAAATAGTGCAAATAGGGTTTGGTACTATCTACTGTTTCAGGCATCCACTGGGGGTCCTGGACATATTGCCATGGTAAGGGGGAACTACTGTATATATGTCCCTACATTACTGACTCTATTAATCTAGAAGTACTTTACGAGAAGTAAACAGATTTTATTTCTCTTTGTATCCCTCAAAGCCCCTTATCATGTGCACCTTGCACATAGTAAACATTCAGAAAGTATCTGTTGCAAAAATGTAATGCCGTAGCTAATTGTGATCCCAGATCCCTGGACCAAGTGAGACAGCCAACACATTCCTTCCCCCCCCCCCCCCCCCAACAAGGTTTGTATTAGAAAACATTCATATGCTTTAAATTTTAGCTTCTATATTTGTAGCTAGATTTTTATTACAGCATTTATTTCCAAGGCTAAAACTAAGCACTATATATGACCCTACATGTACCTTATGACGTATTTTACCCTATTTTTTCAATTTTGTGAATACTCTGGGGTTGTACTGAAATTTATCTAAAATACTTTAGAAAGCATCCCTTTGCTCTGAATAAATGAAAAGCTCATAAATGTATGCTGCAGTCTTAAATATTTTATTTGCTAATAAGTAACTACTCTATAAGGAATTATCCTTCCGCAGTCTTTATCTGAATTACAAACAAGGGAACAGGAGGCCAGTCAGCACAAATATCTCAAAAGCACAAGTACAGGTAATTCTAATACAAGGAAAGGAAATATATACGTTCTGCAGGAATGGAAGGCTGGGATGGGGCAGGGGTGGTGGCAGATGTTAAGTTTTATAAAGAGTGTCATTTAAGCTCTGCTCAGGCCAAATAAGGATTGGAATGTGTGAAGGACATGAAGAAGGGCATTTCAGCTGAAGGTATAACATAAGCAAAGGCACAGGGCATAAACTGTATAGGCATACAGAAGGTCGACCCTGAAAAAATCAAGGAACATGGAACACCACCACCACCCTCCCACCCCCTTGCCCCCATCCTCGGAACAGACGCCGTGCCTTGCCAGAGTCTGGCACAGTTCGGGAAGCAGAAGACCACCTCCCCCGGGGGTTAGCTTCCGCTGAACTCCTTAGGTCAGGCATTCTCCCACAACTAAAACTAGAATGGGGGGGGGGGGGGGACTGGATGGGGTTTGTGTGGGAAGAAAGTACAGGGGCAGCAGAGGTGGTGACCGAGCAGTTTCTTTTAAATCTTGGGTCCACCCACTGCAGGACTAGTGGGATGCAGGACTAGTGGGAAATCACAAGCTTCCGGTAGCAGAGCTTCACTGTCTGGGACTTAATATGGTATTAAGAACTAATTAGTGATGCTATGGATTCATGAGGAAATGAAGTGCCTTGTACCGAACTGGCCAATGCAGGCAACTCAATAAATGACACTAAGTAGTTGTTTTGGCAGAAGGGAAGCAAAGGAATGCAAATTATTCTAGAAAGTGGACAGACCTGGGATCCAGAGCTAAAACATCTTTGGTTGCTGAGGGGACAAAATATCTGTATTAGCTATTTTTTAGCCAGGTAAAGGTAAAGTTTAGGATTACAAAATAGTTCTCAGTATCGTTGTGTGTGTCTTTATGTTGGTGCAAAATTTCCAACTTTGTAGGAAAGAACTTCATTTTATTCTAATGAAAATTATCATTTTTTTTTTTGTAAAATAATGATAATGATGATTGTGTGTGCTTTTAAACGTGCCTAAGGAAAAATAACAAGAGGTGATAACACTGTGTACATTCCTCATTTTCTATTTGTTTTGAAATGTAAAAGTTTGGGAATTATTATGTTCAATATACTCCTGAGATCTCCGTAATTGGTTTTGTAACCTACCTAAGGGTGTCATAAATTTCAGCCCAAGATTACAAACAAATAATGCTAACAGATGCCTCCAGAAAAGTCCAAATAATTTGTAACCTAACACAGAGGAGTAAAAATAAATAAAGGTAGTTCCAAAATAACACTGCAGAGAAAAGGACTGACAGAGACCAGCCCATCTCTGAGGATTAGAAACTTAACCAGAGGCATGTGGAAAGGGGGGGATAAAATAGAGGGTATTAAGGAGATACCCAAAGGCAGGAACTTAAAACAGCTGAACTTCTGAACTTTGTATTCAAAGAACATTTGGGAACACTGGAATTACGGGGGACTTGCTTAAAGATAGTAAGATTAAAAAAAAAAAAAACCACACACTAAAAAGGTCCACAATTAAATACAATTACTCCTACAGAGCCGTGCTCCACACTTTTATAAATGTCACGTATCAAAGTGTGAAGCACGGTGCTTCAACTACACAATGTCCATGGATTATTTGACTGCTGATTAGGTCAGTCCTCAGCGCTGGGTCAGGTGTAAGTGGACCTGCCAGGCCTGTATTTGCTTATATGCTCACGGGGTGAAGTTTCTGGTTTTCCCACCTAACATGTGACTGACGTAGGCACTGGGTGGGCCTGACGCTGTGACTCTTCTCTCTCACCTGCAGCAAGTCATGTCTTTTTAAATTCACATCATATGCTCTTCTCAACTTTCTTTCAGTCAGCCACCGCTTTAACCGTGTGCTTGTTACAGTTGTTGAGGGAAGGTGAATTATGTACAGTGATCATAAGTGAACAGCACAGCCTTGAAGAGTTCATGTACACGGAGAACCAGTGTCTTAGAGCCAGGAGTCTCAGAGTATGTATGGACAGTGTGTGGTTTACTAGGAAGCCGAAATGGGTTACAAACTCTTTAAAAAATACAAGATCTTTCTGCTAATCTTTAAGGAAAATGATTAATAATTCCCTGTACTATCTTTTCATGCAACTTGAAAGGCTATTTACTAGGAATCTGTTTAGCCAAATTACTAGGGCTTAGTAAAACCGGGTACTCAAAAATCTGTTATGTAGCTTTATCCTCTTGCCTTAGGTTGGGTAAAATTTTCAATTGTTATTTTCTTCAATTATGAAACTCGGTTAGTTTTACCATTATCAATTGAGTTTCTTCATTAATTACAGAGAGGTGACATATGTTTGCGTATTTTAGGCACATAACTTTCTAAGTAATTATACTAAGATATATGCTTCGGTTTTCCTCAATTTTCTTATACAGTGACATGTAACTGGTGATACTCCATCTGTGAGAAGCTATATTATTTGAATAACTTGCCATCGACCATCATCAACACAGGGTAATAAAGTTGCCATAGTATTTTTAAGTTTACATGGCGTACAGATCATGTGCAAGCTCATATTCTTCACTTATGAAAGATTTCATAAGCTATTGAGCCACTTGCTACTGATGCTAATTTATGAGTACCTTACTGTCTCTATTCTGTATCTTGCATTCTGTTGGTATACTATAATGTAATGCTGCTGTTATACAGATGGTTAAACTTAAAAACAAAAAAACACACCTCCTGAAAACAAAAAACACTATTTGAACTTTTCATTGTTTTGATCCTCTCCAATTCCTTATTATTATAGGTCATTAAGGTATGACAGTGGTTAGGAGAACAAAAACCCAGTGGACCACCGCCTTTCAGCATCAGAACTGCAAGTTAAAGATTACAAGGATCTCAAAGAGATACTTGGACTCCCATGTTCTCTGCAGTATTATTCACAACAGCCAATAGGTGGAACCAACCTAAATGTCCATTGATGGATCAATGCATAAACAAAATGTGGTATAAACATATAATCCAATATCATTCAGCCTTAATTGGAAGGATATTCTGACACATGCTACAAACAACATGGATTAACCTCGAGGACATTATGCCAAGTAAAATAAGCCAGTCACAAAGACAAAAACTGTGTGATTCCACTTAGATGAGTCAAGCTCTTAGGAACAGAAAACAGAAGGTTGCCAGGGGCTGGGAGAAGGGGGGCGGGGGGAGAAAAGTCACTGTTCAATGGGTATAGTAGTGCAGTTTTGCAAAATGAAAAAGTTCTTGAGATCAGTTCCATCACAATATGTGCATAGTTAACACTACTGTGCATTAAAAATGGTTAAAATGATAGATTTTGTGTTGGGTATTTTATTACAATTAAAAAAGATTATTAGCTAGTACTCAACTTTACTGATGACAAGTAAGTACAAGCAAACACATGCTGACCTACAGAGTTTAAGCAAATTCCCTAAAAATCATAAAAGAAGTTAATGGCAGAACCAAGCCAAATCTTTAGTCTTTTAGTCTTCCAATCAAGGCCAGACAAGGCCACTCTCACGTAAAAATTACATGTGTACAAAGCACTTGGGCAAGAGATAGGCACTCAATAAAATTTTTTCTTTCCCAACAGAAAGGCAACTAAGATCAGACATTAAGAGGGACTTACAATTCTAACCTGACTTGAACCCCTCTGAGTAAGCATCAGTTACAGAACTGTTATGATTTCAAAATGGAATTCAGAGACAATTCTGATGAAGACCAGGTATGATAATCACTTCATCAATAAACCAGAGACTCGGTTTTCCACCTCAGTATCAGACAACTTCCAACTCTAAAATTGGTGTTTAGGATAAAACAGATGTGGCTCGACAGATACCAACGCATGCGTTTACCATTACTAGCAAGAACACACACCATGGCAGGAAATGTGCCTAAGCCAATTTCTTCCCAAATGGGGCCCAGAGGGAGAAACTTAACACAGGAAGAAAAAATGCGAAGGATTACTGTTCTATCAATCACTAGCTCCAAGTATCAGAAAGGGGCTGCAGAGATCCTTAGTTCTGGGTCCACCAGTATGTTTGTTCATTTGTTCTGCCTTTTAAAAGTACAGGTGGTCACGTGAGCACTCTTTAAAATGCATAAAAAACTAGCAAGAACTGCTTTATAACCAATCTCCTTAGTAGCTATTTTCTTATCTGTATGATCTAAAATTAGCAAAGGCTCTCAGAGATATATGGACACAGCAGAATACAATCACAACAAAATGGATCTCTTCCTAAAGTCCTTTTCTTTTTTTTTTTATTTTTTTTTTATTTTTTTTTTTTCAACGTTTATTTTTGGGACAGAGAGAGACAGAGCACGAACGGGGGAGGGGCAGAGAGAGAGGGAGACACAGAATCGGAAACAGGCTCCAGGCTCTGAGCCATCAGCCCAGAGCCCGACGCGGGGCTCGAACTCACGGACCGCGAGATCGTGACCTGGCTGAAGTCGGATGCTCAACCGACTGCGCCACCCAGGCGCCCCCCTAAAGTCCTTTTCAATTAACCTGCCTCTTAGGGTTCGGACTCACTTCCTCTGAACAAGTGCACTGGGGAGGCATCACGTATACAAACATTCCACAGCAGCTAAGTGGAGAAGTGCTCCAAGGAGGATGTTGATGTAACTTTCTTCACGGCACTACGGGTTTATACACACCAAAAGAAGAAAACAACTTGGTATTTGGGGCAGCAGGTTGATAACTTTTGGTTCATTTGGAAAAGCTTTACTGAATTTTCTGAAAGCAAGACACCTGGAAGTCAGCACCGTGCATGTCTAGTACCTGAGCATTTATGCCTAAAGTGGGACCTAGAAGTTTCCTCGGCTCCTACCTTTGCATTATTCACAGCTACTGGATTTGGGATTCTAACCTCTTGAAATATTCTTGAGATATATTCTAGTGCTAGAACAATATTAGTACATAAACCTATATTATCATTTCCTTTATATAAAAAGAAATCTAAGTTAGGACATAAAGAACACATGATAATTTTAGAAGATGTATGTTAAAATCAGGGGCGCCTGGGTGGCGCAGTCGGTTAAGCGTCCGACTTCAGCCAGGTCACGATCTCGCGGTCCGTGAGTTCGAGCCCCGCATCGGGCTCTGGGCTGATGGCTCAGAGCCTGGAGCCTGTTTCCGATTCTGTGTCTCCCTCTCTCTCTGCCCCTCCCCCGTTCATGCTCTGTCTCTCTCTGTCCCAAAAATAAATAAACGTTGAGAAAAAAAAAAAAAACTTAAAAAAAAAATCAATATTAATGTATTACTAAAATATAGAAATATAATTCCTTTATGTATGAAAGCCGAATCAGAGTCCAACTGCTATATAACATAACATATAACAAAAAGAAAATTAGAGAATCCTTAATATTCACTAAGAAATAGCATTCCAATTTTGGGAAAAGCTCATTTAACAAGAAACTAAAGAAAAGTTTTCTAACGTCACCGAGTTTACATTCCAAGGAGAGCATACAAGATTTCAATACAATACAATGGGACTGAAAAACAACAGGGAAAAAAATGTCATGGCTTGTGCACCAAGCAAAAAAAAAAAAAAAATCATTCATTAGATGTCATTTCATATTCTGGAAAAGGTTTCTGAAGGGTATTAATTGCATCGCCTTCAGAAAACTCTTACACATTTTAAATTTTTGTTTTTAATATTTATTTTTGAGAGAGAGACAGACAGAGCGCTAGCAGGGGTGGGGCAGAGAGAGAGAGGGAGACACAGAATCCGAAGCAGGCTCCAGGGTCTGAGCTGTCAGCACAGAGCCCGACACAGGGCTCAAACCCAAGAACCCTGAGATCATGACCAGAGCCGAAGTTAGAGGCTTCATCGACTGAGCCACCTAGGGGCTCATCTTATACCTTTTAAAATAGTAAATTTTATTGTTCAAGCATTTCTTTTTTTTTTTTTTCAACGTTTATTTATTTTTTGGGGGACAGAGAGAGACAGAGCATGAACGGGGGAGGGGCAGAGAGAGAGGGAGACACAGAATCGGAAACAGGCTCCAGGCTCTGAGCCATCAGCCCAGAGCCTGACGTGGGGCTCGAACTCACGGACCGCAAGATCGTGACCTGGCTGAAGTTGTACGCTTAACCGACTGCACCACCCAGGCGCCCCTGTTCAAGCATTTCTAAGACTGATCCCTGTATGCACTCTTTCTAATTAGCCAGCTCAAAGTTGTTTCTATTAAACAAAGCAGATACTTCTAAAATAACAAACTACCTAAAATTCCATCTTTTTCGTATTTTGAAATGCCCAAAATAGTCATGATCTGAAATAGGCCAGAGTATAAATACCAACTACAAACCCAATATTCCTTGAGAGCACACGCACAATCAGGGGAGAGGCAGAGAGAGAGGAAGAGAGAATCCCAAGCAGGCTCCACACCTATGCAGGGCAGGAATTCATGAACCAAGAGATCATGACCTGAGCAGAAATCAATTTGGATGCTTAACCAATTGAGCCACCCAGGCACCCCCAAATCCAGTATTCCAAAAAGTGTTTACATGGGTGAGAAATTTCCATGCACAGACAGATGGATGTGGAAGGAAGGAGAGAAGAAAGAAAGAGAGAGCGAGAGAGAACAAACAAAACTCAATAAATATTCTAAATTGCCCCTGAGTTCCCTTAATATTTCACGTGAAGTATTTAACTAAAAAGTCATGTAGTTGTCCTTTACTGGAAGTTTTAATGTTTTTAATATTGAAGTATTTTACAAAAGAATACCAAAGAGTATGCCTAAATGAGGAAAACACCACTTTCTAAGACATTCTGCACTCTGAATTCTCTTAACTTTGTTACTTCCCCCATGACAATGTGGCACCAAAATAATTAAATTTTTATTTACAAACATGAATAAACCAGCACTAAGATAAGCCATGATAATATTTTCTTCAATGTGCTTCACTTTTCATTTGAGGCTTCTTTTTTCAACTGTAGCTGAAATGAATTATAAATTAAAATAAGAAAAATCATCATCTGCGGCACATAGTAAACAATGGTTTCTAATCATGAACAATGGCTGACAAAACTCATTTTAAACTGTAAAAATACATCTTACTAAATTCTACATAAGAATCTCCATCAGAAGTGGATGTGACCAAAGAATAAAAATCTCTTACTATCACCTTCCTGCATCTTTACCATCTCCACCATGAAGACAGTAAGAATGAATTCAGATACTTCAACCTTACTTACTGTGTCCTAATTCTCACTCTCGCTGCTCGATATAATACATGCCAGGACCAACCTATTACCTCCTGTGCAACAATACGACATGTGCAGTCAAAGTGTATTATCCTCATGCTCTCACTTACAAGCTTTCCTTTTTTTGCCAAGAAATCAATTAACTAGTTCATGATTTTAATATCAAATTAGATTTTCATTAAAATTCACCTGTGCAGTGAAAGCTTCAAGAGCTGAAATTCCTTATTCTATCTCTTTACAGTTTGTCACCGTCATTTGTAAGTGAGTTTGAATAGAGGTTCAATTAAGATAATCAATTTTCCATTCATCAGGACAAAAGCAAAGAAAATGTTTTGTTTACACAGGAGAAACATATTTTGAGAAGATGAATACCTGGAAATCACAGCTACTGCATCCCCTGCATAAATTTGCATGAAATTTCTTATCCTCTATTACTTTCTCTGTTTGGAAAAAA
The DNA here is from genome assembly GCF_028749965.1 of Puma concolor. Classification (NCBI taxonomy): domain Eukaryota; kingdom Metazoa; phylum Chordata; class Mammalia; order Carnivora; family Felidae; genus Puma; species Puma concolor. The sequence continues at coordinate 109,434,709 of NC_141676.1, forward strand.
ACAGGTAATCTCGTGTATCAATCTCTTTAATATTCTATTTAGCAATCAATGCTGCCCTGATAAGGGACTGGCAAAAGCAATTTCTGTACATCATTCAGGTACTGGGCTAAGATTTAAAACCACCTACCCATATATAGTTAGAGATAAAGAGTTGAGACAACAATCCCTAGGGACCATATATTTGAAAGACAGTTTATTTTGTGTAGTTTTTCAAAAGAATAAGGCAGGTAAATAAGTTACTACCAGAAAAATGATAAAACAAACATTTTAGTGCACTTTTCTAAAAGTGTGGACAATATGAGTAGAAAAACCAATATAATTATTTAAAGGTTAAAATTGACAGGTAAAAATAACAGTGTCTAGCTAGAACATAAATATTTGTCTAATGAACAAATGAACAAATGGAGGAAAAGGTGTTAGAATTTCACATCTGACAGACAAGGAAACAGTGTTAAAGAATTTAAGTTAGTGGTAGAGCTAGAAACCAAATATTTGGATTTTAATACAAAATTAACACAAAATTTTCCCCCTCACAAAAGATAATTTAGTCAAACATCTCTGACCTGAAGGTCAGACAATGTTAGTAACAACCATCTTCAAATCAGTATAAATCCTCAATATTCACTATGCCAAAGAGCTCCCGTACAATCACGAACTCTCGTGTGCACATCACCTTTTCCTTCTTTCTTCAGCAAGTATTGCCTAATCACCTACTATATGTCAGGTTAGCGGATGAAAGATTTCTATGCAGTCAATTATTAGTGTGCACATATACACACAGAAGGAATCTAAAAGGACTGTGAAATCTTCGCGGGAGAGACGTCATGTAGTCCTGAGGACGAGTTAGAGTTTATAGGGCAGAGAGAAAGGGGAGGGGCAGGAAAGAACAAGGGCTTTCAGTGCAACGAAGGACGGGAGCATCGTGAGAGCCTGGGCTCAACAAGTATGCAAGAGCCAGCTTGGGAAGGGCCTGCTAAGCAAACCCGGAACAAATTCATACATTATATTAATTGCATAATCATAAATAACTTCATAAATTATGAGCCCAAGATTATCAGCCTTGTAAAAACAAGGACTTCTTTGATCATAAAAAAAGAACTGGGTACAGAGCTCCACCCTCATCTCTCCCCAGCAATAGTAGTTGTGCTGTGTCATCTTTGAGACCACATGTAATAACAAAATTTACTATGAATTCACATATATCTCCTTCATATACGCGCTATGTAGGTGTATATACAATGGAGTACTACAAGGCCATAAAAAAGAACACAATCTTGCCGTTTGCAACAAGGGGGATGGACCAGGGAGGTATCATGCTAAGTCATACGAAGACAAATACCATATGGTTTCCCTCATGTGTGGAATCTAAAACACAAAACAAATCAATAGACTCTTAAAAACAGAGCAAACAAGTGGTTGGCAGAGAAGAGATGGGTGAGGGGATGGGTGAAACTGATAAAGTGATAAAGGGGAGTAAGATGCATAAATTTCCAGTTTTTACTTATATAAAATATGTCACACAGATAAAGAGTTCAGCATAGGGAATATAGTCAAAAATACCATAATAGGGGTGCCTGGGTGGCTCAGTCGGTTAAGCGTCTGACTTCAGCTCAGGTCACGATGTCATGGTCCGTGAGTTCGAGCCCCGCTTCGGGCTCTGGGCTGATGGCTCAGAGCCTGGAGCCTGCTTCCGATTCTGTGTCTCCCTCTCTCTCTGCCCCTCCCCCGTTCATGCTCTGTCTCTCTCTGTCTCAAAAATAAATAAATGTTAAAAAAAAAATTAAAAAAAAATACCCTAATAAAAAATTATTATGAATGTAGAAACCCCTTTAGAGTGTATATTTTTATTAACTCTAATAGGAACTACAGGTACTTTCAAGTTACTAGTATGTACATGAGACAATTATTCAGTTCAGCCATTTAGTTGTGTTTTTAAAATGGTGGCTGCACAGGCATTACAGAGTGACGACGAAAAAGAAGGAAGTCACTGACAAACGTCTAGATATATAAAAACGCTCATTATACTTAAAATCTATTTGAGAATGCTAGCCTAAAACATAATCTTGACCACCATAAAAAGATGAGTATTGAAAAGCGCACACTATCGCGCAGTGAGTGTAACCGCTGTAGGAGTCAAATCAGAGGTACCAACTGGACTGGCACACACAGGGAAGACTTCATGGAAGGTGGGAAATGAATCTAAGATGAACTCTGAACAATGGATGACAGTGTACGGAAGGATGGGGAGCAAACACAACACACGTGTGATCGAACAAGGCACGGCAGGAGTTTATATGAGAGCACATGCACAGTGGAGGGGACAGAACAGGTGATACCTAAGCAACACAGAGTTCAACCTTAACCTTAGTCACAGCACAGGCAGCCTGTACATTTGAGTTCTCTTCCCTACTCTCAATCTTCTGCCCTTTCCTTCTGTCTTTCCATAGTTCCTCCCTCATTTCTAAATATATTCACCCATTATTTTATTTCAAGTATTCTCATGGGATCCCTCAATTCTCTGTGGAATGGAACTTAGTATAATAAACAAGTAAACCAACCTATAGTGGGAATGCAGGCATAAGACAGCTTATGGAGGACCCACCATGGTCAAGAACAGTTTAATAAATGGGGTCTACAAAGGTTCTTAGGCAGGGTGGTGGCATTGGAAAAAAAAAAAAGCATTTAAAACATTCATTCTAGCAGTAAGCACCATGCTGAACCAATAAAAATTTTTTAATAAAAAAAAAAAAAAAAAAGAAGCAGGAGTTGGAGCAGGTATTTCAGCACTACAGGTACCAGGTGACCATCGGAAGATACCAAGAACAAAGCAACAGCTTTAGAACAGTTGAGAGCATTTGCAACACACTGTCCATAGATCCTAAACAGGCTCCAGCTATCATTCCCAACAAGCCACCAGGAGCCAGAAGGCTCCTCTCTGCTGCAGTTTATCACAGTGACACGGATCAATACTTTGTGAACTGATGGACTGTTTATAGGGATATTATCTTCTAATCACAGAATGGGGGTACCATATTAAGTCTTTACTCTTTTCTCATTCTTATAGTAGATTATGATTATCTAGAGACATTTCTATCAAGTAGTATTTGCCCTTATAAACAACATAGTAAATTTACCAAATGCTCACAACAGTGAAATTCTCAAGGAAGAACTTTGTCTAAGGCCGCCATCACGTACATCTTAACACACACCCAACCTCTACTGGCCTGTTCTGTAATATCTGATCCCACGCCAAGTTTTGTGTATTTTACTCTCTTTTAGGAGATTCAATAATTGGAACCTGCTTTTTGGAAATCTCTGCTACAAAAGAAATATAACTGCTAATCCTTAACCTATTTAGTTATTGAAAATATCTACTTATGAAAGACTTGGTACGTTACACATTGGATTTTTTTTTTTTTTTTTTACAATACCTCAATGTGTCATGAGAATAATCATTTATATTTATGATGTGGCTCTTTAAGCCAAACTTCTAAGAAACATTTCCTCTTTCTCATGCTTTTCCTTCTCACTTTTGGCTCTGCTGAAATTGCGAGTTTGTTCTTTAAATCTGGTTTCATAGCAACAGTAAATATCAAAATAAAATAATAAATAATAAGAGCACACAATTACTATCGCTATAAGAAACCTTTTCAAGGTTTCTTTTTTTATTATTAAATATAATTTATTGTCTAACTGGTTTCCATACAACACCCAGTGCTCATCCCAACAGGTGCCCTCCTCAATGCCCATCACCCACTTTCCCCTCCCTCCCACCCCCCATCAACCCTCAGTTTATTCTCAGTTTTAACGAGTCTCTTATGGTTTGCCTCCCTCCCTCTTTTTTTTTCCCCTTCCCCTCCCCCATGGTCTTCTGTTAAGTTTCTCAGGATCCACATAAGAGTGAAAACATACAGTATCTGTCTTTCTCTGCCTGACTGACTCAAGGTTTCTTTATATATTGCCAGAATTCAAGGTGTTTTGATGTGGGCTACAGAATTTAACATCTTTTCTGTGGTCAACTGTGCTGTCACTCAAGTTTTATAAGCTGAAAGTACTTCAAGGTCATAAATAAATTAAAATTTCCATCATTCAAACATGACTAAATGGAATCTTCAATTAAGTAAAAATTGGGGTCAGTGAATTTTAGGTGAAAGAAGCAATTTGTGTTATGGGTCATACAGTTTTAGTTCTATCTCCTGTCATTTTGACCTCTACGGATTAAGTAATCATCATAAAAGCGGAGGAAGATAACATAGAAGCACAGAGAGATATTCAATTACTAAGAGAGTATCTGTAAGACTTCTGGTATCTGCATAATCAGTATAAAAGCATGTTTACTATGCCAACTTTTAATTCTCACACAAAACTACTTGGGGAACTTTATTTTTATTTTATAGACAAGAAAATTAAGACTCCAAGATCCTAAATATCTCAGCCTAAGGCCATAATGTTGGTAAATAGCACGATCTGGCCTGGAATCAGGTCTTTTAACTGCAAGTTCTGTATTATTACTAAATCACAGTATCTTGCATCACAGAAAAATGGATTCCAACCATAGAGATAAACACCAAGAAAATCTACCGAGCAGACTTCAGAAAAAAAAAATTTTTTAACGTTTATTTATTTTTGAGATAGAGAGAGACAGAGCACGAACGGGGGAGGGTCAGAGAGAGGGAGACACAGAATCTGAAACAGGCTCCAGGCTCCGAGCTGTCAGCACAGAGCCCGACGCGGGGCTCGAACTCACGGACCGTGAGATCATGACCTGAGCCGAAGTTGGCCACCCAACCGACTGAGCCACCCAGGCGCCCCCAGAAATTTTTTTAAATGGAGGGGGAGTTTGATAAATCCTGTCAGATATATGAACATCTATGTCCCATTTCTAGTGCACGACCAGTACAGCATATCCAATTTCCCTGGTAAAATGATGTGGTTTCAGTGAATTTCACCCAATTAGAAAAGTAAACAGGGATTTATAGCATAAACCCTAGTCAAGAATAAAGATACAGCTGTAGTTGTTCAGAAATCTGTGTGTGCAGATTGCACTCATGCAGAATATATACAGAAATAGTCAAGATATGGTAATAGTAGCAACTATCTTCAACTACCGGAAGAAAATGGCATATGAATTTTACAACCAGAAGACAGTATCTTTTATGTATTTAAACCATCACTGGATTTTTGTATAATAAAAAAAAAAATGAGTTTTACATGGCCTCTTTGACCAACAGAACTACAATACTAAGAGGATAGTGCCATATATATATATATATATATATATATATATATATATATATATATGTAAATATTTTAAGATAATTGAAGACATGCATGGTGTCTGCAGATATGTTATCAATAAAATCACATTAGAAGTTGATAGTACTGTCATCCCTTATTTAAATCTAATTTGACATTCCCTACAGACAGATGATTTTTACAGTTCAGTGCCTATAACATAAATGGTTTGGTATCTTTATTTTCATTCTAATCATTATTCCCCTGCTGAGAAGACTTGTTTATGAAGTGACTGACAAGGCTATTAAAATCCATGAGTCATCTAATCTTAAAAATAAGGCTTATAAGCATTAAAAACACTATTTATAACAAAGCAATATCCATTTCTGCTGACTGGAAGTTATAAAAACCAAGAGTAATTTAGTAACTAGAAGGAGGGGGAAAATCTCTAATTTATTTCTAATCAGTGTCTTTAGCAGACTATGCTTTTCAGATTACTTCAAATATGAGTTTATTCTCTATATCAAGAGAATTCACTAGTTATCCACTCTGAGCCTAACAAACTTGCTGTACCACCAAGAGTTTTTCTTAGGGGAAAAGAAAATGAATGACAAAACTAAAACAGAACAAAAATAAGAACAATCCTCACCTAAGCAAGTAAATTGCTACACAGAGGTAAAATAATAATAATAATAATAATAATAATAATAATAATAATAAATAATAATAATAAAAAAACCTCTCCGATTTTTGGATGCTTTGACATTCTTCTGTTTTGGAAATAAGTAATTCTGAAGATCAATTAGTTCTTTGGTGATTAACTGCCTTGACTTCTGTATTGGGTAAAGCAATATATTACCTGATACCTACATGGTCTATTGATAATATGGCAGCAAAGAAATTAACCTCATGTTTCTCCATGAATATAAAACTTTATGGGGCACCTGTGTGGCTCAGTCGGTTAAGCGTCCGACTTCGGCTCAGGTCACGATCTCGCGGTCCGTGAGTTCGAGCCCCGCATCAGGCTCTGGGCTGATGGCTCAGAGCCTGGAGCCTGTTTCCGATTCTGTGTCTCCCTCTCTCTCTTCCCCTCCCCCGTTCATGCTCTGTCTCTCTCTGTCTCAAAAATAAATAAATGTTGGCGCCTGGGTGGCGCAGTCGGTTAAGCGTCCGACTTCAGCCAGGTCACGATCTCGCGGTCCGTGAGTTCGAGCCCCGCGTCGGGCTCTGGGCTGATGGCTCAGAGCCTGGAGCCTGTTTCCGATTCTGTGTCTCCCTCTCTCTCTGCCCCTCGCCCGTTCATGCTCTGTCTCTCTCTGTCCCAAAAATAAATAAACGTTGAAAAAAAAAAATTAAAAAAAAATAATAATAATAATAAATGTTAAAAAAAAATTAAAAAACAAAACAAAAAAAAACTTTGTTAAATTGTAGATTAAACTAGAACACAAGTAACTAGTCAGTTATTCCGTTTCTAATGTTTCCATGCAATATATTATTTTCCAACGGTTACATACAACAGTCCCTCCCTCATCTGCAGTTTTGCTTTCCAGTTACCTGTGGTCACCCATGATCTAGAGCAGATGATCCTTCTCCCGACAACTGTCCATAGGTCAGTCATAGCCTAATGCTACCTCAGTGCCTATGTCATTCACCTCACATCACCTCATCACATAAGCATTTCATCGTCTCATATTAAGCCACAACACAAGGGTGAGTCCAGGACAATAAGGTATTTGGGGGGAGAGAGAGAGAAACACACCACATTTCCATACCTTTTACTACAGTATATTTTTATAACTGTTCTATCTTATTATTGGTGTTGTTGTTGTTGTTAAACTTTTATTTTTACTTTTGAGAGAGAGACAGAGTGTGAGCAGGGGAGGCGCAGAGAGAGAGGGAGACACAGAATCCAAAGCAGGCTCCAGGCCCTGAGCTGTCAGCACAGAGCCCGACGGGGGGCTTGAACTCATGAACCGTGAGATCATGACCTAAGCCGAAGTCGGACGCTCAACTGACTGAGCCACCCAGGCGCCCCTGTTGTTGCTGTTGTTTTTAACCTCTTACAGTACCCAATTTACAAATGTAACTTTATGACAAATATACACACATAGGAGTCAATACTATATATAGGCTTTGGTATGATGCACAGTTTCAGGCTTCCACGAGGAATCTGGGAACAGTGTCCCCCCATGGATAAGTAGGGACTGCTGTGGTCAATGGAAGAAGAAAGGAGGATGGTGTTCAAGGTTGCCCAGAAGACGAAATCTGGAAATGTTTAAGTTCAACAGTGGTAATAAAAACAAGAACCTTCCAATGTCCAGTAAATCATGTGCATTTTCATCTAATGAGATAATTTTTACCTAGCTAAAAGAATGTTGGCTGGTAAACAGTCACAACAACAAAGGAACACAGGTTCAAAGAACAATCATCTTAATATGGCAGTGGTGAAACAGCTGAAAAATGTTTGTTGGAGCTGTCCTGAAAAAATGTATTTCTTAAACTGCTACCTTGCAGTTTCGATTTGTTTCCTTCCAAGAAAGTAAAAGCTACTTGATTTCTGGTGTATGATACCCTGACGTCACTGACATTTTCAGATGTCAAAGCAAACAAAGCAATATTACAAACAGCACTCAAAGGAGGATGGGTCTTCCATGGCAAAATTCAACAGTCCGTTCAGAAAAGCCCAGGGAGAAGAGAGAGGATTTTCACTTCCTGTTCACCAGAAACCTGGTAATAAAAAATAAATGTGTTTTCAAGAATGTGTGTGTAATTTTTCAGAGTTCATCACCACAGGAGGAAGGGGACAGAAAGAGGGGGAAAGAACAGGGGTGTCGGGGAGACAGGGAGAGAAAGGAGGAGAGGGAAGAAGAGGAGGGGAGAGGGGAGGAAGGAAGAGAAAGAGTTGGGGGAGAGGGACGGGTTGGGGCGGGGAGATAAGGGCAAAGGGAAAAGCTGGAGAAAGAAAGGAAGGGCCATTTGTGGATTTAGGGAAAGAACATTCTCAGGACAGGGACCATCAAGTGTAAAGATCCAGGGATAGCAATGAGCTTGGGGGTTTCACACAACTCGTCTCATCTGGGCCCAGTCAACTAAGTGAATCATAAACCACAATGGTGAGGCTTGGAGAGGGGCATACTGAGCAGGGATTTGTAAGTCAAAAGCTTAGCTTGCATTTCAACTCAAAGCGTCTTGCCCTTCCAGTCTCTCATCTAACTGCAATGGGTGGCACTGATGAAACGACTACGAGGTACAGGAGGTCTCTCAGTTGTTAAGGATGGACTCTCTCTGTCAATAGGTCTGTTTCAAAAATGATTCACCTACCACTCTCTCTCTCTTTCATGGGAAAGAGAATAGACCACCTTAGGAATCGCCCATAAGTGAAGATGAACTGACATTCTACCCATCACAAAGCATCCTTTTATGCTTTCCCAAGGGTGGAGACCACTTAAATTATTTTTTTCCCTTCGGTCTGTTGATCTTAAAAGATTATCATGAATTTCCTTGCTCCGCATGAAAGAAAAGTTTGTTTTAGCCATGATGTATCTGAAATGCCTAAAAGCCACCCAACTGAAACTGTTAAGCAGGCAGTTAAAGTTATGAACCAGTAGCTCAGGAGAGAGGTGGAGGCTGTAGGTACAGATTTAGGACCATCAACATAAGGATGAGACCTAAGTGCTGAGGAAGGAAATCATCCGGGGACAAGTAAAGACAGAGAAGAGGTCTAAGGACTGAGCCCAGACACATTCCAACAACTAGAAGTACAGAAGAGAAGTTAGCAAAAGAGATGGAGAGTTTCCCAGGGAGATTTTTAGACCTGGATACTCTGAAATCTCAGTAAAGAAAGATTTCAAGAACCAAAGAACAAACAGCTGGGTCAAATGATGGGAGGTTCCAGTAAAATGAAGCCTGGGAACTGACCGCTTAACAAGAGGGAAACTGCTGGGAGGTGGAAAGAAACAAGTAGACACATAGCTTCCCGAGTAAGTAGCCTAAAGAGATGAGGGGTGAGGAAGTGGACAGAGAAGCACAGAAAATTCGGTAGAGTTTTACTATCAAGGGAAATTGATAAATGTGACAAAACTAAGGGAGAATACAGTATCTAGGGAGGGATTTTTACCTCACTTATGAGCAGAGACGGAACATGACTACATGCTATTAAGAACGATCTGGTTCCAAAAAAAAAAAAAAAAAAAAGAATGATCTGGTAAAGCAGGAGAAATCAGTTATAAAAGAGACAAGGGAAATTCAAGAGCAAAGTTCTGGAATCGAAGGGAAGGAATGGGACCCAGGGCCCAAGTAGAGAGGTGGGCCTTAGATTAAAGCTGGGATGATTTGTTCACAGTAACACATAGAAAGGCATAGATACAGGAAGGAATATTATACAATATAATCTCTACGATAATTACTGTTTTCTCACCAGTAATCTGATAGAGCTTTTACGTTGTTTAATTCTTTTTTTTTCCCCCAAACCTTTCAAAGCAATCATTGTAGGTGTATGGTCTTCTGAAATAGGAGCAGCCAGGAAGTGGGTTCTAGATTTGGTTCTGCCAGTTCACACCTAAGTAACACCTGCCAAATCTTCTTTCCCATGTGTATTATACTTAGTTGCCCAACTTTCCTCCTGGAGTGTTGTGAATCTAAGTGTTTTAAAGTTATTTAGAAACAGTGGTAAGTGTCAGAAATCCACAGTGATATGGTGTGGGGTGTAGAAGATTTACATAGGAATATTGAAGCGACTAATTGATACGGGCAGTTATCTTGAGATTCCAAACAGTTGTTTAAGATAGACATTTCTATATTAGAAATTCACAGAATCATGAACTGCTTAAATTGGAAGGAAGTGTGCTAAACCAGTCTAATCATGAGTTTTAGAGGCAGGGAATGGACAGGCCGTCTCTAGTACGGTTTCTCTTTACATGGGGTAGTGTGATGACAGAACCTGCCTCCTCAGGCTGCATATCTGTGCAGGTACTTGGGAAATGTTAACAAGTGTAATTATTATCAAAAATAATTTAGTTCAATCTCTTTCTAGCACAGAGGAGGCCACAGAACTGGGGGAGTGGGGTGGGAATCTTCCCTAAGGTGACAGCCACAGCCCATGAACACAGAGTTGGAACATTTATTCCTTTGGTGTTCACTCTTCTAGACTGCAACTCCTATAATAAAGCCTCAATAAAGTGTGATTTGCATATATTCCTATAGAGATGAAAAACTGTAAAATTATTTGTATCACGTGACCACCCCCTCCCAGACTATGTATTCTCTAAAAGTAAAAAAAGAAAATGGCATATATCATATCTGGAATTTCATTCCATTACAGACTGGTCTGAAGGCAAAAAAAATCTATTAATTTGCTTGTGAATCTTATAATTATTAATACTACTGAGAAAATAAAGACTTTTAGTATGATCACTGCTCTTATGAGCCATATAGATAAAAAGGTATCTTCAGTTTTCTTTGGTATACCAACCAAACATAATTAGCAACCCACTGAGTGAGCTACAACTCAAAGGTTTTTGTATTAAGTTTTTATTTTAATTAAAGTACAGTTAACATACTATGCCTCAAGTTTTAATGGAAACTAGTATAATGTGCCCTTAAACAGAAAGTATGTCAGAAGAGAGAGAGAAACAGAGAGAGAGAGAGAGAGAGAGAGAGAGAAAAGCAAAGCAAAGCAAAAGAAAAGACAGAGGGAAGGAGGGAGGGAGGAAGGAAGACACACAGGTAAACACAATACATCCACTCATGCTCTTTTAAAATCAATCTCTAAGGACTTTAATGATAATTATTATTTTAAATGGTATGAGCAAAAAAGAATAAATGCAGACAAAGACATTATTGAAACATAGAAATTTAGATGGGAAAGCAACATTTTAAAAATAAATGAGGAAATGGGGTGCGTAGGTGGCTCAGCAATTTAAGTGTCCAACTCTTGATTTTAGCTCAGGTCACGATCCCAAGGTCTTGGGATCGAGCCCTGCATCCAGCTCTGCCCTCAGCATGAGCCTGCTTAAGATTCCCTCTCCCTCTCCCTCTGTCCCTCCCCTGCTTGCACATACTCCCTCTCAATACAACAAAACAAAACAAAACAAAACAGAAAATGCTGAAGACCCAGAGATTTAAATGATTTGTTCAAGGTCATGTCACTGGTCCAGAACAATCAAGAAACACGGTGTCTTAATTCCAGCCTACTGTTCCAAATCCTTTATTGGAATACTTATGTACAATACTAATACATACTTTCTGTAATTTCCTAAAACACTAAGAGAAATAGAAACCAAACTTGACAGAGACACAAGAAACTTAAAAATCTGACCTTCCATCCATCAAGGAAAAGCAACAAATCTTACACTCTAACTACATCATGGCCTGAGAGCAGGTTTCAGATTACCTTTTACCTACACAATTGAGGATTCACTGCTTACATTATGGATGTCAACATGCTATTATAATGAGGTTTTAGAATGTCTTCTTCACAACATGGAGTCACACACAAGTCTTCCGTGGAACGGATTGCGGAACTCCTTGTTTCACCCCCATACCCATGGACTAGGTGCTTGCTCTTTCTAACAGCCGCCTCCACTTGTGGGTGAGATGTGGAATTACAACATGAACGGAACACCATGACATCATAATGACTGAAGATCATCTATTAAAATTAGCACACACAAAAATGGGACTGTTTCTGCCTGCTCCCAGGTTTTATACAACAGGCGGGGGCAGACTGTGAGCACACTTTACTTCATGGAAGATAATAAAGAAAAACAAGAAAATGACTTCAGAGAATTCTTGAGTAATTTGGACTGATTATTTTATCTAGCTGGGAGAGGGTGGGATGCTTTCGGTTTTCTTTCTCCCCCACAGTCCACGATTACTTCATGGTTAACAACCCTCATGGTGCTCAGTCCTCTACCAGGAAATAAAAAGAATAATAAAAACAGATTGGTTTTAGGATCTGACAATTTGCCCACTTGTTAGTGAATCTTAATGGTTTCCTCTTGAAGGATATAGTCTACTACAGGATAAAACAACAGTTGGAAATTCAATGTAGACTTTAGTTATCTAAGTTACATCACTCATTATCACGACTACTTTATCTTACTGAACTGAGAGGGTCCACACTATTCCAACTATAACCCTGTGGTGAGACAGAAACAGACAAACACAGGAGAGACATGTCTCCCAGTAGCCTACGTGAGAAAGCAGGAAATTTTCTGTTTGGGGGCTGCTCTCGACCACATTTTGTCATTTGTCACAAAATTTGTCATGATTTGTCACAAAAAATATATAACGTTATCAGTTGCCAAATATAAACTAATACAGGGAGAACTAAGTGATAGTCAAATATAGAAAGTTCTAGAATTAGGTAAACCCACCTTCAAATCCCAACTCTTAAGAGGTGTATAACTTCAGCTAAATGATTTAATCTCTCTGAAGCTATTTCTTCATCTATGAAATCGATATGGTAACTAGGATTTCATACATTTGGAAAGAGGATTAAATGGGATAACGCGTGGGGAGCCTCTGGCCCACAGAGAGCACACAGTGTAGTTTCTTTTCTCTTCACTTTCCCTCGCCATATTTAAGATGGGAAGGGGCATTTGTGAAGCATGGTACGTCTTCAGAAACGAAGTTCAGAGTCTGAAACGTTCAGGAAAATGAGTAGCTCTTATATGGGGGGAAACCACAAAATAAAGTGAAAATAATCTCTGAGGGAGGTGTCAAGATTTCCAAACAGGAGCTCTGATTTTAGCTAATAAGTAAAGGAAAAATATGAAGATTCTTAAACAACAGACTAACCCAGTGAGAAGGGCGTTTTGGTAGGATTAACTATACAGAACTACGCAAGACCACCGAAGGGGGCCTCAGGGCTGTCATGAGATGCAGAATTCCAGAGGCATCGTTCCCACTACGTGATCTGTGAATTACATCCCCTGGAAAATAACTCCAAGAGTTTGGAGCCATTTAGAAAGCTTTCATAGCAGTGTGGTTTGATGCAACAGAAATCTCAAGCTGGAGTGAACAGCAATGGGAAAGAAGGCTGGAAAGGAAATACCAAATATACTTAAGGAAGGAAGCATGGGGTGGTTTTGATCAATCCCTTAAGCCTAAAATTACTGAACGTTCCCTATACCTGAAAGTAAGGCAAGGAATCCTTATTTCTAGCTGGCAGGTGTTAAAAATAATTGTTTGTTGGTGATTCTAAACTGTTTGTAATTAACAGTAAGAGAGATGATATTCAAACTAATCAATCACTGAAAAATGATCCTAACAGGCAGAAACAAAAAGTTGCAGCAAAGAGCTAACTATTAATAGTTTTGGTCTCTGACCAGCATAACCACCTGTTCTCCTTTCCATCAAGCACAGATCTTATCCAAAATACAAGCTCTGACTCTGCAATAGCCACAGCATATTAAAACTTAGAATTTAAAGGGCACTTAAGAAGGCATAGGCATGCAGTCAACCCTTCTCCAGAAAAGATGGTGCCTGATCCTCCTCCTTTGACATTTCCAGAGACTCCACAGCTCTTGTGGTCTAATTCCTTCTGACACCATGGTTTTGTCCTGTACTTTTCCTTTGAGAAAAAGAGAGAGGTAAAGGGAGAGTGAGAGAGAATGAATGGGGCAGGGGCAGAGACAGACCAATAGAATCTTCACCAGGGTCCACGAGGAGCACGGAGCCCAGTATGGGGCCTTGATGCAGGGCTCAATCCAACAACCCTGGGATCACTACCTGAGCCAAAATCAAGAGTTGGACGCTCAACTGACTGAGCCACCCAGGCACCCTGTCCTGTACCAAATGAAAGTGGAGTCAATCATGAACATCTGAAAAATACACTTTTATATATACTTTTGGTGGTTTTTACATTTTCTCAAAGTCTTTTCTCCTGTAGGCAAGACACTCTTAATTCCTTTAACCTTGTTTTATAAGGTATATTTTCCCAGACTGTTTTACCACAAATATGAGGGCTGCCATTATAACCACATGGTGTGAACTCATCTTTAATTTACATCTAAGGTTTCCACATCCCCAAACTGATAATGAAAAAATTTTCCACGAAGCCAATCTTCCCATGGAAAGCATATTTTGAAACCTAACAGCCTTTTCCATCTTGTAGGAGATGAGAACTCCCAGTTAGCTACCAGTTTGACTATTCACAGAGCTTCCTACAGGATAAAAATACTGAACCCTTTTTTGAGGCTGTAAAATTTTCTGCTCACAATGCAGAGAAAGTGAGAGTTTAAAGAGCACTTCAAAAATTAAGGGGAAGCTTTAAATACTGAAACGTATGGCTTAGCTCAGAGAAAACAAACAAAAAAGTATGTAAGGGTCTGTCTATGTAGTGAGAGTGATAAAAAGTTTTTTTTTTTTTTTCTCCAGGTCAAAGAAAACAATGTAAAAATGCTTTAAGTTGCATAAGGAAAATTCAAGGTCAATATCAGAAAAGACTCCAAGCATGGTAGAATAAAACTCTTCCCAGAAATATAGTTAGATGTACCACGTGGGAATAGCTTGGATTAAGTGCCTAAAGAATCAGAGTTATACATGTGCCTGGAGTCTGGGCCAGATGACCAGGGCTATCTTTCTAAAATACATATCAGATTATGTCACTTTCCTGTTTAAAACTCTACAGTGTTCCCTATTAAGTACAGCTCAGCTCTGGAGGGTGATGTTACTTCCTTTTCCCAGAATGCCTGTATCTTCCTTGTTCATAACAAAGGCTACAGTAGTTTCTTTATCCAGCTAAAGTGATACTGTCATTTGAATATATCTGCTATTATACTTACTGAATTGTAATCTGATTATCTGCTTATACATTGGGCTTCCACACTAGAGAATGAGCCTCTTAAAAATTAAAGATGAAGTCTAATTAACGTTCATACATTCAATGCAATGTTCATACATCAATAATGCAATGTCGTTATGGATAAAACTAAACTGTCACTCCCCCTTCCTATCTTGAAGCCCTAATGCCCAATATGACCGCATTTGAAGATAAGGCCTTTAATGAGATAATTAAGGTTAAATGTGGTTGTAAGGGTAGGACTCTAATCTAATAGGGCTAGTGTCCTCATATGAAGAGGAAGACAGGACCAGAGATCTCGATCCCTGCACGCAGAGATGAAGGTTATGGGCTGACGTAGCGATAACACAGCCATCTACAAGCCTAGAAGAGGCCTCACCAGAAACCAATCCTGACAGCACTGCGACCTTGCACTTGGAGCTTCCAGAACCATGAGAAAATAAATTTCTGTTGTTTGAGCTATCCAGTCTGCAGTATTTTGTTATGGCAGCTGAGCTAACACAAATGCCAAGAAAGTATTTTTGTCAAGTCAAGCATTTTTTCAAAGCCAGTCTTAAAAGATCCACAAATTAGTAAAATTCTTTCAATTATTTCAACTGTTCCCTCCAACAAATTTTTAACAACATGTCTTAAAGTTGGAAAAGTATGCAATTGCTTCCATAAAAACCTGGTCTTGATAAGTGTAAGCAGCAAAAAAACCATTATGATATGATGGTCACCTTGAAATAAAGGACATTCTGACCAGGCTAATTTGATGAAGCCATGTCAGAGTGACCCTGTTAGAAGGCAACTTTTTTTTTTTTTTTTTAATTAACAAGTGTTATGTGCAGAGACAGTGATGATTCATAATTTATTCCTGCCACTTATCCAGTGCTGGCCAGAGTGGCCAGGTTAGGAGCAGGGTTACCTATTTTATTACCATAATGCAATAAGAAGAGACGTGAAAATAAAGGATTTTTGTTGGTTTTTCTTGGACTTCAGCATGCCTCTGCATCAAAAGGGCCAAGCCAAATGTTATGTAACCACGTATCCCTGTTTCTGAAGCTTACTGCAATTCTTATTCCATGATCTTCCATCAGGAAGAGCAAAGCAGAAGTTACCATTTCAGGAAGATTATGTTACTTATGAATATGGTTCCTTCTCAGCAGTCTGAAGAGGAATCTAAGTTTGACTATAAGCTGTTATTCATGTAAATAGGAAACTATCTGCTTATCTTTGGAAGAATGCAGCCAATTAAGTGAACTCAGTGTTTAGATGACTTAGAAAATTCTAAGAGAAAACAATTTTTTTATCTCTAATTCCAGCATTTCTATCCCCACTGCCAACAATACAACTCTATGAAGGCTGTAATAAAAGCAGAAGTATTTCAGTTCTATTCAGAGGATAGCATCACTTTGTAGGTCACTAAACTGAGGTTTGGAGAAGTAATTTATACAAGTTCACAGACCTATTAAGTTTCTGAATTGGGATAATAAAAATAAGCCTGTTTGTCAGCAATGCCCAAGCTCTTTGCACTAAACCATGGCTGTGGCAACTGACAAAGAAAGACAAGTATTTATACAAATACAAACCAGTTCATCCTGGAACGAACCCAAGAAATCCCCAAGAAAGAGAATCCCATTTTAAAATTAGGTCGAATATAAAGACCTTCTCAGAAACGAAGTGAAACATTAAAGGAAGCTGTGTCCTAACACCTGAGGGATTATTGTAGGGAAAAGGGAGAATGATGTGCAGGCCATCATAATTTCATTCCCAGAAGAAAACTGGAATGTCAGATGAGCAGAAGAAAGCAAAAAAAGAGAAGCAGTGTAGCAATCATATTCAGTGAAAAAAACAAAAGCTGGCCAAGAGAAAGAGGTTAAAAAATATATATATACAAAAACCTTCTGTAGCAATGGTGTGATACACATCTATATCCACAAAGTAATTTATAAAAAACTTTTGACAGGCAATCTAAAGTTCACTGAGACAACTGGTTCTTTATAAGATGATGTTTCGGGGCATCTCAATTTAGCTGCTTTTTCTTCCAGGGAGAAACAAAAAAATGAACAAACAAAAATTTCTGTTGAGTCCACCTTTTTTTCCCCATATTTGCAAAGCTGTATCAAAAAAAAAAAAAGTTGTCATGCATATGAACCTAATATGTTTAATTGTGAATAACATGGAGGTTCAAAGACAGTAAAATCTGGTATTCTGTTTTGGATATTACTTTCAAATAGTAAGTAAGCTTTTAAAAAGCCTCCCTTTAAATATCTTCCTTCTGCTGAAATAAAGAGAAGGAGACAAGAAGTGAAAAAGAAATCACCAAGATACAAATAGAAGCAAGATAAAGAAAAAGAAACATTAGCTAGCATCATCTGGCTGTGCCTCAATAAGCTTTCCGGACGTGAAATTTATTTTCCTTGGGCTAGATTGTTTTACTTCAAATGATCAAATGAACTCTGCCAAATTGGGAAAGCTACAGCAAACGGCACATCAAATTCAAACTGTGTTTTTCTACTTTCCAGGTATCAAGACAAAACCCTCTAAGCCAAAGTGCTACACAAGTATCTTCTACAGGATTCCCATGACAATGTTTATGGGCACCTAGATCCACCAGTTTAGATTATCGAACGTACACCTTTTAAATATCAGATGTGCACAGTCTAAGTTTACCTTCAGAAGGCACATCCCCACTCCTCCACATCAGCCATGCATAACCAACCCCTCTTAGTTGCTGGCTGTCAACACAACAAATACCCATTTGCTTTTATACAAATGGTTTTTTACAAAGTCAATTAAGTTCTTCATAGCAATGATGATGTAACAATAGGCTTCAAACTGTGGTTGAGATTTGGATATAACGTAAGCCTTCTGAAATCTCATCAGGTCACTAAAAATGAGATTCCACCTGTGCTGTCGATACCCAAAGGCATTACATACATTTAAAGAACTATAAATACACTTAACTCACTCGAGTTTCCTCCCAGAACATCTAGATTAAAAAAAAAAAAAAAAAAAAGACAAATGGTGCTAATGAGTTTCAAAGAACCATGAAAATAAAACAACCACATAAATTATTTCTATTCAAGTTTGCACCATGCTTTGATGTGAGAAGCTAAATGTGTACATAAAACAGTCACAAGGCAGCCAGGGTTTCCTTCACTGAGCCTTTTCCCAACCGGAGCTAGACATTCTCAAGTTTTATGGGAAAAAACAATCATAGAAATTTATCCAAATTTTTACTGTTACAGAATATTTTGATGGTTTATGAAGCCAACATGACAAATATTGGCCCTTTGTTCTCTATGCTTACAGTTATCTTATCCAACTGGACTAACCATTACGGAACTAAGAATTCTCTTTATAACAAAAGGGTCTCTGACTTTTATTTGGATATAACTGGTACTTGTGACAGTATTATTTTAACTGAAAGCTTTAAGAAACTATGATTAACATTCATACGATGGTCTTTAATGTGACTTTCCACAACAAACAAAAAAGGATGCATTTGCTCTCTTCTGAAGAGAAATGTCGTAGGGAAGGGAACCAGTTTGTGCAGAAGTTCTTGCAAGCCACGCATTAATGGGTACTTCTTATTTCTCTCAGTAACTCCAAGATTTAGGTATCAAAAGCCCCATCTACCAGATGAAAAAACTAGACTCTGAGAGTTCAAGAAATAGTAAGAAGGTTTTAATCCAAGTCTGCCTGACTCAAAAGTCAATGTTATTTTCCCTCCCTAAATGTTTTCTCCGCTAAGTTAAACAACCACAGTTCCTCCGTAACCATTCCTGTTATGTCATAACCTCAAAATCCCCTCATCGTTCTATCCACCAACATGGCACAGAGGGAAACCATTATGGTCTCAGTGCAGACAAAGGCCTAAGACTCAGGAAGTCTAATTTTTAAAATACATGAATTGAAACTTTAGAAAATATGTGCGTGTCAGTAGACAACCAGCACAGACTGACCAAAATCAGCCAGTATCTGTTCCTTTAACAAAGAATTAAAATGCTGTGCACAGTAATGAAGGCTTCACAGAAACTTTGTCTCTTCTTTAGAGTTATTTCTTGAAATAAGGAAGAAAACCATTTGCCCTAATACCTGCTCCTAGCTCAACAACCTTTTATTGAATGATTAACTTTAGCTGTGGCAACTTACATGCCTACCTCACTGTATCCCCTGAACAGTGCTGTGCAATGTTATCTATCACCTTCATTTTAGAAATGGGAAATGCACCATAAGGGTTTCGGTATCTTGCCCAAGAACTCAAACCCAGACAGTCTGGTTCCAGAGCCAGTCCTCTGTCACTCTGCTCTACTGCTGCCAATAAAGGAACTGAGCGATGCTTTATGAACTTAGGCCCCGTTGCTTTGACACTGACGATTTAAAAAAAAAAAAAAAAGAGGCTAGCTGAAATGAAATGCTAAGTTATCGACTAAGACCGGATTTGTAAGCATGTTAGGGCTGAACTACTGAGCAGATGGGACTATCTTCAAGCACCTTCAGATATGTGAGTGCCTATTCTGGCAGTACTTCACTCTCACAGCCAGCCCTCTGCTGACAGCATGTTGTTGGTCTCCTCTGATTTCTCTCACCATGCAATCAACAGAATTAGGAGCTTCTGAGTACCCTGACAGGCCCTAGAAGCTTTCAATTCCAAAATACCAAGGAGGGCAGGAATCCCTTGCTTCCCAGAGAACAGGATCTGAAAGTGGAAGGTACGACACCTTACCAGAATGAGAGAGCTCATTCCATTTCTCAACAGCTGTGACTGTCATGATGTTCTTCCACAGGGAGACTTCTGCTCTTCATCATAGAGAATATTTTTTTGGTTTCTTTTTCATAAGCCATGTCATCTGGACCTAGTCCCCAATTTTGCTGCACTTCCTATGGTTATAAAACGTGGGGATTTTTTTTTCTGCTGCCGTGAAAACACAATATTATCACCTAAAGCAGTATCTCTTCTGATCCTCAGCGATCTCACGAATGAAATAGAATGTGTCTTCCTTTAAGAGCTGCTGGGAGTAGTTCAAACATCTAAGAGAAACAGACCCTTTGGAGTTATCTGAACGAAACACAGTTCAGGTACTGTTTTATCCAATTTAGACCAATACCTAGAAGGATCAAAGATTAATAACGTAACTTCTTTGGGATTGGTGTTGTATAATCTGTTTTGATAAAACTATAATGACATCTTAATTTTCTTACAAGGCAGGTTTGTATCATGGACAAAATATTTAAGGGATGTTCTAGGTCAAACAGAAAGCATAGATAGTGTAGATGTCAGAGCATATTAAGTCTGAGTTCTCCTTCTGGCAAATCAATCATTTAACCTCTTTGGAAAGAGGTTTTATGAAAGAAATTCAATATTCTTTCTAAGGGAAAAAGAGAAGCAGATCCAGACCACACAAGAATTTGTCCCCAACAGAAGGTGTTCTCAGGTAAATAAAACGTTCTTACTTGGAACACACAGGACAATGTTATAAGACAGAGGGAACAAAAGACTAGGAGAAAAAGTAGTCCCATGATGGTCAGCTCCTATATAAATAAGATGCACAATCAGTCAAAAGGATAAAAGATCTTCCTGAACTATCACGCACACCATGTCTGGAGATGGAAAGCTCATGGTGAAAAGGAAGGAAGGAAAGGAGACTACAAGCTTTTTCCCATGGAGACTGAGACACCACACTCATCCCTGATAAACAAGCTGTTCAGGGACACAGTGTCAAGTTCTCCTCAAAGTTGACCTTCATATAATGAAGATACCCTGTCCACATACTTAGAAAAGCAACACACTGTGTCTATGTATTTCCCAACAGAAAAATATGGCCACTCAGTCCAAACTTAAATACCATAATAATTATGCTAACCAAAGTGATAATGCAACATCTCAGGGTAACCTTCCACTGACTCAGGAGATAGTCACAAAGAATTACATAAACAATCAGTATGACTTAACTGTGACTTATGTCCGTAATGTTACTTTAGAGTCTCTACTCACAGAACTCACTCCAGGTCTCCTTCCAAGTGGCTCCAGCTTTTAAATGACAGCAGAGCCCATATTTAATGAGGGTGACTCCTAGTTTTCAGAAACCTTTATAGTATGGAAGCAGAAGGGATAGGAGCATGAGCAACTGAATGGGAAGGAGAATGAGAGAGAGACAGAGAGAAAGACAGAGGGAGAGAGAGACAGAATAAGAATGAGAGAAAATGAAATAGGTGAATGAGGGAGCTGAAAGGAAAAATGTGTATCCATATTTTTGAGATAAACAACAAGCTTGTATCTGCAGCAGAAAACACTGCTGAAGGGTAATAATGACAAGTATTTCCACAAATTCAAACACACACACACACACACACACACACACACACACACACACACACACTACCAGACACCACTGAGTACCCACAATATACTTGGAAGTTCTTCTAAAACGAGCAGAATAGTAATCATGCCAGAAATAATAGAAGTCAGTTAAGGAGCTAGCACACGGAACCAAAATGTACTCATATTTTTGCTGTCAAAATAAGCTTGTTTTGCAAACCAAAGCTGTCTAAACCTGGGGAGAATATTATCTCAAAGTACCCCGGTTCTGTGCGACTCAAATACTTTTTATAGACTACACCCCCATCCCTCTACCCCCTACGTTCACTTATGTAAGTGCTCATTTTAAGGAAATGAGGAATGTTTTCCTAAATAACTTACGCTTACACCAGTCTGCTTGTCTCTGAAAGAGCCGTACACAGTGAAGAAACTGCTTGCTTTACACACATTAGGATAGAACACAATGGTCTTAAAGCATATGCAGGGCAAATAACCACTTAATGGAAAATCAATTATGTAAAATTAAGTTAGTCATCAATCTCTTACATATTTGTGATTTATCTTGCTGATGTCAACATTATACCAGTGTTTGATATTCACAGGAACATTTGACAAGATGAGTTTTTAGAACACGCTGTACAAAAGGAAAAATCGAGATAATGCAAAATAGTTAACTTAGGACAAATTCAGAATGCTGCCAAGTGTGTTATTTTAGTAAATCACTACTATTAGCGTAATCATTTGTAAACTTTTTAAATTCCTTAGTACTTAACTGAAACTTCTTTACACATAATAAGGGTGACACATTCATCTACCATCAAAGCTCAACTTTTTTTTTCTTTAATTCTTGGGACTGGTGAGGAGGATAGAGTTGGGACGTGGGCACGTGATTGGTACAGGGGAGGGAAAGCTAAAATTTATTCTAAATACTAGAAGAGTAGAGGGAAAAGAGCTTCCCTCCCACAGTGCTAGGGTGACAATTTTGCTGGAAAGGAGAGGAGAGAGGAAGCCAAATGTAGCATTCATTACATTACAACTCGTATTTTCCACCAGCAGAAGCTTATGTTTCCAGAGTCCCAAACCTCCAGGAGGTCAGGCTAAGGCATCTGTGAGTTACAACAAGGGTGACCATATGGCCTGGGTTTGCCAAGGACAGTCTCAGGTTTGCCCAGAACCAGCTGTCCAGGCGTAATTATTCAGTGCACCCATTTTCACTCTCTCTTTGTATGCTGCTTTATTTCTTTTTTTTTTTTTTTTTAATTTTTTTTTTCAACGTTTATTTATTTTTGGGACAGAGAGAGACAGAGCATGAAGGGGGGAGGGGCAGAGAGAGAGGGAGACACAGAATCGGAAACAGGCTCCAGGCTCCGAGCCATCAGCCCAGAGCCTGACGCGGGGCTCGAACTCACGGACTGCGAGATCGTGACCTGGCTGAAGTCGGACGCTCAACCGACTGCGCCACCCAGGCGCCCCTTTGTATGCTGCTTTAAATGGTCACTCTAAGTAACAATGGAAATGAACCACAGTGTGTAATGTGTTTTCCAGGGGAAAATGTTCCAGCTTACAAGCGAACCTGAAGACATAAAGTATACATACAGTCAGAGATTGCCTGTATTTAGTAATTCCTGTCTATGCCCAGTAACACTGCTGTCTAGTCCCCCTTCCTTGTTTTCCTTTTGTTTTACTGTTCTTCCTCTGAAATGAACCTGAAATATCCCCAAGGTTATTTGCCTCCCAATAAAGAGCATACTATAATTCTGTCATATCATTGTTTTGGAAGTGTCACAGTGAAAACGAGGAACTACTTCACTCACTCACTTATTAAATATGGACTGCCTGGTGTTTGCCGGGCACTAATTTAAGCATTGATGATACACCTCACATTCGAGTGGGGGTAAGATATGCAACAGCAAACTGGCACAATTTTATATACTGTCTGGGAGAGGTAAGCACTGTGGAGAAAAACAAATCAAAGAAGAGTGTACAGGGCAGGAGGCAGTGAAGGGATAAGGGAAGCAAATCACAAAGCTGTCAGGGGTGCCAAGGATCAGTTTAGCGTCCTGAGGAACAATCAGGAGGGGCCTGATGTTAAGTGAGTTAACAGCAGAACAGTGAGATATAGACCAAAGAAGCAGCTGGAAGGTGGGTCATGTATGGAGGGCTTTGTAGTTTTATGAATAAGACAAAGAAGCACTTTGAGGGTTGGGTTCTGAGCAGAGGGTATTTCACAAATGTGAAAAGGCTCCTTCCAACTACCCTATTAAGAATAACCTGGGGTAGGGGGCAGGGACAGGCAAGAAAGATAAGAAAAAGAAGACAAGCAGACTAGTTAGAAGATTATTAAAATTAATAATCCCCAGTAGAGATGATGGTGACTTGAATTGAAATGATAGCAATGGGAGTGTTAAAAAATGGCTGGATTCTGGATTTATTAAAAAAGTACTTTTAGAATTACAGAAACTTTGTTATGATAGTACAGAGTTGGCATATATCTCTCACTCAGGTTTCCCCAATTATTAACATCTTATGGTGTATTTGTCACAACTAAGAAACAAACACTGGCATTTTACTATTAACTAGTCTTAACTTGGATTCACCAATTTTTCTGGATCACTCGAAGGCAAAGGCAACATAACTTACTAATTAATTGTAATAGAGTATAAGAATGAGAAGCCAAGGTCATCTGTGAGGTCTCATCTGGGCAACTAGAAAGATGGAGTGGTCATCTCCTTGGATGAGGAAGACCATGGAAAAAAAATTGAGGAGATAAAAATTTGGGGTTTGTATCTGGCTATGTTAGACTTGAGATTCCTACTAAAAGTTCCAGTGGAGACATCCAACAGGCAGTTGGTTACAAGAGCACTGCTCTCCAGGGTCAGTGCCAATTAGCTTCAAAGAGATTTTTAAAATAGAATCGTGAGAACTCAATGCTTAACTGTGTATCATGAGCATTGTGAGTATGGAAGAGGCTAAAAATGGCTCCCATGTTTCTCCCGTGGCAAGAGAAAACAGGAAAATGATGATCGAGAAGTTTTTCTATTTTAACTTTTTCTTAATTAATACCCACATTTTACCATAATCCTCTATAATGAAGCTAAAAATCTGTCAAATTTTCAATAATGACCTTTAAAAAAAAATAACACATTTCGCAGAAAGTATTATTATTTTTTTTTTTTAGAAAAAGCAGGATATATATCAAATATATCAAACTTTTCTTGGTAACAGAAACAAAAATTCTTTTGGCAGAATTAAAGATCAGAAAATAAAAAACTGAGATTTTGAAGTTTACTTGCTACAAATGTAAGGATTCATTTCTTCATTTTGCATTTCAGACTAACACGGACGATGTGCAGTCTGTTCATAGTGAAATGTAGAGACAAACTTATTATTCTTTTAATGACTTTCAGAAGGATAAGATATTTTTAAAACTCAGATGTTACTGAAAGTTTTTCAATGAAGATACAGAATGCACTGTAACAAAAAGGAAGAACTCAGACACTTCCGAAACAATTCACACTCGACAGAAGACCTGCTGACAGGTCTTATTTCAAATGATCTGTTTCTAAAGTTTAAATATCAGTATTTTCAGATTTGAACATTAAACAGTGAAAAATGCTTTCTCAACTCAGTTCCTTCCAAAGACAAAGTGAGTGATGAAAACTATCACAGGCCATGACAGAGCATAATGGCAATTTTATTCCCTGGCCTTGCAGGGTAAATGGGCTGGAATTTTACAACGTAACTGAAAAACTATCCTGACCAAAAAAAAAAAAAAAAAAAAAAAGAATTAGAGTTCAGGATGCATGCATGTGGCTTTCAACATAAAAGTAAATTCTTCAAGCAATTATTTGGGTTTTCCTTGAATTCTACAATGACCCCTCCCTTCCATTCCATCACTATCATTACCTCTCACCCAGACTTTTGAAAAGGCCAGTTAGCTAAGCTTTCCCTTCTCACCAATCCAACAGTCAGAAAAATTGAGCTTAATTCCCAATTGCAGCTTTAAACTTGAGACAAGGGTTTTGTTTTACCTTTTAAGCCTCAGTTTCTTCATCTGCAAGAAGGTAATGAATACTTGTTTTTATCTACCTCTGAGAGTTACTACTGAGAACAAGTTAAATAATGTATGTGAAAGTTAATTATATATAACCTATTAAAGAACTTTGTTGGGTCTCCCCGTCCTATTCCCGGCACAAAGACATAAGCTTGTTATCCCCCTCAAGTACTTTTTGTTGCCTGTTACATCAAGACAAGTTCCTTGGCCTGGCACTTGAGAACAGGCACAACAGAATCACCACAATCCATCTCTCTGGTTTCATGTCCTCATAAAATAATCTGCTTCCAAGTCACATCAGACTAGTGTCCATCAGACTGTACAGCTTAACTCACGAGTCAATCAGGAAGTCACTGGGTAGACTGTGACTATCATTTTTCAAAAAGGAAATAGAAGAGAAAATTCTAAGTATATGACACATGGTTAAGTTTAAGTATTGTTTTGTGAAACTTCCCTTTCAATGTTGTGAGTACATGATACTGGGTAGGAATGTAAAATGCGTTTCTTACTTGAGGGTCCCGGCAGCCAAGTGTGGAAAAGTCCACAGCGACCCACTTGCTCTCCTACAACCGTACTTCATCATCTTCCATCATCTGGCCATTCTCATCACGTTCCTTGTGCCCAGACTGCCCTTCTACCTAAACTCTCTGGGACTCCTTTCCTTATCTGAAAACTAGAGGTGACACAAATAGCCATCTCCCAGTGCTGCTATGATTGCAGATCAAAATCCTTTGGTATTAGGTACCAAATGAGACGAAGCACCACGAGACTTTCTCTGCCTTTTCTTCTTTTCTGACTGCAAGCCCATATGACAAGGTAAAGTATCAACAGACTTAAGCTGGAGGCAAAAGAAAAATGAACCCAGTGGATACCAAGCTGTAATATCTATCAAGTTAGGAGCTGCCTATCGCCTTGTGTGCAAAACTACTATTCATGTGAAAGAGGCCTTTAAGTCAAACCATATATGGAGGCTGCCTGAAGAAAGAATACAACTTAGTATTTCCTTGATGTCTGAAGGCAAAAATTACAACCATCAGTTCAGGAACAGAGTGGTGCTTTCTGGGTCTACTGAGATTCCTGAGGGCCCTCTATCTCTACACCACAATCTTTCAATCATGAGGTGTGTCTTATCAGTAGTTTTTCTATTCATGTTCCTTGCTGTGAGGTATCTCATTTCACTGACGAAACAGGGCAGTGTCCTTTAAGAAACTACTTTGCTGTCTAACTTCAGTAGGTTCATAACTCACAAAACGAGGTTTGTTAGAAGTGTGGCTACAATGCCAATCTGTGTGTAGAGGGCACAGGCCTTCTCTGGAGGCAGAACGCAAGGGCTGAGCGCCCGGGGGCTGGGCCTTCTACACTGACCACAGGCTTTTTGATCACTCCTCGTTCTTGACAATGGTGGTCAAATTTCAAACAAGTGGGAAACTGTATCGGAGGTAACATTAGGTTTCAATTTTTAAAATTATCTGTTTAAATGTATACAAAACCCACCCGAAGTGAAGAATCAAATGAAGTTTCGGCTCATTCTTCAAAGTTCCAACTTTCTGCTCAAACTATTCAATCTACATATATGCAAAAATACTAAAACATGAGCTGTATTCATAAACACATGTCTGCTCTCAACTCTCCATGGCTCTCTGCCACCCACTACTAAAGCCCATTCTACTTGCTGGAATATTCAAGGCCCTCTATTTCCAGCCTCAACATGTACAGCTCCCCACTTGGAGAACCTCTATCCCACCCCAAGACAATTCTGTTGGTAACAACTTGTGACTTAACGTTCCCCTGCTTCTGTTTCATGCCAGCTTAGCACATTCAACCCCATTTAGCGTCAGTATAGTATTTCCATGGTACATTACAATTAACAGACTTTTAGGAACATTTATCCTGATTTATTGCTCCAAATGGCCCTCTTCCTGGGATGCTCTCTTTTTTGAATCCTGCAAGTCAGAAATAACCTCTCCAACTTCTAAACGTTTGCACCTTGTATCAATCAAGAGTGGGTCTGCCACTATAATCATGTCCAGTATTTTATCTCTTTCACTAGATCTGCCTCCTAGAACAGAAGTTAAAATGCAGGATTTGAGACTCAGTCACTTACTGAATGTTAGTCCTAGGGCAAATATATTTAATTTCTGTAAACTGTAGGTCCCTCATCTCTCAAAGTACCTATTTAGAGTACTAAATAAACTGCCTAAATAAATAGCCCAGTGTGTGGTAAACAACAGTTTACTACCGGCTATTAAAAGTGGCCCCTGTTCCTGACCTTTACACTCCTTAAAGCCGTCAGTTGTGAGAGGTGCCAAATTTAGGAAACCTCAGGGCAATGTGACTCATGTGACCCTTCTCTTGCAGTCTCCCCATGCTCCCACTTCAGCCATCAAGACGTGACAATTCTGTTCTTGACTATCATGAATAAAATGTACTTTCCTTATTATTCTTATACTCACTGTGATACGCGGGCCATCATTATGACTTAACACCTCAACTCCTGAAATGGTCTCCTGATTTCCTAAGCTGTCCTAGCCCTGCAATCTAACCACGAAATGGCAAATACAATTAATCCTGATAAGACAGATCATAATGATATTCTAATCATCAAGCCATGTCTGTTTTCAATTCTCTTCTTATTTTATCTCTCTCTCTGTCTGTAGCATTTAACACTTTTAACCAGGCCCTTCTTTCAATTCTCTCTTTATACTTTCTAGACTCACAGACCAATTTTCCTTCCTCTCCTCTGATCTTTCCGATACTATGTTCTCAATTGCCCTGACTGCTTTTCATCTGCCTGCCCTACAAAGGCTGCTGTTCCAAGGATCTGTCACCTGCAGCGTGCTCACGCTCGCGCGCGCGCTCTCTCTCTCTCTCTCTCTCTCTCTCTCTCTCTCTCTCTCTCATCCACTCTCTGGAGTCACACTGCACTGGAATCCAGAATCACTACAGACAAGGAGGTATGCAACGTTCCTGTGCTGAAATGTCTTCATCTGTTAAATGGGGATGATAATATCATTACCTATAACTTCAAGGGCTGAAGTTCATACACTAAAATATTTTTTTTTTAATCCATGGAAAGCACAATATAAAATGCTTCATTTCTTCCCCTTTGGCTTTGAGCATTGTATATGGACATACCTCACAAAACTACTTGTCTGTCACGGCATTCATGACACCATACTACTTACAAATGTTTTCCATTACATTTATAGTTCCTCAAGGGCAGCTTAATTCTATCTTGGAATTATGTTGGAACACACATAGGCATTCAAGAAATAGGTGTGAAATAAGCCAATGAATTTCTAGGGACATGATACCACTGAAGCTACACCCCTCCACAAAACCTTTAATTTACCACACCCCCAAAAGTCTCCAGAATCAGGCCAAATCTTTAGGCATTCAAGATCCTCTCTGAGCCACCAACTTTCTCCAGCTCTAGCCCTTGTCATTCCACTTTATGCCAGTAAAAACTGACAGTCCCTCTCAAATCATTCTCTTCCCCAGAGGCCCCAGGAACACCAGTCAAACCTCTTATACTGGAATGGTTGCAATCTCTTGCTGTATTTCTATCAGTGCTGAAGATGCTACACAGAATAGACAACACACCTGCAAGCATTATGTGGGAAGGTCAGAAAGGACCTAAAAATAATAGAGAATAATCTATCAACTCCTGAATTTAAAAGGACATCAGAATTATAGAGCTGAAAGGGGCCAAGCAGAACATCCAGTACAGAACACTTGAAGGAAGTGGAGAAATTTGCTCAAGGCCACACTGTCATCTACTGGCAGCGCAGAACTCAAGCTCACGGCCCACCGGGTCCTCTAGGTCAGCACTGATTCCACCTAACACGTGGAAGTGGGAGGGCCACTTCCTCCCAGTATGGTCGCCTGCAGGACCCTCGCTCTCCTCCAGTGAGCCGAACAGACACAGGACTCCTATGTACACGTCACAGAGAAGCCAACTCCTGGCAGTCCTTTCTTTTACAAGGCTCTGAGCAACATAGCTTCATACTCTCCTTTCCTTACACCCCAGAACTGAGGCTGTTCATTAGGTTTCAAGGCAAGAACAACAGGAGATTCTTCTCTGATGCCAACCTGCACACTGAGGGAGAACTAGAGCTCGTCGAGCTGGGTTACAGATGGACTCAAGGGACTAAGCTTACATTTATGCATGTGTTTCTAGCAGATATTCTGCCAGAGTGGCATAAGCCAAACCAAAACTGGAAAAGGCTTAGCAGCTCAGGGTTTTATGCAAGTACAAAAATGTGTATCTGACTTTAGACCACTGTCTCTTAAAGCAGTGGTGGCCGTACCTTCATTATACACATATATCGCCTTCATTACACAGATCTATACCACATGAACGCATGCAAGTAAGCCCCTTCCCCAGAGTTTCCCATGGGAAGAGGGTGAGGAAGAGCTAGGTACATGTATTTTGAGACATCTTTCAGTGATCTGGATTCAACACACTCCAGTCTTGATCAAACTACTGGTGTAGACCTTAGGTAATTCAGAACAAGTCTGCTAAAAAGGAAACACTAATAATACTGACAACAATGGCTGACATTCTTTACACATTTCTTATCCTCACAAGAAACCTGGACGGCTGAAAATGCAGACAACGACACTGTTGTTATTCTACAGAAGAGGAAAGAGGCTCAGGGAAAGATGGCTGCTGTGGAGTCCACAGCTTACTGGCAAGAACTGATTCTGGGTCTTCTATTTCCAAACCTCATGCTCTCTGGCAAGAATTCTAACAAAAGGACAGTTCAAGATAAAAATCTAACCTTAAGCTCAAAATCTATGCTCTAACACTACTGATGAACTCACAATGCAGACTGTACTATCATTCACTCTTAGTTTTCTCTTTTATTTAAATAGAACTCAATATTTTTCTTTCTTTCTTTCACTTTGTTATCTTCAAAGGAACAACACAAAAATACCATGTGTCAGCTATACTGAGAAGGGCAAAAATCTAAGGGTTGGATGGATGCCAGGAGACAGCAATCAACAGCAGTCATGTTTAGAATTTAGATAAGAATCATGTTAAAACCAATTCAGTGAGGCTGATGCCCTATGAAATATACTTTCTTGTTTCCAAAGAAAACTGCACTAATGTAAATAAATGGGTAAGCTTGAGAGTGTATATCATTTCCAATCGAAGGAAATGAGATGATTTTATGAAATAAAAATCAAATGTGTCTGTAGTAAGGAGGAAAATTGATGTACACAGCTGAAAACCAAGATGGATAAAATAAAACAATTGATCTTAGTTCTAGCAGTGATTACAGTCCGAAGACAGACAAAACAGTATGATTCTTGATAAAGGAACTTTGGGATCACGAATACACTATTTCTCCAGCATTCTCAGAGCTTAACATTTGACTTGGAATTGCAAGAGATTTGTTCCCTCAAGTAAGATAAAATGAAGCTACAAAAGGAGCCTACTCCGTCCTTTAACTCTTACCACTGGACCAGGTACATGACAGATGCTGAGTAAGCACCTGTCAAATGATAATTATCTATAGATGGTGTAAGTAAGGGAGAGAACACTTAATTCACATAAGATGTGCATGGAAAGTACTATATTTGAATAACCAGATTCTACAGCCACAAGATAAACCAAATGAAAAAATCTACTCATGGGAAGATAAAATCACGTCTTTGATTAAATAATCCCTCAAGTTCTGAATATTTTTCTATTTCTGTGGTTATGTATTTATTTCAATTTATGAAGTTACAATAGTACACAGAGGGACCATTGTGTTCACTATTTTAAACAAAGTCCAATTTCAAGAGCTCTGAGGTTCCCCTCAGCTGGAAGAAATAGGAGAGAACTGGACCACATTCCAAGGCCACCAAAATGCGGAACAATTTTAGTGGAGAAACGGGAAAATTCTTTGGGGTGGCGAGGAGGTTAAAGGTGTCTGAATGGCACAATGATTACTATGCCCCTTGTAGAAAACATACATTTTTCTTTTTAATTTGCATGGAAGTCAAAATATTATTTTCTCATTTTGGAGATTTTATGAGTTTTAGGAGGTAAAACATAATACTTCTTGGAACAAGGATATTTAAAAAGGAAATGTGTTATCTGAGGGATATACATTATTAACTTTCTTTCATAGCTGTCATAAAACATGGATGACTCGAGGGACTAAGACTCCTAATAGCTCTGGAGTTAAAGAGTTACGCATAATACCCTATAAAATCCTAAATCCACAAATTAAAACCTGTAGACTGAAAGCACATATAAAGATCTAGCCTACCACTTCATTTTTCAAAAGAACCTTTTTAATTTAAAGTATGACCTATATCCAGGAAAGTACAACAAACTATAGGCATATAGCTTGATGAAATTTCATAAAGAGAATACCCCCATGTATCTACCAGCCAAAGCAAGAAATCAGAACGCTCCCAAGTTTTCCAGTAGCCCCCTCATACTTGTTTTCTCGGTAATAATCTCCTCTTTTCCCCAAGGTAATACCGCTATCTTGACTCTTATCCCAAATGCTGGTTTTACTTTAAAACAAACAGATACACTGGGAAGATAACATCACATATGTAGCATTCATGCCAAAAAATGCATAACCTGCTTCCAAACACAAGGAAACATCATACAAATTCAAATTGAGGGACCTTCTGCAAAACAGCTCGTGTGGACTCTATAAAACAGATGCAGACTCTCCAAAAATGTCAGGGTCATAAAATACATAGAAGAGGCTAGAAAACGGTTCTGAATTAAAGACGAGACAACCAGGAGTTAAGATGGTGGAGTTGAAGGGATCCTGAGCTTGTCCTGTCCCTCAAACACAACCAGATCAAAAACGTGAAACGATTTTGAAACCTAGGAAATCGATCTGAGGATAAACAGAACAATCAGCATAATTTGATGGAGATTATGTGAGAGGTATGCAGTGCAAAGAGGTGAACTGGAGGGGAGAAAAGCCACAGTGCTGCAGAGGGATAGGAGACCACTCTGCAAAGAGGAGAAAGAGAGGGGGAGACTAAGCAGCATGCTGGGTTCGCACAAGAAAAGCAATTCCCCCTGAAAGCAGCTAGAGAGAAAGCGTGAAAACACATGCAGGGGACTGCACAGGAAAACTGCTCTCCAAAACCACTGACAGGGAAAAAGGAGAGGATTTCAGCACTGCCAGTTTTTTATAAAAAACAGTAGAATGCAGTCTGAAGTTTTTGGAGGTCAGTGCCTAAAGGTGCTCCCGGGGAGGAAGCAGGGTGGAGACTCATGAGTGGGCAGAACCCTGGGTCCCACCGGGAAAAGCCATTCTCCTGCTTAGAGTGCGTTTGGCAGAGGCAACAGGAACTCTCTGCGGGCAGAAGACACAGCAGGCACCATATAGCGCTACACAGCGCCAGAGGAACAAAGACACTGACTGGAGGCAGCACACCTTACACCAGCTGTGTGTTATGATTTACCATAAACCCTGAGCCACTGTCACCGGGCAGTTGCACAAGCATTTTGTGAGACAAGCCAATACTTGCCACAGCTCCAGAGACCCTCCCCTACAGGATCAGCAGATGTCCCAGCCACATAGCTCTCTGAAGTTGTGAAACACAGCCATGCCTGAGATCAAACTCTGGAGGGAGGCACCACCTGGCAGGTGGACAACTCGGACACATACAGGGTGAAGGTGGGGAGCTGATGGGAAGCCAGGGATACAGGAGGGGTGACTGATCGAGTGCAAGGGTACAAACTTCCCGTTTTGGAGACTAAAACTAAAGAGCACGGTGCATCCATTTTCACCATTAGCTCACCAACACTGATCAACCCCAGTGAGGTAAACATCTCCACCAAGCAGAGCGAAACCTTTACACCAAGTCCCGCCCCCTTGTGCCCTCCAACCACATCTCCACTAGGGCAAGTCAGCCTGAGAAGCAGGGCAATAGGCTCCTCCCCCAGAAGACCAGCACAAATCCCTTCCAGGAGCTTAACCTATGGACCACAGACTGCTGCAATGCTCCAGCTCTCGGAGAAACTGGATCTAGCGTCCTTTGGGTTTTTTATTTGTTTGTTTTTGCTTCTAGTTTTGTTTGCTTCTGATGTTTTTCTTGGGTACAGAAAGCAAATTTTTAAATTTTATTTATTTTTTAACTTTTTCTACTTTTCCTTTTTTCTATCAATCTTCTCTCAACAAGCAGACCAAAACATACCTAGGTAATCTAGCCTTTATTTGATTTTTCTTTTTAATTTTTTAATTATTATTTTTTTTCCCTCCAAAATGACAAGATGGAGGAATTCAACCCCAAAACAAGGCACAGGAAGAAATGATGGCCAGGGATTTAATCAATACAGATATTTAATCGATACAAGATGTCCAAACTAGAATTGAAAACAACCATGTTAAGGATTCTAGCTGGGTTTGAGAAAAGCATAGAAGACACTAGAGAATACATTATTTCAGAGATAAAAGAGCTAAAATCTACTCAAGCCAAAATTAAAAATGCTATATACTAAGATGCAAACCCAAACGGACGCCATAATAACAAAGATGAACAAAACAGAGGAACAAATTAGTGACAGAGAAGATAAAATTATAAAAAATAATGAAGCTGAAAAGAAGACGGAAGCAAAAGTAATTCATCACAAAGGAAGACTTAGGGAACTCAGTGACTTACTACAACAGAATAACATTCATATCATCAGAGTCTCAGAAGATGAAGAGAGAGAAAAAGGGGCAGAAGGTTTATCTCAGCAAATTATAGCTGAAAACTTCCCTAACCTGGGGAAGGACACAGACATCAAAATCCAAGAAGCAAAGGGAGCTCCTACTGAATTCAACAAAAGCCAGCCAGTGCCAAAGCGTATCACAGTCAAATTCACAAAATGCACAGAAAGCTGCAAGAGAAAAAAATCCTTAACCTACAAGCGAAGACAGCTCAGGTTCACAAAGATCTATCCACAGACACCTGGCAAGCCAGAAGGGAGTGGCAGGATACATTCAATGTGCTGAATGGGCAAAATATGCAGCCAAGAATATTCTATCCAGCAAGGCTGTTATTCAGAAGTTTACCAGACAAACAAAAACTAAAACTAAAGGAGTTTGTGGCCACTAAGCCAGCCCTGCAAGAAATATTAAATTGGACCCTTTGAGTGGGGGGAGAAAAAAAAAAAAAAGACCAAAAAAACCAAAAACTAGAAAAGAACAGAGAACATCATGAGAAACACCAACTCTACAGGTAACACAATGGCACTAAGCTCATATCTTTCAATAATCACCCTGAATATAAATGGACTAAATGCTCCAATCAAAAAAGAGAAGAGCAAAATGGATTAAAAAAAAAAAAACAAAGACCTATCTATATGGTACTTATAAGAGACTCATTTTAAACCTAAAATACCTGCAGATCTCGAAAGTGAGAGGGTGGAGAAACATCTATCATGCTAATGGATGCCAAAAGAAAGCTAGAGTAGCCATACCTTTATGAGACAAACTAAACTTTAAAACAAAGACCATAACAAGAGACGAAGAAGGGCATTATATCATAATTAAGGGGTCTATCCATCAAAAAGATCTAACGAGTTTAAATGTTATGCCACCAACTTAGAAGCATCCAAATATATAAATAAATTAATAACAAGCATAAAGAAACTCACTGATAATAACAGAATAACAGTAGGGGATTTTACTTTAACATCCCACTGAAAGCAATGGACAGATAATCTAAGCAGAAAATCAACAAGGAAACAATGGCTTTGAATGACACACTGGACTGGATGAACTTAACAGATACATACAGAACATTTCATCCTAACGTAGCAGAGTACACATTCTTGTTGAGTGCATGTGGAACATTCTCCAGATGAGATCTGGGTCACAAATCAGCCCTCAAAAAGTAGAACAAGACTGAAGCATGTTTTCAGACCACAAGACTATGAAACTTGAAGTCTCAAGAAACCACAAGAAAAAATCTGGAAAGACCACAAATAATTGGAGGTTAAAGAACATCCTACTAAAGAATGAAATTAAAGAAGAAATTAAAAAGTAAATGGATGCAAATGAAAATGAAAACACAATAGTACAAAACTTTTGAGATGCAGCAAAGGCATAAGAGGGAAGCATATTGCAATACAGGCCTACTTCAGGAAGCAAGAAAGGTCTCAAGTAGGTAACCTAAACTTACACCTAGATTAATGGAATTAACTAGGTTAATTAATTTAATTAAGGTTAACTAATACTTAATTAACACTAGCTTAAATTCCTAGAAACACACAAACAACCAAAACTTAAACAGGAAGAAACAGAAAATGTGAACAGACCCATAACCAGCAAAGAAAGTGAGACAATCATCAAAGATCTTCGAATGAGGGGTGCCTGGGTGGCTCAGTTGGTTGAGCTTCTGACTTCAGCTCAGGTCAAGATCTCACAGTTTGTGGGTTCAAGCCCCATGTCAGGCTCTGTGTTGACAGCTCAGAGCCTGGAGCCTGCTTTGGATTCTGTCTCCCTCTCTCTCTCTCCCTCCCCCACTTGTGGTCTGCCTCTCTCTCAAAAAGAAATAAACATTAAAAAAAAAAAAAAAAAGATCTCTGAACCAACAAAAGTCTAGGGTCAGATTCCCAGGGGAATTTTACCAGATAATTAAAGCAGAGTTAATACCTATTCTTCTCAAACTGTTTCAAAAAGTAGAAATGAAAGGAAAACATCCAAACTCATTCTAGGAGGCCAGCATTACCTTGATTCCAAAACCAGACAAAGACCCCACCTCACTAAGAGGAGGAAATAGAGGCCAATATCCGTGGTGAACATGAATGCAAAAATTCTCAAGATACTGGCAAATCGAATTCAACAGCACATTAAAAGAATTATTCACCACTATCAAATGGGATTTATCCTTGGGCTGTAGGCTCCTTCAATATTTGCAATCAATCAACATGATACACCACATTAATGAACAGAAGGATAAGAACCGTATGATCCTCTCAACAGATGCAGAAAGAGAACTAACAAAATATAACATCTACTCTTGACAAAAACCCTCAACAAATTGGGATAGATGAAACATAAGTCAACATCATTAAGGCCACATACTTAAGACCCACGGCTAATATCATCCTCAATGGGGAAAAACTGAGAACCTTTCCCCTACAGTCAGGAATAAGACAAGGATGTCTACTCTCACCATTACCATTTAACATAGTACTGGAAGTCTCAGCCTCAGCAATCAGATGATAACAACAACAACAAAATAAAAGTATCCAAATCAGCAAGGAAGACAAACTTTCACTACTAGCAGATGACATGATACTCTGTAGAAAACTGGAAAGACTCCAAAAAACTGCGAGAACTAATACATAAATTCAGCAAAGTCACAGGATATAAAATCAATGTGCAGAAATCTGTTGCATTTCTATACACCAAAAACGAAGCAGCAGAAAAAGAAATGAAGGAATTGATCCCATTTGCAACCGCACAAAAAACAATGAGGTACCTAGGAATAAAATTAACCAGAGAGGTAAAAGATCTATACTCTGAAAACTATAGAACACTTGTGAAAAAAACCAAAAAGGACACAAAGAAATGAAAAATCATTCCATGCTCATAGATGGGAAGAACAAACACTGTTGAAATGCCTATACTACCCAAAGCGATCTACACATTTAATTCAATATCCATCAAAATGCCATCAGCATTTTCAGAGAGCTAGAAAAAAAATCCTAAAATCTGTATGGTATCACGAAAGACCCCAAATAGCCAAAGAAATACTGAAAAAGAAAAAGCAAAACTGGAGGCATCACAATTCCAGATTTTAAGCTATATTATAAAGTTGTAGTCATCAAGACAGTATGGTACTGGCACAAAAACAGACACATAGATTAATGGAACACAAAAGAAAACCCAGAAATGGACCCACAACTATGGTCAACTAATCTTTGAAAATACAGGAAAGAATATCCAATGGAAAAAAGACAGTCTCTTCAACAAATACTGTTGGGCAAACTGGATGGCAACATGGAGAAAAACGAAAATGGACTACTTTCTTTACACCATATACAAAAATAAACACAAAATGGATGAAAGACTTAGATGTGAGACAGGAAACCATCAACATCTCAGAGGAGAACACAGGCAGCAACATCTTGGACCTGGCAACTTCTCACTAGACACACTGCCAGAGGCAAGGGAAACAAAGCAAGAATGAACTACTGGGGCTTCATCAAGATAAAAAGCACAACAACAACAACAAAATTAACAAAACTAAAAGGCAGACTACAAAATGGGAAAAGACAAATCACAGATCTGATAAAGGGTTAGTATCCAAATTCTAGAAAGAACTTAGCAAACTCAACACTCAAAACACAAATAATCCAATTAAGAAATGGGCAGAGGGGCACCTGGGTGGCTCAGCTGGTTAAGCACTGAACTTCAGCTCAGGTCATGATCTCACGATTTGTGGGTTCGAGCCCTGCAGGGGGCTCTGTGCTGACAGCTCAGAGCCTGGAGCTTCCGTTTCTGTCTCCCTCTCTCTCTGCCCCTCCCCACTCATACTCTGTCTCTCTATATATATCAAAAATAAACATTAAAGAAAATTAAAAAAAAAAAAAAAGAAATGGGCAGAAGACATGAATAGACACTTTTCCAAACAAGACATCCAGATGACTAACAGACACATGAAAAGATGCTCAACATCATTCATCATCAGGGAAATACAAATCAAAACCATGAGGAGATACCACCTCACACCTGTCAGAATAGCTCAAATTAACAACACAAGAAACAACAAGTGTAGGCAAGGACACAGAGAAAGGGGAACCCTCTTACACTGTTGGTGGGAATGTAAACTGGTGCAACCACTGTGGAA
The DNA here is from genome assembly GCF_028749965.1 of Puma concolor. Lineage (NCBI taxonomy): Eukaryota > Metazoa > Chordata > Mammalia > Carnivora > Felidae > Puma > Puma concolor. The sequence goes on from NC_141676.1 coordinate 109,472,926, forward strand.
AACAGTATAGAGGTTTCTCAAAAAGTAAAAAATAGAACTACCCTACGACCCAGCAATTGCACTACTAAGTATTTACCCAAAGGATACAAAAATACAGATTTGAAGGGGTACATGTACCCCAATGTTTACAGCAGCATTATCAATAATAGCCAACCTATGGTGAGAGCCCAAATGTCCATCAACTGATCAGTGGATAAAGAAGATATGGCATAAATACACAATGGAATATAACTCAGCCATCAAAAACAATGAAGCATCTTGCCATCTGCAAAACGTGGATGGAGACAGAGTGTACTATGCTAAGTCAGTCAGAGAAAGACAAATACCATGTAATTTCACTTACATGTGAAATTTAACAACAAAATAGATGAACATATGGAAGGGCAGAAAAAAAGAGACAGGGAAACAAACTATAAGAGACTCTTTTTAAATTATTTTTAATTTTTTTTTTAACGTTTATTTATTTTTGAGGCAGAGAGAGACAGAGGATGAATGGGGGAGGGTCAGAGAGAGAGGGAGACACAGAATCCGAAACAGGCTCCAGGCTCTGAGCAGTCAGCACAGAGCCTGATGCGGGGCTTGAACCCACGGACCGCGAGATCATGACCTGAGCCGAAGTCGGACGCTTAACCGACTGAGGCACCCAGGCGCCCCAGAGACTCTTAACAATAGAGAACAAACTGAGGGTTGATGGAGGGAGGTGGGTGGGGGGATGGGCTAGACAGGTGATGAGCACTAAGGAAGGCACTTATGATGAACACTGGGTGTTGTATGTAAGGGATGAATCACTGTATTATACTCCTGAAACCAATATTGCACTGTATGTTAACTAGCTAGAAATTAAATAAGAATTTGAAAAAGAAAGCACAGCAAAACAACTTGATATAAATGGGATACTATAGTATTTACTCCTTTGTGTCTGGCTTCTTTGGCTCAATATCCATGAAATTTGTCTTTGTTACTGCATGTGCTAATAATTCATAATTACATAACATCTCATTATATCTACACACAGAATTTACATATTCTACAACTTGGGTTATTTCCCGAACATGAGGACTGTGAACAGTGCTGCTGTATGAGCATCTTGTAGTGGACGTCTCTGCATTCCTCCTGGGCATATACCTAAGAGTGCCAGTGTGGAGCTCCAGGTAGGCACACATCCAGCTTTGTAGACACAGCCAGACATCTCTCCCAAGGAGCTGAGCTATTAATCAGGAAAAGTAAAGCTTAGGGGATTACAGTGATTTTGTACCTAAATATACAGTGATCTAGGACAAGAACTAGAGATAAGTTCCAGGTTTCATAATTTAATATCACTCCCTCCTGAACATTGCAGATAATGCTCAAGGCAATCAGGCTGAGATTCATCAGTGTACAATCTGAAGGACAGAAGACCGATCAACTCTTCAATAGTGTCAGAAGACCTCTGTCTGTCAGGTCCTGAGACAGAAACCAGAAGGGTTTTTTAACCTACAAAATTAGGTATATGACCTTAACCAAGTCATTTACTTATGTAGCTTCTGTAGGAAAGATTTTTCAACTGTCAGATGACTGAATGCTTCCAATTATTACATAAGTTGATGAATCAAGGAGGGAAATCTAGATAAAAGCACCTTGAAGAGAATAAAACACTGTGATAGTACCGAAAATCTTTAACAACACCATCGATGAAGAACAAATTCTAGAGTTCTCTTCAAGTCAAGAAATCTTTGGACCCTGTAATGTATATGTGTGTGTGTGTGTGTGTGTGTGTGTGTGTGTGTGTGTGTGTGTGTGTGTGTGTGTGTGTCAATAATAAAGAGTTACTAAGCAAAGGGAAAAATATCCCTGCATAAAACACTGCAGACACCTGGCTACAATTTTACCCAAAGAAAGAAAATACAGCCAACAGTAATTAGTTAGTGTTGCTGGTAATAGTAACTGCAAGGATAATAATAATAAATTAGCTAATTAGAGCTGGATGGTTACAAAGCATTTCATATATATATATATATAATTCTTTTAGAGGATGGCAGGGGGAAGGTGTCAGTGAGAAAAACAAGTTCTCAAGGCTATTTTCAGTATATTTGATTATCTCCAGGAACAAATTCTTCCAGCCACTAGTTTTTCTCTTTTGAATACTGCTTACAGCGCTCTCCAACACAAGTCTTCATGGCTTCAAGAAAGGGCTTACAGTAAGCTTGGCTACTCTAAAGCTCACACACACCTTCATCCCCCCAAAGAGCTTTCCTTATTCACAAGAAAGTATTTTTTTATTCACTAATTTGATTTTACTTTTTTATTATTTTTTTAAATATAATTTATTGTCAGGTTAGCTAACACACAGTGTATATAGTGTGCTCTTGGTTTCAGGGGTCGATTCCCGTGATTTATTGCTTACGTACAATACATACAATCCCGTGATTTATTGCTTACATACAATACCCAGTGTTTATCCCAACAAGTGGCCTCCTTAATACCCATCACCCCCACTACCCCCATCAACCCTCAGCAGTTTGTTCTCTGTATTTAAGAGTCTCTTATGGTTTGCCTCCCTCTCTGTTGGACACTATTTTTCCCCTTCCCTTCCCCCATGGTCTTCTGTTAAATTTCTCAAGTTCCACATATGAGTGAAAACATAGGATATCTGTCTTTCTCTGACCGACTTATTTCACTTAGCATAATACCCTCCAGTTCCATCCACGTTGTTGCACACAGGAGGATTTCATTCCTTCTCATTGAACAAGAAACTATTTCACATAGGACTAGTGGATATCATAAATACTTAAAAATTAGGAATCGGTTTTATTCCCTCACTGATCTCCAAAATCAGGAATGGTCTTTAGGAATTAGCACAGAACTTATTCCCATTTTCTTTTTCCTGTGTTTCATTTCATTTTTGTTTCTGTTATTCCCTTTTTCCAACTTCCTCGTTTAAAAGACTGAGGACAACCTTCTTGTTAAGAAATACCAGGATCCTCTTCCTCCCTGTTCTCCCTGCCAGTAATTGTGTTAGATTCTAAGTGTTACAAGTATGACTGACTCTATTTACACACCATTCTGTTTATCTCCATCTCTTCTGATAAAAGAAGATATTTAAGGGGCGCCTGGGTGGCTCAGTTGGTTAAGCGTCCGACTGCGGCTCAGGTCACGATCTCGCGGTATGTGAGTTCGAGCCCCGCATCGGGCTCTGTGCTGACTGCTCAGAGCCTGGAGCCCGTTTCAGATTCTGTGTCTCCCTCTCTCTCTCTGACCCTCCCCCATTCATGCTCTGTCTCTCTCTGTCTCAAAAATAAATAAATATTAAAAAAAAAAATTAAAAAAAAAAAAAAGAAGATATTTAACACCAAACTATGTGCAAGATGACAATTCTACATTTGGTGTGTCATTTAAGAAACAAGAAGGTACTATGAATTTAGTAATACAAATTCATATTGTGATCATATTAAGAGCTTTTAGAATACTTTTAGGGATGCCTGGGTGGCTCAGTCCGTTAAGTGTCTAACTCTTGATTTCAGCTCAGCAAATGAGTTAACAGTCCATGAGTTCGAGCCCTGCGTCAGGCTTTGTGCTGACAATGCAGAGCCTGCTTGGGATTCTCTCTCTCCCCCTGACTGCCCCTCCCCTACTTGCATGTCTCTGCCTCTCAAAATAAACAAATAAACTTAAAAAAAAAAAGAGTATTTTTATCAGTTATATTACATATTACATACGTTAAACAATTATATATAATAAGTTACCTGCATCATATAATATATAGATTACAGATAATTTATTCTTGGGATAGCCAATGTTGGAAATTTATAAGAATTGGAAAAAATCTCTACTGATAACATGGAAAACCCACACAGATTCTTATACCACACTCGGAAAATCATTAAAATCAAGATTTATGGTAATTCTCTAGACCTGTCCTCGGTTTCTCGTATAAATGAAAGGATTCTGAGTTGTAAAGCAAAATCTTAACAAAAAAGGAGAAAAGGACCCACGTGCACTTCTTTCCCCAGTAATTTGGGATTTTTGTTTACTGTAAGAAATTATGATAGTATGAACTCCCAAAAGATAGTAATAGTTTTATTAACAGCCAATCAAAGTTATCATTAGTGAGTAGTAATACATATGAAAATAAAGGTCGATGATTCTAAGCATCAGCTTCCACAATCATAATGGCCACACATACATGTACACATGCTCACAAGAGTTTCTACAAAGTAGGGTATGTGTTAATGACCACACAATTACCAACTGACTACAAGGATTCAGATAAAGTTAATTTGTTCTGCTAGAGAAGATGTTCCTATAAACCACTAACTCAAATATATAAGGGTGAAATTATCTCTCACTTGTGATTAAGCAGAATAAAGCACAACTGAGTATAAAGGGCATCACAGGGATTGACCTACTCTGTTTTGGTCCAATGTGAAATCAAAGACCTCAGGTACTGGAATTGAGCTAAATGACCACCCAAATGAGCAGAGTCCATCAGAGCATTTAATAATACAATGATTTACAAGACACAGAAAGGGATAACATATATACATACATATGCACATATATACCCACACATGTATATACACATATGTATGTGTGAGAAAGAGAGAGAGAGAGAGAGAGAGAGAGAGAGAGCACGAACACACGAGCTCTTTTTCTGGCACCTTATTCAAATGTGTTTTGAGCCTATTTTTCCCAAAATTGTATCTGCTTAGAACATTTTATTTTACAAGTTTTATAAAAGAAACAACATTCTTTAAAAAGTATTAAAAGAAATACCTGAATTAGTCATTAAAATTCTGTCTCGAATTTAACCTGTTATTTATTGCATTGCAAGTTTAAAAGCAACAAGTCTGACTTGTCTGAAAATTTTGATCTTCTTCTCAAGGTTCACAGCTTGCACAGGATGGGTTTATGATCACCCTTCATCTTAACACCCACTGCACAACTCTCAGTGGTCATGAGTCAGGAGGTAGAGACTGGCTTGCATCTGAGTCCTAGCTCTCTAACAGTGTAAGCACATTTGAATTAGGTTCTAATTATTCAGGCAACCCATGTTCACAACCGCCAAATACAATATTCACCATGACACTGCCAACAGTGAAGCTGTACCAGAATTGCTGTTCTATAAACTTGGTATAAGTTAATGGATTTGTTTGTAGTGGTGATGAATAAACGAGAAGGGGGAAGGAAGGAGCAGCAATGTGAAGAGCCCTGGGTGTCATGGGTGCATTCAGTCTGGCAAAAATTTAAATCAGTAGAGTGCAACTCCACTCTATTCTATGGGTACAGTCTCTGTGTTTCAATTTTTTTTTTTAATGTTTATTTATTTTGGGGACAGAGAGAGACAGAGCATGAACGGGGGAGGGGCAGAGAGAGAGGGAGACACAGAATCATCAGCAGGCTCCAGGCTCTGAGCCATCAGCCCAGAGCCCAACGCGGGGCTCGAACTCACGGACCGCGAGATCGTGACCTGAGCTGAAGTCGGACGTTTAACCGACTGAGCCACCCAGGCGCCCCCAGTCTCTGTGTTTCAAGAAGGCTATGACTGACACAGCATTAACATGTAAATGCTAACTTTAAGAATGAATATACCTGCATTTCCTTATTCAATAAATATTTATAAGCATTTACTACCTGCCAGCTACTAGGAAAACTCTCAATTCCTCATCTCAAAGAGTTTACAGGTTAGCAATGAGAGTCAAAACCACCAAGAATTAAGGCAAAACAGTGTACAAAAAGGTAGTAGGGCAGAAAGAAATGCCTAACTCTGCCTGAAGGGGGCAGGACAGTCTTCAAAACAATCTTTTTAATGTTTATTTTTGACAGAGAGAGAGAGACAGAGTGTGAGCAGCGGAGGAGGACCGAAAGAGGGATACAGAATCTGAAGCAGGCTGCAGGCTCTGAGCTGTCACTAAAAAGCCTGATCCAGGGTTCGAACCCATGAACCATGAGATCATGACCTGAGCCGAAGTCGGACACTCAACCGACTGAGCCACCCAGGCGCCCCAGGACAGTCTTCAAAAAGGAAACAGTACCTAGAAGGAAGAAGCAGCGAAGGTGAGGACATCCCACGGAGAGGGGAAATTTGTATAAAAGAAGTAAAGGAGAATATGGCATGTTTAACTGATCTGCATGGCCAAAAATAATGGTAATCTACTTCATAATAGTTCATTCATATGAAAAGACTTTATTACTGGGATTATGGTGATTTACAGAAACTAATAGGAAATTAACACTATTCTGTATCTGCCAATGATTATATATCTAACTGGTCTGTTTCTTAGTACCTACTGTAAGATGAACTAAATGTAGACACTAAGAGCAATTTCATGAGGAAATCTGTTTACGTGTAATTTCTGCTTTAGGTTTTAAGATTCTCATATGTGAATACTCTTTACTGCCTTGGAAATGAGGTGACCGTATGGCCCAATGCTTAAGTATTAAGGCTTTGAAGTCCTGTGAAGTAGGCAGGAGTCTAGGCTCTGCCATTATCCTAGCCATGTGATCTTGAAAAAGTTGCATAAACATCCTAAGCCTCAACTTCCTCATTTACAAAATGAAGATAATAATACCAGTTAACTCACAGTGCTATTTGTGAAGATTAAAGCAGTAATGCACAAAGAGCATTTAATCACAGTACTTGTAACATAGCAGGCAGTCAATGAATGACAGCAGCTACTACTGTTATGCTTTACAATGTTCACAAAAATTGTACCCCAAACTCACGTTCCTATTACGATTCTTAGGTATGCTACAGGAAAAAGAAGGGATATTCTTTGTAAAAATTGCTTGATATACTTAACACTGGTGCTATTGAAACTTTCAATATTACTTGGGTTTCAGTCTTTAAAAAGTATTGAGATTGTGACTGAGAGCATAGTGTCAATAACTTCCTTATTCCTGTGATACCTTAAATAAATCTAAGAAAATTCTAAACTACATGCACTGCTCTTTGTTATTTCCTATATTGTTATACTGGGGGAAGGGACTTTAAGGGAGAATGAAAAACACACACGTAAGCACCCAGAGACCTGGGGTCTGGCCAGGTTTTCTTGTTATTTAACTGTAAGATCTCAGAAGAATCACCTATTCATAAAAACTCTTCACTTCCTCACATGAAAAATAATGATTTGGAATAGAAGAGTCTTCTCTTCAAAGGTCTGTATTCTGAGATGAGGATAGGGAGGTGGGAATGGAGAGTAAGTGTTTACTGGGCACCGATTTTCATCCAGGCTGAGAAGGTTCTAGAAATGGGTACTGGTGGTGATTGCACAGCAGTGTGAATACAATTGATGCCAAACATTACACTTAAAGATGGTTAAAATAGTGAATCTTATGTGTATTTTATAGCAATAAAAAATATTTTAAAAGAATTTTTAAGTTTGTGCCTGTATCCCAGTAAGCCATTCACTTACCCATTCAGTCAGTCATCAAATATTTATCAAGAGCTCATCATGAAACAAGCACTGTGATGGAGACACCATGAACAAGACTTAGAGCTGAGCAGGAAGACACATACACAGACATGTATCCAAGAAAGTGCCAGGAACCATCGGATGCTTTATACAGGAGAATGGAGTGCAAGTTATAAAAGCAGAAGTCCATTTTACCTGAGGTGATCGGAAAAGTCCGCATAAAAGGGAGCACCCATAAGCTGAGTCTTAAAAGAACACATGTATTCACCATGTGGAAGAGATCATAGCCAGCAGGATTCTTTCTCCCATACTTAACTTTAAATCTTCACGACTAGAGAACAATTCTCTGACAAGAAAACACTGAAACTATCTCTCAAGTGATCCAAGATAGTTAAAAGTTCAAATTTAGTAATCCCTTCTTCTTCATTACCAAGAAGGATAGAGAAATAAAAGAGAGAGAGAGAGAGAGAGAGAGAGAGAAGAGAAAGGAAAGGTAGGGAGGGGTGGGGAAGAGAGAAAAAGGAAGGGAGTGAAAAGAAAAGAAGAGAATCATTATATTAATATTCCCACAAACCAAACCAACACTAGAATCACAGTAAAAGCTAAACTTCCTTGGGTATTCATTGTTCACTTAGGTAGATATTAATGGGAAAAAAGCATGTCATCTAAAAGACTCAGTGCTATTTATTTAAAAAGGAGAAGGACAGCATAATGGGTCTTATAATAGCACTAAAACAAGGTACTATTTGAGCAATTTGCCTAGAGAAACAGAATGACTCATTTAGGGCACCATTAAATAAGTGATTATATCAGAGCAGCAGAGGGCACCCTAGAAAGGTTCAAGTCCCTTCAGATGTGAGAGCAATTTACTTTCACAGAGGACCTTTGCTTTCTCTGGGAACTGGGACTATAAACAAACTTACGTTTCCATTATCTTGTTTTTAATTTTATCAAAAGTTCTTTGGTTTAAAATAAACTGACCCTCTGAAGCCCTTGAAATTCTAACTGTATTAAAAACAAAGAAATGGACCAGTAAAATTTCAATACTATGAAATGCCAGAAAAAAAAAGGGGGGGGGGTGGTGGATGGAAGGTTTATATGAAATACACAGAATGAGGAGAAATTTTCCCCAAAATCAAAATTTTTAATTTAGTGTCAGTCAATAAAACACTACCAAAAAGAAATAAAAACAAAGGCTTAGGACCTAGGAATGACCATTACCAACATTTATTAACTTGTATTAGTAGCTCTGTAAGGAAAGATAATCCTTTAAGACATGGGAGAAAACAAAAGAGTTATCCACGAATGTTGAGAAAGGCTGTGGATCCCTATCAGGAACTGCAGTGAGTACAATGCATACATTTTTGTTAGGTATCTCGGCTCAGATCAAGATTACATGGGACCACAAAAATGTAAGCATGATTAAAAGTGACTATGTCATATACACCCTTCATTTTATATGTGGCGAGAAGAAGCCAGAAAGGGAAACGACATGTCAGGTGTCACCCAGCAACAATGGACACAGCCTACCTTCTAGTGTCAGTTCAGAGGTCTACCTTAACTCATCGGATTTGCTATTAGTCTTTTCTATGAACAGCTATTAGCCCACATATATAAATCAGGTTTCTTTTAAAGAAAAACAATATAAAATAAAAGGGGTAAAGAGTAACATACTGAAGCAGCATGGGGCAATAACAGTAACAGGATCCAGAGAGCTTGAGCAGACATACTATTTCTGCCACCAAGGAAGCCAGTGATGGGAGTAAGTCATTTACTTGCCGTTAGCCTTAATTTATTTGAGTACTGCTAAAATATTAAGTATATATTTAAGTAGAACCATTATTTCAAATAAAAGCTTAGTATACATGAAGAAAAACATGGAGCTGCTCTGACTGAAGTCAAAATGGTAGCCCAGAGTCCTGCCCCACATACCTCCAACAGACACCTAGGCTATTCGATGTACTACTTAAAACTCAAACTACTGGAGCAGGTCAGTGGAGGCCATCCTCTTAAATGTCATGAACCAAGAAAAGTCCAAAAAGATTTTGAAGGATTGACTTTGTCGAGAAATGATGATTCTTAAAATCATCATTATATTTCATAAATAAAAAGACAATCCAAAGCAAAAACAATAGAATGTTCTACCAAAGTGAACAAATGCAGCTTTGCTATGTGAAACTATCAGTGGCTAGAAAAAAAAGATAATTATAGACCAAAAGATTAGAAAATCACTCCAGACCATCTCTCAGGTCTACTCATATTCTAAAGTTATACAACTCCTATTTCTTTGCATCCTATGTCCTCAAAGAACTAACTGAGACCACCTGAGGTATCCAAAGAACTGTTTTCTAAGACCACTATTTGTTAAGCAAATAAGTAAAGTGTCCCAGGGTCACTAAAGTTAAAAAAAAAAAAAGAAGCAATAAAAACTAGAGAAAAATTAAGCTAAAGTTTACTAGTATAAAACTTCACACTCATAGGGCATTTTAGTTATTTTAATAGAACTTTCCCCACACCTAAAAAATAACAACTACCAAAGCATGTGTAATATACTCAAGCAACACCTAACTTTCCATCGTTTAAGTGCCTGTGAGCTATTTCCTACTCTTTATTCCTTCATAGTCATTGTTCAGTTTTATCAACCTCATACTTCTGTTTAATAAATTCTACTTTCTTTTCAAAAGCAGCATAGCACAGAGATATTTCCGGGGATCTATTTCTTCAAGTTTCAGCACTGTTGTTCTTTTCTTTACGTTTCTGCATAATCACTGCAGACACTGGAGGTTAGTACAAGCACTTGTGACTATCAGAGTAACAGGAGGGAAGCTGAAGGAAGGGGTGAGGCTGCATTTCCAGGATTATGGAACCTCCCTGAACCTCAAGAGACATGTGGTCTATTGATCATTGCTACAACTGCCTGTTTCATCTCTTAGCTTAAAATTTCTAAGTTATAAGAACACACACATCCTGTCAAAGTAAAAAGTCCATTTTGCAGTTCAAATATTTCTCTGCTGAACAAAGTTTTGATACTCACAACACTTCCATACTCCAAATCATTAAGTACTGGGTTCCCAGAAAACCTCAAGAGTTTGAAGTTCATGTTTCTTTCCTACTCTTGGCACCGCACATAACATTTTCTAGGCAAGTCGTACATCTGCCTTTTAACAAAGAGTTCCATCAGAATGCTGAGAGGTCCATTCCAACTGGGTTTCACTGCACTCCATCTTTCAAACAACTTTTCCTAGTAATATTTTCTATGTCGGAAGAGAGAACCACCAACCATCATTTATAAAACTGAAACCACACATTATCATTAAGCTTTCACCTTTTTGGGAAATAAAAACAAATCCATTAATATTCACTTGAATGCTTTTTTTTTGCCAGTTAAAAAAAATATGTATTCTGTCTTCTATGTTCCTCCTTGTATGGTATGGTATTTGCCAAATGGAGCGCAAAACCAGGCACAAAGAGCCACGGGCATCTCCCTTTCTCACACAGTCAGTGGCCTGCAGACTCTCCACAGAGCTCTGGCCAGGTGACACTACACGTCCTGGCACAGTAGGTCTGAGAAGACCACTTCCTCTCACCACTAAGGCATCATCTAGGTATCTTGCAGGCTGAGTAACTGAAAGATGCTCTAGCCTGAAGGTGAACAAAGGGCCTCAGAAGACAGAGCCACAAGTCACACAATGATTACATGGAAACATACTCAAGAGGGGATAAAATCTACTCTAACAATGACTCATCCATCATTTAAAGCACACGCACAAAGACAATAAGGAAATCTGGTAATTCACACCAGGCATTTCTTCTTAGACATTACAGAAGATAGGGCCATCACCCCTTTTTCCACCGTCTCTCTAAATTAGATCTTCTGGTTCTATTTCCAAAGGGCACCTGAAAAGCCACGAGACTCTCCATCCTGGCACTTTCATTTGAAAAGAAGCAGGGCACAAAAAGGCTGACCCAAGCTAACTCCTCAGGCTCCGACGGTCAGCCTGAATCTGCCACCGCTGCCAGCCCTTGCTGTCTCACGGGAACACTGGAGGCCTGGCTACAAACAGCCGTTTGCCCCTCTGCTAGAATCACTCCTACAGGAGGCCTGCCTCCTCGGAGCACGCAGTCGAGGTCGTGAAAGGGAGGCAGTTCTACCACCCAGAGCGGGAGTGAAGCATACCCTCTGTCTACTGAGCACTTCTGGCCGAGCAGCAGAGCCATGGTGGCCACAGAGCCTCTTCTGTTTGTTTCCAGGATGAGCCTTACTGGTCAGACAGAAATGAGGTGTCTTCATTTCTTGTCACATGCCAGGAAAAAAACAGATGATGAACATTTACGGGGGTAGAAAGTGGAAGGGTGGGCTGAGCTGGAGGAGTTCATTTTAGAGAACTGCCCCAATAGAAAAACCGAACTGACAGTGTTTCCAGCTTTATGCTTAGTTCCCCGCTGGCACAGTACCAAATCCAAACGCATACACCAACTCCCAAAAAAATAAGAGGCACAAGAGGCAGGCCCACAGGTGAGAGCAACTTCTTATGATTTAAACCACTACAACAGGTAAAGGACACATTGTCAACAACAACAACAACAACAACAACAAAAACATTTTAGTAATATACACGAATATGTGTGAATCCACACAAAGGAAATACAGTAACCAAGCTTTCTTTTGGCTCCAGATTACATCTTTCATTTCATAATTTTATATGCAGAAAAGAGAGCTTCTCAGTGAAATAAAGTAAGTTTAGTTTTATGATGAACATGCAATATTCATAAATATCAAATGCTTTTGTTAGATTTAAAGTTTTCTTCTTAAATTTAAATTTTTCCCACGACAGCCCCTAAGATGTAATTTCTATGCCGTGACAGTTCACGTCTGCATTTTAAAAGCATATGCAGAATCCACCACCTGATTTCGCAGTCAGGCCACACACACAATGGCTCTCGTTTTCGGGCACGTCTGAAGACAGAGTGATATTTAATACTGAATATAAACAGTCTTTTCATCTTACTCTGCAGAGTAATTGCTTCCCACTTCAGAACTATAAAATGAGTTATCATCTCTGACTTGCTCTCTAAGTGCTATGGCCAGCATGGAAAAAATGACAAAGAATATTATGGGCTTACTCAAGGGAGTCAGATCTTTGCTAACTGCCAAGAGGAAATCATGGCTAGTCAGGCATAGCACAGTGAGATACGGCATGAGAAATAACATACGTTACTGGGTCCTGGTTCTAGCAAATCATTTGTGCTCAATGACCTCAGAATGTAGAAGCTGAACCATTCTCAGTGTCCAACACACCAGATAAAAACTATAGCTGCACATGGATGGTGTTCACAACGGTACGTACATAAGCGATACTGTGCTGTCTGTTTATAGGATACACTAAAGGTACCCGATACGGAGTGCTCTCCCCTAGCTTCTAGGAGTTGAAGTGAAGCAATCAGTGCTCTCAGAGTCATCTACTATGAAGCTGGGTCCACACAGCTGTCTGCCTGGTCAAAAGACGACAGAGTGTAAAATCCTGCCAAGCTTGGTCCACAAAGCCAACCTTCTCCCGTATTTAATAGGCACAAAATAGAATGGGAAAAGGTGGCGGGAGCAGTAGGACAAAGGCCAGCAAACAAATTATCTTATGCATTTTTCATCCTGCATCACAGAGGAAAGAAATAATTGGGAGAAAGTAAATGACAAGGACACATGGACTTATATCCAATTTGAACGTCATGACATACAGATAAATATAAAAATGCATATGGACAAGCAGAATATTTAAATCCCATTCAATGTTACCAACATTTTTCTCATAAAAAATATCAATCCTTACCTTTGCTTGTCTCTTACTGGCTTCTCTTCTGGCTTCCCTTTCCTTCAGTCTTTTCTCCTACAAGAAGAAGGGGGAATTAGCAGCATATAAACTTTGATTACATGTAAATCAGACTACACATTCTTGACTTTTTTTTTTCAAGCCAACTGATACCTGGCATTCATTTTTCAATAAATACTTACTGAATGCCCTCAATGGGAATGGCATAAGTTATCATAATCATTAAGATGTGGAGACAGACCGCAGTTCTACCACCTGCTAGCTGTGCAATCTGGGGCAACTTATTTGCATTTTGTAACTCTCATTTTCTCACTGAAACATGAAGATAACAAGAACACACATTTCCTAAAACTGGTGTTAAGAATTATATAAAATACTATACATAAGTGCTTATCACAATGTCCAATGTATAACTGGTACACAATCAATGTCAGCTATTAGAATAAATAGGAAAAAAATGCATTCGTGGTATTTCCCTTTTTCTCTATCTAAAGCAAAATCTATAAGGATATGAAATCTGTTCTTAGAAAAGTGGCTATATTTTCTCAAACAGATAACAACAGAAATTCATTCCTACAAAGCTTGTTATTTTATTATATTGTTTTATAATTGCTCCATTAGTTTTCCAATGATTGTAAGTAGGCACAAAACACAACACTGACATTTTTTAAAGTAAGGAAAAAATTAGTATGCACAATAAATTAGTATGCACAATATTAAAATTCAAAACAAAACAACCCAGCTAAAGTTGAAAATAGTTTTCTTTTAAATAAAAACAACCTCTTTTTCCCTTCAAAAACAAAGTGTTAAAATAATAAAAAGGCTCGTCTTGGGAAGTCTGAGTGGCTCAGTCGGTTAAATGTCTGACTTTGGATCAGGTCATGATCCCACGGTTCATGAGTTCGAGCCCCGTCTCGGCTCTGTGCTGACAGCTCGGAGCCCGGAGTCTGCTTCGGGGTCTGTGTCTCCCTCTCTCTCTGCCCCTCACGTGCTCACACTCTGTCTCTGTCTACAAAACAGGCTACAAAATAGATGAAAGTAGCAAAATAATATTAAAGAAAAGGATTTACAACAACTAATCATCACGCTTAGTTTGAGAGTTGGCTCTAGTTTGTGGATGCACGTATCTGTAATATCATCCCTCTTCTCTCTTACACACACTTCAGTTCTATGTCTTACAAAAAGAAGTTTCTGGGTTTTTGGAGGTCACAGTGACTTTCAAGTGCTATGCTGCTCAAACTTATTTTAAAACTAAAGCTACATAAAATATAGGCGTGCAAAACATCAGATAACGGGGGCGCCTGGGTGGCGCAGTCGGTTAAGCGTCCGACTTCAGCCAGGTCACGATCTCACGGTCTGTGAGTTTGAGCCCCGCGTCAGGCTCTGGGCTGATGGCTCAGAGCCTGGAGCCTGTTTCCGATTCTGTGTCTCCCTCTCTCTCTGACCCTCCCCCGTTCATGCTCTGTCTCTCTCTGTCCCAAAAATAAATAAACGTTGAAAAAAAAAATTTTTTTTAAAAAAACATCAGATAACGAGAGTGATGAAACTGAACTTTTATAAAAACATATGCCCATTAACACACCATTATTACATTGTATTTCTTACAAACACTAATACCTCTGAATTAAACAGTAGTATACTAGGCATTTTATTTTTTTTTCTTTTCTTTTTTTCAACTTTTTTTTTTATTTTATTTTTGGGACAGAGAGAGACAGAGCATGAACGGGGGAGGGGCAGAGAGAGAGGGAGACACAGAATCAGAAACAGGCTCCAGGCTCTGAGCCATCAGCCCAGAGCCCGACGCGGGGCTCGAACTCACGGACCGCGAGATCGTGACCTGGCTGAAGTCGGACGCTTAACCGACCGCGCCACCCAGGCGCCCCAACTAGGCATTTTATATATACTTTTTTTTTTAATTTTTTTTTTTTTAACGTTTATTTATTTTTGAGACAGAGAGAGACAGAGCATGAATGGGTGAGGGTCAGAGAGAGAGGGAGACACAATCTGAAACAGGCTCCAGGCTCTGAGCAGTCAGCACAGAGCCCGACGCGGGGCTCGAACTCATGGACCATGAGATCATGACCTGAACTGAAGTCAGACGCTTAACCGACTGAGCCACCCAGGCGCCCCTTACATATACTTTTTAAGCTATTTAAAAAAACTTTGCAAGTATTATTCTTTCCATTTTATAGATGAAAAAACTGAACCAAGGTGATTAAGTAACATCTGGGATCACGCAGCCAGCCAATGATGAAGCTTAGACTAAAACCAGGTCTAAGGAGCCAACATCCTCACTCTTTCAACCCCAGGACACATCCCCCCCTTCCCTCCTTCAATTCCAGCACACCTCTCCCCACTCTCCCCTCCATTAGAAAGCATAATTGTTTTGTGGATGCATAGTGTTTTTGTCTTATCAACATTTGTTTAAGACAAATATTCCATTTCTTTTTTTATTAATAATGGTCTGCTACCATATGGGTCTTTTCATCCTAATAACATTTTTCCCCCCCGATAGCATTTTGTGGACATTATCTAATTAATTTTTGCCAGTCTCTGTGCAGAGGGGGAAAAAGAAGATAATTAACCACATTTAACAGTCACACAAATTTTTGTTGTAATTATTCAGTAACTGGCCTTCTCCCAATGCATTAGAGGATCTGAAAATGGCACTTCAAAGTTCCAAACAATAACCTCAATATGTTCACATCGGAAAAACCCTTTCTATTCAAGTAAACATAATTTCCACTCTGGCCCTTTTCGTCTAGTCATTTTAATCTAGCAGAAAAGAACATATTGACAATTTTCCACTGCTAAGGAACTCCAGTATTACTTCATTATCGTCAAGGAAGGACATTATAAATTTCAAATTTTACCTGGCCATCAGAATTCACATGGGCATACAAATGGGCTAATTTTTCCTTGTAACATTTCTACCACAAGTCCCAGATGCATGAGGGACATCCAAAACCTTTAAAATAGGGAGTGACCACGAGCAGGACATGGAGCTTAAGTATAAATAAAAAGAACTTTCAATACTCGGTGAAACATAAGGAAAATTAGAAAACTTTTCCTTCTTATCTTAAAAAGCTATTACCACTCTACCTGAAAAGAGGCAGCAGTAAACATCAGTCTTCAAACAGAGGAAAAAACAGAAAGTAGAATTTATGGTAATCCAAAATTTAGGAAACAGATATAAGAAGAAAGTACATTTTTTCCTTTACTAAGGCAGGAAAAAATTTCTTTTTAAATATATATACATATGATTTATAGATGTTAAAAATGACAAGACAAAAAGATAAAGGTTGGAGTACAATGACTTTTATTTTAATAAAATAATTAAATTTTATTAGACTGAGCAAGTGAGGTTCTTCTCCCTCTCTCTTAATTTTTTGTGGTTCAAATGCTTCAAATCCTTTATTTTCCTATTTCATTTTTGAGGACACATTGGTAGCAAAAGCTATTTTATGCCACACAAAAATAAGGCAACGTCTTATCTTTAGTCTTACCATCCTACAAATGATTAAATGTAAGAAGAGCGTGAAATTCAACAATAGAAACCAAATACACAAGGGATAGGAAAACAGAAAAATCACATTTCAAGGTACAAAACACCCTCTTTACAGATGTTATTATACCTCTTCTGGCTTCTCACAAACTATAGATTCCTAGCTTCCAGAAAAGCAAATACCATGAAGTATGAATTTCATCAGCAGACAGGACTACGTTATTTACATCATTTCATTCTATGGCAATCTTGGAAATTCACAGATTTGGAAATACAACTCAGGAGCTAGTGGAAGCATAAGCTATTTGAATGAGTATCAGGTGACTGTGTCAGTTTGGTAAGGAATCAATTTCCCAGCTGTCAGAGAGAGCAGCAGGAGACATCTATCCTTCTTTCAGTATTACATGAACCTCTTTTTCAGGGAAGAAAATTGGCTCAACAGAAGTGAATAAAAGAATGATTACAAAGATTTCTGGCCCTGAAGACACCCCCTACCCTACAACAACAAAATCCCAGTTAACCTAAATCCTTCCCAGGGACTCCGAACAAAGCAAGGTTCTCTGATCTGTTCCCTCTTCTGTATATAAATCTGTAACAACTCCAACAAGGATATGAAGACAGGGAGAAAAGTAAGTATATCTGGAAACATCTGCTGAGCTACTATGTGCCAAGCCCCATGGTGGGCTTCTAAGGGTTGGCCAAACAGTCTAGTTCCCCTGGTCTTTTTAGTCTATGACCTGGCCTTGTCAGACATATTGATTACATTAGCACCAAGCTCCGCCCATGTTCCTTAACCACAATCTCCAGCCATTAACCATCAATCTAACAACCACCACCTCACCTCTCAAACATCATATGGTGTTTAGAAAAAAAAAATCGCATGATCCCACTTTATTTCAACAATAAAAAATAGAGATGATAAACAGCTCAAAGACTTGCCACGCAGTTGATGAGATCTATGCAATTTTGAGTATTTAAATGTCTTATTTTGGATGCTGAATATGAAGGAGGGCCCATGTATCAAGCTGCTGAACTGAGTATCACAAAATGGTCTAAGCTCTTTGGAATATAAAGAGAAACCTCTCAGGCAGACATCTCTAAATCAGAAAGGTTCCACAGTAACGGGCTGGCTCCTTTTCTAAATAGATTTTTTTTTTTTAATGTTTATTTATTTTTGAGACAGAGAGAGACAGCATGAATGGGGGAGGGTCAGAGAAAGAGGGAGACACAGAATCTGAAACAGGCTCTAAGCTCTGAGCTGTCAGCACAGAGCCCAACGCGGGGCTCGAACTCACGGACTTGGAGATCATGACCTGAGCCAAAGTTGGACACTTAACCGACTGAGCCACCCAGGCGCCCCAGAGCTCCTTTTTTATAGTACACTTTGCTGTGATGGTAGTAGGAAGGGCTGAAACTGGAAAAGGGATGGGGATATACAAAAAGAGGATCTCCTTTCCTCCCCTGAAAGTAAGCTTTATTCATTAAGTCCAATTTGGAATTAAGCACCAGATGTTTAGTCCCTTATTCTCATGATGACATTGCTGACAACAGTAAAATTTCTTAAGGTCATCTGAGCCAGACCAGTCTTCGACAAGGCCTTAGGCTCTTAGACTCACAATTACTTAAAAATGGACTCTGGTGCTAGTAATTATATAGATATTGAATGAACACTCAAGCAAAGACATTATTAGTATTGGGTCCTAAACTAAGCTACTAACCACCACGCTTACTTTATTCCTTAATGTATTTGACAACAATGGCCTTGCTCTGGAAACATGAACAATTTCCATTATTTGTCATTCCTTCCTCAAAATCCTCCACTCCTGTTCTCACCCTTTCATTCACTGTTTCAGAGTCAGCTGTTGTAAGAGAATGCCTGATGGTTTAAGGTAGTTCAAACAGAACGAACAGTTAAAAAAAAAGAGTCTGTTAAATAACAAAGACCTTGGGGTAAGAGCCCCAGGCCTGCCATTTGTGACTCATGGGACCATGGAAAATTACTTGATCCTTCCTTCTAAGTCTATTTTATCATCTGTAATTTGAAGCTAGCTCACTTTTCTCAGAAGTTAACTGTTAGCACTAATTCAATAACACATGCAAAGCACAGCACTGCAGATGCCTGATTATTGCTCCCCTCCTTCCTGATATCATATACATTTATGTTTTAGATACGTGGACTCAATGGCAACTCAATTCCGTGTCAACAAAGACAAAAAAGAAACAGACTTCCTGAAAAGTCCCTGGGGTGCCTGGGTGGCTCAGTTAAGC
The DNA here is from genome assembly GCF_028749965.1 of Puma concolor. Taxonomy (NCBI): domain Eukaryota; kingdom Metazoa; phylum Chordata; class Mammalia; order Carnivora; family Felidae; genus Puma; species Puma concolor. The sequence goes on from NC_141676.1 coordinate 109,491,915, forward strand.
ATCCGACTTCAGCTCAGGTCATGATCTCGCAGTTTGTGAGTTCGAGCCCCGCGTCGGGCCCTGTGCTGACAGCTCAGAGCTTGGAGCCTGCTTCAAATTCTGTGTCTCCCTCTCTCTCTGCTCCCCCCCAACTCTCACTCTGTCTCTCTCAAAATATTAATAAACACTGAAAATAAATGAATAAAAATAAATATAAATAGATAAATAACTAAATAAATAATAAATAAAAGGTCCCTTTAACTCTTTTCTAACCTTCTGTTCATGCTAGTAGTACGATCTTTGCAAGCAGTCCAAGCCCCATCCTGGCATGGCTGTGTTATCTAAACCTATAATCCGAAACCGATAAAGCACTCAAAGCAAATTTCCAGAAAATGAAAGAGAACTTCATGATGTATCGCTTCTCTCCACTCCCAGCTGTTCTAGCAGATATTATCAGCCTAAATACAAGTTATCTTCCAGAGCTAAGAATGATGACACACACCACAAAGCAGATTTTCACTCCATTCAAGTAAAAGACGTCTTTCACTGACGTGATCCACAGCCCACCTTTGAGGGTTCTGACTGAATGGCAAGAAAACACGTTGTTTCCATGAAAATGTACTGGTTTTGCCTTTGGGATATACTAGTTTACTAATGGCCTAATATGAAAAAAATTGTAGCTCCTGCTATAATCTTACTTCTGATGAGTGGTTTCAAAAGGTTCAACACAGAAAAGAGTAACAGGCCTAGTTAAGTACAGCTTCCTATGAGCCGCCAGGGAAAGGTGAGGACTGGGAAAAAAATAAATAAATAAATAAATAAATGAAGACTCAGCAAAGATAAATAAGGCTGCCGACTCAGTGACCAGAGCAGTTACACAAGGTCCCCTGACGTCCACAGAGTGGGCAGCTCGGAGTTCCAGGAGCAGGAAGCTAAATTTACTCCCAGGGACACTGTACCAGCTCTTTTGTTTGTGTTATAAACTAGTTAAAATTCTTGTTGCTCAGCTTCTAAACCTTTAGGACAAAGAAGATATTTACTTGAGCCACAGTAGAAATTACAGAGCTTTCAGAGTTTGGTAGATGAAAATATGAGTCAAGAATTGGTCTGTCAGCATGAAGGGTGACAATGAACAGCAGAGTCCTGTATCACAGAGACTGAGAGCACGTTCAAAACCAGGGGCAAAGCTGGTAACTGTAAACAGCAGGAGCAAACAACTACTTCAAAATCATTAAGACAAAACCCACAGATATTAAATGTTACCCTTTTAAACCAGAATATAATCATGAAACATTGTGAACATGCTGAAAGAACATTCCTAAATTATGAAAACTCCTAAAATTGACAGGTATTTTTAAAAATACGGATTTTGTGGGGCACCTGGGTGGCTCAGTCAATTAAGCGTCCGACTAATGACTTCGGCTCAGGTCGTGATCCCAGGGTCATGGGATCAAGCCCCGTGTCAAGTTCCGCACCAAGCGTGGAGTCTGCCTAAGATTCCCTCTCCCCGGGGTGCCTGGGTGGCGCAGTCGGTTAAGCGTCCGACTTCAGCCAGGTCACGATCTCGCGGTCCGTGAGTTCGAGCCCTGCGTCGGGCTCTGGGCTGATGGCTCAGAGCCTGGAGCCTGTTTCCGATTCTGTGTCTCCCTCTCTCTCTGCCCCTCCCCCGTTCATGCTCTGTCTCTCTCTGTCCCAAAAATAAATAAATGTTGAAAAAAAGATTCCCTCTCCCCTTCTCCTTCTGCCCCTTCCCTGCTCACACTCTCTTTCCCTCTCTCTAAAAAAAAATAAAAAATAAATAAAATACAGACTTTGTAGAGTTTTCTTTTTACATGTAAGATTCTTTTAGGCACATCCCCTACTCAATTTTTTGTCAAGTTTCTTCATCTCTTTCTTCCTATCTTAAGTAAGTAAAGGTTATCCCCAGACCCTAAGTTAGTACTTCAAGAGTTCTTTAGGGACATACAATTCTTCTCAGTATTCTTCCAAAGAAATAACAAAATTATGAGGGACGACTTCAAGGGAAACATAATTACATTTGCCCAAGGTAAAACCTTATGCTAGAAGAACTAAGAAGTGTCATTACAGTAAGTAATATACTCAATTAGGAAAAAAAATACGATTTCAAAACCAATAATGTATTCAGATAAGGCAATTAAGATAAAATAATCTGTGCAGGACTGATAATATGTTTCATTTCTAAAATAATATTTTAGTAACCACTGGAAAATAAGCAAATAAGAAGGAGGCCTTATCATCAAGGTAGAAACCCTTCTTGCCAGCAGGAAGAGATGACCAATTAAAATTCCATTTTCCAAACAAAAAGGGGTACTTTTATTCCCATATCCCCCCTATACACACAGAGCCAGAGGGGCCCCCCGACCATCTGGCAGGAACTCCCATTTCCCCCTTTACACAACAAGACAGTGCGATCCAAACTGGTGACTGGGAATCTCTCACCCGGACCAGGCAATGCCAGACTTAGGGCTCAAAGGCAAGGACTCCTCCTTATCACACTCTTCCTGCCAAATAAGCCAAACGTTCAAACTTGCCGTGTCTTCGAGGCAGAAATGCAGTCCACGGCAGCCTGGTGCGTGGCTGACCTGAGCACCTGCACTGTCTTAAATACGCCATTATAATAAACTTACTAAGTCTAAAGTGCTCAAACACGAAATCTTCTAATTTAACACACAAATACTTACATCTGTGTAAGTAATAATTTCTACTGATGCAAATACCGAGAAAGTAATCATATCCGATTCAGATAGCATTTACATTCAAGTTGAACAGACAGAACACTATTTTAGTTATTTCCTTGCACTTTTTTCAGGCTACACAACATTTTCAACTTCTGACATGGAAAGGATGCCATGGGTTACCTGTGTGCAGAATACAGCCATTCTGTGCAAAATCACCAGCTGTGGCTTCCTGTTAAAGACCCCTATCTATTTTAGCTAGAAAGGTACTGACTTTGAAACTAGTAGTATGTGAAGTTCTTGTGATTTCTCTCACAGCTGTGTCAGCCCAAACTGCTCTGTTCAACCTTGCCACGAGATAATCACAGCGATAGCTTAAATATCATATGCTACTTTTAACAATGGTGCAAAGAAAATGAATTATTTAAAAGCACAGAAGTAACTGAAGATGGAAATGTGCAGAACAATCTACATATAGTATACTTACCTTTCTTGTAACAAAGGGAGAAAATAAGGATCTGTATTTATTTCTGTTTACTTGCATTTGCATAAAGAAACGGCCAGGATACATTAATAATTAATAAAAATAGCTACCTACAGGGGTAGGTATAAGTGAGAATGACAGGCATCGGCAGAAGCAAGATTTCTCAACATTAGCTTTTGTATGATCTTTATTTTAGAACAATGTGAATATATTATTCATTTTGAAAATGTTAACGTAAAAAAAAAGGTATAAAAAGCTTTTGTGCAGTGATGGAATATCCACAGTTAACTATGGTTTAATTATAATCTTCCAAGAGACAGAGAAACTCATGTATTTTAAGTATTCTCTCCTCACAAAGCCTAGCACACACTGTGTAATAAATGCACAATTAGTCAAACTGAAATTAAGTTTCTAAAGATTTCAGAAAAAATATTCCACAACCTGGATGCAGTAACTTCCACACATGAGAGGAGGAAGGGAGGGGGAGACAAGAAAGGGCAAGAGTGGGAAAGCTTTCCTTTATGTAAATGCCTCCTGCTGCCTTTACTGCTGGCTAGATTTAAAAATATGGGGCGTCTGGGTGGCTCAGTCAGTTAAGCGTCCAGCTTCAGCTCAGGTCATGATCTCCCAGTCCGTGAGTTCAAGCCCCGCGTTAGGCCCTGTGCTGACAGCTCAGAGCCTGGAGCCTGCTTCTGATTATGTGTCTCCCTCTCTCTCTGCCCCTCCCCGACTCGTGCTCTGTCTCTCTCACGCTTAAAATGAATAAATGTTAAAAATAAGTAAATAAATAAAGTCAGTCAGTCAGTCAGTCAGTCTAGGGGTGCCTGGGTGGCTTAGTCAGTTAAGCATCCAACTTCGGCTCAAGTCATGATCTCATGGTTCATGGGTTAGAGCCCTGCATCGGGCTCTGTGCTGACAGCTCAGAGCCTGGAGCCTGCTTCGGATTCTGTGTCTCACTCTCTATATCTGCCCCTCCCCAACTCGCACGCACACACACACACTCTCTCACTCTCTCTCTCTTTCTCTCACTCAAAAATAAACTTAAAAAAATAAACATAAAGGATAAAGGTCCTTTAGTTCAGTCTCCCCAGATAAGTACTCTAAGTGAAGTGTAAGCTGAAACGTGACACACTGCTGGCATTCTTAACATTATTAAAAATTTTAATAACATAATTAGTGCTAACTTTCAACTTAAAGTACTGTAATAAACAGCAATGCATGAAATGTTTTGTTTGCGTGATAACATTCTCAACTGCAAACAGTATATCTGAGGTTCATCTGTTCCCCACATTTCTGGAATGATTTTTTCACCTGCATTTCCATCCCTGAAGCTATCTTCAGTGTCTGCTTCTTTTTATTCATCAAACACTACTGCAAAGTGGCATCAAACCTTGAAGGAATGAGAACCACTGTTCTAGAAAAGTTTACTGAGCCACTCAGTCGTTATAAGGTCAAACAGGAGTCAAAAAACACAAAAATCCTTCTCAGGATGTAGTAATGTCCACATCCAAAGGCTTACAAGTTCTTGACCCAGAATTTCATATTATGGCAGACAGCCTTAGCCATGATACTATGTTCCCCTGAAGTCATTCCTGTCTCAAGGGCATGCTAGAGAACCATCCTTAAAAATGTTAAATCTGTCTTATTTCATTAACTAACTCATTGACTTAGAGAAATACCCACTTTTATGGGAATTAAGTAGTCTGAGAAGACAGTAATGTCACTAAGTGACTGGAATGGAGTAGTCCATTTCAAGGATAACAGAAAACTACCAAGTGTAAGGCTAACAGTGCACATGCTATAGCACTCTCTCTTTAACAAGGTTAATTACTTTCTTTCTTTTTCTTTCTTTGTTCCTCTATCTCTCTTTCTTTTCTTTTTTTTAATACACTAAGTAAATCTTCCATGCATTATCAACTAACTGCTATGGGAAGAAATTCAATGATAAAGTTTAAGCTGAAACATTAATGTCACTTAAACAGGTCAATGGTGAACAGCCTGTGGTACATCCATACCGGGTACTGATACACACAACAACCTGGGTGAATCTACATAGAATTCTGCTCAGTGTAAAATGCAAATCTCAAAAGGCTACATACATATTACGATGCTTTAGTTACATAACATTCCTGAAATGGCAAAAATTCTAGAAATGGAGCACATGGGATGAGAGAGTAACAGAGTCAACAACATGTGAAATTATAATAATCTCAAAATCAAAGCTTTAACTAAAAAGAAATCACTAACATTATTTGGGCTACCTCAACCAAAAGTAGATGTGGGCAATGTTCTCAGACACCAGTCACTCCACAAAGATTCCACCAGCAAAATCAAAAAAGGAGACCAGATAAAATGACAAAATAACCACAGAAAAAGAAGCGTTAGAGAAAGCAAAGAAGACAGTAACATGGTTACTGATGAACAACTAATGAATATCTAGATATATTTAGGGACATAGTAAATGTCACTCAGTATTAATCCAAGATGGAAAACTTACCCGATGCTTTGCCCTGATCTTCTTCCTATACTCTTCTTTGTCAAATTTGTCCTCTTCTTGAAGCCTTTCCTTTGCTTTATCTAAGTTGATGCCCCCAGTGCTGTCCTCCTCCTCTTCGGCATCCTTGGAGACAGACTTCTGCATCTGAGGCCACTGCTGAACCGACTGCAGGCAGGGAAAAGGTTTAGTATGGTGCACGAAACAGGGAACATCAACAGAAAACCATTTCCCTTGGCAGAATGATTTTGAAATGGTGTATTTTCCCACTTTCTGCCTTACAACCTATATTTCTTCTTTATTTTTTTCTAAATGTTTGTTTGAGAGAGACAGAGCATGAGTGTGGGAGGGGTGGAGAGAGAGAAAGAGAGACACAGAATCCAAAGCGGCTCCAGGCTCTGAGCTGTCACTGCAGAGCGTGGCGCGGGGCTGGAACTCACGAACTCAGAGATCATGACCTGGGCCGAAGTCTGACGCTCAAGTGACTGAGCGACCCAGGCGCCCCACAACCTATATTTCTTAAGCTTTCTAACAAACTTTAGAATTGAAGTGGGCAAACCTGCAAAAAAGACTGTCCCGGTCAGGATAAAGTAACGCTGCCATGATCCAGTGACGGCAGGATTAAAGGAAAATGCCATGAAACACTTTGGAGGAAAAGGTAGTTGCTTCAACATCATCTCAAACAGTGTTCTCAGTGTGCTGTGCTCCACCAGCTCGGTTCCAAATCATCTCTGCCAGCGACTGCCAACACCCCCATCACTTCTCTCACCATCCCCTGTGGTTTTACTTCCCTGTTCTTCTGACTAGAATTTACCTCCTTGAGGGCAGTCATCTATCTTGTTCATGTACTCTCAGAGCCCAGTACAGCATCTGGCACATTATCAGATACTCAGAATTGCTCGATAAATCACCTAGCAGCCAGTACTACACATAAAGACTAAAATAACTAAGCAAAGAAAAAAATTAGTTTAGATTTCAGGAGCTGGCTCAAATCTATGGAATTTACACACACAGTTTACAGTTAGGAACACGGTAACACAGAAATCAGGGCAGTGATCTGGAGTCAGGGGACCTGGCTTAATGTCCCAGCTTTTCTGCTAGCCCGACTGCAGAATCCTGAATAAATTCCTTCATTTCTGGGCACCTGGGTCTTTTTCTGAAAAATAAGAAAAGGTCTATTGGACTCAGTAATCTTCCAGGTCTAACACTATAAAACTCAAGACAATTCAGACAAAACCTATTCTCTCATTTGAACGAGTGATTGGTTGCCAGGGGATTTCAGTAGCTGCCACCGTTTTGAAAGGCTGCTCATGAACGTGCAAAGAGAAGCTGTAGGCCTGCGCGTCACAGGTATCGCTGCCTCCTCTCACTCCTGTCACCGCCCACTGCGGCCATTCTTCCAGATGGGATCCCCGCAGCAGGGACCAGGGATCACGAATGTCACTGCCTGTGCAGCCACGATAGGAGGCCACGGACAACGAGGAAGGAGTGAGAGGGAGCAGGCATGGCATCCACGCTAAGACTCCTCAGCCCTGCCTCGCGACCATGTGAAAGAAGCTTCTGCATCTGTGGGCTGAATGCAAAGTTCTTTCAGAATTTTAGAGCAGAAGTTTCAACGTGGCTCAAAGCCATATGGAGCTCCTATCAGCAATAAGTTTACATTGAAACATTTTACAGTTAAGGATTTATATCCTTCTTGGAGCAAAGTAATCTGTGTAGTTAAACTTACAAGCACAGTGAGGATCCTCATTACACGAACAGCACTAATCTTACTTTACAGTAAGCATCTGACGTAATACAACTATATTCTGGCTAAGCTCGCTTCAGATGCTGACCTCTTTTTAGTAATTTCATGAAGATCCATTACTTATCAATTCTATAGGCTTTGTCTACAACTTCCAACAACTTTAAATTGCGCTTTTTTCATGTGATTCACACACCACTTTACTCCCTGTTGTCAATGTAAATCTGGGTGGGCTTCTGGCGCCAAGCTCCCTTCCCCCGAAGTAACATCCACACCCGTTAACTCCACAGTTAAAACATACTCTGGGTGCCTGGGTGGCTCAGGTCCAACTCTTGATTTCAGCTCAGGTCCTGATCTCATGGTTTGTGAGTTCAAGCCCCACACTGAGCTGTGTGCTGACAGTACGGAGCCTACTTGGGATTCTCTCTCTCTCTCTCTCAAAATAAATAAATAAACTTCAAAAAAAAAAAAAATACCCCAGTGTATGCAGCCTGTTTACACAACATCTGTATTAATGACAATGAAATACCTGATGTGCTACATGACGGTATTTTAAAAGCTGTTATTTTATTGGGATTTTAGAAAATAGTTCATCCATTTAAAAAACTTCTGGGTTAACTGTATGCTGGGCTCTGTTCTCAGAGCTGGGAATGGAGTAGGGAGCAAAGTCAACAGACACCCTGCCTTGGGTAGCTGCCCTCATTCCACTGGAGCTGAAGAAAACGACGATAACCACGTAAATAGAGGATGTCAAGCCACAAGAGTGCTGTGAGGAAAACAGAAGAATACAAGGCAAGGAAAGGAGAGGACAGGGGGCATGGGGCGCTGAGCACTCTACCAGAAAGCAAAGGAAACCTGGGGGGTGACACAAGTTAGACCCTGCTGTGGCTGCCCCCCAACATTACTCCTTATGTCAGTCACGGACTTTCCACATCTCTTTCCTCTTTAAAAACAAGGTTATGTGACAGAGGGACTTTTCACGAGCAAGCTTTCCGACTCTGCAAGTATGTATTTACACTAAGACCGAGGTAATGGTGACAAGAGAGTTGGGCACCTGCATCTGATATGATGTGAAAGCAGAAAATGCCCTCAAAGCCAGACCAGTAAGAAACACGCCAATACAGCATCCAGACTGAGGAACCGCAAAGCAGAGACTTTTGAGGGCCCGGAAAAGAAGCTGTGGCAAGTGGTTTTGTTACGATTCTTGCGTTTTGTTCCCACAGGACCTGTTGACGGACACTTTGACAGGAAAGTCTAATCTGTAAAAATGGAATTTAAAAAGTTCAAAACCAACTCTGTGTCATTAGCACCAACGAGTGTCCCAGTTTACTGTCAGTAAGGCCTTCCTGCTTACAGATGGCAGCTGACAAAATGTCTGAGACAACAGAGGAACTGCCTTAGCATGCTTTAAAGAAACATTTTCTGGGGCACCTGGCTGGCTCAGTCAGTTAAGTGGGTTGAGCGTCCGACTTTGGCTCAGGTCATGATCTCATGGTTCTTGAGTTCGAGCCCTGAGTCGGGTTCTGGGCTGACAGCTCGGAGCCTGGAGTCTACTTGGGATTCTGTGTCTCCTTCTCACTCTCTGCCCCTCCCCCACTTATGCTTGCTCGCGCGTGTGCGCTCTCTCTCTCTCTCACAAATAAATAAACGTTTAAAAAAAAAAAAGGAACATTTTCCTTCTCTCGTTAACGAATGTTAAGTCAGCAGGAGAGTCAAACTCTTTACACTAAGCGGAAGGTACCTCAGAGATGAAGCATTTAAGAATCTTACCTCCCCTTCCTCAGTAAATGTTATCTTCTTATTCACTTTAAAATTTCTCTTCATTACTTTTTTTGCTTCTGCGACCTTGGTCACTTTCTTCTTGACACTGGATTTAGAAGGTTCTTTCTTCTGTGTGAAAATACACAAACAACAGAGATTAGTTAAATGGCTGCTTTACGTTAGGAATTTCACTCTGGCAATACACTTTCTAAAACTGAATATATTTCCTGCTCACTGGCTAATAAGCACCAAAAGTACTGTCCAGAAATAAAGTTATTAGACTTTTTAACGAATGATACCCCCAATACTATAGGGGCTTAAGTGTAAACAAGATAAATGTTAGCCATAAGCAACCTTTAAAATTTCTTCCATTACTAAAACCATGCTATCCTGATAATGCTGAAGCAGCAGAAACTCATGATAATGTGACAAATGGGCATCCAAGGTAAATAAAGCTCTCTTCCAGCTAAAACACAGAACACATTTTTTAAATAGCTCTAATTCCAAGGGCAAACTTAAATTTTCAGAGTAGGAGAATGTTTACCTGGAAAGCAAAATTACTGCAATACATTGTTTGCAATTCCACATTCTTACTCCCATTACACTAATTTACTATATGAACACGGGGAAAAGCCTTTGATAACTAAGCTGTGCCCAAAGGTGAGATGGAATCAGAATAATTTAGCAGGATACCCTGATCAGAACCCACCTAACATCCTCAAACCACCACAGCAAGGTAGTGAACATACGAAGCCACTGCTTACTTATGCTAAGTGAATGTTGAGGGAGCCATGTGAAATGGGGAGCTGTGGAGGTCATACCACAGCCTGCACAGATGAGAGAGGGACAGTAAGAAACTCACCACTAAGAGGGATTTGCACCATGTTTCTTACATTAGATCCAGGAATACCACCGGCGGTGGTTGGTAAACTAATCTAAGGCAGGCTTCATCAGGTGAGTAAGTAGACAGAATGAGAAGTTTCTGGTGCAACAGTGAAGACAACAAATTTGAATTCAAGCTCTACTACCACTTATGAGCTATGTAGGAGCAAGTTACTTAACTTCTGTGCTTTAGCTATAAATTGACCCTCAATAGTACCTCTATCTCATAGGGTTGGCTGGGAGAATTTAATAATAAATGTAAAATATACAAAATCTAAGTATTAAATAAACCTCAAATACCACTAGTGATCCCTTCAAGCTACCTAAAGAGATCATGCCAACTGCATACAGGTTTACTTTGCAAAATCCCAGACTTGGAGCTTCCTAACTGATTGTTTTTTTTTTACCACTGTGTTATAGGTAACCACCCAATGAAAACTAAGAAAGGAGGGACTGATCTAGGAAACGAGTTATCACAAGCTTTGAGAAGATATACATTATTTATAACTGCTATATTATGGTAATCAATAAACAGAAAGAATTCACTTTAAAAAGTTTATATTACTGATAATGAATACAAAAATGCTTAAAAATAAAGTACCATGACATCAAAAATAACAAATTTACTACAACAGAGGTTTGTATCAAGTTATTAATACATTACGTTTTTAGATAACAATAATGCTTATTATGAAAATTAGCTAATGTATCTGCAATATGATAATTTAAGTACAAGAAAGTTGCAACATGATAATTTAAGTACAATGGTTCTGTTATGTGGGTGTTACTAACACTGCTTTTTATAGTTCTGGTTCCTAAAACATACCATCTAATTACACTTATTTCTCAGACCACGTATCAAGTCAAAGTTAAAAACATACTAAGATGTGGGAGCACCTGGGTGGCTCAGTGGGTTAAATGTCCGTCCAACTTGAGCTCAGGTCATGATCTCACGGTTCGTGGGTTCGAGCCTCCGCATCGGGCTCTGGGCTAACAGCTCAGAGCCTGGAGCCGGCTTTGGATTCTGTGCCCCCCCTCTCTCTCTGCTCCTTCCCTGCATGTGTGCGCGCGCGCTCGCTCTCTCTCTCTCTCCCTTTCTCAAATAAACATTAAAAAAAAAAAGAACATACTAAGATTTTAAATCTATAAAACGCTTATGAAAAGATTCATCTTCTCTAAAGTAGTTTTTATTACATCAGAGAGATATCAATAATGTTACAATCCCATTATACCTGCACCTCACAAGATTTCTATGAAAATAAATTCAATTTGTTTCAGATTTCTTCTTCCCATGGGATATTCCATCTACTCCTCCCAACCCCCACTGGCCCCAACTGCATGCATGCTGCCACCAGGTTGCACAGGGCCCTAAACTGCTCTGTCCAACCCTCACAACCTTCTCCCCACCACTGTGCTCTGAGATACACTACTATTATTCTCCTTAGGAAATAATACAGTCCTTATTTTCTCACTTCTGAGGGTAATTAACGAAGTTGTGTGGCATTAAAACTTCTGCATTAAAAGAAACCAGGGTGTTAGGAAGCTGATTGCCAACTGAGGTTAAGTTTCCACCTGTAGGTCACCTTGTGAACACAGGGCATTAATAAGACCCCCACTTCCTTCTTCCCAGCCAGTACTCCTACCCCCACCTTTCTCCACAGACAATTATCAAAGAACACCACCAACACAATCGCCAGGGCTGGTGACGGGGTTATTCCTACTTGATCTTCTTGCTTTTTAGGGTTACATCAATTCTTTTTTTTTTTTTTTTTTTTCAACGTTTATTTATTTTTGGGACAGAGAGAGACAGAGCATGAACGGGGGAGGGGCAGAGAGACAGGGAGACACAGAATCGGAAACAGGCTCCAGGCTCCGAGCCATCAGCCCAGAGCCTGACGCGGGGCTCGAACTCACGGACCGCGAGATCGTGACCTGGCTGAAGTCGGACGCCTAACCGACTGCGCCACCCAGGCGCCCCTAGGGTTACATCAATTCTTGAGGATCATGGGTTGGCTAATGTTCTGTCATCAGAGAGAATGCTGATCAAAGAGCACAAACTCAGAGGATCATTACAACGTAAAAATAACAATTATACAGGAGTAAGTTATCGCCACTTAAAAAAAAATGCCGAGGAGCAATCAGAGCCAACATTCTGGGGGTAATACTCTAGATCTTGATAGGAGTTTGAGTTACACAGGTGTATGTAATTGTCAAACCTCAAATGTTACACTTAAGATTGGTGTATTTTACTGCACATAAATTTCTACCTCAAAAAACAGTCCTGTAATGAACTTAAATGAACACCAGGCAGGCTGAAGTATATACGGTACAAAGGGTAATACCGTTGGCAACTTACTCTGAAGTGCATTAAATTTAAAAGTGTGATAAATAGTTGGAGAATTACATGATAAAGGCCATATGGTAAGAGTTTCATTATAGAATGAGTAGTGAATATTTTGGTGTACAAAGTGCACTTTCTTCAGCTTTTCTTTATGTTTGAAATTTTTTTAGAACAAAATACAAAAAAGGCCTGGTCCCAGGAATGAGAGAAAAAGTCATAAAGTAAAAATACCAAAAACTGCCAAAATAGAAGAAAGATCAGTTAAAAAACCAACCTTCGGGGAGCCTAGGTGGCTCAGTCAGTTAAGCATCTGACTTTGGCTCAGGTCATGATCTCATGGTTCATGAGTTCGAGCCTCGCATCTGGCTCTGTGCTGAGAGCTTGGAGCCTGGAACCTGCTTTGCATTCTGGGTCTCCCTCTCTCTCTGCCTCTCCCCAATTCATGCTCTGTGTGTGTCTCTCTCTCAAAAATAAATAAATATTTGAAAAGAAAAAGAAAAAAGAAAACCAGCCCTGCATGGTGGAACCTTGGGATGATTCAAGTCTATATCAAGAGCTTTAGGGAGACCCATGAAACCACTGAAATTATGTAACAACACCTGGGGATCTTTGCATCAAAATAATCAAATTTATTCATTTTAGGGAAGCCACTGTAAAGAACAGAAATTGCAAAATGGGTGAAAAGACACATGTTTATTTTATTTCATTGACAGGTTGGGGATTCACTCCAATACTTGAGAATTATTCTTCAGTCATTCAAATACACCCTAGAGTATCGTCCACACACAAGACACCACAGTGCACACTGGAGACTGAGCAATGAAAGAGACAGGGGGGCTCCCAATCCTCCCTGGCCTAACTCTATGGGGAAAAAAATATTTTCTACTGTTTAATGTCTTTAGCTATTTAATCACAAATGTATTAAGTGTTCAGAAAAAATAAAAAGGATGAATGAATCTATGCAACAGGGTACCTGCCCTAGCTAGTCTAGGATAAGGAGAGGAGTCCACGAAAATTTTCATGTGAGACAAATGTCTAAAATGAGTGGCAAACACCCAAGCAATGTGCGGCATTAACAAATATCTTCTGGGTGTCCACTGATGGTGTATTTCACATGTGGCTTAGCTTAACTAAGGACCATGTCCTTCTTTAAAACATTACCTTTATGGGGCACCTGGGTGGCTCAGTCGGTTAAGCATCTGACTTCAGCTCAGGTCCTGATCTCACAGTTTCTGAGTTCGAGCCCCGCGTCAGCCTCTGTGCTGACAGCTCAGAGCCTGGAGCCTGCTTCAGATTCTGTGTCTGCCTCTCTCTCTGACCCTCCCCTGCTCATGCTCTGTCTCCCTCTGTCTCAAAAATAAATAAAAACATTAAAAAAAATTTTTTTTTAAACATTACCTTTAGCAGCTAATACATACTCATCTTTTTTTTTGTAAAGGATACTCAGGTCTTAAGAATTCATGTCTTAATCATGTTAAAAAGTCTCCATTCATGTCTTCTGCAGCCACAGTGTTTACCTCCCAAGAAGCAAATGGCATTAATACCTTTCTCTATATCCTTTCCAGAGACATTCTACCCACAATCAAGTATACATGAAGAACCCAAAGTACTAAATGAGCTATCCACATGGGCATTCACTTACCCAGGATAAATATCGAAAAGTTAAAGCACTCAAAGAGTATGTACACTTAAAGTTCAACTCAATATTTCCAAATAACCCTCCTGAGAAGTCAAACAAAATTTAACAGTCCCACCAAAATTTTGAGAGTAACTGATTCTCCACATCAATTTTCAGAAAGTAGATATTAGGCTTTATGTTTTGCCAATTAGGTGAAAAAATAGTATCTCATGAAAATTTTAATTTGCATTTATCTTGTTTTAAGCATAGTAGAACATCTTTCCAAAGACATTTTTTTTTCCTGTGCACTGTGTATCATCTTCAACAGTATTATCAACTATCAACAGTTAATGAATTCCTAGCATTTTACTTATTAATTCGTGAGATCTTTTCATTTGTTAAAAATGTGTCAATATTTTCTCCCACTGCATCATTTACATTTAGACTTCTACCATAAGGGTAATATTTTGTTGTTTGGACTTTGTTTCGTTTTTTTGCTAAACATGTATTTTTAATTTTTATGTAATCAATGTTTAAAATAAGAAAATTTTCTGGATTTTTTTTGTACCATATGTTTTCCACTATATGACTTTTCAAAAAACAGTTTAACTTCTTAAAATTCAGATTTTATTTTCTGTAAAAGTTTCAACACTGAATCTTGGATAAGGGGGGAAGTGCTGCTTGTTAACACTTTAAGTTTCTATTAAGTCAGTAAAAATATCAATTATACTTATTATTAGGCAAAAGTTGTATTTTTACTACAAGACTTTGTATTATTGGTAAAAGAATGAAATTTGTAAATTTTAAACCAAAGAGTTTAACAAAAGATTTCCTGATAAGAGGTAAAACATCAAAACACAATTTTCATTTCCATTTGCACTTCCTTCATGATATGTATGCTAGACATCAGAAAAAAAATTCAAAAAGGAAAATATCATAAAATACAAAATTGATAAAGCATCAAGTAATTTTCAAGGTCTTGTGACAGCTGCAGGAGGCTGCCACAAATAACTTGGAAGATAAAAGGTTCCGAGAAGGACCGTATTAGTTTTAACACTAGCTACAACAAGATTCAAATATAATCAGTGAAAACAAAAACTAATATAAGCATTACTACTATACATCCTAGAGGTAAATTAAAAGTAACAGTGCAAGGTGCCTGAGTCGGTTAAGTGTCCGACTTCAGCTCAGGTCACGTTCTCATGGTTCCTGAGTTCGAGCCCTGCATCGGGTTCTGGGCTGATGACTCAGAGCCTGGAGCCTGCTTCAGATTCTGTGTCTCCCTCTCTCTCTGCCCCTTTCCCACTCACGCTCTGTCTCTCTCTGTCTCAAAAATAAATAAACATTAAAAAATTAAAAAACAAAGTATCATTGCAAAAAAAAAGAAAAACAAAAACCATACAGAGATGAAAGTCAGAATTAAAAGAAGATACTCTAAAGAAATCAGATGTTTATGTTTCCTTAAAGTAGCTCCCATATGCATGATGGAATAATTAATGATTTATAATAACAATTTTACCTAAAAGTGAAGGAAACCTACAAAATAAAGAACTCTCAACCCTGGTCAAGACCTTACAGATTACTTATTATAACCTGAGACCTCACATTAAAAGTATGGGCATTTCATAGCATTTATAAGTACTGTTGCCTCAGAGTCCAAAAGTAATCATACCTTAGAACTGAAGATTTAAAAAGCAAAACAAAACCAATATAAAAAAAAAAAACACACCTGCTATGTAAGCATAATTCCTTCATCATCCTAAATTTACTGAGCTACAAGAATTCACACAGTCTAATTTTACACTATAAATTAAGGATGTACTATGTGGCATTTGATTTGAAACCCATCTACAAAATATTTTCTTAAGAAATAAACTTCCCTTGGGAATGCAAGCTGGTGCAGCCACTCTGGAAAACACAGTATGGAGGCTCCTCAAAAAATTAAAAATAGAACTACCCTACGACCCAGCAATTGCACTACTAGGTATTTATCCAAGGGATACAGGTGTGCTGTTTCAAAGGAACATATGCACCCCAATGTATACAGCAGCACTATCCACAATAGCCAAAGTAGGAAAGAGCCCAATAAATACTCTACATATAAGTGTGTGTGTACACACACACACACACATACATACATACATACATACATACATACATACAATGGAGTATTACTTGGCAATCAAAAAGAATGAAATCTTGCCATTCACAACTACGTGGATGGAACTGGAGTGTATTATGCTAAGCGAAATTAGCCAGTCAGAGAAAGACAAATATCATATGACTTCATTCATATGAGGACTTTAAGAGACAAAACAGATGAACGTAAGAAAAAGGAAACAAAAAAAGTATAAAAACAGAGAGGGGGGACAAAACATAAAGGGACTCTTAAATATGGAGAACAAACAGAGGGTTACTGGAGGGGTTGTAGGAGGGGGGATAGGCTAAATGGGTAAGGGGCATTAAGGAATCTACTCCTGAAATCACTTTTGCACTGTATGCTAATTTGGATGTAAATTTAAAAAAATAAAATTAAAAAAAAATTAAGTTACAAAAAAGTTATTTTTACCTACATAAAAATAAATAAATAAACTTCCTTGATGATTAGT
The DNA here is from genome assembly GCF_028749965.1 of Puma concolor. NCBI lineage: Eukaryota > Metazoa > Chordata > Mammalia > Carnivora > Felidae > Puma > Puma concolor. The sequence goes on from NC_141676.1 coordinate 109,508,523, forward strand.
GATGTTGCACATGCTTTCATGCACCTATTGGTCATTTATGTGTATGTCTTCTTTGGAAAAAAGTCTATTCTAGTCCTTTGTCCATTTTTTAATTAGATTACTTTGTTTGTTTTTGCTTTTGGGTTGTATCAGTTCCTTATACATATGTCTCAGAAACCCCTTATCTGAAACATGATTTATAAATATTTCTCCCATTCCCTAGGCTGCCTTTTTGTTCCCTTTGCTATACAGAAGTTTTTCAGTTTGACACAGACCCCTTGTTTATTTCAGCTCTTGTTGCCTGTGCCTATGGCATCTTGTCCAAAAGATCACTGTCAAGACTAATGCCAACGAGATTTTTTTCCCCTGTGTTCTCTTCTGGGAGTTTTAATCTTCAGGGAAATGAAATCAAAACCACAATGAGATAGCATTTCACACTTATTAGGATAGCTATCATCAAAAAGACAAGAGGTAACAGGTGTTGGCATGGGGGTAGAGGAAAGAGACCTGTCGTACACAGTGGGAATGTAAACTGGTTAAGCCACAGTGGAAAACAGAATGGAAGTTCCTCAAAAAAATTAAAAATTTAAACTATCATATGATGCAACAATACCACTCACTCCTGGGTATATATCCGAAGGAAAGAAAATCAATTCTAGGAAAGGTATGTGCACCCCCATGTCTGTTGCATCATGACTCACAACAGCCAAGACATAAAAACAATCCTAAGTGTCTGTCAAAGGATAAATGGATTAATAGAAAACGTGGTAGACATATACAACGGAGTATTATTCAACCACGAAAAAGAAGGAAATCCTGCCATGGGTGACAATATGGATGAACCTGGAAGGCATTATATTAAATGAAATAAGTCAGAGACAGATACTATATGGTATCACTTATATGTAGAGTATTTATAGAGAAGAAAAAGGGGAAATGGGGGCTGATGTCACAGAAACACAGAACAGTTGTTGCCAGGGGATGAGAAGAGGGAGAAATTGAGATGCGTAACTTTCAGTTATAAGATGAGTAAATTGAAGATCTAATGTATAGCATGGTGACTATAGTTAAAATACTGTATTGTATACGTGAAATTTGCGGAGAACAGATCTTAAGCATCCTCATCACACACACACAAAATTAACTGTCAGGTGATGGGTGCGTTAATTATCTTGATCTTGGTAATCATTTCACACGGCACATGAAAACACAATCGCGTTGTATACACATACAATTTTATTGATCGACTATTCCTCAATAACGTTAGGGGAAAAAATAAAACCACCACCACCAGTAAGTAGAATAGGTATGTTTGTGAAATCTTCGCACAACCTATAGTCTTAAAATTAAGAGCCACCTAAAAGGTGTAGAAGATGTCTGAAGATTGGTTGCATGACTGCGGGAATGTGCTGCACTCTATACTTAAAGTGGTACATTTTCTATGTATTTTACTACAATTAAAAATAAAGAGCCATCTAGACTATAACTAGACTTCAGTTTAAAATGCTGTTAGGGAAGCAGTTTCTCTTTTCAGGGTCCTCCACAAATGTAAATTTAAGTCAAAGCAGCAGTCCCAGAATTCCACAGCAGCTGGAGGGCGGGGCCCAAGGCAGGCAATGCAAGGAACGGGAAGGACACAAGAGACCCTTAAGTGCCGGTCAACTAAAATGCTATGAAACAGAGTGCTTATAAATTATAAATTATGAAAATAATCTTATAAAATGGTCTAGCCAATCCACAGGATTTTTCTTCAAAATGTCCACATTTACCAATGTCATTGTTTAAAGTTTAATGGAAGGCAAGCTACAATAAACCTTGGTAATATGCATAAATTGAGTCATACTGCTAAAATCGGGGACAGGAGTTGGAGAGAATGACGAGAGCCAGGGCCGCCTCTACCCAAGTCCCAGTTACATTAGTCTGCGGCTGACTGTATTGCAGCGGCCTGTTCTCACACTTGGCCTGAGCCCTTGCCCCCATTATGGTAAAGCCAGAGTCACCAGTTGGGTTCCTGATTTGTTTTTCCTAATGGACTGTAATCTTCACTAGGGTAAGATCGTTTGTATTACCATTTGTATCCACAGAGCATCACAGAGAGGCTGGCACACAGGAAGCATTCAGTAAGTACTTCTTGAACCAAGAATTAGTGAAACAATTCCCAGTGGAATAAAGCACTACTTCATTTACTGCTCATAATAACTATGAGTCAAATCTGGGCCCTGAGAATTTTTTTAATTAGAAAACCAAAGGTTTGACAAATTTGGCAATCTGTTCAAGGCTGCACAATTTAAATCAAAGGGTACTTGACTTTGTTGTTTATATTCTACAATGCTTAGGTGATTTTTGTTCAAACTGTCTTAAGTTACAGCATCATAATTTTCCTCAATATGTGCCTTTTACGTTTCTATCAACTTTGAAAGAATGTTTGAAAACTGCTATTCTTAGAAACTTTACACCATTTTTCAACTTTCCAGTTCATGGTCCATTAAGGAAGATTTTTTTCATATTCTACTTTCTGATGCAGTATCTGTATTGGTTTTTAAAATAACTGTTTTCACATCCAACTATCAATTTTAAATACCAAATATGCCACTTCAAATTACAAGGCCCCAATCCTACTTCCCTTCTGATGAGAATCACAGCTGTTACAGAATTTGTATATGACACTGGTGTCATTACTTGACTACTGACACTTCATAAATTGTACCTAGAAGACAGCCTAAATACCATTCTAGAAATCTTTCCCAATTTTTAATATATTATAGATAATACATGTTTATTTCAAACATAAAATCATATAAATGAGAGCCCACACATCCTGTCAAAGTTCTTCATATTTCCGAGTATCAGATTAGCCCTTCTGATTACATCAAGAAGCAAACCATAAGTAAAAGTCTCTATTCTGTGTCGTCAATAACTCCAGGCACTACTTATTTTCTTTGAATAAGAAAATTTGAATAAGACTTATTTTCTTCGAATAAGACTTCTTTGAAGTCTGTAAACTGCAATTCTGAAGTATAAGTTGATGAAAATAGTTATTGAATACTATAATACATTAAGCAACATGACTAAATATTTAGTATGAAATACTCATGATTCTTTTAAAAAATCATCTTAACAGGTCAACATAAACAGGTAAACAGACAAATATTTTTCTGTTTTTCCCAACAGATCAAAAACCATGCAGATATGCAGTGATCTCAGCTTTGTCTGGACTTCCCTCCTGCTTATGGACGATAATAAGGCACAATCATTCTACACAATATTTTTTCATTAAGAGGCTCTTCCTTCCGGATTTCTACTTCCTGAATCCACACCCTTAATCTGGGATACTTTCAAGAAGAATCTCTTAACCTAATAAACTCTTCTAACTAGTATGTACCTGCCACCTTAACTACTAAATGCTTTCAGAAAAGTTAAGTTTCAAATATATTCCTGATACACTTTCTATTTTCCTGTTCCTTCTCCTATTCTTCAAATACAAGTTCCCCCACAAAATCCTCAAACATCAGTGGTTTTTTCCCTTCAATATATTTGTCTTCCTCAACAATTTGTCAAAATCAACCAATTTTTCCTTGATTTTAAAAAGCCTTTTCATAGCATTTCAGTCTAATAATTCTTTAAATCTTTCACTGCCTCCAATTAGTCTAGATAAGATTTCAGTTTCGTTTTTCCACCCACGCCATATTTTATTTTGCTTATTTCCTGAGTTCAAGCCTCATCCCCGAGTTTCATGGCCACCCAGATCCATCACTGTCTTTGCTCTATTTACTACCTTAAATGTTTCCTTCTTACCTTTCTGAACACATTTATACTATTGGAACACATAAAGAATAATTTCTTATTTCTCATCTGGTACCTTAAGAAATTTTCTTTAGTTCACTGAAACTGTCCAAGCTGTTTACTATTCTGTTTTGCTAGCCAAGAAATTTGTATTATTTGTTCCACATCATACCCTTCTCCCCCATCCCACCCCCCAAAAATACAAATAAATTTTAAAGAAAGAAAAAAAAAGCGACCATAAATGTGAAATCTCAGATGCTTCCTTTCTTTAACAAAATTATGGAACCAGTCATATTTTGCCTTAGGAATCCAATTTTTAACCTGCCACTTTTAATAAATATTTCTATATTAGGAAGCAGGCAGCTGGAAGCAATTTAGAGAAATGGGGCCTGATACATACTTTTTTCCTCTCTTTTTAGACTTCAAAAAATGACAGTATAGATTTCATTTCTAACTTGTGCCCAAATTGGCTACATCTATTTCTGTTGTCTCCTACAACTTGTGAAATTCTTCTAGAACTTAGAAATACTACAGGCATACAAAAAACCCAGTAACATTAAAAGGAAAAGCTATCTTGTGTCCCATGGCCGTTCAGGTAACAGGGTTAAGGGACACAATAACGGTGGTAATGAACTAAGTAAAAAGACCTGGGGCAGCATTTATGCCACTTTCATAAGGCAACATGACAACTATACTTTGCCATTTACGCCTCTACCACCTTCCTTCCAAGTGACAGCAGAGACTCAGCAAGAATGCACCAGGAGCTAATTTACCAGAATTTGTGTGAATAAAATGAAATAGCATCAAAATAGCCTTCAACAATATCTAGTTCCAGGTTTAACTGAGAACTTTACAGTTGGCTCCAGCACCTACAATATTAACAAATTACTTGGCAGCCTGGCTTGTGTAATTTAAAGCAGAGTTTCTGAAAATTCATTCATCATGAAAGTCTAACAAACATAGGCCACAGAATAGTGCTTATTCAGTGAAGCACCAATTTAAAAAATTACACACAAACACACTCATGCATCTATACTCTAAATTACACAAACAGAATCTCTGGATGATTTAAACCCTTCACAAAGAACTGCAATAACAGAACTAAGACATATACTAAACTCAAATTGGGCTTTGTGCCTGATTAAGTTAGCCATTTTTGACACACTATTGTAAGACAGTATGAGATGCTAATTCTGACCTCTCAGCCCCCCCAAGACAAAGCAATCACTGCTACTGGTTATACATGGTTCCAGTGTCTGCCATTTTTCTAAACTGACTTACATTAGTAAATCACAAGATACCCATGGGATATACCTTAACTAAAAGAAATAACAAGTATCACTATCATGTCCAGCCCAAGCCATGTGCACAACTACATGCACAGTAAAATTTCCAAGATCTGCCTTCTATTGTCTACAAATGTTAGCTAAGCAAAAAATACCAAATGAAAAGTCACAGGCCAGCCTTCCGTACCATGTTTCATCAAAACGTACTTGGACGATGTCTAATTATTTAAAATGAGATACTCTTAAAAAACACACCATTTGGGGCGCCTGGGTGGCGCAGTCGGTTAAGCGTCCGACTTCAGCCAGGTCACGATCTCGCGGTCCGTGAGTTCGAGCCCCGCATCGGGCTCTGGGCTGATGGCTCAGAGCCTGGGGCCTGTTTCCAATTCTGTGTCTCCCTCTCTCTCTGCCCCTCCCCCGTTCATGCTCTGTCTCTCTCTGTCCCAAAAATAAATAAACGTTGAAAAAAAAATTTTTTTTTAAAAAAACACACCATTTATAAAATGGTGGTCTGCAAGGCCATTTAATGTTGATAAAAGATATTGCCATTATTAAGTACAGAACGTGGAAGGATGAAAGGGCCATCCAAGATTACTCAGAGAAACAAATACCACGAGCACACGCACAGGATGAGAGGATTTCAAGATCATGCAGCCAGTGCCAGCGAAGTTAAGGCTGGAACTCAAGCTTTCGGGCAAAGCCAACCTGTGCTGACACCACATACAAAAGTATCTTAGAAACATCTCAGAGACTACAATTTCCTCCAACAATCACAATTTTCCTGAAGAATACTCAGAGACTCCATAAAATTGAAATTAAGAACTGATGGAGGGCAAATGTTTTCTTTAAAATGAAAAGAATCCTTCAAGGAAGGCATTTTAAAAGTGTCCTTTTCCACTTTCATAGAAGGACCATAGATACCACTATAAAACCTGACCTCTAATATTCTTATCTCTCAAAAGAATAGCATGTAGAAAAAAGTTCTTCTCAACGCTCTATGCTGTCCTTTGATTTCCTGGCAAATTGCATGCTGAGCATGCAGTGATTAATACAATTTCCATCTGCCCTCCTTGGCACTTAAACATTAAAAACAAATTTTGACAGCCATTAGAAGCAGTTGACAGGTGATTGCTCGTTAATTTTTCTCCCATCTTAGAATGTGTCCCTGCCGTTTTGTTAGGAAATTTGTAACACTAAATGTGATATTTGGAGGGGCACCTGGGTGGCTCAGTCAGTTGAGCGTCCGACTCTTTGTTTCGGCTCAGGTCATGATCTAACAGTTCACAAGATCAAGGCCTCATGGAGAGCCTTCTTAGGATTCTCTCTCCCTCTCTCTGCCCGTCCCCACTCGTGCACTCTCTCTCTCTCTTTTTCTCTCTCAAAGTAAATAAATAATTACTTTTTAAAAATGTAATGTTTGTAATTACAACTTACTAAGGATTAAAATGAAGTCTTCGCTAGTCTCCAAACTCTGTATCTTACCTAGCTACTCAACATTTTTTTTTATCACTCTCCCTCCTACTGTCTCATCCACAGACTAGAAAATGCAGGAGCTATCAATAATCTTGAAATTCTCACCCAGAAGGCAAATTTAAGTTAAGATTTGATACTGGCTATCTTTTGAGAAGCTTTTCTTACTTTCTACCCTCAGCCTCCTGGTGATGTCTCCTATGGTATTTCTTATACTCTTGGTAGGAGATTTCTTCCACTTCTATTTTACCCCTCTTAGACACAACTCCCTGAGGATATGGACTTTGTCTTTACCTTTTAATTTCTAGAGTTAAGTGCCCATATTGCATCTGAACAAATCAGTAATTATTTGTGAAGCTGAGCTAAGCAAATCAAGACAGTTTTCATTGAGAGGAACACTGACTCAAAGACTCTGAAACGCATCCTTCAGTTAGCTATTGTGACATCAACTTGTTTAAACAGCACAGAAATTTAAAATAAAAAAACCCATAATATTGCACATTCAAATTTGACACTTATTTGTTGAGAAAACAGATCCACTGACTCCGGGCAATAATAAAGTGTGATGCAAGCAAAGTAGAACTATCTGAAAATGATGTCAGGAGTCATTCTGGGTGCCTAGTCCAGGAGCTGAAGGTACTCCAGCATCCCCATCTCCCAGCATGACAGGCTGTGACCATGTTCAGCTACTGACAGCCTCCTGGCCTCTTCCCTTCACAAGGCAGATGCAACTTCCCTGGACCCCAGGTCTCCTCGGGCCAGACCGACGCATTTCTCAGATGACCACATGAACCCACAACTATACTGGCTGGTTCTCAAGCAGTTCAGGTGACTGTTCACTGATAAGGCTGGCCTACCACTTCTATAATAAGGGACAATAAGAGATGACAGCAAACTTTCACTGGAATTAAAAAAAACTTATGCTATTCTAATAGGGAGCAAACTGCTATCCTGGCACCCCTCTATGTGGAATAATGACATGGAAAACTCAGGCCTTACTTCTTGCTGATTCTGGCTTTTCCCCATAGAATATCCTTTTCCCAACAAAGCCCCTTCTTTAACCCATGCCATTATATTGTGAAATTTGTCCTAAGCTCCAATACGTGACAAGTGGCAATCCAGATAGGCTTACGGGGCATAGGAAAAGGTCACTAAACTTTTTTTGAGAAGTTTATGGAACAGTACGTAGTTAATTAGCGATGCCAAGGACTGGACACCATGCTAGATGTTTATGTATCATTTACTACTCACAACTACCCTTCTGAGATATTGCTTGTATCTCACAGGTGATGAAACTGACAGTAAAATAAGTTAACCAATTATCCAGCTTGAAGGGACACAGGCCAGCTCTGAACTTCTTCTGTCACTCTAGGAAAAGACAATTAGTAGTTACACACAAAGCTAAAATAAAGTTGGAGGAAAAATCAGAGAGGTACTAAGAGGTCTGTGACAAGATTCAGGGAAGATTACGGGACCAAAGAGACAGCGTTTAAGAACAAAGCAGGAGGCTGGGGCGCCTGGGTGGCGCAGTCGGTTAAGCGTCCGACTTCAGCCAGGTCACGATCTTGCGGTCCGTGAGTTCGAGCCCCGCGTCGGGCTCTGGGCTGATGGCTCAGAGCCTGGAGCCTGTTTCCGATTCTGTGTCTCCCTCTCTCTCTTTGCCCCTCCCCCATTCATGCTCTGTCTCTCTCTGTCCCAAAAATAAATAAACGTTGAAAAAAAAAATTTTTAAAAAAAAAAAAAAAGAACAAAGCAGGAGGAATGGGGAGCTGTGCAGAGTAAGACAGCGTAATGAAAGGAGACCAGCTGAAAACAAAATCACAAGAAAGGAAGGAACAAGGGAGAGGGAAAGTGCTTTGAAAACAGATTCCTCTCACAATTAGTGATGTGTTGTAAAAAAAAAAACTTTGCACCATACTTCCAAACCATTTTTCCCCTACTAAACATCTTACAAATTATCAACTCTAAATGGGAAAAATCAAATGATTAAACCAAAACAGAAAACTTTGAGAATTTTTTAACCAGTCACTGACAGGACACATAATAACTGCCATCTATCTCCCTAGTATTTTCTCCATTACACCTAAAGAATGTCTGAGATCTGAGACTAGGAGTGGTTAAGTCCAAAAGAAGAGATGATACTGGAACATGAAATTAATCTTTGGGACTCAGTGTGATCATTTCCAAGTCAGTATACTTTCACTGGCTAATACTATTTACAACATACCTACACTGTTTCTTCTCCAAATACTTCAATTATTTAAACCATGTAATTATTTGAAGGATTTGATCAAGTCGTTAATAAATGAAAGCATTAAATAACATGATGATCCTAATAAAAGATTTACATCAAACTGATTTTGAATACATTCAGCTTCAATTGTATCAAGTAAACAGGTTGAACTGATGAGAATTTTCTCCATTAAAATGCAATTAATTTTCCACTAGTGCATCAAGATTTCCAGGGTTATATTATGAAACTCACCATAATTGGCCTCATTAGTTCTGAATCCAAAATTCTGGTTGTCAAACCTTCCTTTAAAAGGTCACAAACTATCAGAGAATGATCTGATCAAAACAGTACTGTTACTGTTTTTTGAGTACCTACAGGAAGTCTCACTTGACTAAAAGCATGGGATCTGGCTAATTTTCAACTTGCTTGGGAATGAGCTGCCCATTTTAGGAATAATGAGTCAACTCTCCCTCGCTGCTCTGTTACAAAAGAGTCATATGTTGATGATCATGTTAAAATGGCTCTACCTTCCTCAGAGAAGCATGCATGTAAATTAGGGGATGGAGAAACAGAGAGAGGGAACAGATTCACTGTGCCCATCTCACCAGTTTCCAGAGAGCTCCTTTCCCTGAACTTCATGCTGGCATTGCCTCGTCTGTTTCCTTTAAGGATGAGTATCAAGCATTTCCATATAAAATGCATTTTATGTCTTATCGTACAGTTGTTGAAATGCAAGGAAAATCTGTGCTTCTCTAGAGTAGAAGAATGTCTGCTCCTTATGGGAAAAGTATTCTTTTCATTTTGGCAGTTAAGACCTCAGAGCCAAATTCCTGATCCATATTTAAGAACCATGTAAAACCCTGCATGACCCTGCATATTAAATCTCCCACCAGTCATTTCTATCCTATCTATATTTTGCATGCCTGATGTTTTCTATTTTATTACAGTTAGAAGTACTTCTAACTACTACTTAAGCTACTTCTAATTCCTTGTGGGATTAGGAGGAATAAAATAGAATAAAGGAGGCTCAGTCATTTATTCAACAAACACTGGGTATCTGCAATACTCCAAGTCCTATCCTAGGCACTTGGGAAGGTGCATTCCAGTAGAAAAACCCAAACACACACACACACACACACACACACACACACACACACACACGCACGCACACACACACACAGAGTATGTCAAGGAGCTTTAAACACTATGAACAAAGGCAGAGTAAGGGTGGAGACAGTGACTAGTGGAATGGAGAAATTTTAAATAGTTAGATAGGGCCTCTCTGAAGAGGGGTCACTGGAGCAGAGATCTAAAATGATGTGGGGGCACCTGGGTGGCTCAGTCGGTTAAGCGTCCAACTTCGGCTCAGGTCATGATCTCAGTTTATCAGTTCAAGCCCTGCATTGGGCTCTGTGTTGACAGCTCAGAGCCTGGAGCCTGCTTTAGATTCTGTGTCTCCTCCTCTCTCTGCCGCTCCCACACTCGTGCTCTGGCTCTCTGTCTCTCAATGATAAATAAAGGTTAAAAAAACAAATTTTTTTTTAAACGATGTGAAAGCAGTCACTGATCTAGGTAAGAATTCCAAGGAAAAGAAAGAGTAAGCACCAAAAGCCTGCAAGTGGAAATAAGATCGTTGTTTTCAAAAAGAAAAAAAAAAAAAAAAAGAATGACTAGACAAGAGTGAGCAAGGTGGAGAGTGGTAGGAGAGGAAGTCAGAGATACAGGAAGATTCGGGATTATGTACGATCTTGTAGAACACACTACAGCTTGACTTTACCCTGAATATGAGAAGGAATACAAGTTTCAAGCAAGAAAGATGGCATAATTTGGGCTTTTCTTCTGCTGTGAGGATACTACAGCAATTAGAAAGGTAAAATATTGGTCTACATGCAAGATGATAGTTTGAATCAGAGTAGTAAGTGAAGAAAATGGTAGGATCTGGTATATTTTTTCAAAAAGAGTAATGAGGGGCACCTGGGTGGCTCAGTCTGTTAAGTATCCGACTTTGGCTCAGGTTATGATCTCAAGGTTTGTGGGTTCGAGCCCCGTATCAGGCTCTGTGCTGACAGCTCAAAGCCTGGAGCCTGCTTTGGATTCTGTGTCTTGATCTCTTTCTGCCCCTCCCCCATCTCAAAAATAAATAAACATTAAAAAAAAAGAAGAAAGGGTAACAAGATTTGCACCAAGAGTAGAAAGGGAAGGTAAAAAAGGATTCAGGGATAACTCCCAGGCTCTTGAACCGGGTGACTGGCATTATACATCCAAGCTAGTTAAAAGGAGTTTAAGGGAAGCAGAAGGGGTTCAGGACATATATGTGGATTCACCAACAAATCCCTGGTTTGCCAGGGAACATATGTTGATGGAAACTAGTTTAAGACACAGCTTCGGGGCACTCCCTCATTTAGGATGGAAAAAGAAGAAACCAGTAAAGAAAACCAGACAGAACAATCAGTTAAGATAAGAGCAAAACGAGGTACGTGTGGTGTGTCAGAAGCCAAGTGAAGAAGGCATTCCAAAAAGAACACTTTCCAGAGAGAAAACATTGCTGAGATTTTGATTAACATGGGATCCTGAGAGTTGATTCTTCAATTTGCCAAAATAGGAGCTGCTCCTTCCCTGAGGAAAAGAGATTTCAATAGAGTGGAAGGGATACGAATCCGAGCAGAAAAGGTACAAGAGGAAATAGAGGGTGAAGTAGTGAAAACAGTAAGTATAGGCTACTCTTCCAAGGAATTCTCTTCGTTATCCCCAACTACCAAATGGTGAAGGTCCAGAACCACATTTAGTGTTATTACAACTGGAGTGTAGGTAAGTGAAGAGTGACTTCTGTATGCGCTAGATTGAAATACCTAATACCAATTTTTACATTTCCCAGAAAATACTCAAGGATTATAAATATTCTCATCACATCATTGCATTTATTAGAGAAAAATCAGAAGGCATCCAAAAGCACTGGAGTAAGGGGCACATGAATAAAATGTGTTAGATACCAATTCACACAAAACAACAAATCTAGCTATTAAATTACAGCCTTATACAAAAGTGAACTTACTGACCAGGAAAATTTTCCCAACATTATTTCCGTTTTTACAAAGGCTATAAATCAGTCCATAATGATTATCTGCTCTGTAACTTTAATGTTTTCGGGGTGGAAAGATTGTGTGTATGTGCACACAGACATACAGAAAAAGACAGAGGTACACAAACCAAAGGGTAAGAATAGTTTTATCAACGTGTATAAGATGATTACAGCAGATATGTAGCTTTCTTTATTATGTATTTCCTTACTTCCCAATTTTCAGCTGAAGAGCAAATAATTAGCAAAAATTACTGGTTGTAATAAAATAAGGTTTTATTTGCCATGAAAAATGTTAAAGAACAAAATTCTTACTTCTCCTTCTAGAGGAGCTCTAATGTCACATAAGGTCTTACCTGAGTCCCCTTTGCTTCCTCATTCCTCCAGGCTGGTTCAGGTTGCTCTCTTCTATGGCCCTAGAGACTACTATAACTCTCACTTTATCTGAATTTATAACTCACCAGATTATTATTTTTTTTTTTTATTTTTAACGTTTTTTATTTATTTTTGAGACAGAGCGAGACAGAGCATGAACAGGGGAGGGGCAGAGAGAGAGGGAGACACAGAATCGGAAGCAGGCTCCAGGCTCTGAGCCGTCAGCCCAGAGCCCGACGCGGGGCTCGAACTCACGGACTGCGAGATCGTGACCTGAGGTGAAGTCGGCCGCTTAACCGACTGAGCCACCCAGGCGCCCCACTCACCAGATTATTAAATCAAGGGCACCAAACACAGTAAATTGTGGACATTTAGTAAATTTTAGTTAGTTCCACTTATTCCTGTAACAAACTTCCTACTATCTTGCAATTTTTTTCCTAATGATTAATTTACAATTTACTACCCAAATCATTTTTCTTTCAAACTGATTTTTTAAAATTTTTGTTTATTTTTGAGAGAAAGAGAGACAGGGGAAGAGAGAGGAAGGGACAGAGAATCCAAAGCAGGCTCTATGCTGTCAGCAGAGTCAATGTGGGGCTCGAACTCACAAACCATGAGATCATGACCTGAGTCAAAGGCAGATGCTTAACTGACTGAGCCACAAACGTGCCCCAGAAATTGATGTTTTCTTTTAAACCGATTTAAAAACTTATGAGGTATTTTTGTACCTTGGAAAATTTCAAGATTTTATGGATCAGAAAATCTCTAATCTATATTAGTATTTTTACAAACCATTTTACATTTTGATTGTGTTCACTGTAATATGGTAATTTATGATACATGCAGAAAACATACATCATGACCATGGTTATGACAATTTGTCATCCTAAATTGCTGGAGACAAGAGCTGAGAGTAAATTCCCTACACCTGGGGCTTATAATGTTGTAAGGATAAAACAGTCCTTTTTGATTTAGGATCCAAACAAAATCAACATTTCACAAATTTCATTAATTAAAAATGAAAAAATTACGTATTTACAAACAGGGACTGATATTCAAAGAAGGAAAGCTTCAACTTCTAGATTAGTTTTCGAACAACGTTTATGTAAGAAAATTAAAAATTAGACAAGACCATGTTGCATTTACAACACAAGGACAAAGCTACCATTTCTTATTCTATGTCTATCCCATGCAAGTAGCTAGAGAAATGTAACCTTTCTGATATATACATTATTCTATACTTCTTGATGAAACTTTCAGGGGGAGACAATTCTTGCCAAATGTCTAGAAGAGAAAGAGTAATAGACTAGATTTTATTAAACTTGTGTGAAATTATCTAAAGAACACATGTAAATTACAGTGTTGAGCAGCAGATCCCTAATTAACAAAGAACTTCAAAGGTAGAAATATATTAAAAAGTTATTTTAAAGACAGAGACTGGGGCGCCTAGATGGCTCAGTTGGTTAAGCATCCAACTCCTGATTTTAGCTCAGGTCATGATCTCATGGTCTGTAGGATGGAGCCCCACGTCTGGTTCTGTGCTGGCAGTACAGAGCCTATTTGGGATTCAATCTCAATCTCTCTCTCTCTTTCTCTCTCTCAAAATAAAATAAACTCCGGGGCACCTGGATGGCTCATTGAGCATCCAACTTCAGCTCAGGTCACGATCTCACGTTCATGGCTTCAAGCCCTGCACAGGGCTCTGTGCTGACAGCTCAGAGCCTGGAGCCTACTTCAGATTCTGTGTGTGATTCTCTCTTTCTGCCCCTCCCCTACTCATGCTCTCTCTCTCTCTCTCTCTCTCTCTCTCTCTCTCTCTCGAAAAATAAAACATTTAAAAAATGAATAAAATAAACTTAAAAAAGAAAAAGGAAACTATAAAGACAAATACTAAATTCCAAAATTCTAAATACACTGAAATTTAATTGTCCAACCATGCTGTTGTTTCATTTTAAACCCAATCTGTCTCTAACCAAATAAATAAAATTAAATTTTGTAAATTTTCAAGTGAAATGTAACAAGCTTACCCCTTTTGACCTCATCTTAATGGTGAGGGAGAAAATGATAAGTCAATTGTTTACTACCATTCAAATTCAAGTGAGTAAGTAAAAGAAATAGTTAACAAGGCCCAAAGAAATCTCATCATTTATAAAACAATTTGATTGATGGTCTCAATTTTACAACCATGAGAGCAATTAAGCACATTTTACAGGAGGACATACAGATCTTCTGAACATCTTAAACATTAAATGTCTATTCCCCAGGAAGCTGTCGGGATCATTAATAGCACTCACTCATTTTAAAAATCTAGTTCATCCAAAAATAATGGTAAGCTTCCATCTAGCTTACCTTGTCTACTATTTTATTTTAAACTACCTCAAAGAATCATTTTAAGGACAATTCATATAAATTCATCTAATGATTAATTACATAACTTCCTAAAGTCAAATCAGAAGATTTTGCCTCCTAAATCTACTAGGGTGGGCAAGGCATGAAAAGGAACAATGTAAGTCTTCCATTATTAATACCTAGTATGTTCTGTTTTGGTAAGTGTTATATTAAAAAAAATCACCCACATAAAAAATAACTTCAAGATATAATAAAGAAACCATGGGGCTAAAAAGAAGGGATCTATTCAGGGATTTTTTTTTTTTTTTTTTTAATTTTTGACTGTTAATACACATGGACGGGGGAGTTAGAGGGTAACTCTAGAAGACCTATACAAAGACCTAATTATATAAACTTACTGTGCCACCCAAACTAGACCCAGTGAGCCAGCATTTACATGAGTGTATTAAAGGGGTACTAATGTACTATAGTTAGGTCTAACAAATTAACAAAAAAATGAAAACTGACTCAAAAGACTTGCTTCATGAATGAGTCAACGTAACAGAGATTAAACACCCAAGTTCTGGAACTACTTATTACTATGTCCAAATCCTAGCTCTACCCTGACTAGCTCAAGATTTCTTAACCTCCCCATCTTCCATTTCTTCATCTAGAAAAAAGAATATGTTTTTAATAGGGCTCTTTTAAGGATTAAATTAGAAAATGTAAGTGAAGTGCTTAGCAAAGTGTCTACCACAGTAAAAGCTTCCTATCTAGCCATCACCACCACCACGGCAGTGAAGAAAGCACAATGTGCCAGAGCTGGGAAGAGCAGCAGAGAGCAGAAGAGAAAGAGAGTGCACCCAGAAGCTCTATCGTCACTTATGTCGTCTGCTAACCCCAAAACCCATCGAACAGTTCTGATCACAGATGTGCCCTTCCACTCTGGTCCCTCCCCCACTCTACCATCCTACTGAGGGTATCCTCCGGCACGGACTATCTGATCAGTGACGGGTTATTCTCTCCCACACACTGCTGCAGACCTGGCCTCGTTATCAGCGTTAGCTCCCCTGAGCCAAAAGTCACCTGCCACAAGTTTGGCCCCAAATGAAACAGTTACAAGCTTGGAAAATAAACCTCTACAAACATTCATGAGTAGTAATTAAGAAAATAGAGGGGTGCCTGGGTGGCGCAGTCGGTTAAGCGTCCGACTTCAGCCAGGTCACGATCTCGCGGTCCGTGAGTTCGAGCCCCGTGTCAGGCTCTGGGCTGATGGCTCAGAGCCTGGAGCCTGTTTCCGATTCTGTGTCTCCCTCTCTCTCTGCCCCTCCCCCGTTCATGCTCTGTCTTTCTCTGTCCCAAAAATAAATAAACGTTGAAAAAAAAAATTAAAAAAAATTAAAAAATTTAAAAAAAAAGAAAATAGAGAAAATAGGGGTGCCTGATGGCACAGCTGGTTAAGATCCGACTCTTGATCTCGGCTCAGGTTACGATCTCATGGTTCATGAGTTTGAGCCCCGCATCAGGCTCTGCGCTGATGATGCGGAGCCTGCTTGGGCTTCTGTCTTTCCTTCTCTCTGCCCTCCTCTGCTTGTGTTCTCTCTCTCTCTCTCTCAAAATAAATAAATAAGCTTAAAAAAAAATACAGAGAAAATAATTTGCATCTAATGTTAATTTAGAAACACTGACAAACATCTAATTACAGTTTTTTATAAGCCCTGGCTTGTAAATACATGTAGCCAAAAGATGAATATAAATAACAAAGGACCAGCTAACTGGTGTTCAACCTTTCTACCTATTATCTAGGCATAAGAAAAAATATATAGATCACTATTCATTCACTGCCAACATAGGAAAGGTGGTTTTAAATGTGTACGGTCTAGAAAATTCCAGTTCTAGCAATATGGCAGAACCTCTCACACCACAAATATGTAGAAATACTGATAAAATATAACCAAACAGCTTTATAATAATTAAATATATTGCTAATTTAGCAAGAAAGAAATCTCAGAGTCAGAAAAGAAAAAGTAAATTGGATAATCCTGAGGTGTGCTATCAACCTAGAGACATACCACCATGCTGTAGGATAGAGTAATATGTTTATACACGGGCAGAAGAGGAGCAGGAAATTGGAACAATTATCTGTGAAACTCTCAAAGGGCTATACCCTCCGTGAAAGAAGGACCAGGAAAAAAAAACAAAAAAAACTAAAAAAAAACAAAAAAAAAATGCCAAATGGCCCTAAAAGACTACAAGGAAGACTAGTTCAATTCAGGCTCTAAGCTCTGGATGAAGAATGAGGGTAGGGGTGTGAGAGGATTATAATATCCCACAATACAATTAAAAACCCAAATTTACAACAACAATTAAAAACCCAAAATCACCAAGTCAAGAAATAAACATAAAATGGTTTAAGTTAGGAAGCGCCTGGCTGGCTCAATGGGAAGAACATGAGACTCTTGATCTCAGGGATGGGAGTTCGAGCCCCATGTTGGGTGTAGAGATTACTTAAATAAAATAATAATATTTTTAAAAACGGTTTAAGTTAAAAATTGGTTTAAGTTCAGAATTTTAGAAAATTCTACAAGAAAGTGACGATAGGTCTATGAAATTTTTAACCATACTGTAATGAAACATAAGAAAGCAGAAAGTCCAAAAATAGACTCTAAATATATAGAAATTTGTATACAGGATTAAAGATGCCACATTAAATCAGTCCATAAGACACACTTCAATCAAAAGTGTTGGAATAACTGGGTAGCTATGTAGAAAAACTTCAGTTTTTATGTTTTTCACACTTCACACCTTACAAAAGAATAAATTCCAAATGTATCAAAAATTTACATGCAGGAGATTAAGTCACAAAAGCAACGAAAGAGAGCCTGGGAGAACTCTTTCATAACTTTAGAGTAGTGAAGGCTTTTTTCACCTCTGACAAGAAACTTAGAAATAATAAAAGACCATATTGGCAAATGCAACTAAATAAAACATTTTTAAACATGATCCAAAGTCAGTAAAACAGAAAAGAATCTGGAAAACAAAAATAAACCAAGAATAAAAAAAGAAAACTACCTGCAATCCATCAGGTAAGAAGCACAGGTCAAATTTTCCCCAATAGGAAGGAGCTAATACAAAGAGTAAGGAAAAATATCAGTAGCCCAATAAGGCAAAGATATGGATAGTTCTCAGAAGAAGCAATACCACTGGCTGACTCCCAATGTGACAAATGTAAAGGAAAACTTCACAGAGACATCAATTCCCTCCTATGAAATTGGTAACCATAAAATATTTGAAAAGATGCTGTGTTGGGAGAAACGCAGGTCATGAATTATGAACAGAAATGTGAAACAGCACAACTTATAGTATTTATCCAAATTCTAAATTACAGACCCTCTGATTTGTAATTTCACTTCTAGGAATTTATTCTACAAAAATTTTTCCAAATGAAAATAAATACTCAAGTATTTTCAATATTAATAAAGAAGAACATGGCTGTTGGTTTCTAAAAACATGTCATTAATATACCAATTTAAGAACCGCTTGGGAAATCTATTCATAAAGAGAGCAAATATTTGTTCATGACATTTTTTTATGACTGTCTGCCTTTTTATTACAATTTCAGAAATCTTCATTTTATATTTTTTCACACATGCTACAATCCATTTGGTCAACAGTAACTGAAGAATATATACAAGTAGATAAAGGGTGGTGATACCTAAAAACAATAAATATGCAGCACAGTGTTGACTATTACAACAAATATGTACTTATAAATCAGTGCAAGTAACAAGCTGAAATGTCTATTTCATCAAACATCTATGAAGTACTGGCATTCTCCTTTAAGGCCTATAAAAAGGAAGATTTAGTAACTTTACTTCTGAAAGACAAACATCTATTGTCAACAAAGGTAGCTAATTAATTGGCTACTTGTGGTATCAAACACAGCAAGATTTGATGCTCTATATGGCAAAAAGTAAGCCTATTTCAAAGGCCTAGTATCAGTGTATTAATGATTTGTTTAACAAACCTGAGAAATAACTGATTTTTTAATGTCTTATTTATTGATTTGGTTGTCCATTT
This sequence comes from Puma concolor, assembly GCF_028749965.1. Lineage (NCBI taxonomy): Eukaryota > Metazoa > Chordata > Mammalia > Carnivora > Felidae > Puma > Puma concolor. The sequence goes on from NC_141676.1 coordinate 109,527,133, forward strand.
CACAAACTGTATCTAGCGTGTTAGACAAAACCTTTTGCAACAGGGGAATTAATGAGCAGGTTGGTTGCAGGCTATTAATGCAAAACGACAATTTTCCTAGAAGAAAAACAGGAACATAGTAACATGCTTACATATAACTAGGACCAGTATGAAAAATTTTAAGACAAGTGAAAATTAACAAAAAACATGAAGATCTTCAACATACATATAGTTCGAATATATACAAAGAGTTTAGCCAATATGCAGCCAACATGGTCAGTCCTATTACTCAGCTCTCTCTTCATCATATTTATAAGTTAATTTCCCTTAGATTTCCCTTTTTAGAACTATCCTTTGCTCTCTTTGTCCTAACTAACTGAATTCGGTAGGATCACTTGTCATTTCCATGGCATAAAGGCAATGGGAAACTGGTGGGAAGTTAATGAGAAACTTTAACTGGGCACTTAGAAGAGCCATTCTCAGTTTTCTTAGGATTCTTTCCTACTCACTGAAAAACACACTCTTGTCTACTTGCTTTTTAACAAGTACCTCTAAGGTAATATGAATGATACGTCCAACACATTTTTTTCTTTTGAGAGAAGATATTACACAAATAGATACATCACAAAATAGCATTAAATTTTCATTATAGGGTATATGCCAGATCATGATACAAGGTAGTAACTTTTTATTTGTCTCCTTTTTTAAAATAAATCCTGAGGGATGGGGATAATTTCAGAGAAAGTTCAAAAAGGAGGTATCATGAGGGTTCCTTTTCTAGAACATCTTTCCTCACCTTTGCCTCTTCCTTTTAAAGTTCAAGTTCCACGTAAGCCATGAAGCCTTCTCCTACCCAACCAACAAATTGATCAATTCCTACTGTACAATTTAGATCTTAACTTTATAAGGTCCTGTGTCATTTCCTAATTTTTAAACACATTACCTATATCCACAATGTAACTGTGAGAGGTGTGACAGGCTGAGAGCGTATAGCAACAGCCACCATCCCAACACAGACATACACTGCACTGGGCAAACTGCTGAGTACAAAAATGATGGTCAATATACACTTATCCAGTATATCAAACGGCCCAATAACTGACTGAAGTCCACAAAATCTAGGGATCACTTGTAGGAGGTGAGCAAAAATATCTCGTAGAAGATATTTTCCTCATTTTTTCTGTGAAGGTAAACAAAACAGACAAAAATGTCTCCCTTGGAGAGTTTACACTGCACTGGATATAGACCAGAAATGATGACTGAAAGGTTTATGTGCTATGGGGAGAATATATATAGTAGGGTAAAGGAGGAACGACAAGTGTGCAGTAAGCTTTTTGCAGGTATGTGGAGAAGCAGGGTCAGCGGTTTGTTAAAATTCCCAGAGTGTCTAGCCATGCATTTACTTCCTGTATTTTTCAAGTATGGGAAAAATTCAGAATAAAACAAGTACAGATTCCATGGAAAAATAATAGTTTACACTTAAGAACTTCAACTGGAGCCTGAAGTTAGTCCAGTGTCCCAATTTCAGAGACGGGGCCCACCCACATCAACCAATTCTAAACAAAAAGTTAGCACACCTTTCAACACCATCTCTACTCAATCTCTACTCTCCTTACTCCATCCCCTGATCTCCCCCTCTATCTCACACACCAGCCCTCCAAAACAAATTTATAAATCATCTATAAATACAATTGGGTACATTCCTACTCTTCCCCAGATAGGCTGACTCTACGGCTCTAATAAATCATGCTCAAAACATTATCAAATAATCCCAAATTTCTGAAAAACCTGTGAAAAGCACCCATCTCCACTCTTCGTCCTGAGTCCCCAGGTTCTAACTAGTAAAACTTGCAAGTTCTACTGCATTACAAATAGAACAGATTTTTATCAATTAAGAAAGGAAACAAATAACCAACCATAATTAATCATTCCCTCCCCTGTGCCCATATCACTTTGTTCATAACCTATTTTCATACTTACTACATTATCCTATGTCCTGCGGTTAAAAACGTCCATCTATCCAAATAGAGTTTGACCTTACTCATCTCTTATTCCAGACAAGTCCTTAATACATGGAGAACACTAAATAAACATTCATGATGACCTAAGGGAAAATGTATTCCAAGTTGCAAAAACTTTTCAAACAGTACCCATTCATAAAAGAAACTCTACCAATAGTGTTGATGTTAGTTTTTTAAAAAAATTCTATTACTACTTCTTAAAAGTTACATTATTTGTATATTAAACCAACCAATTTTTGAGATGCCTGCTATGCCAAAGAAGTAAAGACAGAAGGCTGTATAACTGCAGACATCAGTTAGAACAAATAAATGCAAAGGAATTCGTTAATTATTTTTTGGGGCGACTACTATGTACGCCAAACACCATACCAGACACTGCTACATAAGAAAGTGGCCAATAAGTGGAGGACACATACACTAGAATATGAGCTCCATGAGGGCAGGGACTGGGCCACACCTGTATCTCACTGCCTGATACATGCAGACAGTTCACCATTTATTGACTGAATCAAGCAAACACAGAGATAGCTCCTTAAGACCCCATTCTTCCATTCCTACCCCCATCTTTATTATTGTTCACTACCCCTATCCTTTATTTCCTTGCTTCCCTTCCATTTCTTAGCCAAGGCCTATAACCAGTGAAATCTGGAAGTGTTTCACACCTGTAGAGATTTTATACCATATCTAATTCTCATGGGTGACTCTATCTTCACTTCCAGGGTCCATATGCTCAAAAACGCAATTTAAAAAGCCAGGGGTTGGATGCTCTTCCAATCCTGTTTATTATCTTCTTGTAATCAAACTACTTTTACAAGTCTACCTCAAGTGTCTCCACATCTTCATCATTTACTCACCGCTCAACCACTGCAATATGGCTCCTGCCTCTCACCACTCCAATGTATCAGTGACATTACTCACTAAATGTGTGTGAATGGATACTTAAGTAACCGTGAAAGCCCATTTCAAATTTCCTTTAATAGTTCACCATTTTAACTGTCTACCACAATGTCACTCAAAGTTGCCCCAAACAATATTTTAACATCAATGCTAGGGCAAACCAGTATTTTCTAGGAAGGGAGGGAGGGAGGGAAAGAGAGAAAGAGAGAAAGAGAGAAAGAAAGAAAGAAAGAAAGAAAGAAAGAAAGAAAGAAAGAAAGAAAGAAAGAAAGAAAGAAAAGAAAAGAAAAGAAAGAAAGAAAGAAAAAATTATTTTTTATTATAGTTAGATTGAAGTCAAAACTTTTGTCTTCCTTTTCAATTTGACCATCAGGAATATTAAACATAAACTTTTTGTTCAATTGTAAAAACTACATACATGACCTAATTATAAACATATAGGTATTCTGTGTGTGTGTGTGTGTGCACACGCACACATGGTGCACACACACACATGCCCTTGACTTTGTGTTCAGTAAGACAGATATTCCCTATACCAGATTTTCACTTACTACATTTTCTTCTTTACCTTTCTCTGCCCCCACCTCTCTTTTATTTTTTGTTTTTTAAGTGAGCCACTTCAAATCTTTTGCTGATGAGACACAAGCATGGTTGACCAGATAGATGGCTGGCTGGCTGGCTGGCTGGCTGTCTTTCAAAATGTAGCCTAGTACTTTTCCAACTGGTACATCATCGGTGGGATACTAACTGAAGATGGGAGCAGCCCTATTAAGGACTACAAAGCACTAATTTTCTGGTTTACACATAGGATTTATGTATTCCTATGACAAAAAGTTTCACTCCTATTTCCACAAAGCTGCTAGTGTATCTGTGTGCTTTTAGTTGGCACAACAATGCTGTATTAAAAACTAAACTGTTGCTGTACTGTTACAAAGGACTAACCTTAGAGGTATTAACATACATGAAAAGGACAACATGCAGAGCAATCAAGACAAATTCCCAAAACGCCTACCACACTCCGATACAGGCAGAATAATAATTCATGTACTATCTGAGAGAACTGAACAGCTATGTCATTTAGATAGTTAAGTAGTACAAACCAATCTTCTTGCCAAAAATTAAAAATAAAACTAATTCCTTTGTTTAGACTAAAGATTAGGGTAATATTTGTACTTAAACACACTGCCTATATAATACAAGTGTTTTCAATTCTATGTATTAAATTCATAAAAATAAGGAAGATCTGTCAATATGGAGTACTACTACTCTACAGTGGTTTAAGGGGAAATTTCTCCATTGGGCCAACAAAAATCACATGGGCCCTTTGTTAGATTAAGCGGGTACCTAAAAAATTGTATTTGGAAGGCACCTGGGTGGCTTAGTCAGTTGAGCATCTGACTTCGGCTCAGGTCATGATCCCATGGTTCGTGGGTTCAAGCCCCACATCAGGCTCTGTGCTGACAGCTAAGAGCCTGGAGCCTGCTTTGGATCCTGTGTCTCCCTCTCTCTCTGCCCCTCCCCTGCTCTCTCTCTCTCTTTCTCAAAAATAAATACACATTAAAACAAAGCTACTTAAATTTTTCCTGCCTAAAAAGATCTCAGAGGATTTTTACATTATGAGCCTACTGGAATGGAACATTAAAATGAAGTATACCTTCCTCACAGCAGAAGTACTCTAGTCTAGAGTCCCAATAAGTTCCTTGAGTTTTCTTCCTGACCATATAATATGTCCAACGAGATAATTAAATGATATAAAGATGCCCTTAATGCAAAATGATGCAACAGTTGTATTTTTCTTTACAGAAAGGATCAAATATTGGTAGCACAATAAAACTCCAGGTATAAAATCAAAACACCTGGGAGAAAGGGAAGGGAGTGACTAAAGGGTCCTAAAGGTAAACATCTTTCTGACATTTCAAAGTCAGCACACCTACATGTTCCCATGTAGCTGCCCAAATTCAGCATCAATCAAGTGGATATCATTTTAATATATACACAAACCCACACTTAAGTAATAAATGCTTACGTCATGTTATCTGCCCCCAAAAATTAATGAAGCGTTTTGTTTTTAAACATTAAATCACATGGGTAGTCTACATACTACATTCTCCAAGAGTTCACCCCTGTCCACCAACACATGGTTTCTAACGAAGTTCACTGGAAAAAATAACTGTGAGGCAATATGCACATTCCCATCATCGCAGCCTTTCTCCTGCCAAGCGCAGTAATGGCCCAGCTTCAAATCTGGCTAATCCAGTCCTGGCATGAACACAGTATCTAAGCAATAAAATGTACCATTTTTAATTACTTGAGGTTTCATCGTCACTCATTTATTTACCTCGTGTCTGTGGCAGAAAGATCCCCAACAATCCCACCTTCTGGTGTCAATGCCTTTTTGTGTAATCCCGTCTCCTTCAGTGTAAGCAGGACCTAGGACTTTCTTCCGATCAACACAATATGGAAAGGGTAATGGGATATCATGCCCATGATTGCACCAGATTAGATAAGATTCCTTCTTACCAGCAGGCTGGAGCCACAGACAAGCTGCGCAGGCTTAATGATGTAAGCAGCCATGTTGGAGAAGCCCAAATGGCAAAGAACTTGGGTGGCCTCTAGGAACTAAGGGTGGTCCCCAGCTCACAGCCAGCAAAAAGCAGGGCCCTATGGCCATACAGCTGCCAAAGAAAATCTAACAACTCATTAATGAACTTGGAAAGCAACTGTCTCCATTCAAGTCCCCAGGTAAGAAAGTAAATTGGCCAATACCTTGATTGCAGCCTTGCGAGACACCAAAGAGAAGACCCAGCTAAGCTGTGCCCAGACACCCAAGCCACAGAAAACACGAGATAATAAATGTGTGTTGTTTTAAGCTGCTGAATTTGTGGAAATATGTCATGCAGCAATAGAAAACTGCTCTCTAGTTTGATGTTATTTTTACTTCCTCGATGTACTCGGACTAACACAATATACCAGGCCCTCAATAAATGCTTACTGAGAATTAACTGTGAGAGTCTGATCATTCCAGGAAACTCACACTTCACTTGTATAATAAAAACAGGCGTACGCACACACACAAACACACATAGACACACACACACACACAAGAAGAACTGGAAATTGTTTTGGAATCAGACCTATCAGCAATGCCTTACTCTAAAAAGAGACAAGAGACTACAGAACCTGAAAGTGAGAAAATACCAGAGGAATGCAATTATCTCATGTGATCCTCACAGGTTAGCGGAAGGAAGACACAGTTCAGAGGCAACGACCAAAGATAATTTATTTCTAACACAACAGGATTTGCTTTATTTCTCAGTTGCTGTTATCTACAAATTACTTTATAAGTAAAATATTAAAACTCAAAAACTTTCTGAAGTGAATATCTGAGGTTTACTTACTAAAAATATACAAGAATGAGAACATAAAACTACATATTACACGCATTTCACATGACCTCGAAAGGTAACTGATTGATGTAATAGATGCCTCGGAGATATGAGGAAGACAGCAATGATAAACAAAAACAAAGATCCTTAAAGGTTCTAAAATACTGCTTCTGCGTATTATTCATCTGAGCAGAAATGATCCTGAGTAACAATGGTAGCAAAAACCTTACAATATTGAACTAAATTTGATATATTGAAAGAATGCTGCTAGCGAAGAATCATTTATTAGAAAAGAAAGTAAGCAGAAGAAACTGAAGGCAGCTAAAAGTGGGGCAGCAGGGCGGGGGGCAGAGGCTGCTGGAGACAGCAGGTGTCTGTAATAGCAAACTATCAGTTCTACAGAAGAAATTCAAATCTGATTATCTTTTCTGGGAATTATGTTTTTCCTTTTTCCAATGTTGGATTTAAAAATGATAGGTGCAGACATTAATTTCATAGGCTGCCTCTGCTGGTATTACTTAGGAGCTATATCTATATCCAAGTCTGAGTGACTGATATAATTAAATTTCAAGTCTAGAAAGATAAATTCATGAAATGACTATTCTGGGTTAGCACTTCTGGCATTCAAAACTTCAGTTTGTTAACAAAGGATGGAGGCCCTTACCATGCAATGTAAGCAACTAACTCTAGGAATCTTGTAATATCTTTGAAAAGAACTTCATAAAGTTTCAGAAAATAACAAAAGGGAAGCCACATACTCTAAGCATGACAGACCAGACTTGAGAGAAAGACCTATCCCTAAAAGGAACTAATATGCTGCTGTCTCACAGGCACAAATTTTGTAGAGGAAACCAGATGTTTTTTTCTTCTGATACATAAAGCAAAGAGTAGTAGTAATAAAAATGTAGAAGATTGCTCTAAAGAGGGGGGGCAGGAAACAGGCATCTTTCAAGTTACAGTATTATTGAATTTTGTGCATTTTATTAAATCACATCAATGTACTATTACTTGGATGTTGTGCATTTACCCTCTGAGTTTTCTTAAAAAAATTTTTTTTCTACGTTTATTTATTATTGAGAGACAGAGAGACACAAAGCATGAGCAGGGGAGGGGTAGAAAAAGGGGAGACATAGAATCCAAAGTAGGCCCCAGGCTCTGAACTGTCAGCACAGAGCCTGACGCGGGGCTCGAACTCACCAAATGCGAGATCACTACCTGAGCGAAAGTCGTTCGCTTAACCAACTGAGCCACCCAGGCGCCCCTACCCTCTGAAGTTTCGAAACAAGAGCAGCGATGTGTTCCGCTTGATCAGCCACAACAGGCCACATGGTAGTCAATACACGGTTTCTATTTTTCTTTCTGTTTTTTGTTTTGACTACCAATAAACCCACTAAAACAGTGCCAGGATGGGAATTTCCACATTTTTCTTTTAAGCCTCCTATAGCACCCTTTTGACAGCCACCTCTAAATAATAAGACTGTGAAGATCACTGTTTTGCTATTGAGGACAAAAGAATGTTGACAATTAGTAACATACATACTAGTGAATGGCAAAAGCTCAGGACTAAAAACGGACCTGGATCTGAATTCTAACTTTGATATTTACTTGCTGTGTTTTTATTTAGCAGCATCTAGCACATAAAAAACACTCAAATTTTTCAAGAGGAAGAGGGTTTCAGGGCTGGGTGCATTCTAAAGGGGTGAGAAGAGCCTGGAGAATGTATTCAAGCAAGAGAAAGTGGGAGCTGATTTACTAACACAGAAATCAAAGGCAGAAACTAACACCACTTCACATTTGCACCATACAGGCTTAGGATTATCTCCACTTGGGCTTGCACTTCATTTCCCAACAGGGCACACAAGACACAAAGGCTGTAAGTAGTGAGGGAAGAGAACTCAGTACATTCAGGACCCACAGCTCTCCTCACATCTAGTCCAGCAAATGCTGTTTTCTCTACACACACCAAGCTACTGTCAATCTTGGGAGAGTTTAACATTTCACAAGTTCAGACACTCAGAAAACATGTTCCCAAACACACTCAAAAAAGCACAGTTATCTCAAGCTTTAAGAAGAGGAGAAAGACAAGCCAAAAGAACCAAAAACTCGGTACCGATTTCACAGGAGTTAGAAAATACTGCTTGTGTCCTTTCCATTCACAGGTTAGGCAGGTAAGGAGAGGGGGAGATAATTTTTTTTATTCCAATATCATCAAACACAACTCTGATCTGATTAAATATTTTCTCAACAAAATTGAAACAATCACACCCCGACATTCAAAGTACCCATTCTAGATTGAGCCCTGCATCGGGCTCTATGCTGAGTGTAGAGCCTGCTTAAGATTCTCTCTCTTGGGGTGCCTCGGTGGCTCAGTCGGTTGAGTGTCCAACCAACTCAGGTCATGATCTCACCGTTCGTGGGTTCGAGCCCCTCACCGGGCTCTGTACTAACTGCTCAGAGACTAGAGCCTGCTTTGGATTCTGTGTCTCCCTCACTCTCTGCCCCTCCCCCGCTCATGCTCTGCCTTTCTCTGCCTCTCAAAAATAAAGAAATGTAATTAAAAAATGAATAAAAATAAAAATAAAGATTCTCTCTTTCCCTCTCTCTCCCCCCTCCCTGACCCTCTCCCCCATTTGTGCTTTTGCACTCTCTCTAAATTAAAAATTAAAAAAACATTTTTAAGTGCCCATTCTAACATTCCAACATACATAGCCTAACAACTTTAGGGTCTGTCCTATGATGAGAAGATGCACTATCACCATCTTCCAGAGTCTGAGAAAGAGAACTGACCCCTGGGCACAGTCTGCAGTTCTGCCAATTGAAAGGATTAATTCTTCATCGTCACAGCATATAGTACATGACAAAAAGCCATCACATAACAACCAACATCCACATCCACCTCTACATACTGGACAGACAAGGAGGCAAAAAGAATGTGGGGAAGTTGATGACGAATTAATAATCAATTTATAGAGCTAACACTGAAAGGGTAAGTATAATAATGTATAGTAGAAATTAACACCAACTCAGAAAACAAGGATAACATACTAACTGTAAATACTACAAAAGCAACATTATTGTGATTTGAGGTTCAGGTTTGAGAGTGAGTGGCCAAGATAGAATTCTTGAAACTTTGTGGTGCCAAAAGGTGATTTTATTACAGCATGGGGACAGGACCTATGGGCGGAAAGAGCTGCACCTGCAAATGTGAGGGGCCACTGATGATATATTTTTAAGTTTGTGGAAGGAGGGGAGGTAGAGGTAACGTAGGTTCCTAAGGAATTTCTGTATGCTGAAAGCAGGGTCTTACAGGACGTTGAAGACTTAGCTATTGTCAATGTAAGGGTGCTTTTAGTCTTTAATGAAATATAAACATTAAGGCATTTAAGGCAGCCATGAACTCCCTGAGGAATGTCACGCTCTGCCAGTCTCAACAATCTATCAGTGGGCTGCAAGTTGTAAGGAGATTTAATTCAAACTACCTTTTTCTTGCCGTTGTTCTCATCATTACTATTCAAATAAACGGTTTAACCCTATTTTTGCCCAATGAAGTTCGGCAAAAGCACCATATAATGAAATTTTCCATGTAACTGTGTCAATAATCAACGAGAATTTTATTTCTTATAAATGTGACATTAGAGCTTCCAAAAATCCATACTGACAGGTTCTCACTAGGAGCATCTAGCTCCATCTAGGCGGGCAAAGCAGCCACAAGGAACAAGAAAGTGCTTAAGTGAATATACTCACCCCTGGAGAACAGGGCGATAAATATTAAGGTACTCATTTAAGGAAGAGAGCAAAGGCAAAAGTAAGATGGGAAAGCAACTGGACAATGTGGACTATGGTCATGCCAAAACAAGTGAAGCTGAACTACTGTTAGGAAGGGACGATAATCCTGAGTATCTGCACCTACCTATAATCTCCTAATATTTATTGAGCATCAACCCTGTATCAGGCATGGTGCCAAGTTCTGCAGTGTGAGAACAAATAAGACAGACACTCTGTCCTCTAGATGCCCCGCCTAAATGGAAAGGCTGAATATACAAATGAGTAATTACAATGCAGCAAATGTTCCAGAGGAGTGGAATGTGTGCAAAAGTTAATAGAAGGGTGAACTGAGACTAGACCTTTTTTAGTGAGGGGTCTCCAAAAACAATGCCCTAATGCATACATTGAAGGTAATGAGTTACCTTCATTCTTATACACACAGGATGATAATTCATAGATCATCCATGGAAAAATTCAGAAAAAGTCACTAAAATCAATGAGTTCTGAAGTTGAGATAAGGAACCTGGCAGACAGAGGCTTCAATCAAATAGTGAGATTTCACCAGATCTCACAGAAATCACCAGATTTCACAGAAACAAGCATAGTATATCCCAGGCAGGGAGAATCTGATTTGCTAGGAGAGGGTAAGCCAGGTTTGGAGAAATCTTAGTCATCTGGTGGAGGTGGAACTAGGGAAGAAGGGGAGTGGGGACAGAACTGGACTCTGGCAAGAGACAGAACAGGAATTAGTTGTGCATCATACTGCAAAGCACTTACGACAGCATGCTGAGGACTTCATAGTTAATATACAGAAAAGGGTAGGGGCATACTGTGCACATGTAAAGTAACTGGATTTGTCCCAAAGAGCTTATTAGGATGGGCGTGGTTCAGAGAGGCCAAGAACCAACACTTTCTAGGACACTATCATATTTACCACACAGCAAGTAGGACAGAAAGTTCTATCCAAATTGGAACATGAACATTTCTACTTGAAAAATGTTTTATTATATAACAAGTAAACTTGGTCACACACACACTCCTATCAGTGATGTAAAGAACTCCAAAAAAAATAAATAACATTGTTCAGACCATGTGAATTATCAGGAGTCCAAAAAGATACTTAGTATTAGTTTTCACAGCTCTTCAATTTCACACACACACACACACACACACACACACACACACACACACACACACACCACAAAGACTGCAAAGAAAAGGTAATTCCTAAGATCACAGATACAGTTACTAAATCAGTATGCTTATTTATTAGAAAAAAAAACTGGTCTTGGGGCGTCTGGGTGGCTCAGTCAGTTGAGCGTCCAACTTCAGCTCAGGTTATGATCTCATGTCTCGTGGGTTCAAGCCTCGTGTCAGGCTCTGTGCTGACAGCTCAGAGCCTGGAGCCTGCTTTAAATTCTGTGTCTCCCTCTCTCTCTGCCCCTCCTCCACTCACACCCCCTGCCTCTTTCTCAAAATAAATAAATACACATTTAAAAAAAGAAAAACTGGGTCTTGGGGATTTACTTAAATAAAAAACAGTATGAAAACTCAGGCACTATTGATACTTAGAGATAACTTAGCGAAACAAGTAAATAGCGAAACAAGTATAGGGGAGATAAAATTTCTCCTCTACCCTCTTAGGGTCTCCAGCCAGCTCTAACAACTAAACTGACATAAGACACAGTGACAGGAAAAAAGCAGACAGATTTGTTATGTACTTGGAAGCTTTCACAGAAAAATGGAAGACCCTAAGAAGCCATTAGGGCCAAAAGCTTATACGTTAGGCTGGACAAAGGCTTCACAAACTGTGAAGATGTGACAAGTTGAGGTGTTGGGCTGGGGCAGATAACCATGGAAAAGTGACCAGGAAGGTAGGATTAGTTTAATAAGGGTTGTTTGCACTGATTTTTCTCAGCCTCTATTCCCATCTCTAGTGTTAAGAACAATGTCCTCCTTTCTCCGGGTATCAGGAGAGCACCTTTCACATGAGGGTCCCCTCTTGCCTTCAGGAACAAAAAGGAAGGTCAGAGTGGCCTTCTTGCCGCTGCTGTTGTTTATGTGCATTAAAGTCAAGATAACCCTCATGCCCAAACAGCACTGTTTGTGGTCACATACTGCGTACACAACACAAGCAAAGCTAAGCCAAGCTGAAACTTCAAACACCTCAGAATCTGTTTTCCCCCAGCTCTACCCATGAACTTACAGTAATTCTTCTCACTTTTTTTTTCTTTTTTTTTTAAATTTTTTTTTCAACGTTTATTTATTTTTGGGACAGAGAGAGACAGAGCATGAACGGGGGAGGGGCAGAGAGAGAGGGAGACACAGAATCGGAAGCAGGCTCCAGGCTCTGAGCCATCGGCCCAGAGCCCGACGCGGGGCTCGAACTCACGGACCGCGAGATCGTGACCTGGCCGAAGTCGGACGCTTAACCGACTGCGCCACCCAGGCACCCCCTTCTCACTTTTTAATATTCCAACATTGCCGATCCTCTTCCCATAAACAACCTGCTCTTAAAAAGAGATTCGACCGAAAAAGGAAGGAAATTCACACACACGCTACAACAAGGATGACTCTCAAGGGCACTGTGCTAAGTGAAAGAAGCCAGCCTCAAAGGACAGGTAGTGTATGATTCTACTTACATGAGGTAGCTAGCACAGTCCGATTCATATAAAGTACACTAGTGAGTGCCCAGGGCTGGCGGGAGGGGAGAATGGGATGTTAATGTTTAATGAGTACAGGGTTTCAGTTCTGCAATTCAGGAGGCTGGAGATGCAGTTCTGGAGACCGGCTGCAAAACAATGTGAATATTCTTAACAATACTAAACTGCACACTTAAAAACAGTCAAGATGGGAAAATTCATCTTGTGTGAGTTTTAAAACATTACTATAAAAATAAAATGTTTATAAAAATAGATCTCTAATAAATTCACTGAGACTGAAATGGTGAATAACTGAGGAGGCATCCGTGTTCCAGGAAGGTGCAACCAAAAGAACCATGTTCAGAGAGTTAGAGGAGTTTAGAGTCTTTCAATCTGTAAGCAAACCTGGCCCCAAAACAGTGATTTAATTAAGTGTATTTCAGCAAGATTAATAGGACATCAATATATTAAAAATGGAACGGAGCAAGAGATGGAAGTAAGAAGTCAAGGAAAATAGCTTAGAAAGACTGCAAGAAATAAGAGAATTCAAAGATGGTTGTGAAGGTTTTCAGCCTGGTGAGAGAAAGGAGGCAGCCTAAGTCTGCTCCCCTGGGATTATTATTTAGTAGGAGTGGCTGAGCAAGGAGATCAAGGGGCAGTCAACTGTACAAGATACAGAATAAGGCCCTTTCTGTTACTCTCCCAGCCTCCAGGCCATTTATCAAGAATCAAAAAAGTGTTTTATTTACTCATACTTCTCCTCATCTTAAAAGATCTATTCTGTTATTTGCTTTTGGCCAAACACAATGGGACTACTTATACTTCCCAGAATTTGAACTGCTATGATAATGACACAGCTTTCCTCACAAGTTACATAAGAGGTGCACTTCTGAAAGATTGTATCAATAAAATTGTGATAACTCCAGTCAATATGTTAAATGTACTAGGTAAGCTCATATTTACTAAATAGAGCTCTATCTCCCAGAGTGGATCTTTCGTAACAGAATTCATTTATCTGCTATATCCTCATGCGGATTTCTTTGCATTTATCTCCACTACCACTAGGGAGAAAAGCTTAGAGGGAGGTTAAAAGAAAGTCCTGAATCAGATAAAAGTACTAGTCTCCTTTCACATGCCAAACGAAAGGGAAACCAGAATCATCTAAAGCATGTTAACAAGAATGTGAATCATAATACAATTTATTTCTACACTACAGAGACAAACAACTTTTTTATTAAAAAGGCTAAATGTGCCTTCCAAGATGAGTATTGCCTCCATACCTCTTTGTTTTAACTTACTACTGAATACTATATCGGACAGTTAATAGAAGAATAAATCAACTTATGCCAATTTCTGTGATATTTATCTACTATTCCTGAGTCCAGTTTGACTCTAGACAAAAAGACAAAGATGAATAACAGGTGTTGTTCCAAAAAAGCATGCTGTCCACTGAGAGGGGAAGGGGTAAAACACAAGTACAACTCAACTAGAACACAGGGGATCTGTACTACAAAGTTCATGAGGAATAAGGATAGCTCTCCCATCACAAAACAAGACACATAAAAACAATGTTTTTATTGAAAATCAACGGGCTCTTTGAAAAGTCAGTATATTCATAAGCCCTTTTTCCTGAAAATCAGGAAAAGAGAGTAAACACAATTCATAATATCAGATATGAGAGGGACATCACTACAGTTCATACAGATATTAAAGGGGTAATAAGGAAATTCCAACAACTTCATGTCAACAAATTTGGTTGACTTAAATGCAATGGGAAAATTTCTTGAAAGGTACAAACCAGTGACGGCCATTTAAGAAAAAAACTGATAAACAAATTGTCCTTTATTTAATAGAGGAAAAGAATTTGTAGTTTAAAAACCTACCCACAGACAAAATTCCCAGGCTTTACCGGGAATTGTACCAAACATCTAAGAAATAACAATGTCACACAAACTTGTGTATAATAATAAAGAAGAAACACTGTTGAATTCATTCTATGAGTCAAGCAATACCCAGATACCCAAACCAGACAGAGACATTACAAAAAAAGCAAGCTTCCGAGCAATCAATCTCATAAACACGTAAAAATCCTTAACAAAATATTTGCAAATTGAACCAAGCACAAAAAACAATCATGGTCAAGAGGTCTACTAAGGGAATGCAAAACAACATGATCCCATCTGTATTTTAGGATGATAACTCCAAAAGCACTACTAGGAATAGACTAAAATAGAGAGACAAAAAGGTATGTGTAGGTGGAAGAAGGGGGAGACAAGACTTATTAGGGTAGTATTTCAAGAGTCAAAAGCGAAACAGACCATCAGGTGGCATGTTTGTGAGCAAGAATGAAGAGAAAACATGCCTTCAATATACCAGTGAAATGTCCTGATGATTAATACATTCAGGAAACCTCTGAAAGATGGTGATGCCATTAAATGACACAAAGTTTAGGAAGGACAATAATAAATTCTGTTTTGGCACATACTAGTGAAGGTAGAATGCATCTGAAAATTTTAAAGGACAAGAGCCAAAACACAGGGCACATTTTATACAATCCATGAAGGAGAGACTCCATTCTAACTAATCAAGAACTGCTACAATCCTGAGACCAGGCAACAATGACCATTACTTTATATTTATATAAATGATTGATATTTATCTCCAGATAAAATGGCTAAGAAATGTACTTTAATACTCTTACTTCCATTCTACCCAAAACATTCTCTGTGTAGTTAACTGGGTTCAATAAAACTGCCTATCTGGAGATTTTTCTCTAAAACAAAGGGTAGGAACAATTTATATAGCTCTTTTTAAAGTGATAACAGTGATCACACATGAATTCAAAACATAGTGTTTTGTGGGGTTTTTTTTACTTTAAATCAGTAGCAGCAGCAGGGTAGACAGCATTGGGTATATCTTTTCTTATTCCCTGCTGAAAAGAACTCCTGCTTTCTTCAGCTATCAAATGAGCGGGGCACTAGGTATATAATCTTCACAGTGAATCTTACTTGGTAGAACTGTTCTCAGTCTTTGCAAGCTCCATGCCAGACTCATCTGGGAACTTTTAAAAGACCAATGCTAGGGTCCCTCCCTCCCCACCTTCCACCCATCCCACAATCCGCAGGAGCAATTCTCACTTAACTAGTCTGGAGTTAAGAATATCTTTTAGAGGCACCTGGGAGCTCTGTTGTGAGGCATCTGTCTCTTGGTTTCAGCTCAGGTCATGACCTCACGGTTCATGGGTTCAAGTCCCGCATCGGACTCCACACTGTCAGTGCTTGGGACTCTCTCTCTCCCTCTCTCTCTCTCTCCCCGTCCTGAGCATGTGCTCTGTCTCTCTCAAAATAAACGAGCAAACTTAAAAAAAAAAAAAAAAAAAAAGAATTAAGAATGTCTTTTAATCATTAGGGGGCAACTCTAAGGACAAAAGTCAGCTGAACAGAAACTAAGGTTGTCAGAACAGCAAGATGGATAGAACACTGATCCTGACAATGCTGTTGAAGTGACATTCGAACTATCTTTCATCAGGTTTCTCATTATGTAATTAACAAATTTTTATCTTCCTTTAAGCCAATTCTGGTTTTCTGCTACTTGCAGTGAAAAGTGTCCTACATGTATGTATACCTGGCAACAAAATTTTCAGGATAAAAGTCTGGTATTATAAACAGAGTCGTTCTGTTGACAAAGGACAAGCCAATTTTATAGAAGCCAGCAAAGAATGTCATTTTACTGTACATGAAAAGATCTTTTCCCGCAGCTTATAAAATACCTAACTTAAGAATATTCGAACAGATAGGTGTGTGTGTGCTCGACTGCGTCTCCAAACGACTAGAAGTTCTTCTTGGAAACTGAATGATGTAGTAGTCTATAAGACAGTACCATCTTGTGCATATATCTTTCACAAATGTTGTTAAGAACTATCTCCCAGACAGACCTCTAATAGTCCGAAATAAATAAGGACAGTCTCAAAAAGTGAAATAACACACATATGACATTTCCTTCTTTGTTGTCCTCAATCCAAATTATCTAAATGCACAAAAAGCAATTGCCACCAATCTTATGCTACTGGGAGATGCTCTGATTTAAGGTACAACAAAAGCTGGAAGCACCTGATTTAAAGGAATCTAAAATTTTTTTTTCCCTCCAAGAAAATACAAAACAGCAGATGACACCAGTGCTATGGGACATCCAGGCAGCCCCAGGGGTCCTTGAATAGGAGGCCGAGACAGCTTATGTGGAGTCAAGGCCAAGGCATGGATCCCCATCACCAAACTGAGCCACTTGGTCCAAGACAAGAAACTTGAGTCCCCTAAAGGAAATTTCTCTCTTCTCCCTGCCCGTCAAGCAATCTGAGATCACTGACTTTTCCTGGGGGTGTTCCTTAAGACCAAGATTTTGAAGACTGCCCATCTGAAGACAGATCCACACTGGGCCACAGACTAGGTTCCAGGCATTTGTCACCATGGGGGACTACAACCAACTTGTCAGTCTGCGTGTTAAGCAAGGAGGCAAGGAGGGAGCCACTGGTGTCCACAGAGCCATCATCCTGGACAAGCTTTCCATCGACCCTGTGCAGCAAAGCTACAGGAGAAACAAGATCAGCAAGCCCTACACTGTCCCTCTCAATGTCACTAGTCACTGAGGTTCCGTGGGGTGTATCTCACCCTCACCCCCAGTGGCACTGGCACCGTCTAGGCTCCGGTGCCCAGTAAACTGTTGCCAATGGTGGCTACTGACAACGGCTACACCTTGGCCACAGACGGCACTGTCATCAAGGCCACTTTCGATGCCACCTCTAAGACCTAGAGCCATCTCAACACCAACCTCCGCAAAGAGACAACGGTCACCAAGTCTGCTAATTAGGAATTCAGGAACCACCTCATAAAGACCCATACGAGAGTTCCTAGGCAGAGACCCCAGACTGCAGTATGGTCACCACATAATTCACTTTACCTTTCTTGTATAAAAACTAAGCCTGTTGAAAGAAAGAAAGAAAGAAAAGAAAAGAAAAGAAAAGAAAAGAAAGAAAGAAAGAAAGAAAGAAAGAAAGAAAGAAAGAAAGAAAGAAAGAAAGAAAGAAAGAAAGAATTCTGCCTCCAAATGCACTTCTAAGTCAATTTACATCTTTCTTCCTTTTGTTCTCCAAGCAGTGTGAACAGCGTGGCACTTCAAGGCTCACCTCTCCTCCCTACCCTGCATTCAACCTTTCCTATTCCTCTTCAACCTGCCACTCCCCACTCTCTTCAGTGAGGTTCAGGAGCTCCTTCCCTTAAGCCTTTAAATGTGTTCACATCCCCCAGCTCTTACAACCAATAAAACCTGCAGCACATACTGCTTTCCCTGCCAGCCACACCCACAACACCCACTCCTGCACAGCCAACCTTCTTGAATTGTGGGCCACCCAGCTCTTCACTTCTCCACCCACTTCGAAATGGCTTCCACCTCCGCTCCTGGGTTAAAGTTGCTCTGGGAAAAGGTCACCAATCACTACCTCACAGCTAAAATGAAAGACCTCTTTTAGGTCTATTTTTTCTTTTTTGCTTATTTTTAAGCTTCCAAAAGCCAAAGTATATGTTAGGCACTAGATGTACAAAGTTGATTAAAAGAGTCTCCATCTTAAAAAGCTCAGAGTCTAATGGGAGAAACAGTCACAGGACATGGTAAATCATGGTAAATACGTTCAATGACAGTGGCCTATACATGACGGGGGGGAAAGCATAGGGAACTGGAGCTAGACAATGGTTTCCAGGAAGCAGTGAATAATCTGTTTTAAAGGTTTAACAGAAATTCTTAACATCACAGACAGTAAAAGAAGGTTATTTCAAACAGAGCATATGTGCATAAAGAATAGAGAAATGACCTAAACTCATACCGAAGCAGTGAGCAGGAAGCAGGGGATGGGTCCAGGAGAAATCCATGAGCCTGTCCGGCAGAATGTGATCGCAGTGGCCATTCTTCCCTTTCTTCATACTCTCCGCCCCTCCCCCCGTTTTTTTGTTGGATTCCACTTCTACTCCCAAGAGGGTGCCCTCATCCTCCGCATACTCTCCATGCTCTCGGAAGATCTGATCCATGGCGGCTACTACTAGCTAGCAGACAGCGCAAACCAGGTCATAGTAAAAAGGTGTCATGTGTAACTTTAATGACGGTACTGACGAGCAAAGGAATACTCATTCTCTCCACAGGATCAGCCAAATTAACTGCTTTCATAAAAGTAATGCACAAACTAACATACAAAAAAAATAGCAGTTATAAGGATAATATGGTGCATGAATAGCAATCTAAAGCACACCACAGCAGATTAATAAAATGCATTGAACAGAAGCAAGCAGAAAGTGATCCGGGGGAAATTAAACTGCAAATCTAAAGTGATTTAGAAATAGTCTAACTGGAATTTAATTGCAGATGAGAAAAATTGCTCGTATAAATTTTAACCAGATCTAAAAGGCGTTCAACAAGAACTGCAGAATGGATTCATGGGACAAGAATTCTAGGCTTGTGCTTTCTCCGAAGAATGCAGGTGGGTCTTCCACATCCAAATTCAAATCTGAGAATGTCCTGCAAAATTGCCTGTAAAAATCACATTCCTAGGCAGAAACCTAAGAAAAAAGATGGTTTCTAAGGTAACCACAGCCCATATCCACACCATACACAATCTGACACATCAGAGTCATCACCTGAGCTTGTCAGAAATTAATTGGAAGAGCCGATGTGTTCTATTTGTGCCCTAAGGCTGCAGCCCTTTAAACAAATGAACTCCATGTTCTGTGTTAGGTGAATTTGCCAGTGGCTTTCTCAAGGAGAAAATGTGCCTTTGTAGAGGTCAAAGAGAAATATGTGAGAATAATCTCTTCTGATGGCTGTGCTCTTAATTCCCAATGGCCAGTGGAACCAAAAGTCCTTAAAATATTACAGAAGCAGCTTTTAAAAACTTTTAAAAAGATATTAAAAACAGAACAACTCAGCTGTCCTGTGCATAGACTCTTGCTAATTTTATTTCTATCAGAAGAGTCTGCATACTGTTCATCCAAGAAAGAAAAGAAACAAGGGACGGGAGATGATTCTTGGCTGTGCAGTATGAACTACACTTTCAAACCTCTGATAACTGCAGTGCAGATTCTCTCACCTCTCTTTTAAATGAAAGCCATTTCAACTATAAATTGACAGAATAATTTTTGAAGGCAAGACAAATTCCCTCTTTCTTCCTCTTTTTTAACCTCTGGGGGTTAGAAAGGGAAAAGAGAAGGGGTCAACAGAAATGGAGCTAATCCCATAGAGCTTAATACTATGAACACCATTTGATATGTATCACAAACAATGTTATAAAACTGGTAAAGTTTTTTCATTCAATCCAATTCCACTAAATGAGCGTGTATGTAAGTGGATCAGCTGTCACCACATTGTAAACTGCATTTAAAATTATTTTCCCTCCTCTTGAGAATTTCATTTAATAGGCTTATGTAAATTAAGTACCTTTATTTACTGCCCCATCCGAATAGAAACAGAGCAAGTTGTCAATAAGAGAAACATTTTGCAACAATATAAACCCAAGCATCCACATTAATAAAATACTTGAGTAGAATACTAAAAATATGTTATTTCAATGCGTAGCAACAAAATAGCATCCCTTGGGACACAGAGACAAGTATATTTATGGAGGATGTGGTAAACTAGGAAAATTACAAATCCAATTAGCACTTGATAAAGGACTCCAATATAAAGGTTTTTTAGAACTCTTGACTATTCAAATGGCAGCTATCCTGGAAACAAACCAGAAAATACAATTTGCTGAGCTAAACAAACAACAGTAGTCCTAAACGGGGGGGGGGGGGGGGGGGGGGGGGGGGAAGTGCCCAGAAACCACTCTTTTAGTCACCTCAAAAGGATTTCTTTTGATGCACAAACTTGGGAGAACACGACAATTAATTGTATCTTTTGGAAATCCGATTCAGCACCAAATATGTACAGGGTAGTATTGTAAAAGTTTGTTCTTTAATCTTTAACTTCTGCTACCCTAACCTGTGGTGTGCACTTAGAATTGCCCCTCTTTGAGTCCTACTTACACAGAAGGCCTGTTAAAAGAAAGCAATCAACTCTAAATTGGTATTTTACTTCTGGACAGCAAGATGGCAAAACACATCTGCAGCTATGGCCATAATGTTCATCTCCTCATCCACATTAAGCATCCACTCTTTTCCCAGGGCTTTCTATAAACCATATAATTTAATCTTTGAACAACCATGAAGGATAGATTTTCTTACCTTTTCACAGAAGAAGAAAATGAGGCTCAAACAGGTTAACTTACAATTTGGGTCTAGCCCAGGAATGCAAAATCCATCATGTAATCCACCACTCTACCCAAATATAGTACAAAAACTATGTGTCATCTTAATAGATGTTATAAAAAGCACTTGACTAAATTATGCGCGTTCATGACGTTAAAAAGAAAAGCACTCAAAACTAGGAATAGAGAACTTTCTCCATGTGACAAAAGACAACTATGATGCAGGTAAACAGACATGTGGGTAAGTTCCTAGCTCTCTCTCTCCTTTACCAGGAGAGAAAGGGTACCATAAGAGATACCCTTTATGCTTACAATAAAAATGACCCTAGCAGTGCCTGGGTGGCTCAGTTGGTTAAGTGTCCAACTTCAGCTCAGGTCATGATCTTATAGTTCGTGAGTTTGAGCCCCGTGTCAGGCTCTGTGCTGACAGCTCAGAGCCTGGAGCCTGCTTTGAATTCTGTCTCCCTCTCTCTCTCTGTTCCTCCCCTGCTCGTGCTCTCTCTCCTCAAAAATAAATAAACATTAAAAAAAAAAAAAAAATGACCCTGGTTGGCAGACTACATCTAGACTGGGAGAACTAATAATCTGATAAAAAGTATAAATCCGGGGCGCCTGGGTGGCGCAGTCGGTTAAGCGTCCGACTTCAGCCAGGTCACGATCTCGCGGTCCGTGAGTTCGAGCCCCGCGTCAGGCTCTGGGCTGATGGCTCAGAGCCTGGAGCCTGTTTCCGATTCTGTGTCTCCCTCTCTCTCTGCCCCTCCCCCGTTCATGCTCTGTCTTTCTCTGTCCCAAAAAATAAAATAAAAAACGTTGAAAAAAAAATTAAAAAAAAAAAACAACAGTATAAATCCAAGCTTCTTCATAATAGACATTTCCCTTGTAGGGACCATGGAAAAGATACCTATGCACTTATTATAAAAGAGACCATACCTCTGAAGGAACATGAAGTTTCTAAGCTAGTACGACAACCCCCCCCCCCAACGCCCACCATTGTCTCCTTGCACCTAAACACCCATTGCTGGAAAGGTGGAGGGAAGGAAGAGCAAGATTAACCCATGGAATGCAGCAAGGGCTCCCAAAGAAAAGGGACACGCGAGACTGCTCTGAAGCCTAGTATGGTAATCATAGTCTTTCTTCCCCATCCAAATGTTAGGTGAATGCAAAACAAACCATGGGTGGACCAAATGGAATAAAAGATTTAAATTCTGTATCATACTTAACAGTTAAATATTAAATACATTTCCCCAAAGATCAAGGAAAAAGCAAGAATGTCCTCTCTCTCTCCACTTCTATTTAATATTTTATTGGAGGTCCTGGCCACTGCAGTAGGCAAGAAAAGTGAATAAACACATACAAACCAAAAAAGAAAAATTAAAACTGTCTTTGTTTTTAGAAGACAGAGTTGTTAGGGGTGCCTGGGTGGCTCATGTGGTTAAGCTACAGAATCCTGGTTTCAGCTCAGGTCATGATCTCACAGTTCGTGAGCAGAGCCTGCTTGGGATTCTCTCCCTCTATGCTCCTCCCCTGCTCACGTGTGTACTCTTTCTCTCAAAATAAACCTTTTTTTTTTTCTTTTAATTTTTTATTTTTTAACATTTATTTTATTTTTGAGACAGAGAGAGACAGAGCATGAACAGGGGAGGGTCAGAGAGAGAGGGAGACACAGAATCTGAAACAGGCTCCAGGCTCTGAGCTGTCAGCAGAGCCTGACGCGGGGCTCGAACTCACAGACCGTGAGATCATGACCCAAGCCGAAGTCAGACGCTTAACCGAATGAGCCACCCAGACACCCCTCAAAATAAACCTTAAAAAAAAAAAAAAGAAAGAAAAGAATACAGGATTGTTCACGGCAAAAATCCTAAAGAATCTATCAAAAAAAAAAAAGAAAAACTCCTAATAGGACAAATTTACCAATGTTTCAGGAAACAAAATCAAAATATAAACATCAATTGAGTTTGTTGCATTAGCAACTGAAAAATAATTTTTTTCAAGTACCAGTTACACATTATGAAAAATCTTAAAATATATAGGAAGAAATTTATAATAGGCGAAGCAGAGGATTTTCAAGGGAGTGAAAATACTCTGTATGATACTATAATGGTGTATAAGTGTCATTATATGTTTGCCCAAACCCACAGAATGTACAACACCAAAAGAACAACCCCATGTTGGGCATCTATGATGTCAACATAAGCCACTTTCTACAAAGGTATCACTCTGTGGGAGTCTATGCATGTGGGGACATAAGAGGTATTATACTGAAAATTTCTGTACCTTCCTCTCAATTTTGCTGTGAACCTAAAATTACTCTTAAAAATTAAAATCTTAGAAATACATAAAATGCTTCAAAAAAAAACACAACAAAACTCTAAGACCTATAACAGAAAATTCTAAAGCAATGCTGTCAAATTCCACGTCAGATTCCACTACATATTCCACGTTTGAGAACTAGAAGACTCAATATTGTTAATATTGACTTAATTTGTCAATTCTCAAACTGATCGATGCCATCACAATTAAAATCCCAACATGGTTCTTGTAGAAACTGCTAAGTATATTCTAAAATTTACACAGAAATTCAAAAGACTTCAAATAGGCAAAATATTGAAAAAGAATAAAATCGAAGGGCTTATACTGACTGTTTCCATGACTTACTCTAAAACTTAAGAAGTGTCATATTGGCAATAAGGACAGGTATAGATCAAACAGAGAACAGGAAGTCCAAAAACAGACCCACAAAACAGATCAATTGAGTTTAGGCAGTAGACAAAGTAATTTACGGGAAAATAAGAAAAATGATCTATAAGAACTGAAAATCCAGATGGAAGTAAACATATCTTGATCCCCACCTCATACCATGTATTTAAAAAGTCCTTTCCGGGGCGCCTGGGTGGCGCAGTCGGTTAAGCGTCCGACTTCAGCCAGGTCACGATCTCGCGGTCCGTGAGTTCGAGCCCCGCGTCGGGCTCTGGGCTGATGGCTCGGAGCCTGGAGCCTGTTTCCGATTCTGTGTCTCCCTCTCTCTCTGCCCCTCCCCCGTTCATGCTCTGTCTCTCTCTGTCCCAAAAATAAATAAACGTTGAAAAAAAAAATTTTTTTTTAAAAGTCCTTTCCAATAGAATATAAAATCTAACAATACAAAGCTTCTAGACAGTAACCAAAGAGAGTATATTAATGATATCTTCGTATAACCAAAGTCTTCATAGAGCACACTAAGCACTAGATTAGAAAGAAACGAAATAGATGCAAACTGGTCTCCAAAGATTACAATTTCTGGACTTCCAAAATTACCATTAAGAAAATGGAAAGGAAAACTACAGACCAAAAGAAGATATATGCAAGAGACATATATTTGGAAAATGATTTAATGAGATTGTGTAAACAATCCAGTTTTTCTATTTGGCAAAAGACTTGAACAGAAACTTTCACAAAAAATTTTGAACACTTAGGTCATTTCCATGTCTTGGCTGTTGTAAATAACGCTGCAATGAACATGGGGGTGCAGATATCTCTTTGAAGTAATGACTTCATGTCCCTCAGATATACACCCAGAAGTGTGGGATTGCCGGATGGTATGGTAGTTTTTTGTTTTTTTGTTTTTTTTTTTAAGGATCCTCCACATTGCCTTCCAGAGTGGCTATACGAATTTATGTTCCCCAACAGTGCACAAAGATTCCCTTTTCTCCATATCCTTGTCAGCATTTATCTTTGGTCTTTGGTAAGTCATTCTACCGGGTGAGGGGATATCTCAGGGGAGGCTTACTTGCATTTCCCTGATTAGTGACATGGAGCACCTCTTCATGTACCTGTTGGTGGTCATTTATATCTTCTTTGAAGAAAATGTCTGTTCAAGTCTTCTGCCATTATTGGATTCAAATTTGGGGGGAGGGTTGTTATTTAGTAGTTTGGGTTCCTTGAATATTTTGGACGTTAACCACTTACCAGAAGTAAGGTTTACAAATATTTTCTCCTATTCCATAAGATGCCTTTGCATTTTGTTGCTGGTCTTGTTGAGAGGGATGAGGAGATTGGCTTTTTACTACGCAAAAGCTTTTATGTTTGATATAATTCCACCTGTGTACTTTTGGGTTTTTTGCTTGTGTTCTCCTACCAAAAAAAATCATCGCCCAGACCCGTATCAGTGCTTTCTTCCTATGTTTTCGTCTAGGAGTTTCATGGTTTTAAGTCTTAAATTTATCTTTTAACGCACTTCTACTTAATTTTTTTGAGGGGTCCAGTTTCATTCTTCTCCATGTGGATATCCAGTTTTTGCAACACCATTTGTTCAAGACAATTTTGTTCAAGACAAATTTGTTCTCTCCCCTGTGACCATTTTTGGCTCCCATGTCAAATATTAGTTAACCACATGTATGGGTTTATTCCTGGGCTCTTGGTTCTGTTACACTGGTTCCTGTATCTTTTTTTTTTTTTTTTTTTTTTTAAGATTTATTAACTGGGGCACCTGGGTGGCTCAGTCGGTTGAGCATCTGACTTCGGCTCAGGTCATGATCTCATGGTCTCTGAGTTCGAGCCCCATGTCGGGCTCTGTGCTGAAAGCTCAGAGCCTAGAGCCTGCTTCAGATTCTGTGTGTGTGTGTGTGTGTGTGTGTGTGTGTGTGTGTGTGTGTGTGTGTGTGTGTGTCTCTGCCCCTCCCCTGCTCTCTAAGTAAATAAACGTTAAAAATTTAAAAAAAAAAAAAAAAGATTTATTTACTTATTTAAGTAATCTCTACACCCAACATGGGGCTTGAACTCATGACCCATGACTTGATGTCCGGATCAAGAGTCACAGGCTCTACCAACTGAGCCAGCTAGGTGCCCCTCACAGATACATACTCCATGTATCTGTTCCTAAGCCAGCACCATACTGTTTTGATTACTATAGCTTTGTAATTTAGTTTGAAATCAGAAGATACATGTATAATGGAATATTATTCAGCCATAAAAAAGGAAATTTTATCATTTGTGACAACATGGATCAAATTTGAGTGTATTATGCTAAGTGAAATGAGTCAGACTGAAAGACAAAAAAAAAAAAAAACCACATATGATCTTATTTACATGTGGAACCTTAAAAAGTCAAACTCACAGATGGTGGTTACTAGAATCCAGGGAATAGGGTAGAGATGGGAGCTGGTAGTCAAAGGATACAGACTTCCAGTTCTACACTGAATATGTTCTGAGCATCTAATATGAAGCACAATAACTATACTAAACATTGGTTAACAATAGTGTATTGTATACTTGAAAGTTGCTAAGAGGCTAGATCTTGAAGGTTCTCACCACAAAAGGCAGGGAGTAACTATGGGAGGTGATGAAAATGTTCACTAACTTACACACTAAACTTTTGCCATGTTGTATCAGTTATCTCAAAGCTGGTAAACGAAATATATAGAAATGGTCAAAAGCATATGAAAAAATATTCAACATCATTAGTCATAAAGAAAATACAAATTAAAACCATAAATAGGATACCTGATAGGAATGGCTAAAATTAATACTATTAATATCAAATTTTATAGAGTACATGCAACAAATGGAAACTGCCATATGCTACAATGATACAACCACTTTGGCACACTGTTTGGCAGTTTTGTTCAAAGCAGAAATTCTAAGCTCAGCATCACAGATACTGTGAACCAAGGAATTATTTGCAAGCAGAGCTATGCTGTGCCTTGTATGTGGTGTCGCAGCCTCCGGGATCTCTATCCACTCCTACCCAGCTGTGATTATCAAAAATGTTTCCAGAGAGGGGCGCCTAGATGGCTCAGTCAGTTGAGCAACTGACTTTTGATTTCGGCTCAGGTCATGATCTCACGGTTTGTGGTTCTGCCTCCTCAGATTCTGCGCTGTCACAGTGTGGAGCCCACTTGGGATTCTCTCTCTCTCTGCTCCTTCCGTGCATTCTCTGTCTCTCTCAAAATAAATAAATAAACTTAAAAGTTTTTTAATGTTTGCAGACACTGCCAAATTTCCCCAGGGCAGCAAAATCACCCACATACATGTACCCAGCAATTCCATTCCTAGGCATTTAGCCAAAAGACTTGCACACAAATGTCATTAAAAGATCTGTATATGAGTGATTACAACAATTTTCTTCATACCAGCCAAAATAATCCAAATATCCATCAAAGAAGTAAACAGATAAACAACTGTAGTATATTCACATAATGGAACACAACTCAGCACTGAAGATGAAATAACTACTCATATGTCCAACAATACGAATGAATTTTAAAACATGTTGAGCAAGAGAGACCAGAAAAGTACATTCTGTAGGATTATGTTTATTTGAAGTTCTAAGATGGACAGAGCTAAGCTGGATGAATGAAAAAGCAGTTGTGCCAGAGGAGGACAGGGGGCAGGAAAGGGCATAAGAGAACTTGCTTAAAATATGTGCCTGTACTGCATATAAATTATACCTCTAAAAATGTAAAATAAAAAAATCTGTATTTCACTAAAACTACAAGTACGCAGAATTATTCATAGGAGTAATTTTGAGGACATGTCAGTCTTTTTGATGTCACAGTTATATGCTTATATTTTAAATAGTGTTTGGGCAGAGAAATTTAAAAAGTCGATCCATTCCTTAGAACAGTCGGTTAACATGAGCAAACCAAGATTGTTAGGCGTTGCTTTGAAATGTTGAACTTAACTGGATAGATGGTAGAATTTCTGCAACTCAACCCAGGTACCAAGGCTCAGCTCACATTTCTCCTTTCTACTCTTTTCAGTTAGCTAGGCATCAATTCCTGAATTAAAGAGACTGTATCTCACTCATTTATTTGTTGATACACTCATTCAATTGTCAAGTGAACTGTGTGCTTCCTTGTGAAGGTCAAAGTTTTCAGAGCATCCATCTGCCAGTGTAACCTGACACATTTAAAAATCGGAATGCATAGCAAAACCAATTTAAGATTATTAACATTTTTCATTTCCATTTAATTTCCCATGACAACTCGTCCTCACATTCACACTGTTTCCTTCATTTCACTAATGAGCTAAAGACAGCTTTCACATTTATTTCAGTTCCTTCAGAATTGGATGCATTCGGCAATAACAACCATTTAAATGAGGCAATATCCAATTGTGAACAGGCTTTGAACACATTTCACTGTGTTCTATGTCACTCATAAGCTACACGGTACTGAGTTCTTTCACTAAAAGCAAACATGCAAGAAAAGTTTAAACAAACTACCAAGGGTCAATAGCTGCCAAACATCCGGTTATATAAACAGATGTGCCTTCTGGCTCTAGAGCAAGTCAGACACTGATCAGAAGAGGTAGTAATCTCTAAACAGTGAGCAATGTGTGATTTTCACTGGAGAGGAAAGGGATCCAAATCTAAATCATTCCTCAAAACATACCAGGAAACGGCATGAGACAGCATATTTAATGTGCCTATATTTTTCTGTAATACAAACTATAAAAAGCAAAGCTCAAAAAGCTTCTTGGTTGGGGGAAAAACACAACAGTGTAAGAAAAACTACAGGGGACATGGGTTCACGGGGGAAAAGGAATATGAAACAGGTATGGGTTCCAGGAACTGCAGAAAAAGCTAATGCCCAAGGTTTAATGCAAGACTTGGTAATAAATCAAGGCAGAGATTTCCAGTTGCAAACAATGAAATGAGTCTACCCTCTGCTTCCTCAAAAAAGGAATAAATTAAAAGCATTTGAAAAGTATAAACCCCCAAAGAACAAGAGAAAGAGAAGACAACAGTACACAGCAGTCAGTAACAAAATTTTAATATTATGTGAGGTAGATGAACAACGGTAAGTCAGCAGCGAAGAAAGCTGTGATCAAAGTGCCTGCACAGGGAAATGCCCACACTATGCCAACCTGTTCACGCCAGCAGACAAATGGCTCTCAGCTCACCAAGGGCAATAAACTGAAGCAAATCCACTCCCATACTGCATACTGAATTACAGCATCAGTTCCTACTAGATACTAAACTTCCCACTAGATACAATTAAGACTTCTCTTTCTGGTTGTCAACTGGTCCCAAGCCATTGGGGGGTGGGGGGGGCGGGGAGTAACTAGTATCATGAAGTACTTACACGGACCGTCCTCACCTGCTTACACAGTTACTGTTTTTGTTGTGCTGGTTTTCATGAGAACACCTTTATCCCATTCACCCAGTAAGTGATTTCCTTTGTGCTTCCTCAGCTGTCTCCTTCTCAGTATAAGCAAGATATCCTCTTTCATGTTTCTCTGAGCCTAATACTCAAGCTCCCAGCTAGGAGTTTTAGGACCAGATCTCCCATCTCACTGCTGTGGCACATTCCAAAACAATTAAATGAGAATATATTATGAGTTTTTAAACACGTAGTAACTTCAAAATCCTTTTTATAAGCAACTCTATGATATAAATGAATTACTCTCACTGTATTTCATCCTCCTCAGCTTCACTGTAAATAAACTAATGCCAAACCTTTAATATCTATGGAAATCCGTACCTGTAACTGCAATGACAAAACGAGATTCCAGGGAACAGCTGAGAAACAACTCGGTAACTAAGTGCAAAGTGCATTCTAGTGTGTGTATGTGCATACACACATGTGCGCAGCTTAGAAAGCACACAGGAGAGAAAAAAGGCTCAGAGAGCTCCTACATACAATTTGGTATTAAAAAAACAAGCATTTTATAGTTTGGAAAGCAAAGACTGTGGCATGTAAAGAAGGCAGGCAGACTGGCAGACCTCATCAAAACACAAGAACCAACAGTAAGCAATGCTCCCAGGACAGGCAAATCTCCAAAAACAGCCAATCATCTTTGGTGGGCAGAAGATAAAGTTAGGGTTGAGCTGAGTTTCTATCACAAGTCAAAGGTGTGCTTTCTAAGGAGATAAACTGTTCTTACCTGCTCATTTACATTAGTACAGTAAGGTTCGTCACAGTAAACAAGTTATAATTCAACAGAACCGTTATGTGTCAAGGCACGATGCTACTGTTCGTGTCCGTCAGTAGTGGAAAAGAATACAGTGGTCGCAATACCGTGTGCCCTAACAGACAGAGTCAAACAAAGTTCTTCATGTTCCATATGGGTTCTGCAACTGAGGCAGAGTTCCTTAGCCAGCGGTTCTCAAAGTGGTATACAGACACCCCACCACTGCACCCTTTTAGGAAGTCTGCATGATCCAACTTATCTGCATAATAATACCCAGATTTCAGGCAAAATGCAACTGACACTTCAGTCAAAAGCAACAGTGGATAAAACTGCTAGTGTATTAGCACCAATCAAGGCTTTGGCAACAAGCAATCTTTGTATCGGCCACCTCCACACACTCCTTATAAAGATGTGAGTTGCACCTACAAATGCCTTTCCATAAACCACAAAAAATTATGGGTTTCATGACATCTCAACCCTTAAGTACAAGTATACTCCTTTCCTGAGGCTGCCATAACAAGTAACTGCAAACTTGGCAGCTTAAAATCGGCATTTATTGCCCCAGAGTTCTGGAGACCAGAAGTACAGTATTTAAATGTCAGCAAAGCCACATTCCCTCCAAAGATTCTAGGAGAGAATTCATTGTTCACCTCTTCCAGTTTCAGGTGTTCCTTGGCTTACAGCCACACTATTCTCCCCCCTGTCCCACGATCACACATCACCTCCTCATCTTCTCCAAATGTGTCTTCTGTCTGTGTCTCTCCCATAAGGATACTTCTCACTGGATCTAGATCCAATTGAATAATCCAAAATGCTCTCCTCATCTCAGGATCTTTAAAACTTAATTACATTAGGGGCGCCTGGGTGGCGCAGTCGGTTGAGCGTCCGACTTCAGCCAGGTCACGATCTCACGGTCCGTGAGTTCGAGCCCCGCGTCAGGCTCTGGGCTGATGGCTCGGAGCCTGGAGCCTGTTTCCGATTCTGTGTCTCCCTCTCTCTCTGCCCCTCCCCCGTTCATGCTCTGTCTCTGTCTGTCCCATAAATAAATTAAAAAAAAAAAAAAAAAGTTGAAAAAAAAAAAAAACTTAATTACATCTACAAAGACTCCTTTTCCAGGAAACATTCTGAGATTCCAGGAATGAGGATGTGGACACATCTCTTGAGGCGCCATTATTCAGCCCATTCCAACAAGTGCCTTTGATATTGTATGTGACCAAGTGGGAGGCATGCATAAAGCACTTCCAGGGCTATTGCAATACAACGGGTATTTTGAGGAAAAGCACTTGGGAGACTGTTGAGCTGCAAAAAACAACCAGACACCTTTTGCACGCACATCATTATTACTTGAAAGAACAACTGACAAGCTACAGTGCAAAAACAAGAGCAGCCCTGAAAGATGGAAACTTCTCTGGTACTATCGGCAGGACCTTGATGCGACTAAAATCTGACCCTCACATCTAAGCCTTGATGTTCTCCTGTTAAACATAACTAAACATCAACATCAAATAATGCCACCCTGACCATGATGAATCCAAACAAAAATATGATCATCCAAACCACAAATGACCAAACATCTCCCTCTACTGGCTACTAAGAGTGACTGCTGCTTCCTCACCATTTATTCCTTCTTACACATGATATTTAAGATACCCAACTGCAGAATCACCCCATTCACCCACAGCATCTAATCCAGCACAAAGCCCCCTTCTTTTAACCCTCTCTTGCAACGTCTAACACAAACCCAAGTCCCATAATGAATCCTTTCTGACACATGCTTACTGAGACACCCCAAGGCCCTCTCCTGGGAATATTCTCTCTGGCTGACACAAGTAATAAACCCAACTTGTTGAACTACAGGTGAACTCCTGGTGATGCCTGGCTAGATAGCACTGACAATGGTTTTTTGACTCTTGGGCATTTGCAATATTTCTTCAAATATTACTTCAACAAAAACAACTGCCAGCATGTACTGCCAATGATAAAATTCAGGCTTTCAAGAGAAATTTTGGAATTTAGGAAACCTGTATCTCTCATGCACCAGATGGCTTCCCAATACTTAAACACTTCTCTTACTGAGAATGGCACTGATATGAACAAATGTAGGCAGTGGGGTAGGGGGGGTCTTATTATAAAATAAATTGGGTCACCATTTGGAAGACCTGTGTAACTCAGAGAAGTATTTTCCACATAAAGCATGAAGTTAAAAAAATAATGCATGAGAAAAAGGTCTTTTCAGACTGTAAAACAGACCAATGAATTTTAACAAAGAACAAAAGGCCAATAGGTGGTTTCAGATTCTTCATTACAACTAATCTGTAAGAAATTAACAGTGGTGAGTTCCAGTGCAGTGTCATAGGATATCCACAATCACATGAGAGGTTATTCGAAGATTCCTCTTCCAAGTAGAATTCTGTGGAAGGCCACATTTTCTTCATATATTTCAATGAAACACGATGCAAACAGACTGAACTCAGAACCTGTTATTAGAATGCAACTATCTATAATTCTATTTAGCCAGATGTCAGAGATTTGTAAAAATATAATAGTGCCACTTTCACTATTTTTTTTTATTTTGGAAAAGTTTGTTTTACATAAAAATTTTTATGATAATGTCATAAGCTTGATGTTTTAAGTTATTACAAAAATTTCTCAGTGTTAGCTTCTAATACAGTAAATATCAAGAGATATAACCCACAAAAACAAAAGCTCTTTGGGGCCCTCCATAATGTCTACAAATGTCAAGAGTTCCTGCAACCATAAAAAGTTTGAGAAATACTAGCCTTAAGCATTCCTACTTTTCAAAACAACCTCACTCCTTTTTCTAGAACCCCCCCCCCCCCAGTTTCAATAACTTCCTGTGACAAAGAATCAATAGTTAGAGGGTTCAAATCTTATTCCACACAATTAGCGTAGTACAACATGACTGAATTACAATTTCATTACCAACACTTCCTTGCAAATTCCAAGATCTCAATAATCTGAAATTAAGGGCATATATGTAAAAACACCAACTCACAACAAATTAAATGAACAATATCAGGTGAAAGTTTATGTACATGGTTGGTCAGAGAACTCCTAAACCAAGATTCCCCTAAGTCTGGAATACCTCAAGTACTAAACAGAACAGGTTTGGAAGAGGAGATATATAAACTACTCTACAGAATTTCCATAGGGAAAAGCAGCCTGGAGATAACTTCAGAATCAAAAATTATGAAACACACATGGAAACAATCCATCATAAAAAAGAGTAACCAACACAAAACACAGGGGTTTATAGTCCCAAGATATTTAGGTAAATAGAATTATGTAGTAGAGACTCAAATAATTAAGTTTAAAAATTATTAAAGGTGTAAGAGAAGATACAAAGATCAGAATAAGTTCTTTTTAGGGCAGATTAGAAAAGAAATCAAACATAACTTACTGGAATGAAAATGGGGAGACGGGGCAGTGACCGGGCAATAGGGTTCCCAGCTGAGCATGTGACTCTTGATTTCAGCTCAGGTCACAATCCCAGGGTCGTGAGATCGAGCTCTGTGCTAGACTCTGCACTAAGCATAGAACCTGCTTAGGATTCTCCGATGCTCGCTTGCTCTTTCTCTCCCTTTCTTTCTCTCTCTCTCTCTCTCATCCCCCTTCCCCCTCTGCCCTACTTACACTCTCTCTTTAAAAAAAAAAAAAAAAAAAAAGGAATCAAAATGGGCACTGAAATTTAAACCTCTGTGGTTGAGCTAAACAGTAAATTGGATACAGATGAGGAGAAGAGAGATGAGTTGGAAGATAAATTTGAGGGATTAAGCAGAAGGCAGCAGAGAGATAAACGAATGGAATATAAGAAGAGATTACAAGACCCAGAGAACTAAATAAAATGACAACATACTAGATATTATCAGTTGGAGTTTCCTCAGATATAGGGCCTATGAACCCTCATCCATGAACTCACAGAGAAAAATCATAAAGAAAAAGTCAAATTACTACAAAGGATGACAAACTAACACCAGCAATAGCAAAAGCTAGAAGACAATGGGATGATACCCTCACCTAACAAAGATAGCTGCTGTACCACCCAACCTATCTAACAGGTAAAGCACAGTCAGCCAAAACAAAGCAACTACTACTAAACACAGCCTTACCGAAAGAGCTACTAAAAAATGGTATTTTGAGAAGAAAACTTGATCAAAAATGAGAAAATGGGGCACAAGACTTGAGCAACTAATAAGTAAATGTGTGGAAGTACTTTTAGAGAATAAGCATTGCAGCCCAAGGGGTAGGGTAACAATTAATGCTGGAGGCATAAAAATACATGAAACTAACATACTCAACAACATTGGGTTGGAAAGGAGCTAAAGTAAAAGTGGTCCTTGGGGCGCCTGGGTGGCGCAGTCGGTTAAGCGTCCGACTTCAGCCAGGTCACGATCTCGCGGTCCGTGAGTTCGAGCCCCGCGTCAGGCTCTGGGCTGATGGCTCAGAGCCTGGAGCCTGTTTACGATTCTGTGTCTCCCTCTCTCTCTGCCCCTCCACCGTTCATGCTCTGTCTCTCTCTGTCCCAAAAAAAATAAATAAAAAAAAGTTGAAAAAAAAAAATTAAAAAAAAAAAAAAAAAAAAGTGGTCCAAGGGTCTCATATTGTACAAGAGGAGGGCAGAAACAATGGTTAACTTTAGATTTAAATCAAGTATGCTTTTATCACATTCAGGGTAATGAAAAAGTTTGAATGTCGAAGATAACCAGATACATAAAACAAACTGAAATATAGCAACTGCAGTGTGCTGAAAGCGAAGTCAGTATGGAAAGAGACACAAATCCCTCTGTGACCTACAAACTCCCACTCTTCCTCAAGGAATTTCTCATATTGTTTGTAAGAGTCACTTGACACATGAAACAATGAGAGTGCCATGTCAATCCATATATTCCCCACATAAAATACTCCCTGACATTAGGAGAACCATGAATTAATTAGGCAAAGAAGGGGTTGAGTGAAAGGTTTGTCAAGAGACATAACAGGATGAGCAAAGGTCAAAGGGATAAGACAGTATGGTCTGTGTAACAAAACAAAACAAAACACAGCCTGAAATTATAGATCTGAACTGCTAGGGTACAAACCTCATCTCCCTGGCATTCACTACTAAAATTCAAGAGGAGACATCCTTATCCCCACTGTAGAAGATAAAACTCCTGGTGGACCCCAGTCGACTTGTTTCCACCTTCCTCTCCTTATAGTAATCTATGTCCCATGCTCCCCATATGTCTCAGATGCCTGAATTGGAAAGTAGACAGGGTTTCAGTGTTTGGTCTCAAAGGAACATGAAATCTAAGTTGCCCTTTATTGGATAAAATCAATTTCCATCACAGAGATGCATTTTTGGACTGCCTTTTCTCATAAAACATCTCAGTGTAATATAAGTAATCATGAGACTGATTTCTACCAAGTAGTAGGATAATCCACAGGTGAACTGTTCACTGGCTGCTGAAGGCCTGTACGAATGCCAAAGACTACTGGTAATACATACGTGAAGCCCATATCACTTACGGTCTATGTCTGCTTTCTCTGTCACTCTCCAATGTGAAGGCTAAAGCAGCTGGCACCCCAAAAGTGGAAGATTCCCTTGCGCCAACATTTAATAGACATCAGACAATTAGCATACATTACTTGATAAAGAGTTCTCAAAGTAATTAAGTTTTCCATACCCCTGAAATCAAATTGAAGCTATTAATCAAACAACTCGAGTCCTAATGGATGTACACCAGCCTAAGCAGTTAATAATACTCTACCAACCTTCTGCAACCGTATGTGCTTGTTTATACATTTATTCAATCAGTCAGTCATTCAAATACTCAGTGAATATTAACTGAGTAGCAGGAACTGTGGTTTCTTGTGATGAAAACAAAGGTTTCTGCCCAATATGATATAGTACTTCCCTAGATCATTACAATTTAATCTAAGAATCATGACTTTCATTAAACTAAGATTCCCTTCATATTGTTTTGTTAAAATTCTGAGTAATTCATATAAGACTCACACCCATGTTACTCTAAGTTTGCTCTAAATCTAAGGAACTGGGATGAGAAAACATATACATCTTATACAGATACTCAAGAAATGTCTGATGAAAACAATTATGATCATTTAAAAAAAACTAAAAACATAATTAGTTTACAATGGTTTTCAATCAAGAATGTCCAAAGTCACCTGTATGTTAAAAGCTACTTTTATCTAGGGGCACCTGGGTGGCTCAGTCTATTGACCATCCAACTTCAACTCAGGTCATGATCTCAATTCGTCAGTTCAAGCCCCACATCAGGCTCTGGGCTGACAGCTCAGAGCCTGGAGCCTGCTTCCGATACTGTGTCTCCCTCTCTCTCTGCCCCTCCTCCACTAGTACGCTGTCTCTGTCTCTGTCTCTGTCTCTCAAAAATAAACATTAAAAAAAAAAATTTTGGGGGCGCCTGGGTGGCGCAGTCGGTTAAGCGTCCGACTTCAGCCAGGTCACGATCTCGCGGTCCGTGAGTTCGAGCCCCGCGTCGGGCTCTGGGCTGATGGCTCGGAGCCTGGAGCCTGTTTCCGATTCTGTATCTCCCTCTCTCTCTGCCCCTCCCCCGTTCATGCTCTGTCTCTCTCTGTCCCAAAAATAAATAAAAAACGTTGAAAAAAAAAAATTAAAAAAAAAAAATTTTTAAGACACTTTTATCTGGATTATGTACTTGTTTCCATTTTAACTGTCATCCTAAAAAGAAATTACAGATATTACGAAGGAAGAATAAAGAATGGATATCATCATACCAATGGTACAAAACCAATTACGTAGGTATGTCTTAATTTACCTCTTTCTGAAAATGGTGGGTCCTAAGAGGGATACAAAAGCAAAACAATTCTGCCCTCATAAGCATATAATCTACTGGGGAAGAAAGAAGATACAAAAATTAAGAGAAACAAATGAAAATACAATGAGAACTATAAATGTAGAGACCTAAGGAAATAAGTCATGGAAAGGAATTCAAAATCATATTTTAAAGCCAATATGCCATCACTTAAGTTTAAATAAGGCTTTGCTGAGGTTAGGAATAAAACTGTGACTTACAATCATCAATTCTGTAAGCACCTATGATTCAAGACTCAAACATATTAATGAGCAGCTATTTCAATTTCCTCAAATCATGCTCAAATTCATCAACAATTTAAAGTCTGTTACAGCATCACTAACTCAATCTCCACTTCACTCAATACCCTCTTGCTGCAGCAAGTACTATGCAAAGCACACAGTGGGCAATTCACTGACTGCACTGCAGATCTGACTCAAAAAACCTCATCTATTTAGACACAGATCAAAAGTCATTTTGTGATGCTCGCATAAAAACTAAGGTGCATGAACACATGTCGAACAGCATGGTTAGCAACATATTTTGCAATGCAGAAGTAAACTGACATGTATTAAATACAGAATAGCTCTTGGATTTAATACGAGGTTGTCAAATCTCTCAAACTGCAGTCAAAATATTTTATTTCCTCTCAGCAGCTGAAGTGAAACTATGGCTACAAATATTTTTCTAGGCCAAATTAAAGACAGAGCATCTAAGTTACTTAAAAACTAACAGCGCCTTGTCATTTAGTCATTCAGTCCTAAGCAACATTTCTGAAAGAGCTGTAAATAATTTTCTAATACCACAGTAACTAAAACTTGAATGCTGATATGTTTCTTACCTGTATTCGTATACTATAATCTTACATAGGCTTAAAAATTCAACGAAGGGACAATATGAGGATATAGCAGAAAACTCCAGAAGCAGCCTAGTTTTTAAACCTAGCACCACTAGAGCTGTTTTGACACTTCCATCAATTTTAAGCAAGTAATAGATTGTTATATTCATTGCCTCAGAGTCATAGTACAAATCCACTGTGGGGAACTGGCAGAATACTAAAACTAGATTTCTCTGTCTCCTTCAGGTCTGTTTTCTTCAGTAGATTTTCACCTATTTTGAAGGTCAATCAAAATCTTGCATGAATGTTAATACACAATGTAAAAACAAAGAAAGGAGTATTAAATTTTAAATTTCAGTCCATGTAGATGTGTTCACATTTGCATGTCCTAAGAACTTGCTTTTAAAGAACATGCTTTTTATACCAAAGCAAATAGAATGTGAAGTTTTAACTTTATTTTGTAATTTATACTAGAATCACCATAGTTATGATACTTCAAAAGGTATTTTATCCAAGTACAAATGCACCGTAGCACAGTTTTCAAATCATTATAGCTCTTAATTCTTGTTTTTCATTTTTAATGTTTATTTATTTATTTTGAGAGAGAGAAAGAGAGCGTGCGCGCACAGGAGGGGAGGGGTAGAGAGGAGACTGCAGAGCCTGATGCAGGCCTGAACCCACAAACCACGAGATCAAGACCTGGGCTGAGATTAAGAGTCAGATGTGTAATTAACTGACTGAGCCACCCAGGAGTCCCTCATTATAGATTTTTAAGAGACAAAGTCAAGGAAAATAATGCTAAAACAAATGCATTCTATGCCCCATTTCATTCTATCTCAAATTAGACTTTGTATTTCTTACATTCATAGTATCAAGGTAGCATTTCACGTGTGTTTTCTTTTCCTAAGTTTCGTTTTGTTATGTCATTTTGCCCTTTGAATGTCCTAATTCATAATGCCTGTTGGCAAAGTGATCTGTGTAGTAGTGAACTTCATTTCTGGAAAATAACTTCAGGATACTTCTCTCCTGCTCCAAAACTAATTAGCAACCCTTGGTTAACATATTCCACTCTTCATCTGGTGTTCTACTAGGCTAAAAAACCAAAAATTTCCGAGAAAGGATTATACTCCTTTAATGGTGTGTTCAATTATCCCATGGAACTGAAAGAGGCAAATTTTCTGTTGCTGCTAATCTAATGCAACAAAGACGGTCCTGCAAAGGCAGTTCTCAAACGTAAGTCTGGGGTTATAAAAAATGGACAAAGTTTTTTGTCATTTAAAATCTACCAAAGGATTTAGATGTTCTGCCTTCAAAACAAAAATGGCCTGTTACCACAATTCTCATTAATGCTCACTCTTCTTTTGTTACCTGCCCAACACAGTAAATGCTCCACATTTGGAATGGTTAACACTTGTCAATTTGTATTTTCTGCATATTTGAAAACAAAACATACCATGTTTTCTTTAAATATCAGCTATTCTTAAACACAATTTTAAACCTGAACTGTTTAATGTAGCATGACTAGGTGGAGAAAACCATTGTTTTTTCACTGTACATACATTTTGAGCAGAACGAGATATTTTCTCCCCCACCTGGTCCCTTTATTTCCCCCATTAAAATAGAATGTACTATCCAATGACTCACAACTCAATTTAAAATTCAATTTTAAAAGTCCACTGTTCTTTCACCAAATCACTCTGGTTGTATCAAAGCACAACTATAAACATTTCAAAAATGCAAAGGTTTCTACCCATTTAAGAAGAAAGCCCAATAAACGCAACACTGGAAAAAGCATGGTGCTCGCTTGTACAGTAAATCCTTAATATGTTTATTCTCAAGTGTCAAGTATCCCCACATCTCTCACCTGGTGATGTATTGGTTTTATGTGTTATTAACACATTGTTTCTGGTAATAGAATGCTTCATGGATATTTTTTAAAACTATTTATGTTACTACGGACTCTACTTAAACCAAGGGAAGAGACACTAAGTAAAAATAAGCCCAAGTGAAGATGACCTTCAGGAAAGCCCATGAAACGAGACATGGGTGCCAACTGAATCCATTTAGAGGATCCTTCAACTTCTCAATATTTCTGCTGCTGTGCAGTCTGCTCTGGCAGCAAAGGAACTGAAACCAGAGGAAGAAGAGCACCAGGCCCTTCTCTGAATCTGTTAAATGAGTACCTGCTCTGCCTAGTCATGGTGATTTATGCCAAGGATAACCAGCTTCTTCCACCCTTCAAGAAGGCATGTACTCTAGTCCAAGTTTGTTCAAGAATCAATGAGAACACAAGAAGTGGCAACATGAGAAGGGAGAAAAGGATTCCCATTCACCGCAGTTGCTTTGGGAGAATTTATTTCTTTGAAATGTGATACAGAAATTAAAAAATATTCTAATGGCAATCAAGTCACTCTATATATAGGGCAAGAAAGACAGTAGAGCCTATTCTTGACATTTTAAGGAATTACATTGTTCTAAAAAGGGGGAAAGGAAGGGAACATTCGTTGTTGGCTAAATACAGTGCTCTTCATGAGTATGTGGTATAAAAATACTTCATATGTAAAATCAGGATAAAAATTGTACATAATTTTTATATAAATGCCAAAAAAACTGAGATCACTGATCTAGAAAGTACTTTGCTTTCCTAATTTTACTGGTACAATATGCTTATCTCCAGTAAGATCGGCCTCATCAACGCAGTGAAACCATATAAAGGTATTTTGAAAACCTCCATCTCTGCAAGTCTTTACTTCACTAATCAAGTTCCTTGTAGTGCAAAAGAAAACCTCTAGTTGGCCAGTAGGTCACATCCTGATTTCAGGAACACCTACCTCCCTACTTTTTTCATGTTTGTTCCCCAGGTTTTAAGTCTGGGCTCCTGATCTATACTGACAATGCCCAATTTCCATCATAACAATGATACCAGCAACAAAAAGGGATCTAATTATTATCGTGTAGTCCCTGATTTGTGTGCTTGTTTGTTTTCCCAAGCACACTTAATACAAACCACACAGTCTGCCTGATGACATGGCCCTCCTAAATGGGAACATAACTAGAGGAGGAGTAACTACCCAGTCTGTTGAGTTTTGTTACCTAAATAGGGACTGCTTGTCTATTTCCACTTCACTAGCACATATCTGTTTTATATATTTGAGCATTTCACTCAGTGACAAGTGCACCAAATAGAATCATTAGCAGTAAGAATACCCCCAAGCATCAGAAATTTAGAGCAAGGAAGGGAGCTGACAGATCATCAAGACCAGTTCTCTCAGGTCCACTATGAGGAAAACAGAAATCAATGGTTAAGGTTAGAAACTTAATACAGCACCTGGATCAAGGTCAGTAACAAATACTTTCTGGACTGAAACTGGTGTGCAGATCATACTTGGAGTGGTACTGCTTTAGAATAAGACAGACATTTCTTTGGAGTTTCCCAGTTTCTTTACCTTGCTACCAAAGATGCTCAGAATATCTGTCAAAAGCAGAACACACTACACATCTAAAGAATTCCCTATTTTGTCAATCTAACAGACCTGCTCAGAAAATGAAATGAGCCATGAAGAAAGTGAGTAATCCACAAGGCCTCCCAGAATTCATTCCTTTTTCTTCCCTGTATTGCTTACATCTATTTATTAAGTTATAGAATTATATCCAAAGATCAAGGCTAGGTTGCTAGTTTTCAGTGCCAGAATCTACCTTAACTTAAAAAAAAAAAAAAAAAAATTACTATATACATACCGTCCTTCTA
This sequence comes from Puma concolor, assembly GCF_028749965.1. NCBI lineage: Eukaryota > Metazoa > Chordata > Mammalia > Carnivora > Felidae > Puma > Puma concolor. The sequence goes on from NC_141676.1 coordinate 109,568,436, forward strand.
ACTTCTAACACTTCTTCATAAATCTTCAAGTATTATTCAGGATTTTATGTACCTATCTATAATATTCTCTTGAAAAGCCAGCATATAATTCAATGATGTCAGAATTAACTCTTTATTGTTTTAAGTGGAGGGATGCAGGGACAGGTGAATGGTATTAAGGGGGCAGGGGATGAAAAGAAATCCATGTATGGCACATATCTAGCAAACAGCAAGTTCCTGGAATAATGCATCAATCCAAAAGCTTAAATATTTACGACAGTTGAAACTGATTGAAAGCGTACTATGTAATAAGTATAGAAATCCCTAAAAACTAACAGAAATTAACTGTCATTTTGACATATTTGAGCCTTTTTAAGAATAAGGTCATAAAGTCTCTGTCCATTTGAGTACCTTCTTGCAAATGTTACTGGAGAATTAAATGCCCCAAGATTCCATTTCATTAAAAGCTAAATGCCCTTTGAATTGACTCTATTTCAGATTTTTATTATGTACCGGGTACAAATCTTTTATTACCATAGCACTTAAATTACAATAGAAGTCAACAGGGAAATGTTTTAAAGGCACAAAACGTCCCTTTTGGCAACTTTGGCTATATACGACTAATACTTAAAATAAGGTCAAGTTGTTTGCTCTCTACCAGAAGTTCTACTGTGCCCACTACACAGTGATTATGGCAAATCAGGAGGGGTTTGGGACAAGGAATTGAGGAAAAGTTACCTCTGATTCATACCTGGTAGGCAGTAATATTAATGTTCTCAACATAATCAGATTTGACAAATGAATCAGATTTAGTAAATGAACCTTTATCCATGTACACTGTTGGGATAGCCAAAAGTACTGCTGGCTGTGACTCGCTCATAATTCTTCATTTTAAATATATGCAGGCCTTCCTTCTTAATAATTTAAGAAAATTAGGAACAGCAGGTTCGATCCAAAAGAAGGGTTATTATTCTAACCCAACTACCAGAACTGAGCTTGAGAAGTTCCAGTGAACAATAAACATCAATCATACTCATTCTCAATGAAAGCAATAAGTCAAACTTTGACTTTTCACACTTATATTACTACAAAAAATATTACATATATTTACTTAATGATTTATTACAAATTATACCTTATTTTCCATTCTGAGTAACTCCTCCATGGTAACACAGTGTGCTTCCACATTATATTCAAATTTCCTACAACATACAACTCTCCAGGCTACCAGTAAGTTTTACCTCTCCTACAAGATACTTCCCCAATCTGAGAGTCTTTTCTTTTTCCACCTCCAAGTGGAAGAAACCAAAAGATATGCCACGTGGAGCAGAAACAACACCACTACAGCTGCTAAAATGTCTTACAAGGAGAACATCTGGACTTACCCTTTCTCTAGAACACTTATCTCCCTGTTAAGTCCATGCATATTTTCTTAGATCTCCAATTAACAAAGAAGTTATAAAGGGTAATTTCTTGATTAATGAAGACAACACACTAATAGGGAAATAGCAATCTCACCAAGCCAGAAGTAACAATATTCTAAATCAAGGAAATATTATAAGAGAGGGACTGTTCTTCAAAAGAAAAACAGAAGGACATAATAAAATGATTTTCATGTAAAATCAAAATGGAGTTAGGCTTCCTACACAACCTCCCTGCTTTGAGCAATCCAAAGAACATAAAAGAGATCCACCGACTTTCTCATTCTTGAACAATGTTCATAATGTTGCCACATTTAAGGAAGAAGCAGCAGAAAACCAACCAGGTCATTGGAAGTCTTATCACCATCCAAAATAAAAGGTCTCTGAAGTGATGAGAGTGTGGAAATTGTTTCCATTTTATATACCCTGTATTTGTATCATTTTTTTTCTAAAAGCCCTGGTAAAAAACTACATATAAGCTCGGTTTTGTCACACAGCTAGAATTCTAACAGCATGTGCTTAAGTGAATGAATTACTTTGTTTATTCAATCTTCTAGTCTCCAAGATTTTTCACATCATTTCAAAGAAGATTTAGGTAAATAGCTCTGCCAATAATACAGAAAATCACCATCAAGATAATCCATGAGAAAAAAAAAATAGCAAAAGCTAAAAAAGAAAATCAAACTTAAAACTCTTTTGAGAACGGCATATAAGAAGGTTTTCCCCCAGTTCTTAAACTCTAGCCTTCTGGTTCAACATGTCATTCATCTGTAAGCTAATGATTGTAGACAGGATAAGGTAACCATCTTTCCCATTACAGACCCTGAACCTCTAATTTCTTTTTATTTTTTTTTCAACGTTTTTATTTATTTTTGGGACAGAGAGAGACAGAGCATGAACGGGGGAGGGGCAGAGAGAGAGGGAGACACAGAATCGGAAACAGGCTCCAAGCTCCGAGCCGTCAGCCCAGAGCCTGACGCGGGGCTCAAACTCACGGACCGCGAGATCGTGACCTGGCTGAAGTCGGACGCTTAACCGACTGCACCACCCAGGCGCCCCTCTAATTTCTTTTTAAACAAACAATGCTATATTATACTTTAGTAAAACCATGTCCTAATCAAATCCCAATAACAATCTCTGAGTTGCCCAAACAAAAACTTGATAATTTTATTATATGTACTACATTAAAAAAAACACAGTATGAAGGAAAGTCCTTCAATGATGAGGCTTCTATGCTGCCCAAATAAATTACCTGTAATTCTAAAAGTTCAATGTAAGAACATTCTCATATGAACTAATAGGAAAGCATATAGGAACTGGAACAAGTTTGGGGTCTTTTTTCTTAATACATTAAATGCAGAAATTATTGTCAAAGTTACATAAAAGGAGTAGAAACATTTTAATGTCTCATATCCTTCCCTAACCCTCCTTCAGCCTTCATGTGCCCACCCATACCCACCACCACCAGCTCACAAATCAAACCCACCAAGTAACCTAATGAGGTACGTCAATTTCCTATAAAGATGCACATAACCCAAACAAAATTCAGTTCAGTGTACAAAAAAAATCTTAAAATGTAAGTAAAACTTAATGCTAAGAAAAACCAAACTATATACCTACAACACAGAAAACATGAACAAAAAAGGAAAGATAAAAAGCGAAATTTCCAGATTCAAAAAGAAAATAACAACCAATAAGAAACCTAAGAATTGGTAGATATACCCTCCCCTCACACACACAATTTAACGCTGGTTATCCCTTTTTTTTTTTTTTTTTTTTTTACATTAATCAGAGCAGGCAACTTCTCTAAACATATGAGAACGGTTTCTTTCCTACATGAATTCAATGCCACAGTGAAAATGAACGAGGGTAAGAAAAACCACTCCCATACAAAAATATCTCCTTCTTTGGCACAGTGTGGATGCCTAAAAAATTCCCTCCTTACCTGATAATTTTGTAAAGACACCCGGTAAAACATGACATCTGGGGTAGACACCATCTTAACAACAAAAGTCTCACTGCCACACCCTAATCTGAGCTACTGAATTAAAGGAATTTATGGAAAATCTAGGTCATGAGCTGTAACTAGTGAAGAAAAAAGACGCAAGATGATGAAACAAAACCAAATTCTGCCTAGCTGAGTGTTTGTCTAATTTGGAGTCTTCAAGGCCCTGGGAAAGACAGAGTCCAGAGGTCTCAATGAACTACAAATTCACCAAAAGAACTTACATAATTTTGCATTTTCATTTCAGTGACAATCTACAAACCTTACCAGTCTGCACCCTGGATCTAGTGGAGGACCATCCTACAACCACATCTAAATTCTGAGTTCTGTGGAGCATTGACTGCCACACTAGCACCAGGCAGACCCCCTGGAAACTCACCAGCAGAGGCTAGAAAACTTCAAATAGAGTAGGAAACTGACTCCTCACCCACCGTGGTACTAGCAGGTACTTAAAAGAGTATCATCAATCTCACAAAACGAATGCTATTTAAATTTTACTGGTTTTTAGTTTTGCTTTTTATTTTGTTATTTTAGAGGTACAGGAGAGCTATAAGTATGAGGAACTTAGACACAGTGTTAAGTTATAATCAAATAATTTAAGACAATTATATACCATCTAAAAGATAAACAATTATTGGGTAGCTCAGTCTGTTAAGCATCATCTTCGGCTCAGGTCATGATCTCATGGTTCATAGGTTTGAGCCTTGCATCAGGCTCTGTGCCGACAGCTCAGAGCCCGCCTGGAGCCTGCTTCCAATTCTGTGTCTCCCTCTCTCTCTGCCCCTGCCTCGTTCACTCTGTCTCAAAAATAGACATTAAAAAAAAAAAAGTTTAAAGATAAACAATTATCATTGTTACTGTTTTTTTATTTAAAAAAATTTTTTTAATGTTTGTTTATTTTTGAGAGAGAGAGAGCATGAGCAGGAGAGGGGCAAAGAGAAAGGGAGACACAGAATCTGAAGCAGGCTCCAGGCTCGGAGCTATTAGCACAGAGTCCAACGAGGGGCTCAAACCCATGGACCACAAGATCATGACCTGAGCCAAAGCAGGACACTTAATCAACTGAGTCACCCAGGTGCCCCTCATTCTTACTGTTTTTTAATTACATGTATTAACCATACTAGTACCAACCTCCAAGGGTACAGAATTCAACATGGTTAAATAAAAAAGATCATAGGAATTATACAACAACAGCACTACTACAACTGCCATATTTGTTAGTGTGGACAAAAAAAAAAAAAAAAAAAAATATTTTCAAAAAATCCAAACAAAACAACAACAACAACAACAACAACAACAAAAAAAAAACCCATACAGCAAGCAATTTCCTATTCTCCATTTGGCTATCATAAAAGCATTTTAGAGACACAATTATGATCTAACTAGAACAAGTGGCTTTATGGTCAGTCCCTGTGGTCGGCAGAGAAATACCCCACCCACCCTCAAAAACCATCCACGGACCCATCCATCCTATGAATCTATTATGTTACATGGCAAAAGGAAATTAAAGTTGCTAACCAGCCAAGCTTAAAGTAGGGAGATTACTCTGGCTTATCCAAGTGGGTCCAATGTAAGGGTCCCAAGGATCCGTACAAGTGGGAGGAGGAGGCAAAAGAAGAGGTCGGTGATATGATGTCAGAACTCAATCCACCGTTTCTGGCTTTGAAAACAGCAAGAAGGCAGGGAGCCAAGGATTGTGGACAGCCCCTACAGAACCAAAAAGATAAGGACACAGACGCACCCCTAGAACCTCCAGAAAGGTACACCACACTGCTGACACCTTGCCTTTCATGCAGTGAGACCCCTGTAAGACTTGGGAACTACAGAACTGTAAGGTAATAAATCTGTGCTACTTTCAACCACGAAGTTTGTAGTAATTTATTAGAGCAGCCACAGAAAGCAGGTACAATCCCTGTATTATTCCTCTTTCCCCATGCTACATTTCTTCTGCCCTGTCACTTTACAAACCAGCATTTCATTTTTATTTCACTATTTAATATGCATTTCCTGTGGGCTATATCAAATCCTTTATAGACTAAAGGAGTATAAATTTTTAAAATAAATGATACAGTGCTGTCAAACATCCCGAATACCCATGGTGCACAAACCTGCAAGAGGTGTTGAGAATACAACAAGTGTGTTATACATTTGCCCCCATCCACACTTCCTACTATGAACCAGGGATTCTGCCAGATGGTGGCTACTTTCCCTCTGGAGTCATTTGATAACACTGAACAAGGTGGGGGGCGGAGGCGGGGGGAGGGCGGTCACTGCCTAGGGGGCTTAGTAACACTGAGGACTGGATGTGGCCAATCTGGGTAAGAGGACGCAGGAAGGGTTGGGCCTTGCAGGGGCACCAGGCAGCCCGGGCTCAGGCAGGTGGAAGTCGGAAATTGGAGGGAATCTGGTGTGAAGTCTGAAGGCGAGATGAGGTAGAGAGACAAGAATGCAACGATGGCACCAAACATACTGACAAGAACAAAAGAAAAAAAAGAAAAAGGCTGAAGAAATGGATCACACATTAGACAGTAAACAGGAAGGAGATAAAGGCAGCAGAGGCTGATAGGTAGTAAGAAAACGAACTGACAGGAAGGCTGCAGATGAGGAAAAAGCCAGAAAACAAGGGGAAGGAGGATCATAGGTTATAAGGGCTGGGAATTTCAGAAATTAGGGTTAGAGAGTATGATGGCTTCCATGAGGGCAACTAACAGATGGTTCCAGAAGGAAACAGTCAAAGAATTTGCTCAGATCTAGGCAAAAGAGAATCCCAAGACTGAAAAGAAGCTTGACTGAAGTAGACACCAAGAAAGGTAAGAAAACCCCTTGAGAGGGATATTTAGGAAATATTTTTTAGAAAACACCTTGGCAGGTGTATTCTTGGGCACAGAAGTCTTGGCTATTTTGGCCTTAGGACCTTTGAGAAGCATGAATGTTATCATAATAAATAAAGAGTGGCATGTGCACACATCTGCCTCCAAATACCATAAATAAATCTTCAAAACTGTAAAAACCATGAAAATATAGTAAATATTTTTAACTGGATAATTACATAAACTTATAATAGGTAGACCTTATGTTACACAGGCAGGTACGCAAAAGGTGCAAAGTGAGATTTTAAAAATCAAGTGATTGTGATATGCGACGTGCACCACAGAAAGGAGAGCAAGCATTTCTTCCACAGAGCTGGGCCTAGAGGCAGAAATAGGAAGGAAAGAAGAAATAAGGGTGACTGCAAACAGGCTGATCTGGAGAATCCTTTGCAGGGAGAATACAGGACAGGTGTGGGACTGGGCTGGTTAATTACCCCTGAGATATCCTACTGAAGCCAGAGACCACAGGCTCCAGAAGGTCACTGGGCTCCCAGCACAGCACCAACCCTCCACGGCCTTACCCCAGCCCCCAGATACCTCAGGCAAGAATCAACTTCCCTGAGAAGCTCAACGCAGACCAAGGCTGAAATCAAACGCTCTGTGTTTGCTTTTTATGTTTTACATCTTTCCTAAGTCAAGAAAGAGAATTAATGTGTGTCAGGATGCTTGGGGAATTACCAAGAGAGGTAATTTCACTTAATGACTTTCCAATTTATTCTCCTTCAATTAAGACCAAAATAATCTGAAATTAGGATATGACTAGATGGTTGTTGACTGTAATTTACTAAAATGTAAGAACATACCTTCTCACTGTAGCTTAGCTAAAAAAGCCTAGCAGCCATTACAAGCCATCAAGAAGGCACAAATAGACATTCTGAAAACACCATGAGAATATTTACTACCTTACTGGTTTCAGACAGGCTATCCTGAAGGGGACTTCCAAAAGTAGCCAACCTGTAGTCTGCAGAAAATTATTCACAGTTCTAAAGATGTTACAAAAACAAAGTTCAGTACTATGTAAACCAAACATAAGGTAAACTCTACAGTATCTTAAATCAACAGACAAATCCAACGGCATGCAGCAGCCTAAAATCTAAATAAACAGCTCACGGGTACCTGGGTAGCTCAGTCGGTGAAGCATCTGACTCTTCGTTTCAGCTCAGGTCATGATCACATGGTTCGTCAGTTCGAGTCCCCCATCAGTCTCCACACTGACAGCACAGAGCCTGCCTGGGATTCTCTCTCTCCCTCTCTCTCTGTCCCTCCTCTGCTCTATCTCTCAAAAATTTTTTAAATAATAAACAATCAACTCCGTGAAGTCAGTAAATTAACCTGAGTGAAAATAAAGGGTCAATAACAATTAATCTCTATTCAGTGGCCTCACTTATTCGTAAAGCAACTATAAATTTGAACTTGATTATGCCTACAATCTGATTAAAGCAGATAAAGAATGCAATCTGATCTCAGCAAGTCTGACACCCAGGTGCATGAGGCATCACAGCGCTGCTAAATTCTCTATGTAAGAATCACCCTGTCCAATGAACAACCTCAGGCTAAATTTCATTACATTGACATATGAAAAATAAACATGGATTAACCAACAGAAAATCACATTCAATTAAGTTCACTGCAAACCTTCCTGTGGTTTCAGCAAACATTTTTAAAGAAGAAAACAGCAGCACTAATAGAATCAGTGTAGCCAGAGGCCAGTTAGGAGGGTAAGGACACACTTTCTTTCCACATGATGCATGAACTGGGAAGACTTTCTTCTACCTCTTCCTTCATTTCAGATTTCAAAGAATAAAACCTAGTGAAAACAGCTAATATTTATTTATTGAGCACGTGTCATATATACAAGATGCTCTGCTCACTGGATTCCCACAGCAACCCTTTGAGGGAGCACTATTACTGGCCCTACTTTGCAGAAAGGAAATTAAAGGGAAGAGAAGTAACATTCCCCAAGTCACAAAATTGACAAATAGCAGAGGCAAGATGTGAACTCACAAGGTTTTATTCCAGAACCAATGTTGTTAACCATTCTGATATATGGCCTCATAAAAGGTAAGCTTCTCCATGTAAACATCAAAAACCCATCCAACAGAGCAAAGAGAAAAAAAAACAACTATTCGTCAAATATCTGTGAGTTGAACTCAGGGATAGGGAAACATTTTCTGTAAAAGGCCAGATAATTATTTTAGACTTTGTGGCCCACGTGGTCCTTGCCACAGCTACTCAACTCTGCTACTGAAGCCAAAAAGCAACAATAAGCAAATAAGCATAGCTGTGTTCCAATAAAAATTTAAAAAGTAACAATTTGCGGGGCGCCTGGGTGGCGCAGTCAGTTGAGCGTCCGACTTCAGCCAGGTCACGATCTCGCGGTCCGGGAGTTCGAGCCCCGCGTCGGGCTCTGGGCTGATGGCTCAGAGTCTGGAGCCTGTTTCCGATTCTGTGTCTCCCTCTCTCTCTGCCCCTCCCCCGTTCATGCTCTGTCTCTCTCTGTCCCAGAAATAAATAAACGTTGAAAAAAAAAATTTTTTTTTAAAAGTAACAATTTGCAAACACAGGTAATGGGCCAGATTTGACTTGGGGGCCATAGTTTACCAAACCCAGGCTAGCTTATAAGCAGGAGATTAAAAATTTTCAAAAAATTATAAAATTCATGACTCCTATATAAGGCAGTTACAGGAAAGAATCTGCATGCAAGATGTAAGAAGTAACATCAAGGACCTTCTCAAGGGAAAGCAGGTTTATTTGCAGGAAAAGAAATTTACTTTTAATTATAGTTGACATGCATCGTTTTAATGCACTTTAGTTTAGCTGCCTCTCACAGACACCTCTAGGGTTTTCTGAATCCCCAGGGAAAGCAGCGGCGCCTCCTGCCAAGAACAGGTCTCAAAAAGCCACAGGGCTTTGCACTGGGGCTGCTGCCAGTCTACTTGCGGCCCACATTTACTCCCCATCAAAACCATCTGCTCTGCTAGGGTGGGGGCCTTGACATTCAGCCCCCAAATCAGACTTCTTAGAACAGTGAAGTATAACGAAATCTCAGAGCACACTTCAGTTAGCACACACAAATTACACAGATGTGACTGCACTGATCTGAAAACTCAACCTTTTCTGATGCTGACTTTAACTGGTATCCTCCTGGCTGCCCACACACTTAGGTCCAGGGGACAGAACACAGAAGGTTTGCCCTCTGTTCTGATAGATCTCCCAGCCTAACTGAAGACATGAACAACAACAAAAATGGACTCTGACCTTTCTATCGCTCACTTCATTCTGTCACCTACAGCAAAATGCATAATAGGTCTTCAATTACTCACCTTCTTCTCATATTCCCAATGCTACCACTCTAATTTGATTCTTACCCACCTATTATCTATTTGGTTTCCAAATCTTTTTAATTACTTACGAAATTTGTGTACATACATATGTGAAAATATCTAAAATCAAATATACAAGAAAAATATGAAGAGTTAAGATATATAAATGCAAATTCAAACATTTTCTTCCTATATATCCCAATGACTCATCCATCAAGCACATCCTGCTTGGAAACCAGATTATGGCCACAGTTTCCAAACTTGGCACTACCAAAATAATCCTGATAAAATGAATGCTACACTCGAACATGTCAATGTATAAAACACAGTAAGAACCCCAAGGGCAGTAAGATTCTTCCAGGTTGGACAACCCATCAGGAAAATCATAAGGCTGGGCCTTTATAGTCATACTGTGTCCCGGGAACAGTAAGCGACTTAATGATGTGATACATTTCAGCAAAAACAGCAGCAACAAATCGGAGCAAAAAATAGGCCGCTACAGAGAGTCCATGACTTCACTGCAACATAAACCAGTATCAAAACTAAATTTGTTACAAATAAATTCTTCAATGATTTAGAGTAATTGTCAACACAAAAGATAAATTGGGAAAGGACTGTCTTGGACCTTCTTTTAAAGGGAGAAGGCAGCCAATATTAAATGTAATATATGTTACTTTATACACCCCCCCCACACACACATACACACAACCACTCTGTATTCAGCATTTTACATTCAGAAGGCATCTCAAGAAAAGCCTATTCCTAGGAAGCAAGTACCATGTGGCTCAGAATAATACTAAATTAAAAATGAAGCCCACACATTCCATAATTTGTCAATAAAAAAATTTGCTAAAAATTTCCAAATTAATTCCAGGAGAATACGTTTGCTTTATTTGTCATGTATTCAATACTTCCAACTTGTCATGATGCTTTTCAATATCCAAATGAAAATACAACATAAGAACTATCCATCTGAAATGTTGACTCTAGCTTCCTATTTTCTTCTGAACTAGGTATTTATAGGAATAAGTGCATACAGAATCCGCCACACTCATGTTACAGGCATACCTTGGAGATACTGTGGGTTTGGTTCCAGACCACTATAATAAAGCAAATACTACAATAAAACAAATCAAATGAATTTCTGGTTTCCCAGTGCATATAAAAGGCATGTTTTCACTATACTAGAGTCTACTAAGTGTACAAGAGCAGTAGGTCTAAGAAAATGAACACACCTTAATTAAAAAATACATCATTGCTAAAAACATAATAACCATCATCTGAGCTTTCATTAAGCTATAATCTTTTCTGCTAATGGAGAGTCTTGACTCAGTATTGATGGCTGCTGACTGATCAGGGTGGCGACCGCTACAGGGTAGGGTGGCCGTGGGAATTTCCAAAATAAGACAGCACTGAAGTTTGCTGTATCAATGGACTCTTCCTTTCACAAACACTTTCTCTATACCATGTGATGCTGTTTGAAAGAAATTCTACTGTGGGTAAAATATTCTCAAAATTGGAGCCAATTCTCTCAAACTCTGTCACTGCTTGATCAACTAAGTTTGTCATATTCTAAATCTTTTGTCATTTCAACTATCTTCATAACCTCTTCACCAAGAATAGATTTCATCTTGAGAAATCATTCTTTGCTCATCTATAAGAAGCAACTCTTCATGCACTGATGTTTTATCATGAGATTTTAACAATTCATTCGCATCTACAGGCTCCACTTCTAATTCCAGTGCTCTTACCGTTTCTATATCTACAGTTACCTCCTCCAGTGAAGTCTCGAACACCTCAAAGTCATCCATGAGGACTAGAATCAACCTCTAAACTCCAGTTAATATTGATACTTTGACCTACTCCCATGAATCCTGAATGTTCTTAAAAGCATCTAGAATGGTGAATCCCCCTGCCAGAAGGCTTTCAACTGCCCAGATCCACCAGAGGAATCACTATCTATGGCAGCTACATCCTTATAAAATGTATTTCTTAAGTATTAAGACTTGGGGCGCCTGGGTGGCGCAGTCGGTTAAGCGTCCGACTTCAGCCAGGTCACGATCTCGCGGTCCGTGAGTTCGAGCCCCGCGTCAGGCTCTGGGCTGCTGGCTCAGAGCCTGGAGCCTGTTTCTGATTCTGTGTCTCCCTCTCTCTCTGCCCCTCCCCCGTTCATGCTCTGTCTCTCCCTGTCCCAAAAATAAATAAACGTTGAAAAAAAAAATTTAAAAAAAAAAAAAAAAGACTTAAAAGACAAAATTACTCCTTGAGGGGCGCCTGGGTAGCTTAGTCGGTTAAGCATCCAACTTCAGTTCAGGTCATGACCTCATGTTTCTTGAGTTTGAGCCCCACATTGGGCTCTGTGCTAACAGCTCAGAGCCTGGAGCCTGCTTCACATTCTGTGTCTCCCTCTCTCTACACCTCCCTCGTTCACACTGTGTCTCTTTCTCTTTTTCTCAAAAATAAACATTAAAAAAAATTTTTTTAATAAAAGTAAACAATTAAAAAAAAAAAAAACTCCTTGATCCATGGGCTGCAGAATGGATGCTGCGTGAACAGGCACGACAACATCAGGCTCACTGTACATCTCCATCAGAGCTTTTAGGTGCAGACGCATTGTCAATGAACAGTAATGTTTTGAAAGGAATCTTTACGTGAGCAGTTAGGTCTCAAGGGTAGGCTTACAATATTCAGTAAAGCATGTTGTAAACAGATGTGCTGTCATCCAGGTCTGTAGTTCCATTGATAGAGCACAGAGAGATTTGGCATAATTTTAAGGGATTTTCAAAATGGTAAATGGTAACTAATGGGATTTATAAAGCACAGACAGATTTAGCATAATTCTTGACAGATGTTCAGAAATGGTAAATGAATACTGGCTTCAACTTAAAGTCACTAGCTGCATTAGCCCGTAACAAGAGCATCAGTCAGTCCTTTCAAGCTCTGAATCCAGGCACTGAGTTCTCTCCAGCTAAGTCTGAGATGGCATCTTCTTCCAAAAGAGGACAGTTTTATCTACAATGAAAATTTAGATAGTGCCACCACTGAGAAAATTAGTAACAGAAAACCTCACTAAAATGGAGTCAGGACGGAGCTCTCACACCCTGCCACTTGTTACTAACTGTACAGGAATAGATGGACCTTAATAGTATACTACTTTATCCCAACAGAAGGAAGAAAGATTTTCCTGTTCCCCCAGCAACAGCCCAGTCAATGAGAGGCCATCATACTTCCAGCTACCGGTTTGCTCCAATGGACTTTTGTCTTTAACAGCTTTCTGAAGTTACCCCTTTCTCTTACAAAGACCATTCTTCTCTTTTGTTCTGCAGACTTGCCTACGGTTTGTGGCTTAGCTTGCTTGTCCCAGATTGCAGTTCTCTGTTATTTGCAAATAAAACCATTTTTGCTGGTAACATAACTGGCAGTTGTGTTTTTAAGGTTAACACCACTTCCATTAATTCTCTTAGCTAGATCTTAGGGATAACTTGCCTCGACATCAGCACTTGCTGCTCCCTTTGTACTTTGATGCTATGCAGACAGCTTCTTCCCTTAAACCTGATGAACCAGCCTCTGTTAACTGAAACTTTTCTTTCGCAGCTTCCCCACCTCTCTCCACCATCACAGAATTGAAGAGTTAGGGCCCTGCTCTAAAGTAGGCTTTGGCTTAAGGAAATGTGGCTGATTTTATCTCCTGTCCAGACCACTAAAACTTTGCCCATGTCAGCAATGAGGCGGTTTGGTTGGTTGGTTGGTTGGTTGGTTTTTATCATTCGTGTGTTCACTGGAGTAGAAGCACTTTTAATTTCCTTCAAGAACTTTTCCTTCCATTCACAACCTGCTGACTGTGCAAGAAGCCTAGCTTATGGCCCATCTTGGCTTGCGATATGCCCTCCTCACTGAGCTTAATCATCTCTAGCTTCTGATTTAAAGTGACAGACGTGTGATTCTTCCTTTCATTGAACACTTAGAGGCCAATAGAGGGTTAACTGACCCAATTTCAATATTACTGTGCCTTGGAAGGAGGGAGACAGAAGGAGGGAGAGAGACAGGAAAAGAGCAGGTCAATCGAGAAGTCAGAATACACACAACATTCATCAGTCAAGTTCCCCATTTTATGTGGGCACAGTTCCTTGTGCCCCGAAATAATTACAATAGTAACAGCAAAAATCACTCATCACAGATCACCACAACAAATAATGAAAAAGTTTACAATATTTCAAATTACCAGAATGTGACACAGACACAGGAAGTTGAAGTTGTTGGAAAAACAGGTTGGAAGAAAGGCCATCAACCGGCTTACTAGACACAACGTTGCCACAAACTTTCAATCTTTAAAAAAACACAGTATTTGCAAAGCCCAATAAAATAAGCTATTCCTGTATATAAAAAGTATAACCAATGAAAATTTGACTCATCCGTGGGGCATGATTGGCCATTTGAGACTTCCTTTAACACTTACCAAAATATGTTTTCACTGATACACAAATCCTTGGAAGGGCAGTACATACATAATATAGGCTGCTGCTTCTTTTTGTAATGTTTACCCACATTGCAGTGGATGACTACATTTTGTAGGTTTGTATATTTGTGAACCTATATTTTAAGATGACTGTTATTTCTTTTAATCTTTTAATATGCACACAGCAAATTAAAAATCAGTGATTCTATTTAAATAGTCTTTATCCAACCAAGGATAAGCACTTTAGTAATTACGTAGGGTTTGTGCCTTATGATTAAGCTATACATTTTTAATAAGCACTCAAGTCCTGCTATTATTAGTCCATCTGCAGACAATTAAATGTATCTGGTTTGTACTAATTATTATTCATTATAAAGTTCTCCTTTCTGAAATAAAGACTGCTAATAGTTGCTGGTAATGGAAATGAAACACATTTCTAGTCTGTGATAAAGAGCTGTATGTTCATTTCCCAACATTCTAGACTGCCTACCCGAATTCAATCCAGCAAACACTTATTTAGCACCTTTCGTGTGCCAGGTCCCAAAGGAGAAAAGTGGAACTTTTGTGACATTCTAGTAGTGACTTAAAAATCTAGCAAAAAACACTAAATTGCCTGGGCAATATAAAAACTAACGTGATGAAAATGGCAAAAATGTTAGGCTACATTTATTGTTTGGTGCTAGGAACACATTTGTTTTGCAATTTTCTACCAGTTCAACTTTAGAAGTATATATAACATGTCTATGACAAATACAAAACCATTTCAAATAAACACAAGTTTTCTCTACTCTTGATCACTCCACACTGAATGACTATGACATGGCATGTAGCAATCCAATCAGGTGGTTAGACAGTAACAACAAAAGTGTTCCAACTGAGTCACGATATTCATTCATCAGCTACCTACTAAAAACAAACACTCATAAGTACATCTAGAGGGATCCAGTAATGCAAAATACACATCAGTGGCCATCAGATAAAACACCTCCGGACGTTCATGCTATCCGGTGATAACATCTGTGAATTTCATCAAGGCTCTACATTGATTAATTAGTGGGTCACCTCTACCCAATTCTTCCCACAGGAGAGAAAGTAAAGAAAACAGAAATAAGTAGCAGATACCCCCAAAAAATGATCTGCTGAATGCAGTATTAGGACAGTTCTTCTGGTTTTCTCTATCTTGTGTTAAGTATGCATAACAAGAGCAGGAAGCATTTAATCTCAGATTAAACTTGAACAAATCCCACACAAATGTATCTCTAACACCTCAACATAAAGACCAGTCACTGTACAAAAGGAGAGAAATAGTTGCAAGGGGCTGGAGTAAAGAGGCAAAGGTTGATTAAAAGGGTGTAACTTGGGGTGCCCAGGTGGCTCAGTCGCTGAGCTGGTTAAGCGTCAAACTCTTGATTTTGGCTCAGGTCATCATCACACACCTGTGAGATCGAGACCGGCATCTGGCTGAGCAGGGGGCGTGGAGCCTGCTTAAGATTCGCTCTCTCCCTCTCCCTCTCTCTCTGTCCCTCTCGCACACGTGCACAGGCACATACTCTCTCTTTCTCTCTCTCCCCCACCCCCAAGAAAAGGTAAAAACTTTCAGTTATAAGAGAAATAGGAGCTGAGGATCTAATGTATAACATGATAACGGTACGATTGATAACACTGTACTGTATAACTGAAATTTGCTAAGACAGCAGCACTTAAATGTTCTCATACACACCAAAAAAGATAACTGTGAGGTGATAAATACGGATTTCTCAAAGAAAGATTTCCTTCCACAATATACATGTAGATCAAATCATCACCCTGTATACCTTAGATACCTTACAATTTCATTTGTCAACTGTATCTCAATAAAGCTAAAAAAAATACTAGTCACTATAGTTGAGCTACTTTGACCATCCTCAAAACAATGATGCCAGTCCCTTGTTCTGACCGTCTGCCCCATTCTTTTTTTTTTTTTAATGTTTATTTGTTTTGAGAAAGAGAGAGAGACAGAGACAGAGAGAGAGAGACAGAGAGAGAGAATGTGTACGTGAGCAGGGAGAAGGGCAGAGAGAGGAGAGAGAGAGAATCCCAAGCAGGCTCCACAATGTGATCATGACCTGAGCCGAAATCAGGAGTTCGATATTTAACCAACTGAGTCACCCAGGTGCCCCCTTTGCCATAATCTTCAGAATCTATATAATGCTAACTTTGGGCAGTCTTCCCAGCCACTAACTCATCCCATTGAGAGAGATCTTAAGCTTGAAATCTAGAACACTCACTGGATACTGTATCATATGTAAAGGCTTTATACTATGAACATAACTCTATTTAGCTTTTAAGTAAATATTCCTGATGCACATCCTGGCTCAAAAATATGTTTTCAGGGCACCTGGGTGGCTCAGTTGGTTATGCTACTGACTTCAGCTCTGGTCATGATCTTGTGGTTCATGAGTTCAGAACCCATGTCGGGCTCTGTGCTGACAGCTCAGAGCCTGGAGCCTGCTTCGGATTCTGTGTCACCTTCTCTCTCTACCCCTCCCCTACTTGTGGCATGCTCTCTCTCTCTCTCTCTCAAAAAAAAAAAATAAACATTTTTTTTTTTAAATGTGTGTTTTCACTGGTTTCTTAATCTCTTTAAACTTGGTGTTGTTTTAGGATTTAGAGATCCCCCTAACTACAGTTTGAAGTCCCAGGACAGAAAGGACCTTTTATTTTGCTTTATATTCCTAGCATTATGCTTCGCTCAAATGGATGTTGGAAGAAGAGTTTAATACATTCACTGTCTATTACAAATGTTTCAACATTTATAAATAAATAAACAGGCCATGTATTCAACATAAAATATTGAAGGGCACTGAGATGGGTAGGTTACAGGATAGCTAAAGAATCACAATAAATTATAATGTAAGGGATTTTTACATTAGTGTAAGATATTTCATCAAAGGAGACTCTCCACAAGTTTAGTATCAAAGACTTTAAGAAGCAGAGTAGTCCATCTAACTCATCTGCAGCTGATACATGATAAAAGTCAAGGAGAGGGCGGTGTCCATGAACTTTTATCAAGTAATTCTATGTATTTTATTTTATGTGTTTGAAACATTACTCGGAGTAGGGGTCTATAGGCATTAATGGACTGCTAAAAGGGCCTATGGCAGGAGAGGACGAGGGTAACAGAGACACAGGATGTTAGAAACCCTAAAGAGAGATGGATTTACAGCACAGTTGTATGAGTAGTTAAATATCCTTTAACTTCTGAGTAGAAAACTTACAATTCAGGTCTCCCATTTTCTATTATCACATTTGCCAAGTGAAACTTAAAGTTTAAACCAGCCCTGTAACTGATATTCAGTCCAAAGTACATCTGCTTAGTCAGTACTAAACGAAGGACAAACCAAGCTGATAGCAGCAGTGTTATAACATCACCCACTGCTAAACATACTAAAACAAAAGATTCCCTTGAGGTTAGCTTTTCTGATTGTTTCCCGAAGAAGAAAACAATGGCAGCCAATTTCTCAAGTGGAATCTTTCAGATCAGAATCTTAATATGGCTTCTCATTTCCATCAACTACAACATTCAAAGTAACAGCTGTACTTCATACAGATTCTGCAATTTTACTTTAGCTTTGACTATACCAATCATGATTGTTTCTTCTCTGAAAAAAGAAATTACAAGCTCAAAATAAAAATCATTTTTACAGAGTACTTACAGAATTGCCCATCATATTACCAACCAATAAATTCAATGTAGGATTTTAGTAAAATACAATTCTTAAATGCTTGGTTTAACCTAATTTTCTTAGGAACAAAACAAAGACCTTTGTTAACCAAAAGGGCAAATTACTAGTTTAATAATTCATTTGCAAGTATGAGTAATTCTACTTTAACCAAAGTAATACCTGCTTGAAATCCTGCACTCTTTAAAAGATCATTAAACACTTCTGATATGATTTATTTCATGACAACTCAATTTTATTAACAGAACTCAACATATTCAATGTGATTCAGCTACAGTTTACTTTATGATGCCTTACATACTCTCTATATACTGACATTTACAGAAAAAAAAAAAAAAATTATAGCAGTGACACCTCCAAGAAGCTTGAAAAGAGAAACCCAAGCATTTAGTAAGATTATATGGTTTCTCTCTTTAGGGCATAACAAAAGCAAATCAGTTCTTTGACCTTTAAGCGTCAGGAGAACCTTTCATTTCGACCTGATAAAACATGCAACCTGTCAATAAGCTAACAAACTTGAAGAGTGAAATACATATGGCAGTAACCCCCCGTTCCTTGAATAAAGATTCTCAACAGTAACAGTGTACGTGCCAATTTGGAAGAATTACAGTATCCTGTCACAAATCTCTACTTCACAAATTGTGTATAATAACTGAGTCCTATTTCATCACCACTCTGGCCTTTGATAACATCCACAGGATAATATCTCAATAAAGCTGTGGGGGCGCAGGAGGAATTCAGACATAGGCTTCAATAGTTCTTATGCAACTCATTCCATGTTCCTCAATATTCTTACCTCATTATTAAAAATTAATATCCATGACAATATCAGAGCTGAAAGTCAAAAATAACAACTAAGCAAGGACACGGACTTCTTCAAACCTTAATTAGATTTAGCTTTCCCAGTATTTAGGGTCTTCCTAGATGTCTTACTGATTCCTATTTTAACTCAGTTATAATCAAAGTATATACTGTGTATGAATTCAACCCTTTTAAATCTAGTGAAGCTTATTTTATGACTTAACATACGATGCATTATGAATACACCATGTGAACTGGAAAAGAATGACTATTTCACCCCTGTCAGGTGTACTGTTCTAAAATACAATTCGGCTGAAGTGGCTGACAGTGCTGGCCAGATAGGTCCTCAAGGTCTTCACAGATGTACTGAATCTACTTGCTCTACCATTTGCTGACAAAGGAGTTAGGTCCCATGAAAGGCTCAGGAGCTCTTCTTCCCAGACTGCCTTCCAGCAGTCTCTCTCCCTGAGGGACAAAACTGCCCCAGCTCCATCCCCTTTTTGTCGGGCCAGAAATACCGCATAGTTCCTATGTGAGTTTTTTCCCACTTTTGAATGGTGGCCCATTCTTATGGCAAAACTACCACAAAAGAAAATCTACCCTATGCCAGTCCTTTCTTGAGAATTTTTACTTTCTCCAAAACCTGCTTATTTTTGTTCTCTCGAGTCCTTAAGTTTCATGTTTTGTCCAAAACTTGCCATTCTTACCTGCAGCATGGTCAACCCATTAGACACTTACTGTACCTGTACCATAGAAGCCCATATGCAGACAAACTGTTTTCACAGTTACTGTGTGTGTGTGTATGTGTGTGTTTCTGCCTGAACCCTAATAATAAATCCAGTACACCCAAAAATCTCAGAAAGGCCAGAATCCATGGAAAGTTTGGTAAAACAAATACCATGAGACAGTAATTTTCGGCTCATAATATATTCAAAAAGAAGATCAGTGAAAGTACTGATCAGAAGTGCATTTAAGATAATTCTGATGGCTATGTTACAGGATGGATTTGAGAAAGGACATCAGAGGACTAATTTAACAGTGCAAAGCAAAGAATAGGGAGAGGATAATAGCAGGCATGAAGAAAATGGGGAGTGAGCTAGAGCAATTACAAGTACATAGGTTAAGTAAATAGGTTAGTTCTCCAGAAGTCAAAAGGAATGTCAGGGGAGAAGTCACCAATATTCTACTCACAAAACCCACAGCCTAAAAATAGTACACCCTTTCCTCTTCTCTCCATGTTGCTTATATTCACACCTATCACCTCAGTCTACCCTCCAGAAATGGGAAGAAAGTAGCGATCATGTCAAAATTCTTCCATACTATGCTACAAGTGGGCCTTGCTATTGAATCACCACACTCTGCCCAACTGAGCCAAACTGAACATATCCTTTTCAGTATAGAGATCCAGGTTGCCACCACCAACTGATCAGTAAGCACATAACGGAAAACCTATCTGCTATCCCTTACTTACATTTTAATCAGACTGACCTACAGAAAAGAATTTTAGATATGATCATACTATTAAACAAACACATTTTAAGTTCCCCTATTTACACTATCTAGGCTCAACTTCATATACTGAGCCTCTTAATCTAGCACAACCCAACTATCCAAATATAGCTATGACTCCCTCATGTATATCTTCACAATCGGACATGTACATTTTCATCTGCAAATCCGTTTATGCTATAAAAAGCCCTTATGATCACAATTCTTAGCTAAATTCCTTTCTTCAAGTCTTCAACTCAAGTCCCATCCTCACAGGGCTTTGCACTGCCTCACTCCAAAACATTTCTATAACATGCCTAAGCCAACAGGTACTGTTACCATCATTTAATGCTTATGTTCTCTATACTCAACCAAACCACAAACAACATGAGTATAAGCATCTCATTGATCATCAGGGAAGTGCTAATCAAATCCCCAATTAGATACTACTTCACACCCAGCAGGATAACTAGAATCAAAAATACAGATGGTAACAAGTGCTGAAGGTGTAGAAGAATGGAAACTTTCAATACTGCTGGTGGAAATGCAAAATGGTACAGCTACTCTGTAAAACAGTGTGGCAGGTCCCCATCAAGTTAGAGTTATATGACCAGCAACTGTATATACCCAAAAGAAATGAATCCTTATTTGCACACAAAAATTTGTATATGAGTGTTCACAGCAGCATCATTCATAACTGCCAAAAGATGGAAGGAACTCAAATGCTCATTAGCTGATAAATGGATAAACAAAATGTGGTATATCCATACAACAGAATATTATTCAACCATAAAAAGAAAAGAAGTACTGCTACACGTAACAATAAGGATGAAGCTTTAAAACATGCTTAGTGAAAAAAAGTCAGTCACAGGAGACCACATATAATACCACTTACATGAAACATCCAAAATAAGCAAACCTGTAGAGATAGAAAATAAATTACCAGTTACTTATGGTGGAAAGAAAATGGGGGTTTAAGGAGTAACAGCTCAAGGGCGTGGAACTTCCCTGTGGAGGTGATGAAACATTCTATAATGGTGAAAATGGTGGGGGGCACCAGCGTGGTTCAGTTGGTTAAGTGTCCAACTTCAGCTCAGGTCATGATCTCACGGGTTCATGGGTTCAAGCCCCGTGTCAGGCTCTGAGCTGACAGCTTGGAGCCCCGAGCCTGCTTTGGATTCTGTGTGTGTGTGTGTGTGTGCGTGTGTGTGTGTGTGTGTGTGTGTGTGTGTATCTCGCTCTCTGCCCCTACTGCACCCACTCTCTCTCTCTCAAAAATAAACATTTATACATATATATGTATATGTATATGTATACATATATATGTATAAAAAGAAAATGGTTGGACAACCCCACAAACACATTGAAAACTAATGAACTATACACTTTAAATGGATGAAATGTAGGATATGTAAATTTTATCTCAATAAAGCTGTTATCAGAAAAGGGAGTGCGGAGAGTGGAGAAGTGGGCTCAAAGTCTCCCACTGAGAGAGGAGTAATATGACGCATTAATTTTCAACATATCTAACCCTGTATCAGGCCTTCAAGGTCTAGAACAGTTCCATATCTGAGTATTTTGCTGTCTTCTTGCTGATTAAGAATCACAACTATTAATGCTAATTATAATGTTTCTTAATTAAGACTATTCACAGAGTTGTAAAAAGACTCCCAAGCAATCCTATTTACAAAAGCACTAAAAAGAATAAAATATCTAGGAATAAATTAAACCAAGGGGGTGAAAGACCCAACTCTGAAAACAAGAAGAGATTGAGGAAAGAAATGGAAGATGACACAAACAGGAAGATATACCACGCTCATGGATGGGGAGGGAATATTGTTGAAATGGCCATTCTACCCAAAGCAATCTATAGAAACCATGCAATCTCTATTAAAAAAAAAAAAAACAGTATCATTTTTCATAGAACTAGAACAAATAATCCTAGAATTTGCACAAAAGACTTCAAATAGTCAAAGCCATCTTGAGAAAGAAGAACAAAACTGGAGGCATTATGATCCCAGGTTTCAAGATACACTGCAAAGCTGCAGAAATCAAAACATGATGGTACTGGCATAAAAACAGACACAAAGATGAATGAAACAAGAGAAAGAGCCCAGAAATAAACCCATACCTATAACGTCCATTAATCTACTACAAAGAAGGCAAGATAACAACAAAGAAAAGATCTCTTCAATAATGGTGTTAGGAAAACTGGACCACTATATTATATGCAAAAGACTGAACCTGAACCACCTTCTTAAAAATAAACTAAAAATGGATTTAAGACCTAAATGTGAGACCTGAAACCATAAAACTGGAAGAAAACATAGGCAGTCATCTCTTAGACATCAGCCTTAGCAATATATTTATGGATCTGTCTTCTCAGGCAAGGGGAACTAAAGAAAAAAATAAACTATTGAAACTACATGGAAATAAACAGTTTTTGCACTATAAAGGAAACAATCAACAAAGAGGCAACCTACGGAATGAAAGGGACTATCTACAAATGATAAATGTGGTAAGGACTTAATACCCAAAATAAAGATCTTCTACAACTCAACACCAAAAAAACCAGAACATAATCCAATGAACAGAAATTTTTCTAAAGAAAACATACAGATGGACAACAGACCCATGAAAAGATACTCAATATCACTCATCACCAGGCAAATGCAAATCAAAACCATAGAGAGGTATCACCTCACACCCATCAGAATACCTAGTATCAAAAAGAAATAAGTGTTCAAAAGAATGCAGAGAAAAGGGAACCCTGGTGCCCTGTTGGTGGGAATGTAAACTGGTGCAGCCACTGTGGAAAACAGTACTGAGCTTCCTCAAAAAATTAAAAACAGAAACCCCATATGATCAAATAATTCCACTACTGGCTATTTGCCCAAAGAAAATGAAAACACTAATTCAAAAAGATATACGCACCCCTGTGTGTACTGCAGCATTATACAATAGCCAAGATATGAAAGCAACCCAAGTGTCCATCAACAGATGAATAAAGAAAATGTGGAAGATACACACACACACACACACACACACACACACACACACACACACACACACACACACACACAGTGGAATATTATTCATCCATAAAAAAGAATGGAATCTTGCCATCTGTGACAACATGGATAGACCCAGAAGGTATTATGCTAAGTGAAGTAAGTCAGAGAAAACAAATACCAAATGATTTCACTTATGTGTATAATCTAAAAAACAAAAGAACAAACAGACTCTTAAACACAATGAACAAACTGATGATTGCAAGAGGGGGAAGTGGGGGATGGTTGTAATAAATGAGGGGATTAAGAGGTACAAAATTCCAGTTATAAAATAAATAAGTCACAGAGATGAGAAGTAAAGCATAGGAAATATAGTCAAATATTGACAGATGGTGACAACACACACTGTAGTGAGCAGTTAGTAATGTCTACAATGGTTGAATCAATATGTTGTACACTTGAAACTAACATAACATACCATGTCAATTATATTTTCAGTGATAAGTATTCTACAATTTTTTAAAAGGACTCTCACTTCTAGAAGTCATATTTTAAGATGAATCTGTACCAAGTTTCCTTTACTTGATACTATGATCAGATTTATATTTAAGCTGAAATAAGTGGTCACAGTAATAAACTTGGATAATATGAAAACGTATCAATAGATATTATCCTTCGCTTGCTTCACTACTCCTCACCACGTCCTGCAGAGCCCTCCTATTATTCAAAAGTGAAAGACCACAACTACTGCTCCCTCATCGGTTCATACTTCTACCCTCCTTAGTCCAACTACCAAATCCAATGCAACCTTCAACACTCATCAAGTCCCACCTACTCCAGAAAGATCCCTGAACTCAAGCCCAAAGTTCTAGTTCTTCAAACCATTCTATTACTACAGTTCAACAATTTATATTATTTTCTTATACTTCTATTGTTATTTCACAAAATGCTTCCATATCAATATCCTGTCTCCTCAACCATATAACTTTCTTGAGGGCTGACAAGTCTGTTATTCATATTTGGTACAGTATCATGTCCATATCATGTAAATTAAAAAAAAAACTTGATTAACTATAGGAGGGAAAACATGGCAGAGAATATTTAAAGTCAACAGACACAATCCCAAATGCTCAGGCTAGCCCAGATGCTTAAAGGCTTAGTATCTTCATTCTTTCCTCAGTAGGTTTTGAGTCTGGGTACTATAAACTACTTCAGTGAAAGTAGGAATAAATGAGTCCCTGAAGTTTCTACGGGCGTTTTTATAGAGATCTCAATAGAATAAGAAAGAAGCTTATGTTCAAAGTAGTCCAGCAGGGTCTTTCAACCTAAGAAAACCAGAGACATAAATAGCCTCATCAAACAATCATTCCGTGGCATCTGCTGAGGCTTGACATTTCACACAATGTGCAACAAGTCAACAAATGAATGCTACTGGAAAAAAGCTTCCCAACTGTGATGAAACTACTCTGGCCCTCAACTTCTGATCTGAGGAATTTCTATAAAACTATCTAAAGCCATTCAAATTAATGATATAAATGACAATATAATTGAGTATAAAGTAGTTGTAGATCCAAATTTGAAAAAGCTTAAGAATCATTTTTCTTCTCTATACTACTAAATATACTCATGGTAAGAACATATAAAGCCAACACAAATGTGAACACACAGATCTGCCAAAACAATTCTTTCATTTCTGGTAGAAAATAATTAGATAATTGTGATTATCATGCTTACTCATATGTCTCAGGAGATAGCACAACTACTACCTAGCAGCTTTTAGAATGCTTCTGCAAGCTTCTTCAGTGTGGGGACAAGAGAACCTGAGGGGCCTCCCTGTGGAGGAGCCTGTGTGCTGTGTGCTTCCTATGAGAGACAGGAAGACTGCTTCCATTTGCTCCTGCCTCCATCTGCAGCTGAATAAGTACACAACTAGAGGGAAGAGTTTCATCAAGTCTACACAGAACCATATACACATTTAGACATGAAACAAGCCTTTGATGGGATAACGTTAGGATCAAACTGATCGCTACAAGCGAACACACTGTAAAATAAATTACTAGTGGTTCAATGTAAGAAGTCAGTTTTTCTTTACAAAATATTTTATTAAATTTTTAGGATAAAGGAGTATTTTAAATAACAATATTTTAAAAGCTATTGAGTATTTAAGGATGTTTTCAATTACAAGAAACACGAACCCTAAAGAACAGAATATGTAAAGTGGCTCGGGCTACAAGATGGAAATGAAGGTGGGGGCTTGCTCTGTGTCTAAGGAAAGGGGCTTCAACACTGGCCTTTTAAACAAAAAGCAAACTGCACTTGGTCTCAAAGTCTGCCTGCGAGACTAATTACTCAGTGACACCACAGGGCCATTCCACTTACAGAAGAGAGCTTTCAGACTAATGGAGCACACTAATACCTTCTAAGGCAATGTGTATGAAAAGAGAATGAGATTTAGCACATTTAGATACAATTCAATTTCATAAAGGGTCAGTACTAAGCAAAACTTTAAAGTAACCTATGCAGTATGTAAAAATATTTGAGAATTATGACACCTTAAAAGAAGTTGGTTTTTCTAAAGACTTCCTCAACCATCTTTAGAAGAAGGTGGGTGGCCAATATTTCACTTATTTTTTCCGCTAGAGAAGACAGAGGACCACATCAAGAAAGCAGATCCAGAGATCAAAGCAACCAATATGAAGAGAAAAGGATGATGGATGGTTAATAGAGGTTTAGGGAATATTTCACACAAGATATTTACTGTTATCTAACCCAGTTTCTGAATTCCAATACAAGGGTCCTATCTAAAATTAACCCAATTGGCCAACAACCATTTTCTGGCCACTTATGTTCCAAGCACATTTTTCTATCAAATGGTACAGTCTCAAATTGGGGTAAAGAACCTGAATAAACTGATAAAAGGCCAACTAGATTTGAATTTAAAAAGTTCTACTCATTTACTTATCATTCACTCATTTCATTCAACAGTTACTGAGAACCTATCATAGTGAGAGGCAATCCTGATGGATCAGATACAAAAATGAGTGATACACATTCTCTGCCTCCTTAAAGGTACATGGTAAGGTGGGAAAAACAAACAATATGACATTGCAGAGTGTTCAGTGCTATGACAGTGGTAAGCACAGGTTGCTGAGGAAGCACACTTTGGAGCACTGACTCAGTTTCAGCAAAAGTAACTCCCCACTATTTTAGGGCCTTATCAAACAAAATTAACAGTTTTCACAAGGAGGAATCTATGTGTCTCTGGAATTCATGTTGATTATTTAAATGGGAGTAGTTTTTCTACATTCGCACTGGGGAAAAGCAGACCACAACAAAATGACAGATAGAAACAGTTCTGACTTTTTGCTGCTATCTAGCTTTAGGAGACAACCAGCCATGGGTCTCTCATGTTTCTGCCCATCTTCTATCCATTACTCTTCCAGATTATCTTTTCAAGGATGTCAACAGAGCAGACAGCCTTAGAAGATAAAAACAATATTTCCCTCAAGGGCGGTGAACAGATTCGTTCCAGGACAGGTTAATAAAAGTAGTGTTTCCTGTGGGCAAAGGCTAGGCAGGTTTGCTAGCGGCCCTCTTCCAAGATGGAAGTTCCTCAGCTCTCACACAAACCTACTCTGTGGATGGCACCCAGCTGGCATCACATGCACATGGTCCCTATGGAATTTAAAAGCAAGAAAACCAAAGCAAACTTGAAGCTCCTACAGCTGACTGTGCCATGAATTGTCTAGCAACATAAATCAAAATGTGGCAAGCTTACTTGTTAATCTGCAAGCAGAGTGGCATTTCAGACTCTCCACAGTTCTTGAAACCTAGAAATAACTTGTTTTTCTCTCTTCAGTAAATAAGAGCCAAATGAATCTGTAATTTCCACCACATAAGAGAGCTAGTTAATGGGAGGTGGGAAAGGGAGAGAGGAGAATTAACCCACTACCCCGTATCTAATCCTATCATTATAAACCCATTATAAATCTGGTTGGCTAAATGGTATTAGTATTCAGGCTGGAAACCAAATAGTGTCCTGAAGCCTGCCTGATAGCATATTTTTTGGCAATAAGATACTTTCTCCCTCCTTTTCATGGAAGGGAAAAAGTTAAAAATAGAGTATTATTTCTAAAAATGCCCATTAAAAAAACAATACTTAGTTCAAGATATTAAATGAAATGGATCAATAGTTATTAACACACATTACTAAGTGTGCTTCAAATTGAGTCAACTAACAATGCTCAATAGAAAATACTAAGGAGAAATAAGAGTCACTAAAAGCCAGCTTTTCAGATTTCTTAAAAAAAAAAAAAGTCATTCTCAGAACATGTGGGTGGGGAGTAGAGATAGCCTAACAGAACTTTACCTAGTCTTTGATGTGTAAAGTTCTACTTTATGGACATGTTGTCAGCAGCTAGAAAAAAGTCTACATAGATCAGGAGAGGCAAAGGAAATAAAACAATGCTGAACCAAACCACAGGAGAGAACATTATCTAGCAAGTTCTTACTAAGTGTTTTGAACTCTGTAACTATTTCCCGTATCAAACATTCTGAAATTAATGTACCTTCCAAAATTAGGAATCATAGCAAGGAAGAAAGCATTCCTCTACTCTGTTGCTCTCCATAACAAAAACCAGCAGATATGAAAATATGTGCAGGTGGCAGAATTATTCTAATCATAAATACTCAAAAGATGTAACAGGAAATATGCCTTTTTAATTTAGAAAACAAACTTAGAAATTATTTGGAAGTAGGCTTTATAGTAACTGCTACTAAGAAATTAAGTGATTCATTTGCTCCACCAATGTGAGGGAACGGGAGGAAGCTGACCAACAGTAATGAAAATTGCATCAAGAAAGATTATCCATGAAAACAGGAGCAGCATCCTTTAAGTGCTCTCCGAAAAGTTGCAATATGTGATGCCTATCTTACGTGTGTCAAATGCTTAGGATTTTCTTCATATATTCCAGGAACATTTACTAAGGCACTTGTTTCTAGAGCTTAAAATTAATGCACTGTAATAATCACTACTGTGTTGGCTTTATTAACCTGTAACAAAATGTCAGTCTGTTTTCAATCATTTATAATGCCAAGCAAAAACCAGCAGATTCTCTGTCCAACACTGTATCAGGACCGTCTGTCACCTTTATTCTAACAGCCAGCAGGCAAGCAACAAGAAGAAAAGAAAGGAAAACAAACCAAAAATAGCAACAGCCTTCCGGGAGTAGCAATGTCCAGAGATTGATGATCTGCTACTTGCTTAACAGAGATAAACTTTCTGTCCTATAACAAACACTCCCGACTTTAAAAATAAATAAAAATTTCAAAATTCAATTTACTAAAACTTCATTGTAGATGTTTCCAATCATGACTTATTCAGGAAGAGCTAGCTATATTATTGCTTTATTTTGATACTAGGGATGAAAGTGCTGTTGATGAATGCAGCAGGAGAGACTCACTGAAAGAAAATGACCCTAAACTACAAACAAGTGCTAGGTGTCTGCTGTATGAAAGATGCTGCAGACGGTGCAACAACAAGCAAAAAGTGCAACCTGCTCTCAAGGAGATTCATCTGGTTACACATTCCTTTTACAGTCAATGCGCCTACCAAAAACCTACTTACCAGTTCTTCCTCTCAACCTTCCTTCCTTCCTTCCTTCCTTCCTTCCTTCCTTCCTTCCTTCCTTCC
The DNA here is from genome assembly GCF_028749965.1 of Puma concolor. Taxonomy (NCBI): domain Eukaryota; kingdom Metazoa; phylum Chordata; class Mammalia; order Carnivora; family Felidae; genus Puma; species Puma concolor. The sequence continues at coordinate 109,597,204 of NC_141676.1, forward strand.
TTGAAGGGGTAAGCGCACAATTTAAACAGGGAACTAAGCACCAAAGAGGGTTGAGGAACCCTCATACTGCAGGTGTGGCAGTGTCCCTCACAGGATCAAATTCCACTCATCAAAAAGGACCCAAAAGGCAGGGAAGGGTTAAAGAGAAACTGCACAATTTTCTAAATGGCAAATTCTAAGTTCCATTCACTAAGCATCATTCATTACACACATACACAAATATCCCCACAGCATTCTATGATGTCCATATAAACAGCTTTTTCCAACAAGGTGGAAAAGAAAAGAAAAAAACACCGGGATACTCTATGCTCCAAAATTAAAACAATCCAACCCAAAGAAAAGGCAGCAAAAATGGTAGAGCTAGAGCCAGAAAACAAAGAGAGGTGCATTTTACTCTAGTAGTTTTTCTTTAATGTTTTGTAAAATTATTATTGTATGATGAATTGGAAATTAAAGGCCTAGTCCTTGAGAAAACATAGCTTGGGAAGCAGTGCCCTGAAAACTTTTAAAATGTAAGCCATCATGAAGTCGGTAGGACAACCTCACTCTCAGAAGTGCTGTGAACAGGAGTCAGGGAGCCCTGAAAGGGGAGCACTCCAGCATCACCAATCACACCCCCAACCAGAGGAAACTGATTTTACATGTCCAATCAGGAAGAAGGAAGAAGTTCTCCTGGCCCAGCAACAGCCCAGCCAATGAGAAACCAACACACTCGGCCAATGAGAAGCCAGCATCACCTGGAAACTCTTCAAAGCAGCCCCTCCCAACTTTCTCCTTTCCCTCTCCCCTGCTCTCTGGATTTGCCTACGCTTCATCATAGTTTATCCTGAGTTGCAATAATCTGAATAAATTCCCGAATAAACTCATTTTGCTGGTAAAAAGGCTGACTCTTTTGGTTTTGGTTTCTAATGTCAACTACATACAGTTTATACTTAGATTTTACTGTCACTGAAAAAAACTGGCCTTTCTTAACATACAGGCATCCGTGTTCCCACTGAACTTTACTGAAGTGTCACTGGCTCTGGCCAATTAACTTGCTAGCATGGGCTCCCAGAGGGTCTGAATTCTCTTTACATTCCCTTTACCCAGTCTAGCTCCCAGGCTCCATTAACCAACCAGCAAATTACACACATGCTCAGGGCACCAGCCAAGCTGGAGTACTTGAAGATGTGTATGAAATAATATATTTCAACAAAAGCAATAAACTAGTCAACATGGAAAAAATCAAAACTTAAGGACTTCCACTGCTTTAAAATTTAGTACAACTTTTCTTTCAAATTACACATGGATGGAGGGAGCACAACAACATTTTCAGGGCTCAAAAACCAGTCAAGGTCTTAAGCCAGCAATGGCAGAAGAGTGCCCTACGTACTCCCGGGGAGGGGCCTCTGGGTATTACATGTTCAACTGCAATACTCCACACACACCCCAACCCTGCCTCCCCCTTACTCTGCTTCATTTTTCCCACAACACACGCACTTCTTTTTTTGTGCAGCTTCCCCCAGTACAATTTAAGCTCCATGAGGACAAGGAATGTTATTAATGTTGTCAACACCTGGTGCTTACTAGGAGGTGTTCATCAAGTATTCGGTGAGTGAGTTTTTCCTAAAAGACCCATGAAGCGTTCATTTAATAAGCCTCCATTTCACCTGAAATGCAAACTTTCATGGCAAAGCTTCACATCAAAGCAAACGTGATTTAACTCTGCCTGTCACCAATAAATGGCACTGTTTCAGCTGCTGCCTTGGACTTAAGATTTGTCATGTACCTTTGAAGCTGTTCCAAAAACATACATTGAACAGAACGAAGTAAAACGGAAATCTGTTCCAACAAATTTGCGAGGTGAATAGTATGTTGAGTACAATCCAGTGCCTCCACAAACACAGCCCTCCTGTTAAAAAGCTTTAGGGAGGTAGACATATATTGATTACTATGACTTTAAGAACAAAGGGTCTTACAAACAGCATTTGGAAACCTGTTCATAACCAGAGTACCTGCCATATTAGCCTAAATTCTCTTCAGTTATATTTGTTGGAGCTATAAATATAAATAAGCACGTGTTGATGACTGAAAAGCTCCTTATTTCTGATTATCCTAACAATCAAGCTCAAGGGCAACTTACACGGCCCTTAAAAATAACCTGTCCTAGGGGCGCCTGGGTGGCTCAATCGGTTAAGTGTCCGACTCTGGCTCAGGTCATGATCTCACAGTTCGTGAGTTCAAGCCCTGCATCAGGCTCTGTGCTGACAGCTTAGAGCCTGGAGCCTGCTTCAAATTCTATGTCTCCCTCTCTCTCTGATCATGCTCTGTCTCTCTCCCTTCAAAAATAAATAAAAACATTAAAACAAAAAATTTTTTAAATAGCCTGTCCTATTTCACATTTCTTTCATTACCTTCACTTTAAAGCAAAGATAAACAGATCTTGATTAAATAAAGTTTCTAAAAATTAGGCTATAAAATTAATTCACTAGAAAATTCAGTAGCCAGCAGATGCTTTAAACACTGAGGATGTATAAAAGCAGGAAATGAAGGGAAAAGTCAAAATATTTTGATACAATAATGATTCAACATGTGAAAGAATAAACATCAAGCCAAAAGCTTTTAGCTTTCCATTGTCAATTTACATCTTCAGGAAATCATATGCATAAAAAACTCAAATAGGGAAGGAAGGAAATATATATTTATATATATAATTCAGTATGTACATCTCACTTTCAAGTCACACAATAACTATTCCTTTTGAATTGGAATGAAGTTTGAATTGCAATTAAAGAATTAAAAACAGGAAATAAGACAAAGCACCTGTAGGAAGCCAAGAGACACATATACCAACTCTATCTAGACTACTCAACAATGAAGGTCATCCCACCATTGTTCCACTTCACGGTATCAAAAGTGAGGGCACAGTAATCTTGACTCCCAGGTTTTAAAGAGCTCTCCCTTCTGTCTCATTCAACTAAGCGTTATATAAGACCCCTGCACACATAGGTTATGGCAACCTCAGTGGTCACCCAGTACAGAACAAATAGAAATTAGGACATTCATGGAGGTATATTATGAAATGCCAAAAAGAGAAAGACTAGTTAACCAGACAATCAGAATCCAGATGTCCATGACAAGAAGAAGTAAAGGCAGGCTTCAAGAAGAGGCATGATCAGCAATGAATCTAGAAGAGTAGCTAAGATGTGAAATGCTGGAGTGGTCAGAGTCTTCAGTGTGAGTGGAAACTCACACAGGAAAGAATGGGCTGGTGGTGCAGTGGGGCAGGGGGGCAGGGGGCAGGGGGGAGAGGGGCATGGCAAGTTTAGGAAGCCCAGTTTAAAGGATGAACTTAAGGGAAGCATGGAAGGCCAACCACATGAAAAAAATACTAACCTGACTGAGGTCTGCAGGAAGATGATGGGAAAACAGTGGGGACCAATTATGAGGCTTATCCAAGCCAAGTCTGAGGCAGTAATGGGCTGCAGAAGAACAGTTGCAGTGCTAGTAGGCAGTAAAAATGAACTCTAAAAGAAACTCCTAAATGTAGAACTGCCAAGAATCAAAACAAAGCACAATTACACTGAGGCTTGTGTCAGGTGGGCATAGGTACAAATTCCAGTTATGCCACTTCACTAATTCTGCAACACTGGGCAAGCAATTGACCCTTTCAAAGTCTCTGTTTCTTAACCTGCAAAATGGGGGCAATACTGCATAAGACTGTGGCAAGAGTTTAGTCTATGATACACGATAATCAAAGTGCATGACAGATTACAGAAAACTAATAGATACTCATCACTTACTGACATTTCTTTTACAAAAACTGAGTTGTCTGCAAGAAATTTCGGGAAATAAGCTACCATAGTTCATTCCCATGTTAAATCAAATAATTATGGGGATAAAAAACAGCTAAACCAGCACTCTCCTGGAACAGTTCATCAGCATGCCCAATCACTCCCCAAACAACGACAATACTTCCTCTAATGTCCATTTAAATCAGCATTCTTTAAATATAAGTAAAATCCATATCCCAATATCTCCTACATAGTATCTTCTAGAAATACACTGCACAGCACTGATATCCACAAGAATACTGCCAGGTAACTGGACAGAGAACTCCACCCAGGAAATTAATACAATAATTTTATTTAATGATTACACATGAAATACCTACTGTTAAACCACTTTTAGTTCTATTTATAAGCAATAAATCCATTTCTACGAGGCACTGCCTAATATACCCTGATTATATCAAATTATAAACTCTCCATAAATATTTGGCTGTGATGTTGACTGCACCTGTGATATTAGTGTAGGGTTTAGCACTGTCCAGATCAATGCACAAGACTGAGAATGTTAAAAATGCTCTATCCACTAGGCTATAATCATAAAAGCAAACTGGTTTCCTAATATAACACCTGAAGTAAATGAAGTGCATCACTTTTTCTTTCTACAACTGGTCCTGATTCAGACAAAGGCCTTATTTTCCCCAGCAACTCCCTCAGACACTGCCTGGCCATGGCACTGGCAAAACTGTATCACGCCCTTATCTGTACATTCCTATTATACTTTATCAGCTGGAAATCATAGCTAATGTTAACACTCTTCTTCTACATACACAACTGTGCTGGGTGCTTTCTATTTCTAATCATAACTCTGCAAAGTAGACATTGTTATTGGACCCATTTTACAGACATACACTAAGGTTCAGAAAGTTTAACTACAGAACATCATACCAGAAATAGTTTCTCAAACTAAACACATACTTTGTTGTGGCATGGTCTTTCTCACTCTGTACTCTTTGGTGAGAGTGCTTTACCAGCTCATATTAACACCTATCTGTTATTTAAGGTACAATTGCCCCTGGGGCCATCTTCTCCCCCAAGTGCCAATATGGGAGCTTTAAAACATTTGGTTGCATGAATGAATAAAGGAAGAGAAAACTGGGATTCTCTACTGAAATTCTAGTTTAATTATCAGCTATATTAACTCAAGTCATAAGCCTCTAAAACTCACTAAGTACCTAGCACAGTCCCTGGCACCTGGTAGGCACTCAGTAACTGCTCCCAGAAAGAGGGAAAAAAGACAAGTGGGAAGGAGGAGGAAGAGGAAACAGAAAAGACAGAGACAAGAGGCAGAAAAACCGAGCTTCCATATATAGGAATCTTGATTCGGAATTTTAGAATATTTTTGTAAGAGGATACTTATAAATAATAATATTAGCTAATCTATGTTTTACCAGCAGCGAGTTCTTGCAACACCAAGAATTTCTGTGCAAAAATCTAAGACTCCAAGTAAACGTAATATAGATTCTACTATAAACAAAGACTTATCTATGAGTATCATTCAAATCTTAAGACTGACCTAGGTTTACTGTTTAGATGGCTGTAAAAGGACAAATGCTGAGCTAAAAACGGAATCCACCTATCAGTCTCCTCCCTAAACAATTATAAAATGAGAAACACAAAAGTATATGCTTAGAGATTTCATTCTTATATTTAAGAAATGTTTTAAAATCATTTTCAAATTCATCATTGTAATTACATATTCACACTCCTAACACTGTTTCCTTAGAGTCAACTTTCTTGCCAATACCAAAAAAAACTAGCCAAAACACAGATTTCTTCCCGATGACAGGAAGTCAGCCAACCTTCTCTTAACTGCCCTGGTGCGTGATCACCCTGACTACGCTTTCTACCTCCCTGTCACTCTTGATTTGCTCCCCAGTGCTAAGGAAATCTATTTCTCTACTAATGCCTTCATCCTGTCAAATAGAAAGGGACTATGACAGGGCAGTCTTCCAGAAGACACTGCTTGCACCTGCACTCGGCACCTCTCTTCTCCATTCATGCCCAGATCCAAAGAGGCAAACGTACCAATTCTGTATTCCACGTGTCTGCACACAATGGGTAGCACAAAGAAATGTAACGTGCTATCAGTTATGCTGACATCACCCATTTAGATCAAGTAAACTAAATACAAATCATATGGTAGGCAACAGGACAGGAGAATGTGATTTGGCATCAGAAATAGGTTCTGAGTACTGACTCCACCAGTGTAACTTTGGAAAAGTCATTTAAAAGGCTTTGTGAAATTTAAATATCATCATCTGCCTTTCCTGTTACGAGGACAAAATGAGAACTTGTAAGCATCTGGTATATGATAAAACACCAAATAAATTATTTTATCAATGACAATGATTATTAAACAAATCCCATGTCATCTGCAACCCAATGTGTCCCCTCCGATGCTCCAAGCTATAACTGATTCAACAAATCTCCTCCACTTTCCAAGGGGGCAAGAAAGGAAAGAAAGATAATCGGGACAAAGAACAGCCTGTGATAGAAGGAATGAAACCAGTTCTCTTACATGTCTGGTATGTTGTCCCTAACAGCAATTACGAAACAGGAGCAACAAAAAATATGTGAACAAAGACAACCGTGTCTGGAAAAAGTACTTAAGTCTCCCAAGGGGAATACAGCGTTTATGTGTAAATAATAGTATTATTTCCATTGTGAGTATGGTTTGGTTGGTATTCTTTTATCAGGTCTATCCTTAAAATTAGGTAATAGAGGAAGAAAGCAGCCTGCAGTGAGTACAACTCAATACTAAAATATAACACGCAAGAACAAAGGCTAAAATAGAAACCTGACTGCAAATGCTGATGCAAAAATACACGCAAAACAAAATGCCTTAAAAACAAGATGAAGAACCAGAAAGATGGTAACAATCTGAGGGCAAGTAAACATTGACTCTGAAAGCCTTAAGGCACATAACAAGTAAAGCTGGCAAGATTAGGTGGGGGGGAGGCAGTAAGCCTTTCTATTTCGTCAAAGAACCAGTAATTTCAACTGTAGCTGTATACAGCACTAGGGAATGTGCAGGAAGAAAGAGAAAAACATTCCTTTTCCAGCCTCTCAAAATCCTGCCGTCCCAAACTATTCCTCACGTTTGATGCATACGTCATACACTTCCAATTTATTTCATTTAAAAACATCATGTAGGTATTTTAAAAATAGAACTTCCTATAGTACACCATGAAAATGTATTCTTAGGTTAGAACTTTACATCATTACTATTAGATACTTTTATTTACTACCTAAATTACAAAGCTTGGCCTACACAGGCATATAATTTAATGAGTAAAAAAAAGAAAGTTATTTATGCTCATGCTTATAGAAAATTAAACAATACCTTTTGAATCATTTTAAGCCAATCAGATAAATCATATTTTTAAAATCTTACATAGTTTCAAAATATAGGTTTCCAAAAATAAACCCCACAGGTATGAATTATATCTAATTCACAACAAATAAAATTATCAAAGTGAAAGATTAAGAAATTCAGCACATCACTCATTCATTCATGGAACATCTTTGAAATTCAACAGGAGCTAGACACTGTACCAGGCCCTGAGTACATACTGGCCAGTAAGACATTAATTTCAAGAAATTCAGAATCCAGTAAGGAAGGCAGGCCAACACACAATTTTGTGTGACAGAAGATAATAGAAAAAGTTTAAAAACCCAAGAACACCAACGAATGTTTAAGGACTTTTGGAGACCAACAGAAAAGACCAGTATCACAGCACAGGAAAAGGAGTGAAAAAGACAAGCACAGAAATTATACAACTGAAATAAATGATGTTCAATAATAGAATCAAAAAAAGATAAACTCTAATGGTAAGACATTTCTCACTGATTTTTTTTCAAAATAGTAAAAACGTGGTAGTATTCATTGTTAAAGTAAGTAAAGGGGCAATGGCATACAAGGCCAGGGTCAAGGGCTGTGACCTCTCTATAGGATAGTATGGCAAAATGTATCAAAAGTTTTTTAAATGTGTCACAGTCCCAAAGTCATTAGAAGAAAACAAGCCAATATCCCTCATGAACACAGAAACAAACATCCTTAACAAAATATTAGAAAGCAAAACCCTGCAATAGATAAAACACATCGTGACTAAGTGAAGGTTATCAAAGGAATTCAATGTTGGTTCAACATTAAAAAAATCAGTATGTTAACAGAACAAGTATATATTCACCTTAATAGCTGGGGTGGGGGGAAGCACGTGACAAAATTTTCACCATCCATTTTGATAAACGCACTAAACCAGCCAGTAATGGAATGGAACTTTCCCACCCCGATAAAAGCATTTACACAAAACTTAAAGCTAACATCAGGTATAATCATAAAAGACTGAATGTTTTCCCTCCCACAGATGAGGAAAAGAACAACGATGGCCACTCTCACCAGTGCTATTCAACATAAAATATAATTAAGAAAATGAAATAAAAGGTACACAGATTGGAAAGAAGAAATGAAACCATCTTTATTCACAAACCCCATTACCATCTACAGAGAAAATCCCAAAGAATCCCCCAAAATAAAGCCACTAGAACTAATGGGTCAGTTTAGAATGACTAGCATACAAAAATACTGAAAACAAAGGATTAGAAATTTGTATTTTAACAGTATAATTTATAATAGCATTGAAAACTATGAAATAAAGATGAATCTAACAAAAAAATATGCAAGATAGACATGCTTAAAATCAAAAAAACCACACTAAAACACAGTAAAAGCCTAAATAAATGGAAAGATATGCTGTATTGCTGAATCAGACAACTCAAGATGTCAATTCTCCCCAAACAGATTTAAAGATTTCAATGAAATCTCAATGAAGATAACATAAGGGGTTTTTTTTGTACCAATTAACCAGCTGGTTCAAAAACTTATAAGAAAATACAGTGGCCCAAAAAGAACCAAAACAAAATTTTGTTTAAATATCAAGTGCGAAGACTTGTACTACCTAATTTGATATTTACCATGAAGCTAATCAAGATGGGTATTACTGGCGAAAGGATGGCTAACAGAGACGAGAGTCAAAGAGACCTACATATACGTGGTCAACCTGGACAAAGGGGACAAGGTTCCTGAATGGAGAAAGCACTATTTAACAAAGATACTGGTTCAGCTAGACCCCAATTAAAAAAAAAAAGAAAAGAAATAAAAGAACCTTAACCCTTCCCTCACACCATACACAAAAATTAAGCTAAAATAAACTTTAGCCCTAAATTTAAGCACTAAAACTATAAAACCTCCCAAGGAAACATTGGAAGAAATCTTTGTGGCCTTAGGTTAACCACAGATTTATCAGATACAACACAAAGTGTATCAATTCTATAACAAAGAGTAATAAATCACACTTCAAAAATCAGATCATTATCCATGTACTTAACCAAAAACATTAGAATACCTAGGCTCAATTTCCAGCTATGCCAGCAACAAACAGTGCACATCACTATCTTACGGTCTCTGTCTCCCAGTTGTTTTTTCCCTTTACCTGTGTAATGAGACAGTACCTACCTCACAGGGTTATTCAAGGACCAAATGAGATAATGTTCAGAAAACACCAAATTATACATTAAGTACTCAATAATGATGTTTGCTACCTTTCCAAGATTTTTATTTAGTTACTTAAACACCACCTGAGTTTCACAGTTCAAAATTTAGAATTTCCACTGTGAGTCTTAGAGTTTATTAAAAATTAGAGCTCAGCCTCAGTTTTTAATTCAATTCACTTTAAAGAAATGATGAAGAATAAATGCAAACAAAATAAGAAGGGGACCAAGGAAGGGGAGGAGAAACACATTAACCGCGCACCTACAGACACTCCAGAAAACAGATGCTTTATCTGAATTCTCTTTTATTTTTCCTAGCAGGTACCTATAGAGGAACAAAGGATCTACATGAAATTTTTAACAAACCTTCATAAGTGGCCTTTAAAAAGGAGTGCTTCTCTCAACAATAGCCAAATTATGGAAAGAGCCTAAATGTCCATCAACTGATGAATGGATAAAGAAATTGTGGTTTATATACACAATGGAGTACTACGTGGCAATGAGAAAAAATGAAATATGGCCTTTTGTAGCAACGTGGATGGAACTGGAGAGTGTGATGCTAAGTGAAATAAGCCATACAGAGAAAGACAGATACCATATGGTTTCACTCTTATGTGGATCCTGAGAAACTTAAGAGAAACCCATGGGGGAGGGGAACAAAAAAAAAAAAAAAAAAAAGAGGTTAGAGTGGGAGAGAGCCAAAGCATAAGAGACTGTTGAGAACTGAGAACAAACTAAGGGTTGATGGGGGGTGGGAGGGAGGAGAGGGTGGGTGATGGGTACTGAGGAGGGCACCTTTTGGGATGAGCACTGGGTGTTGTATGGAAACCAATTTGACAATAAATTTCATATATAAAAAAAAAAAAAAAAAAAAAAAAAAAAAAAAAAAAAAAAATAAAAAGGAGTGCTGGCTTTCTATTTAAGACCCTGTGTTGGTGCCCCAAAGCAAATGTCTCGTTACAAGTTAAATCCATGCTTAGGGAGATTAAATTGTTGTAAGGGATATTTGTAATGATTTAAATCAGAAAGTAGTATGTTAATAATCACAGTGAAGGATCGTCACGCTATAAACCATAGAACCCCATCACCTGCCTTCCTTACCGTTATAACCATGGCTCTGGCTACTTTTAAAACATGCCTCAGAAGAGCAGCAAATGAGATTAAATTCTTTAGCATTCTTAGAGTTTCCTAGGTTATGAACAAGGAGAATTCTCTGGCACTTATTCCATCTTTAAATATGGAGAAAGAGGGAGCCTTCACTTCAAAGAATGTCATTCTACAAATTTCTCCTAGTCCCTCCTGCCCCCAGAGTTCCCCCCTAAAGGCCACAAGCAACACACAGTAAGAAGTGGTGGGAAATAACAGAAGACCATCCAGTGGGAATAAACTTACCTGTGGTGTTTTATTCTCTTTAAGGTCCAACCCAAACACATTGTGCCGCTTCACTGTAAAGAAATCAGCATCGTGTCCATCGTCCTCGTCCTCATCTCTGTCTAAGAACTGCCCAGGGGCTTCCTTGGACTCCCCAGTGCTAGGGACAGACTGAAGTGGAGACTCTTTTGCTTTTGCCAGTTTCTCTTCCATTTCTTCCTCATCTTCCTTCTCTTCTTCCTCTTCATCACTAATCCCCTTACCCGGTGTGTAATCTGTCTCTTCTGGTCTTTTCCCACCTTTCTGAAGGATGGACATTTTCTCATTGAAGTAGGCTCTAAATTCTTCTACTTCATCATTGGTGAGGGAGGGAGCCCTTGGCTCAATTTGTTTGTGATCTTGGCTCACCACCAATTCTTTGGGGGGTTGTTTCTGCATTTTCTGAAGAAATCTTACCCGAGGTGCCACAGCAAGACCAAGAGATCTTAAACATGAACAAAAGAAAACAGTTATCTCAGCACACTGATGGTGTGCTTATGGTATTATGCAACAGTTTCTCAAGAGTGGAGATCTATTTTTGGAGTTTTTAAAAAAACACTCCTCTGAAATACAACTCAATCTTGACAGATTAGATGATCCAAAAGGCAAGCCAAAAAATACCAAATACCATCAGAAAACACTGAAGATACCTCACTTTTCATTAAGAGGTTAACAAGGTATAACATAAAGAGCATGAAACCAGAAACAAGGGAACAGGTCAAGTACTAAATCTGCCTATTTCCAATTTACTTCTTTCAGCCTCGGCTCCCTCAAATACAGGATATCGATACCTACCAGGCCCACCTCACAGCTGTTGTAACAATCCGACTTGCTAACTATATGAAAACACTTTGTGAAATGTCAATACTAAACCTGAAAAAGACATGGTCAAGAAAGGACAAAACAGCTCTCTGCAAAGAACAAACTCAAATTACCACTGTCCTCTCCTCTTTTACTATGACATAATCACTTCTACAAAAATACATTTATTTATTTTTGAGAGAGAGAGTGAAAACAGAGCACGAGTAGGGGACGGGCAGAGAGAAAAGGAGACACAGAATCCAAAAGAGGCTCCAGGCTCTAAGCAAGCATTCAGCACAGAGCCCGACGCAGGGCTTGAACCCATGAACCGTGAGATCATGACCTGAGCCAAAGTCACTTAACCGATTGAGCCACCCAAGCACCCCAAAAAGAAAGGATTTCTAAACAAGACCAAAAAAGAAAAGAAAAATTATTTTCTCCTTCTAAGATCAAGATTCACTTTATGATCAGCTAAGTTCCTACTCGCAGATGGGAAATAAACTCCTGAAACCGGGCCTGCTACAATAAACAGCTAACATGATGACACGGCTCCATTGCCTCTTTCCTATGAGACATGATTCAAGAAAACTCAGAGGTGCAGTGGGAAAGCACAGATTCAGAAATGGGACTGTTGATGTTCAAATCCTGACTGTCATCACCAGCTGTGTGATTGAAGGATGTTACTGAACCTCTATACCTCAGTTCTCTCGTTTGTGAAACGGCATGATCAGTACGACATCCTAGGGTTGTCGTAAGAGTGAAATGAGTTCACAGATCCAATGTACTTAACATACGGCCTGGCACACAGGCAGCCACTACTGAGCACCTCCCATTATTACTATTATGGAGACTACAGGGTGGGATCATAAACTCCTATCCATCAGAGCATTCTCTCAGTGTATTACAATTATAGTTGTGTGTCTTCCTCAGCTACTAAAACTTGGAGCCCTTTTAAGGTAAGAGTACGTACATCTATAATTTTTTAACATCTAGCACAATGAACTGTACATACTATTCAAAACATGTTTCTTTAGGAAAACAATTTCTAAAAACATTTATTATATCCTGCACACGTAACAAAGGGCTTCTAAAGGAATTTATAGATCAAGGAACTTACACATCTAAACACCACCAAATTAAACTATACCAATAATTTAGGCTCAGAAGTTAACTTTCTGCCTTCCTTAGACATCACCAGTAAAAAGCAAAGGTTGTCAACTGGGAACAGATGAGATTTACTGGCTTTTGTAGCAACAAAATGTCCCATTAATATGACCCTGCAGTGTCAGAGCCCTGTGCCTCTCCTATTTACTAATATCTCAGCTAAGTCAATCAGAAAACCACGACAGAACTTTTTCATGGAATACTAAAAGGGAGCTAATAACTTAAACCAAGAATCACATTCAGAAAAGGTGAAATTAGTAACTGCTACATAAACAGCTCAGTGACAAAAACATGTTATATCCATGGTGTGCAGTTTTCCATCAATTACCTACACAGAGAGTCAGGAGCCTCATGCTGTTATCTAGCAATTTCAATCATTCTAAAATGTTACAACTGACAAATTACCTATTATACTAAACTCACAATCTAATGTGAAGAGTAGAAAACAGCAACTCTCCCAGATACAAGTTTTTATCAGACTCCATTTAAAGGTAAAGACATTCAAATTCCTGGAGAGCGAGGCAAATACACAGACCTTGCCTTGAAAATACATGTGTCATCACTGACTAGAAATTTTATGCTGATATTTAACCTATGATTAACCTCAAGGGTGCTTTATAGAATTCTGTCAATGTTTTTCCCACAGGTAGAACCCCACTGAAAAAATGAGCATTCCTCCTTTATAGCTGAAAAGGTTAGGAAAAAAGTCCTTCAAATACTGAGCCAAAACAAACCAACAGTTCCTTTTTTATGTAATAGTAACCTCAGTTACTAAACGGGGATATTTTGCCATGGTAACTGTGAGTACCTATAAGAAACACCAAGACACAAAGAACACTCAGGCAAGAAGCAAGCAGTTATAGGGATCAGTCTAAAATAAAGGAAGAATTGACAAGGAGACTTGTGTCAAAAGCATAAAAAAGAAAGGTCTATGGTGTTCCAAGCCAGCGTTCCAAAGACAAGAGGACTACAGACATTTAAAGATTTCAAACAGCGCTTACCAATTGTTCTCCACCTCCTTTAAGATGAAACTACAGGAAACTGCCAGGGAAACTTTCAGAAATGTTCACTTACAAGTAAGAAACTTCTTTAAACAACAAGAACTAGACACTCACCTAGTTTTCTAGTTTACATAATCTTTTTCTCTGCAGATCTTTAACAGATTCTCTTAAGTTAAGGCAGAGCAGTTTCAATGAGGACTCTTAGAGAACCAGGTTGCAGACAAATGACCTCTACCTCTGAGGATTCACAACTAAAAGTGTAATGTGAATACTTACAGGGCATATTCAGGTATAGGTAACTTGCTCACATCAAATATTTCTTTATCCTTCATCAGATACACTGAGCGTATATAGGAGACAAAACACTGTAAAAATAAGAGGTTTACATGTATCACATACAATAGTCAGAAACGGAAAATAAATTTAAACTCAGATAAAAGAAAATTAACCAAAGGGATAAATTCAACAGTAGTGAAATATCTTAAAAATAAGTGAGCATATAGGGGCACCTGGGTGGTTCAGACAGTTGGGCAGATGAATTTGGCTCATGGCTCTGGGCTTGAGCCCCATGCCCGGCTCTGTACTGACAGCTCAGAGCCTGGAGCCTGCTTCGGATTCGGTGTCTCACTCTCTCTCTGCACCCTCCTCCTCCCCCCCCCCCCCCCCCCCCGCTCACTCTCTGTCTCTCTCTTTCTCTCTTAAAAATAAACATTAAAATTAAAAAAAAAATTAATAATAAAATAATTGAGCAGATATATCTCCATTCTACATTTTAAAAAAACTACCTTTTTGTAACTGTAATATTAGATAAGACCTTAAATTTGGTTTCATCAAGCCAACTCAACATAGAATATCACCTTCTCAGAAAGCTATTCTACAAGTTAGTATCAGTCCATTGCAGTATAGTCTAACAGGGGGGAAAAAGTAGGATATGTAATGATACAGATGACAATCTGAGCTCCTTATCTTACTAACTGCTCAAACCTCTTGTATCTCTGTCAGTTTCCTCATCTATCAGAGATCACAACACCTTCTATTTAAAATGTTATGAGAGGGGCGCCTGGGTGGCACAGTCGGTTAAGCGTCCGACTTCAGCCAGGTCACGATCTCGCGGTCCGTGAGTTCGAGCCCCGCGTCGGGCTCTGGGCTGATGGCTCGGAGCCTGGGGCCTGTTTCCGATTCTGTGTCTCCCTCTCTCTCTGCCCCTCCCCCGTTCATGCTCTGTCTCTCTCTGTCCCAAAAATAAATAAACGTTGAAAAAAAAATTTTTTTTAAATAAATAAAAATAAAAATAAATAAATAAATAAAATGTTATGAGAAATTAACCAAGAAAATGGATCTAGAGTACCAGGGTGTATCTTCTGGAATATAGTAAATACCAATAAATACTAGCTATTAGTAATAATTATTTTAGTTATTGGTTAAAGGTATTTATTTAATTATTTAAAGGTATTCTTTATCTATTTATTCTTAGAAAAGAATACCTTTTGTAACATAATAAACTGTTACTGTATTTAAATGAAGCTTAATAAAATCATGACATGAAGTTTACTCCTTAAGCCTTCCCTTTTACATTATCACTTCAAGTAATTTGTCATCATGAACTTGTGTTATTTTTCTTTGCTGTTTATAAAGAAAAAAGGTATCTGTATACCCAGAACTATATAAACCAAAATTTAAACATGATCCTGATCCTTTATCAGTCTGTAACACAGTCAGGCAACAAAGATGATGAAACACATCTATGCAAGCATTTCTTATTTTAAAAATTTTATAAATCCATTTAATTCCCATTTCAATATTTCCTGAACTTCATATTTGTTATAAATTTATACTAATCCTTTCTTCAAACCATTTTCCCTGTCTCCAGAGGCATGAAAAACAATGAATGGCTCCAGTTCAAGGATAATTTTTCCCCTACAATTGTTCACACACACAAAAAAATCACCCCTGTTGCCTATCGTTTTTGTTCTCTCCAGATTATAATCAAAGGCTAGAAAATCACTTCTATGAAACTAGATAGCTTGCTGCTGCTGGCAATACAGTTAGCCATTCTGCTAAACCATGCGTGACACCCAATAAATCACATCATTTATTTCAATGTGCATTCTATAATCTTTGTTCTGGAAGGCTCATTTGTTGTATGCACAAACTAGTGAAACATCCTTCCATTGTTCCTTATTTCCTGATTCATAATTGAATGACCTCTTAGGTATGCAGTAAGTCATGACATCTCAGAATTCATGTATAATAGTTTTAAATGTGCATACTATTTCCAAACTTTCTAAAAGATTTAAACAATGTCTGCTAGATGATATCTGCACACACAAATGTTTGCATACCCAAAAATTAAGGAAAAAAAAAATTTCCCCCTTAAAGGTCTTTTTCATTAGATTTCAGGTGAAGTGAGACTATAGAAATCCAACTTGGCACAGTTCAGTATTTGGTTTTCTTATAATCCTCCTGATGTATCATGGAATTTCTGAAGAAAGTCAAATGTGGATATCAGTCTCAGGTCTGCTACTTAACAGCTTATGTGATCCTGGACAATTTTTTTTTTAATTTTTTTTTTTTATGTTTATTCATTTTTGAAAGACAGAGAAAGAGTACAAGCAGGGGTGGGGCGGAGAGAGGGGGGGGGGGGACACAGAATCTGAAACAGGCTCCAGGCTCTGAGCTGACAGCACAGAGCCCGACATGGGGCTTGAACTCACGAACCGCGAGATCATGACCTGAGCCGAAGTCGGACGTTCAACCGACTGAGTCACCCAGGCACCCCGATCCTGGACAATTTTTAATTTTCTCCATCTACTATTTACTCCTGTGTAAAGTCACATCAGTATTGCCTCCCTCCTGGGTTGTTGGGAAGATGAAGAAAGAACACGTATCAAACTGCCATGTAACAAAGTCACATCATGACTAAGCACTTGACACAAAGTAAGCATTTAAATTCCAGCTTTCATCACTCATGGTATTTTAAGCAGAGTGAGGCTAACTTGATAAAATATAACAGAAGTTAATTTTTAACCAGAAACGTAAAATCTGCTCTTTAAATAAAACTTCTTTCCCGAGAATATCCAGTTTCAAAACCATAACGTAAAAGCCTTACTATTGACCATTTCTCTGCTCAGGCTCCTTATCCACTTAGGATGCTCTTTCCACATCTCTTATTTCCTTCCTCTCATTTCATCTCTCTGCTGACACAGAATCCAACCTCTGAATCCTGACACTCTTAACTCACTGCTGATATGTTATGGGAGATGCAGAGAGAGAGATAATATGTAGATCTGGTAACCTCCATGTACATAAGAGCGTGGAGAAAAGGATGAGCTTTGTAACAGGGATTCAAATATTTTTCCGTTTAGAGACTAGGAAGCTGTTAGCACAACACAAAATTACTTCCCTTCTTCCTTTTCTAAAGCATCTACTGCTAGGCACTCTAGGAACTGAAAAGTAAGTTTAACTGAAAGTGGTAATTCTTTGTATTTGCTAATCAAGAGGATTAGCAAGTCAAAAAAAAGTAATTTGGGAACATTAAGTCATATTTATAGATTAAAATTTCATTCTTAAAGAGGATTCAGTAAAAGTGCTATGCTTTCTAGAAATTTAAGCTAATATAAGAAATTACAATAAGTGTGCTGAAGAAGCACAAAGCTGACATTTTCCCAGTTTGTTCTAAGAAATACATAATCTTTTTTTTTTAGTTTTTTAAAAATGTTAATTTATTTATTTTGAGAGAAAACGAGAGAGTGTGAGCAAGGGAGGGGCAAAGAGAGAGAGAGAATCCCAAGCAGGCTCCATGCCACCAGCGCAGAACCCAATGTGGGGATCAATCCTAAAAACCGTGAGATCATGACCTGAGCCAAAACCAAGAGTTGGACGTTTAATCGACTGAGCCACCCGGACGCTTCGAGGTACAGAGTCTTTTTAAAAGTTAAAGAATGTTCTGGTTATCTGTGAACTGCACCACTTGACTACGTGAAGCATAACCATGAAACGTAAAGTAGTAGAAAATGATGAATTCTAACTTTATTATATGCTCCATTCCAACTAAGGTATCCAATTTACCAACGACTTACCCTTTGAGCTCTTTCTTTTAAATCTTGATCTTGTGCTAAAAATGATTCCAATTTTTTCTGGACGTCTATAAGTTTTTCTGGATTAATTCTTTGTAACAAAAAAATACAGGTTAAACTTAAGACATCTCAATTTTAGAAACTGAAAACAGTATATAGCATTTTCCTATCTTCCACAGTATTTTTAAACCTATAACATTATTTCTCATCTAGGAGCCAGATTAGACTGAAATTACACCAGACGTAAACGTGACTCTCAGGTATTCTGCATAATGCAGGGGGGAAAAAAGATCAAGATCAGAAATCATCTCTAAATGCCCCAGGCTAAGTGAAAGATACTAAGGTTAACATTCAATTATCACTGGTTGCTTCTTAGGTCCATAATGTTAGAAAATACTCTAACAGGAGATCTGTCCATGCAATAGAATAAATGAAAGTTAATGTCACTGTTGTAAGTACTTCCATTTTCAGCCAAATATCATACAGCCAATTTCAAAAAATAAGCAAGGAGCAAAAAGATATAAATAATGGTCTCCTTATCTGGAAATCAGGCACAATGTAACAGAATTGCTACTTAACTCCACCAAGGGAAGCTACAGGAAAGAATGAAATTCTTACAAGGGTCTATGTTTCACAAAATAAATCCCACTTTTTTCCCTGATTATAAACCGAACCACTCTGCTCCTGCAAAGCTGGGGTAGTAGTAGATGGAGGTGGACGAGGTGGTTTTTACTTTAATTATAAAATCATATATAAAATTAAAGACACAAAAGGTAGAAAACTTTCACTTAGCCTCAACAATTTCAACTCAGTCTTGTTCCATCGAACCCTTACCCAACCCACCTGCCCCACTTCCCATCTAAACACCCTCCAAATCTTCCCTCCAAGTAAAGCCAGGATGTTTCAAGGACCCCAGTGCAGATGAAACTCCGATCCTGATCAAATCTGCTGACAATCTGAGTATCTTCAATGGACAGCAGAGTCCTCTGAAAAGGACATACAACCCTACAAATTTTATCCAATATGTATAATCTTTTCAACAATCAATGCCTGCTGAAGCTAACAAGTTCTCCATTTCATCTTATTTTCTGCATTAACAGTCTTCCAGGAAACGTGTTTAGAAGAACACTAGCAAACAAAAAAAGTCACAAAGCAGACAGTGGAAGACGAGAGGGAGGAGGGAATGAAGTGTACATAACTCAGCATGATGATTCTGCACCTCCATTCTCCCAACGGTAACTTCAACACACCCAGCAGTTCTTACCTGATTTCCTTCACAGGCACTTTCTTCTGGAGAAGCTGCTGCACCATCCCTTTTTCTTCGGAGGGAAGTAAAATTAATAAAGCTTCACCATCCTCTTTGTACCTAAACAAACAAACAATCTCTTCCACATCAGTGCAATCTGCATTTTACATTTCAACAGTCTGACAAATAGGTAACAAAGAAGCAAGTTCACCTAATTAGTAAATATTAGGAATGCCATTTTGTTCACTTCTGTGACGACAGACAACGAGGGCTCTGAGCATCTTTTTCAACATTCCACTACTAGTTACAATTCCAAGTGACTTTTAGGCTATACCAAGGTAGGAGAGCCAGATCCTAAGAAACAAATCAATTAAAAGGAATTTCTTAAACAGATCTCTGTATGGGGCGCCTGGGTGGCGCAGTCGGTTAAGCATCCGACTTCAGCCAGGTCACGATCTCGTGGTCCGTGAGTTCGAGCCCCGCGTCGGGCTCTGGGCAGATGGCTCAGAGCCTGGAGCCTGTTTCCGATTCTGTGTCTCCCTCTCTCTCTGCCCCTCCCCCGTTCATGCTCCGTCTCTCTCTGTCCCAAAAATAAATAAAAACGTTGAAAAAAAATTAAAAAAAAAAAAAATAGATCTCTGTACCAATTTCTCATTTAAGCCATGAGAGTATTAGGTTACAGTTAGTCATGTAAGAACATGGCACCCACTGTATTAAGGAATCAAATCATCTTTCTGGGGATTTTATACCTTGGGAATAGCACTGTTTTCAGAAAACAGTGCTATAGTTTTAAGAAATGGATCTCTGCTCAAGTGAAAAGCTATCCTCCAATCCATTCTCTTCCCTCACCTAGTAAAATTCTTATTTCATGCTGTACCACCAGAAATTTCGACGTAACTGGGCCACAATGCACCCACAGCTACTAAACCTCTTGTGCTACTTGCATACAGACTCCCCTATAACTCAGGGTCAGCCATTACGTGCAGGCAGTAAGACAAAACAGAACTGGATATTCGTAGAATGTTTTTTAAAGACACAAAATGAAAAATATTCTCATCAAAGCACTCTATTCAAGGTTCATGCTATAAAATGTGAGGAGCAACTTTTTATAGTTAAAACCAAATAAATTATTTAGTGAGAAACTTTGTGCTAGGCCTAAACTGTGAAGAACACAAAGAAACAGAAGAGTATTTCTGTCTTCAGTGGTCAAACAATCTAGCTGACTAGAAAACACAAACACACACAAAATCAAGACAACATCCCCAACATGGTAACATTACTAAATGTCAAAGGACGACCAGGGGCAATAAATGGCAAAAACTCAGAAGAGGAAAAAGACAACTCAGAGTGGGTCAGGGCCAGGTAGAATTTGAGGAGGACCTTGAAGGTGAACAGAAAGGGAAAGGATAGGGTCTTCCAAAGCGGGAGAATGGCATGAACTAAGGAGTGGAAACCAGAAAACATAGGGCAAACTTAGCTAACTTAAGATAGGAGAAACCCAACCGAACCAGGTAACCAAGTGGACAGCAGGGAGGATTGCCAGATGGGTACATCAGAGTCTGGTTCTGGAGAACTCTGGATGGCTGTGTATAGAGAGACAGAATACCACTGTACACAATTTTATCAATGAACGCTGGAGGGAAAAATTGTGTTGACTTATTCTATGTACGATAAAGATGGAAGGGCAATTTCACATCATGCTGATTTTAAAACTCTACTCCAACAAGCAAGGTGAAATTCCAGGGTAATATCTTTATAGAAATATCTACATATATGTATACACCTTTATGAGTACACACACAGAAAAGTAGGAAATAAAACATATCCAAAGTGCTAAAATTTATCTTTAACTCATATATTAAAAAAAAAAATTTAAGGGGCCACTAAATGCCAGGCACTAAAACTGACATAGTTGTGGCTGTTACAGAGCTTACAGACTATTAGGGACAGATACCAAAACATCAAATAACAATAAAGTGGTAGGAGTGTTAGTAAGTGTACAGGAAGCTATAAAACCGTAACAGAGAACTCCACTGAATGCTGTCTCGGAGTCAAGAAAACTGCCCTGGGCAAATGGCGTCTAAGAGC
This sequence comes from Puma concolor, assembly GCF_028749965.1. Lineage (NCBI taxonomy): Eukaryota > Metazoa > Chordata > Mammalia > Carnivora > Felidae > Puma > Puma concolor. The sequence continues at coordinate 109,618,370 of NC_141676.1, forward strand.
AGAGATCTAAAAAATTAGCAATTAGTCAAACATTAGGGGAGAATCCAGTTTTCCAGGGAGAAAAGGCAGCATCTGACGAGAGTCCAGTGGATAGTTTTGTCTTCTTCAGGCTGATTAGCTTTTTCTAGGGTTTCTAATGCATGGGTATTTAACAGGAGATAGAGTAAAGCTTTTACTGTTTCATAAATGAGAAACTAGTACCAAATACCTTCCTCACTGTATTTCAACACCTACTACGATTCAAAATGTTTCAACATCATTTACTATGAAGAAACATGAAAAAGCATTCCCCTAAGCAGTACTGGATTAAACCATCTGTGAAGGCAGGAATCACTATTATATGAAGTAGTGAGGCAAAACCCAGAGCAAACAAGGTATCTGAGAGACATCTCAATTTCTGAAGCTCCAAGATCTCACCAACAACAGGTTAAAGGCAAAGGGGACAGATATTGGTTAATAATGACTACCGTGCTGTGCACTATATCAAAATGCCCTCAAGGTAGCCAAACTCTTGAGATGAGGTCAATTATCTTCAGAAGTAAGAAAGCTTATCTCATGTGGCCCAGAGAGGAACAATTAGGAAGAAGGGAGATGGGTATGCGTGGCTTAAAGGGTAATCGATCTCTTTAACATTCTATATCCAAATTCAGAGATGGACAGAGAAAATACACATGCCACCAGGCCTACATAATGTGCGCCAGAACAGGGGCAAAGGGGTTAACAGAAGTCTCTAAGGTATCAAAACAGCATTCCCTGAAGCCCTTGGATCTTCAGATGGACGAATAAACAAGAATAATAAGCCTAATCATTATACTTAATCATTATACCATTCAGGTACCCAAGAATAATCTGGAAGAATAGATCAGGATTCAAGTCACACATGGGCCATATCCAAACCTTTTACAACTATAGCCAACAGACACAAAGATCTGCACAAGGTTAAGACAGAGTACAACACTGGAATTTAGAAGAACAAAATTCCCAAAGGAAAATGGAAAAACATGTCCAAAGTCGAACCCCATAAGGCAAGCATCTACAGAAAAGATCATAACTGGCCACTTTACCTATTGAACATCACACACATCTTTTCCCTAAAACAACATACAGAAAGCACAAATTATCTCCTACACACCAACACCCAAGAATTTCCAGTAAGCTTTCATTTTAAAAATATCAGAAGATCCAAAGTGGGCTCTGCACATTTGAAAAGAAGGCAGAAGCACATTTTTTTTCTTTCAAATGCTTACACGGATAGTCTATTTACCCATGAGCTAGCTTTTTATATTTCAAAAGCAATATCCAAGGACTGAGGCTTAGTATGTATATAAAGAGAAATAAACGTTCTTCACAAGATCTACATTTTGGAATTCCATAATACACAGTTTATTATAAGAAACATTGTAGGCACCAAATAAAAGCCCTGCAACTGAAACACAACAACAAAAATCTCATTTTCACCATCTGTAGTAGTACGTTACATTTACGTAGCCCTTTAGAATTTAGGAAGAACTTCATTTTACATTAATTTGCCAATCTCTTTTACACAAGCAATTGGTAGAGAAGGCAAATATCTGGGAAGACCAAGAAATTATCCAAAAACACCCACAAAAAAACAGAAATACGAAACAAAAACAAAAATCTCCAGCTAATCATTGCATATCAGAGGCTTTAAACTTGCAGTTCATTACCTCTATCAGCTATACAGACCCTTAAAAGGTTGATCACAATTGTCTGCCTTCACATGCTACATACAGCTCACTGGCATTTCTAGCTCAACGTGAGAGACCCAGACCACTGACTTCTGGGTCCCACTGGTAATTTTAACCTCAAAACAAACTGACCAAAGGAAGGAGGAAAAGCCCTGCTGTTCTGGCACTAATTTGCGTTCCACCCTGTAACCACTAGTCCTCAGCTATTCCAATGCCTTCTCCCCAACACGTAAACTCCATTCTAGCTAACACTTTGTCCCTTAAATTTTGCCCATTCAGCAAGATCTGCCAGGGCTCACAACTGCCTGGCCATTCTCAGTTCTCCCGGTCTGGTTCTCCAAGTTACAGAGCAGGGTGTAAGAGATTCTATTTAGAATAATTCCCTTTTTGTAATTTTAAAAATATATATACAACATACATGAAAATTTCTCTAGGTGGTATGATGTAGCTGGTAGGTTCTGCCAATGTCTAGAATCTACATAGTGAGGGGCACCTGGGTGGCTCAGTCAGTTAAGCGTCCAACTTTGGCTCAGGTCAGAGCCCTACATCAGGCTTTATGCTGACAGCTCAGAGCCTCGAGCCTGCTTCAGATTCTGTGTCTCCCTCTCTCTCTGCCCCTCCCACTCTCTTCCTCTCTCTCTCAAAATAAAACATTAAAAAAGATAGAATCTATATGGTGAATAAGCACTATTTTTATAACAAAAGTCCTTATGAAGTAAAAAATGAAAACATATGTGCTTTCAAAATCTACATCTTTGTGTCATTCTTACTTCATTTAACACATCTTAGTACTATTAATATTAGGGTACTTCCTTACCTCAATTAGTAAATTTGAGGACATATATGAATGCATGTTCCATACCTACCATACATTTGTACCTAAAAGCTGCTCACCAAATATCTGATGAGTAAACAGATGCAAAAAACCACCAGAAGTTGTGTAAGCAGATAGAACACTGGATTTGGAGTCTAAAGAACTGAATTCAAGCCCTAGCTGTACTATTCATTAGTTTTATAACCCTGGACAATGAGTCATTTTATCACCATATATTACATTCTTATTTATAAATTATATACTTTTTAAAAAAATTTTATTATATGTTTATTTTTGAGAGAGAGAGAGAAAGACAGTGTGCACGGCATGGAGGGGGCAGACAGAAGATCCAAAGTGGGCTCTGCACTGACAGCGGAGAGCCTAATGCGGGGCTCAAACTCACGAACCGCAAGATCATGACCTGAGCCAGAGTCGGACACTTAACCACCTGAGCCACTTAGATGATGAATGAGATGATTCAGGTTCCTTCAGAACCTAAAGTTCTATACCTGTGATTCTTAACATACTAGCCTTTGTTCACAATAGAAGTATCGTCAAGAGATAGAGAAAGAGAGACAACTGTTGGCCACACTCTGCTATTCCACAGCCCTTCTTTTCCCTCCTCCCTGCATCTCCTTCTGTCCTCCTACACCTTAGCCTCACCAGTGGCAACCAGCCCCAAGAGCACCTGTCACTGAGGTTCAACAGGGCATCAGCCAAGCAGATGCATACAGACAGGCCACAGGAATCACACTTAAACGTTCTGCTCCTCCTGCACAGTGTGGTACAGAGGAGAGCTTATTCCAGGAAAAGAGGTATCTCTGACTCACAGAATCCTATCTAAAGACTCTACACTAGATTTAAAAGAGAAAAGGACAGACCGGGAAATATTCTGGGTAAAACAAAGTCATCTGCAGCATAAGATTTTGGAAATACAAACAGGTACACCATAATAGGCTCAACAGTTTGACAAAGTTCATAAAAATTAAAAAAAAAAATAAAAAACCAAGTTGGCTAATATGTGTTGCACGGAAAGCTTCTAGCAAACTGAGTAAGAACAAGGATTTAGGGAGTTCACACAGAAAAGGCAGAAATCATTAGACTCTATCAACTCTGTCCCCAGAACTTAAAAACAAGACTAAGTTTTAATACATTAAAAACAAGAAGAAAACACATAAAAGTGGTACCTAAAAACTATACTACCTGAAATCACTTTCTGGAAACTACTGAAAGAGATGATTAATGCCAGGAGAAGAAACTGAGGCTTAAAGAGATTAAGAACTGATCAAAAGGTACAAAGCCAGCAGGTGACAGAGCTAGATCCAAACCTAAATTTCTTGACTTTCCAGGATAGTGTTGATCAACTATGGGATATCTGCCTCTAATAATCCAAATAAAGAAGGAAAGTGCATATATTTTTAGTTGGCCTTCGTCATCACAAATGACAGCAAGTTTAAAGAAGGATACCTACCCTCCTTCTCCAAGCACCTGGCTTTCTCGCCTTATGGAAACCCTGCCTGGGAGCAGCAGCCACTAGTTGTTTTCACTCACTGAAAACATCTGCTTTGGGGCACACTGGCAAGAACAGGAGCTGCGGGGTCAGAGAGACCTGAGGACACACCCCAGCCCTGGTATTTCCCAAGGGATCTTAGACACATTTTACCTCGCAAGCCTGAGAAGTCGTCTCCTGACAAACAGGCCTCTCCCACCAGGCTGGTATAAAGACTGACTGAGCTCTTCCATCTGTTCACTCAACAGAGACCTGAGAGTTACCAAGTAAACGGTTAGGTCACAACCCGCTCGCTCCCTGTGGGAATGACAGGGAAGGACACAGAGACTCCTCCGGCTGAAAAAAAGTGACACGGTCAAATCTCCTCACAAACAGACTAACGACAGGCCTCCGGGGAAACAAACACGCCGCGTGCCAGCATGGGAGCCCTCATGCAGGAGATGCTAAATAACAGATGTACCAGGTTTGTCTGAAGTCTGTGGATTCAAGCGGCAGGTCTCTGCAGTCAGCCATGTGAGCGAGCCTAGCGGTGGCCCAACGGTGAAAGTGATAAACGGCACGCGTGGCTTAGTGACTGCGAGGTCAGTCTTGGCCAGAGCCTACCCTGAGGTGACGAGAACGGCCCTGTGGAGCTACAGCGGGGTTCCCAGACCTCTTCCTGCCTCGCACATTCCTTGCCATTACCGTCCTTTATCTTTCAAACTGTCAGGAGAGCTTGCTTTCAGGTGTGGTAGGCAGCTCCTAAAATGGCTCCCAAAAATCGGGACCTTCTGGCATCCACAGCCTTGTGGTCCTCCCCACACAGAGTAAGGCTGATCTGTACGACCACTAGGATGCTACGGTAAGATGGAGTTTGGGTTCCAAGTTCTAAGTCACAAAAGACACCGCTGCCGCCACCTTACTCCCTCTTACTCTCTCTCGTGCTCTCTCTGAGGAAGCCAACCAACTGCTCTGTTATGAAAAGTCTCAAGAAAAGAAAAAAGGTGTGGAAGGAACTGAGAGGCACCTCTGACCAACAAGCAGACGAACGGGCTTGGAAGGGGATCCAGCCCCAGCGGAGCCTTCAAGGACCGCGTGACACCATGACCGCAGACCTGGGCTCCAGACCTGCAAGGATGCGGATGAGAAGCCAGAGAACCCGAACGAGCCCCCCCTGCATTTCCGATCCACGGAAACCAGGAGAGAACATCTAGTTCTCGCTTTTAGACACTGAGTTGTGGGATAATCTGTTATACTGCAAGAGATAATTAATTTTAGGGAAGCTCTGATTCATGAGTCTGATTTGAGAAAGTCACTGTGTTATCTCAGCTGTCTACTCTGTGCCAAGGCCTGTTCTAAGCACTCAGGGTTTATCAATTAAGAAGACATATTTCCCTAGTTTTTATGGAGCCTACATTCTAGTGAAGAGAAAAAGATTCACTGTCATAAGGAAATGCTCTACTATCCATGAAGGTATTAAGTGCTATGGGGAAAAAAGAAAATACAGACTGAGGTTAGGAAGAGTAGTTGGGGCAGGTTAAGAAAGACAGTCATGCAGATACTTGAGGAAAAACCATTCCAGCAAAAGAAACAGTAACGTAAAGGCCTTGGGGGTAGGGGGCTGGGGGAGGTGGAGGGAACATGGTCGGCATAAAGGAGAAACAGTCTGACCAGTGTGGAATATAGGGACAAGCAGGGAATAGAAAGTAAGGTTGGAGGGGACTGAATAATATCAGGTCATTGGCTTTTATTCTGAGTGAACAGGAAGCCCTGAGAGGACTGACATCATCTGACTTGTGTTTAAAAGGATCACTCTGCCTGCCGTGCTGAGAAGCGACAGCAGGAGGGCAAGGGGGAAGGGCCTGGAACTAGCCCACAACTGAGAAGGCTCAGTCCTCTTACCTACCTCTGTAACTATTTTGGCCCTACACTACCCCAGCTCATTGCTTCTTGATACAAAATAAAAAATTGGTTTTTCCCTTTAAAAAAAAAAACAAAACTTTAAATTCTAAATAGTAGCAGACCAAGGCAGATGGTCATGTAAAGAAACAAAGCAGCACCAGTACATCCAGAAGAAACAGACTAAATTTAGGATCTTACCAAGTCTTAGCTTTAAAGAAGCACAAATTTTCACTAGCAAAAGATTCCTCTTATCTCATTCCTAAGATATTCAGAGTAAGCTTCAGTAAATTAATGCTCATGGAAATTGTCTTTTCACTCTTATTATTTCAACTTACAAAACAATTAAGGATACTTTTTAAAAAATCTATTATCTCTTCCATAAAGTACCAGTATTTTCCACAAACCATAAACTCTTCAAAGTTATCACAGCAAAAATTTTAACTACTTTGCATCCTCTTTGCTGCTGTTGATCTACAGGGCAGCCATGAGTGTGCAATGCAAAGAACTGGCCTCTGCTGCCCCCTAGTGGAATCTCACACTGCTGTCTAAATCACTCACAAAGTCTGAGTGCCACAAAATGCAGCCAGGCAAGACTCAGCTGGAATATAATTATATATTATATTTTATTATATATTTTATATTATAGACATACACACACTCTCTCTGATATATAACTCACCTTTTGTTTTAAAGTAAGCTCTAGTCACAGTGAGGGGTTTGAACTCACAATCTAGAGATCAAGAGTCTCATGCTCTACTGAGCTTCCAGGCACCTGGACTCTCACTTTTTATATTTAAACTCCCAAATGTTTACATATGAACAGTTACATATAACTCACATCTTCCATCCACAGACTCCTACTCCCCAAATAAAAACATTCAAAAAAAAAACAAAAAAAGAGGAGTATCCTATGTATACCTACTTACTCTCCATTCCCCAATTTTTTATTTTCAAATGGGCATTTTCCTAAGAAAATGGAAGAGCCTGGTTTTTTGAGTACCCAAAACTGCAAGCCCTAAAAACAATCATTTTTAAGTAATGCACCACAGATTACAGCTTGATAAAATTATATTCCTATTCCTTGCCTTCCCTGTCTCTAAAGGAGATCATTTTGTTAAAAGAGATGTGGACGGTTAAAGAAAATAAGACAAAAATTTTCCCAATACTAAGGATCATGAGAATTTTAAGTGAATAATACATTAAAACAAAGTACTTCAAGACAAATGCCTACATCAGTATTTTCACTTAGCTAAAACACTTCGAAAGGAAAAAAAAGATTCCCCAAACCTTAGCTATTCTGCCACAAAGCACTGAATTCATTTTTCCATATTCATATATTATAGCTCACTTCCACAAGTAACCACTATCTGGCAACCCAGTTTTAATTACAGCATAAACACAGGATTTTAATTAGTTTCAAATTCTAATTTAGCCTTTATTCAATTCAATTATTCAGTCTCGTGGCCCAAGAAACTTTCTAATTATCTGTAAGCCCATTAATGGCAACTTTTAAACTGCAATTTCATTATTTTTTTATTAAACTGCCCAAGAAAAAATAAGTATTGCGTATCCTAAACATTTCCACTGACTACTCATCTAAAAGAGTCAATTCAAAACATTTTTAATTGGTTATGAGGGATCAAACAGACTTGTATTTTAAAAATTAATGACATTAGAAATTGCATTACAACAGTTTTTCAAATTAGTATTTTCTTTTCAAATACAATCATGATGTTGTTGTAGCTCCTTTTCATCTCCAGTCATTAGGACCAATTTAATGTTCACCCTGGCATGTTCAGCTACAGAAGATTTTTAACAACCTCTCTGGGAACGAAAAACCCTGAAATATTCCTCTTCGGTGAACTGTTTTCTGATGCAATGAGATGTCCAATCATCTTCATTAAGGAAGAATAATTTTAAAATGCTATTTATAAGTGTTCCATAAAGAAATCCATTTCCCCTGTCTATGTCAACACCAAATGGCACAACTAACACTAACACGCCTGTGTGCGAGGCTACATCCCACTTTCTCTAAAATGGAAAATGTGTGCATGGGGACAAGTACAAACTCATACATGCCTCACGTTTACTGAGAAGAGTTAAACAGCAGAGGAATTCTCATTCCGCCAACCACTACTACTTACGACTTCTGAACATCTCACTATGAAAGATAACCCAAACATGTACCCGACACAAAGATCACTGACACCACCACCCGTCTTCCTATAAAATGGAAAACAAGCCTGCTCATCTACCCAGGTCCTTTTTCCTTAACCCCATGAGAAACCAAAATGTAACCACTTTACAGGCAAGTTTGTCTAAAAGCACCACAGCACCATATATAGAACCCAGTTCTAACTCCACTGTTTATTCAAATTATATTGTCAACTACAATAAAAAGACTTACTTTTTACTCTGTAGTACAGAAATTCCATTTTAAAAATTTTTATTTTTAATGTTTGTTTATTTTTGAGAGAGAGAGAGACAGAGAGAGAAACAGAGCACAAGCAGGGGAGGGGCAGAGAGAGAGGGAGACACAGAATCAGAAGTAGCCTCCAGGCTGAGCTGTCAGCACAGAGCCCGACGTGGGGCTCAAACCCACGAGCTGTGAGATCACGACCTGAGCTAAAGTTGGACGCTTAACCAACTGAGCCACCCAGGCACCCCCATAAATTCCATTTTTAAATAGCTTTATCTTTCACTATTGTAATATTCACTCCCTCCATGCTGGTCAAAAGAAATGTGTTTGAGTGCATTTTTATTATAGCCCATGTTTAATGGCTATATATCTTTATTTAAAGATAAATGTGAATCAATCAAAAATGTTTAAGCAATCAAACATGTTACAAAAATTACTTCTCAGAAGGACAAGCAGCACCTCCAGAAGGACATGAAAAACCTTCACTTCAGCTAAAACATACAACAAAATCTACCAGATACAGCCAAAAAGAAAAAAAAAACTTCTTTAAAGCTGCCCAAAACTGTGGATTCAAAGAAATTTCAGTGCATGCCAAAGAGATTTACTAGATAAATGAGGGAGAGAGGCCACTTGGGGCTGTTTGCTGAAAGGGACACAGGGCAAGCAAAAGAGGAGGAAAATCACTGCTTAGAAGATGGTCTAAATCTTGGGTCTAAAGATCCTTCCATGGGGCGCCTGGGGTGGCTCAGTCAGTTTAAATGTCTGACCTCGGCTCAGGTCATGATCACAGTTCTTGAGTTCAAGCCCTGCGCTGGGCTCTGTGCTGACAGCTAGGAGCCTGGAGTCTGCTTTGGATTCTGTGTCTCCCTCTCTCTCTCTGCCCCTCCCCCACTCACGCTGTGTCTCTGTCTCTCTCTCTCTCTCAAAAATAAATAAACATTAAAAAAAATTTTTTTAATAAAAAGCAGAACTGCTGCCCAGATAGACCAAGAGTTGGTGTCTCTTCCAAGAGTTGGTACTTCCATCATCAAGTACCAATGTCTCACCAATAACCACATTATAAATATTCATCCAGTTGTGATAAGGTAATAAATGGTACAAGGTAAATCCAAAGACACAGTCTGTCTGTGGCCAATCATAATCACTTATAACCCTGCTGTGATTATTTGGACTGTTTCCATTTCCTAACCATTACACAGGTCAGTAAGATGAACATCTTTATGTAACTTTACCCATCTCTCTTTTCTTAAGATCAGTTTTTAAATGTGGAACATGAGGCAAAAGGAAGAACTCTAAGGTTTTGGTAATTATTAACACATGCTATCCAGAAAGATGCTTAACATTTAAAATTCTACCACGAGCAAACATCTCCCAACTGCAACAGCAAAGAAAAGAGCCAGCACACCTACCTGGCAGTTCTACCTGCTCGGTGAATGTATGTGTTGGCATCCTCTGGACAATCAAACTGAAGAACCCAATTCACAGCTGGGAAATCTGAACAGAAGGAGCATCAAGTTAGGAAACTAGTTTCAAGGTCTACCATGCCATACTATTTTTATTTTACATTATCATTTACTAGGACTTTCCATCACATCAAACTGATAGATATCAACTGTGAACTTTATTAAAAATAAAATTAACTACAGGAACCAAGAGATAATAAACAATTCTCCATTGACAGAGTGAACTAAAATCAATGACAGTGTTTGAATACAAAGATTCTTTTCTATCTGAAACAGAAGAGATTGCTTCGTGTCAGAAAAATAGTAAAATTTTAATAACCTAAAAGAACCCACTTTTCATGGGCTCCTAGTGAACTACAAAACTGGTTTCCCAATTTAAAGGAAGGAAACTTTACTTTTCTTGCTATTCCCATCTCCATTCAAATTAATGATTCTAAGTCCCTTTTCTCACTTCTGACTACAGAAGTTTTCACTCATTTCCAGATATCCTGTTCTCAATTACTTGAAAGAACTACCTTTAGTCATTAGGGGATTTTGCTGTGAGAATTTTAGATCAATTTCCATAATAGAGAAAAGGGCTGATAAGTCAAGGAAGAGGAAGAAAGATCTGGAAAAAAGAGTGTCAGGATGACAAATATGCATGAGGTTTATGGAGCAACCAGCGTGGGTAAGAGCTGGAAATGGAACTTGCAAGAGAGGGAAGAGAGAAATGGACCGGGTTTGAACTGGTAGCAAAGAAGGTATGGGACATCTGCTAGAACATTTGAGAAAACTCATACAGACAATCACAACAGACAATCACACAGCCCAGACAAGGTAAATACAAAATGATGATTTTACCAAAAGTCATGGTATAACAACAATACAAGCCAGAGAGCTTGAAAAACATGTATACTTGGCTACTGCCTCCAGTCACATGTGAGTGAACATATATAATGTCTGAGATACACTTTCAAAAACTCCAAGAAAATCAAGGAGACAGGAAGAAAAAGGGGATCATGGAAAAGATGGTTGTCAAAGCGGGGTAATATACCTGAGGGTACCTTAGATGTATTCTTCATGTATGTTTAAAATCTACCACAGTAATTAACATAAAACAAAGCCACTGAACAATTTAAGTTACCACCTACTTACTCTCTTGTCATGTGTTCTGATCTCTACTTCCTGTAATTACTTCCATACCCCATCCCACCACCACAAAGCCACCAGCTGTAAAACGGTATCCCAGTGGCTTTCTGAAACTTTAAACACATTAAGTATGCTTTTAAAATAAAAACATTTGGTGAAAAAATGGGATTTCAAATTTTCTTGTTAAGTAAGTTGTAATATTTTATCAAGTTTCCAATTTTCAAAGAAACATAGAAAGGTGTCTTTACACCTTTAATCCACCTTTGATTCTGTGGGCTGCTCAGGATTCTAGGATTATTACCATAAGCAATAAACACAGAAGGTGAAAATACAACCAAAATTTTCACTGATGTATCCTTAATCATATTGGCTACCAATTTACTTATTTTTCTAAGAAAAAAAGGCCCAATCATTTGAGTGTAACTATACGAATCCCCAAATCCATCCATTTATAAGCAAAATTCCATATGCCATGACCACAAAATCTTTTCTTCTAAGTTCTCACCCAGCCCCCTGGCTGCAATGTCAGTAGCAAAGAGGACTGCAGCCTTCTTGCGGACGAATTCATTGTAGACCTCCATCCTTCTCATCTGCTGCTGCCGGCCGTGCAGCGCAAGGATAGAGATCCCAGGACGTAGCCGACAGAACACCCGGTACAGGTACTGGACCTAGGCAGTAACAGAAAAAGGAGTTTGGTACTTCCAGATAACAGCAGCAGTCAAGCAAACTCGGGAGATTAACAGCAAACATGCTTTAAGGAGCACAAGTTTCACCAAACAAAAAATGTAGGGCAGAGAAAGGGAAACACAGTCTGGAGTTGTGGTCTTCGAGCACTTTTTGCTCACGTTATTTCCTGTAAGAATTTTTTTTTAATATGCTGCCCTTAGGGGCGCCTGGGTGGCTCAGTCGGTTAAGCATTCAACCCTTGACTTTGGCTCA